>NC_059178.1:27571531-29039031 GCF_019923935.1 Bubalus bubalis | reverse complement strand
TGAGGTTCAAGGTCTACTGAAAGTTGAATCTTCTGCTATCTTGAACCTGATTGGTTCTAACCAGTTTTTGTCATATCCTCAACAACTGTCGCTCTTTTAAATGTTGTGCCCTGTCCTCTTCCTTCCTGTTTCACAACCACACTAAAGCTATGTCTCATCATTACCCCACACTGGGGTACCTACTCAGAAGAAAAGAGCACCCCCAATTCCAGGCTACTTAGAATCTGATGGAAATGCCTGTATCTTGGGGTGGGCCTGCACTGCAGATTGTAGGGGTGAGAAGCTGAGGTCCTAATTTCATAGTAAAGTAGTTTTGGTGCTGGAACTGGCTGAACCTCACAAGTAGTGCCCAGACGGAGTCCACAGACTATCACTACTAACAACAGAAAGATCGCTAATGTTTGTTAAAGGATTGTAATGTCCTCAGCACTTTAGGTAGATAATCTCATGAAAAGTGAAAGTCACCCAGTCATGTCCAACTGTTTGCAACCCTGTGGACTATACAGTCCATGGAATTCTCCAGGCCAGAATACTGGAGTGGGTAGCCTTTCCCTTCTCCAGGTGATCTTCCCAACCCAGAGATCGAACCCAGGTCTTCCACATTGCAGGCAGATTCTTTACCAGCTGAGCCACCAGGGAAGCCCAAGAACACTGGAGTGGCTATCTAATCCTTTCTCTAGGGGATCTTCCCAACCCAGGAATCGAACCGGGGTCTCTTGCATTGCAGGCAGATTCTTTACCAACTGAGCTATGAGGGAAGCCCAATCTCATGAAGCTTATGTGTATTTTCTTATTAACCCCTGGCACCAACCCTATGGAATAGGCACTATTATCATCCTCATCTTGGAATTGAGGAAACAAGCTTTTTAAAAAAGATTTATTTATTTATTTTATTTTTGACTGCACTGGGTGTTTGTTGCTACGTGGGCTTTCTCTAATCGCAGCGAGCGGGGACTACTCTCTTTGCAGTACGCGGGCCTCTCGTTGTGGTGGCTTCTTCTGTTTTGGAGCACAGGCTCCAGGTGCATGGGCTCAGTATTTGTGGTGCTTGGGCTTAGATGTCCCGCAGCACGTGGGATCTTCCGGGACCTGGGGCTGAATTCTGTTTTGCCGAAAGTTTTCACTTTCCCCAATTAATGTTTTGCCAAAAATTTTCACTTTTGTCTCAGGTTCAAAGGATTTGTTAAAAAAATAAGCCACTCATTGTATACAAATGAATACTATCAATAGAAGACTCTTGTGAGTCCCTTGGATAGCATGGAGATCAAACCAGTCAACCCTAAAGGAAATCAACCCTGAATATTCATTGGAAGGACTGATGCTGAAGCTCTGATACTTTGGCCACCTGATGCGAAGAGCTGACTCACTGAAAAAGACCCTGATGCTGGGAAAGATTGAAGACAGGAGGAGAAGGAGATGACAGAGGATGAGACGGTTGGATGGCATCACTGACTCGATGAAGATGAGTTTGAGCAAGCTCCAGGAGTTGGTGATGGACAGGGAAGCCTGGTGTGCTGCAGTCCATGGGGCCGCAAAGAGTCAGACATGACTGAGCAACTGAACTGAACTGAGTAAGTGAGTAAGTAGTAAGTGTTAGTCACTCAGTCATGCCCGACTCTTTGTGACTCTATGGACTACAGACCACCAGGCTCCTCTGTCCACGAGATTTTCCAGGCAAGGATAGTGGAGTGGGTTGCCATTTCCTTCTCCAGAACTGAAGTGAAAGGAATATTTATTAGAGAATTATCTAGCTTACTCTCAATATACTAACATTAAAAGAAAAGAGAAATAGAAAGAGCAGAGGAAACATCACCAAATTGGATTTTGACTAACATTCAGACTCAAACAGTGTTGAGAAGTTCTGTGTCACAGCCCATCCGGAGACCCAGTTGGGAAAATGTTAGGTACTTAGAATAGGAAACAGGGGTCCAAAATGGCGGTGGCTAAAAGACAAGGAAGGGAAAAGCCCACGAAAATAGAACAAAGGAAGGTCAAAAGAAGGTCTGAGGACCTGAATGAGGACCTCAGGTAGAACAAACAGCACTCCTGGCTAGCCCGATTTACATAGGGTGGGCCCAGGGGGAGGAAAAGACATAAAAAGAAGAGCCAAAGGGCTCTCTCTCTCTCCTGCGCGCCGGTGCGCTCCTCCACTCTCTTCTCTTCGCGTCTTTGGGTTGGCATGCCTTCACGCTTCGAGGATGGATTCTTCTGCTGTCTTCTAAATAAAATAGAGCTGTAACACTGATTTGTCTAAGAGCTATAACACAGTTTGTCCAAGACCCGAGAGCTGTGACGCACCGAGGGCTTTAATTTCCATGGCTCCAAATCTTTGTTGTGACGAGACAGAACTGAGGAGCATACACTCGCCTGACAGAAAGATGCCAGGCATCACTTCCACTCCGTGGGTGAGACTTCAAAGATTACAGTTCAGGGTTCCCCGCGTATAAGCCCAGGACGCAAACTGATACCATCGTCAATCTGTGAGCAAATTCCAGCTCTGATTTCATGTTAATGCATAACACTTAGAATGTTGTTAGGCCTGGGGCTTGGTTAGCCAGCCCCCCATCAGGGACTCAACAATCTCAAGATTCCTCCCCTATCTTATCTATGGTGCTGCTAGTCTTGCAGTCATAGCAGGCAGTCATTCATAGTCAGGATAGTCTCCAGGCAGGTTAGAAGCAAGGTCAGAGGACTTCTCTGCTTTGTCTCTGGAGCCTAAACAAGACTACCTAATTTCCCTAACAAACCCATGTCCCTGGGTTGGCTAGCAGATCCCTAACCACTAGACCATCAGGGAAACCCAGGAAACAGGCTTTGAGAGTGCTTTAAAACAGCAACAACATGCCCAAAACAGAGTCACTTGCCCCCAGAAAACAAACCTGGTTTGCTTTAAGATTTAATTTCAATTTAAGCTACTCTCAGGAGTATGAACTTTAACCAGTCAATCTGGAATGATCACATCAGCTCCTATGAGAGCAATTGCATGATACATTGATAGATTCCCCACCCTTCTTCCAAAGAAAGGTGACTTTGCCTGAAATATGGTAACCTTTTTTCTTTTTTATGACTTCCTTGTCCCACCCCCTTTCTATCTATGAAAGCCTTCCATTCTGTACAGCTCCTAAAGCTTCTTCCTACTTGTTAGGTGGAATGTTGCCCAATTCATGAATCCTTTATTATTATTACTTTGGCTGCACCATGGTAATTGAAGTATCTTCATTCCCCGACCAGGGATTGCACCCATGCCCCTTGCAGTGAAAGACAGAGTCCTAACCACTGGACTGCCAGGGAATTTCCATGAATCCTTGAATAAGGCCAATTAGGTCTTCAAATTTACTCAGTTCAAAATTTTTTTTTTAAACAAGAAATAACCTCCCTCATAGCATCAGCTTACTGCTGTCCCCCAATCTTTGGGTTTTACGTTTATAGTGGGGGAAAGCAGGGAGATTGATGCCCAGATGGAGTCATGGTTGTAACATCTAGGCAGTGAAGGTGGAGAAATGGGACATTTTTTATTTTTAATATTTAGAGGTAAAGCTAATGATAATTAGGTGATTAACTGAACAGACAGGGTGAGGAAAAGAAAGAAGAGTCAGGAATTATACTAAGGTGCATCAGGGAACCCTAAGATCACTCCCAGTGATCTTTGGCGATTTGCTAGGAAGATTCACGGGGCTTATAGTATGGTCATATTCATGGCTAAGATTACAGTGAAACTGATATAAAGCAAAACTAGAAAAGGGAAAGGGAAATGAAATGGAGATATAGAGAAATCCGGATTAAAGCTTCCAAGAGTCCTCTCCTCTAGCAAAGACTTATGGCAACATTATGAAGTGTTATCTGCTGATAAGCAAGCTCATGACAGACTCACTCAGGCTTTTAACTGGGAGCTTGTCACATAGGTACCCTTTGCCTAGTATCTACCAGAATTCCAGGCTGCTGGGAAGAAAGCAGGCATTTAGCATGAGCCCCATTGTTTGTGCAATCAGTGTGGGCACAGTGAGCCGTTATCACTTAGGGAAAGTTTCATATCTGTGTAAAGAACTATTTGCCTGCCAAGAGTCCAGTGGCCTGCCAGTGGCCAACCTTGAGAGCAAGACTTTCTATAGAGAGCAGTCTCAGGTCTGTGGGCTACCTCCACACGCAAGGTTTATGTGGTGGTGGTGCTAGAAATTGTGCCAGGAAATAGAGAAGAACAGCAGAGCTGGGATGGGGACAGAGAGAGAGGGAGTTTGGACATGTTCAGTTTGAAGAATGTACGAATTCGATTCCAGAAGGCAGCTGGAAGTAGCTGCTTAACGTTTAGGACAAGAGTTTTCTGAATCTGGGCATCATCTGTGTAGAGGTGATGGTCACAGTCATAGGACAGATGAAGTCCCCAGAAAGACTCTGGTGTGAGGAAATAGATGAGAGACGGGAATCAGCAAAGGAGATGAGATGAAATAGACAGGAGCAGGAAGTGAAAGGTGGATAGTGGGAGGAAAAAGTCCCAAGGAGAGGAGAGCAGGCAACAAACCTCATGAAGAAGTGTGACCGTGGGACTTCCCCGGGGGTCCAGTGGTTAAGACTCCATGCTCCCAAGACAGGGGGCACGGGTTCAATCCCTGGTCAGGTAACTAAGATCCCTGGTGCTGTGTGGAGTAACCTTAAAAAAAAAAAAAAAGAAAAAGAAAGTAGTGTGGCCTTGAAACAACGGCTAACGATTGCAGACCTCTTGTGCTGCACAGGCTGCCCTTGGTGAGCCTGTTCAGTCATCAAAGAACTCTGGCACTGCACTGGAGAGGAAAAGCATGGTGTCTGGTTAGGACCTGGAGCTAATGATAAGTGGCTGACCTGATTCTAGTTCTGTTGGTACAACTGTGTTGCCTTCCTAACACTTTCTAGGGCTTCCCAGGTGGTGCTAGTGGTAAAGAATCCACCTGCCAATGCAGGAGATGCAAGCGATGTGGGTTCGATCTCTAAGTCAGGAAGATCCCCTGGAGGAGGATATGGCAACCCACTCCAGTATTCTTGCCTGGAGAATCCCATGGGCAGAGGAGACTGGCGGGCTACAGTCCACAAAGAGTTGGGTATGACTGAGCAACTGAGCACACAACACTTTCTAGGAGTTGTTGATTGCCATGGGAATGCATCTCCTCTGCTTGTCACCAAGAAAGAATTTTGTGCGTGATCTGTGTGGTGTCTGTGATTATCTATGCTGGTCAGTTGGTCTTAGTAAGTTTTATATCACTATGAGAAGATGCTAAAAAATGAGTGCATAGAACCATGTTGAGGCCCAGCTATGAACAGAGTCACACCGTGTGATGATTTTTCATGTCTTTTCCCCTCATCAGCTCACACCCATGTACTTACCTGTGCTTCGAAACACAGAGAAAACCAAAACTGAAACAAAATAGGCCCAAACCAAGTTCTATGCTCTCTGGCCAAGTTTGGAATAATTTGTTTCTCATTCCTCTGACTGAGGGCCTTGCCTGTCTCTTTTTGCTGTTTAACCTACTAAATGCAATGAGATAAATCAGTGGGACTCATTGAGGTGTTTTCTCCAAGCTCTCTGACCATACTTAGTCTTCAGTTAAATAATTTATGCACTCAGTTCAGTTCAGTTGAGTTCAGTTACTCAGTCGTGTCCGACTCTTTGCAACCCCATGAACTAGTGGGCCTGAAAAGTCTTAGAATCTTTTTCTGGTGTTTTACCCTTATTTTTTGGCAATATTTTAAGATAATTTAAAAATATGAGTGAAATCATATTAAAACAATTGAAGGAAGTTAATTAAATATCTTTTCGGTTTTTTTTTTTTTTTGGCTGTGTCGTGAGGTCTGTGGGATCTTAGTTCTCTGACCAGGCAGTGAAAGCGCTGAATCCTAATCGCTGAACCACCAGGGAATTCCTGAGAGCTTCAGTTTTAAGATGCCTTGTCAGCTTTAGTTCTGGCAACAGAAAGCATGACTTCTCCCATCTTTGATTTCTTCACTCCCTCGCTAGAACCAAACCTTCTAATTTTTAAGGAAGGAAACGCTGCTATTGTTCCTATTTCTTGCAGTTAAACTTTTAAGAATAGCCTTAGAAAGTCTGCCATTTACAAGAGTTAGTCTTCCTATTTTAGCAAAGATAAGACCTAAAGCCATCCCAGGGGAAGGAAACTGTATTATGTGACTGAATCTTATGTGACATATTATGTGACAAATTAGGAAAATAGTAACGGCCAAATTCAAGTTACCTCCATACTAATGAGCCTAAACTACACTGCAACCCATGACTGGATTAATCACCAATTCAAGTATCTTTAGTGTGGTGAGTAATACTTTACCATAAGTTTGACCAACAATACCCCACTCCTGAACTCTCATAACCACTGACACTAAAGTCATGAGTTGTAGCCTAAGCTGTTTTAAATGAAGATGTCTGGAAAATTCAGCTTAAGTATGGAGTTTTAAAAGTTTATTGCAGAGCTCCAAAGAATTGAGGGCATATTTCAAAGAAATGACCTGCATAAGAATGTTCATAGCAACTCTATAATAGCCCAACCTGGAAACAACTCAAATGTCTGCCATGGTATTTTTATACCATGGAATATGATCCAATAATAAAAACAAAAAAAAAGATGAACTATTGCTATAAGTGATGTGGATGAGTCTTGCAGACATAATGTTTAGTGAAAGAAATCAGACACAAACGATGACTCAATTTGTTTGAAGTTCAAGAACAGCAAAAGCAATTTATGATGATAGAAGGAAAACTAGTGGCAAAAAAAGGAAAAAAAAAAGAATGGCATGCTACCATAAAGGTTCTACCTTGCTCTTTCTTGGATCACTTGTTCTGGAGAAAGCTGGTTCCCTGGTCTTGTAGACAGATGAGCAGCCCTGAGCCGTGTGGAGTGGAACCGAGGCCTCCTGCCAGCAGCATCTTGGAAGCAAATATTCCAGCCCCAGTCAAGCCTTCAGATGACGGCAGCCTGGCTGACATCTTGACCCCAGACTCATGAGCCAAAACCACCCAGAACCACACAAAGCCCTGGCTGGCAGAAAATCTAATATAATAAATGTTTGTTCTTATCATCCACTATGTTTTAGGATAATTTGTTATCAAGTAATAGATAACATAATATAAATATATAGTATGTAAGAACTTATTGAACTGTACATGTAAGTTTTATAGATTTTACATGTGTATTATATATTAATAAAAAAGAAAAAAAGTATTTTACCAAAAAGAGGCTCTCAAAAACACTCAACCTAACACTCCCTAAGGGTTTTGCAGAAGCTTTAACTCAAGGTTTCCTATAGTTTACCAAAATGTGTTTGCAATGTGTAGATTGACAGAGGGAGTCAGGTGTGAGCTGATCACCTACTCATGTTCCCTGTGTTAAACTGGTCACTCTCCAATCATCTACAAGGTGGTTCTTCTAGAGTCAGCTCTAGTTGCTCTTCCTGGATCTTTTTGGGGGCAGTCTGTTAGCAAAATTTACAGTGTCTACAAAAGTGTCTACAGTGTCTCCATTAAGCCAAGTAGGCCTAGTGCCTAGGGCCCCTGACACTTCTAAGGTCTCATGAAAATGTTTTAATAGCAATTTATTTTAAAATCAGAAGAAAAATATAATAATAATAAATATATAATAATTCAATCAGCTTGGTTATATCCATCTGTATACCAATGTGGTTATAAAGCAGAATTTTAAGTGTTTGGTTTTTTTTAAGGAAGGAGGGATCCCCAAAGGCAAAGATGCTTAGAGCCCACAAAAATCATCAAGCAGCCCTGAGCACAAAGAGCGGTGCAATGAACTGAATTGTGTCCGCCTTCCCCAAATTCCTACATTGACACCCTAAGTCCCAAGTAACTATTTAGAGACAGGGCTTTTTGTTAGTTGCTGTTTAGTGGCTGTGTCCGACTCTTTTGAGACCCCATGGACTGCAGCCCACCAGGCTCCTCTGTCCATGGGATTTCTCAGGCAGAAATACTGGAGCAGATTGCCATTTCCTTCTTCAGGAAATCTTCTTAACCCAGGGATCAAGCCTGCGTCTCCAGCATTGCAGGCAGATTCTTTATTGCTGAGCCACCAGGGAAGCCCCTAGGGCTATAAAGAAGTTTTAATAATTAAGGTTGAATATGGTCAAAAGGAGAAGAGGGCAGCAGAGTATGAGATGGTTGGATAGCATTACAGATTCAGTGGACTTAAACTTGGGCAAACTCTGGGAGATGGTGAGGGGCAGGGAGGCCTGGTGTGCCTGGGGTCGAAAAGAATCAGAGAATCATGACTTAGTGACTGAAAAACAACAACAACAATGGTCCTAAGGGTGTGGCCTTAACCCAATAGGATTTGTGACTTTATATAAGAGGAAGAGAGATCTCTCTCTCCGCACACACACACCAAGGAAAGAGCACATGAGCACACATTGAGAAGCCAGCGTCTGCAAGTCAGGAAGTGGGGACTCACCGGAAACCGAACTGACTGGCAGCTGGACCTCAGACTTCTCTGTCTCCATTACAGTGGGATAAAAATTACTGACGTTCAAGCTGTTCAGTCCATGATATTTTGTTAAGACAGCCCAAGCTGACTGACACAACGGGGCGGGGTGTGGTGGGGGGTGGGGGGTGGTGCGTAGGTGAAGGGGTTGGGTAGGTAGCGGGGGTGGCAGCAAGAAATGAAAAAAAAAAAGCAAAGTGAAGAGGCACCCAGTCCATCCAGAATGACGGTCTCAGGTATTACCAGGTGAAGTCAGCTGCATCCTAGTACCCAAAAGGCCCAGCTCCATCTACATTTCTCATGATTAAATTTCAGCCTTCAAGTTAGAAACTGGGCAAGCTTGCAGTCTGTACAGAAGTTAGGCCTTCTTTTTTTTTGCCCCCTTGAATCATTGCCTACTTTGAAGCTTCAAAGTTAGCAGCAGCAAAACTAAGCTTCTACATTAGAAGAACTCAAAGTTATTTTATTGAAACAAAATTTTATTAATAGGAACATGCTGTTCAAATCACATTCCTTAGTCTCTAGAAGATGAGCTGCAATGGCTGCTTAGCCAGTGAGGTAACCCAGGAGAATGAGGGTTAAAGAAGAATGTTTAATGAAGAACATGTGATCATCTGTGCTCAATGTTATTAAGAAGGCAAGTGAGATGAGAACAAATAGATTGTCATTGATTCTGCAACACGAAAACTAGTGATGACTTTAAGAAGAGCAGGTGTCATGTGATTGCTGAGGTTCTTGGACAGAGGTGGGGGGTGGGGGAGTGGGGGAAGGACGTTGAGGTTGGAGGGGTGGGGGGGGTACCTGGGGGAAGCTGGATCCTTATATCACTGCTCACAGCAAAACAATTCCAGGCAGATCATTATCTTCAAGAAATCATTAAAACTCAAAAGGAAAACATGGAATAATTTTTTATAACCTTGTAAACCATGAAATTAAAAGACATTTACTCCTTGGAAGGAAAGTTATGACCAACCTAGACAGCATATTACTTTGCCAACAAAGGTCCGTCTCATCAAGGTTATGGTTTTTCCAGTAGTCATGTATGGATGTGAGAGTTGGACTATAAAGAAAGCTGAGTGCTGAAGAATCGTTGCTTTTGAACTGTGGTGTTGGAGAAGACTCTTGAGAGTTTTCTTGGACTGCAAGGAGATCCAACCAGTCCATCCTAAAGGAGATCAGTCCTGAGTGTTCATTGGAAGGACTGATGTTGAAGCAGAAACTCCAATACTTTGGTCACCTGATTCAAAGAGCTGACTCATTTGAAAAGACCCTGATGCTGGGAAAGATTGAAGACAGGAGGAGAAGGGGACAACAGAGGATGTGATGGTTGGATGGCATCACCGACTCAATGGAGATGAGTTTGAGTAAACTCCGGGAGTTGGTGAAGGACAGGGAGGCCTGGCGTGCTGCAATCCATGGGGTTGCAAAGAGTTGGACATGACTGAGCGACTGAACTGAACTGAACTGAAACTAGTAAATTAGTAAAAATATCTGTACCGTATATACTAGACCAACAGGTTAATTTTCTTAATAGTTTTTACAAATCAATATGAAAAAACTAATAGAAAATAAACAATACAGGGACTTCCCTGGTGGTCCAGTGGTTAAGATTCTTCCCTGCCAATGCAGGGAGTGCAGATTCCATCCCCGGTCAGGGAACTAATCCCACATGCCTCACAGCATAACCAGAAAATATTCTTTTAAAAATGAAGAATATGGACAAAGAAATAAAATTGCCTATAAATGTATGAAAAGGTTTTTAATCTCACATATCATTAATAAAATATAAATTAAAGCATCAAAATCTTTTTTAAAATATGAAATACAATAATTAAAATCACAGATGCTATTTTTCACCTATCAGAATAGCAAAGTTAAGTGTTGGCAAGGAGATAGAATCAGGTACTCCTGTATGTTGTAAGCAAAGATGTAAATTGCAGTCTGTTTGGAGGGCAACTTGACAATATTCAAAACTAAAATACACATTTCCTTTGATCCAACAATATACAAATTTTTCCAATAGTTCTATTTATATATGATTGTAAGGATTTAGGTATAATGATGTTCACTGCATTATTGTTTCCAGTAATGAAAAATGACAAACCAAACATCCAGTAGGAGATTGATTAAATAAATTATGTAATGAATCAAAAACTATTAACAGACTATTTCTAGCCTTCCCCTTCCATCTGTTAGGTGAAAAGAAATTTGTTTGGAATCAACGTTCTCATCTCTCTCCCTAAGGAAGATGTTCAGTAGCTTTTGGGCTTCTGTGATGCAGTATCACAAGGAAAGCCGAGGGCACAGAGACATGCAAAGCTTTGTGGAATCCAGACAAGCTCAGGAATGTGAGACGGCATAAGAAAAAGAAAAGTGAATTATGCAGTATTACTACAGACATACAAACACTTGGCATGTACCAGAAATGCAATTTGAGGCTTGAGTTATTTATTTTGAAATACTTTCTGATGGTACACTCCGTTTCATTGACTTAGGCACTGCCCTGAGACTGGCCCACACTGCTGGCTTCAGAAATGTCACATACACACAATGAAATCCTGTAAAACTAGTAAAAGTAGTGAGGTAGAAAAGCATACTGCTTAATGTGAAAAAAAAAAAAAGCTGCAGGGACTTCCCTGGTGGTCCAGTGGCTAAGACCCCACGCTCCTAATGCAAGGGGCCTGCGTTCAATCCCTGGTCAGGGAACTAGATTCCACATGCTGCAACTAAAGATTCCAACAAAGATCAAAGGTCCCATCTGCCGAAACTAAGACCTGACACACCAAATAAATAAATAAATATTTTTTAAAAAGCAAGCTGCAAACTGTATACCATATGGCCCCACTCGTTTAAAAAGCCCACATATTTTATTCACAAACATGTTTTCAAATACATAGATGTTTTCTGGAGGATCTTTCTGCACATTGATAAAGATGCATACATGCAATAATTTCATTGACCCTCTTGTTTTGTCCTTTATTTTTAATGCAATCAATGTTGGATGATATTTATAATGATAGTGGTATTGACAAGTATTTAAACAAACAAACGAAAAGCCTCTCCTAGGACTTTGACTACATGTCAACTGAAATAAAAATGCACAATGTAAAAGTTGTGAGTTAAGTTTTATTCAGGGACCTTATTGAGGACCATAGCCAGAGAGACAGGCCTCTCAGAGAGCTCTGAGGACCTGCTCCAAAGACGTAAAGGAAGAACCTGTGTGTACATGAACTTTTCTGCTGGGAAAAAACATGTAATTAAGCATGAAAAGATTACTGCTGTCGACTTAAGATGCACAACATGAGAGATGCAAGTTAAGTTTTATTGGGGGTAAAATGAGGACTACAGCCCAGGAGATAACACCTCAGATAACTCTGAGAAACTGCTCCAAAGAGGCAGGGGAGAAAGGTCAGTTTATATGTGACTTTTGGTGAAGGGGGAATACATGCAATCAAGCAGATATTTTTCCAGAAGGTTTCTGTTAGTCTCGGGGAGCCTTCACTAGTCATGAGGAACAGTGTCACCATGAAGGATTTTAGTGCTTTTCTAGATATGAGAAGATATAAGAATTGGGCTCATAGATTCAGCTCCTGATTTAAGCACCCATGTGCTAATTTGTAGTTGGCATTGCTAATCACAAAGAACAAACATTTCAAGTTAATGATTTTAGGGCTTTTCTAAATATGTGAAGATGGAAGAATCTGGGGTCTTTGAAATTTTCTCTTAGACATGTATCTTACCTGCTGCTGCTGCTAAGTCGCTTCAGTCGTGTCAAACTCTGTGTGACCCCATAGACGGCAGCCCACCAGGCTTCCCCATCCCTGGTCCAGGCAAGAACACTGGAGTGGGTTGCCATTTCCTTCTCCAATGCATGAAAGTGAAAAGTGAAAGTGAAGTTGCTTAGTGGTGTCCGACTCTTCGCGACCCCATGGACTGCAGCCTAACAGGGTCCTCTGCCCATGGGATTTTCCAGGCAAAAGTACTGAGGTGGGTTGCCATTGCCTTCTCCGTATCTTACCTAGTGACTGGTATATCTAATGCACAGAATGCTTCCAGTTGTTTTCCATACTAAATTGCCCTAAGAGCACACACGTTATGGACTGCAGTGACTAAGAGCTTAATCCTTGTGGAACTGAAGTGGCAGGCAACATTTTTTTCTTTACATGCGTTAAAACAATTTTTAGAGAAGGAGAAAATACACCATGATGTGACATAGATTATCATAAATGGTGGAATTATAAATGATGTTTTTAACTCTTGCCTATAAATTTTCAAAATTGCTACCATAGCATGGATTGCTTTATCAGCAAAAAAAATTTCTCTTAAAAATAAGATACTTTATTTTTAAAATATATCATTGCCTTTTGGATATCATCAAAGCTGTACAAAATACAGAACTAGAAATATATGTATATAGCTAAAAGATCTTTTTGTTTTTATTTTGGTGAGTGAGTGTGTGTGTGTGTGTGTGTGTGTGCTTAGCCGCTCAGTTGTGTCCGACCCTTTTCAACCTACCAGGCTCCTTTGTCCAAGGGGATTCTCCAGGCAAGAATACTGGAGTGGGGTTACCGTGCCCTCCCCCAGAGGATCTTCCCAACCCAGGGATCGAACCGAGGTCTCCTGCATTGCAGGTGGACTCTTTACTGTCTGAGCCAGCAGGGAAGTCCATTTTGGTGAATAGTGGACATAATTTACTGGGTATCAAAATTTCTGCCCATCCAAGAAATATTTCATATGGTGCTTGAAATTTCCTTTACTCAATTCAATTATTTAGTAAAGGTTTTTGTTGGTTGATTGCCTGGTTTCCCCCGGAAGTACTGGAAGGGTAACTAAGCCACTGAGATTTTGGAAATATATTACAGAGGTAGTTCGTGAATTGGAATGTGAATTGGGACCACCTGGAGGGTTCATCCTCCTAGGGTTTGCATGGGGAGGGGTGTCCAGACTGGGGCCCATAATTTGCATTTCTAAGAAATTTCCAAGGATGGTCCTGCCATCTGGCTCAGTGACAACATTTTGATTACCTTGGAGAAGGCAATGGCAACACACTCCAGTACGCTTGCCTGGAAAATCCCATGGACACAGGAGCCTGGTAGGCTGCAGTCCATGGGGTCGCCAAGGTCGGACATGACTGAGCGACTTCACTTTCACTTTTCACTTTCATGCATTGGAGAAGGAAATGGCAACCCACTCCAGTGTTCTTGCCTGGACCAGGGATGCAGGAGCCTGGTGGGCTGCCGTCTTTGGGGTCACACAGAGTCGGACACGACTGAAGCGACTTAGCAGCATGATGCATACTAAGTTATCATCAGTGAGCACACCAGGCAC
This sequence comes from Bubalus bubalis, assembly GCF_019923935.1. Lineage (NCBI taxonomy): Eukaryota > Metazoa > Chordata > Mammalia > Artiodactyla > Bovidae > Bubalus > Bubalus bubalis. Next base: position 29,025,241 of record NC_059178.1, on the reverse strand, counting down.
TTGAGGGCAAGCAGATTCATGAGGCCAGGAGATCGCCAAGGCTGAATGTCCAGAGGGAATCCCTACAGTTTAGTGCTCAGCCAAGCAGGTGTACATTTCAAGGCTGAGGAGGTGGGGAGGCAAGTCGGTAACGGCAAAATCAGTCAAGGGGACAGTCGCCTTGTAGAATAAGGATGAGAACATTACCTGATCATGGTCCTACCTCCACTGGCTTTGATCATTGCTACAGATGTGTATTTAGTCTTTTCACTGTACATCGGCTTCCACTGTGGGGAGGAGGGATCCTTGCGTCCATTTTCCTAACTTCAAAATGGAAATGACTGATGCTTTTGAGTGATCTTAATAATTAAATCTGAGGGGAAATGATACCAGAAGTGCATATAACAAAAATAAGTGTCAGATCAAAAAAAGTATAAGGCTCGAAAACGAAGATGCTTATTTATCTCTGTGTTACTTCACTTCACCTAGAACTTACGGACTCTGGTCCCACCTTTGCGTCAAACTTCCCGGGGGTGGTTGCGGGGGTGGCCCTTCTCCCACGGGCGGGTTCCCTGCCATGCTCTGCTCCGCCAGCAGATGGTGTGGTTCTAGAACTTTTTTCAAAAGTGGGCTGAGAGGACAGAAAACAGATTGGGCGGCTCTGAGGCATCGCCCACTGCCACGCTCCGCCCGCTCAGCTCTCTGATCACAACACTGTCAGGCCACCGCGTGGCGCCGCCCCCAGATTTGCCAGAAGTGCCTAGGCACCGATTCCTTTGGGTAACTGGGTTTGGAAAGAGAACTTGCTCGGGGTGCTAATTGGGTCCGCTGAGAAGTGGGATCTTAATTGGGAAAACTGTCCCCACGCACCCCGATTTGCTAAAACCTTCTCGCCCTCCCATTTCCAATCGAGGAATGACAAAAAGGGGAGAAAGGAGTTAAAGCATCAAAACCACACACTGTTGCGACAACCCCAGAAATATCCTTCCCAGGCCGGATTCCAAATGTTCAGCTCTACCCGGGTCTCTTAGTCCCTGGCCCCACGCCGCGGCTGAGGCGGAATTAGTGCAGAGAGGGGACTGGGAACCGGCTGTGACAAGAAGCGGTCCGGGCCCCCACTAGCCCCGCCCATTCCCCGCCCTCTCCCCGCCCTCACCCGCTCCGGCCCCGCCCCAGGACGGGCTATCGGCTCGGACGGTTCCTCCCAGAAGTGGGAGGAGCCGACGACGCCTTCGTCCTTCCTGACCTGCGCGCGCAGCCCGCCGCAGCCGGCGCCTGGTTTCCTCCCTCAGCGGGCGCGGGAGCCGGAGACAGCCCGGGGCGCCGAGCCGAGCCTGCGAGCCAAGTCTCTCCGACATCCGCAGCCCGTCGCCACGGCAGCATGAGCGTGCGCGGCCCAGCCCTCGGCCTCCTCCTGCTGCTGTTCTGCCCGGCGCAGGTGAGTGGCCGCCGGCGACCCGGGCAAGCTGTGGGGGACGTGGTGGGGCCGCGAGTCGGGGAGGGCGGCGGTCTCTGCCGCGACTCCGGTGCCTTTCTCCGGCCACGTCCTCTTCCCAGTGGTCTGGAGGACGGTGGCAGCTGGGGGCTGCCTGTTTGACCTGTTTTGAGCTCATTTCATCCGTGGTCATCTGATTTCTGGGTTTAGGATGTGGGATCAAGAAGGGAGGAAGAAAATGGGTAGAAAGGGATAGGATTATCATTTTAACCTGCCTCCCCACCCCCCCTTCATTCTGCCATTTGTACAGGAATTCTTTATAAATTTGTTTAGGAGATCCGACTTCTCCCCTAAAGATGAAGGAGAGTGGGGAGGTAAATAAAGGTTAGTCCGGCACCAAATCGGAACTCACCTGAGTGCTTCACGTAAGGCACCTTGGTCTTCCAGAGACGGCAAGTTACTTCTTATCCGCTCTCTTTACATCCATGGGAACGGAGGCCCGCAGGTGCGGGGGTTAATTGAATTTCGCCTTGTCACAAACCTAGCCGTGGAGAGGATGGGCCTGGAACTCCTTGGGTCTGCTTTCCCTTGCTTTGGTAGCCTTGGGCGTGAGCGCCTCACTGCTATTTGTGTATCTACAGTTTTCTCCTTGAAAACTGTGCGGTTGGATGTTGTGGGGGATGTCTAAGGATCTAGTGCTGATTAAACCAGATCCAGTGGGAATCCCGAGCCCTGGTGCCCACTCATAGGCGTGTCTATGATGAGGGTGTAGTGAGTCACAGGGGAAGGCTGATGAAGGGGTTCCCTGCACTAGAAAAACCTCTCTTTGAACTAGATCGTTCTCAGCAGGGGTTGGGTGAGGCTGACCTGGGAAGGGCCTCCTGTGGTGGGGTGGATGGAGGGTGGTCAGCCCTGGGGGCTTCTGGAAGAGCACATGTCTGGTGCCTGGTGGGGAGGAGAGGCAGAGAAAAGCAGGTTTTCAGAAGGTGGTTTGGAATGGGGTCAACCCGTAGACCACCTGCTAGCTCTGTGGCTTTGGGCTCATTACTCTTCCAAGCCGAACTTTTACTGAAGATAAACAACACATCATAGGATTATTGGGATTCTTAAGTAACATGGTGTATGGAGGGGCCTCATCACAGTAGTAAAAACTCAAAAGAATGGTAGCAGTTATTTGCTTTGAAAATACAGCTGTTTGGTTTCCTTTAGGTTTTAGGTCAGGATCTAATAGGCAGGCTTCCGGTTAAGTAGCTTTAACTTATCTCTGAAATCGGTCAGTGCCTCTCCTCCTAGGACTTCTGGGGTAGGTCAGAGGTTGGTCACAAGTTACTTGCAACATTCCTGGAAGCCTTGAGAAGGTTTGTGAATATGAATTGGAAACACTTCTGTTGTATTTAAGATTGGCTCCCTCAGGCTGAAAGGTGAACCCATTCCTGATCTCCTTAGGAAAAACAGTTTTGATGGCTTAATTCCTACCTAGGCCTCATTATGGTCCAAGTTCCTCAAGAGAAAAAAAAAAACTTTAAAAAATTACAGTCAGGAGATAGACCATAATGAGGCCTAGGTAGGAATTAAGCCATTAAAACCGTTTTTCCAAAGGAGATCAGGAATGGGTTCATCTTTCAGCCTGAGAGCATTGAAGAATAAGCCTCTGAAATGGGAGCGAATGTAGGTAATCTTTCCCAGTCTCCCCCATTCCTTGATTGATGTTGTGATCAATCATTTTACTAGCATAAGTAATCAAGGGAAATGAGTTTTTTTTTTAAATATTATTATGATTAGCAAGTGGTTAAAAAGAAGACAGCTAGCTGAATAGGTCTTTGTATTCCTTCAGTGTTTGTCATATCACCCAGAACAAAGAACTCTCTTTCCTGGGTAACCCTTCCCCTCTTTCCGTTCCTAAAAGGGACTCTTGTCAGGGTGTTAATGGATGACACGTTACCTGTCCGGAAGCCTAGAGTGGGCCATCTCTAACCTGATCTCGGGTGCTTTGTCTGCTCTTCTCACCCACAGCTCTGTGAAGGGTGTTAGCTCTCTAGCTAAATAAACAAAGTGTTGTCAAAACCCTGCCCATCTTCCAAGGTCCAGTTCAAAAGCTTCATCATCTATAACATTGTTATTCCCAACTAGAATGCCTTTCCTCTGAAGTTCTAAATGTTCTTTATTTAAATGGCTGCAGCAGCTTTTGGTGTTTTGTTGTTGTTTAGTCACTAAATTGTGTCTCTGAGACCCCATGAACTGTACCCGCCAGGCTCCTCTGTCTGTGGGATTTCCCAGGCAAGAATACTGGAGTGGGTTGCCATTTCCTTCTCCAGGGGATCTTCCTGACCCAGGAATCGAATCTCTGTTTCCTGCATAACAGATGGTTTGTTTACCACCTGATCCACCGGGGAAGCATGTACAGGCTGGCACAAGACTTGGCATTAAAAGACCTGGTACAGATCTTGATGCATCCTCTTACCAGGAGTGGTCTTGGGCAAGGCAGCTGCCTCCTCTGTAAAATGGGTTAACAACTCTGCCTACCAGATGATTCATATTTAAAGTTCAGCAGATGTTCCACTTGGCCAATAACGTTTCACAGCCTGTTCCTGGCTCCGGTGTGGCTTCTCCAAAAGCCAGTGATAGATCAGAAGTGGATTTAGCCTGCTGGCCCAACCCTTGGTTCAGTTGTCACCTTGAGTGAACATTCCTTGGGGGGGGGGGGGAGGGAAACCTGGGGACGGTATACACCCCATCCGCTTTCATGGTTTTATTTGATCTTGTGGCTGTTGAATTATTTTTCAAACTCGTAGGTGCTGGAGCTTATCTAAGACCAAACTAGTAGTATAACCTCGAGCAAGTCAGTTAAACTGCAAGCCCAGGGCTTATCTATAAAGTGAAGACTGGCTGAACCCATCTTACTCTAAAATGTATCTTCAATACCCATCTGAAGGCGTGCCTGGTGCTCACACAAATTATCATTTGTTATGTGGATACGTTTATCCCAGATTGGCTATAAAACAGAATTCCAGAGAGTTGTGTCAGTAAAAGTCAGACCAGTCCAGCCTCCACCCCAAGTGTCCTGTCATATTTATTTGATCTGCCTACCTGACTCCAAAGGATACAAAGCTTAATCTCTGGACAGCATTCTCCGGGCCACCCCCTCCACCCTTGTCCTGGGTTATTCTGACTGGCCAGACCAGCCCTGGTATTCCAGCCCTTGCCAGAGCTGAAGCTGGGCGTGTCTCCAGGTTCTGCCTGGAGCTTTCCTCATCCAGGACATCAGCAGAGGTGAAGGGACCCGGCCCTGTGCTCCACCTGTGTGGGCTGGTCAGGTTACAAGCATGGGGCTGGGGACAGTCCTGGATCCTGAGGAAGTGAGTCAGGACTTGACGGCTCCCTGGAGTTGTACGTAAAGGGTAGTCACTAGTTATGCAAGTGAACAGTCCTGTGTAGCAGGAGGGGCATGGTAGCAGACGGGCCAACCCATCCCTGGCATGTTGTCCCAATCTAAGGATACATCAGTGTACAAGCCGAGCTGGAGTTCGAACAGTGCAGCAGCTGTGGGATGGGCATGGTGGGGGGGATGGGAGGGAGTACGCCTACCTTAGCATTCAAAACCTTGGTTCTCATTATTGGTTTTGTCACTTACCAGCCAGGTGACCTTGGAGAATCCTCTCTGAGTTCTAGTTTTCCTACCTGTAAAAGTCTGCGATGCTACTCCATAGGGTGTCTGATAAAGAACCCAGGGGAGGGAAGGAGAACTCACTCAGCTTTATGCCCAGAACCTGATTGATGTTCAGTGAGCAACTGAACGTGAGTTACTTAATAGCCTAAAGTATAGGATTCTGTTGCTGATGATCAGAGCTTCTCCATGTGATAAGATGTGCTTTCACAGAGCTCCCAATTAGAGTCTGCCGGAGTTGCTGACATATAGCAGCTGGGGCATTTTTTTTTTTTTTTTAACTGTCCTGAGCTATTCCTATTATTATCGAAAGATGCTTCCCTATGCAGTCACATATCCATTAATTAAACTTTAGAGCATGTTGTGAAATAGCCATATAGCTTAACCTTTAAAAGCAGAGACATCCTAGCCTTGTACTAAATTCTGGGTTAAAGCCAAAGTCACTTCTTACATAATCCAGTCAAGCTCCTTTAACTTATCGTGTATGTTTGGATGTTTTCTGAATCAGGGAGCACTGGATGAGATATTAAGATTTCGGAGGAAGTATAACCCCCAAGCTCTGCCCTTTAGGATTCTACAGTCTTACAGGGGAGTCAAGACACCAGCAAGAAAATACTCTTGCAACCTCTGCCCACATACACAACTTCTCCATTCTCATAAATATATGAATTCTGTTTCATCCTGGAGCAGGAGCCTGCAAATTGGTTGTGGATGGTTTTCTTGGGACACACCCATGCCCCTCTTTTACCTGTTGTTTGTGGTTACTTTTGAGTTACAGCAGACAATATTGAGTATGTACCACAGACACCTTAGGGCTCACAAGCCTACCATATTTAATACGGTATCTGGCTCTCTTAGGAAAAGTTTAGGAATTTCCCTGGGTGGTCCAGTGGCTAAGACTCTGTGCTCCCAATGCAGGGGGCCTGGGTTCCATCCCTGGTCAGGGAAGGAAACCTCGAGTACTGAAACTAAAGAGTCCAAATGCTGCGACAAAGATCCCATGAGCCGAAACTAAGACCCAGTTCGGCCAAATAAACACGTATGTGTGTGTGTATGTGTGTTAGTCGCTCAGTCGTGTCCGACTCTTTTTGACCGCATAGACTGTAGCCCGCCAGGCTCCTCTGTCCATGGGATTGTCCAGGCAAGAATACTGGAGTGGTTTGCCATTCCCTTCCCCAGGTGATCTTCCCAACCCAGATATCCAACGCAGGTCCCCTACATTGCAGGTAGATTCTTCAGTCTAAGCCACCAGGGAAGCCCAAATAAATAAATATTAAATAGAAAAAATTTATCCACCTTGTCCTGGTAGATCCACAGGGGAGCTTATGGAACGGGCGTGTACAGAGCTCTGGGTGCAGGACGCCTGGTGACTTGAGCATTGAGGAAGGATGCCCATGAGCACCTCTGAGGCCACATCTGAGGTTTGCTCATCTGTAAGTTGGACATAATAATAGCACCACCTGCCTCTCCCCAGGACAGCTCACCCAGACCAGGTGAAAGGAGTCAGTTAAATTCAGTGTTGGCAGTGAGTCTTGGGTGGGGCTTGTACAAAGGGAGGCTGTCCCAAGATGTGGGGTTGGGGGAGACTGAAATCTGTGGAGAAAACAAGGGACAGCAGACAAGGGCTAGAGTCTGTCCTTGGGCACCTGGATAAATACAGTTACAGTTAGTTCAAGTAGAGCCAGTCACGGAGGGTAATTGAGATTTGTTTGAGAATATGTATTTAAAAGTTAATTCACTTGTGTTTGAGTAGGTGCATCTATATAGGTTTACCTTTTGGGGGAAATTGAAAGCCCGGAAGACCATGATCTAATACATCAACATTTGTTAAATCTGAGGAATGGGATAGGGGTGGAGAGCTGAGGGGGGCGCCCCCTGTTATCTCACATATACTTGTGATGTCTGAATAATTGTGATCGGTGGGTATTCTGTAATTAAAATCTATGATCATTTATTTTTGACTTTTTAGGAATCGGTCAAATGTTTAAATGCTTAAATAAGATAGTTCTTGTGGTCACGAGTCACCCTGTAAGAGACTGGTTGGTGCCCATGAGATGAACTAGGAAGAATTATCCTTGTTTGGGCTTGTCCCCCGACCCCACCCCACCCCACCGCTCAGTGGAGCTTTTGCAACACTTATTACTAGAGACGCTGAGTGTGTTAGTGACATTCAGACCCATGGTGTTTCAACTGATGGTCACTCTACTCTGGTTAATCTCAGTATAACCAAGAACATGCTCTCTGCAGTCCTTGCCACTGGACTTTTCTCTTAAGTGGTGAAGGACATCTGAGCTCTTGTTTTGTGTCAAAATACACATAAAGTTCACGGTTTTAAAGTACAGTCAGGGACATTAGGTATATCACATGTCATGCAGCCACCACCAACCATCTCCAACGCTGAGCTCACATGCAGTCTGGTGCCCTTGGAGCTGTGTGTGTGTGTGTGTGTGTGTGTGTGTAGTTGCTCAGTTGTATCCGACTCTTTGTGACCTCTTGGACTGAAGCCCACCAGGCTTCTCTGTCCTCGGGATTCTTCAGGCAAGAATACTGGAGTGGGTTGCCATGCCCATCTCCAGGTGATCTTCCCTACCCGGGGATTGAACCCAGATCTCCTGCATTGCAGGCGGATTCTTTTCTGTCTGAGTCACCAGGGAAGCCCCCCGTTGGAGTCCTGGCAGACTTCAAACCTTGGTGACTTTCAGTATCAGCAGGATCTGCCCTTCCTCAGGGGAGTATGGGTATGAAGCAGCAACAGGTGTTCTTGTATCAGTAAAGGCAGCTCTCACCCAGGCACCTTGCCTTTGGAAATCACATGGTTCCCTGGGAAGACAGGTGTGTGGCCTGTGCCCAAGCCCTTGGTCTGGGTGTCGGCTCCTGCCACCCTCACATTCCAGGGATTCTTCCAGGGATCTTAAGGTGTAGCCCTTGTCTTTGTTAATAAAGTCCTGGCCGATGCAGTGCTGTGGCCATTTGGAGACCGGAAATTCCGGTCATTAGGACTGCAGCTAGGTTCTAGACTGGCTGCAGGGATGAGCACAGCCCAGTCAGTGGTCCATAGAGGAGTAATCCCGGTGGAGCATAAGGAGTAAGTGCTCCAGCTTCCAAACCAGCCAGGCCTGGCTTTCCCATTTCTCAGATGTGGCCTCAGAAGAGTCACTTTACCTGTGTAACCCTCGGTTTTCTCATCTGTGAAATGGTGTTATTTTAGTACCAGATTCACACACCTGTTGTGGGGTTGAGCTGACGGGGGCACCCTTAGCCAGTGGCTGGCTGCTGGGTGCCATGGGGTGAGGGTGGTGGAGGTGGTGCCCGTGGGGACAGACCAGGTGGAGGGAGGTGGTGAGGTAGACAGAGGAGGCCTGTGGGCTCCCAGGGGAGGGTTCAGGGAGGGCAAGGGTGAGGGAGACGGCACCAGGGAGGCTTCCCGGAGGCTGGTGGGAGAGGACCCGGGGCTTTAAACCCTACTGAAGAGGGCCTGGTGATGGAGGAAGGATTGGTTTCCTTGTGAGCATCTCAGCTGTTGTGGTTGGAAGTGCAGCTGGAGGGAGGTTGGGGGCGGTTTGAGTGGGGAAGGAAATGGGACCGCCTTTATGAGAGGAGCAGGTGAAGGGACCAACGTGGAGATGAGGTTGAACATGTGGGCAAGAGGGGGGCCAGGTGGTGGAGATCCCCGGAGAGGCTCGGGACCCTGGCAGCAGCTGGGCCTGGGGCAGAAGGAGGTGCTTGGGTTTCAGCTGTAGTTGAGCCCAGGGGAGGTGGAGAGAGAGCCTGGAGGTGGGCACGAGGCCTCCCCCACTGGTCAGCCATGCGGGTGAGCTCAGAGGGTTGCCTGCCTGCCCACAGGGTTGGGGGAGGCTGATGCCAGAGCAAGGACCTTCACTAAAGGGTTAATTGTATCTTGTTGAGAGTCTGTTTCTGGAACTAGAATGTTCTGGTTTGAATCCTGCCTCTGCTGCTCTTGGATTCAAACTCTCTGCCTCTGTTTGTTCATCTATAAATTGGGCACAATAATAGCACCTCCCTGAACTTTACTGGTGATCCAATGGTTAAGACTCCAGGCTTCCACTGCAGGGGACAGGGGTTCTATTCCTCGTCGAGGAGCTAATCCCACCTGGCATGGTGTAACCAAAAAAAGAAGAAGAAAAACCCAACAAAACACTGCCCTCTCGCTCATGCTGTAAGGATGTGTTGGGTTCATAAGGTGAGAGCAGTTAAAGCAGTGCCTGACACCCAGCAGGTGGGCTGTGAGCACCTTTGGGCCCCTCTGGTTCATGCTTCTTCAAGCAGATGACTTGGGAAAGCAAACCTAAGAGCAGTGACTCGAGCCCAGTTTTTTCCTGGCCTGGAAGAAGCTTCAGGTGGTTTATTTTGTTCAGGTCTTTGAACCTCTTTGGTGAAGTCCCATATACTTCTCGGAAAACCTGGAGAATAATTCCTTACTTTTGATGGGTGGTTCTTTCTGGCTTTCTAAGTGCTTTCTCATTTATTCCCGAATTCAGTCTGCCCACCTGAACTGTGACGTAACCAGGGTTGGGGTGGTCAGGAGTGAGTAGGAGGTGGGAGACTCCTGCTCGGCACAGCTGGGTGACCTTCAGCGGGTGCAGCTGGGCTCTGCATTTATTGAGGATCAGAGCCCAGGACTCCTGACCTCCCACCCCTCAAGCTTATTCTCCACCCCCATCTCTTTTGCCTGGTGGGTAGAAACACCTTTGCTTTGAAACAGATGGTGTAGATTATGAAGGATGATGTTGTAAATAGGACCGAGACAGCACTGGGTCATCTTTATTGTCCCGTAGAGCGCCGAGTGCTGAGGAAGGGGAACTTAGACTCCAGATACCCGTCTGTTAGTCATGCTAGAGCTGTGGGGGTTTTTTTTTGACTGGATTCCTGTCACTCCTGCGGGTGATAAGCCAGAGTGCCCCTTGGCCGGCACCTGCTTGCCCTGTTGGTCTGTTGAGAATTCTGTGGAGAGGGGTGGGGTGGGGTGAGAATCCCAAGGGGCGGGTCCCTGGTATGTAAGTTACAGGTCAACATCAGTAGTTGTTACCCTCCTTGGCTTACTCGCCTTTCTACACTTCAGTAGATGGATGATGGCCTTTTAGTGGGAAACCCAGAATCGGGAAGAGCAGTACTTTTCCTAGAACCACTGGGTTTACAGACAAAATTATGATTCTTTTTATATAGGAATGGTGGAATTTTGTAAGTTCTTGCCAAAGGTTTGGGACGTGGCATTGCTGAATGCTTGTCACTTCCTCATTTGTCTAAGTTCCCTCCCTCCCTTGTGGCCTAAACATATGACTTAATTAATCAAGCTGGGGTAAGTCATAATTGCTGGTTTAAAATATGGAAAGAATGAATTCAGAGACAAGTCTTGTGGGCCCTTAGATTTCCCCCCCAGCATCCCTACATCTCCTGCTTTTCCTCCCACGTTTTCAGGGCCTGTTGTGAGGTTTGTGTCTTTTCATCAGGGACCAGCACTGCTCAGCTCCTTGCAGGGTGTGTGGGTCACGTGCCCTTGTCCTTGGAGACAGTTCACTCTCTTGCATCTGTGCCCATTTTTCAAAAATGGCTTTCCCATCAGGCACCTTGGAAGCCATGGTTACTTCTCAGCAGCCGCTGTTTCCCTGCAGGACAGCTGACTGCACAGTCATGCCAGCCATGACCCTGGCCAGCTTGGCAGAGCTTGGTGGCCTTGCTAATGAGATGAGTCACACTCTCGCACCCCCTGACTTTTCTGATGCCATGTGACTCTCACATGGGGAATAGGAGTGGCCCTTGAGAAATCTTTATGCAAGAGGTTTTACATTTCTTCAAGATTCTGAGGTGATTAAAGTATGCATGTTTCTTGCTTTTTACTTAAACTCAAGGACAAGATACTCATTCTTGCTCCTCCTCCTTACGTGTTGTTTTTTTCCCCACATTACTCATGGTGTGCTGATATTAATTAACCTTAGCAGATATGGAGCTGTTCTTTCATTATTTACACCTGACTCAATTCCTTATGGAGAAGGCAATGGCAGCCCACTCCATTACTCTTGCCTGGAAAATCCCGTGGACGGAGGAGCCTGGTAGGCTGCAGTCCATGGGGTCGCTAAGAGTCGGACACGACTGAGCGACTTCACTTTCACTTTTCACTTTCATGCTTTGGAGAAGGAAATGGCAACCCACTCCAGTGTTCTTGCCTGGAGAATCCCACGGACGGGGGAGCCTGGTGGGCTGCCGTCTATGGGGTCGCACAGAGTCGGACACGACTGAAATGACTTAGCAGCAGCAATTCCTTATCCTGATGTGTAAAAATAGAGCCTTAGTAATCATAGACTTATAATACTATCTGGCTTTCTTCTATGCTGATTGATAGTGATTCTTGTATGGAACTGTCTCTTCCTTTTAATAAATAATCTAGCAGGAAGTAGAAATTATGTAAGTAATTTCTATTACTTCCTTTGCTGACTTCACAAGTCCGTTTTGGACTTTGCTGTTGTTCATTCACTAAGTCGTGTCCAACTCTTTTGTGCCCCCTTGGACTGCAGCATTCTCTGCTTCCCTGTCCTTCACTGTCTCCTGGAGTTTGTTCAGACTCTTGTCCATTGAGTTGATGATGCCATCCAGCTGTCTCATCCTCTGCCTCCTGCTTCTCCTCCTGCCCTCAGTGTTTCCGAGCCTCAGGGTCTTTTCCAGTATGAAGTCAGCTCTTCATATCAGGTGGCCAAAGTATTGGAGCTTCATCTTCAGTACCAGTCCTTCCAATGAATATTCAGGGTTGATTTCCTTTAGGATTGACTGGTTTGATCACCTTTCTGTCCAAGGGACTTTCAAGAGTCTTCTCCAGCATTGAGCTTTGGGTTTATTTGAATTAATGTTTTTCGAAATGTTCAACTAACTGGTGCCTCTGGCTTTTACTTTGCTTGGCAGGTACTGTTGGAAGCTTCTGTGAATGAGGGCGTTTTTTGGTGTTGAAATTCGTGTTATCCCTGAGGCCCTAGTGAACCGTTTTCTGTTGACGTTTGCAGGTATTTTCACAGTCCTGCATTTGGTATGGCGAGTGTGGAATCGCATCTGGAGATAAGAGATACAACTGCAGATATTCTGGGCCACCAAAGCCATTGCCACAGGACGGCTATGACCTAGTGCAGGTGAGTGAGTAATCTTGGGCTTTGGGAACACAAAACACTAATCAGAGATCCTCTGCGATTACACCGTAGATATTCCCCGTGGGGTGGGGGTAGAGGTGGAATGAACGGGCTACTCTTGTCCCAGATTCTTACCTCTAGCACAGAGAAGATAACATACTAACTCTGCAGGCGTCATTTTTCTGGGGTTGACGATACCTTGCTTGTAAAGTTTCCCAGTAGCAGGTTACTACTGAGGGACTTGGTCTTGGTACCTCGCATGTTGCTCTTTGCAGCTTCTTCAAAATACAGTCAGAGTTAGCCTCTTTTGTTTCTAGACGAGGCTGCTGAGTGGCTGTGACTCACTTGTCCTCTGTTCACTTTAGAGGTTCCTCCAGTTTCCACCGAGAGCCTGTGACCTTTGATTGCCTCCAGGAATCTGTTTCTTGTCTCTTTTACCATCCCTGATACACAGGGATATTAGAAAAGAACTGGAAAAATCCAGGTTAAAAGACTGGCTTTAGAGGCTGCAGTTATCTAAAATCCAGCTGACACGGTAGCAGGTCTTCTGGACTTATCTGCTTCTTCCATCACAATTTTTAAAGGCATTTGACTTTTCCTGGAGTGACTCACAGAAAATAGCATTCTGGTTAAACATAACCAAGTAACCTAAAAAGAGGTAAAATGATTGTCAAGGAAAGAAAGGAGCTTCCCAATAAGAAAAAAAAAGGAAATGTCTGTACTGCCTCTACTTTTGTGAATTGCTGGTTATCTAGCGGAAATTTGATCGCCTTTTAAAAGAATTCTGCAAGAACTTTGCAAAGAGGTGTGTCACCCTTGTGTACCTAAAAAAGGATGATGTGCATAAAGTGGTTTCCTCTTTGAGGAGTGTTTGTGTTTATTCCACTTGGCTACTCTGATGTTCATGTTTTCTCTCCCAAAAGGAACTCTGTCCAGGGTTCTTCTTTGGCAATGTCAGTCTTTGCTGTGATGTCCAGCAGCTTCACACACTGAAGGACAACCTGCAGCTGCCTCTGCAGTTTCTGTCCAGGTGGGTTGACCGCCAGGCATGCAGAGAAAATGGGTTTAGAAGTTAGTTCTTGTTTCATTTTAAGAATGCTATCTTAGGACTTCTCAGAGATAAAGAAGAACTTTTGATAAAGTAGTAATGATGAGACTTCGTTCTCGCTCTCGTTATATTCAGAATTGCTACTTGGTTTGCTTCTGAGATGTCTTCACCCCAAAGGGGACCTGCATTGTGGTCTGGGTCCTTTCAGACTTGAGCCCCTTCACACGGTGGAAAGGAGAGGTTCCGGGGATCCTGCCCGGGTCTCTGACCCCAGACCCTCCTCCACACAGTCCTCTGCGTCGCCTCCCTCCCCTGTTTCGCGCGTGGTTCTCTCTTCCTCATTGGAGCCTGCCTTTGGTGACTGTTCACAAGCCTGATCTGGCAGAGTCGGCTGGTTTTGTCAAAGTTAGTTTGCTGTCCACTGTGTTCTCTGTGGCCGGGGCAGTGAAAAGGGCCGCATAATAGATGTTCTCCAGGCTTACCCAGCAGTTTTCAAACTGAGAAGAGTGAGCTGGTGGTGGCCTTCCGAGCAGCATGTGTGAGCCCCCGGTGAAGGCGGACGGAAGGCCACGTGCTTCTCTGTGCGGGTGTCACTGCAGGTGATGGCTCAGGCGGGCGTCCTTGTTTCTTGCCAGATCTCCAGTTGGCAGTGCAGAGTGGAGAGCCATCCCTCTGTATGTTCTGCCAGGACAACATACAATGTAGTAAATGATCTAATTAGAGCATTAGAGTTGAGACTCTAATCAAGCCAGTGTATCTTATGGAAGGAAATCTCATGGCTGTTGCTGGAGCCAGATTAAAGCTGTCATTCGGCCAAATACATTTATTTAGCATCTACTCTACGTGAGGCATTATGGGCATCTACATCAAAAGATAGCCAAGTATTTCCTGTGTCATCAGAGGTAGCAAAGCTTTATTTATAATAGCAATGAGATGCTAATACAGAATATTGTGCAGCTGTCCAAACTGATAACTGTAGAAGTTAAACGGAGTAACACGGAGAGACATTTGTAATATATGCAAAGTGGTAGGAAGCAGTGCACCCCAGGAGTGATTTCTGTTCAGGTGGTGTACTTGTCATTCCTGTCTGTCACAGTAAAGCGTGGGACTCCTGAAAGCAAGTCGATGTGTGTGTCTGCTCCTTCACTAGACGGGAGGCTTTTGTTTTATTTTTGGCCACACCATGCAGCGTGTGGGATCTTAGTTTAGTTCCCTGACCAGGGATAGAACCCATGCCCCTTAACATTGAAAGCGAGGAGTCTTAACCACCAGACCACCAGGAAAGTCCCACGAGACCGGCAGCTTTGAAGGCCGAGACCAGACTGTCCTCGTTCTGTGTCATGTGTGGTCATCTGGATGGGAGCAGATTGGGGGGCAGTCTTGATTGGTTGTGTTGCAAGAATGCAAGCCTGATGAAGCAATAGCTTTTGCAGATAACAGGGAACTAAAGGGGAAGACAGAGGTCTTCTGCCACATAACTGGTCAACATTAGAAGCTTCACAGCGGACAGCTTGTGGTTCTTATGAAAACCGGGTGCTTCTGAAATGCATGTAGCTGGCGAACACCACTGCTCTTCTTTTATCTTCTCTAATCCTGGGGAATCCTCTTGTGTTTAGAGACGGCCTAAGGTTATCTGGGGCTTGAAAGAGAGCCCTTCAGTAGGTTATGAGATGAAAGCACTAATGTGTAAATCTCCTTTTTCCCCTTTTTTATTCTCCATCAGAATGTCACCATGGTAGTCCTAAGTCCTTTTGGCTTCAAAATACAGGAAACATGACCAAATTATAAAGTGCAGGATTCAGAGAGCATTTGTTTCTTGAAATTACATCTGGGCAGCACAAATGTTAGTAATTAGGGTGGTTTTTAAAGATGTGTCTTTATTTTAACATGAGGTTTTAGGTTTGGAATTGCTGGGTTTAATATGTCCTCATGGTAATCCATTTGCTGATTTATAATAAATTTTAAATAGTCTTTGTGTATTTTAAATCATCTTTTTGCTGGCCCTGTTACCCACGAGATCATTCAAAATAGTTTGCTTTTTCTTTAGATGTCCATCCTGTTTTTATAACCTAGTGAACCTGTTTTGTGAGCTGACATGTAGCCCTCGACAAAGTCAGTTTCTGAACGTTACAGCAACTGAAGATTATGTTGATCCTACTACAAACCAGACGAAAACAAATGTAAAAGAATTACAGTACTATGTTGGAGAGAGTTTTGCCAATGGTAAGTAAACTTTTAAATTATCCCTCTTTTATATTTGATATCAGGACAGTGGATCAAGTTGTCCTGTCAGCTCTGTGAAAAAGGACAGTTTTCAGTTCCGTTAGCACTGAAATGCCAATGGAAATGTGAGTTGTTACTTCGCTTGTCTTCTGGGACTTGAGCTACAACCTATGAAACGATCTCCTTAAAGTATTTGCTTTAACTCTTTCCTAACTATAAGTTCCCTTATGGAAATTTTTAGTTTGTGCAAGTTTATTTCTATACATTTTAGGAACCATTTGGGCTTAGGTTCTGTTGGACATGAAATGCATAACTTCATGAGTTATTGCAAGACTGCAGAGATGCGGGGTGGAAGGGAGACCTAGTTGGCAGAGGAGAGATTTTGCCTGTGAAGAAACCAGTCACCATAAGGGAAAGTAAGCAGATGTGACAAACAGGAGAAAGGTGTCCCAGCAACTGAAGCTCATAGAGTCTGAAAAAGACCATGTCATGTTTGTTGAAAACAACTGAAATGAGAGTTCTGAAAGAGTAGGACCCTAGGGAAAGAAAATGAACAGATTAGAAACAGAACCAACTGGAAGATCCAGTTAATGAGAAATAGTCATGCAAGTGGATTAAAAGATAGATTAGATGCAGCTGAATAAAGAATGGGCCCCAAAACAATAAAATGAGAGAATAAGAATTCAGCAAAGCTGTTGACTATAAGAGCGACTATAGTCAATTACTATAATGATCAATTAAAAATGTAACCAAAAAAATTTAATAAAAAACTTGCACTTTGATGGACACCATCAAAAAGAGGCAGAAATATTTGCAAAGCATGTATTTAATGAAGGACTTGTGTCTAGGATATATAAAGAGCTCTGACAACTCAAAAAGAAAATAACCCAATTAAAAATGGGCAAAGAATCTGAGCAAACATTTTTCCAAGGATGTTATTTATACAAATAGTCAATAAGTTCATGAAAAGATGCTTAAAATCAGTCATCAGGAAAATGCAAATCAAAACCACAGCAAGGTACCACTTGACAGCCAATAGGGTGGCTGAAATAAAAAGACAAGTTCTGGCAGGTATGCAGAGAAATCGGAACCTTCATACACAGTTGGTGGGAATGTGAAACAGTGTAGTCACTTTGGAAAACAGTCTTGCAGTTCCTGGAGCAATTAAACATGGAGTTACCCATATGACCCAACAATTCCACTCACAAGAGAAATGAAAACATATGTTCATAATAGCCAAAAGGTGGCTGTATGAAACAACTCAGATATCCATCAACTGATACATACATAGATAAACAAAATGTGGTATATCCATATGATGGAATATTATTTGACCATAAAAAGAAATAAAATAAGGATCCATGCTGCAACATGGATAGACCTTGAAAACGTCATGCTAAGTGGTAGAAGCCGGTCACAAAAGACTATTCATGATTTCATTTATATGAAATGTCCAGAATAGGCAAATCTATAGACACAGAAGTAGATTAATAGTTGCTTAGGGCTTAAGGGGATGGGGAGATAAGGGAGCATTAGTTAAAGGTCCTGGGTTTCTTTCTTAAGGTGATGAAGACGTTTTAGAATTGACTGTGGTGATGATTTCTCATATCTATGAATATGCTAAAAGCCATCAAGTTATAACTTTAAATTGGTGAATTGTATGTGAGTTATCTCAATAAATGTATAAAAAAAGGAATTTGTAACTAAATACAGCTCATTTTAAAAACTATAAAATCTGAATGACAGATAATCTTAAATGCAAGTACAGAAAAGGTGGAAATCACTTCAAAAGAATGACAATTGGAGATTTTCTGTCCAGCAAAGCTAGAGGCCCGAAAGCAGTGGGGTTATCACAGTTCTGAAAAAAACTATTGCGCTAGCTAATCTGCCTTTCAAGAGTGAGGGTAAAGCACAATGAATTTCTAAGTACCTCTCTAAAGTTTAGGGGAAGAAGGTTTTAGGAAGTTTCTAACAAGCAGGGACTGGCGATTGAATGTTAATATACTGGTGTACTGCAGTGCGTGGAGCACAAAGAATCAGACACGACTTAGCAACTAAACAACAACAAAGCAGAGCTTTGGTTTCTTACGTGCAGAGTGTCATTGACATTGCTAGTTCTTGTGTCTTTATGCATACTAAAAGCTCAGTTCATTCACAGGTGAACTCTGTCCCGAAACCAGTTTTTACCCTGGAGGTTCCGTCATTCACCAGCGGTAGTTTCTTGGAGCGAGCTGCACTGGCTGAAGAGGCCCTGAGGGTCTTGCTTCTCCCTCCTTGGCCTTCAGTGTGCTCTTCCCTGCGCGGGGGTGACACTTCTCCAGGCCCCTGTGGACTGGGATGGCCACGCCTTGTCCTGCCTTTGATTTTAAGTTGCTTGGAATCTGGCCTAGCCTGTCGCTTGCAGGGTGACAAGCCAGTGTCAGAGGTGACCTCCGTTCCTTCCCTCAGTGGTTGCTGTCTAGACTCCCAGCCCCTGCCTGCAGTGTGTCTGGATTTCCACGTTCACACGTGAGAGGCCCCGTGTAAGCTCTCACCCGGTGAATTCCAGCAGCAGTTTCAGCCTTCTCCCTTCCTCCCCCACCAGCCATGTACAATGCCTGCCGGGATGTGGAGGCCCCCTCGAGCAACGAGAAGGCCCTGGGGCTGCTGTGCGGGCGCGAGGCCAGCGCCTGCAACGCTACCAACTGGATCGAGTACATGTTCAACAAGGACAATGGCCAGGCGCCCTTCACCATCACCCCCGTCTTTTCAGGTGGGGACAGAGACCCCCCCCACCCCCCAGGTTTGGTGTATTGAACTTAACGGTTTTTTTAAAGCCCAGGAACCCTAATGTGCAATAGGAAGATGAATTCAGATCAGGAGGTTTTGGAATTTCCTCCAGCAAGAGGTAGCTGGAGGGGTAACCCCTGGGTTATCAGGGGCTGGATGAGTGGGTGGAGAGGAAGAGTTGCCTTCAGGTGCTGATACATACTTGAAGGAATAAGTCATTTGTAAAAAAAAAAAAAGAGCCTTTTCAAAAAATAAAAGGGATAAATGACAAGGACCTGCTGTACAGCACAGGCAGCTCTGCTCAGTGTTACGTGGCAGCCTGGATGGGAGGGGAGTCTGAGGGAGAATGGGGACATGTGTCTGTATGGCTGAGTCCCTTTGCCTTTTACCTGAAACTGTAACACTGTTAATCGGCCATACTCCAGTACAAAATAAAAAAGGAGCCTTTTCAGAAGCTCTGCCTTAGTATTAAACTAGCTCCTCAGTGGAGATAAACATTTGATTGGAAGTTTACACTGAAATGTGGTGGACTTGAATGTTGGTGATGAACCCTGTGCCTAAAGTTATTGAGGTTAACTTAAAATTTTGGAGGACTAAGTAGCAAAGCATAATGCGATCACCCAGAAACCTCCAGTCTTTCTTATTCTTCTGGTTGCATGACTTCTTTCAGTGTGCTTATCATTGGGTTAAAATATAATTTAGTACAACCCTTGTAATTAATTTTTTTTAATGGAGATTCTCAACACACTCCTTCCCACAGATCTTCCGACCCATGGGATGGAGCCCATGAACAATGCCACCAAGGGCTGTGACGAGTCGGTGGACGAGGTCACGGGGCCGTGCAGCTGCCAGGACTGCTTGGCCGTCTGCGGCCCCAAGCCCCAGCCCCCGCCCCCTCCCGTTCCCTGGAGAATCCTGGGTCTCGACGCCATGTACGTCATCATGTGGAGCACCTACATGGCTTTCCTGCTCGTGTTCTTTGGAGCGTTCTTTGCTGTGTGGTGCTACAGGTAATCTGTTTTGTTTCCCAGCCCCCCAGACAAGAAGAGCAAACTTAACCCAGTGGCACATCTAAGTTTTCACTTGGTAGACTTTGGTTCATTAGAATAAGAACAAAGATCTGCATTAATACAATTCCATGACTTGCTTATGTCCTGCAACTAGTCAACAATCAAAAGCCTATTTAGACATTGAGATGTTTAAAGTTAGTTTCATTGACATTGCTAGTTCTTGTGTCTTTATGCATACTAAAAGCTCAGTTCATTCACAGGTGAACTCTGTCACGAAACCAGTTTTTACCCTGGAGGTTCCGTCATTCACCAGCGGTAGTTTCTTGGAGCGAGCTGCACTGGCTGAAGAGGCCCTGAGGGTCTTGCTTCTCCCTCCTTGGCCTTCAGTGTGCTCTTCCCTGCGCAGGGGTGACACTTCTCCATTGGTTTATTCAAAATGGCGTGTGATTTAAAAGACCCATTCTTTAACAGAAAGTCTACTGAGCCAGATCTGATTCAAATCCTTTTAAATGCGATACTGTAGTCCTTTTAGATACCTGCGTCTTGACTTAGGACAACAGGTTTATTTAAAACTTTGTCTTTTGAAATAATTGTAGACTTACTAAAAGGGTGCAGAAATAGTTTATTTATATCTCTACTGGCTTCCTCTAATGTTACCACTCACATCACCGATAGTATATAATTTAATCAAAACCATGAAAATAACATTGGTATACCATTATTAGTTAAACCACAGTCTTTTTTTAAGTTTTACCAGTTTTTCCTCTAAGGTTCTTCCTTTTTCTGTTTCAGGACCCCATGTCACATTCACTTCTTGTTTTGTTCGTCTCCTTCAATCCATGACAGTTGTTCATCTTTCCTTTTCTTTTATGACCTTGACACTTGTGAGGAGTGCTGGTCAGTTATTTTGTAAAATGTACCCCGATTTGGTTTTATCTGATGTTTTCTCATGATTAGGTGGAGGTTTTTGACAACATCACAGACGTGACGTGTCTTTCTCAGTGTATCACGTCAACGGCTTATGATGCCAGTATGTCTCATCACTGGTGATATTAGCCTACATCATTTGGTTTAGAAGGTGTCTTCTGGGTTTCTCCACTGTTAAGCTACTATTCCTTCCTTTGGAGTTGATAAACGTCTTTTGGGAGCTGTGTTGAGACTGTGCTGATACCTCATTTCTCCTCAAACTGTCGTCCACTGACTTTAGCATCCATCCGTGGGTCTTCAGCACTTAACTCTTGTGGTTTTTGCCTAATGGGGACATTTTGTTTTCCTCATTCCTTCTCCATTTACTAACTGGACTTACTCTGTTATTCCTTCTCCCCTACTTACTTAACCAATATTTATTTAGTTATGTTTACATAATGGACTTAAAAAAAAAAGCAACTGTGATCTCTGTTTCGTACCATCATTTATGTTTTTGCTCAAATCTTCCCAATTTTGACCACTGGCAGCACCTTCTGCTGGCTGCTGTGTGTTTCTTAAGCATGCCCTCACCTTTCTTAAGCTTCTTCTTTTTCCTGGAATCACAGGATGTTTCAGTATTTTCCCTGCCCCAGCCCTAGAAGCACCCTCTTCTGCAAGGAGCCCTGGTTCCTTTCCCTGGAAAAGGGTGTTTAGAAACCAAGATCTCGGCACCAAATGTGCTCGTTGTTCCTGGAGTGTAGTGTTCACTGTGTTCTTAAAGGACCTAAAACTTTTAAATGTGAGTGAGGGCTACAAGGTGAAATTATCTTCTTAATACCTTCTTAAATTTTCCCCGGAGACTAGTGAGCAGAGAGGCCCGGAGCAAGGGAACTTAGGGAAAGGAAGGGACCAGTTAGGAAGGAAGCAAACAGGATGAGGAAATAAGCTTTTAATAGGGTTGTGGGACCGTCAAGAACAGTCTCATGATGCTGAAGTCCACTAACATGACTTATGTGCTTTTATCTTTCAGAAAACGGTATTTTGTCTCTGAGTTTACCCCCATTGATGGCAATATACCTTTCTCTATAAACGCCAGTGACAAAGGTAGGCACATTTGTACTTAAGTAAAAGGGTTGGCACCATTGGCAGGAGAGTGTTTCTTTCTTTAATGTTGACGCACCTCTTCCGGGAGCGGCACTGAGCTCGTGCTGGGGACACGGCTGTGATGGAGACAGAGTCCCTCTGTTTGCGGCACTGACAGCTGGAAATGGGGTGGTGGATGGGAATCGCCTGGTTCATAATATCTGTAGAGTGATCCTGGCCTGGGGTGAGAGCAGCGGGGCAGGAATAGTTGGAGGGAACTGCTTTGGCTGGAATGCTCAGAGCACTTGGCTTTTCAGAGGCTTATGTATGAGTTCTGTCCCTCTCGGGAAGGGGCTGGTGGTCACTGTGGGCAGGGCCACTTCTCCAGCAGACAGGTAGCTGGGTGGGGCCGGGGACGGTCTCATGCACGTCCCTGGGTGTCCCTGTGCGGCTGTGAGTCTCGCCGCATGCAGTGGTAGCTAACACTCGCCCTGTTCCGACTTTCAGGAGTGGCTTGGCTCTTAACCTTCACCCTCCCTTCCTCTCCTGCTCTTCCAGGGGGGCCAACCTGCTGTGACCCTCTGGGCGCCGCCTTCGAGGCCCATCTGCGGCGGTTCTTCGAACAGTGGGGCTCCTTCTGCGTGAGGCACCCCGGCTGTGTCGTGTTCTTCTCTGTGGCCTTCATCGCCGCCTGTTCCTCAGGCCTGGTGTTCATCCAGGTCACAACCGACCCGGTGGACCTCTGGTCGGCCCCCGGCAGTCAGGCGCGCCGGGAGAAGGAGTACTTTGACACGCACTTTGGGCCCTTCTTCCGCACCGAGCAGCTCATCATCAGGGCCCCCCACACCTCGCCGCACATATACGAGCCCTACCCCTCGGGAGCCGACGTGCCCTTCGGGCCTCCCCTTGCCGTAGACATTCTGCACCAGGTAATTGGCTCTTGGCAGAAGCCACTTCCCAGGAACCCGGCACCGGGCTAGCTTTTGACCAGTTCACTTGATGTGGGTTTCGGGCTGAGTGTGATGGTTTATCTAGTAAACCTTAATGATAAGACACTTTTCACTTACTTTCAAAAAAGTGATCAGTGTTGAACTTAATGAAAAATTTACTGTAGACCACTTTTGTATTTATTTCATACAGAAGGTCTTGCTTGAAATTGAGAAGAGCATGTTTCTATTGAAACAATGTATTTATTAATATATTCACCTTAGGAACTTAATAATTTTTTTTCCGATAGTAATTGAAAAGTAATACACCAGGATCCAAAGGGATAAAACTTCTTGTGTGGTCCTGGAGACCTTGGAGGGGCTGCTGGGTCACTGCGGACTACCCCCCGCCCCCACCCCGCAACTGCAGGAATGACCTTGTCACTGCCTGAATGTGGACTCCCGGCTTGCGTTTGGAATAAGATCCACCCCTTGCTCCCACAGAGTCCTTTAAATCTGTCCATCTTCCCTTCCCACACTCGCCCTGGAGAGCGATCTGTAAATTAACTGCCTCCCACTTATTTCTTACTGAACAGTTGTACATTTGCATACTTTTTCCTCTCAACATTGCTCTTGCCCTACAGAGTGTCTGATAGCTTGAGAAAACATCAGCATGTTCCCAAGAGTCTAATAGAATCTTTTGCACCCATTGACCATTGCTTTCTCCCAGCTTGTTGCAAAAGGTGCACACGTTGTCATTTACCTCCTGCAGTGTATTTGTATTCTTTACTAGAAAATAACAGGAATATACGTAAAAAAGCATAGTATGGAGCGAGGTGGTGGTTGCTGGGGATGGGAGGGCCTGTCAGGAAGACCCAGCAGATGACCCTGGGCTCCCCTTCGTGGTCACTGTTTCTCCAGGTGGGAGGGCACATGTTGGTGTGTCCTGCACTGGGATGTGGCCTGCCATGGTGTCCCCTCCCCCTCTCAATGAGTGCCCCAGTTTGCTGATCCTCAGCAAAATTATAGTAAACTTAAAAATATTTTCATCCTCATTTATCTCAGTCTTCTGCCCTGTCTCAGGAAGGAATTTCCCCAAAGACTCTTTTATCTTCTAACCACCACCCCCCACCAGAGCAGTAAGAGTTAATCAGCATCTGACGGAAAACCGATGTATTTCTGGCTTTGTTTATTTTAAAAAATCCTCTTTCAGGTCCTTGACTTACAAACCGCCATCGAGAGCATCAGTGCTTCTTACAACAATGAGACTGTGACCCTGCGGGACATCTGCGTGGCGCCCCTCTCGCCATACAACCAGAACTGCACCATCCTGAGTGTGCTGAACTACTTCCAGAACAGCCACTCCGTGCTGGACCATCAAGTCGGGGATGACTTCTTCGTGTATGCAGATTACCACACGCACTTCCTCTACTGCGTCCGGTACGTGGCGGGGGTGGTCCTTCCTCCGTCCCTCCAGCAGGTGACAGCTGCCGTGGCCACACACCGCTGTAGGTGCTAGAGCCCCGGCAGGGAGCAAACAGTGGGACCCTCAGGGTGAAGCGATACTCGGCCTGATGCCAGGTCAAGGCAGCGCCAGGTCCAGGCGATGCCATGGGAGAAGGAAGCGGGGCGAGGGTGAGCTTGCAGGGGAGGTGCCATTCCAAGTGCAGCGGAGGGGAACAGAGGGAGCCTGTGAGAGTTGGGGAAAAGCTTTCCAAGTAGATGGGCAGCAGGTGCAAAGGCCCTGAGGTCGAGTGTTCACCATGTGTCATCGAGGTACCTCCCAGCCCCTGACTCCCTCCCAGCTGGATTACACCTAGTTGGATCTGCCACACCACCCCAAGCATTTCTGAGCTGGTTTCTTGGTGAAAAGACAGAAGCCTCTAACTCCTTTTCTTATCTTTCAAGTATAAATTGATTTCACAACACTGACTTTTCAAAACGTGTGGCGTCCCCTTGAGGAGTGGGGGCCGGATTGCGGTTCAGTTTAGATGGGAGAACGCTGAGGTTGCTTCGCATCAGAGGCTTGTCTGGCTATACAGGCCAGCGTGTGGTTTGAGTTAGTCACAGAGAAGCCGCACGGGGTGACCTGTGAGGTGACCTTTAGGCCTGCCCTGTGGCAGGAAGAGCGCTCGCTTCTCTGCCCTCCCTAGACGCCATCACTTGGCCTGACCTGGCCCACAGAAAGTTGTTCAGCCACTGAGACAACCGCTGTGGCTGTTCGTTTGTTACAGAAGCAGAGAGATTGCTCCCCGTCACCTTTGAACGTGCTGCTCGATTAACCACGTCTCCACAGCCAAGTGCTCTGACTTCTGGCCCAGTTCAGTGACCTGAGGTTCCGTCTGTTCTTGTTACTGGAGTGTGGCTGACTCTAGGCGCTTCTGCTGTTTACTGTCTTCAGGCGGTCACCTCTATAAACACGAGCCTGTGAAGCAATAAGTGTAGCCCATGTACCCCCAAACCAGCGTTCTCTGAAGGGCAGGTAGTACAGGGCAGCCAGGGGCAGTTAGAAAAAAAAACGTTTAGTATTATATAACTTTAATATTTAAATAAAAAAGTTATTTATTTTACAAAATAAAACGGAATTTTGGCAGCAGGGGAGATGGGTGTATTATCCAAGGGGAGCACGGTTTGCCCAGGTGTGGAAACACGTCTGGGAGCATCCCCTCTCCTGCAAGGCAGGCTCTGTGTGGTCTGTGGTCACGCCTGTGCATCTCTAGCTTTCAGCTCCCTCCTCACCTTCCAGCTTTCTCTGGGCTTGTCCTCTGGAGGGAGGCCCTGCTGGAGCCCGGCCAGCCCAGAACCACTCACAGGCCTCCTGCGTTCCCTGGTTAATACCCGCATCAACACCTACCACTTATGGGCTCCCCGGACTCTTCCTCACATGACTCTGCGGATGTTAACTTCGCGATGAGCTCTCAAGCCTGCGATGTGGTGGCATAGCCCCACGTGTGTGGGTGGACAGGACCCAGCTTCTGGCTGCAACCCTGTAGCCTGTTAGCCCTGAGCATTGACCTGACCTTCCACGGCCCGAGTCCGTCCCCTGGCACTGAAGGGCGGTGGTTTAGATTATCCATGAGGACCTTCATGTGTGCCCAGAGTCCAGCTGACATCTGTCCTGAAACGCTGGTTGTCTGTCTGTCTGCCCTGCAGTGTTGGCATCGCTGCCTGGTCTCCAGACCTCTCTCTGCTTTGCCACTGAGTTATGTTTGCCAAACAGTTCTTGATCTCCCTTTCCTTTGATTGTTCCCAGGTGCCGACAGAATAAAAACCCCAACCACTGGTCAAGACGCGTACCCCTTCCTTCCATTGCTTCCCTCTTTCTTCCCAGCCCCATCCCCTCCTTGGGAGGCCCCCATCATGGGTACCCCACGCACAGACCCAGGACTTCCTGTGGTCTCTCAGGCCACTGTCTGTTCTCTTCTTTCCTCATGCTCTTTTCTTCTCTTCCTGCTGGTATGGTGCCTGGAAGCCTTCACCTCCTCCTGTGCAGGTGAATTCCCCCTCCTCCTCAGAGACCGGGTCTGTACATAAAGTTCTCTTTATAGTGTCAGCTTTCACCATGTATTAGCAGCTCCCTCCTCTGTGCACCAGCTGATGTTAGCCACATCTCACTATATTTACCTGCCTCTCTCTCTGCGACTCTCAGCTCCCCAAAGCAAATACTGAACTGGATCATTCACCCAAGGGGACCTCAGGCCCACATTCTTAATCAGCCTCGTGACTGTTGTGTAAACATCTGGGTCTCTGTGATGTGTACAGGTTGTTCTAACTGGAAGGTGTTCTCTGAATTCCTGGCAGGGCTCCTGCTTCCCTGAATGACACCAGTTTGCTCCACGATCCTTGCCTGGGGACGTTTGGTGGCCCAGTGTTCCCATGGCTTGTGCTTGGAGGCTACGATGGTAAGTGAGAGAAGCTTTTACTCTTCTTACTGGATAAAGCAGTCTTGGTTCTGTCATTAACACTGAGGTGGTAATTATGAGGATTTCCTCAAACACTCATTAATTACCCAATATACTGCATCCCAGATACCATATCTCCTTTGGCTTTCGGTTTTATCCTGCATTTGGAAGAAGTGGTTTTTCGCCATTTTTAGGTTACTTTCTGGGAAGCTGTCAACAGCTAAGGACATTTTCCCAGAACAGCGTCACTGTTAAATCCACATAATATGTTGCTCAGTCTCAAGTTCATGGGACCCTTGAAACTCATCAAGAGAGCCCCCAACAAGTCCATGGACCTTGGGTTAAGGACATCAGTAATGGAGGAGAGACATGTGAGATATAGGGGGAAAGAAAACAGATTTTTTTTTTCCTTCTAAACCAGTTGGTTAAGGAGTCAGACACTTCCAGTGGGAGGAGCAGCGGGGCTTTGCTTAGATGACTCCAGGTAGATGGGGCAATAACTCACGTGGCGGCTTTGGCTTCTGAAGCCTAATTATAAGCAGCTCAATAGGTTTTTCTCCAGCCGGTCGAAGAGGCCAGATGTTCTTCTCATCTGGTAGGAAGGGAGAGGTTGTAAAGTAATTTTTAGATGGAGAAGGCATTTCTAAGCAGGACACACAATGCGAAGCCACAAAAGGAAACCCTGATGAGTTTGTGTGAGATTTTCAAGTTCCCGTGTAGAGAACAAACATAAAATTTTAAGAAACCAAACAAATGGCCAACTGGAGCAGAAAAAAAGTTAGTATACATAACAGTGTTTCCTTAATACATAGAGAGCTCTTGAGGAAAAAAGACAAGGTCAGCCCCCCAAAAGAAGTGGGCAGAGCCGTGTGCATGTTAATAAGAGAAGAAGTACAAAGGGCTTTTAATTATATGGAGAAAATGCTGAACCTTACTCAAGCTAGTGAAACACCTCTCACTTCAGCCTTTTACATAACAACAGATTAGCAAAGATCTAAAGTCAAAGCGTTAGTCACTCAGTGGAGTCCAACTCTGAAACCCCATGGACTGTTGTAGCCTGCTAGGCTCCTCTGTCTATGGGTTTTCCCAGGCAAGAATGCTGGAGTGAGTTGCCATTTCCTCCTCCAGGGGATCTTCCCTACTCAGGGCTTGAACCTGGTTTCTTGCCTTGCAGGCAGAGTCTTTACAGTCTGATGGGCTTCCGTGGTGGCTCAGATGGTAAAGCAGAGACCTGAGAATTTGACAAAACGCTGTGTGCATGAAACCCTGCCATGGGCAAACTGCATTTTGGTGGGAGTGTAAATGGTTCTAGAATATAAGCGCTAGGAAGGTTGAGATTTTTAACCTCTGTTGCTCATTAATGTATCCACAGTCCCTAAAATAACACGGGCACACAGTAGGTCTCAGCAAATACTCTGTTGAATAAAGAAATGAAAAGCAGGATGGCATTTTTGGAAGGCAGTTTGGGAGATCCATCCAAACTAAAAATGTACTTTTTTTTTTTTTTTTTTTTGGATTCTAAGTACTTGTAAGATTTGATCCTACAAATATGGATTTTATGTGTTAGAAATATCCGGTTAATTTTTGTAGTAATTCTACTTATAACCAAAAAAAAAAAAACTTGCAAAGATATCCATCAACTGGAGTGGAGTTAAACTGTACTAGAAAACATCATAAGCAGAAACAAGAATAAGGAAGTGCTGTGTCTGTTAAAGCAGCATTCTCAGGATATGAGTTTAAAGGCAGCATTTGCAGAAGGGTGTGTTACTATTTATGTGAACAGGAAGGCAAGGGGAAGCCCATGCTTGTGCGTGTGGACTGCGGCTGGTAGGGGCCGCAGCCGTCATGGTGTGAGGAGGAGAGCTAAGACACAGATGGGGACGGAGGGAAAAGAGGCTTTCCCCCGAACACCTTTCCGCTTTGTTTGAAATCGTCACCCAGCACGTGCTGCGTAGTCATGATGATGGAATGACAACTGCGTCTACGTTTGCTCGAGAGTCCCCTTTTCTCCCTAGCTGAACTACACAAGCACCAGGTCAGGTGACCTCCCATTTTGTTCCACAAGCTCAGGCATGTTTAAGCTTCAGCTCCATGAGAAACCGGGCACCTAGCCAGCTTGTGATTTTTCCCCTCCTCGTATTGATCTGGTTTTCTGCACGCTTGTAATCTGCTTTTTAATGTCACCTTTTTCCTTTCTAGATCAAAACTACAATAACGCCACAGCCCTTGTGATCACCTTTCCTGTCAATAATTACTATAACGATACAGAGAAGCTCCAGAGGGCCCAGGCCTGGGAAAGAGAGTGAGTTGCTCACAGGGTCGGTAAACCAGCTGCTCTTCTCACGGGAAGGTGGACGCTAGCAGAAAGCATTTATATGATGTTCAACTAAATTAACCAACATCAGATCTAAGTCATGCCATTTTTTTCACTTGGTTCTAGTGATGCTGTGAAAACAAAAAATCTGTAAATAAATTTAGTTGTAAACATTCTTTAAATACATAGTCCTGCAACAGGAATGTACAAGTATCTATGCAGAATGCTCCTTGTGTTATGTTCTAACAGCAAAACCTGGGAGTAAGCTAAATGTGTATTCATAAGGAGAAGTATAGTAGAATGTTATGCCATCATTAAAGATAGTGAGGTAAGTATTAATAAATGGTTCAAGAATTATTAAATAAAAACTGTGGTCAGCATGTTTGGGCAAATATATGTCATGCATGCTGTCCACACCTAGAAAGGATATCTAGTGAGGGACCCAGGAACCGGTTAGCTGTGATGTAACCTCTGAAGAAGGGGGACGGGGGCCCAGGAGAATGGGACACTGAACAGCTTTGTTGGGATATTCGTATACCATACAATTTACCCATTCGAAGTGTATAGTTGAGTAGCTTTTAGTATTTTCACCGATGTGTGCAGACATCACCATGGTCAATTTTAGAGCATTTTCTTGACCACAGACAGAAATCCCATCTCCTGTAGCAGTTTCCCTCCTAACGCCCGGCCCTACATAACCCTCAGTCTACTTTCTGTCTCCATCAATTTTCCTGTTCCAGACTTTTATATGGATGGAATTACATACAAGGGCTTTCCGATCTGGCTTCGTTCACTTGGAATAACGTTTTCAAGGTTCATCCAAGTTGCAGCATGTGTGAACACTTTATTCTTTTTTATGGCAGAAGATCATTCCATCCTATAGATAGACCACATTTTGTTTACCCGCTCATCAGCTGATGAACGTGTGTGTTGTTTCTCGGAAAGTTACTCAATTGTGTCTGATCTTTGTGACCCCATGGACTACAGCCTGCCAGGCTCCTCTGTCCATGGGATCCTTCAGGTCAGTTCTCCAATTCTCCAGTGGAGTGGGTAGCCATTGCCTTCTCTAGGGGATCTTCCTGACCCAGGGTTTGAACATGGGTCTCCCTGCATTGCAGGCAGATTCTTTACTGCCACCTTTGACCATTAGGAATAATGCTATAAGCATTCACATGCACGTTTTTGTGTGAACATGCCTCCATTTCTCTCTTTGTGTGAATGTGTTTTCCTCTCTCTTGGTTTGTATACACCTAGGAGTAGACTTGCTTGGTCATATGGTAACCCTGAGGAGCTGCCAGACTTTTTTTCCAAACTGACTGCCCCAGTGGATCTTCCCTTGTGGTCCAGTGATTTAGACTGCCCTCCCACGGGTTAGGGAACTAAGATCCCCGATGCTGTGCAGTGCAGCCAAAAAACCAAATGACTGCACCATTCTCCATTCCCACCGGCATGTAGGGAGCATTCACATTTTCCACCCCCCGACAGCACTTGTTATTATTTGACTTTTTTGGTTCTAGCTATCCCAGTGGGTATGAACTGATATCTCATTGCAGTTGTTTATTTTTTGTCCACACTGTGCAGCTTATGGGATCTTTGTTCCCCAGCCAGGGCTTGAACCTGGGCCTGGCTGCGAAAGCACGAAGTCCTCAGCACGGGACCACCAGGGAATTCCCTCACTGCAGTTCTGATTTGCATTTCCCTGGTGACTAATGAATTCGAATACCTCTTCATGCACTGATTGCCCATTTGTATTAACTTTCTTGGAGAAATGTTTATTCATATCGTTTGCCCATTTTTTGACTGGGTTGTTTATGTTTTTATTATCGAATTAGAAGAATTCTTAAATATTCTGTAAATCCTTTATCAGATCTATGACTTCCAAATACCTTCTCCTTTTCTCTGGTCTGTGTTTTTGCTTTCTTAATGGCGTCTTCTGAAACATAAAAGGTTTTAATTTTTATAAAGTCCAATTCATCTGTCTTCTCTTTTGTTACTCATAGTTTTAGTGTCATAGCTAAGAAACCATGTCATAACCCAGGGACCTGGAAGTTTACACCTATGTATTCATCTGACAGTCATATGGTTTTAGCTCTTACATTTAGGTCTTTGATCCATTGAGTTCTTTGTATATGATATGAGGTAAGGGCTCAACTGCATTCATTTGCATATGCATGTCCAGTTGTCCCATGCCATTTGTTGAAAAGATTCTTTCCCCTCGTTGATAGTCTTGCCACCTTTATTGAAAATTAGGTGAAAATACTTGGCGTATTTCTGGACTCTTAGTTCTGATCCTTTGTCCTGTATGCCTGTCCTTATGCTGGTAACCATACTGTCTTGATTACTGTTGGTTTGTAGTAAGTTTGAAATTATGGAGCGTGAATTCTCCTACTTTGTTCTTCTTGAAAAACATTTTGGCTGTTCTGACTCCAGTGTTCTTGCCTGGAGATTCCCAGGGACGGCGGAGCCTGGTGGGCTGCCGTCTCTGGGGTCACACAGAGTCGGACATGACTGAGTGACTTAGCAGCAGCAGCAGGCCCCATGCAATTCCATAAGAATTTTAGAGTCCATTTGTCTTTCTATAAAGAAGTCAGCTAGGATACTGATAAGGATTGTATTGACTCTGAGATCAATTTAAAAAATTTTTGTTCCATGAGCATATATCTGTATTATAATACACTGCACTTAGAAATCATTTTTAGTAAAAAATGAAATGAGACTATGAAGCAGTTTTTAAACTTGGTCCCAACTTGTTTTAAATGGTAGAAAACTCAACATATCTGGAACTTTGTCATCTGGCGAGTATAGAAAGTTCTCATGAGGGAGAAGGGTTAAGTGTGGCTTTGGGGTTGTAAAAGTTAGGAAGAAGTTCCTCACTTAGCTGTCACTCAGTTTTTAACTAACAGAATAAAATTTTGCTTACCCTTTTAGGTTCATTAATTTTGTGAAAAACTACGAGAATCCAAATCTGACCATTTCTTTTAAGGCTGAACGAAGCATTGAAGATGAACTAAACCGTGAAAGTAACAGTGACGTGTTCACTGTTCTGATCAGCTATGGCGTCATGTTTTTATATATTTCCTTAGCCTTGGGGCATATCAAAAGCTGTCGCAGGCTTCTGGTAAGTGGGGTGTGTATGTATATATATATGTGTGTGTGTGTGTGTGTGTGTGTTAGAAATGGCAGTACACAGCATGATGTCATGTTTTTGCCTCTAAGGCAATGGCACCCCACTCCAGTACTCTTGCCTGGAAAACCCCATGGATGGAGGAGCCTGGTAGGCTGCAGTCCATGGGGTCGCTAAGAGTCGGACACGACTGAGCGACTTCACTTTCACTTTTCACTTTCATGAATTGGAGAAGGAATTGGCAACCCACTCAAGTGTTCTTGCCTGGAGAATCCCAGGGACGGGGGAGCCTGGTGGGCTGCTGTCTATGGGGTCGCACAGAGTCGGACACAACTGAAGCGACTTAGCAGCAGCAGCAGCAATCCTAGTTCATTATGTTCAAAACTGCCTTAAATTGTCCTGTGCTTTTTTGTTTTTTGGCCATACGACTCGGCATGTGGCATTTGGGGTCTTCGTTCCCTGACCATACCCCCTGCAATGGAATCATGGAGTCCTAACTGGAAGTTGTCAGTGTTTTAACTGTCACATTTTCTGCTTCCTGCCCTTGTTTTCTTTATTTCCAAATTTTTATCTTCAACTTAAAATTTATTTCACCTAATTCATTTTTCCCCCCCTATGTTGCCATCACCTAAGAATGTAGGCTCATGAAATATGTGGCTCGGGAAGACCTAGACAACTGTTCATGTCTTCTCTCAAACCTTGAACTATAGGTTTAAATCTGGATGGGCAGTAAGCATGTAAAAAGGTAAAAGCGAGGACCTATTAGGAACAGGACAGAAAACACTATAAATGATGATTTATGTCTTTGTGGTATCTCCAGGTGGATTCGAAAATCTCCCTGGGCATTGCCGGTGTCCTGATTGTGTTGAGCTCAGTGGCCTGCTCCTTGGGCATCTTCAGCTACATCGGGGTCCCCCTCACCCTCATTGTGATAGAAGTCATCCCATTCCTCGTGTTGGCTGTGGGGGTGGACAACATCTTCATCCTGGTCCAGACCTACCAGGTACGTCTCAGAGCCTCACAGCGTCTGACCAGGTGCGAGGCTCCCCGTGCACGCATGCTGGCTCCACGCAGGGTACCTGTGAGCGGGACACGTGGAGGCTTCATTTCCGTGCCTCTGAGTGCGTGCGTATTGGTGCTTGTTCTGGATCCTCTGAGACCAGGAAGTATAAGACCCTTCTCTTTGCTTGGTGGCATAGATACAAAGTGAGAATTTAGTTTTAAATACATGCAGCCTGTGTGCAAAAAGTGCTAATACACTTGTGGAAAATATTTTTGCCACAGCAGCTATTAAAATGATTCAACATAGTGTAGAAGAAGGAAGGACTTGAAAAAGTGCTATTAAAAGGCAAAAGGTCACCATACGACCCTGATGTAGAAGATGCTGTCAGTCCGTTGGTTCTCCCAGGGTTCCTGTCCTGCAGGCCTTACCTGGGCAGAGGCCCCGTGGCACCTAGGAGTGTTGTTTAAAGGTTCAGCCACTTGCAGCCTATGTTGCATGTATTTTCCTGATAACCTAATTCAATCCTTCCTTTAGCGTCTCACCTGTTCCCTTGGCTCCGGGCTTCAGAAATACCCTGAATGAATCAACATGAAAAGTTTGGGGTTTGCACCTCTTTATTGTATAAGGTTTATAAAAAAGTAGACGCTGCCAGTCATTTTTCCTTACCATCAAGCTAACACAAGGCAGCCAAGAAGCAAAGAGGTGGCATTGTAATTGAGAAATGTGAATGTTGCATGTTTCACTTTTTTTTATTTTTAAGAGAGATGAACGTCTTCAAGGGGAAACCCTGGACCAACAGGTGGGCCGGGTCCTGGGAGAAGTGGCTCCCAGCATGTTCCTCTCATCCTTCGCAGAGACAGTAGCGTTTTTCTTAGGTAATTACTCTTAGAATTCGGCCAGCTCTGTGGTGTACTGAGCCTGGGTGTATCAGAATGCCCCTCTGCGTTCCTCCTTTGTTAAGCTGTATTCTGTAATTATAAACTATCAGAGTGGACCATGAAGAGGATCCATGGCAGTAACTTGGGCACCATTAGCATGCATCTCCTCTCAAACGTTGTTTCGGGATGGTGTTGATACCTAGGGCTCCTGCCCTTTCCCCTTTTGGGCAGCGCTGGTGAGTGCTGGGATTTGAAAATAGCAGCCTTGCACAGCCACAAGTCCTCCCAGCATAGTGCTCCCAGCAGCAACTCCACAGTCACAGGAATAAGCCCTCGAGGTGTGTATCCCTGTTCCTGAGGGTGGTCTTCCTCCTCGGCACACTCAGTTCACGGGGAAGCACCCTTGTGACTGAGCAGAGGGTCTCGAATCTTCCTTCTGGACAAGGAGCCACAAGCTGGAACACAACCCAGCGTTCCTGTCTTCTTTCACGTGGAGAAATCCAGTGGGCCCTTCCCTGCCCCATGTCTGGTGTGTAGTAAGAGAACACTGGCTACGTCCTCTGCACAGGACGCCGGCTAGGATTGCCCCATAAGTCCAGGGAAGACACACGGCCTGTGGTCACAAGTAGAAATGTCTCCAGGGGCCGCAGGACGCCTCACAAGGGGCGGCGGGAGGGATGGCGCGCGGCCTTTGGACTCCTGCGCCACTGGCGCACGTCCTCCTCCACTCCACGAAGCAGCGCACCGTGGCGCCTGTGGCCCTGTGGCTCCTTCTGATGGATGCGGGTGCCAAAAAGTTACTTCCTTTCTTTCTATGATGAGAAAACCAGCCAAGCAGCTGACCCTGGGGTTTAAGGTTGGAGTGACTTTGTGAGAACAGGAGGAGTTGGCGGTGGGTGGAGGGGACCCCGTGGCTCCTGTTTATAAGAGGCCAGCCCGGTGCTGCCAGGTTCAGTTTTCTTCTCAAGCAACGTTGTGAATCTGGAGTTTTGTTTTTTTTTCCCACTCAAATGACACTGTGACTCTCATTGTTAAATATTGGCTCCTTATGTTTTTTTAAATGTTTTAAAATTCTGATATTGGAAATGGCAGCCCACTCCAGTATTCTTACCTGGAGAATCCCACAGACAGAGGAGCCTGGCGGGCTGCAGTCCATGAGGTTGCAAAGAGCTGGACACGACTGAGCAACTGCACATACACACAGCACACACACAAAATGGGTTGATAGATGTGTGGCCCGTGGGCGGCCAGTGTTCAGTTTCTGAGTCTTGTAGCCTAGAGGGTGCTTACAGGCAGCACCCTCATCTGATTGTAACTAAACCTAGAGACTGAAATACCGTCCCTCCTGTGGACTGAGTCACAACAGATCCCATAAGCAGTGACCTGTGTTAATGGTTCTCAGATGCTGATGTGCATGCGTTTGCTTGGAGAGTGTGTTAAATTACAGAGATGGGGCCCTAGAATTCTGAACAGTAGAATTAGGGTTGAATGTCCATCATTTTGATAAAGTGGGATGGATCAGGTCCCTGGAATCTGCTTTTAACTCCCAGGGTGGTCCTGGTGTGACACCCGCAGACAGAGTGCCTTTGGGAGGGGGAGGTGGGGGTCTCCTCATGGGCTTGGCTGCTCTGGTGCCTCGTGTTCATCCATGCACATGTGTGTGAGGCTGTGTACCCTTAGCTGGGGAGGATGTGACCTCGGTCCTGTCCCCGCAGGAGGCCTGTCCGTGATGCCGGCCGTGCACACGTTCTCTCTCTTCGCGGGCATGGCAGTCCTCATCGACTTCCTCCTGCAGATCACCTGCTTCGTGAGCCTCCTGGGTTTGGACATTAAGCGGCAAGAGGTAAGTGGTCATCAGGACGGCAGCCCGTTTCCTTTGAGTCTGGAGTCTGGGTGGGGCAGCCAAAGGGTAATCTCTGTCTCCCTTGGTCCCCTCAGAAGAACCAGCTGGACGTTTTCTGCTGTGTCGGGGGGGCGGCAGACGATGCAGGCGTCCAGGCCTCCGAGAACTGCTTGTTCCACTTCTTCAGAAACTCCTACGCCCCGCTTCTGCTCAAGGACTGGATGCGGCCCCTCGTGGTACGAGCCTGTCTGTCATGGTGTCCCCAAACAGACTCGTCACCTGCCTTCTGAGAAGTCACCTTGGGAAGGGTGCCGACAGCTGTTTATACTTACGAGAGTGCATGGGACTTCGCTGGCGCTCCAGTGGTTAGGACTCTGCTTCCACTGCAGGGGGCGTGGGTTCAGTCCCTGGCTGGGGAACTAAAATCCCTCATGCTGTGTGGTGTGGCCAAAAAAAAAAAGCCATAGCAGATATGTACAAATATATAACATAATTTTAGCAGTCAATGGAAACAGGAGTTTTTGGGGCTTTGGGTTTTTTTTTTTTTTAAATTATTACAGATTCTTAGAAAGTGACAGAGTAGCACAGAGAGGAACCTGCTGCCCTTTGCCCAGCTTCCTCCCACGGTCTTACATAATTGTAGTTGAGTATCAAAACCGAGAGCTTGACATTGGCACAGTGTGTGTGTGTCTACTTCTGTCAGTTTCTCACCTATCGCAGATTTGTGTAAGCACCACGGCCGCCAAGATAATAAATCTGTCTCATGACTCTTGTCCTCACCTTCAGTGTCACACACACCCTGCCACACACACACACACCCCCGCCCGTCCTCTCCCTCCACACACACCCTGCCACACACACACCCCCGCCCTCTCCCTCCCTGTACTGTCCATTGTCCCCAGCAGCCGTGTAGGAGCGTTTCATAGTTTCCATGCTGGATATACCCAATAGTGATAGTGTATCACGTCTCTGCTAAAAGCATAAATTCATTCCGGTAATAGTAATACTTAACGTTTATTGAATACTTAGTCTGGTACTGTGGTCAGTACAGGGTGCTGCAGTAAATTATGGATTGATTATTCCTAGAGTTTTCTCATGTAATCCGCAAAACTATCTGATGCTACAAGTCTAATTTTTCCTGTTTTATTGAGAAGGAAACAGAAGTTCAGAGAGGTTAAATGACTGCCCCAGGGTCACTCAGCTTGTCAGAGGCAGAACTGGGATTTGAATCGGGTGGTTTGGCTCTAAAGACCGTGACTTCAGCCACTGCCCCGGACTCCTTGTTTTCTTAGTATGTCATTTAAACTTGCTTTTCAGTTTAGGAAAGTCCTGTTTTGTGTGTTTAAGATCTGTTTATGTTCATTTGTTTATGTTTTTTTTAATTTATTTTTGGCCGCGCTGGACCTTTATTTCTCTCGAGGGCTTTCCCTGCTTGTGGGCAGAGGGCTACTGTCCACTTGCGGTGCGTGGGTTTCTCGTTGCAGGGGCTTCTCTCATCGCAGAATGCGGGCTCAGTAGTTGTGGCACAACGGGCTTAGTTGCTCTGAGGCATGTGGGGTCTTCCCAGGCCAGGGATCGAACCCATGTCCCCTGCATTGGCAGGCAGATTCTTTACCACTGCGCCACCAGAGAAGTCCCTGATTTATGTTATTCCGCTCATGACAGCTCGGCCTCTCTCACTTCTCATTCCAGGTGGCAGTATTTGTGGGTGTGCTGTCGTTCAGTATCGCAGTCCTGAACAAAGTAGAGATCGGATTGGATCAGTCTCTTTCAATGCCGGATGTAAGATGCATTCTCTTTTATTCTAACTTGTTTGGCCCGCAGTGAATACATTTTCCCGAACACACACGGTCATTTCAGCCTCTGCCGGCTTCTGAACACAGGTGCTGGCAGGCTCTCCCACGTCACAGGGACTGCCCTGGGGCTCTGCCCACTAACCTGGGCCTTCTGAGTGCTCAGGCCTTGGGCGCCGCTACAGAATGTGAGCAGCCAGTCTTGACCTCATGAGGTGCCCTCCTAAGGGTGGGACCGACCGGAGAAGCCCCTGGGCCCAGGGTGGGGAGGGGTGCCGGCTGTGGAGGGACTCAGGAACCTGGGCTGGAGGCATCTCGGCTGGCAGGACGTTCACACCGTGTCCCGTCGTCCGTGCTGTCTCCCTCTCAGGACTCCTACGTGACGGATTACTTCCAGTCCCTGAATCAGTACCTGCATGCAGGCCCACCTGTGTACTTCGTGCTGGAGGAGGGCCACGACTACACGTCCACGAAGGGGCAGAACATGGTGTGTGGAGGCCTCGGCTGCAACAACGACTCGCTGGTGCAGCAGGTCTTCACGGCCGCCCAGCTGGACAGCTAGTGAGTACCCCAGCTGCGGACGGGCACCTGGGCCTCACGCCTCTCTAAAGACAGCTTTTCTGGAAAATCTGTCTTGCAGAATGCAGGCTGAATCTAGCTTGACATGAGCAAAACCTCTCAAAGGGCTAATTAGACTTTTTTTGGTTTAAGCAACAACCATTTTATTTATTTTTTAACACAAAAAACATTTTGTATTAGGATGTAGTCAATTAACAATGTTGTGATGGTTTCAGAACAGTGAAGGGACTCAGCCATATGTGTACATGTATCCATTCTCCCCTAAAACCCCCTCCCATCCAGGCTGCCACATAACATTGAGCAGAGTTCCATGTGCTGTCTTGGTTTGTTGTCCATTTTAAATATAGCAGGACCACCTTATATAAGGAAGCCTTTCCCATAATGTACTAATGTGGTTTGTCTTCCTCCTCATGGGGGCATCCGTAACCCTTTCTCTCCTGTTCTCTAGCACCCGGATAGGCTTTGCCCCGTCATCCTGGATTGACGATTACTTTGACTGGGTCAAGCCTCAATCATCTTGCTGTCGCATCTACAACAGCACAGAGCAGTTCTGCAATGCGTCAGGTACTTGACCCTTCTAGATCTTTTCCTCTTTTCTGAAAAATTTTAAACTTATTGTTTAAAGATCATTTGCATGTCCCCTCCACTTCCACCTGTTTTTATCGGCCATCGCTGGGTCTCATCCCCCTGTCAGTGTTCCCTTCCTCCGTTGTCCACTCTGGAGATGCCCCATTGTCCCATCTCCTGCCCGCTATGGGGCTGCAGGCTGAACCGGGTCAGGGGACTCTGGTTTTCAGGTTTCTTATCTTTTCCCAGTGACGCCGACGGCCTCTCTTGATTGTTATCTGGCTGTAGCTTGTCACGGGCTTGCTTTCTTTTGTTTATCACTATTGCCTTATGGTTTTATAAGACTGTTGAGGTTGTCCTAGAATTTTCTTCAAAAAAACATGGAAGCACTGTGCTCTGGTAATAACATACTGAGGTTGTCCTTAAAGCAGGCAACCTGCTTTGGGGAAGGAAATTTATACAACCTATGTTAGGGGAAAATGGGACTTCCACTTCATTAGACTACAGAGATCACGTGTTAAAATGTTTTAATCTGGACACCCGTCCTTCTCACTCGGGTCCTCTACCCGTTTGCACAGTGGTCGACCCTGCCTGTGTCCGCTGCCGGCCGCTGACTCCAGAGGGCAAACAGAGACCTCAGGGCGCAGACTTCATGAGGTTCCTGCCCATGTTCCTCTCCGACAACCCAAACCCCAAGTGTGGCAAAGGGTAAGGGAGGCTGAGCCGTTCAGCTGCATGCCAGAGTCCCCTGTCATGTACACTGGGAAGCTGGGGGTGGGAGAGGGGCTGGGTGGGCATGGTGGGCAGGAAGGCCCTATTTTCTGCCATGTGCCACCCTGTGCCCACCCTTCTGTGAAAGCAGAGAAACCAAAACGCCTTTGAAGAAAATTCCTCCTTCCTCACTCTCAGATGATTCTGACTGGTCTGAGCATTCGGTCCCAGGCTCCCCTCTGTGTCCTGGCCCTCCTGGCGGCGCAGAGGACTCTGAGTCCTGTGCAGGCTTCCAGCAGGATGGAGTGCGAGGAGGGATGTGGGCATTTCTGGACGTGAAAGGGTCTGTCCAGTTGTGTGTGGGGCATATGAGACCGCAGATCTGTCCTGGTGATGTTGCCTGGGGTAAAGGTCTAGGTTTTTCTGTCCCCTCTGTGCTTCTTGCCAGCCTATCTGTACATGAGCTCTTGGGCTGCCCCACTTCCCCATCCAGCCAGGCAGAGTTCCCATGGAAACAGGATCTTTGGCCCAGAAATAGCAGAGATGGCTGAGGTCTGGAGTTGGGGGGATTCAGACAGAAGGTGAGGGTTATATTTACATTATAATGGTAAATGCTGGACATCCCTGTTTTTATTTAAGAATACATAATATGACCCGAGTTCCATCAGTCACGTGTCATGTCTGCGTTTTGGGACCTAGGCTAGCTACCGTGGGAGAACTGTCCCCCAAAACAAAGTAGGAATGAACCTTGCATCTTGATCTCCCTGCAGCCTGAACACTCAGCCTGCATAAACAAGTCAGAGTGAATGCAGCTCTTTGGAAGGCAACAGCCACCACTCACAGGGAGCTTCCTTTGAGCCCGAATCGTGCCTGGCACCTCACTGCCACTACTGCATTTATATACAGCCCTGTGAGGAGATGGTGGTGCACCCATTTGCAGATGGCACTGCAGCCGAAATTTAGTAATTGTACCCCGGGGTTCCAGGACTGAGGATGATCTCAGGGCCACCTGACTCCAGGGCCCCCGTCCTTTCCTGCCTCCTGTTACAATACATGGCTGGGTATACACTCTGTGAAAAAACACATTGGATGGCAGAGTAGAGCCAGCTACAGAAACGAGCAGCTGCGTGCAAAGAAACTAAAGCAGCAAAGTGTGGGAAAGCGTAAGCCAGACCTTCCTCTTTCCTTTTTGAGGGCTTCCCTGTCCCTGAAATTGACAGCTGGTCTGACCCCTGAGCCCAGGGCCAGGTGACCCCACTAAGCTTGGATGCCCAGATCCTGCAGGTGCGGCACGAGGTGTGGCCTCTGACACCACTGTCTTGTCGCAGGGGACACGCTGCCTACAGCGCGGCCGTCAACATCCTGGACAACGGCACGAGGGTGGGAGCCACGTACTTCATGACCTACCACACGGTGCTGCAGACCTCAGCTGACTTCATCGATGCCATGGAGAAGGCCCGCCTCATCGCCAGCAACATCACCAGGACCATGAACCAGCAAGGGGGTGATCACCGGGTGTTTCCATACAGGTAAGGTGTACACGAGGGTGTCCTGGGGAGCGGCCCCACACGCCGGGGCTTCCTTGCTGGGGTTGGCGGGGGGTGGAAGGGTACGGTGCTGACACTTGGGTTTCCTTCTGGCCCTGGCTCCATCCTGAGCTTGGGGGAAGAAAATATTTTATGAAATACTGCATTTGGAAAATACAGAAAAGTAGGAGAAACAAGTGATTTCCCCACCAACCCCCGGGGTCTCAGTTCAGGGAACCTTGACTTTTTCCTGACAGAAGGCCAGCTTGTTGTCCTGTGGAAGGAGCTCTCAGAGTGGGTGTCCTGACCTCTAGGAGGAGCTGGCTAACTTTGCCAAAATGGCATTATCTCCTCAGGTCCTGCACAGACCCTGTTTGGAAGGGAGTAATCCTCCAGATAGACCAGGGCTTGTTTTCCCAAAGTACCATGAAATATTCTTTATAGATGAATGCCTGCAAAGCAGAACGGGGGCTTCCCTGATGGCTCTGCAGGTAAAGAAGCCTCCTGCAATATAGAAGATGCAGGAGACACAGCTTCGATCCCTGGGTCGGGAAGATTCCCTGGAAGAGGGCATGGCAACCCACTCCAGTATTCTTGCCAAGAAAATCCCATGGACAGAGGAGCCTGGCAGGCTACAATCCAGGGGGTCACAAAGAGTCAGACATGACTGAGCACTCATAGCATAAAGCAGAATGGATCAGGCACGTGAACAAAACCTTTATATAAGATACACGTCTGCAAGGCCCTACTTTAGGCATCAGTCGTCAGAGGTCCAGCTGAACTGCCCAAGGTGAGTCTTAAAAAAACAGGGAGGTTTCCTGTGAGGCCTGCCTCTCAAGGTAGCTTCATTTCGCAGTGGTGGCAGGGTGAGGAGTAAAGCTTCCCAGAGTGAGAACGAGCAGTAACAGACCCCTCTCCCCTTCCAGCGTGTTCTACGTCTTCTATGAGCAGTACCTGACCATGATTGACGACACCATCTTCAACCTCAGCGTGTCCCTGGGCGCCATCTTCCTGGTGGCCGTGGTCCTCCTGGGCTGTGAGCTGTGGTCTGCGGCCATCATGTGCGCCACCATCGCCATGATCTTGGTCAACATGTTTGGTGTCATGTGGCTGTGGGGCATCAGCCTGAACGTGGTTTCTCTGGTCAACCTGGTCATGGTGAGTCCCGGGGGAGCGCTCGGCCCTCACTCCTGTGCCACTGATGTGCCTTGTTTCTTGGGGTGAAAGGTCAAGCTCAGCTCTTGCTTTTGGTGCACACGGGCAGTTGGACGTGGTCACGTAACGATGACGGTGTGACCTCACGGTCTGGCTGAAGTATTCTGCCTGTATTATTCTGAAGGGTGAGTTGTTGATGTAGCCTGATGACAGCAAGATGTTCCATTTCCACTTGGAAAAATTGCCCCTCCTGAATGGAATTTTCTGACCAGGACTTTTTGCCTCTCATGCAGTTACCAGTTGCTTTTTAAGTCTTAAATATATGCGCATCTGAAAAAGTATGAACAGAAGCTAGACCCAGTGCATGTGCCCTTCAGATAGGAGAAGAACATGCTTCAGGGTGGGTGGCAGTCAGGAGCCCCTGCTAGAGAGATGACAGTGTGCTGCCTGGGTCAGGGCTGCGAGGGCCTTGAGAGGTTGCAGCTGCTTCCCCCAGAGAAGGCCGATCTGCTGGAGGAATCTGGAGGTTCCTCGGGCTTCCTGGGACAGCTGATGTTGGTGCCACGGGGTCTTTGTCTTACAAGTAGAAGGGCCTCTGCTCAGGGCTCCTTGACCCCCCAGGGTGCCCTTGTAACCACACATCCCCGGAAGGGGGGTGGCTGCCTTTACCACCTTTAACCGGAGCAGAGCAGTCCTCACGGAAACACTTTATTTCAGAGCTGCGGCATCTCCGTGGAGTTCTGTAGCCACATCACAAGGGCGTTCACAGTGAGCACGAAGGGCAGCCGCGTAGAGCGGGCGGAGGAGGCGCTCTCCCACATGGGCAGCTCTGTAAGTACCTCTGAGCAGGCCACCCGGGCAGGGACTTCACCGTGAAGGGCCCAGTCAGGCGATTGAGAGCTTCTCAGGAGAAGAAACTTCACCATTCAAAATTCTGAAAACAGAATTTGTTATCTCTGACTCAGCGGCAGTACCTCAGGATTACAAGTTTTCAGGCAATTCAGGAAACTTGCATAGAGTTGTGTCTCGCATAGAGCTCTAGCCTGGAATTC
This sequence comes from Bubalus bubalis, assembly GCF_019923935.1. NCBI lineage: Eukaryota > Metazoa > Chordata > Mammalia > Artiodactyla > Bovidae > Bubalus > Bubalus bubalis. Next base: position 28,982,621 of record NC_059178.1, on the reverse strand, counting down.
TTTAGGACTGTTCCCTTTGGTGACTCCTTTGCACAGTCTGGCTAAAGCAGGAAAACAGGTTTGATGTGAGAGCCATTGAAAACCCAGGCCCAGCCATGTATGTTGAAAAGCAGGCGAGCTGCCATACTTGGAGCCCAGTGTGGTTTGTGGGTCAGGTTGGCAGAATCTTCTCAAGCTGAACCAGGATACAGGGCTGGACTGTGAACCAGTTCCTTTCCCACCATAGAAAATACTGTTATAGATGAACAATGAAAAGTGTGCAATAGCATTGTCTAAAAACATAATGTACATACCTTAATTTAAAACTAATGCTCTTGGGAAAATGGTGCTGATAGACTTGCAGGGTTGCTGTGGGGTATATGCAGAATACGCAGCTTTTATCCTTATTACACCTTTTTTTTTCCAGATTCATAAGCAGCAGATAAAACAATTTAGGCAGAGCCAAATGCGTTTATCAGTAACTCTGAAAGCTGAGGTTCAGTCCCTCATTACATTGAACCTTGATGTTTAAGAAATCCCTTTAGGAGGACGTGTTCAATTATGGCCGGCTGATACAAGTGAGCCCATCTCTCTTCTCTTAGGTATTCAGTGGAATCACACTAACGAAATTTGGAGGCATTATCGTGTTGGCTTTTGCCAAATCTCAAATTTTCCAGATATTTTACTTCAGGATGTATTTAGCTATGGTCTTACTGGGAGCCACTCATGGACTAATATTCCTCCCTGTCTTACTCAGTTACATAGGTAAGAGCTTTCTGTTTTTAACCTGGTGGGATGGAGGAAGCCTGATAGAAGGGCGGGTACCTTGAAGCTTTCTTCTGAAGTATTTGAACGTACTTATACCAGTGGTCATTTGATAAATATTTATTCTAAGAGAAAAACTCTGATCCTAGGGCTTCATGGCTAAACCACTTCATTAGAAAACCGGAGCCTGTCGTGGTCAGCACTGGGAGTGAGCTTGCATGTCAGAGGCCCAGGGCTCCTCCCCGCTGAGGAGAAGGACCTGAGTTTGGCCACAGCCCGCGGTGCCCTGGAGCAGCCTTCATTTCCGTTCACTTTTAAAGAAGAACGCTGCTCTGCGGTTTGTCTCGAATTTGGAGTTCTCCTTAGGAGTGTATTTTACCTCTGTGGCAACTTCAACTTCTATAAATGACCTGTGGTTGACAGAACAGTACTAATTTGCTTGATTTATAGCTTTGTGATTGAGAAAATGAGGGTTTTTTCCCCCCTTAAATCTCTGGAGAACAGGAAGTTCTGTTACAGTAGAAACCATCTCCTTTTCTCAAGAAATGATTCATAAGTTATTTTATCCCTCACAGGCCCGTCAATAAATAAAGCCAAAAGTTTGACCACGCAGCAGCGATACAGAGGTACAGAACGAGAACAGCTCCTCAACTTCTAGCTGCCCCCTCCCTGACGTGAGACTGTGTCTGCAGGTCGGTTGGTTTACCACTGGACAGCAACCGTGTTGTCGAGGCTCGGTTGAACCCTGGACGTGAGCAAGCATCAGGCTACTTAACAGCAGCCGCTTTGGCTGTAGCGCTTTTAAACTCAGGAATGCAGACTCTGACTGGAAGCAGTATTACTGAACCTGGAGGCAGCCCCAGGGCGCTGGGGCACCTTTCCGTTCCCCAGGAATGAGGCCTGCCTGGTTCTCAGGCAGCCAGAAGGGGGCGCTAGGGAGCCTGCGACCCGCTCACTGACACTTCCTAAAGGCCAATCAATGCAATGTTTCTCCTTTTTCAGGAGTAAGCCATCACACAAGTTCTACACCTTATTTTTAGTAACATTTGAGGATGTGGTAGATACATACTTTATTACAACATTTTGTAGTTTAAAGAGCTTTATTAATGCAATAAATTAACTTTGTACACATTTTATATATATATATATATATATAAAAAACTAGCAAGTGACCTCAGAACGTTGTAGGCCTCATTAGAGCTTGGTCTCCGAAAACTTGTTTGAAAAAAGCGACATGTTCTTCACAGTGTTCTCCTGTAAAGGAAAACGCAGATTTAATCTGTTAAAACGAGGCACAAAAGGAGGAAAACAAGGGAACACTTTGCGGCTCCTAGATGTGGATACTGGGTTTTAACTTATTTTTCTCTCATAAAATACTTTGTTTTCCTAAGCTTCTGAGTCATCCTTTCTGTTCACACAGCTCATGCCATCACAGGACTGGCTGGTGCCTTGACAGCCCCCAGCAACCCCGCCGTCTGCCCTGAGAGACGGTAGAGAAGCAGGGAGATCTGTAAACACTGGAAGCCCTGAAGGAGTCACAGGTTCCCCTATCCTGAGGAAAAGGGTGCTTTAGATTTCATAACTTTGGAGATTAGAGTGGTTGGCCAATGCATCCTGCCTAAAAATGAAACATTAACAAGCCTCAGGCCATTGACAACCCTCTGCAGCCATTTCCGGTCTTGTTCCTAATTCTTCAGAAAGGGCCATTCTAGGCCCAGATGTCACACAGCTGTGCCCAGATGACACTGTCTCCACCCCATCACTCCCTGCAAGTTCTAGAGCAGAACCCCAACTCCATCAGCACCCTGAATCCACTCTCACTACAGTGAACAGGCCTAAGGCTTATGCGGGCTGGTACAAAATTTTGTTCTTTAAGAACTAGCCCAAGAGTTCTCCAAACCAAAAGCTTTCTCGCCCCACCCCAGCCGCCAGTGATCTCCTGGTACTGAATGTGGCTGCCCCACAGCTTTCTTGCAGCTGTATTCTCACCTGGTGTGAAACTAGGGTTCCCTCGCAGACGCTGGTTTCGCTGTTCAAAAAACCGGAATATCGTGTAGAAAAGCATGTGGTCTTCAGTCTGCTTTGCAGCATCTAGAAACTTCCGTGCGGAGATGTTATCATGGCCACCAATGCCCCGGATGAACCGTAAGGCAGCTAAAACTTGGTGTTTGGAAAGGAGAACTTCTACTATTTCATCATTTGCTGTGGAAAGTCGCTGGAAATAAGGTAGAAAGCTGGGTCAGTGCAAGCAGCAGGAACAGCCTTCTGTGTGGTTTGAAACTTGGCTGTATCAGTTACCTTCAGCATATCCAGAGACAGCTGGTGGGCAGGAGGATAAAAACTTTCTAGGGAAAGCAGCAGACAAGCCTGAAAGACACACACGTTCAGACTGGATTCATAGTATGTTGGAAGGTCAAAGTATTTTTTATACTTGTTTTTATTTGGCTATGCCAGGTCTTAAGTTACAACATGCCAACTCTTACTTGTGGTAAGCAGGGTCTAGTTACCCCGCCAGGAATCGAACCTGGGCCCCCTGCATTGGGAACACAGAGTCTTAAGCCACTGGATCCCCAGGGAGGTCCCACTGGCCGGGACTCACCAGAGGCTTGGAGTCGCTGAGGACGTGGTACTGCAGGAACTGGTGCAGCGTGGAGAAGAGGCTGTGCTGGACGAGCGTCCTGATGACCAGCTCGTGCAGGTAATGCTGAGACAGACAGACAACGCCACTCAACTACAGACCAGAGACGCCGTGTGCCGAGGCCCACAGCTGCTCTAACTGAAGCTCCCATCACAGAGAAGGGGGTCTATGTGCAGGAACCCAACCCTCATCTGACACTGATCATCCCACTGAAGAATACAGGGTCCTGTGAGGGGGGTGACTCACTCTGAGCCAGGTGTGCAGACCCTTGTGGGATATTGAGAGCCACCTCAGTTAAGACAGTGATGCTGCTTTTACTCTAATGATTCCCTGTCCCTGGAATGTGGGCCCACAGAGGTACCTGTACTGTGATCTGAAACTGGTTCAGGGAGCGGATGTACTCCATGAGCACGGCGATCACGAATTTGTGCGGCGTCTCCTGCACAGAGAAGAATGGTTAGACACACATGTGACTCCTTGTTCTTCTGCCCTCTGGCTTCTGGGGTTCCACTTGAATGTGCTGTGCTGGACTTGGTCACTTCAGTCATGTCCAACTCTGTGCGACCCCATGGACGGTAGTCCACAGGCTCCTCTGTCCATGGGATTCTCCAGCCAAGAATACTGGAGTGGGTTGCCATGCCCTCCTCCAGGGGATCTTTCTGACCCAGGGATCAAACTCGCATCTCTTACATCTCCTGCACTGGCAGGCGGGTTCTTTACCGCTAAGCCACCCTCCAGACTCTCCCTGGTCTGTGATCATATTTAAGCTTGAGTATTAGAGGCCAAACGATGAGCTTTCATTCAGTCCTCACTCCAAGATAGCTCGGTTACGCTAATCACATTCTGGGTTTTTTCCTCAATTCCCTTCAAGTATGATCACTGCCTTGGGAATCCTAAGCCTAAAGGGGGCTGGCGAGCCTCCCCTACCTTCTTCTCCGTGAACACTGACAGAACATGGGTGTACATGTCAGACTGGTCGACCACGGCCTGGGTGCGCACCGGCCTCCTGAGCAGCGGGCCACTCCGGCTCTGCCCCGCCTCCACGGCCTGCACACAAACCACAGACAGGATCTCAGGCATCTTCTGGGTAACGGCATGTTTGCAGTCAACCCCAAAAGACCAAATTCCTAGATGCCGTGAGCCTGGGCATGAGCAGAGGGCGGCACCTGGACAAACTGCAGTGCGGCTGGAGAGGGCGTTTGGCAGGGCAGAGCTGACCATCCTGAGAACACACCAGTGTTCACAGAGGGAGCTCAAAAGCCTAAGACATAGTTTTATTCAGAATTATTTTTTTTAACCTCTTAAAATAACTCCCTAATATTGTTAATTGCAAACCATCTGGCATTTGTTGTCTAATTAAAATGGCTACTGCATCTTTGTTTTACGAAGCCCAGATCCTACACTGGGTGAAAAATATCTTACAATGAGTCTCAATAGAATTTTTTTTTTTTTGGCTGAGCAGCAAGGCTTGTGGGATCTTAGACCAGGGACTGAACCCGGGCTCTCAGTGCTGAGAACACAGAGTTCTAACCACTGGGTCACCAGAGAATTCCCTCAGTAGCTTTTTAAATGGTAAGCAAGGCTCCCCAAATGTCACTGAGCAAGAAAGCCCTGTGAGATCTTGGCGACTTCACCTCACTTTGTAATGCTGACTGCGAGGGGGCACCTGCAAACCTCCATTTGCAAAAGCCCAACATGTTCCTGTGGTGGTGTTGGTGGACCGTGCTCTTGACTCCCACAGGTTTACAAACCAGGGCACCACAGCGTCGGGGCTCACAGAGACTGCCCTCTGAGATCAGACCTGCTGCCCCCTCTGCCCAGAACACCAGCGGCAAGAACAGGACCGCTCCAGAAGGGCATGGGTCTGAGGACAGGGCCACACAGGGCTGCACACTGCACCTCAGCCCTGTTATCCCTGAGAAGCTAAAGGGAAGGGACTCTGGGGGTGTTATTGTTTAAAACCACTGCCATTTTTAGCCTTCGGACTACTCAGGTTCATGAAGGCAAATAATTCATTCCACTTGTCCTGAACTTCCTTCTAGCTTCAGAAGGCACACTTATGAAACAGTATAGCAGACCCTGAGAAGCCTACTCTTCACAACAGACACTTGACATTTTTGTTTGTTTGTTTTTGGCCGCAAGTGGCATGCAAGATCTTAAGTCCCCAGACCGGGGGAATTGGTCCCAGACCATGCCCCTAGCAGTGGAAGTGCTGGGAGCACGGAGTCTTAACCACTAGACCACCAGGGAAGTCCAAAGAACACCTGAACCCACTCCAGGAAAAGCGCAGTGCTGATACTGAATCATCAGGATCCTAAAAGGAGCTTGCCTGAATGACAGGATAAGTCTTATTTTTATAGCTTTTCCATCCTAAAAGGAAGATGTGGCAAAATGATTTAATTACTGATTTACCAAAGTCTAGACTCTGGCTTGGCAGAAAGACATAAAATAATGCAAACTGAGACTGATTTTCTTATCTGTTACATAAAGGGAGACCAAGGATCTATCCATGTGTATGACCAAACACAGATTAAAAACAACAGATGAAGAGGAAGCCATTAAGTGACAGTCAGCCTCTAAGCTCAGGGGACACGGGGACTCTTAAGTTTACACTCCCTCTAAATATCCACCATGCTCTCTGGCACAGGGCAAACCTCAGTGTTATCAATCTATGAGAATCTTGCTTATAATTACGTTGAAAATATACCCAGGGTGGGGAGGGGTGGAGCGTCCCACCTTGTATGTAAGGTGTACATACAACTTACCATCGTGTAACTCTGCTCGGCATCCAGGTACTTCTTATACTCCTGGTTGAGTTTGTCAAAGACGGTAGCTATCACAGGCAACGTCGCTCTGTCTGACTCTGTCAACACTGGAAGGAATCAAGGTTCACAGCGGTCAGCCGACACGCTAGGAGAGAAAGGACTCGTCTCTGAGGGTCACCAGGAGACATGACACAGTTTAGGGGCTGGGGGCCCTGAGGGGGGTCACCAGCCCTTGCCAGATACTAACAGAGGGCGTCAGGAGAGTCTCAGAGTATTAACAGACACAACGTCGTGAGTGACTTGGACTCAGAAACAAGTTTCTTTTCCAGCTGGAGAGGGCAGCCTCTACCCTTGTGTGTGCCCAGGTTTAGGTCTGTTTTTTAGTCTCTCCTACCCAAGAAATGTCTTGCAGGGATAAATCATTTTTATACCAAGCAGCCTTTCCAGGGGGTTAAATGATGCCCCCATCACTGAGCCCACAGGCTGCAGACAGAAGAGTGTGGCCCATCTCGTGGTGGGCATGCACGCCGTGTCAGGAATCAGACGGAGAGGCTGAAGGCCCCCCACCCCTACTTACTCTGCGAGCACACAGACAGGATGACCATCTTGCACTCCTTCCTCTGCAGGAGGAAGTCCATGAGCCTGCCTTTATCTGGCAAGAGGTTCACTATGGGCTGCAGTTTCACCTGGAGGTTCCAGAGGTAACCTGTGGAGAGACGGCATGCTGAACCCTGGCTGCAAACCAGAGCAGCGGCCCCAGAGCTGCTTCCCTCCACCTTCCCGGCGGGCAGGGTCGGGGATGGGGGGCGGTGATGCTGCAGAGCTGAGCCAGTGGCTGCGCTCACAACACAGCCCAGGCTGCGACGCTCAGGACACCCACACCAGAGTGGGGCTGCAGCCAACGACCTCTGCGTGTTGGCCGATTCCGCAGAGGAAACCTCCCTGCACACTTGCGGAGCAACCACTGAATACAGGCACCTCCTCCCCTTCAGCGCTGATGGGAGAGCAGGTGGCAGCCCAGGCACAGACTCTGGTCCTGGGCTCCTCTTCTGCTCTGACTCGTTAGTTGAAGGCAATTCTGGTAGCTCCCAAAGGAGCCCTGGAACCCACCATCCTCCCAGCCCTGGGCACCCCCGGTCCTTGAACCTCCCAACACCCTCACTGCTGGGCAGTGGGCACAGTCCTTCTCAATGGGGCTCTGGGAGAGAATTAAAGGCTTCACAGGAAATGTCCAAGTCAGCCCTTTCTCCCCAGGGCCGGCACCGAGCTGGTACCCTTGAGACAGACAAGAGACCGTCCACAAGCTCGTCTTTCTAACAGGACACCCCCACCCGCACCCCAGACCCACCTTGACTCGCGCTGATGATGATGTCAGGCTGGAAGACAATCCACGATGAAGAATCCACACGTTATAGGAAACACTACTCCAGGAGAGGAGGACAGGAGGCAACCCAGCTCCCATGAGCATCCTCCCCACCCCTCACCGCGGTCCCCATGGAGGCCCGGCCCTCGATGACAGAGAAACCCCAAGGGTGCTTTTCATGATGTGATTCACCCGACTCGGGGGCTTGGACCTCCCTTAGACCCCTGTGTAAGGAGAGGTGACAGCTCCCCTCCCCGGCCCGGCCAAGGCCTTTGGAAAAGATACAGAGTTTACACGGGACGGGGGACTGGCTGGTCACAGGAGCCGGACCTACAAACAGAGAAAACACGTGTGTAAGGGCTAAGTAACCCAACCAGAAAGTGCTACCAGTACAACACTTAATACTTTCTAAAGGCTTCAGTGCGTGTTCATTCGACTGCAGTTAAGTAAGGAGAAGTGAATTGGCATGTCCCAAGAGGGAAGTCAAGAACAATCCATGAAGAAGTCTTAAAGGAAGAAGTCTTGAAAGAAGCGGAAAGCAGGTTGAAGTTTCTTTCACAGCGCTGTCTTGCTTTTTTACACACGTGCACAAGAACGAACTGAAAAAGTCACCTGGGTGAGTTCAGATTGAAGATAGGTTTTAATCAGCTGGTTAGAAAAGATGTTAATTTTGTACAGACTTCCTCCTCCCACCCCCACCCCGCCCCAGCTCCCCGGCCCCGCCCCATTAGAGGACCAGGCTGGAATGTTTAGAGTTGTTTTTGCCCCAATTACCAGCAGTTACTTTCATGCTGAGTAAGCCATCACAGATACCAGCCATTCATCTGACACCATCTACTCTAAGTGCTGACATCTTTCAACTACCCTGGGAAAAGGAAGAAGCTGGAAAGAACACAGAAGGCTGAGACCTAATCAGATGTGAGAACTACAGCCGACCCTCTAGGCGGGGGTGAACTCCACAGGCCCACTTACACAGGGGTATTTCTCAACAGTAGAAACCACAGGACTGCACGGCCTGTGGGTGGCTGAGTCTTCAGATGCAGACAATGGGCATGGAGGACTAACCATCAGTTAAATGCAGATTAACCCTCACTGTTGAAGGGTCAACTGTAGCTTGTTCTCAAACTGCTCAGCTGGCTGATCCTGCAAGTCCCAGCGCGCAGGCATGAAGCAGCGCTCTGGCTAAACTATCAGCGAGAGCCTGACCTGATTCTTCTCATGACAGGTACTCGGACGTTCTGTCAGTGGGTGAGGCCAACCCAAAGCTATCTGACAAGGGTTCCTTTAAGAAAACGCTCCTCCCAGAGCTCCACATGTGCACTTCTGACTCTGGTTTATACATGGCAACGACAACCAACCTGCTCCAGACTCTCCTCTCCTTGAAAAAGAACATGGTCTGAGTTCTCCCCTGCAGTCAGTCACAGTGAGTAAAAGCAAAAGGAACGAAATGGCCTTTCCCCTTTTCTGACATCCTGACCTTCTCTCTCCTCTGACTTCTCACTGCCGCCTCTTCGGGTCGGAGGATGGGTTCAGAATAACCTCACAATTACAGCCTTAACACTTCCCATGACCACCAGTCAAGGGAAGACAACGGTCTTTGTCATCATAGTGACACAGAACATAAGAACGATAAGAAGTGATCCCAGGTTAAATAACAGCCATAAATAGCCAAATTTAACCACAGGGTTACCGAGCAGAGACAATGTCAGCATCTTACTCAACATTAAAAACTTTGAGCTTCAGTGGGTAATCACAATGCTCCATTGTAAAGCTCAGAGAAAAGAATCATTCTGTTTTCTTCAAAGGGAGATTCATGTCACTTACAAAACGCTTTTCATGAGAACACAACTTTAACTTATAGACTCAGTCGTGTTAATCGCTCAGTCATGTCCGACTCTGAGACCCCAAAGACTGTCGCCCACCAGGCTCCTCTGTCCATGGAACTCTCCAGGCAAGAATACTGGAGTGGGTTGCCATTTTCTTCTCCAGGGGATCTTCCCAACCCAGAGACTGAACTTGCACCTCCTGCGTTGCAGGCAGATTCTTTATTATCTGAGCCACCAGGGAAGCCCAAGATTCAGTAATGATGTTAGAAAAAACAGACAGGACCAGCCCTGGAAAAGTGAACAGATGTGGGAAACCCTGGACCTGCTTCCCCTTCCATCCACACATGGCGACTCCCTCTTACCTGCTGCGGGGATCTGATAGGGCTGGATGGATCGAGCTGGGAGCACCGGGTGATGCAGAGTAACAGAGCCATCGAATTCCCCCCTCAGCCTGATATCAAATATCACCGACGTCTGGCGGGCAGAAAGACAACCGCGTGGTATCAGTCCAACAGACCGCAGCTCCACCCGCCCTCTCGGGACCTCACGTCTTCTGTTCAGACCCGCTGAAGGAGCCTCGTGTCTGCGATCGACCCCTGCATGCTGGTGCCTATCTGAGGAGGACTCTGCTGCGACATCACAGCTCTCCGCCAGCTCTCACATGGATCCCCACATCTATGACTTGCTGCCTCTGAAGGGCTCCAGTGGTGGGAACGCAGCCTTTTCACTTTAACTTGCAGCATCTTCATTAGTGAGCGACACAGGTGTCACCAGCCTCCAGGAGGGAACACACCCAGCTGACAGGCATTCTAGTTCTTTCTCTGGAGCCACATGGCCTCAAAACCACCATCATTTACACTCACAAAGGAAGTGCAAGGCTCAGGGGCTAACGCAACACAGTGGCTCGCAGGAATTCCTGGCTTAGATGACTCAACCAAATGACTATTCCCAAGTTCAATCTCATGTGTGTTATTTTCTGAAACAGTATTTAATTCCCCTAATCAACTGGCAGGGTTTTCCTACACCATCTACAAGACCAAACCCATTTCTACCTGGAAGACCAAAACTTTGAGCATAAAGAGCATTTTCTAGTCTTTTTCAGAATGTTTTGTCCATTTCCACAGCTCCTTGGAGCAGGACATGCCCCTACACTCATACCTCTGTGTCCTGATGATGAACCACGACCAGGTTGTCCACCACGTTTAGGGCAAACTTCCCTGTCCGGTTTAACTTCAATATGTGCATCTTTTTACAGGCACCTTCTCTGTAAGACAAGAGAAAGGTCACAAAATAGATCAACAAGCTGTGGTTTGTATTTTAAAACTGGAGAAGAGGGAAGACAGCATTAGCGTACCGTGGTAGGTGATACAGGACCACCTCTGCTCCAGCACTGTTGGAGGTCCGAGAATGATGCCTCAGGAAGAGAACATACAGCTGGCCATATCTGATCAGAGAACAAGGAGACGTAAGTCACACTGATCATCTGACATCCTTCCATTCTAAATGCTGAGTTATAAGGCCATGCTGCTGCTGCTGCTAAGTTGCTTCAGTCGTGTCCGACTCTGTGCGACCCCATAGATGGCAGCCCACCAGGCTTCCCTGTCCCTGGGATTCTCCAGGCAAGAACACTGGAGTGGGTTGCCATTTCCTTCTCCAATGCATGAAAGTAAAAAGTGAAAGTGAAGTCGCTCAGTCGTGTCTGACTCTTAGCGACCCCATGGACTGCAGCCCACCAGGCTTCTCTGTCCATGGGATTTTCCAGGCAAGAGTACTGGAGTGGGGTGCCACTGCCTTCTCCATTATAAGGTAAGTGAATTACAAGATACCCACTTCATCAGATATTCTGCATGAGATATTCTGCAGCCAACAGAAACATTAACAAAGAAAGTGCAATTATCTTAAAAAAAAAAAAAAAAGAAATCTAATATTAAGTGAAAAAAGGGGGATGCAAAACTAAATACAACTTGATCACAGTATTTAAAAAAAACAAAAACCTACAAACTTATGCAGCATGTCCAAAACTACTGGAAAGAAATACAGGTTGTTAATAGTCCTTGAGTAATATGCTGTGCTCATGTGCTCATTCATGTCCAGCTCTTTGCGACCCCATGGACTGTAGCCCACCAGCTTCCTTTGTCCATGGGATTTCCCAGGCAAGAGTAGTGGACTGGGTTGCCATTTCCTCCTCCAGGGGATCTTCCAACCCAGGGATTGGACCTGAGTCTCCTGCATTGACAGAGGGATTCTTTACCACTAGTGCCACCTGGGAAGCCCAGAGTAATATGCCAAGTCCATTTTCTTTTCACTTTCTATGATTTACCAGTTGTGTAAAATGAATACATTCCTTAATCATAGGAAAGGACAATCACTTTGCATTTTTAAGCCTCATCTGGTAGGTGCTGCTATGACCAGTTCCTGTAGGCAGGTTTTTGTTCCAGGAGTTCACACTGTGCTGGGTCCCGCCTCAGGGACCAGGAAGAGACAGAGGGAAGGGTCTCCTTTTGCAAAGACTTCTCATTTTATCTTTTTCTACACCATCATGCCTCAGATTTCTTTAAAAAAAAAAAGCATTCTAAGTGCTAAACTGATGCTGGGAGGGATTGGGGGCAGGAGGAAAAGGGGACAATAGAGGATGAGATGGCTGGATGGCATCACCGACTCGATGGATGTGAGTTTGAGTGAACTCTGGGAGATGGTGATGGACACGGAGGCCTGGCGTGCTGCGATTCATGGGGTCGCAAAGAGTCGGACACGACTGAGCGACTGAACTGAACTGAGCTGAACTGAAATGCTAAAAATATTTTACCATTTGGAAACCAGTTTTAGGCCATAGAAGAATCAGAAGTAATTTAGAAGCAAAGTGTTGATAGTTGTTGAATTTGGGTATATAGGAGATTCTCTGAATCAGTTTTATTTTTGTGTTTGATATTTTCATAATAAAGTTTTTAAATTGAGCTATCTACATTTCCAAATGAAAATAAACCTTCCTACACAAATAATTTAGGGCTACATCTGTTAGATAAAAAATGTAAACTATGTTTTTCTTTAGAACAAGTATGATATATTTTATCTAAAAAAAACTTTGATAAGCTTTAACTCAGAACTAAAAAAAATTTCTGAAACTGAGAAATAAATTGGCTCAATGGTCTCATTTTATCAGACTAATGTGGTGAAAAAAACTTCTCTAAGATCACAAAGTCAGTAAAATCAGAAAAGAATGTCCGGAAGATGAGGAGCTTTCTACACTCATAAGACCTGGAAGTGGAGAAGGGGGTTCCTTCTCGTGTGTTCCGAGGCTATAGGAGCCAGGGCAGCCCTGGTGTGCTTACAACAACCTCCCATCATGACAGCACTGAAAACAATTATGAGGAGGAATTCTCCCAAAGGACAGACATACATTGTCGCCATGGCAATGTCTCTCTCCGAGAGGCTCAGTTTAGTTGACTTTGGGGCAGCTGGTAATTCAATCTCAAACTTGGGCAGCTTCGACATGGTGCCAGCCTGTTTGGGGGAGAAAACAGTTTTTGCAGAAGCTTATTAAGCCTTCTGATGTTCCAGCACTCCCCACATCAAAGCACCGAGGATACACATGCACTGAGTCTTCCCCTCCTTTTCAGGGTTCCAGGGGCCTGGCCTTAGGACGCATTCTTGATGGAGATGGGATGGTATGGGGTACCCTCTAGTGGTCAGGAGGGGTGAGGCTCTTGTTGGAGGAACTTGCCCCTTTGAAGTTACAGGATCAGTTAGGCTGTTGGAGGAACAAGGTCAGAGGACTTTTTTAAAGGGAGGCCGACCCTTACCCGGAAGTAGAAGGGCTGCAGCACATTTCCAAGCACTGTGGTGGACAGCAGAATCACGGAGCCCTCGGGACAGTACATGTACCAGTTCACGTTGATGTTCTGGCTCTTCAGGAGCTTCAGATTCCGCTTCTCTGGTAACACCTGACACAAAGTTCAAGAAACAGAAGCTTCATTTGAAAACAGCAAATGGGAAATTCCCTGGTGGTCCAGTGGTTAGGATTCTGTGCTTCTGCTGCAGGGAATGCGGGTTTGATCCCTGGTGAGGATCCTGCATGCCTCGAGGTACGGCCAAAATAATAAAAAAGAAAATACCTCAAAACTGACATAGTACACAAAGAAAATCATAAAAAGCAGCAGTTAGTAGTTAAGTAGAAAAAAATCATTTTTATTTATTACAGCTACCATTCTTCCAGCCTTGTGCTTATTAACACTTCCAAATCTTAGCTCCTTTATTCTTTCCCTGCCCCCAAGGGCTGGGCATCATTAGGCTGATTTGAGGGGAAAAAAATAAGACTCAAAGGGGCAAAGGAACCTGTGACAACCCAGGCAGCCCACCTCACTCCAGGGCCGCCCAAGCCCCCACACTCCCAGGCACCATCCTCCCAAGAGTAGGGAGCAGCAGCATCCTTGGTTGTCATGGATCCAGCAAAATAAACCGATGCCCTGGAGCCACATGCACCAAATCAGCCACTGCCCTGCCTGCAGAATCAGCCTTCCTCCTGGTCTCCCGCTCAATCTGAGGCTGGGGGTGACGGGGTATCCTTCTTCTAACAGACGTGTTCATGAGACTCCATGTGCAAACCGAGTAACTATCTTATAATAACGGCACATTTAAAATATACTCAGAATCTCCTGATACATTAAGGAGTGCTGAATGGAGCCCAAAGATGATGTTAATGCTCCCAGAACACTGCCCTGAAGAACTGACTTGGAAGTCAGCATTGGGGGCATGGGTTTCTCGATGATCCAGGGATAATAAAATAAAGATGTGTCAGAGTCCTCTTTCTTTCTAACTTATTTCTTGAAGATCTTAAAACCACCTAGATGACCTGAATGTACACTCTTCTACTTCTGAGAACAGAAAGATATACTTTTAAATGACTGCCCCAGGAACCCTTCTGTAAAGCCACAATCCTTTCCTTGCTAGTCACAGGCACAAAATTCTATTTCTGTGCATATGGGATTCAGGTAGCTTTACTTTCTGCCAGTCACTGAGGTTCTGATAACAGACCTACAGCAAAGTACCACGGCATTCACAGCATCCTGTGTTACACCCGTGTGCCTCCTCCATTTGTACATTCTAAATTAAATTACACTGGTTTCGTTGGGGCAACAAACTTAACACCTGAAAGAATTCTAACCCTCTCCACATTGGCTCCACTTAAGAGATTTCAGGAGCTTTCTCAATAGATCAGGCAGCTGGAACAGATTAATACATTATTGACCAGGGGATTTTTGCAGAAACTAAGGCCTGTGGCCAGCAATTTGTTATGTAAGTTAATATTGAAACACTCTGATCAATTATGTTCTGGTAACATAAGATGCATTACTATGTCAGTAAGTTAGTTATTGAAAGATAAAGTCCAATGTAAACAACAGAGTGAAAAGGCAACCTACAGGAGAAAGTATTTGCAAATTATCTATCTGATAAACGGTTAATATTCAAACTATACAAACACTTCCTATGACTCGACAAAAAGAAAATAACCCAATTTAAAAACAGAGGGGACTTCCCTAGTGGTACAGTGGCTAAGAATCTGCCTGCCAATGCAGAGGACAGGGATTCAATCCCTGGTCCAGGAAGATTCCACGAGTTGCGGAGCAACTAAGCCCACTTGCTACAACTGTTGAGGCCTGCTCGCCCTAGAGCCTGTGTTCCATGAGAAGCTGCTGCTGCTACTGTTGCTAAGTCACTTCAGTCGTGTCCGACTCTGTGCGACCCCATAGATGGCAGCCCACAAGGCTCCCCCGTCCCTGGGATTCTCCAGGCAAGAACACTGGAGTGGGTTGCCATTTCCTTCTCCAATGCATGAAAGTGAAAAGTAAAAGTGAAGTCGCTCAGTCGTGTCCAACTGTTCACGACCCCATGGACTGCAGTCCACCAGGCTCCTCGGCCCATGGGATTTTCCCAGCAAGAGTACTGGAGTGGGGGGCCATCGCCTTCTCCGCCACAAGAAGCTACTCCAATGTAAAGCCCAAGCACCGCAACGAAGAGTAGCCCCCTCTCGCTGCAATTAGAGAAAGCCCTTGAGCAGCAACAAAAACCCAGCACTGCCAAAGATAAATATTATTTTTTTTTAAAGAGGAATAGACCCCATCCACAGCATGAACAAAAGGCCAACAAGCCGTGAACAAGGTGTACACCATCACCAATCAGAGAAATGCAAATCAAAACCACAATGAGATACCATCTGACACCCAGCAGGACGACTGCTATGGATGAAACAGAAAACAACAAGTGATAGTGGTGAGATGGAGAAACCGGAACCCTCGTGCACTGTCGCCGGGAATGTAAAATGGCGCAACTGCTATGCGGAAATGCCTCAAAAATTAAAAACAGAATTATTATGTGATCCAACAATCCCATTTGGGGGTTATATACCCAAAAGACCTAAAAGCAGGGTCTCAAAGAGATACTCACACACTTGTGTTAATAGCAGCATCATTCACAATAACCAAAAAATGGAAGCAATGCCAGTGTCCGTTGGTAGATAAATGGACAAACAGAATGTGGTGTGTGTATTCAATTGAATATTTTTCAGGCTTGCAAAGGAAGGGAATTCTGACGCATGCTGTAACATGGATGAACCTTGAGGACACTATGCTAAGTGAGACAGGACGGTCAGAAAAAGACAAACACTATACGATTCCATTTATAGGAGGTAGAGGACCTTAAAGCAGACAAATTCATAGAAGCAGAAAGGAAACCTGTGGTTACCACGGGCTGGGAAAGGGGAAATGGGGAGTTGTTGTTCAATAGGTACTGAGTTTCAGTTTTACAAGATCAAAGTTCTGGAGCTCGTTTTCACTACAACGTGAAAATACTTAATGCTAATGAATTATACACTTAATGGTTAAGATGGTAGACTGAATATTATGTGCTTTTAATCACAGTTAAAATCTGGGACTTCCCAGTAGTTAAAGCTTCCAATGCCAGGGGCAAGGGTTCAATTCTTAGCAGGGGAACTAAAATCCCACATGGCACAGCCAAAAAATAAAAATAAATAAAATAACAATATTTAAAAAAATTTTTTTAAATATTCTTTTTAAGATGAAAAGGCAATTCATAAAACAGGAAACACAAATGTACAATACACAAAAGATGCTTAGCACCCTCCTAATGAAACATGCAAATTAAAATGGCTTTCCACCTCTCAAGATTGGCAAATGTCTACAGATTTATGATATCTAGCTCTGCTAATGGTATGGAAAATGGAGATTCCTATATTACTAGTGAGAATGCAACTTCTGGAAGAAATTTAACAGTATCTGTTCAGGTTTTAACTTTTTATTCTTAATTTAGTTCTTACTCCCAATTTATTTTTTGGCCTTGTTGCATGGCATGTGGGATCTTAGTTACCTGATCAGGGACAGAACCTTCAAGAGTCCCACCCCACACATACCACCCATTGGAAGCAAGGAGTCTTAATTACTGGACCACCAGGAAAGTCCTGTTCAGCTTTTTAGTTATTCATACCTAGATTATAATTTCCCTTCCAAGAATTGTGTCATCTAAGAATATAAAGCAACGTTTACAAGTTCATTCACTGCTTGAACTCACTACAGAGTTGTTTGTAATCACTAGGAAACAAAGATGTTCATGAACAAGAATTGGTAAAACTGTAGCACATCTATACACCTGAATACCAGTCAGAATAAGATATGGTAGGATATCTAAGAAATATCCCTATGCAAAAAAAAAAAAAGGAGCCAGTCCCCAAAGTTTATACAATATAACCATATTTCTAAGTGTAGGAACCAAGTGGAGGAACAGGCACCAAATTAGTTCATAATGGTTACTTCCAGGGATTATTTTTACCTTCCATATAAAGTAAAGGTAACATCTAAATGTTTTACAAAAAAATATATATTACTCGTAATTAGAAAGAAAAGAAAAACCCAAGTGAATTCAAAAAGCTGCTAAAACATGATCACAAACCTTTCTCCAGAACAAGTAAGTAATAACATTTGTTCTTGGTTGTTTGCTAAGTCCTATCTGACTTTTTTGTCACCCTGTAGACTGTAGCCCACCAGGCTCCTCTGTCCATGGGATTTTCCAGGCAAGAATACTGGAGTGGGTTGCCATTTCCTTCTCCTGGGGATCTTCCCAACCCAGAGATTGAACCTGTGTCTCCTATATTGGCAGGCTGATTCTTTACCACTGAGCCACCAAGAAAGCCCAAGTAATAAATATAATACCTGGTAAAATTCGATTCCTTGATCTGTGATGAAGACAATTTCAGTAGAACTGGTCCAGCAGAATCCTAGTATGTTGGCATTTTTGGTCTGAAAAGAATTGCAGAAAGATTTTTTTTTTATTAATAATAAAAAAAAAGAATCTGTAATTTTTTTCAAAAGTTTAAAGTACCTTGCTCTTTATATTGCTTTTTGATAAAAGTTACCAAGATTTGATTACTTATGAACAAATCACATTTTCTGTTAAATACCCTGTTCCCAGATATCCACCTGAAACACCTCACTGAAGTACCTGAATGTGAAGTCCTTCTCGTCAACAGGATGGGGGAAAGGACTGAGTTTGGCAGAAAGGTAAGTACCCAGCACTCTGATACCAACCTCTACCTTTAGAAATCAAAAGACAGCTGATATGCTGAATCAAACACATCATAAAAGCTAGTGGTATAAAGGTCTAAAGGCCTAAAGATTTTCTGTGGCAGTTACCCAAAGTGGGGTTGAAGATCCTGAGCCCTGCCCTGAGTCACCTGGTGAAGAGCCACGCTGGGAGCCTCAGGGCAGCCAGGCCAGGACCAGGCTCTGCTGCACAGAGCAACGGAGTCTGCCAGGGGCTAAGGTGTCCACAGATGGGCCCCTCTTTGCTGAGAACCCACCAGAAGTACTAGTCACTCAGTCGTGTCCGACTCTTTGTGACCCCATGGACTGCCAGACTCCTCTGTTCATGGGATTCTCCAGGCAAGAATACTGGAGTGGGTTGCCCTTTCCCCCTCCAGGGGATCTTCTCGACGCAGGGGTCAAACCTGCATCTCCTGCTTTGCAGGCAGGTTCTTTACCTCTGAGCCACCTGGGAAATCAGGAACCCAGGTGGATCCCCAAGTAGCAAAACCATTACAAAGATGCGCAAAGACAAACCACTTCACCAGCAGCTTCTGCTGGGTTCCTAGGTGCCAAGATGCTCTCTAAGCTGAGCCCCCTCTAGCTCATCACGCCCAGCAAATCTGATTAAAATGGATTAGAATCTCCACTGAAGGGAGGGACGGAAGAGGAAGGACACAAGGAGCGCAAGTCCAGACAATATCATCAGGAAACAGAGGGAAAGAACTCCTTTTCTGAAAACCTCCGAAGAGGCTGCTATGAAGGGAATCCAAGGTCTGACCCAGAAACGCCACCCAGCGGAGAAGGACGGGGGCCATAGGAAGACAACAGCCACCAAGGGCTGAAGGGGCTTGGTGTTCAACGTCGTCCATCCATTTAATCCTGCCAGTTCCATCTTACAGCTGAAGAAATGCACTTTAAAAAATTTAAAGGGTGTCCGAAGTCAGAGCCAACGTGAGGCAGATCCCAGGGTCCAAGCACAATCTAATTCCACATCTGTGCTCTCAGTTACCCGGCTACCCTGTGCCTCTGGCCCTGGAGTTTACGCCCACCAGCTCAGACAGAATCACCCCATCGGCCCATACCTTGCACTCCTGAGTGTATTCCAGCTGAGAACTATCCGGGATAAAATTAGAAAAGTCCTGAAAGGAAAGAAGCACACAAGAGGAGAAGTGTGGATCTTCAAGTACAAAGAGACAAGCGGAAAAAGACAAATTTAAAAAGTGGTCAGAAAAAAAAAAAAAACAGACAAAATCCCAAAGACAGGAAAAATAAAAAACCAATCTGGACAAACTGCCCCGTTATCAGCAGCAGGCTGACAATTACAATTTTTAAAATGAGTTAATCCAAATATTGTTAGGGTTCAGAAACTGATTTTGAAAATGCATTCCTCAAATGACTGACTTCAGAGAAATGGGTTGCTGTATTTTACAAGAGGCTTTCCAAAAATTTTAGCAGTTAATACTGACAGAAAGAAACAGGATTTGCCTTTCTCAACAGCTTTTTCTCTACGAATGGCGATGGTGAATACTGACGAAAGCCAAAATGCCAACAAGCTGCTCCAGATTTGAATATGTGCTCTTAGATCAAGCATTCAAAGATGAGAAAAATGAAAATATGAAGTTACTGAGGTAAGGCTAACTCCCAAAGTTGCCAAAAATATGCTTTGCAAAATCTATGGTTCCAGTTATCCATCAAAACAAAAGATGCCTGATGTTCTAAATAACTTTTAAAAAAACTTTACGGGGATTCTCTCCAATTACAGGGGTTAGGATGCCTCACTTTTATTGCAGGAGGCCCAAGTTTGGTCCCTGGTTGGGGAGCTAAGCTCCTGCAAGCCACATAGAGCAGCAAAAAAAAAAAAAGGAAAAAATTAAAAAGAGGTACATTTAAAAAAAATTTTAAGTCAAAAATGACAAACTAAGGCTGTTAAGTATTTATCCATTTAAGTGTCTTTCTCATCTTCAAGAATCCAAAAACTCAAATACAATGCAGCATGGAACTACAGCTTCCATGAAATTAAAATAAAAATGGGTCCTTGAACACTGGAATTCTCGAGTTCGTTCTCTTCCAAATGTACTTCTAGTTTTATATTTCCCTATTCCGTATTTCTTATTATTTACCATGTATCTTTCTTTGGTCTATTTTCTTTGCTCTCAAATGTCTGACTCTTTGCAACCCCATGGACTGTAGCCTGCCAGGCTCCTCTGTCCATGGGATTCTCCAGGCAAGAATACTGGAGTGGATTGCCATGCCCTCCTCCAGGGGATCTTTCCAATCCAGGGATTGAAACCGCATCTCTGGTGTCTCCTGCATTGCAGGCAGATTCTTTACCACTAGCACCACCTGGGAAGCCCACCAAATGTACTTCTAATGTCCTTTTCTTTGTAATATAAAGATATGTCTTACCACGGTCTTTGAGGTCCTCTGAACAGCCAATATCTTATTTTCCAAGGAAAACTTGATGCACTTCACTTCTCCTTTGTCCTCCATTCTTTAAGAAGAAAAAGCAGGTGATGAGTTGTACAGTTCATGACTGCATTCTAGCTTCTATCATTTTATGAGAAGAAAAAAGACAAGTTAAATATTCAAGAAGCAGCAAATCTTAGTTTAAAATGATAATGATGTTTCTGAAGCTTATAGGACCACTTTTCAAACAGCAGAGTCCATCTGGCAACAGGAGACAGAAGAAACTGACCAAATTGCACGTAACAAGTGACTAAGGTGTTGCAAACACTGCACTTTCACCTGAGCCTCATTTCAGATGTCACTGAGTCTAGACCCCAGAGTAACTTTCTCCACACACTGCCACCTTCTCTCTCCATTGCCTTCACAGCAACACCTTTTTTCTCCTGAGATGCTGGTAGCTGTGAGATATTTACTTACTTATTTCTGATTGAAGTATATAGCAGCGCTTTTGAAAAAGGAGTCTACTTTTTCGCATCCAGCACCCCACAGGCTGCGCCGCCCAGGACGCCCCCACCTCCGTCTCACAACCACTTCAAATGGAGGTCAAGAGGAAGCCAAGGTCTGGATCACTGGGGAAACTCTCGAAGGAAAGGGGTCACTCCCTGTCCTGATTATGGTGATGGTTTCATGTATCAAAACTCATCAACTGTGTATGTCAAATATATGCAGCTAGTAATTATTAGACCATAACAGAGCTATTAAAAGCAGCAAGACGTTTTTAAAAGAGAGTAGGGAATTTCCTGGTGGTCCAGTGGCTAGGACTCAGCACTTTCACTACTAGGCCTGGGTTCGATCCCTGGACAGCAAACTCCAATCCCCCAAGCTGCTCAGTGTGGCCAAAAAAATCAAAGAGGGTAAACTCGGTATCTCCGCTCAAGTCTTCCTGAGGCCCCTGGGCTAGATCATCATGGCCTCACCCCCACTTTCTACACCCAAGCGACCTGCAAGTCTTACCCCAGACCTTCCTAAGCAACCCTGGAGAGCCTACTGGATGCCAGTCAACACTGTCTTTGGTTTACACTGCCTTCAGGCAGGTTTCCACTGCTCCGGCTCAGAGCGCAGCAACTAATCAAGCTTCAACGCTGCACCAGTGCACTCTTCCCAAATACTGATCTTTTCGCCTTTTTTAAACAATCTAACGTAATGAGATGAACCCTGAAATCCACAGCAGAATATAGAGGGTTCAAGCCGACTGCTGTCAGTGGCCACACCACCACCCACGCCTTCCCTGCGTGAAACCTCGTCTTCAGTCACACAGACATGGAATCCACCCCCCAACAGGGAGACTGCTTGTCTTCATGTTCTCTCCATCCAGAAGCCTCCTGTCCACCTAGAAGCCTCCCTTTCAAGCCTCGATCCTCTCTGAGGCCTTCCCCCTCCCAGGCAGTGGTCTTCCCCAGCTCGTCCCAAGATAAATGTCCATCTCTTCTCTGTGCCTGCATTCTGAACAGAAGGTGATTACAATATCTATCACAGGAAATACTATGCGTCCACTCTCTGCCTCCCAACACTAAATGTATGGGTTTTCCAAAAGGGGGGTGTGCTCACATGCTCAGTGGCTCTGTCGTGTCTGACTCTTTGCGACCCCTAAAGGGGGCCAGACTCACTCAAAGCCTTCACGCACCTGGAGCCCAGCACACTGCAAGCAGTGTTTTCCCAACAAAGGATGATCAAAGACAAAGAGGCTGATTCATTTTCTACTTCAAAAATTGTTTTCTAGGGACTTCCCTGGTGGTCCAGTGACTAAGAACTCTGCGTTCTCAATGCAGGGCGCCCAGGTTCCATCCCTGGTCAGGGAACCAGATGCCACATGCCACAAGGAAAAGAACCCACACGCTGCAACTAAGACCTGGCACAGCCAAATAAAAAAAAAACCTAAAAAAAAAAAAACAAAAAAAAAACTGTTTCCTAGTTACACAGTCCAACTGTAAAATGTTTTTAAAGTCACCACTGAACTGAGGATCAACTCTGTACTTTCCCCTCTGTAATCACAAGAGTTAAGGTCATCAGATAGTTTATCATCCAAACAGATAATTCTGAAAGTGAAAGGAGCTGCTACCCATAGTTACACCGGTTCCATTGGGATATACTGGGACATCCAGTCCCCTTGAGTATACTGGAAGCTGATGTTTTAACACACATGATTACATGGCAAACACTAACCCAGGAATCTCCTCCATCTCCCAAACGTTCTGGAAAGCCCCTAAGTCAAAAGAGGAAATAAAGCCCCTCTTCCGCCAAGAAACCGGAAATACAAACGCTGACGCTCCAACTGGTTAATTTCAAGAGACAGCAACTGGAGTATGTGGATCCCAAAACAAGTCAAGACTGCACACTTTCACTCTGACAGGAAGTCCAAGGATATCCACCAAGACTGTATAGCAGGTGTCTGCTTCCCTCTTCCTACAGGCAGGGATGTGCCCCACACCCAACATACAAAACAAGCTTCTAAATGAGAAACAGATAAAAACACCATTTTGTTTACACGTTGAAACAGTCTGGAAACGTCAATATGATAATTACCTAAATGAGATGGGATTCCTGTCATCGGGGCCTTTCACTACCACTCCAGTGGCTCCACCAGATCTAACGGCAAAAACCTGGGAGAAAAAGCAGCGACGTTTTACCATGCTGAACTCTGAAAGGCTCCAGACACCTATACCCACCTGCGAAGATGATTTCTGCTACGCCCCACCCTGGGTTCAGCTGAACTAACGTGGCACTTAGCAAACTGCGGGTGCTTGGTGTCCACATGAATTTTAAGAAACAAGAGAGTAGTGACCAAAACAAGCTACCATTCGGCACGCTGCCCGCCGTGCGAGATCGGGTCGGTCCTGGAGGTTGCAAGCTCTAACCCGTGAATGCACTTACGCACACCCATCTACTCAGCCAAGCTGCTCCTCGGGTTTACAAAATTCCCGAGAACAGTGAAAATCTCAGCGCCTAAATCCTTGACTGCAAGGAAAACTGATGACGAGAAGGCGTCGGGGAAACACCGGCGTGCAACCAGCGGACCGCAGTGGCCGAGGGGCGCCAGGGTCCGCCCGGCTGTCACTTCGGGGAGAAAGCCCTGGCCGCGGCAGAGCCCGGTCACTCGGATTTCTCACAGGACGGGACTGGCGCGGCGGCCCTAGGCCTGATCCCAGGGCCCCCGGCCCCGGCGCGCGGAACACCCGGCGGCATCGGGGGCGGCTGGCAGGGCGCGCCGGGCCGCACAGGGGAGAAGGGCGCGGGCCGGCCCGGACCTGCTTGTTGGCCTCGTCGAAGAAGACGCAGTTGACCGGGTTCGCCTTCTCGAAGTGCACCGGCCGCTCGCACAGTTCCAGGTAGTAGTCCTCCTCGCCCATGGCGGGCGCCGCGGCGGCGGCGGGGGGCCCGGGGGCAGCCGCCAGCGTGAAGCCGGTCGAGCAACACCGGATGTAAGGAGTCTGGCCGGGCGGCGGCAGCGGCGGCGATCTCGCGGGTGGTGAGGCCGCTTCCTGGTGCCACGCCCCTTCCTGGTGCCACGCCCCCAAGCCTCTGGCACGTGACCCGCAGATCTTGCTTAAACTGGCGACTAACCGCCCACCTCGTAGCGGTGGGGCCCACCGGCCGGAGACCAAACGGGGCTCTCCGCGGGAGGCTCCTCCCCTTTGCGGTGGGGGCGGAGCACCAAGGCTGCCCAGCGGGCGGAGGTTGGAGGGCGGAGGGGCGGAGAGCCTGACAGGGAAACTCGTTTGGTGCAGTGGGCGGGCTTGGGCGCCCCGGCGCCCAGCCGCACTTTTCCGGGCGGTCGGTGGTCCTGGCTCCCTCTCGGTCACAGAAAGCTTGCGCAGGGCCGCGTGCTCGTGTGGGGCAGGGCTGTCGCCTGATCTTAGGAAAGCGCATCCTTCTAGAGCCTCTTACTAAGGGAGAGCATGGTCAGCGCCTGGATGCTCTGAGCGTGTAACGGGGAAAACTAATTTAGATTGCGGATCTGAAAGCCTCTTGATGGCTTTGATACTTGAAGGGGATGGGGTAAGTGGGGGGTAGCTCCTCATTCAAGGTATAGAAGAGAGAGATGGGAGGGAAGAAGGGAGAAGCACAGATGACCCCCTATATGTCCGTTCTCAACAAGCAGATAAAATTTGACACCATTCTCTTAAGATATAAAGTAACTTGCGACGTTTGGCAGGGAAGTAGGGAAGGTCAAGATTTGGGTTTTGGGCACATGAATCCGAAGAGAAATGATAGTTACACAGATGGATATATGGGCATCCCTGGTGGCTCAGACGTTAAAGAATCTGCCCTGCAATGCAGGACACCCAGGTTCGATCCCTGGAGGGGTTAAGATCCCCTGGAGAAGGAAATGACAGCCCACTCCAGTATTCTTGCCTAGAGAATCCCTTGGATGGATGAGCCTGGCAGGCTACAGTCCATAGGGTTGCACAGAGTCTGACATGACTGAGCTACTAACACATATATAGGTCTGAAGCTCATCAGAAGAGTGACAAAACTGGAGACAGAAATTGGGAGTTATTGGAATGTAGATGGTATTTGAAGCCACAGAATTGGGTGGGATAACCTAAGACAGGTGCATAAAGGAAAACACACACAACCAGCCTTTCGAGGCCAGGAGCAGGAATCCCAGAGGACAAGCAGAGCCTGCCAGAGAAACAGAAAACCAGGAGAGGTTCTCTGTGGAGCTGAGTGAAGAGACTGAGGAAGCACGTGTGGTCTGCTTTGACAAAGGCTGCTGAGAGGTCAGCTAAAGAGAGCCCTGCAGATGTTCCAGGTTGTCACACTATGACCCTTCCTGGGACAGACCCCTCCTCTCCCTGCTGTTGCTCTTCTCTGAAATACCCAGATAATAGTATCTCATGCATATTTCCTGTGTTTTTCAGATGCTGCCCCATCAATCACCAAACAGCTGTCATCAGCGTCCCCAGAGTCCTCCACGTCACTATGTTTGTGATGATTTGTGAAGGAACCAGAGATCAAATTGCCAACAGCCGTTGGATCATCAAAAAAGCAAGAAAAACACATTGACTATGCCAAACCCTTTGACTGTGTGGATCACAACAAACTGTGGAAGATTCTTAAAGAGATGGGAATACCAGACCACCTGTCCTGCCCCTTGAGAAACCTGTATGCAGGTGAGGAAGCAACAATTAGAACTGGACATGGAACAGAAGACTGGTTCCAAACAGGGAAAGGAGTACCTCAAGGCTATATATTGTCACCCTGCTTATTTAACTTACATGCAGAGTACATCATGAGAAATGCTGGGCTGGAGGAAGCACAAGCTGGAATCAAGATTGCCAGGAGAAATATCAATAACCTCAGATATGCAGATGACACCACCCTTATGGCAGAAAGTGAAGAGGAACTAAAAAGCCTCTTGATGAAAGTGAAAGAGGAGAGTGAAAAAGCTGGCTTAAAGCTCAACATTCAGAAAACGAAGATCATGGCATCTGGTCCCATCACTTCATGGCAAATAGATGGGGAAACAGTGGAAACAGTGACAAACTTTGTTTTGGGGGGGCTCCAAAATCACTGCAGATGGTGACTGCAGCCATGAAATTAAAAGACGCTTACTCCTTGGAAGGAAAGTTATGACCAACCTGGATAGCATATTCAAAAGCAGAGACATTACTTTGCCAACAAAGGTCCATCTAGTCAAGGCTATGGTTTTTCCAGTGGTCATGTATGGATGTGAGAGTTGGACTGTGAAGAAAGCTGAGCACTGAAGAATTGATGCTTTTGAACTGTGGTGTTGGAGAAGACTCTTGAGAGTACCTTGGACTGCAAGGAGATCCAACCAATCCATTCTAAAGGAGATCAGCCCTGGGTGTTCTTTGGAAGGAATGATGCTGAAGCTGAAACTCCAGTACTTTGGCCACCTCATGTGAAGAGTTGACTCATTGGGGGAAACTCTGATGCTGGGAGGGATTGGGGGCAAGAGGAAAAGGGGACGACAGAGGATGAGATGGCTTGATGGCATCACTGACTCGATGGACATGAGTCTGAGTGAACTCCGGGAGATGGTGATGGACAGGGAGGCCTGGCATGCTGCAATTCATGGGGTCGCAAAGAGTCGGACACAACTGAGCGACTGAACTGAACTGAACTGAAAATCACTGCAGGTGGTGATTGCAGCCGTGAAATTAAAAGATGCTTGCTTCTTGGAAGAAAAGCTATGACCAACCTGGACAGCATATTAAAAAGCAGAGACATTACTTTGCCAACAAAAGTCCATCTAGTCAAAGCTATGGTTTTTCCAGTAGTCATGTATAGATCTAAGAGTTAGACTATAAAGAAAGCTGAGCGCCGAGGAATTGATGCTTTTGAACTGTAGTGTTGGAGAAGACTCTAGAGTCCCTTGGACAGCAAGGAGATCCAACCAGTCTACCCCAAATGAAATCAGAGCTGAATATTCATTGGAAGGACTGAAAGCTGAAATGCCAATACTTTGGCCACCTGATACAAAGAACTGACTCATTTGAAAAGACCCTGATGCTGGGAAAGATTGAAGACGGGAGGAGAAGGGGACGACAGAGGATAAGATGGTTGGATGGCATCACTGACTCAATGGACATGAGTTTGGGTAAACTCTGGGAGTTGGTGATGGACAGGGAGGCCTGGCTTGCTGCAGTCCATGGGGTTGCAAAGAGTCGGACATGACTGAGTGATAAACTGTGAAGTCACTGTGTTTCCCAGAAGTGTGCAGTGCCTCTTAATCATGCCCTCAATCTCATGAAATGTTGTTGATATTTATTTTTGTAATTATATGGTTATAATCTGTTCCTGTTTTACTGCGAGAGCAGGGGCTGTGTCTTGTGTTACTCAGCCCTCACATCAGTGACCTCCTCATTTCCACCTCTGCTGCTGCTGCTGCTAAGTCGCTTCAGTCGTGTCCGACTCTGTGTGACCCCATAGATGGCAGCCCACCAGGCTCCCCCGTCCCTGGGATTCTCCAGGCAAGAATACTGGAGTGGGTTGCCCTTGCCTTCTCCGATCTCACCTCTGAGCACCTGGAAACCAACGTCTCTAAAACAAAACTCCTGATTACCCCTCACCAGGGTCTTCTCCAAGGGTCCCCTACCCCAATAAAGGCACTGTTACCAAACTAGTCAATGACCCATGCCAGGGTCCTAGCCTGGGCAAGACTCACCTTGACCATGGAGGAGGTTCTTTTTCCAATCAGATTGGCCCAGCCAGTAGCAAAACAGATGCTAAGACTGGAGCAACATAAGCTTTATTTAATGGCCAAAGAATGGAGAACCAGGAACCTAGTTTGCAAACTTCTCAACCTGATTTGGGTGGAGACACCAAAAATATAGAAGGGTTGAGGGAAAAGGGAGGAAATTGGAAAGAGTGAGAGGAATACATGAGTTATTCAAGAACAGGTGTGTGATTTTGACCTGAAACTGATGCAGCTCTCCTTTTCAGTCCTCATATGGGCTTTTCCAGTTGTTGTCATGGCAACTGTCAGCCCTCTTGGTGCTGGTGGGCGTATCATTTAGCTAATGTATTACTGTGAGCCTGTAATCAGGCTCAAGGGCCACAGGAAGTCAAATCTTCTACCATCTTGGGCCTTGTTGGTTCTAACTAGTTCTTATTTTTTCCTCTTTGCAGCTTCCTTTTGAAACTTAAATATTCATGATCAGTCATGTACGACTCTTGTGACCCCATGGACTGTAGCTTGCTAGTGTTCTTTCTGTCCATGGGATTTCCCAGGCCATGATACTGGAGTGGGTTGCCATTTCCTCCTCCGGGGGATCTTCCCAACCCAGGGATCAACCCTGTGTCTCCTGCATT
The DNA here is from genome assembly GCF_019923935.1 of Bubalus bubalis. NCBI lineage: Eukaryota > Metazoa > Chordata > Mammalia > Artiodactyla > Bovidae > Bubalus > Bubalus bubalis. The sequence continues at coordinate 28,954,449 of NC_059178.1, read as the reverse complement.
GTAGGTGGATTCTTTATCCACTGAGCCATCAGGGAAGCCTAACCCCAATAAATGGAAGATGTCAGTATTCCTCATTCCAGAGAAGACGACCTAAAGCCAGATTAAAAGAACTGGAGAAGCTCATCAAGAGATGACTTGAGCCCAGATTAAAGGAGTGCAGGTCCCCCACACACCCTAATCTCATCAGCAACCCTTCTGCTATAAAACTCACCAAATCCACAGTTTTTGAGTCAGGAGCCCACTCTATCCCCCTTTGCCTGGCAGAACAATAAAGGTATTATTTTCTACTTCCACCAAACTGTCTCCAAGTTTCAATTCAGCACAGAAGAATTTTCAGCATCACCCCCACACCTGATAATTCTGTTACCAGAAGGCTCTTGCTGTAAATTTCCTGTGTTACTTAGGTAGATGTTTCCTTCCTCATTTCATTTCTGTAACAGTTTATGTTTCTGTGTTTGTTTAAAGATTAAAAGAATGGATGCAAAGCTGTGCCTCTGTGCCCATATGTCTTTTCTTTGCCGCCATACCTTTTCTCTGATTTGATTTTCAGGAAAAAATAAAATTTCATTATACAAATCAGAATAATTTTAATATTTAAAATTCACTTTTGGGCTTCCCTGAAGGCTCAGTGGTAAAGAATCTGCCTGCCAATGCAGGAGACACCGGTTTGATCCCTGATCTGGGAAGATCTCACATGCCTAGGAGCAACTAAGCCCGTGCCCCACAACTACTGAGTCTGCACTCTATAGTCTGGGAGCTGCAACTGCTGAGCCCATGTGCCGAAAGTACTGAAGCTCCGCGCCTAGAGCCTGTGCTCTGCAACGAGAGAAGTCACTGCAATGAGACACCTTTGCACAGCAACTAGACAAAGCCCATGTGCAGCGAAGAAGACCCAGCTCAGCCATAAATAAATATCTTTAAAAAATCACTTTTATTGAGAATTTAAAATTGCATTTTAAAACGATTTGTTAAAAATTCCTTGTACCTTTCCTGAAGGTGCTGGAGAGCTCCCAAAGCAACTGGAGCCCGAGAAGCCATGATCCTGGGGAGCAAGTAGGCCCAGAGAAGACAGCCTGGCGGGCGTTGCTGCCACTTTGTTCCACTATGAAATTTCTGCTGTGAAAGTGATGGCTGAGAGGCTGGGGCACTGAGCAGAAGGGGCAAGATAGAAGATGCTGAAACAGAGCAAAATGCATCTTTAGACACCTCAGGGCCGCCACGGAGGAGCAGGGCTAGCACCCACCAGGCTTTCAGCGATGCCCTGAAGGACACGCCTACCCAGGAGCACAGGAAAACAGGGGCTGCCTCCAATCGGCTCAGTCTATGGTGGGTTAGTCACCTGCCCTGCCCTGACTGCCCCAGTGTTAGTGAATCAGCTCTAAGTTCATCATTGGTTTCTTATTTCATTGTGGGCTTGTGAAAGCTCAGTGTATGTCTGGTGTTTAAGATAAGCAGCTTTACAAGCATGTTTTCTTCCCAAAGTAGCTTAAAAGGTGCTTGTGACAGTTTCTGAAACCTAAACACAAAACATACAGGCTTTTCTGTTTTTCTGAGTTTTGTTTTGTTCTGTCTTTAAAGTCTTTTTCAGGCTTTATGAGGCATCTGGAAGGATATGTATCAACACTATTAGAGTGGTTCTCTCAGCCCGGCATGTTTTCAGGAATTTCACTTTCTTCTTTGAACTTTTCAAATTCCATTTGGTTTTTAAAACAAATGTAACTTTTATAAAAGGGAACTGTTTTTAAAAGTTTGTGTGCCTTTCTTTACTGGCAAATCTTGATTATATATTACTGTTGTACAACCTGGTTTTCATTTGGTAAGTATTTTATACATGAATTTGTTTCCTTACATATATGTGTTTGCCTGTATATGTGTATACAAAAAGTGTTAGGCATAGTATTGATGATGGTTCTTGTACTGTGGAAATTTCTGATTTTTTTTCTCCTGCCTTTGGTATTATTTGCATTTAGAAAAATAAATGTGCATTATCTTCATAAAAAGAAATAAGAAAACATGTGCATGTTAAGTCACTTGAGTAGTGACCAACTCTTTGTGGAACTATGGACTGTAGCCCGCCAGGCTTCTCTGTCCATGGGGATTCCCCAGGCAAGAATACTGGAGTGGGTTGTCAGGCCCTCACCCCAGGGGGTATTCCCGACCCAGGGATAGAACTCACGTCTCTTACATCTACCTGCATTGGCAGGAGGGTTCTTTACCACTAGCCCCACCTGGGAAACCTAGTAGAACACATAGGAAGGTCCATAACAATTAGCTAATCTAACCAACCATCTTACGTTCCTCTGTACTGCACCATGAGAGCATCTAACCCGTGTCTACTTACTCAGGTGGTGAGAAGCTCACGTCCTGCCAAACAACTTGTTCTGTTCTTAAACAGCTGTAAGACGTGTTTTAAATTGAACCTGATTCATGTAATTTGAACAGAAAAGTGACCTAATTCAACTTCTGTTTAAAAAAGATCACTCTGGCTGCTGTGTTGAGACTTGTTCGAAACGAGGAGCGAGATAGGCAAGAACAGAAGCAGGGAGACAGTTAAAACACTAACTTGCACTAGGGAAGTGACAGTGGATGCAGTAAAAAGTGGTCAGATTCCAAATATATGTAATTATAGGTGGAGCACAAAAGAAAGTTTGAGATGCCCACCATTGGCTACATAGGTATGTTAAGATGCTGGATATAAAAATTAGAAAATGTTTTACAGCATAAGTTCCTTTCCCTTACTATTTAGTTAGGCATTTGTTCATTAATTCATTCAAAAATTAAATGAGGACCTAAGACACAATTCTGGGTACTGGGGTTCCTGCTGGTGAAAAAACCATAAAAATCTCTGCTTTCATAGAGCTTACATTTTTAGTGGAATCTCACCTATGACACATAAGACATAAAACATACTGGTTCAGTGGCTGTGGAAAACTGTACAGTGAGTCCTTAAAAAATTAAAACAGGATTACTAAATGATCCAGCAGGAGCTTCAGCATCAGTCCTTCCAAAGAATATTGAGTATTGATTTCCTTTAGGATTGACTGGTTTGATCTTGCTATCCAAGGGACTCAACAGTCTTCTCTAGCACCACAATTCAAAAGCATCAGTTCCTTGGCGCTCAGCCTTCTTTATGGTCCAACTCTCACATCCATACACGACTACTGGAAAAACCATACCTTTGACTAGATGGATCTTTTGTCGGCAAAGGGATATCTCTGCTTTTTAATAACACTGTCTAGATCTGACACAGCTTTTCTTCTAAGAAGCAAGCATCTTTTAATTTCATGGCTGCAGTCATTGTCCACAGTGATTTTGAAGCCCAAGAAAATGAAATCTGCCACTGTTTCCACTTTTTCCCCCATCTATTTGCCATGAAGTGATGGAACTGGATGCCATGATCTTAGTTTTTTGCATGTTGAGTTTTTAGCATACACACATAACAAAAGGAAGCAGGGACTCAAACAGATAATTGTGCCCCCATGTTCAGTTCAGTTCAGTCACTCAGTCGTGTCCAACTCTTTGCAACCCCATGGACTGCAGCACACCAGGCCTTCCTGTCCATCCCCAACTCCTGGAGTCCACTCAAACTCATGCCCATTGAGTCAGTGATGCCATCCAACCATCTCATCCTCTGTCGTCCCCTTTTCCTCCCACCTTCAATCTTTCCCAGCATCGGGGTCTTTTCCAATGAGTCAGCTCTTCACATCAGGTGGCCAAAGTATTGAAGTTTCAGCTTCAACATCAGTCCTTCCAATGAAGATTCAGGACTGATTTCCTTTAGGATGAACTGGCTGGATCTCCTTGCTGTCCAAGGGACTCTCAAGAGTCTTCTCCAACACTGCAGTTCAAAAGCATCAATTTCTTGGCGCTCAGCTTCCTTTATAGTCCAACTCTCACATCCATACATGACTACTGGAAAATCCATAGCCTTGACTAGACAGACCTTTGTTGGCAAAGTAATGTTTCTGCTTTTTAATATGCTGTCTAGGTTGGTCATAACTTTCCTTCCAAGGAGTAAACATCTTTTAATTTCATGGCTGGAGTCACCATCTGCAGTCATTTTGGCTGCGGTGATTTTGCCGCTGTAGCAGCAACAGGCCAAGAGGAGATACTCCACATCCAAGGTCAGGAGCAGCGGCTGCGCTTCACTGGACCGGCTGTGAGGAGATACCCCACGTCCAAGGGCGAAGGAGAAGCCCCAGCAAGATGGTAGGAGGGGCAAATTCATGTTTAGACTCAAACCCCATTCCTGCCAGAGACGCTCAGAGGGCTCAAACAAACCTTGTGCCCACCAGGACCCAAGGACCCTGCAGAGACTGAGACAGAACTGTGTTTGAGCATCTCCTGTGGAGGCATGGGTCAGCAGTGGACTGCCACATGGACAGGGGCTCTGGGTGCAGCAGACTTGAGTATGGCGTAAGACCTCTTGGAGGAGGTCGCCATTAACCCCACCACAGAGTCGCCAGAACTTACACAGGACTAGGAAATAGACTCTTGGAGGGCACAAACAGAACCTTGTGCACCAGGACCCAGGAGAAAGGAGCAGTGACCCCAAGAGACTGACCCAGACTTGCCTGTGAGTGTCCAAGAGTCTCCAGAGGAGGCGTGGGTTGGTGGTGGCCTGCTACAGGGTTGGGGGCATTGAGTGTAGCAGTACATGCATGGGATCTTTTGAAGGAGGTCACCATTATCTTCATTACCGCCACCATAGTTTGGCCCCAGGTAAATAGGCCCAGGTAAACAGCAAAGAGAAAAGGAAAGATATACCCATTTGAACGCAGAATTCTAAAGAATAGCAAGGAGAGATACTAAAGCCTTCCTCAGTGATCAGTGCAAAGAGGAAAACAACAGAATGGGAAAGACTAGAGATCTCTTCAAGAAAATTAGAGATACCAAGGGAACATTTCATGCAAAGATGGGCTCGATAAAGGACAGAAATGGTATGGACCTAACAGAAGCAGAAGATATTAAGAAGAGGTGGCAAGAATACATGGAAGAACTGTACAAAAAAGATCTTCATGACCCAATCAATCATGATGGTATGATCACTCACCTAGAGCCAGACAACCTGGAATGAGAAGTCAAGTTGGCCTTAGAAAGCATCACTATGAACAAAGCTAGTGGAAGTGATGGAATTCCGGTTGAGCCATTTCAAGTCCTAAAAGATGATGTTGTGAAAGTGCTGCACTCAATATGCCAGCGAATTTGGAAAACTCAGCAGTGGCCATGGGACTGAAAAAGGTCAGTTTTCATTCCAATGCCAAAGAAAGGCAATGCCAAAGAATGCTCAAACTACTGCACAATTGCACTTATCTCTCTCACATACTAGTAAAGTAATGCTCAAAATTTTCCAAGCCAGGCTTCAGCAATATGTGAACCGTGAACTTCCAGATGTTCAAGATGGTTTTAGAAAAGGCAGAGGAACCAGAGATCAAATTGCCAACATCCATTTAATCATGGAAAAAGCAAGAGAGTTCCAGAAAAACATCTATTTCTGCTTTATTGACTATGCCAAAGCCTTTGACTGTGTGGATCACAATAAACTGTGGAAAATTCTGAAAGAGATAGGAATATACAAGACCACCTGACCTACCTCCTGAGAAATCTGTATGCAGGTCAGGAAGCAACAGTTAGAACTGGATATGGAACAACAGATTGGTTCCAAATAGGGAAAGAAGTACGTCAAGGCTGTATATTATCACCCTGCTTATTTAACTTACATGCAGAGTACATCATGAGAAACGCTGGGCTGGAAGAAGCACAAGCTGTAATCAAGATTGCCGGGAAAAATATCAATAACCTCAGATATGCAGATGACACCACCCTTATGGCAGCAAGTAAAGAATAACTAAAGAGCCTCTTGATGAAGGTGAAAGAGGAGAGTGAAAAAGTTGGCTTAAAGCTCAACGTTCAGAAAACAAAGATCATGGCATCTGGTCCCGTCACTACATGGCAAATAGATGGGAAACAGTGGAAACAGTGGCAGACTATTTTTTTGTGCTCCAAAATCACTGCAGATGGTGGCTGCAGCCATGAAATTAAAAGACGTTTACTCCTTGGAAGGAAAGTTATGACCAACCTAGACAGCATATTAAAAAGCAGATATATTACTTTGCCAACAAAGATCCATCTAGTTAAGGCTATGGTTTTTCCAGTAGTCATCTATGGATGTGCGAGTTGGACTTTATAGGAAGCTGAGCGCTGAGGAATTGATGCTTTTGAACTGCAGTGTTGGAGAAGACTCTTGTGAGTCCCTTGGACAGCAAGGAGATCCAACCAGTCCATCCTAAAGGAGATCAGTCCTGAGTGTTCATTGGAAAGACTGATGTTGAAGCTGAAACTCCAATACCTGATGGTCACCTGATGCGAAGAGCTGACTCATTTGAAAAGATCCTGATGCTGGGAAAGTTTGAAGGCAGGAGAAAGGGATGATAGAGGATGAAATGGTTGGATGGCATTACCAACTCAATGGGCATGAGTTTGAGTAAACTCGGAATTGATGATGGACAGGGAGTCGTGGCTTGCTGCAGTCTATGGGGTCGCAAAGGACACGACTGAGTCACTGAACTGAACTGAAATAGCAGAGATGGAACACAGCTCCACCCATTAACAGACAATTGGATTAAAGATTTACTGAGCATGGCCTCGCCCCCACAGTCAGTCTCTCCCATCAGGAAGCTTCCATAAGCCTCTTATCCTTCTCCATCAGAGGGCAGACAGACTGAAAACCACAGTCACAGAAAACTAATCAATCTAATTGCATGGACCACAGCCTTGTCTAACTCAATGAAACTATGAGTCATGCCGTGTAGGGCCACCCAAGATGGACAGGTCATGGTGGAGAGTTCTGACAAAATGTGGTTCACTGGAGAAGGGAATGGCAAACCACTTCAGTATTCTTGCCTTGAGAACCCCATGAACAGTATGAAAAAAGGCCCCCATGTTCATAGCAGCATTATTCAGGACAGCCAAGAGGTGGATACAACCCAAGTGTATCCACTTTTTATCCAATTTTATCCAAGATGAATGGATAAAACAAATGTGGCATGTGCATACAATGGACTGTTATTCAGCCTTTAAAAGAACGAAATTCTTACACCTGCGACAACCTGGATGAAACCTGAAGACACTATGTGAGTGAAATAACCCAGGCATAAGCTAATATTTATATGAGGTGCCTGGGGTGGGTAGCCTTTCCCTTTTCCAGGGGATCTTCCCAATCCAGGGATCGGACCTGGGTCTCCCACACTGTAGGCAGATTCTTTACCGTCTGAGCCATTGGGGAAGCCCCACGAAGTGCCTAGAGTACCTGAAATCAGAGAAACAGTAAAATAGTAGTTGTCAGAGACTGGGAGAATGGGGAGTTTCTTCTTAGATGATGTGAAGTTTCAGTCTGGGAAGATAAAAAAAATTTTAGAGATGGATGGTGATGATGGTTGGATAAAAAATGTAAATGCTGTTAATCTCATTGAACTGCATTTAAAGAATGGTTAAAATGGTAAATCTTATGATACGTATATTTAATCACAGTTTAAAAAATAAAATTCAGAAAAAAGAGGAAGAGAGAAAAAAATGATTTAACTGTTCAAATCAGAGCGCTATTAACCATTCAGATCGGATCAGATCAGTCGCTCAGTCGTGTCCGACTCTTTGTGACCCCATGAATCGCAGCATGCCAGGCCTCCCTGTCCATCACCAACTCCCAGAGTTCACTCAGACTCACGTCCATCGAGTCAGTGATGCCATCCAGCCATCTCATCCTATGTCGTCCCCTTCTCCTCTTGCCCCCAATCCCTCCCAGCATCAGAGTCTTTTCCAATGAGTCAACTCTTCGCATGAGGCGGCCAAAGTACTGGAGTTTCAGCTTTAGCCATTAGTGGTCTCGAATACAGGTCTGTTTGATTACTCCTGCTGTTAACTCCCTTTCTACACTGCCTTCATAACAAATCAATACACTCTCATTTCAGAAGCTAGCTGTTAGGTCCTAAATCTTTTCCAGGCTAAGCACTTTCAAATTCTTTGGCTAATCCACGTACAAGATTTCCAAGACCAATTCTAGTTGCTCTCCGTAATATACATTCTCAAGCTTGGATCTTTGACAGTAGCCGTTCTCAAACTTTTTGGCCTCAGGACATCTTTTTACTTTCAAAAATCACTGAAGACCTCAGTGAGCTTTTGACTGAGTTACATCTATTGCTATTAAAAATGAAAACTGTGAAATTAAAACAACTCTTAAAAAATAACAAAACATGTTAATACAAATATCTGCAAGCTAAAAGTAACTGTATTTTCCAAAACTTCAGTAAGAAAAATGGCATTTTTATGTTTTTTTGCACATCTCTTTAATGTCTGACAATTCACAATGGTGAATTCTCATATTAACTTCTATATTCAATCTGTTGAGACAGCTTGTTTTAGTTGAAGTATATGAGGATAGTCTGGCCTCTGGCAGCCAAGTAGTTGAAAAAAGGAGGGGTAAGTTAGTGGTCTTTTCAGATTACTGTAGATATTCTTTATGTATGGCTGAGTCTTTTTGATGCCCACCTGAAACTATCACAATATTGTAAATCCGTTATACTCCAATATAAAATAAAATGCTAAAAAATGAATAAAGGTGATTTAAAAAATGCTACACCAATACCCAAATCAATTTCTTAAATGGTAGTTGCAACATGGAATCTGAAACTGCACCAGTGAATGTTTTGTACTGTTACATTAAAATTCTTAGTCTTCCTTGAACTTTTTAAATCAAGTATTTACTTAAGTTTATTTGGCTGTGCCAGGTGTTAGTCTGAGCACACAGGATCTTCCAGCTTCTTTGGGCACGCAGGTCTAGTTGTGGCAGTCAGGATCTTTAGTTGCGGCAAGGGAACTCAATTATAGCATGTGGGATCTAGTTCCGACCAGGGATCAAACCTGGGCTTCCTGCATTAGGAGCAGAGAGTCTCAGCCACTGGATCACCAGGGAAGTCCCTTTCTTGAACTCTGAATCTCTTATCCATTGTATTCGTTATCTATCCCTCCAATACAAATGACCCACAGCACTTGATGGCTTAAGACCACACACATTTATGATTTAGCAGTTTCCGTGCACGAGAGTTTGGGTATGCTTCCCTGGGTAGTTCTGATTCAGGGGACCCCCTGAGTTGTGGTTACAAAGTTGGCCTGGGGCCGCTGTCACCTGAAGGTCTGACTGAAGACACAGAGAGAGGGTCTGCTTCTAACCTCATTCGTGTGGCTGTTTGCCAAGGGCTTCAGTTCCCCACTTGAGTCTCTCCACAGGCTTCTGGAGGTGTCCTCAAAAGCTGGCTTCCCCCAGGGCAACAGGGTCCAAGAGAGAGCAAGGCAGGACCATATCTTTTTATGAATGAACCTCAGAAGTCACACACCACCCTTTCTGCCACATTCTGTTGGTTAGATTCACTGAATACAATCCACGTTCAAGAGGAGAATTTGTTTCTACCTTTTGAAAGAAAGGGTGTTAAAGAATTTGTGGAGATATGTTAAAAGCAGAACACTCAAAAATGGATTTTGTAACATCATGCATCAGTCACATGGAAAATATTTGTTCACTGAGTTACATCGATCTTTTTTTTCTTCCTGTGTCTCTTAGCTTGTAGGATTTTAGTTCCCTTACCAAGGACTGACATGGATATATTCAATGTTGATAATCCCATTATGTTTCTAAAAAGTTCACATCAGTATTACTACTAATATCACTAGATACCACTGCACACTTATTAGAATGGCTAAAATTAAAAAAAGCTGATTATACAAAACAGTGGTGATGATGTTGAGAAACACTGCAGGTGGGAGTGTAACATGGTTAAGTTTGAGTTTCTAACAAAGCAAAACATGCATCTGTCATTCAAGTCAGCAACTGTACTCTGTGCAAAAACCTGTATATAAATGTTCATAGCAGCCTTATTCGTAACAGCACAAACCAGAGACAATCATCCAAATGTCTTTCAACAGGTGAACAGTCAAAAGTCTTGGCCTATTTCACTCCCAGATTCCTGTCATTTGATGAATCTGATAACTGGATCTGTTATATCATCAAGTCTTTGCTAAAAACACTGAATAAACTATGCTTGATAGGAAACTCCTGAGTCTCCTGAACCAAATTTGATAAGTGATTCACCAGATTTGCTCTGAAGCTAATCTAAAGCTAACACCATGTTGTCTATACTCTTCCAGTTTATGGGGTGGGGGAGTGGGTGTGGCAGAGAGAGCTAATGTCCAAATTCCTATTGTTGCATTTCCCTATTTTAATAGCCCTGCTTAACAGTTTTGGTCGGTGTTTTTCTTTTAGAAATTCATGCAAGCTCAAGTGGTAACAACATAATTTTAATAATTCTGCATGTGCAATATACTATCTTACCATATACCTCCTTCCCTCTTTAAAATAATTTCCCAAATATCTCGGGTATTTTTTACCTTAGCAAAATTCTTAACTTAGCTGAAGAAGTAGGATGTCCTTCCGACCTCCACCCGCCAATTTATCTACCTGGGGTCATGTATTAGTCTGCTCGGGCTACCACAGTAAAGTACCACAGACTGCACGCTTAGAAAACAGAAATTCATTTTCTCACAGTTCTGGAGGATAGATATCCAAGATCAAAGTGCAGGGTTGACATCTGCTGAGGCCCCTGTCTTTGGGATACAGACAGCCACCTTCTCCCTGGTGCTCACACGGCTTTTCCTCTGTGCTTGCGTGAGCAGAGATCTCTGGCGTAGCTTCCTCTTCTTACAAGGACACCAGTCCTGTTGGATTAGGGCTCCTATGACGTCACTTAATATTTACACCTTCTTAAAGGCTCTGTTTCTAAATACAGTGGTCATCATCAGGGTTAAGGCTTCATATGGATTTAGGGGAGAAAACATTTAGTGGAACAGATTTCAGTTGCTCTGTCCAATATTTGTTTTATCCTTTTCCAAATTTAATACCACCTGAAGATGAAATAGGAAATTAGTTGTTTTTGTACTTAATAATAATATATTAACACTTTAAGCAGTGGACTCCTCTGTTTCTTCCTAATAAACTTCCCAAACACTTTTTGATGTTTCCCACATTCTTCATAAACTTTGGCTCATCATCTAGCACTTTACCCAGACACTGTTTTTATGGTTTTGCATCTAGCATTCTAATTATATGTCCTTTCCCTCCCAGAAGTCGGTAGAGAGGAAAAAAAAAAATTTAGAGCTCTAAGTAGTAGTTCACTCATTTATTCTGTAATGAATACCCTACTTCCTCCTCCATCTGCTGTGTTTTTATCTTTCCACTATATTTGGTCTTGACTCCTCGAAGAGCTAGCTATGTTTGGGAGAAAGTTGGAAAGCCAAAAGTCATGCTGTTTCCAAATGTAACCTTTTTTATTTATGAATGGGGAAATAAATATGAAATCAAAGAATAAAAACAAGAGGCTTTGACAGGAATAAACTGGTATCTCCAACTATAAACTTTGAGAAATTAAATCATTCATAAAATATGTCTTCAAAAATAGAAATATTGAGGTTTGAAAATACAGTCAGATGAGCTTTTCCCTGCAATTTCTAAAGTGTTGGAAACCGATCAGAAGTTTTCAAAACGTGCAGACAACAATCTCTTCTGATGCCCAGCGCCTAAACAAGCAACACTATATAGCCTCTAATGTATCTTAGGGCCTTTGTCTCCTTCATCTTCCTTAGGGCTTTACCATGATCGACACTTCACCATCAGCTGCCTAGTTTCATCTCTTTCTGTCCAAAGATTTTTTAAAAAAAGAGAATATAACATTTACTGAGAGGAAACAATATGGCATAGATGTATGCCCCACTGCATGCAGTGATTTTTGGAATTCAAGGGGGCATTTACTTCAGCACTTCTGGATTTCTGTAATATTTAAATTTAAATAAGCATGCATGTCTTAGTTTTGTAAGCAGGAAAACTGATTTTTTTTTGGCTGCTCTGTAACTTCTGACCGAGAATTCAACCCAGGCAGTGAAAACAAGGAGTCCTAACCACTGCCAGGGAAGTGGATTGGATTGCCAGGGAAGCCCCTGATTTTCTTTTTTTTTTTAATAAAAGGAAACTGGGAAAAAATTACCTTGTTGAAATAAAAATTCTCTACACATATCTTCCTTATTTTGATAATCTATCTCATATTCATACATCCACTTCCATTAAAGTGAGGCAAAAGATCCCTGTTTCCAGATTTTGTTATTTCCCATTTGTATTTGACTATTTAGCCAATCAACATTTTCCACTGTGTGAAAAATTTACTCTCAGCTCTGCATGAGGGGAAAAACCTATTTGTAATGTGAAATAAGTCATTTAAAAGTGAAATCTATAGATGGGAAGTTGGGGGAGGGGGGGAACCGCTTAAAATAGCACTGCTGAATTTAAACAGGATGATTAATGTAACTCAATGCCAGGACCTATGTTAATATATGGAACAGGAAGAACACACACAAAGAACCAATTCTAAAATGATCTCTTCATTTTTAATTTCTTAAAAAGCATGTTCACAGCACACTCCAAGAATGCCACACAGCAGTAGTTCACTGCTACTGTCAAACGGAGTATGTCAGAAAACAAAACAAAACAAAATTTAATGGTTAATGGTTTTTAAAATTAGTTCTTTAAAACTTCTGTAAAGTCAATAATTCCCAGTCATTTAAATATTTGTTTCATAGTGGTAAACATTTCATGAAATGCAATGAGGAGCCCCAAATCACACTTCTCTGAAACACAATTAAAAGTTATACAACAGAAACAAAATAAATATTTTTCTAGAGAGAACGTATTTGGCATTTTAAAATAATCTTGCGTAACTAATGTTCAGATTTTACTTTCTACTATCATACAGAGTTTAGGTCTTCAGTGATTTCAATCTGATTCTAGTAATAGGAGGAACGATGCTGTTGTTCTGAATGAGCTTCAGTCTTAATAGAGTCCATGTATTTCATCTGCATTAAGAAGTGGCGCCCCCCCCCCCAAAAAAAAAGAAGTGGCGCCCCAACAGTACTAAAAATTATTAAAAGCGAGATCAGGCAGTTTAAATTAGTTGGTGATCTGGTACCCAACTTGTTCTGTATGTACTTTTCATCCTTTGAGTATATAATCTTTCTAGGTAGCCTGCTTGCTATATTTCTTTAAAAATCAGTAAGTATACAGCTTGAGTGATGTGTAAACTGAATTTTGTTTCAATGACTTCAATAAAAATGTTAAACATGGTTGAAGATTCTACTCTGTCCTTCCAGATAATTTACATTTTCATTATAAATGCAGAGCGGCTGCAACATGAGTTACATCCTAACCATTTCACCTAAATGTAGAAAAGCTGGAAGTTAAATTTAAAAACTGTGGATAGTTGAGAAGTACTTATTTATCTCTTTCAGAAATTGATGATGCCTTTTCCTTGCATATGAGTGTGGGAAAAGAATTCAAGATGTACCAATAAAAAGCACTTTACTTCTGTCAGCCATTCTCAAACCAAATTTCCATTTATGTCACCTACTAAAGAGAAGAAATTTCCCTTTAGAATCATGGTCACAATCTGGAAAAAGAATTAAGAAGTGCTAATTTTAGGCCATAAAATATTTAAGGAAAGATGCAACACAAAAGAGGGAGGTGAGAAAAGCCAAGTGTGTTGTAATAAATGTCTCCTTTGTAAACACATCTGTCCCTTCCTTCCATATTTGGAAGTGTTAAAAATTCTCATCAAAACATTTTATGCCACAAATCCTGTAAAATCAGGTTGATCTCAGCTAGATAACCTATAGCTGTTAAGAATTATATTACCCTATTCATATCATGAGAGGTAGTGACATTTTATTCTCTCAACGCTGAGCTAAAAATTCCACGCATCTGGTATATGGGTTACAAGGGCAAAAAAGCACAGAAGCACCATTGTACACGCCTCATGTTTTGATATTTCAAGTCACCCATAACTTCATTTGCCATTGGCAGCTGACAATCACCACTGTGTCAACACTGAAAGCAGTGGGCACTACTGCTATTCATCATATAAGACCGGTGGACCTCCATCATCTTTCAAAAATGAAGCAGCTTTCCTTCCATTCTTCTGAACATGATCTTCATTCATTTTCTCCAAAGCTTCTATCTATAAAATACATACATTGAATCCATTGGTCAAAATGCTACTTCACAGAAATCATGCTTGAGACTGAACTGGTATTTTTACTCTCCTAAAACAACATTCCTAATGACACTGGACTTGAATCAGAATTACAGTGTGTGACACAGATCACAGTGTGATACATATGTGTGTGTTTTCACTTGATTATGTTATCAGGATTGATGCTTAGTGTCTTTGTCAAGCTAACCACTGGCATCAGATAGGTCTTATGATATAATCTATACAGCTTTCAGGGAACAAGAAAAAGGAAATCCCAAAGTTGACTCAGCAGCAGCAACATCAAGTAACTGTCCTGAACTAAAGGCTAGATGTACCAACTTCCCGTCACTTCTATTCTGGCCTTAGACTCCAGCATGGCTTGGCCAAACTCAAGTCACAATGGGGCTTTCTGGAACAGATTCTACAATCATTCTCTGCTTTGGTAGGTTGTTGGGAATAATTAGTTGCTGTTTCACATTTCGGTTTTTGTTCAGTTTTGAGAGACCTTCCCTGGAGGAAGGTTTTTTTATGGTTCTGTAGATCCACTGCAATGACTGGGTATTTCCAAGGAAGGATCAAAAACATCTCAAGAAAAGAAAAATCTCTAATTTTGTTTCTGAGGGGATGAGAGGATGAACTCAGCTCTGGGTTTCATTATCTACTCCGTCCAGCTCCCCACTATCAGCGAGGTGAAAAACAGCCTTACAGCACTTACCTCAGCTAAGAAATCAGCTTCATTATCTGCCGAGATGTTTAAGCCTGAAACAGCATTGAAGAGTTCTCGTTCACCAAGGGCTTCCTTTACTCCTCCTTTCTGAAAAAACTAGTAAAGAAATATGAGAAAGTCAGCAGAGATATTAGCAAGGTTCTCTCAGAAACAGGAAACAGTGAACTTGTGAGACACTGGTGAACTCCCTCCATAATTTTTTAGCTACAGATGTTTCCAACTCAAATAAAACTGCGCTCAGGTTCTACTTGCTTACTGTCCTCTCACACATTCGGGCTGTCTTCTGGATTTAGTAATAAGTCTGTCATATTGCACCTTCTATGAGTGGTATATATAAAATTGCTTGGCATTGCTTTAAGTAGACACAAAATAATCACTAAATTTCATGAATTAAACTTTTCCAGTAAACTCAGACATTATTTCCAAAATGAAGTTGTTCTATCATATATAGAAAGAACATTTCTATCTGAATCTGTTGCTGATAATTCATTTCCTTTAGAAAATAGCAAACAGATGTGTCTCAACTCTGTGATGACTGAGTTTTACCTTCCCTTGTCTACTCACTCTGCCTCAGAGAAACAGTGTCCAGACTACACCACTAGGAAGACTCTTTTCTTAGTGTAGTAACAATGGCAGGAAGCATGCAGGGTTGCTATAGTTCTGCTTCCCTTAAAGCTCTGTGCATGGATTACATGTCTACTTGACGGCTTAAATGTTTAGAACCAAAATAAAGCTTACTCTCTCAGAAATTTAATTCATTGGCCCAAATGTGAGGCATGCAATCAAATTCCTGCAAAAAATGAAATCTGGCAAATCAATCTTTGTCTCTTTATCGTGAAAGCAAAGCAAAGAAGAACTAAACCCTTCCTTTAACTTCTAAGAACAGTGTCTTCTTATTGGTCTTAGGAGTCAGAAAAATATTTCAATCTACTACAGCCCACCCATAAAAAAGACAATTTACATTCCCACCTGTGAGACATTCCTACAGTCACGAAACAAGAACTCCAGGCCATGAGGGTGGGTTGGTTCTACAGACTGACTGACATCGATCAACCAGACCTATTTAAATACACAGCACAGTGATTTCTTTACAGTCATTTACATCAAGTCACTAAGTCTGAACATGAACAAAATGCTCCTCACCTTCCCAGCATGCCAGAGCATGTTGTACTCACTGAGGTCGGCGTGTACGAGCGTACATTCGTTATATAACTGCTGCATCAACTGTGAGGAGGCAGGACAGACATTTAGGACATGAGGAACCATTCTAAGTCACCCACACAATGAAAACATCTACACCAACCAATATTTTCCAGAAAGAGCAAAACCAGGGTAAAGAACTTAACTTCTTTTTTGTGCTACAGTCAAGGCTGTGCCTTTTTTTTTTTAACCTCAAGGAAGGATGGGAGAACAATGAAACAGTGGAAGAGATATGACACTCTACTTCCCTGCCCATGTGACAATAGTGCGATCAGGAGGCCAAAGGGCAGACCTGGATTCCCACGCATTTGAGAGAGCTGTGGTCACTCAACCAGGGGACCTAGGCTTACCCTTCATAAAAGGGCAAACATCCCACCGAGAGTTCCAAGGGGAACACACAACTCCAAGATAAAAAGTACTTCCTGCCAGACATGTGAAAAAGAGACAGTCTTCTAAATTAAGTGGTATTATATATTTTATATATATATATAATATTATACATACTATGGAGAAGGAAATGGCAACCCACTCCAGTGTTCTTGCCTGGACAATCTCAGGGATGGGGGAGCCTGGTGGGCTGCCGTCTATGGGGTCACACAGAGTCGGACACGACTGAAGCGACTTAGCAGCAGCATACATACTATATGACTCATGTGATCCCTAGCCTTAGAGAAATCAGCACTAATGTCTGTTTTCCAGCTTTAACAGAATCAAATATGAAGTTCATCACTACTTCATCTCTTCCCCAGCCACCCCATGGCCAAAAGAAACCAGAAAGGTAGGCTTGATTTTCATTGAATGTTTTCCTACTAAAGGCAGAGAAAACTGGACTAACTCTCTAGCCATATTTTAAAAAATTAATTTGTATAACATGTTCATATTCACATCAACTGCTGCATGACATGAGAGCTCCATGCACATACTGTGCTAAAAACATGTTTCTCCGATTCAGTTAAAAAAAAAAGTGAAGTGAAATCACTCAGTCATGTCTGACTCTCTGCAACCCCATGAACTGTAGCCTACCAGGCTCCCCCGTCCATGGGATTTTCCAGGCAAGAGTACTGGAGTGGGTTGCCATTTCCTTCTCCAAAGGATCTTCCCTACCCAGGGATCGAACCTGGGTCTCCTGCAGTGCAGGCAGACACTTTACCATCTGAGCCACCAGGGAAGTCTTAAACAGAGGCATAACAGTATCAGGAGCAGTTTCTTGAGCTAGAAGGATCCCAGACTGAATTTGGTTGCTGTCCCAAAACATAAATAGCTTCCTCAAGACTCCTGACATATGCCTTCTAATGCCTGCAAAGACGGATAAACCATGCCTCACCATCTTCTGATCATTACTTCCTTACACTGAGAGTGAATCTGCTTCCTTCTAAGTTCCCAACACTAATGGTATTTCCTTCACTGTTTCAAGAAGGCATACAAACTAACAAGGCACTGTATCTGGTAAATATAGTAACATCAAATTTTATTTAATGAAGTTTTATGAATAGCTTCTGGCTTCCATGTCACTAACACTGACCCTTCACTTGCTCCACTGGTCCATAATTTTTCTAAAAGAACTCAAAACACACGCATATTGATAGAAAGACCACTCTTCAATATTAACATTCCTTCACAAACTTCAGTTTGTCCTCGTTATAACGCCTTAAAATAGTCCTGTTAGGAATTTTTTTAGTTTGGAGGAAGCATTTTTAAAAATTGGTATCTGAATGCTCTGTACGGCACAACTTACATGAAGAGTTTGATAGTAGGCGTCTTTCATTTCTTCACTGCTGAGCTTTACTTCTTTCAATTTAGGGGCTGGAACTTGATCATGGCCAATAAAAGACATAACTAAAATGTGTTTCTTGAGTAGTACAACTGTTGGACAAGGAATTCCAGCTCTCTGCATCCTATACAGAAAGAAAGGATCAAGAAGGTAAAGATCAGTAGGAGAGAATATTTCATTTATTCAACAAATATCTAACGAGGTCCTGCAATGAGCTGTCACTGTGTTCCACTCTGGGGAATGCTGGAATACAAAGGCAGTATGACACAGCCTCTGTCCTCACAGAGCCTGTGGCCTGGTGAAAAACACAGATGAGTGAGGAGATGACGACAGCACAATGTGGCATGGGCACTGGCAGAGGCGCGGGTAGGCGGCATCGAGGAAGAAGCGGGCAGACAGAACCAGCCAGGCTCAAACTGTGGGGAGGCGTGCTGTGGAAGCTGCTGTGAGATGCAGAGGCATCAGAGTGCACAGTCCGTGTGTGTGTGTGTGTGTGTGTGTGTGTGTAAATCCACACAGTTGGATCTTGAGTGGGAGCAAGGACACGTGGGCTGAGCCCACAGAGAACGGCTGGCTCCACATCACAAAACAGCTTTGAACTTTACACTCAAGACTATGGGAGCTACGGGAAAAGGTTAAGAAAGGCAATGATGAGACCTTAGTAATACAGAAAACAGCCTGCAGGGCAGAAAGGTCTCTTGGGAAATTATCCTAATTAGAAGTCCTACCAAATATAAGACTTGCAAATAATAAATATGGATAATTATGTTTGAAAACAAACAACTTTAGGAAAAGCAAACTAAAATTAAAAGCTTTTAATAGTTCAAATATAGGAAGGTTTGTAAATAAGAAAGATTATTAGTCAATTTCTTGGTTGACAAAACAATTTCCTTGATAAATTCTGCTTAGAGAATTGGGCAACAAGTCTAATAAATTAAAGCAAATGCAATCAGACTGGTAAAACCCTGCCCTGACCAAATTAACAAATATTAGATGGGATAAACCTTGCCTGAAACAAAAAAGGAAATTATTATTTATAATATGCCTAACTGGAAGCTGGAAAAGAGCATTTAGATATATGACAAAATATCTTTAGTAGAAAATGACTTAATTTCCCTCAAACTTTACTGAGGAAAAGAAAAAACAAAATGGATTTTTCACCCTATGAGTATGAATTCAGGTTATATGCATGGAAATGCTTTCTTATGGAAGCCCTCCTTAAATACTAGAATTTCAAGGCCTTTCATGCTTTCTACAAATGAATTTAAAAGAAAACATGGGTGTTTTTGCCAGGCTACTAGACTTAATACAAAGAGGTGATCACCCAAGATGACTTCCAGCACAATGATTTTCTTTACCTTGTAAGATTGTGCATTTCTTTTTCTGCCCACATGCGGATGATCTTACGCGGATTTAGTTTACTGAAGCGATCTTTAAACCTGAAATCATCTTTAATATATTTGTCACGATTCTTAAACTCATTAAGGGTTGTTTTAAATACCTTGATGGCACATTCTGTAGGTATAACTTTACTATCTTCCTTTCCATCCTCCATGCTAAGTGGAAGAAACAAACATTAGTCAGTGTCGGTTGCCAGGTAAAAAACAACTTCAAAATTAAAGATTTTATGACAAGAAAGTAGATCTATCTTCTCTGAGAATGGAAGCCTTGGGGTGTTTTGTTTTTTTAAGCCTCCACGTTTTAGAAGAAAACCTTAGCTTTTAGCTTTTTTAATAAGACACACTTTCAAATAAATTGTCAACGGTTTTCACAACCCATAATATAATCTTCATTTAATGACTATGGAATTAAACTTGAACAATGAGGACCTATACATTTGCCCAAAGTTTATTCAAATTTCCTTAATGATTTTCCTTTTTTTTTTTTTTTTTTTTTTGGTACACTTTAAAATAGGCTGCAGTCTGCCTGGAGTCCATCTCCCTCCCCACAGCCAACCCCACAACACAGACTGTCCACTCTCACTTTCCAAACACACACCAGCAGTCTCCTATTCTTCATCTTCATCACCTGTCAGTCTGACCAAAGTCATCTCTCAACTATCACCACAACTTTTTAACTGATCTGTTTCTTCTCTTGCCTGACTAGAGTTCATTTTCCACACAGCAATCTGAGTAATCCTTTGAAAATGAGACTCGAATCTGAGCTTTGGTTCCCACTGCACTGAAAAAGCAGACTCCTTACCCTGGCTTACAGAGTGTTGCCTGATCCACCCTTTGCTTCTCCAGCCTTCTGGCTCCTCCTCACACACTACACTCCAGGGACACTGCTTTCTTAGTCTCCCAAAGATACCAAGCTTACACCTGTCTGAAGGCATTAGCACTAGCTGTTCTTTAGTCTGAAACGTTCTTCCTTCTGATATGTGATACTGAATCCAGGTGTGTCATTCAAATCCAGGTTTAAATGTCACTTCATCAGAGGTTTCCCAGTCCTACTGATAAAAAGCAGTCACCCAGTCACTATGACATCACCCTGTTTTATCCATTTGCATGGCACTTATCTGACAGTTTTGGGAGGGGATTGGAGGAAGGGGTGAGAAGGAAGTACAGTCTATGAAAGCAGGGACCTCCCTTGTACCAGTCACTGCTATAGCCCCAGTACACAGAAGATGCCTGGAACATGGGAGCTGCATAAATACTCGGTGAATGAACAAACCAGTTTTCAGTGAGACAGAATAGCGACTCTCTCCAAGGAAGAAATGATAATTTAAAGATGTTATAGACATCTCTGGATTTTGAGATAAGTTCTCTGTCATTGAAATAATTTAACCATAGGTAGATGAGGCCCTATCAAAAATACCACTGAGGAGATTCCTCACTTGCAAGGTCTCCAGGATAGAATCTAATTTATAAGATTCATCTTGTCCTTCTCCTACTAAAAAAAGCTTCCATATTTCTCGGTAAATTACACAACCTTCTGCCGAGCTCTTAAGGTTCTCCTTACCAATTTCTGGTTTGCGTACACAATTTTATATCTTATTACCTTTAAATATGTAACTTCTAATTTTCTCACTGTCTAATCCCATTGTCTAAATTTCAATCCGTCCGTTTTCAGCACTCCCTCCTCCACTTTTTTTTTTTAAGAATTAAACTTTACAAATAAAGGTGAAATTTCCTTTGATTACCATCTGTGGTAGTTAAGTTTCATTCCCCATTTCAACTCTTGAGAGACAATCATGATCATGAATAGTACTTTTCTAATCTTTTAAAAAGGATACGTACGTATGTATTAAAAAAAAAAACAACCTATGTATGTTACATTCTGTATAAATTTTACCAGTTCTTACTGTAATGTCCTCCTCTTGGAATATATCATAAGCTCTTTGAGAGTAGAAAACATGTTATACACTTATTTCCTGAAAAAATCTAGCACATGTTACTATTCAAATAACTGTTGATTACTTGGTCAATGTGAGCATGACAGAACCCAGAAGAGCTCTGTAGCAGGCAGGACCTAAAAGGGTCCCCAAGATCCCAGTCCCTGGTGTACACGCCTGTATAAGCCCCTCCCTTGAGTAGATTACACTACAGTAAAAGTGATGGTACAGTCATTGCCAGGATTATCTTCCATCCTTTAAGACTCAGTCTTAGTAGACCCAAGGCAGAGAGTTTCCTGATTATTCTGAGATGCAACCTGCTGTACAAAAGGCTTCATGACTAGAACGTACAGGGGCCTCTAGGAGCTCAGAGCAGTCCCTGGCTGGCAGGCAACCAGAAGGTGGAGACCTCTGTCCTACAGTCACAAGGAACTGAACTGCGCCTAAGGAAGACGACCTCATGCTCCGGTAAGGGACAGAGCCCAGCTGACATGCAAGACTGCAGTCCTGGGAGACCCTGAGCAGAGAACCCAGCTAAGTCGTGCCTGCCTGAACTTCTGATCAACAGGAACCGTAAGATAATACATAGGTGTTGTTTTAAGTTGCTATATCTGTGGTAATCTGTTATGCAGCAGAGGAAACTAACTTACACTTTAAAATATATTTACTCTCAGCTGTTGAAAACCAAATGCTCTCTAGCTTTACTAACTTACAAATGCCAAAGTATAGATTATAATACCAATTCCACCATAAGCAAAGGGAGCCCACTTGTTCTATCAAAGGATCATTAAGTTGAACAGAAAATGGACAAAGAATAAACAAGGAAAATGGCAAGAAAAAGAAACCCAAGTGGCCAATACATGTGAAAAAAAAAAAAATACAACCTAATCATAACTAAATAAATGCATACCAAAACACTAAAGAGGTACTTACCATCTTTTACTCTGAGAAAAAAATATTAAGTTTGATAAGACTAGGCACTGATGAGGATGAGGGAAACAGGTTCACACTGCTTACTGGTGGTGGCATAAACTGGTTAACTGTCTCATTGGGCAATTTGGCAACACCTACTGACATTCAAAATTGTGCAACCTGCAGATCTAACTAGCTCATAGGCAAAAGTGTATTTGCCTCACTTTTAAGAAATAAACAAATTTAAGATTTCTGGCCTTTGGTGTGACACGTAAGAAGAAAAAGTTATAAAGAATTTTTAATGAATAACAGAAATCAAGAAACATTGATTGCTATAACAGCCAGCTCAGCGGGCCAAACAGTGAGCAAAATCTGGTACTCTCCCTTCAGTAAGGCCTTCCACTGTTTAACAGAAATGGGAAAAATGCATGTAGTCTTTGCCCCAGCAATTCCAAATGTTAGGAATTTAGCTTAAGGATTTATTTGCAAAAGTACACCAAAGCTTATGTACAAAGATATTCCTGTATATTCGTAGAGTGGAATGTTCTACTATAAAAATGGTATGATATAAACCAGTAAAATAGAAGGACTTGAGATATATTAATTGAAAAAAAAAAAAAGATGCTGAATGCAGCATATAAACAAAAATAAGAAATACATGCATAAAAACTTCTAGAAGACTAAACACTATTAATAGTGGTAACCTTTAGAGGAAAAACCTGTGGGGCCACAGCTGGTAAGATGAAGGCTACTTTCATTTTAGTCCTTTTTATACTGTTTAATTTTTATTGTGAGGAACTTTTCATTTTAAAATAATTTGTGCCATTAAGTTATGTTTGCCTGATCTCAGGGAACCCTCAGTTGAAATTTGGAAAGAGGGCAACAGAGCTTAGAGTAAAAAAAAAAAAAAGTTTATTAAGATTAATTTATACCAGGTATAATCAAATACGATCTCAATCACCCCAACTAAAATCCTATGAAGGGTCAGTTTTCAAGTAAGTTTAGTAGACTGCTCCAGATCACACTGCTTAAAAAATGTTGAGTCATTTAAACCTAACATTCATTTTTATCCCTTTCATTTTGGAACTTAGTATAATTCAATACATGATTATATGTGTATGTCTCATCTAGAAAGGGACACAAGTTAAATAAGAAAACCAAAGGCAAGTACTTGAGAAGTAATTGTTTGAATCCCTTCAAGTATATAACAAATACCTTCTAAAGCTAAAAATAACTAGAATAATCTGTAATCTATTTTAACATTTTTGTTTATAAACACTGCTAACATAAAGGATTAGCTGAGCTAGTAAGCCTTGCTGAACTAGTAAGACTTCAAAGCTAAGTAACCAGATGACATCATATTCCTGGTTTGCACATTCTCTCTACAGGCTCCACGTTTAAAATGTTTTCTCTTCCTCATGCCATCCTTTACTCAACTAAGATCTTGTAACAAAAGTAAAGTGGGTAGGATCTAAAATGACAAAAAAGCTTTAAAGACATTTCTTTAAGTGTAACTCTCCCAACTTGGTATCAGAGTCCCATAGAGAAAAGTTTTGAATCAAACTCAGGTTCAAATTTTGCTATGCCACTATAGCTGCCTGTGTGATATAGAACAATTACAATAATATGAAAAATAATACGTTCATAGAAAAAAGACTGGAGGAGTCTACACAAAATTATTACTGGTTCTCTCTTGATGGTAGAATTGGGATGACTTTTTTTTTTTTTTGGCCACACGGCGAGGCTTGCAAAATCTCAGTCCCCCAGATCAGGGACTGAACCTAGGCCACAGCAGTGAAAGTATTGAATCCTAACCACTAGACCACTAGGGAACTCCCTTGATTGTGTTTTTCTTTTTATGTCCCTATACTGCTAAGACTTCCTAAAATAAAACTTTAAATTTTGATCTTATGTAAATTCAGAACAAGGGACTAAGCTTTGGTTTATATTACGGTACTGTTTTCTGCTCATTTACCTCCCTCCATATGCATGAAAGACAACAGATTCCTTTCCTGTACTAATACAGCCAGTGATTGTCTCCAACATTCCAGAGTTGACCATTTTATACATAAGTAAACGTGTCTTAGGATCAACTGCTTTTTCCTGCAAAAGATAAAGTGCTGTAAGTGAAAATGACTGGTAATCACAAAACATTTTCTGAACCATTTCTAATATCTAACATTCAAAATATATACTTTTTAAAACTTATTGTTCATTTACTTAGATGTATATATAACAGGCTCTTAAAAGAGGACTGTTAAGATACCATCCATTCCTATAACTCTACTGTCTCTGAAAGTGAATATCTAAAAGAACTACTAAAAATCAGATTCTAGCTTAGTCAAAGTTTTATCTCTAAACTTTAAATAGCTCTCCTGATGTACCTACCATTAGTTTGTTTTTCTAAAAGTTTAAAAATTATTCTCAAGATACTAGACACTAACTTCATTAATGTAAAACATTATAAACTATTATGTTATTATAAATATATCATGACAGAAAACAATTTCTCATATGCAATGAAAGCAACATAGTCCAAATTAATTATGACCACTGAAAGGCTAGTCTTGAGCAACTGATTAATAACCACTACATGAAATCTGAAAGTCAAATGGCAAGGCTACTTGGGTTTTATTCACATCTTTGATTTGAAAAGTCAATCTCATGAAAAAATATCAAACATGAACTTTTGTCTTGTTTTTCCCTCCAAACGTGAAGTTTTCCAATGTGAATCTTTCCATTGAACGTAAGAATACTTACTGCAGTGGAATGCTCCTTTTTCTCATGGAGGCGGGCACTTCGACGTTCTTCTGAGTAGGCATGTCGTTTTAAAGCATTGAAAACATGGTTTGATAGTTTTAAGTCCATTCCAATTCCATCTCCTACCTGAAACCCAGGTGCAAACTGCCAAAATGAAAAAAAAAAATCAGTATCTGAATACTTTAACATGGGACACAGAAAAAGTTTTACTTGGATTAGGTTACCTACTCAATAGACCATGCTATGAAAGCAGAATCCATAGACATTACAGAGGAAAAACCAAAATAACTCACCAGTGAGCTCAACAGAAAGGGAAACAAGGCTTTTTAAAGAAATTTCATCCCAAAGGAAGGGAGGGTTTATTTTATGCATAGAAAACATCCAAACACATCTAAAAACTAAGGTATTTTAGCATATGCTCTGAACTTTGCTTTTATATCAAAGGATATATTATATTTTGAAATCACACCAAGTCTTACCAAAAAAAAAAAAAAAGAACAATTTCACAGTCAATTATTTTTGAAGAGTAGGGTAAAATAGCAAGCTATGCTCACACCATGACAGTTAAGTCTAATATGGAAGCCACTAGCCACATGTGGATATTTACATTTAAATTATTAAAATAAAATTAAAAATTCAGTTCCTCAGTTGTACCAAATTTCAAGTACTCAGCTGTCAAATATGGCTATCCTATTAGACAGCACTGGTACACACAGTGTGTGGTATTATCACAAAAAATTATACTGGACAGAGTTGTTCTAGAGTCAGATCTAGATTATTTCTAGAATTTAATAATATGTTTACTTAACAAGTATTTGTTCTGAAGTCTAAATGTTTTATGTTTACCATGATATTTATGAAGGAGGAAAAAAATGCCATTTCTCTTTTTCTATTTTTCGAAAATCACATTTTGTTTCTGATTTTGCAGGGGTAGGCACAAGATAAAAAATTTAAAAATTATAACAGGGTATACAGTGGGAAGTATTTCCACCACCCATTGTTATCCTTCAGTCACCACTGTTATGTTTCTCAGGTATTTCATGGAAAACTGAGATACTGAAAAATGCTACTTTCATAAGAACAGTTACTTAATTTTAGAATCAATGTAAATCAAACTAGTTTTCTTAATATTGTTGGAGAATTTTATTCTGAGGTACAATATATTCTCATCAGTGGCTGAGTTTCCATGGTTTTGATGTACTGTCTTCTAAAATATCTCTAGAAAGGATGAAGGATATTTTTAGAAACTTAAGATAGTGTATTTAGAATCCTATGTTTTTAACTTATCCTAATAAAACTTTAGGATATTTATGATTCAGAGGAATCCTTTCTGTAACTTACATTTTCCATTCTGGCTGTGTTCTTTCTCCCACATACTACTTCATCGTGTTTGGTGGTGATGTCTTTTCCTTTTCCAATAAAACCCTTTTTGGGAGTAGGAACTGGTTTTGCTAAAGGTGATTAAAACAAGTCAAGTATGTAAAAATAGCAGAGACTAAATTGCTGCATTCATTATTGTCTGAAAAAGATACCTGAATCTAATAGTAAAGCACCAAACGAGAGTCAAAGATAAATATACAATACTTAATCCTCCTGTCTCCCCATTCTATGCCCCCAGAAGGTCAAAGCCCTGATACCTGGTCTGTAGGGGTCATCACGAGTGTCCTGCCAGTCAACCTCATCTTCAGAGCTATCACTGTCTTCGTAAGGATGCACTTTTCGATAATTTTCAAAGGAAATGCAAACTTAAAAGGCAAAAACAGTGGAAGATTTATTTAGGGCCCATTACAGGCATTTCCTACCACCCAATGGGGTTGTCACAATAAGGTCATAGTACCTTTGCTATCTCCATTGAATTTTTTTTCTTCACGCCTAAGCTGGGCATCATATTCTCTGTCAAACTCCATCTGTAGCATCTGAGCCAGCATTAGGTCGCTGGAAGTGTCAATGTTTTCTCCAGTAATAAATGGTCCTTCAGCAACACTATTCAAAATAAGGCAATATAGACTAATATAATGTGCTGGTGTAAACAGATGCTACCAATTATGGATGAGATGTGCCTTTTCAGTGTTAACACTGTACTGAAGCAACAATGGAGGAACTTTACCAAACCCTTCACCCTCTCCTGCCCAGCTGCCCTCTGATCAACAGCAGGCACCTATGAGAGCACCGAACAGGATTAAGGGAGCTTTAAGAAACAGAAAGCTAAAGGGCCTATCATAAGAACCAAGCAGACCCCAAATTCATTTGTTCTGTATTCTGATCAGAGGAGGGATGATGTATATACGGAAAGATAAACTACAAACACTTAGTCAAAACTGTTAATCTATTTGATTATTACTTGTTAATCTATTTGATAACAAAGTTCAACTATTGCAGTAACTGAAACCCAGAGAAACTGAGCGGTTTGCCCAAGATAATACTGAAAACTAGTCACAAAATTGGGACTAAAACCCAAGTATCAGTGAACTCCCAAAATGGTGCTCCTTCTATTGCACTGCTTTTCTAAATCTCTGACTCACTTGTCATGACAATCACTAATCAAATCCTAAGACTTGGCTATGGTCAGTTGCTAGATCAAATAGATTCTTTGTGACTTTTACTTACGTAACTTCAGGAAAAGCGGCAGCTTCTTCTTCTAACTGCAATTCTTTAGCCAACTGCTCACTCATTACATCAGACAAAGAACAAGATATTGTATTTTGAGGGGTAGCCCATGGACACTATTAAAAAAAAAAAAAAAAAAGGCAATTCAAAATAATGAAATTAAAGTGACTTCCAAACTTGGAAATAAGGTATCTTTTGAGAATTAGAGGAGTTAAATAAACTCAAAAGGAATGTTTAGTTTTTTGCAGAAATCATCTTGAAGGTAAAAATAGCTCCTAGCTCAGATCTAATCAAAGACACACCTAGACTATGACAGCCAAGAGCACTTTCCAGCCTGCTTGGTGGGAATGTCCTTATAGTGGAGGGGAGCCCAGGCTACGCCAGCATCACCTGACTAGCCACTGAGTTCATGTGATGCCCCTTGTTCTGATATCATGCTCACCAAGCAACTTATACTTTGCTCACCTTCCACTTATAATTTGGCTTCCTGGGTAGATTCTGTTAGAGGAACAGGCTATACCAACTACCACAATTCAAAGCCCACTTAGAAGTTACACTTCCTTCTAATTTAAGGAGTAAGTCTTCAACAAGTAAATAGTGTACAGCAGCCCCTTTCAAGATAACCTGGGATATGCTAAAACAAAAAAAAAAACTCAGCAGTGACAAACAATGAACCCTATACTTCTGAACTTTAGAAATTGAGAGGTGGATTCTTGAAACAATATTACTAGAGCAAAGCAGTATTCTGTGAGACTCTTCAAGAATAGCTGGCCGGTCAGCCCTCCTCAATGGCATCACCATCTAAGCCCTCCTGCAATGTGTATAAACCGCAGCTTTACTTCACAATTGCTAATTTTTGAGGAGAGAAGCTTCACTGAGCAGCAGCAAATGACTCCATCTGCTAGTCCAGTGATTAAGACCATTAATACTAATAAGAGGTCTAAGTATCTCCTGAACTGGTTCTCTATCCCCTTTCCGAGGTGTCATCCTCCCATCACTGGGTTACTCACTGTAAGAGCCTCCTTAACTGCCTTCTGTTTGCTTCCACTCTCCACACCACAACACAACGGTTTTTCTAAAATGTAGATTTGACTGGCTCAGTTTCCTTATTAAAGTTCTTTTATTGCTTTAATGTTTCCCACTGCCTTCAAGATAAAGTCCAAACATTTCTTAACCACTACCACTCTTCAGAGTCTAATTTAGAATAGCATGTGATGGTAAGTGTTTTAGCCAGAGTCCAGCATAGGGCTTCAGACCTAAAGAGACATTCGAGTTCTTTACTGAATAGGCATCAAAAGGAAACCTGGGGATATGTCAAGGAACTGCCAGGGTGTCCCTAGGCTGGAGAGGTCTGATTTCTTTCTACACCACTAGTAGGTTAAAGTCCTCCTCTCCACCGAGCGGTCAGCCCCTCTGCCCACCCACTTCTCAGGCTTCTAGTCTCTAGCTAGCAGTCAATTAATTCTCCTAAGACATTAAAACATCTGTGGACAATCTCTCAAAGAGAGGTAAATAATGAAAGGCAGTCACTGTGTTATTTTGGAGGCAGAGATTTACCTGCTTCCAAGACAGACTGAATGGGAAAGGGAAACATGCAGAGACTGAGAGCACCAACAAGACACCAGGACTGCTCGGTCCTGTGGACCGCGCTCCTAGGAGCCTGAGGCTCTAGAGCTGGACTGCTCTGTACCCCTGCTGGCCAGCTCAGCTGGGCCACCTCACACTGAGGTGACTTCCTTGGGTGGAGTAAATAAGTAAAGATTTCTGAAAGTCTGCCAACTTCCATACTTTGAAATCACATCTTCAAACCAGTAGCCCAAAATCCCTCCTTAAAATGTTCCAGGCTGTGAGGGACAGCTTCCAGGCATGGTAGCTCTCCACAGGCTCAAGTGGTCACTATCCTGAGGGGGGCTTAGAAAAGGCACTGGGGCCCCTTCTCCAAATGGGCACCATGGGGTGAATGGAGGGGAATCTTCTTTTGTCATATTGCAATTCTTCAGGAAGTCGTCGGCTCCCTCTGTCAAACGTTTAAGGAGATAAGAGTAAAAGGCCCTTGTTCTACTCAAGCAGTCCGACATCATTTCCCACTACTGCTTTCAACAAATTAAACTCACCAGGGCATCAAGATCTGATGGGAAACTCCAACCACTTCCAGTTAGTTATTCTGCTTTAAGTTACATCTACCAAGCCCATCATTAGCTCCCTGACTCCTGTTTGCTGAGGACCCCTGACCTACCCTGTTTTCCTCTCCTGGGAAACTGCAACCACTGAACGCAGCAACGTGGGGTCTTCACAGCTGCCATCCTCCCACACCTGCTGGCTGCAGATGGGAGGGAAATCATTCCCCCTTTCTTCTACTCTTCAAGATGCATCACAAGCTGCCCATCCCGCTTTTTGTTTCTTTTTAAAAGATTTTACTGCACACAACTATAGGGAAAGAATCAACTTAAAAACAAAAAACAAAAAAAACAACAGCAAACACAAAGGAGGTACATAATAACAAAAATTCTGTCCTCAACTTGCAGCCAGTCAAGGGAACCATAACTTACAGGAAAGTTCCTTTTCAGCTCATGCAGCTGGAAGACATAATCTAGGCAAAATATTTAAGTGGGTAATTTTACTACTCAAAACAAGGATTTCTGCAAAATGTGATCTGAGCCTACACAACAACACCAATTTTTTTTTTTCACTTTCAATTTTAGAGTATTTTTACAGTAACCAAAAAAAAAAAAACCACCAAGATTGTAGAGTCGCCAGATTCCCTATACCCAGCATCCCTGTGTAAATACTGTACATGTGTCACAATTAATGAGCTCAATTAATTAAATTGAGCTCATTAATTAAAGCCCATACTTCATTCAGATTTCCTTAGCTTCTCCCTAATGTCTCTATTCTATTCCAGAATACCATCCAAGATACCACATAACATTTAGTCATCATGGACCTTAGGTTCTTCTTGGCTGTGAGTTTCTCAGACTTTCCTTGTTTTTGGTGACCTTAACGGTTCTGAGGAGTACCACTAATCCACTTGTTACAGCTCTTTCCAACAGAGCTACACACTTCCTCACTTTTGCCTACAGTATGTCCATTCTCCCTTCTTGGAATATTCCCTAAAATTCATTGCTCATAACAGCAGCTCGGCATTTTGTAACTGGGGACCCCCAAGTCCCTTTTGGGGTGTCTAAGAGGTCAAAATTATTTTCATAATAGTTCTAAAAAAGTTTCCACTCTCATTCTCTCAAGAGTGTAGAGTCTTCCAGAGTCTGTATCGGATATGATGGCTGCACTCTGGTGGCTACTAGAATGAGTGCCTGTGAACTGTGTCCTCCAAAAACTTCAAAGGTAGTGGGTTTAGAATATGAATGTGAATTTTAACTACTATATATAGGATGGTCCTGCTCTACAGCACAGGGAACTATAGTCGATATCCTGTGATAAACCATAATGGAAAAGAACATAAAACAGAAGCATGTATATGTATAACTGAATCATTTTGCTGTACAGCAGAGCTTAAACACAACACTGTAAATCAACTATACTTGAACAACATTTTTTTAATGTGCATTTTTAAAGATTAACTCAGTTTGTTCTCAGTGTCTACCGTGCTATTACCCATCTGCAATTATGCCTGCTAAAATCTACGTATTTGTAAGGATGGATTTTCTTCATATATTTCAACTGATACATACTGCAACGGACTGAAGAAAAACGAGCTATGAAAATCCAGCTGTCTTCTACAAAGTTACTACATTAAAGAGATTTGCAAAAAACCAAAATACTACTTCACTAACTTTTCATTTTGGAAAACAGCTTTTTTTTTTGGTAAAACATAAAAATATTATTTATATAAACATCATGATTTATATCACTTAATAAAGTTTTTCAATATCTGTTTGAATTTCTGATATGACAAATATCAATCGATATAACCAATATAAACAGAAGTTCTTGGAGTTCTCAATGGTTTTTAAGAGTATAAAGAAGTCCTGATGGAAATGTTTTGAGAATCATTAGCCTTTAACATTCTTTCAATTTTCCAAGGTTTTCCTCAAATCTCCACTTACTCCACACAGGTTTCTATAATCACTTCCATCTTCCAGGAGGTTAGAGAAGGAAATGATACTTGCAGAGTGATACCTGCAGTGTATTTCTATTGTTTCCCCCATGAAAATGCTGTCTTCTCAACAGAACATCAGTAAACCCCAAGATGATCTTTTATTGCAAGATGAAAATGAAGTTTTATAGTTCTGATGATGCACACTTAAATGAAAACATGACAGATGTCAAATATTTTATTATTGAATTAGTTTTGGAAGTGAAGTTTGTTCTGAGCTTAGGTATTCTGAGCAAAGTTTGTCTCATCTGACATTTTTACAAGCTTTACAAGCTTACCTGGAGAAATTTAACATGTATAGTATATATTTATTAGTGTCTTTCTAATGATTTGTTCTTTTACATCTACTGATCTTGACCTTGTAAACAAAGCTTTGACAGGAAAAAAATAAACAATGTAACAGACAGATGTAATCCCATTTGCCAATTAAATATCCTAGATTCTCCTTATGGTTGTATGAGAACTTTTATAAAAATTTCCTTTACAGTACTTAACAGCTCATACTTCCCCCACTTTATGTTAAGACCTGGTATGAAGATCTGATAAGATTAATGAGTGATCCTTTAAATGGAACAAATGTTCTGTTGTGTGAATATGTAAAGAAGTCGGTGAAATGGGTAAAGGTGGTCAAAAGATAGAAACTTCTAGTTAACAAAATAAATAAGGCATGAAATGTACTATACAGAATGATAATTAATCTGTTAATAATGCTGTATTGTATATGTGAAAGTTGCTAACAAAGTAAATCTTAAAAGTTCTCATCACAAGAAACAAAATGTAATCCTGAATGCTAAATAGGCTTACTGTGGGGAGCATTTTGCAATATATACATGTATCATTATGTTGTACATTATGTTGTACACCTTAAATTAATATGTTGGTAAACGTCCATTTTATTTTAAAAAATGAACAATTAGGAAGCTAAAAAAGTTAGATTCCTTCACAACTTTAATTTGAGGAACACAAAAATCTCAATTCTGCTTTCAAGAAAACCCTCCATAAAGTGGCAGAAGAATCTTTTCATCCTTCTAATGAAAGTATCATGAAAAGCAGCAGCCCGAAATCAGAAACCAGATGTTAAATGAGCACTTCAGTTGGCCATTACAGGAAAAAGCATAAACGTTAAAACTCAGACATAAGCATCTTACAGTTTGTAAACACTTGAGTATTAGCCTGGAGGAGAGGAAGTGTGCGCCTGGACTTATCTCCTAAACTTACTACTTCAAAAACAACAAACTGCCCAAGTAGGATGAGCACGCTTGACAAGTTAAGGAAACAGCTTCCTCAACCACCTTTCTGTCTGGGTTTCTGTGAATAATTGGGCTGACTCATTTGGCTGGAGAAAAACAAGTTCGTGCTTGCCTTCCCTCAAACGTCAGCATCTCTAAGCGAGTCCCGCCCAAATACATGCTACGGGGGTTCAGAAACCAAGGTGCAGAACCAGACGGAGACTCCAAACCGGGGTGGCCTTTGGTAGCCTGTGCCCCTTCCCTGCCTCTCTCTCCCCGACACCCGCAGCCCCGCCACCCGTCCTCCTTTTCCCAGGAGGTTCGTATTCAGCCCCAAACTCCCCAAGTCGCCTGGGGAGCCGCTTGGGCGCCTGCCATCCTCTCCCGGTCCTCCGAGAGGACCAGTCAGGAGGCTACGGCAGGTGCGTCAGCCCCGAATGCCACTCACCTTGTTGGGTCCCCAGGCCGCTGCTGGCCCGGGCTCAGGGGATGCCACTCTGACCAGATCCATGTAGGGGAAGAAGTCAGCGACGAGAACAGAGCAGAGAGGTGGCAGGACCGGGAAGCAGCTCCGCCGAGGAGACAAGCGGCGGGGCTGGGACGGCAGGGTGCTGGTGCCGAAGCTCAGATGATAGATGGCGGCGGCAGCGGCCGCGTCCGGAACTAGACCGCTTCTCTTCCGCCTTTTACGCTGGTACGCTCGCTTCCGATTGGCCGCCTACGGAGCTCCGCGTTAGGTCACCTTTCTCCGCTCCAGAGGACCGCACTTCCGGTCGCTGCCCCGGCCGGAGGCTGGTGGTCACTGTCACTCTTTACTAGCAGGGCAGCTGCCGGGTGTGGCTTCCTCTGGTCAGGCTCTACGATGACCCTGAACCACCTCTTTGGCTGCGCGAGAGGGCAGCTGGATCAAGTTAAACGGAATCAGAGTGCGTGGACTGTAAATAAACAAGCAGAACAGACTCTCTGTTCATTCATTATTTCCCGGAGTGGATTCTAAAGTAGGATGAGATGGGAGACAGAAAATGGCAGGTTTAGAGAACGGAGATTGAAGGAAACGGTCGGGTTTTGTTTTTATTACAGTTGTCGGTAGGAGGCGGGGCGAGGAGTGTGAAATTTTGTAAAATGTATTATGTAACATGGAGCAAAAATAGGATTGCGTAATAAACGTTTTGGTTCAGCTTTTCATAATGTGACCGGAAAAATCCGGAATAGGTAAATCTATGAAGACAGAAATCAAACTGGTAGTTGCCAGGGAACAGGGTTGGGAGGAGGCAAACGAGGAGTGATTGGTTAAGGGGTAAAGGGTTTTCTTTTGGGTGATGAAGCGGTTTTGGAACTTGTTATCGTTGATCGTTGGACAGTATTGTGAATCTGTTCAATGCCACTGAATTTTACACTTTGAAATGGTTACACTTTACCTCAGAGAAAGAATGTGTGAACGAACCGTTTAAGTGTTTTAGGGGTAAAGCAGATACTGGCTATTCTCAGATCAGAGGAAACCACAGCGAAACAGTGGTGAGGACGAGGTCGGGAAGCTTAAGGGAGCAGGGTAAAATGCTAGGATGTTAGATGGGTGATCCACGTGGACCTTGAAATTACCCAGCAAGACGGCAGGGCTTGGGGTGGAATGGAAGAGTGTGAGTAGGTGCTGGTCTTCAGAAAATGTGCAGATTGTAACCCAGAAAGGTCGGTAGATGCTCTGCTTGGGAATCTTAGGGACAGGCAGAGATGACAGAGGACAGCCTTATAGCAGGAGTCACGTTTTGGTAGATGCGCTGGACAAAGCAAGGCGTGCCAGCTGGCTCCCCTGTCTTGCACACCAGACAGAAATGAATAGTCTCAGAGGACAACTCAGCCTTTACTTCAGACAGGGAAGAGAGAGGGCAGGCTGTGGGGACAAGGGGCAGTTTCTTTATCCTGAGTTGGAATTCCAGGTTAGAACAGAGTTTGTGAGTTAACAATCTTAATGGTTGTGTCTCAACAGTTAAGGTATATACTTGATGCCATTAACTATGTGCTCCTTAAAAGGGAAGATAGAAATTTACAATATTTACAACTTATATTTACAAATATTATTAATAGGACAAATGTGGTTTACCAACAACAGCATGTTGTTGCATGTTACTTGTTTTTTTTTTGTTTGTTTGTTTAGTCCTATATGATGCTGGGAGGGATTGGGGGCAGGAGGAGAAGGGGATGACAGAGGATGAGATGGCTGGATGGCATCACTGACTTGATGGACGTGAGTCTTAGTGAACTCCAGGAGTTGGTGATGGACAGGGAGGCCTGGCGTGCTGCGATTCATGGGGTCGCAAAGAGTCGGACACGACTGAGCAACTGATCTGATCTGATCTGATATTATTAAATAGTGAGTTCTTGAATGGGGTAATGGGCATTTTGCTGTGAAATGAAATAAGTACAATGTTTAAAAGATTTAGTTTCAGTTTTTACTCCTATCATCTCTGCTGATAAACTAACTGGTGCTCAGCTGAGATGAGCTAGTCTAGAATTTGTACTCCCTAAGCACATGGAGAAGGCAATGGCACCCCACTCCAGCACTCTTGCCTGGAAAATCCCATGGACAGAGAAGCCTGGTAGGCTGCAGTCCATGGGGTCGCTAAGAGTCGGACAGACTGACTTCACTTTCACTTTTCCCCTCCATGCATTGGAGAAGGAAATGGCAACCCACTCCAGTGTTCTTGCCTGGAGAATCCCAGGGACGGGGGAGCCTGGTGGGCTGCTGTCTATGGGGTTGCCCAGAGTCGAACACGACTGAAGCAACTTAGCAGCAGCAGCAGCAAGCACATGGAATCAGCAGATTCTTCAGTCTCTAAAGGGAACAGAATTAAAATTATTTACTCTTTATTATTGAAATTAGTTGTCAATTTTGAAAGTAATTGTTTCAACCAATCAACAAATACTCAATAACTAGTTATAACATTGCTAAAGTCCTGTGGGAGAAGAAGAAAACTATGAGATATAGTTGGAGAGATAACATATTCACATAACAATGTTGAATGACAATACAACACTTCTGTCTCAAAAGAGTGCATGATTAATTGCCACATGACAGCTATAGACAGTGAATGTTTCAGGATTCTTTGCTGGTTGGAGAAATCTGGAAAGGCTGCATGGAGGAGGTGCTACCAAATTAGACAACCAATTTGGAGAGAAGCTATAAAGCTAGTTTAGCTGGAATGAACAGCATACGACTAGCTATAAGGGTAGGAAAGTCTACTACATATTTAGTGATGACAGAATTTTCCTAAGTTTTCTAGACTGGGGTGTTATTGGTTGGTTAGGTTTAATTGGGACACAGTGATTTTTGAACCCTATACAACCCATTGCCATTTTCCTTCTTTCTTTCTTTTTTTGACTGCACTGTGTGACTTATGGGATCTTAGTTCCCCCAACAGGGACTGAACCTGGGCCATTGGCATTGAAAGCCTGGAGTCCAAACCACTGGACTGCTAGGGAATTGCTGGTTGCCATTTTCTAACAACAAATATTTTGTTTTGTCCCCTTTACTGCACAATTATTTTTTAAATTGATATAAAGAGTTGGACATGAATGAACTGAACTGAATGTTCTGACTATAAAAGATAAAGGGAGAATAATTTTTAATAAAATATATATTCTTGATTGCATTCAGATAAGGTATCCCAAGCAGTAGAAAGAAAATAGAATGGTAGTTCCCATTCCCAGGGGCCCAGGGGGAGCAGGGAAGGGTTGGGGGAAGTTGTTCCCTGGGTGTAGAGTTTCAGTTTAGCAGGATGCAAAAGTTCTAGAAATCTGTTGCACAACAATGTGCATATAATTAACACTGCTATACACTTAAAAATGGTTAAAATGGTTAGATAGCAAATTATATGTTGATATTTTTAATACAATAAAAATGTGAATTTTAATATGTAAATATATCTAAGTGGATTTCTTTTCATTTAGTTTGCTCAGGATTCAGTGGGGTAGCTCTGAACATTTTTCTTTCAGTGCTAATAGACTGTTGTGAATTGTTCTGTCAGCTGCTTTTCTCCCTTCTTATACCATTTTCTACCTTTTTACAAGGACTACCCGCTCTTGCTCTACAGGTGGTCACAGCCCTAGAGAACCTTATTCCTCCCTCCACATCCTGGAGAGCTGGCCCCGCCCACCGCGAGCCTGAGAGTTCTTGAGGAGGCGCTGCCCCTTTAAGAGGCGGGCACCGGAGGCGGTCGCTGCGCCGATTGGCGGAGCTCGCAGCCACGTGGCGGTCCTGGCAGCAAGGGCTGTGGCCCGGCTCTGGTGGCGGCAGTGGGGCTTCTGGGGGGTCCCTGGGAAGGGGCGCAAATTAACAGATGTGCATGAAGAAGTGTCTGGTCGGCCTCACGTTTTGTACCTGCTACCTGGCTTCTTACCTCACGAACAAGGTGAGGAGGGGCGGGTGCGGGGTGGTGATGATTGCCCGTGGGGGATCTGAGTCCCCAGATCGTGTGTGGACCAAATACTGCCTCCCGATTTTTATCTGATTTGTTCCTGATGGTGATGGAGAAGAAAACAACTCTGCACGATGCTGTTTTAGAAGTAAGGTTTGTTGGACGGTACTGTCCTCGTTTCTCGTGCTGTAAGACGTCCTTTACATCTACTGGGACACTGGATTTTTGACTGGTGAATTCCCAGAAACCTCATTTTTGGACATGTGGACTACATTTTCGGGAAGGGGAAAGCTGTTGGCCCCTGTTCCCTCTAGGAGGAAGAGTAGGAGAAGAAATCACGCACATTTTGCTCTCTCTTCTAAACATACCCCTGTCCCAGAACCACCAAGGTTCCAGAAGCCTTTAAATAGAAGATATCAGTCCATCTCCATCTCTGCCTCACGCCATTGATTGTTAAACCCATTTTTATTGTGCTCCATCCCAGGCATTTCGAATATATTTAAGAGTTTTTCATGAAATTATTAAAAAATAAAACGTAAACTTAATTTTGTTTGATGTCATAAAACCCTATTGATGAAAAGTCAGAAAAGCAGTGGTACTATGTTTTTGTTTTGTTAGGAGGGAGCCTTGGGTTTGGTACCATGTAGAGAAATGTTAGACCCCTGTGAGCTAGTGTGGGATATCACCCCTTGTCCTGGACTCCGGGGTAGATGCCAAGCCAAAGTGATGATAGGGGGCTCAAGACCACCTTTCCCCACTGTAGAGTCTCTACTATTCTCTTTCCACTCCCCCTTGGGGGAAAAAAAAAAGCAAACCAAAAACCCTCTTTCTCTGGAAAAGAACTACTAGCAAATAGCAATGAATGAGCATTTATTGTCTTCATGAAGGTTGTTCAGGATGATGCAAGACATGGTCCAGATGCTAACATAATCCTTCCCTTGTCTCAATGTTTCAAATAAAATATCAGAGGAAAGTGGAAAGGAACATATTGCCTTAATGTGAGTAAATAGGCTTCAAAAAAGAATGAAGGTCCATCTCTAGGATATATACACCAGAGCACAGGCAGATAACTAACTATACCTGTGATATTTAGGAATTCATACAAAGGGAATTACAGGTTGATAAATCCATGGGGGAAAAAAATAGAAATTTAAACTTGCATAACACCAGTCTATTGTGCTTTTCAGATCATGTGACAAATCAGTGAAGTACTTGGTTAAAGCCATTTAATGGCCTTTAGGCTTTTAAAAAATTCTTAAAGTGTTCCATCATAGAAAAAATAGAAAGATACCCAGAAAGACAAAATATAGTTCTCCTGTTCATAATGTGCTATAAATTTGGTTAAAAGACATAATAGAAATACAAGTTGATCTTAGTTGAATTGGCTTTAAAAAAAAAAAAAAACAAACAAAAAAAAACCTTAAAAAACACACTTAACATGTTAGATACCTGAGCAGAATTAGTTAGAAAAAAAATCCCAAGAATGCAAAACCAAACAAAAGTGGAAGGAAAACAAAGGAAAGAACAAATAGGATGACAAACACAGAAGGCAGTGAATTTTTAGGTAAACTGTGCAATAGATAAAGTGGATACTCCGAGAAAACTGACTGTGTCCAGGGGTTTGTCATTTTCTCTGGAGTTGCCACAGTTACAGCATGGCACTTCCAAGGTCTGG
Organism: Bubalus bubalis; assembly: GCF_019923935.1. NCBI lineage: Eukaryota > Metazoa > Chordata > Mammalia > Artiodactyla > Bovidae > Bubalus > Bubalus bubalis. The sequence goes on along the minus strand of NC_059178.1, from coordinate 28,915,588 downwards.
GAATGCTGAGAGGGATCAGCTGTCCACAGTATCTGGCCCAGCTGTTGTGTGTTCCACTTTGTTCCATCCGCAGCTGAGAGGTGGTCAGACTTCTGGTGACCCTAGGGAAAGCAGCTCCCCTCACCCCCTTGTTAAAAATTTTACTGGAGTATAGTTGTTTTACAATGTTGTATTAGGTTCATTTGTACAGTGAAGTCATTGAGTTATACATATGCTCATTCTTGTTCAGCTTCTTTTTTTCGTATAGGTTATCATAGAATACTGAGTAGAGTTCCCTGTGCTCTATAGTAGGTCCTTGCTGGTTGTCTATTTCGTATATATGTATATGTTAATCCCAAGCCCTGATTTATTCCTCTTCCACAGGTTTTCTTTTCAATATCTGTAAGTCTGTCTCTGTTTTATAAGTTCATTTGTCATTAAAAAAAAATACATTCCACATATGAGTGATAGCATATGATACTCGTATCTCTGTCTGACTTCACTTAGCCCCTCTCTTTAGTATAAACTGGAAGGTCATTGTTTTTCCCCACTGTGTGATTTTTTGGGGGAGGAATAAAAAAGGCCTTTTTGAAACTTGAGTGTATTTATGTTTCTTTAGTAGGGATTTCCTTGATTATATGGTCTATCAATTCTCTATAATTTGAAAATGTCCATTAATTTGATATTTGTTTTTCAGTATGTCCTGTCTGTCTTGAAATTTACCTACCCTACATTATTCCAAGGGTGAGTATCTTTTATATATATTTGTAGGAAATGTCCAACTAGCATTATTAAAATATTTTTAATGACTACATAGATTTTTCATTAGATAGACATACTGTAATTTATTTAGTCCTTCTGTTAATGGCATTTAAATTGTGCCCCCTTTGGGGGGTATAAACACAACAATGTTACTAGGGTTTTAGTATTTTCTTATTAATTTAATGAATTCTTCCTATTTTAAGGATGTCAACAACTTTTTTGTCATATTTATTGAAATTTGTTTTTTTTTAATTTATTCTTTGCCATTTCATTTTGTTTAAAATTATTTTGATTATTTGGACTTTTTAAGTGACATTATAGACAATTCATTGTTTGAACATAGGAATGAAGCAGCAGAGAGAAGCACAGATGAATCCAGAATGTGGTTTTGTAAACTGAGGGATGCTATTAGAAAGAAGACAGAACATGGTGTAGACTCAGGTCAATAGAGTAGATACTGTAGCAACGGCATGGAGTGCTTTGGTGTTCACATTTCCCTCTTTTAGCTTAACCACCTGCCCCCCAGCTTTTTAAAAAAATATATTTCCCTCTTTTACCTTAACCACCCGCCCCCCCAGCTTTTTAAAAAAATATTTTATTTTTATATTGATTGTTTCTTTTGTGATAGCTACCATTGCTTTTAGGGGCTTCCCAGGTGGCACTAGTGGTAAAGAACCTGCCTGCCAATGCAGGAGCCATAGAGATGCAGGTTTGATCCCTGGGTCAGGAAGATTCCCCTGGAGGAGAGCATAGCAACCCACTCCAGTATTCTTGCCTGGGAAATCCCATGGACAGAGGAGCCTGGTGGGCTACAGTCCATGGGGTCATGACTGAAGTGATTTAGCATGCACCATATATTTATTCTTCTCATCACTATATCATATAGATAGTCACCTATATGTCACTAAAACTTTTTCCAATTCTTAATTATTATCTGTTTATTTTAGTGTATGGCTCAATGTGAAGAAATCATTCTCCTCCTCATGGTTTTTATTTATGCTAGCCCCACTTATTATATTTTGTTATATAATCCTTCATTTTGCTTTTAGGTTGTTAACTTCATATGTAAGGTCATTTTCCTAGGGTCTATTTTTGAGCAATTATTTGTCAACTTTTATGGAAAGGGGCTAATGCTAAATTGTTTTCATTATTATAGCATTTAAATATGTGGTAGAGCACACCATCCCTCATTCTCCTCTTCTGTTTTTTTTTTAAAGTATCACAAATGGATACAGAGAAGCAGGGATAGACATCTTAATATCAATCAAGGTTGAAATCAGGACAAAAAGCATTAAGTAAACAAAGAAATATGTGTTACAATGCTAAGCAATGCAGTTCAAAATGAAAAGACGCATTGTAACGCTAGAGCATGGAGTTCAAAGTGCAAATGAAATAGGGATGAATATCTGTCAACCAAACAACAGAGCATCATCTTTTGTCAAATAAAAATGGCAAGAATATCAGGGATAAATAAAAACATTCTACTAATAGGAGACAAACTTACTACTATTTTTCCCATGACAAATCAATTGGACAAACAAAAAACTAGAAAAAAAAAAATCTCATCAATAGTGCAATTAATAAATATCAGACTCAGTATCTTGAAAATAGAGATTATGCCCCCTTTTAAAATGCCCATAGAATATTCACCATGAATAAAGCATCAATTATTTCCTAAAGAGTCGCAATTATACAATCCCAGTGCAGTAAAACTAGATCTCTACCTCAAAAACATGGAGAAGGAAATGGCAACCCACTCCAGTGTTCTTGCCTGGAGAATCCCAGGGACGGGGGAGCCTGGTGGGCTGCCGTCTATGGGGTCGCACAGAGTCGGACACGACTGAAGCGACTTAGCGACTTAGCGACCTCAAAAACAAAAGTCCTACCTACAAAGGGCTTTTGAACACATAAAAAGATATTCTTCCTTCATGAGAAAATATAATTTTATACTATGTTGAGATATATTTTTACTAACAAGATTTGAAAAATAAAATTTTAAAATTTGATAATATAGTGTTGACGAGGATATAGAAAGCAGGTAGGTGCTGTAGGGATTTTCCTGGTGGTCCAGTGGTTAAGACTGGCTTCCTGTGCAGGAGGTGTGGGTTTGATCCCTGGTTGGGGAGATAAGATTCCATATGCCTCTTGGCCAAAAAGCCAAAACCTGAAAAAACAGGATCAATATTGTAACAAATTTAATAAACACTTTAAAAATGGTCCACAGCAAAACAAACAATAAAAAACAGCAGGTACTCTCATGCTCTCATACATTGATTATAGGTGGAAAACTGTTGATGTTGATAATTGGCACAATGTCAGTGATTGGCATTTTGGTAGAATATAGCAATATGGCAATGGTTTGAATCCTTCAATCCAGCAATTCCACTTCTGGGAATCTACCCGACAGATTTATTTGCATTTATGGAAACAAAATATGTGCAGAGATATACATGTGAAACATTGCAGCCATTGGTGACAAGCATTTTTAATCAGCCTAATTTTCATCTATATAGAATCAATTAAATAAATTATATTGTATTCCTCGTGGAATACCATTCAAACGTTAAAAAAAAGTAAGGAAACTCTTGTGTATTGAAAAGGAGAGATCTTCAAGATCTTGTTTGGGGAACAAGAGAAAGTCCAAAACAGTGTAGTACACTACCACCTTCTAGAAATGTGTGTATGTTTTCCTCATTTAAAAAAAAAGATTGGGAATTCCCTGATGGTCCAGTGGTTAAAACTGTGTCTTCCAATGCAGGGGGTGCAGGTTTGATCCCTGGTCATGGAGCTAAGACCCCCATATGCTTCCTGGCCAAAACATAAAACAGAGGCAATATTGTAACAAATCTAATAAAGACTTTAAAAATAGTCCACATCCAAAAAAATCTTAAAAAGGTGAAGACCCTAGTAAGAGTGGTTACCATAGGGAAAGATGGACATGGTGCAGATAGCAGACAGGGAAGGGGAGAAGATTTATCATCACTTACTGTTTTATGTTTTTGAATTTTTTGTTCCTTATCATATTATCACCAATATGTTGTTTCGGGTGAACTTTACAATCACTGTCAAGTTTCTCTATAGTAGTTCATAGCAAAACTTTAAAAGATATCACCCATGATTGTATATGTTTTGGTCAATAAAGCTGGGATATTGTTTTCTCCTTTTCCGACCCTGATTGTTCTTTCACTTCTGTCCAGGTCAAGGGACTTAGGGAATTTAGGTGGGAAAGGATGTTGTCACCTAAATTGCTTTTTACCCTCCTCCTCTGTGGGCTTCCCCCATGGCTCAGTGGTAAAGAATCCACCTGCCAATAGGCGACGCAGGTACGAAGGTTTGATCCCTAGGTCAAGAAGATCCCTTGGAGAGGGAAAGGGCAACCCCGTCCAGTATTCTTGCCTGGGAAATCCCATGGACAGAGGAGCCTGGCCAGCTACAGTCCATGGGGTGGCATAATAGTTAGACACGACTGAGCAGTTCAACAACAAGAAGCTTTGCTGGAGTGACTGTCTCTCACCTGTGAACCATTGTCCATTCTGGGCCTCCTGCTTTGGACAGGCATCTGCTCAGATTTGTTGGGTTGGCCAAAAAGCCCATTTGGGTTTTCATACCGTTGCATGGGAAACCCGAATGAAGTTTTTGGCCAACCCAATACTTTCTCTAGGAAAACTTACCCAGCTCCCTAGACTAGATCAATTGCTCCCTGCTAGAGTGTTTTGTGCTACCTGGTACTGTTCCCCTTAGGACTTTATCACACCTTATTGTATTTACTGGTTCATTCACTTACTTCCCACTGCACTAGGGTTTCTCAACCTCAGCACTATTGATGTTTTGACCTGGTTAACTCTTCTGAGAGGCTGTCCAACGTGTTACAAGGTGTTTGGCAGCATCCTGGCTTCTACTTATCAGATGTCAGTAGCAATGCTTCCCCCACCCCCAGCTGTGACAACCAAAAATGTCTCCAGATACTGCCAAGTGTCCCCTGGGGGGAAAATCCACACGATCGAGATCCACTGCTCTAGACCAAGCTGTTGGAGGACACAACCCCATGTATTTCCATGCTGCCTGGTGGAGTCATGGAAGGCTCCACAAGGAAGACATAAAACCTGGATCTTATAGGATGGGCAGGTGTCCTCCAACACAGAGGAGATGGGAAGACTTTATGGGTCAAGAGGACCACATGTGCAGACTCTAAGAAGTGTAAAATAACCTGGCACATTGCCGAGGTTGTGGCCAGTTCAGTGTAGCTGGAATGTGGCTGCCACTGGCAGATGAACAGGAGCTGACCCTGGGGAGGGGCGGCTGCAAGTCCTGGGAGGCTTGTGTGTCCCATGCAAGTGACTTTGTCCTTTAGACCTGGGGTTCTCCACTGTCATGTCCCAACGCGTGGATGTGTTGTAATCACCTCTGGAGGTGAGGTGTGTCAAGTCATAACTAAAAATAAGGTTTTGAAATTGATGAATGACTCACCAAAAATAGAGTAAAAGCAGTTACTACAGAATGGGATAAAGTCATGCCTATAGTACCTGTCACACATTTGGCGCTCAGTCATGTCTGACTCTGCGATCCCATGGACTGTAGCTAGCCAGCATCCTCTGTCCATGGAATTCTCCAGGCAAGAATGTTGGAGTGGATTGCTATTCCCTTCTCCAGGGGATCTTCCTGACCTAGAGATTGAACCTGGGTCTCCAGCATTGCAGGCAGCTTCCTTACTGTCTGAGCCACCAGGGAAGCCTCTATAATACCCGTCATTCATTTGGCGTTTTGCTGTGCTTTTTGTAGTGGGAGGGGAGGGGTGTTTATTTTGTCACCTGTGCCCCCCGCCTGAACTTAGCACTAGAGGAAATGTGTCTCCTGAGACATGTCCCCAGGCATGTTGGTGTAGCAAGGGGGCTGAGAGCTGCTGCCTGTGACATCAGAAGGAATCAACTGTTCCTAAAACAAGTGAGAAGCACAATTAGCTTTGCATTTTAGAACAAACCCTTTGGCTGCATCGTGGAAAATGGATGGTGCAGGGCAACCCTGGAGACAGAGGGGACCTGTTAAGGAACTGATGCTGTGGTTTAGAGGTGGGATGATGGGAGGTTGAATTAGGCAGAGGGATGGAAGGGAAGGCTTCAGGTTTCAGAGCTGTTATGGGGGTAAAGTCAGTAGGATTTTGTAAGTAGATGAGGGAGGTGATGGCAGAGGAGGGCTAGGATGACATCTAGGTTTCCAGTTTGGCTGATTAGGAATAGTAGGAGGATGGCCAGGATGGGAAAGGGGAAATTCCAGATTATGTTTTATCATCAGGAGCTTGGGGTCGGTGTCAGGATGGCTGCATCCTGTGAGAAGGGGGGTTTGGGACTCACCAGTGCAAGGTCATGGAGACGTGCTGGCTGTGGGTGAGACTGTTCAGGAAAAGTCTAGAATAAAAAGAGGAGATGGTCAGTGTCAGCAGGGAATGGTACAGCTCGACTTGGAAATAGCAGAGGTTGAGAAGGACAGGTCTAGAGCTGGGGTGATGATTCAGAGAAAGTGGTAGAAAAGAGTTGTAAGAATGCTCAGAGATGTATAGTTGTCAGTCAACACATCTGTGGGGGTGAACCATGAGACCGTGGCACTCTTAAATTCACCTTGGCCCTTTTCCTTTTCAGGTGGCAGACACTGGTTGGTGGACTTTTGCTTCATGTGTCATGGAAACTGGGCTGGGTGGAGATCAACAGCCGTTCAAGGTAGAATTGCCTCTTCTGTGCTTCATTCATGATTCATACCCTGCTTCCTTGTATGTTATTTGTATTGCATGGTGTTACATTGGGAAATACTCATGTTTATTTGAGTTGTATGATCTCTTAATTCCCTTCTAATCTTGAGATTCAATGGCTTTATAGTCAAGTAGAACTCAAATAGAGTTTTCCTGGTTAATGCCACTAATGTAATGTTAAAATAAATTGAGATATAAAAATTATAATGCCATATTAATTTGACTTTGTTTTAGATTATAGGATCACTATGAGTAAGTTATTAAATCAACTTTAAATTGGGGGGATACATTTTTTATTTTGAAATTATTTCCTGCTTGCTATGCTAAGTCACTTCAGTCGTGTCCGACTCTGTGTGACCCATAGACGGCAGCCCACCAGGCTCCCCCGTCCCTGGGATTCTCCAGGCAAGAACACTGGAGTGGGTTACCATTTCCTTCTCCAATGCATGAAAGTGAAAAGTGAAAGTGAAGTCGCTCAGTCGTGTCCGACTCTTAGCGACCCCATGGACTGCAGCCAACCAGGCTCCTCCATCCATGGGATTTTCCAGGCAAGAGTACTGGAGTGGGGTGCCACTGCCTTCTCCGTATTTCCTGCTTACAAAACAGTTAAAAGTGGTATAAAGAGGTCCCATACTCTTTATTCAGATTTCCCAATTATTATTTTACCTTGCTTCTATTATCATTTTCTCTTGATATATACATATATATATATATACAGTAATTTTTTCTGAATTATTTGAAAGTAAATAGTAGATTTTCTTTAATTCTAAATTGCTGAGTGTGTATTTCTTAAGAGTAAGGACTTTCTCTTACATGACTTCAGTAGTTATCAAAATGAGGAAATTAACACTGATACAATACTATTATCTCATCTGTAGACCAATATTTATTTTGCCAGTTTCCTTAATAATATTCTTTATAACCCTCTCCACAAAAATTCTGATCCAAGGTCCAATTCAGTCACACATTGTTGTTATGATTCTATTAAGACCGCTTTTCAAATAGATTTAAAAGCAATGTCAAAGACCATGACATTTTTCAGCCAAAATGATCATCTGAATTGGCTATGTGAATCATAGATAAATCCTCATAGGTAAAAACTCATGATTCTTTGAGAACATCATGCCTCACCTAAAATGATGTGAAAATGAAAAGAAAATGAAGTTAAGATTTACATAAATTAGGTAAATATCCCAGTTGAATGATCAGGCCAAGTCATTTGCCTTGTGGTCCGAGTTATCTGCCCAACTTCTCCATGAAGATAAACTGCTTCCTTGCTAAGTCACCCCTTGGCTTAGCATTCTGGAGAAGCTTTGGGAATGAGAGCAGTATAAATATTAATAATTTTGGCTTCTCCTGAAAACATACAACTGGAGAGCAAAATACTGGTCTGAAGAGGTTTGACAAGGGTGAGGCCCTGGGAACTTGGGTGTGGATTAATTTCCCTGACCCTATTACATCATAGTTCATATTCTGAAAGAATATCCCACATGAGATGCTTAACTAATCTGAAGGAATAGTTCATTAAGTCATACTCTTGCATTTCCATGGTAGAGTGTTCTCTACTTGATAAAACACAGAGACTTCTGGGATTTCATAGGTGATATTGAACACATGTCTTAAACTCTGTTATTATGGTGGATAGTTCAGTGAGAACTGGGTCTCCATTTAAATAAATGTGGGCCCTGAATTCAAAAGCATGTGATAGTTCTGTGATTTAGTTAAATAATAAAGCATTTGGACTCTGAATAGTTGAATGTATTCCTCCACAGAAGCAAGAGAATTGGCTGTCAGATTTTGGACTAGGGTCTACCAGGGCTGATCAACATGGGTCTTCCACTCTTACAGCATTCCTGACTATGATTAACTTGTAGTTTCTGATGAGAATTATTTACTTGTTCATAATGGTCATTTAAACATTACCTAGGGATTCCCAGGTGGTACTAGTGGTAAAGAATCAGCCTGCCAGTGCAGGAGACTCAAGAGACATGGGTTCAATCCCTGGATTGGGAAGATCCCCTAGAGAAGGAAATGGCAACCCACTCCAGTACTCTTGCCTGGAGAATCCCATGGACAGAGGAACCTGGCCAGCTGCAGTCCATGGGGTTTCCAAGTCGAATGTGACTGAGCACAGGACTGGAAACATTACCTTACTCATATTTGCTTAAAAGCAATGCCATTGTTCATACTTAAACATTTTTTGGCATGTAAAAGATACATAACATAACATTTACTGTTTTAAAATAGTTTTAAAATATACAGTTCAGTGGCATTAAGTATGTTCACAATATTGTGCAACCATTACCACCATCCATTTCCAGAACTTTTTATCATTCTAAACAGAAACTCTGTATCCATTACATGATAGCTCTGGCATTAAAAAAAAAAAAAATCTTAAAAAATATAGCTACAGGACTTCCCTCATGATCTGGTAATTAAGACTCCATGGTTCCACTGTTGGGGGCATGGCCTCAATCCCTGGTGAGAGAACCAAGATCCCACATACCTCGAAGAATGGCAAAATAAAAAATAAGTAGATGACAGCTCCCCTCTCCCTCTACCCACCCCAGCCCCTGGTGAAGCTCTGTTATATTTTCTGTCTCTATGAATTTACCTACTCTGGGTACTTGTCCTTTTGTGACTGGTTTACTTCACTTGGCGTAATACCTACAAGCTTCATCTATGTTGAAGATTGTGTCAACATTTCCTTCCTTGTTAAGGCTTTTCGTTGTGTATATAGACCACATTTTGTTTTTATACCACATTGTATACCGCATTTGGTGTATCCATTTATCCGTCGATGGATTTCTTCATATTTTTATTGCTTGTTTTTGGAGGGGGAAGGGGAAAATAACTAGTAGAACTTAGTGAAGTCAAAGATACTCAAGATGCTTTCCTTGAAAGAGTGGTTCTCAACAGAGAAGTCTGAGACCCACGAGACACTGCTGCCCCTTGAACACACATGCTGCTAGATGTTACCCGTCTCAGAAGAGCCATCATCATATTTCTTTTTAGTCCCCTTGCTAAAACTCCCAGAGACTCTTTTCAGTTTTATCCCCTGGACTTCTTTGGTGGTTTAACAGCCACATACAAGATATCAGCCCAGTTAAGCTTCTTGGCAAAGATTCTAGTGTCTTAGTTTGTAATGGGTCTTGTGGTTGATAACGGGTGTCACAGCTCAGAATTTCCAGTCACCCCGGGCCCTGGGCAGAGGGGTGTTACCAGGTAGCAAGCGGCAGGGACCCAGGCCCAGGGCTCCTTCATGGGCTGGGCGGAACTGGGTTTGTGTTTGCCGTGGCTGCTGTTTCCTACCAGGCTTGGCTTTCTGATGATGTCAGTAGAGAACCAAAGTCCAGCTTTGCTGTGTGACTGGACTTGTTTGCTGTGTGACTGTGGACTTGTGCAGAGATAATGGAGGTTGGGCTCTACTCAGAAAGGAAACAACCCCAGGAGGACAGTTTGGAGTTCCCAGTGACATCATGGACATCCCCATCACCCATGGAGTGAAAGTGAAAGTCACTCAGTCGTGTCCAACTCTTTGTGACCCCGTGGACTATACAGTCCATAGAATTCTCCAGGTAAGAATACTGGAGTGGGTAGCCTTTCTCTTCTCCAGGGATCTTCCCAACCCAGGGATCAAACCCAGGTCTCCCACATTGTGGGCAGATTCTTTATCAGCTGAACCACAAGGGAAGCCCCTCACCCATGGACAGCGGGCCTCAAATTGGTCCTTCTTTTTTTTTACTTGGAGTATAATTGCTTTGCAATGTTGTGTTGGTTTCTGCTATACAACAATGTGAATCAGCCTTAAGTATACATATTATCCTCTCCCTCTTGAGCCTCCCTCCCACATCTCCCTCCTACCCCTCTAGGTCATCATAGAGCACTGGGCTGAACTCCCTGTGTTATATAGCAACTTCCTACTATCTATTTTACGCATGGTAAGCATATTGAAAAGCAGAGACATTACTTTGCCAACAAAGGTCTGTCTGGTCAAGGCTATGGTTTTCCCAGTGGTCATGTATGGATGTGAGAGTTGGACTGTGAAGAAAGTTGAGTGCCGAAGAATTGATGCTTTTGAGCTGTGGTGTTGGAGAAGACTCTTGAGAGTCCCTTGGACTGCAAGGAGATCCAACTAGTCCATTCTGAAGGAGATCAGCCCTGGGATTTCTTTGGAAGGAATGATGCTGAAGCTGAAACTCCAGTACTTTGGCCACCTCATGCGAAGAGTTGACTCATTGGAAAAGACTCTGATGCTGGGAGGGATTGGGGGCAGGAGGAGAAGGGGACGACAGAGGATGAGATGGCTTGATGGCATCACTGACTCGATGGACGTGAGTCTGAGTGAATTCCAGGAGTTGGTGATGGATAGGGAGGCCTGGCGTGCTGCGATTCATGGGGTCGCAAAGAGTCAGACCCGACTGAGCGACTGAATTGAACTGAACTGAACTGAAGTATATATATTTACCATGTGTATGGGCTTCCCAGGTGGCACTAGTGGTAAAGAACCTGCCTACCAATGCAGAAGACATAAAAGACATGGGTTCGATCCCTGGGTCAGGAAGATCCCCAGGAGTAGGACATGGCAACCCACTTGAGTATTCTTGCCTGGAGAATCCCATGGACGGAGGAGCCTGGTGGTCTATAGTCTAGTCTATAGGGTCACAAAGAGTAGGACACGACTAAAGTGACTTAGCATGCATGTACCATGTGTATATATTTCAATGCTACTCTCTCAATTCATCCCGCCCTCTGTAAATTGGTCTTTAATAGCCTATGCCATTGAGAGTTCATTTAAACTGTCCTTGTAGCCGGGAGTACAGGAGAATCCTAGATTCCCTCTCAAACAAGTCACAGAACCTAGCACCATGCTTCTTCCATTGCAGAGAGGCCATGACTGCTGTGTGGGTCAGCCTCTGGCCATGTCATGTACTGACTCCACCACCTGACCCAATGGAATTGTTCTTCTCCCAGGATGTTTGCCCAGCACCCAGTTGTTATCACCGGGTGCTGGATGATACCCTGGGAGGCTCTATCTTGGGAAAGATGGCACTGGTTTTGAGTCACAAGCTTGTCATTCTACAGTGGCTCCTGCTGTTGTCAAACCTTTGCAGAACATTGCAGTGATTTTTCTAGCAGATGTTGGAAGGCCTGAGCAGGAGCTTTCTGTATTTACAAAATGTGATCCTGAATGAACATTGTGACCTGTTTCGCTGACAACATTGTAGCACAGAGAGACCATGTCCTTCTGTTAGATTCTAGAACTGCTGCTGAGGACAGACTCAGTTGTAAATTCACTGGAGACGGTATTTTATTTAAATATTATTTCTTTATTTTGGCTGTAGCTTGGGGCATCCAGAATCTTAGTTCCCTGACCAGGGATTGAACCCATGACCCCTGTGATGGACGTGCACTTTCTTAACCACTGGATCATCAGGGAAATCTCTCACTGGAAACTTTAGATGTCATCTCATGGCTCCTGTGTTACCAGGCTGTATATTTAAATAAGAATATTTTGAGAGTAACCTTTAGCCTACTTGTCACTTTTTGTCCACTATGAGAAAAAAGTTTGACTCTCAAGGTTTTCAGTTAAGAGAAATTCTACGTTAGAAAAACAACAACCTGTGTCCTAATATCTTTGTGACCAGAGATTTCTAATAGATGAAGAAGCCCCCACCCCTTAATTTTCCACTGAGAGTCTTTGCTGGAAAACCTTAATGAATATCTTTGATAAAACCTGCAAATTAACTCAGCCCTGTCCGTAAAGAAATGAACAATGAGACAGCCAGCTAGGGTTGAGATTGTACTTCTTTTTAATTATTGATTATGTATTGGTTTTTCAATGAGCTAGCCCATCTTTGTCAAAGCTACTGGTGGTCCAAATTTCCCAAATAGTGTTGCAATGTATTGACATTTCGTTTTGAACGACTCGTAGTTTTCTAAAAAGTGATCTTTGCTCACGGAGGAAGGTTAGCACTCAGATTCATGTGTTTTTGATATTCTTCCCTGTTGTTTTTGCTCCAGAGGAATACTTTACACATATGCATATGTTGGAATTACTTTGGGGGAATAATAAAGCCAGCTTTCAAAACTTCCTCAGGAAATATGCTGCTGCTGCTAAGTCACTTCAGTCGAGTCCGACTCTGTGCGACCCCACAGACGGCAGCCCACCAGGCTCCCCCATCCCTGGGATTCTCCAGGCAAGAACACTGGAGTGGGTTGCCATTTCCATCTTCAATGCATGAAAGTGAAAAGGGAAAGTGAAGTCGCTCAGTCGTGTCCGACTCTTAGCGACTCCATGGACTATAGCCTACCAGACTCCTCCGTCCATGGGATTTTCCAGGCAAGAGTACTGGGGTGGGTTGCCATTGCCTTCTCCGCAGGAAATATGCTAAGAACCACCAAAAGAATAAAACAGGGAATAAAATCTGACTGGTGTTGGTCTGGTGATTGAGGTGGTACCTGGCGGGAGTCCAGGAGGCCAGTGATAGTAAAAGGACAAGATTTTTTTAAGTATCAGCTTTTGGGGGCTGCTTTTGGTCTTCATTACTGCACGTGGACTTTCTCTAGCTGTGACACATGGGCTTCTCATTTTGCTGGCTTCTCTTGCTGCAGAGCAAGGCCCTCTAGGGCCCTTGGTTTCAGAAGTTGTGGCATGTGGGCTTAGTTGCCCCACAGCATGTGAAATCTTCCTGGACCAGGGATTGAACCCGTGTCTTCTGCACTGGCAGATGGATTCTTAACCACTGAACCACCAGGGAAGTCCTCCTGAAGTATCAGCTTTTTTTGAAGTATCCTTCACAAATACAATTTAAAGTTATTCAGAGTATACAGTGGGGCTTCTCAGGTGGCTCAGTGGGTTAAGAATTCACCTGCCAATACAAGAGACACAGGAGACATGGGTTCAATCCCTAGGTGGGCAATATCCCCTGGAGTAGGAGATGGCAACCTGCTCCAGAATTCTTGCCTAGAGAATCCCATGGACAGAGGAGCCTGGTGGCCTACAGTCCATGGGGTTGCAAAGAGTTGGACATGACTGAGCAACTGAGCATGCACACGCACAAAGTATGCAGTGTGGTGATGTAATTATATATATATATATATATATATATACATATATATATACATGCATTGTGAAAGATTCCCACCTTGCAGTTAATAAAGGCATCTATCACCTCACTTATTTATTTATTTTGTGAGAACAGTTAAGTTTATTAGCAAATTTCAGTTACAGGGTACAATGTGAGCAATTGTAGTCACTGTATGATATATTAGATCCTCATAGAACACATTGTTCATTGTTCGCCAATAATCAATACACATTATTCACCTTGTAGCTGAAAGTTTGTGTCCTTTTATCAGGAGCTGTTCCTCCCACTCCCTAGCCACTGACAACTACTTTTCTACTCAGTTGCTATTAAGTTTGGCTTTCTAAAAAAAGGTGACCCATATAAGTGATACCATGCAGTATTGGTCTTTCTCTGGATGGGATTTTCTGACCTTTGACACTGCAGGCCACGCCCACACCACTCAGTGCAAAGGAATCTGCTGAACTCATTTATAATAGACTCCCCATGTGGCGCTGTCACTCCCAGTCCAGACGGCCCTTTCTGGCCTCTTAAATCCGTGGTATGAAATGTAAACATCCTTAGACTGTTATGTCTTGCACATTAACTTGGATTTGTAGTCCCTGGACCCTGTGCATGAGCAAGGTGCTTGTTTTCGTTCTCCCATCTATTAGAGATGAGATATGTACCTCTTCTATCCTGCCTCACTTCATATTTGGGGACCTCTGTCCATAGTGCTCAGTCATGTCCAACTCTTTGCGACCCCATGGACTGTAGCCCATAAGGCTCCTGTGTCCATGGAATTCTCCAGGCAAGAATACTGGAGCAGGTTGCCATCTCCTACTCCAGGGGATGTTCCCCACCTAGGGATTGAACAGATGAGTGCATTGCCATTTCCTACTCCGGGGGATCTTCCTGATCCAGGGATCAAACCTGCGTCTCCTGCATTGGCAGGCAGATTCTTTACCTCTGAGCCACCAGGGAAGCTCCCTGATATCTTGGTCAAGGGTTATTTTCAAGTTTGGAAACAGCTTTAGGGTCAGTAGGTGTCAGTATAACACAAGAGTTTTCAAGAATTCAGCTCAAGGATCCTGCCAGGCTCCCATGAACAGATAAACTGAGTGTTTTCAGAGAGCAGATGTTCCTTCAATAATGCATGCTCTATTTGAAAAACAAGTGATTTAATTTAATTAGCCTTCATCTCAATAACAACAGTTTTAAGATTCATGCCAACAGGCTATTGTTAGCTTCTTGCAAAATGCTTTATTCATCAGGGTTCTTAGGGACAGTAGAGTGTGCAGAAGCAGAAAGCAAAAAGTACACGATGCAAACAAGATGCAGCATTTGTGCTAATAAATCATGTAGGAAAACCTGTGTCACCACTCTTTTTAAAGCAGACCCCATTGCAAATAGTCCTTCAACAGAGTACAGTCTGCAATCTCTCTCAAAAGGAGTTGCTATGAGATCCCTCCTACACACACACACACACACACACACACACACACACACACACGCATGCATGCACTTCCTGGTTCAACAGCTCCCCAGAGGTCCTCAAACCACAGAGACTTCAGATTCCACAGGACCTTCTCAGGATTTAATCCTGTCTTGCCTCCTTTGGTAGAACAATGCAAGGGTAAACCAGCATAGGAGGCCCAGATGGTGCCACCTTATGAATTAAAGGTGGAGAGGAGGTGCTTCTTTGTTCCTAGTAGGCTGTTGAGTGTCTTGGAATCACGCAGTGTTGGAGCTGCCAAGGAGCATCTCCATCAGCTCAGGCTGCTGGCCTGAAAGACCGTGGGCTTAAACAACAGACATTAGACATTTATCTCTCACAGTTCTGGAGGCTGGGATGTCCAGGATCAAGTTGCCAGTGTGGTTGGGTTCTGGGGAAGGCATCTTCTGGGTTTATAGATGTTTGCTTTCTTGTTGGGCTGCTCTGGTGGCTCAGTGGTAAAGAATCTGCCTGCCAGTGCAGGAGACACAGGTTCAATCCCTGGGTTGGGAAGATCCCCTGGAGGAGGAATGGCAATTCACTCCAATATTCTTGGCTGGGAAATCCCATGGACAGAGGAATCTGGCAGGTTCCAGTCCATGGGGTCACAAAGAGTTAGAGACAACTTAACAACTGAGCGCACATGCATGCATAAACTCTTTCTTGCTGTATCTTTACATGGTGGTGGTGTGTGTAGGAAACAGAGAGAGAGAGATGGATGAAGCAGAGAGAATAGAGGAGGCATGCTCTCATGTCTCTTCTTACAGGGGCACTAATTCCATCTTGAGGGCCACACCCTGATGATCTGATTACCTCCCAAGGACCCTGTCTCCTTCCATCACACTAAGGGTTAGAATTTCAACATGTGAATTTTGGGAGGACATTAACATGCAGTTCATAGCAGAGAATAAATAGGTATAGGTCCTTGGAAGGCAATTATATAACCAGTTGCAAACTTTAATAGATGTATCTTTGAACAGCAATTCCACTTCAGGAAATGCATTCTGAATATTGTGAACATCATGAATATGAGAGGAGAATATAGTCAAGGATAATTACTGCATTAGAATAGTAAAAACCTAGGCTGAACTTATATGTTCAGCCGTAGCATGGGATATGCTTGTGTGCTCAGTCCCTCAGCTGTGTCTGACTCTTTGCAACTCTATGGACTGTAGCCCACCAGCGTAGGATATAATTATTAATGAGTTGGGGATGACCTTTTTGACATGGGAAGGTGTTAAGCAGGTTATAAAACAACCTGTATAGTTAGATCCAATTTTTGTTGAAGTGTTTGTATATGTGCGTATGGGTACTGTTTGGAAAGAGATGAAACAAGGTATTAACAGTGGTTGTCTTTGGGTAGTAATTATAATTGTAATTATAATGTTTTTCTTGATAATCTGTGTTTTCAAAATTTTCTAACATGGAAGGCACCATTTTTTAATAAGAAAAAGAGATTAAATTATCATAGGAAACAAAATAACTGCCTCTATTCCAAGTTTCTAAGTTCTTGTCTATTGAAGAAAAACATGTTTGTTTTTTAATGCAGTTTTTTGTTGTTATGGTTGTAGGTTCCAACATGATTGTTGTAAATGTTTATTGAATTTGAAATTGTTACAGCTCCTCCATTGGGGCCATTTTAGAGAGGCAGATGACAGGATATAGGAATTTTTCGCTTTCATCCCTGTCCTTGGAAACTGAGTAGCTGTAAGCACCAACAATTCTGTTCAGCGCAAAGTTTCTGAAGGGCTTGAGAAAAACAGAGGAAGAAATGTGAATTAGGGTCATGACTGCAGTTTCCTGATGTATCTTGTTGCTTTGTACCTAACTAGCAAGAGCAGGGAAAACTTTTTTTTTAAGTTACAAAAATAATTCATGGCGATGCATTCAGCAAATATTTGAGCATCTGTTGTATAAGCCAGATATTGTTTTAGATGTATGGGATAAACAAGGAACAGAACAAACAAAAACTCTTGCTATGTTCTAATGGAGGTAGACAGGCAAGAAACAAATGTAAACGGATGATGTGATAGGTGTAGAGAAAAATGGAGCTGGATAAGTGGATAGTGTGTATGTGTGTGTGCCTGAGTGTGGGCCAGTGGTGGGGTGATGGTTGTTATTTTGTATGGCATGGGTAAGAAGGATTCAGGAATAAGATGACTTTTGAGTAGAGATCTGAGTACCTGAAAGAGGGAACCATGCAGGTATCTGGAGGGTGAGAGCTACAGGCTGAAGAATATTTGATGGTCAACAGTGAGGTCAATGCAGTTTTATTCCACTTGTCAGTGGAAACATCATCATAGATATCTTTAAGTACTTCATCAACAGCAATAGTAAATAATAAAGTACATAGCCTCCAGAAAAATAGCAATTTAGATTCCCTCATGGCTTAGATGGTAAAGAATCCGCCTGCAATGTAGGAGACCCGGGTTCAATCCCTGGGTTGGGAAGATCCCCTGGAGAAGAAAATGGCAACCCACTCCAGTATTACTGCCTGGAGAATCCATCCCATGGACAGAGGAGCCTGGGAGGTTACAGTCCGTGGGAGTGCAAAGAGTTGGACACGACTGAGCAACTAACACACACACACGTATCCCACAGAAGTATATGAAGGCATTCATTTTATGACCCCCTATATTACATATCGTTTTTTAAATATAAATTTATTTATTTTAATTGGAGGCTAATTACTTTACAATATTGTATTGGTTTTGTCATACCTTGACATGAATCTGCCATAGGTGTACATGTGTTCCCCATCCTGAGCCCCCCTCCCACCTCCCTCCCCATTACATATCATTTTTTAAAAACTGCTAGTTTCTTGGGCAAAACTTGGTATATCATTATTTTTCAAAAGATTGGCTTAGGTTTTTTAATTATTTATTTATTTATTTTTAGCTCTGCCGGGTCTTTGTGGCTACGCTTGGGCTTTCTCTAGTTGCAAAGAGCAGAGGCTCCTCTAGTTGCAGAGCACAGGCTCTAACTAGGCAGGCTTCACTAATTGCCGCACGTAGTCTCAGCAGTCGCGGCGGCACCTGGGCTTAGTTGCTCCCTAAGAACCAGGGATCAAACCCACGTCCCCTGCATTGGCAAGCGGATTCCTGCCCACTGTATCACCAGGAAAGTCCAGGATATCATTGTTTTATTTTAAAATTCTTGTAGTATAATGGATGTTGAATAATTTTTCGTATGTTTATTGGCCATTTGTATTTCTTGTGTGTATGTGGGTATGAGAGAGAGACACACGCAGAAACAAGAGAGAGAAAATCACCTTTTTTGTCATTTGACTATTTTTCTTTTTTCTTTTGGGGAGTTGGTTTTTCTGTCATTGATTTATAAACACTCATCCTACATCAAGCATATTCAACTCCAACCGGTTTTATGTGTTGCCTGTATTTTTCCTGGTTTGTTAATCATCTTTGCATTTTCTTCATGATATTTTTGGCCATTTTATATAGGCAGATCTCTCAATCTTTCCTAGTGGCGTCTGTCCTTGAAGTTAGGTATGAAAACCCAGAAGCAGAACATTTATTGAATATTGTTTTTTAACGTGCCATGCATTGCCCTGAGTGCTGCTTATTCATTCTCTTAGCTAATCATCTCAGTAGCCTTCTGAGCATTATTATCCCTATTTTATAAATGAAAAAAGTGAGCTTTCACTGCAAACTAGCTTTAGAGTTGGAGTAAAAACCAGCTAGCTTTAGAGTTGGAATATAGACTTGCTAAGTAGGAAGGTTTGCCTGACCATAATCTTTCTATTACATACAACCCCCTGCTCTGTATTTGTGCATCCTTCCTGCCCCCACCCCTAGATGACCTCTATGACCCCTGGATAGCCCCTGTCCTAGATGCCCCGACCTAGAAGACAGGGCACAGCCCACCCAGAAATGTGAGTGCAATCTGTCCATCTTTTAGAGCTGTTGGTTAAAGTTAGCTGACTGCTGGAACAGTCCTTGGAAGTGAAGAGAGTTAATCATAATTTCCAAGATTTGGGCAACCATGTGACCATATCAGATTATAGTCTCCAGTGCCCAGAACTAGATACGATTTCCATCACTTACTGCTATATCTTCTGAGAAAAGAATCCTCAGTTTTAGCTGGGCTAACTAGGGTGTCAAAATTATAGTTTCCTTTCTCCCTGAAGAAAGGCTTTTAAAGAACTGCTGCAAGAGATGACAAAAACACTAAGAAGCACCACCCTTGCAGCTCACATCCTCACCTTGTCTACACACTGCCTGGAAGATCATGGAAGGTTCAGTTGTCCTGAATTTTATCTGCCTCAGTAGCTGTTGAAAGGTCTGACCCCTCCATATTGTGAGACCCCACTCACAGTTGTGAAAACTCTGGAAGCCAGAGATCCAAATTAGAATTCCCGAAGCAGCCTGTGTATATTTTTTTCTGGTTGAAGTCCTTTCTATTTAAAAAATAAAAAAAGTCTTTATTGAATTTCTTACAATATTGTTTCTGTGGTACGTTTTTTGGATTTTTGCCAACAAGGCATGTAGGATCTTAGCTCCCCAACCAGGAGTCTAATTGGCACCCCCTGCATTGGATGGCGAAGTCTTAACCACATGACCACCAGGGAAGTCCCCTTTCTTTTTTTTTTAACAACAAAAAGAAACATGGTTTATTGAGAGAAAAAAATTCTACTCTAGTAGTAAGATATGGAGGAAAATTTAGTCAGACCTTATGCCATGCTCCATACTTACAGTACTTACAGAGATAGAATTTTTTTTTTTTGGCTTAAAAATAACACAAATTTATTATCTTACACTTCTGGAGTCTGAAAGTCTAAGATGGCTTCACTTGGGATGACAAGTTTCTGGCTGTAAAGACTTTGCTACAATTGAGAGATTTTTCCCTCATTTTTTGTGTTTCAAAACTTTGCAGTACAGCCTTAACTTTCCAGAGGTCCCAGTTGCTTTTCAGAATCTGCTAACAATTTTTATGCAGAAAAAAATGTTTATTTGTACATGTCTTCTAATTTTGCCTAAACTTTCTCTTTTTTAAAAAAGTACACATTTTAAAAACGTTGGTGATATTTTCTCTTTTTTTCTTTTTTAATTTTTTTCCATTTCATTTATTTTTTTTAATATAAATTTATTTATTTTAATTGGAGGCTAATTGTATTGGTTTTGCCATATGTCAACATGAATCCGCCACGGGTGTACATGTGTTCCCCATCCTGAATCCCCCTCCCACCTCCCTCCCCATACCATCCCTCTGGGTCATCCCAGTGCACCAGCCCCAAGCATCCTGTATCATACATCGAACCTGGACTGGCGATTCATTTCACATATGATATTATACATGTTTCAATGCCATTCTCCCAAATTATCCCACCCTTGCCCTCTCCCACAGAGTCCAAAAGATTGTTCTATACATCTGCATCTCTTTTGCTGTCTTGCATACAGAGTTATCATTATCATCTTTCTAAATTCTATATATATGCATTAGTATACTATATTGGTGTTTTTCTTTCTGGCTTACTTCACTCTGTATAATAGGCTCCAGTTTCATCCACCTCATTAGAACCGATTCAAATGTATTCTTTTTAATGGCTGAGTAATACTCCATTGTGTATATATACCACAGCTTTCTTATCCATTTGTCTGCTGATGGACATCTAGCTTTCTTCCATGTCCTGGCTATTATAAACAGTGCTGCGATGAACATTGGGGTACACGTGTTTCTTTCAATTCTGGTTTCCTCAGGGTGTATGCCCAGCAGTGGGATTGCTGGGTCGTATAGCATTCAATTTCTAGTTTTTTCAGGAATCTCCACACTGTTCTCCATAGTGGCTGTACTAGTTTGCATTCCCACCAACAGTGTAAGAGGGTTCCCTTTTCTCCACACCCTCTCCAGCATTTATTGCTTGTAGACTTTTGGATCGCAGCCATTCTGACTGGCGTAAAATGGTACCTCATTGTGGTTTTGATTTGCATTTCTCTGATAATGAGTGATGTTGAGCATCTTTTCATGTGTTTGTTAGCCATCTTTATGTCTTCTTTGAGAAATGTCTGTTTAGTTCTTTGGCCCATTTTTTGATTGGGTCATTTATTTTTCTGGAATTGAACTGCAGGAGTTGCTTGTATATTTTTGAGATTAATTATTTGTCAGTAGCTTCATTTGCTATTATTTTCTCCCATTCTGAAGGCTGTCTTTTCACCTTGCTTATAGTTTCCTTTGTTGTGCAGAAGCTTTTCATTTTAATTAGGTCCCATTTGTTTATTTTTTGCTTTTATTTCCAATATTCTGGGAGGTGGGTCATAGAGGATCCTGCTGTGATGTATGTCAGAGAGTGTTTTGCCTATGTTCTCCTCTAGGAGTTTTATAGTTTCTGGTCTTACATTTAGATCTTTAATCCATTTTGAGTTTGTTTTTGTGTATGGTGTTAGAAAGTGTTCTAGTTTCATTCTTTTACAAGTGGTTGATCATTTTTCCCAGCACCGCTTGTTAAAGAGATTGTCTTTTCTCCATTGTATATTCTTGCCTCCTTTGTCAAAGATAAGGTGTCCATAGGTGCATGGATTTATCTCTAGGCTTTCTATTTTGTTCCATTGATCTATATTTCTGTCTTTGTGCCAGTACCATACTGTCTTGATGACTGTGGCTTTGTAGTAGAGCCTGAAGTCAGGCAGGTTGATTCCTCCAGTTCCATTCTTCTTTCTCAGGATTGCTTTGACTATTCGAGGTTTTTTGTATTTCCATACAAATTGTGAAATTATTTGTTCTAGCTCTGTGAAAAATACCGTTGGTAGCTTGATAGGGATTGCATTGAATCTATAGATTGCTTTGGGTAGTATACTCATTTCACTATCTTGATTCTTCCGATCCATGAACACAGTATATTTCTCCATCTATTAGTGTCCAAAATCACTGCAGATGGTGACTGCGGCCATGAAATTAAAAGACGCTTACTCCTTGGAAGAAAAGTTATGACCAACCTAGATAGCATATTGAAAAACAGAAACATTAACTTTGCCAACAAAGGTCCGTCTAGTCAAGGCTATGGTTTTTCCAGTGGTCATGTATGGATGTGAGAGTTGGACTGTGAAGAAAGCTGAGCACCGAAGAATTGATGCTTTTGAGCTGTGGTGTTGGAGAAGACTCTTGAGAGTCCCTTGGACTGCAAGGAGACCCAACCAGTCCATTGTGAAGGAGATCAGCCCTGGGTGTTTTTGGAACGAATGATGCTAAAGCTGAAACTCCAGTACTTTGGCCACCTCATGCGAAGAGTTGACTCATTGGAAAAGACTCTGATGCTGAGAGGGATTGGAGTCAGGGGGAGAAGGGGATGACAGAGGATGAGATGGCTGAATGGCATCACCGACTCAATGGACATGAGTCTGAGTGAACTCCGGGAGTTGATGATGGACAGGGAGGCCTGGCGTGCTGCAATTCATGGGGTGGCAAAGAGTTGGACACGACTGAGCGACTGAACTGAACTGATTAGTGTCCTCTTTGATTTCTTTCACCAGTGTTTTATAGTTTTCTATATATAGGTCTTTTGTTTCTTTAGGTAGATATATTCCTAAGTATTTTATTCTTTTCATTGCAATGGTGAATAGAATTGTTTCCTTAGTTTCTCTTTCTGTTTTCTCATTATTAGTGTAGAGGAATGCAAGGGATTTCTGTGTGTTGATTTTATATCCTGCAACTTGACTATATTCATTGATTAGCTCTAGTAATTTTCTGGTGGAGTCTTTAGGGTTTTCTATGTAGAGGATCATGTCATCTACAAACAGTGAGAGTTTTACTTCTTCTTTTCCAATTTGGATTCCTTTTATTTATTTTTCTGCTCTGATTGCTGTAGCCAAAACTTCCAAAACTATGTTGAATAGTAGTGGTGAAAGTGGGCACCCTTGTCTTGTTCCTGACTTTAGGGGAAATGCTTTCAATTTTTCACCATTGAGGATAATGTTTGCTGTGGGTTTGTCATATATAGCTTTTATTATATTGAGGTATGTTCCTTCTATTCCTGCTTTTTGGAGGGTTTTTATCATAAATGGATGTTGAATTTTGTCAAAGGCTTTCTCTGCATCTATTGAGATAATCATATGGCTTTTATTTTTCAATTTGTTAACGTGGTGTATTACATTGATTGATTTGTGGATATTGAAGAATCCTTGCATCCCTGGGATAAAGACCACTTGGTCATGATGTATGATCTTTTTAATGTGTTGTTGGATTTTGATTGCTAGAATTTTGTTAAGGATTTTTGCATCTATGTTCATCAATGATATTGGCCTGTAGTTTTCTTTTTTTGTGGCATCTTTGTCAGGTTTTGGTATTAGGGTGATGGTGGCCTCAAAGAATGAGTTTGGATGTTTACCTTCCTCTGCAATTTTCTGGAGGAGTTTGGGTAGGATAGGTGTTAGCTCTTCTCTAAATTTTTGGTAGAATTCAGCTGCGAAGCTGTCTGGACCTGGACTTTTGTTTGCTGGAAGATTTCTGATTACAGTTTCAATTTCCGTGCTTGTGATGGGTCTGTTAAGATTTTCTATTTCTTCCTGGTTCAGTTTTGGAAAGTTGTACTTTTCTAAGAATTTTTCCATTTCCTCCAAGTTGTCCATTTTATTGGCATATAATTGCTGATAGTAGTCTCTTATGATCTTTGTATTTCTGTGTTGTCTGTTGTCATCTCTCCATTTTCATTTCTAATTTTATTGATTTGATTTTTCTCCCTTTGTTTCTTGATGAGTGTGGGTAATGGTTTGTCAATTTTGTTTATCCTCTCAAAGAACCAGCTTTTGGCTTTGTTGATTTTTGCTATGGTCTCTTTTGTTTCTTTTGCATTATTTCTGCCCTAATTTTTAAGGTTTCTTTCCTTCTACTAACCCCGGGGTTCTTCATTTCTTCCTTTCCTAGTTGCTTTAGGTGTAGAGTTAGGTTATAACTTTTGACTTTTTTCTTGTTTCTTGAGGTATGCCTGTATTGCTATGAACCTTCCCCTTAGCACTGCTTTTACGCTGTTCCACAGGTTTGGGGTTGTTGTGTTTTCATTTTCATTCATTTCTCTGCATATTTTGATTTCTTATTTGATTTCTTCTGTGATTTGTTGGTTATTCAGCAGCATGTTGTTCAGCCTCCATATATTGGAATTTTTAATAGTTTTTCTCCTGTAATTGAGATCTAATCTTACTGCATTGTGGTCAGAAAAGATGCTTGGAATTATTTCAATTTTTTTGAATTTACCAAGGCTAGATTTATAGCCTAGGATGTGATCTATCCTGGAGAAAGTTCCGTGTGCGCTTGAGAAAAAGGTGAAATTCATTGTTTTGGGGTGAAATGTCTTATAGATATCAATTAGGTCTAACTGGTCTATTGTATCATTTAAAGTTTGTGTTTCCTTGTTAATTTTCTGTTTAGTTGATCTATCCATAGGTGTGAGTAGGGTATTAAAGTCTCCCACTATTATTGTGTTATTGTTCATTTCCCCTTTCATACTTGTTAGCATTTGTCTTACATATTGTGGTGCTCCTATGTTGGGTGCATATATATTTATAATTGTTATATCTTCTTCTGGGATTGATCCTTTGATCATTATATAGTGTCCTTCTTTGTCTCTTTTCACAGCCTTTGTTTTAAAGTGTATTTTATCTGATATGAGTATTGCTACTCCTGCTTTTGGTCTCTATTTGCGTGGAATATCTTTTTCCAGCCCTTCACTTTCAGTCTGTATGTGTCCCCTGTTTTGAGGTGGGTCTCTTGTAGACAACATATATAGGGGTCTTGTTTTTGTATCCATTCAGCCAGTCTTTGTCTTTGGTTGGGGCATTCATCCCATTTACATTTAAGGTAATTATTGATAAGTATGATCCTGCTGCCATTTACTTTATTGTTTTGGGTTCGAGTTTATACACCCTTTTTGTGTTTCCTGTCTAGAGAAGATCCTTTAGCATTTGTTGGAGAGGTGGTTTGGTGGTGCTGAATTCTCTCAGCTTTTGCTTGTCTGTAAAGCTTTTGATTTCTCCTTAATATTTGAATGAGATCCTTGCTGGGTACAGTTATCTGGGCTGTAGGTTATTTTCTTTCATCACTTTAAGTATGTCCTGCCATTCCCTCCTGGCCTGAAGAGTTTCTTTGAAAGATCAGCTGTTACCCTTACGGGAATCCCCTTGTGTGTTATTTGTTGTTTTTCCCTTGCTGCTTTTAATATTTATTCCTTGTGTTAGATCTTTGTTAATTTGATTAATATGTGTCTTGGGGTGTTTCGCCTTGGGTTTATCCTGTTTGGGACTCTCTGGGTTTCTTGGACTTGGGTGATTATTTCCTTCCCCATTTTAGGGAAGTTTTCAGCTATTATCTCCTCAAGTATTTTCTCATGGTCTTTCTTTTTGTCTTCTTCTTCTGGGACTCCTATGATTTGAATGTTGGGGCGTTTAACATTGTCCCAGAGGTCTCTGAGATTGTCCTCATTTCTTTTAATTTGTTTTTCTTTTTTCCTCTCTGATTCATTTATTTCTACCATTCTATCTTCTACCTCACTAATCCTATCTTCTTCCTCCTTTATTCTACTATTTGTTCCCTCCAGAGTGTTTTTGATATCATTTATTACATTATTCATTATATATTGACTCTTTTTTATTTCTTCTGGGTCCTTGTTAAACCTTTCTTGCATCTTCTCAATCCTTGTCTCCATGCTATTTATCTATGATTCCATTTTGTTTTCAAGATTTTGGATCATTTTCACTATCATTATTCGGAATTCTCTATCAGGTAGATTCCCTATCTCTTCCTCTTTTGTTTGGTTTGATGGACATTTATCCTGTTCCTTTACCTGCTGGGTATTCCTCTGTCTCTTCATCTTGTTTATATTGCTGTGTTTGGGGTGGCCTTTCTGTATTCTGGCAGTTTGTGGAGTTCTCTTTATTGTGGAGTTTCCTTGCTGTGGGTGGGGTGGTGTGGGTGACTTATCAAGGTTTCCTGGTTAGGGAAGCTTGTGTCAGTGTTCTGGTGGGTGGAGCTGGATTTCTTCTCTCTGGAGTGCAGTGAGGTGTCCAGTAATGAGTTATGAGATGTCAGTGGGTTTGGAGTGACTTTGGTCAGCCTGTATATTGAAGCTCAAGGTTATGTCCTATGTTGATGTAGAATTTGCATGGTATGTCTTGCTCTGGAACTTGTTGGCCCTTGGGTGGTGTTTGGTTTCAATGTAGGCATGGAGGTGTTAGATGAGCTCCTGTTGATTAATGTTCCCTGGAGTCAGGAGTTCTCTGGTGTTCTCAGGATTTGGACTTAACCCTCCTGCTTCTGGTTTTCAGTCTTATTTTTACAGTAGCCTCAAGACTTCTCCATCTATACAGCACCATTGATAAAACATCTCCTTTCGAAGACAATGGGCTGCTTTTCTGGGTGCCTGATATCCTCTGCCGGCATTCAGAAGTTGTTTTGTAGAATTTTCTCAGCATTCAATTCCTCCACCATCTTAGGACCCGTCCTATTCCTCCACCATCTTAGGACCACCTCCCTAAAAATGTTGGTGGTATTTTCAAGCTGAACAGTCAATACTGTTTTGTTTTTGTTTATTTATTTTGGCCACACCGCACAGCATGTAGGATCATAATTCCTCAACCAGGGTTTGAACCCACGTCCCCTGCACTGAAAGGCAGACTCCCAACTGATGGACCGCCAGGGAAGTCCCTATTGTGCAGATTTAAAAAATGATAACAGCATAGAAAATATTTAGCACAGGGCCTGGTTTGTAGGAAGGCTCAAACAATGTCAGCAGTGATGCTGGTAATATTAACTCTGCTGTGAGCACCTTGTCAGTTGCTATGAGTTTTGGCTGAATGAATGTGTACAGAAGGTAGGGTTTGAAGGCCTTATTTGAGACTAAAAGCATTTTCATGCTGCATTCTCTGGGAGGTTGTGTAAAAAGCAGGTCTGATGATAGAGTCCCTGCTCATGTTAATCCAATTAACAAAGACCATTTCTTGAACAGGCACCATCTGAGGAGAGCAGTTCATTGAGTTACTTGGGATTATTATGTTATATCCTGCAGGAATGCTTTCATTAATTCATATTTATTATTAGAATGAGTCTGGGAACTTGCATTAGCAAACTGAATGCGTTTGTAACTAATGGGGAAAGCAAGTTGCACCCTCAGTGATGTGTGCTCTATGTAAAGCCTGGGATTTTGCTTTTCTTGAGGAGAGCAAGACCTTCAGCTGAGTTGAAAAAGCAGTTCTTGGTGTGGCCACAATGTAACTGAAGAAATGTGCCCTTGAGAAGTCCTTAGAGATTTCTTGAACTGGCATCCCAGGTTAACTGTTGAGGCTCAGCACATGGCCACCCAGCTCAAGTTCAAGCACTCGTTTCAATTCCACCCTTTAACACTGTGGCTCCTTTCGTGGTTCGATGGAGCCGTTTGGTACCTTGGTAGGTGTGTGTGTGCTTAGTAGCTCAGTCGTGTCTGACTCTTTGTGACCCCATAGACTGTAGCCTGCCAGGCTTCTCTGTCCATGGGATTTTTCAGGCAAGAATACTGCAGTGGATTGCCATTTTCTTCCTCCAGGGGATCTTCCCAACCCAGGGATTGAACTTGCATCTCTTATGTGTCCTGCATCACAGGCTCATTCTTTACCTACTGAGCCATCAGGGAAGCCCTTTGCTAGATAAATAGCTTTTAAAAAAATTTAAAAGGAATTTGGTATGGGTTCAAAGCATCTGACTACTTAAATTTCAAAGAATAATGTTCCCTGGTCTTTAAAAAAAAATCAGGTCTGTTCTGTCTCCCAACCTGCAGGAAGCCTTTTTCTATCTCCAGCTTCTCTGTGGCTGATTGTGGGGCCAGTAACACCACATCATTGGCTGAGTGATGGGCCGTAGGCAGAATGCTTTGGTCAGCCTCCATCCTGCTTGATGATACAGACCGTGTCAGGCTTCACCAGTCACCTGGGGATGCTTAGACAAAACACGTGCTGTATTTGGTGTATGGGAGGGTCATATCTTCCAGGGAGGTCTTTTGGACAGAAATATGATGGCCTCTTTCCCTCTTTTCCAGATCTGATGTTTTGACGTGGCTTCCTGCTTCGGTGCTATTTGTGGGTATCATCTATGCCGGTTCCAGAGCGCTGTCCAGACTGGTAAGTGTGAGAGGCTTTGAGGGGGACAGTCCTTTTCTCATCTTCCTCTTTGCCTTTTAACTGGTTGCACCTCGGATCAATAGTGGATAGAGAATCAGCTTTAATGATGGTACAGCTAGATTGGAGAACTAGTCTTGGGGCTGAGGCCAATGTGGAGCCTTTTACCCCCTCTTCCTGACTTGAAGGGAACCATGTAACAGGGAAGGGACTTCCCTATAGCTCAGATGGTAAAGAATCTGCCTGCAATGCAGGAGACCTGGGTTCGATCCCAGAGTCAGGAAGATCCCCTCGAGAAGGAAATGGCAACCCACACCAGTATTCCCTCCTGGGAGATCCCATGGACAGAGGAGCCTGGCGGGCTACAGTCCATGGGATCATAGCCAGACACTACTGAGGGACCAACACATATACACACATGTAACAGGGAAGACAGACTTGTGTCACAAAATAGAGAGACGCAGGTGGAGACCAGAAAGACAGAGTAGGGCTATTTGTGGAGCCTGCTCTGTGTGGATGCAGGCTGTCCTTGGGAGCAGGGAGGGTGGGCTCAGTCTGCTCCTTACTTCCAGGGACCGTGACCCTGCCCATCAGTCATGCCGCCTGAGCGCACTGGGCTTACTCGTGGGTGCACATGCCTGGCATGAAATTGATGCCCACGACACGTGGACCCTAGTGAAACAAGTGTTCCTTCTGTCCTCCCACCCAGCCCCAAGAATTGAGCTCCTCAAAGGAGGCTACTGTGAGGAACAGATTCCTTCCAGTTACATTATATAGTATGTGGAACTCCAGATATTTATTTTGCCACCAAAAGAGAGCCCACAAATATCACTATTGACCAGGGAGTCAAAATGTGGCTTAAAAATCAGGAATGGTATTAAGGCCTCTTCCCTTTTTAATCCCCTAATTGCTGTTTTTATCTATCAGAAAATGATTGTATTCTGATGTTGGAAAAATGCAAACTTTTCACACAACTTAGTTTTCTGTTTTAAATGCATACTTCTCCAACAGATTTATTTCTATAAAGGAATGGATTTTGAGGAGAAAAAAAATGGGGCAGAGAGGTATGGAATAGAAAATAAATACAGATGTAAGCTATTTTGCTAATTGCAGTATAACCGCAACAAACTAGTACAGAGAATGTTCTGGGCAAAACAACACAATAAAGGTTCAGAGGTCGAGGTGTTCCCCTAAGCAAGACTGAAGATTTCAGTCTCTGGTATTTGGAATTTAGGCTGCAGTCCTTGTTTTTGGATGGATCACTGGGTATGTGGCCCACTCCATGCTTTAAACCAGATTTGAACCAGAAAGTGGCCCCTTGGCCCAGGTAGAAGTCAATGAAGTGTTTGGTTTCATGTGTCACATAACAGGCAAAGTTCCTCCCCATGATGCTCTGCCAGGTGGGGTTGTACTTCTTGTCAGACTCCTTGATCTGGGCAGCAATGTCCTTCTCTGTATTATATTTCTCCAATGCCTGAGTAGCACACTCCGCTAAGTCCGATTGCATCTCCTCTGGCATATCAGCATTTAAAAAATGATTATTTTAAAAAAATATTTATTTATTTGGCTGTGCAGGGTCTTAGTTTCAGCATCTGGGATCTTTAGTTGCGGTATGTGAACTCTTAGGGCTTCCCTGGTGGTTCATTCAGTAAAGAATCTGCCTGCAATGCAGGAGACTTGAGTTCAGTTCCTGGGTCAGGAAGATCCCCTGGAGAAGAAAATGGTAACCTGCTCCAGTATTCTTGCCTGGAGAATCCCATGGACAGAGGAGCCTGTTGGGCTACACTCCATGGGGTTGCAAAAGCCAGACACCACTTATTAGCAACTAAATCACCATCATGCGAACCCTTAGGTTTGGCATGTGGAATCTAGCTCCCTGATCCTGGGCCTCTGCATTGGGAGCATGGAGTCTTAGCCACTGGACCACCAGGGAAGTCCGCATATTGGCATTTTTGATCATGGCCTTTTGGTCACACATGGTTACCAAGGAACGGTGTGTATGCTTAGTCGCTCAGTTGTGTCCAACTCTTTTCGACCCTGTGGATGAAGCCCACAAGGCTCCTCTGTCCATGGGGATTCTCCAGGCAAGAATACTGGAGTGGGTTGCAATGCGCTCCTCCAAGGGATCTTCCCAACCCAGGGATCGAACCTTGGGCTTCCCTCGTGGTTCAGCTGGTAAAGAATCTGTCTGCAATGCAGGAGACTTGGGTTTGATCGCTGGGTTGGGAAGATCCCATGGAGAAGGGAACAGCTGCCTACTCCAGTATTCTGGCCTGGAGAATTCCATGGACTGTATAGTCCATGGGGTCGCAAAGAGTTAGACATGACTAAGCGACTTTCACTTTCTTTACCATCTAAACCACCAGCCACCGGGTAAGCCCAAGAATACTGGAGTGGCTAGCCTATCCCTTCTCCAGGGCATCTTCCCAACTCAAGAATTGAACCAGAATCTCCTGCATTGCAGGCAGATTCTTTACCAGCTAAGCTACCAGGGAAGCCTGCCAGGGATCAGAGGGTTGGCCAACTGCTATGGTCTCCTGGGGGAGAGGCTGAAGAGGTTCAGACTTGTTGGGAGCAGTCATCACTACCTAAGCCATGATGCTTCTCCAAATAATTTAGGTTTTTTTTTTGGCCATGCTGCGTTGCATGTGGGATCTTAGTCCTCTCCCAGGAGTTAAATCTGCGCCCTCCTGTATTGGAAGCATGGAATCTTAACCACTAGACTGCCAGGGAAGTTCCAAAACAATATTGTTTTTTAATGTAAAGTTTATTGTTGTGCTGGCTCCTTAGAAGTCAGATATGAAAACGTGTTATGGTAGCTGTTCTCAAAAACAAACAAAATCTGCCTGTCTGGATAATGATAGTGTTGTTAGGACAACTCCGAGGTTGCAAAATAGTGGTTGAGAATTAGTACTGGTAATTTCTAAATGAAATCATCATTTTTCTTTCATGATTCATAAGCTTGAGTAAATGGGATGTTGTGTGTGGTGGGGGAGTGGGTGCTGATCATGGAACAGGGGCCGGGTTGGCTCACCGCTGCCTCTCTTGATGGGGTCGAGCTCCTCGGGTCTGTGGCCTCACTTTACGCCCTCTGGCCTGTAGGGGGAGCTGCTTCTCTAACCACAGAGTATAGGAGTTGATTGGGGGGAAAAAAATCTATAGTTGTACAAAAGCTTTTAAAATTTGTTGTAGGCTCTGGATAGTTATGGATGCAAGAATTTTGAAGTTTGAGTAAGTAAGGTGTTGTGTTAATAATGATAACGATTTTTTGATTGTACAGGGCTTTTTCATATGTTTCCGGAGGGATTTCCTTTGTATCTTTCTGTGTGGCTCTTCCAGTCTCCTGACAGGTGAGGCAGATGTTAATCACCTGACAGAGGAAGAAACTTAGGTGTGGGAAGTTACCAAGACTTTCTCCACCTAATGGGAAGCTCTTCTGACTCCCCACTTTCACCTTTTCTGATTTGTCTTTTTAGGGTCAATGTATGTGGATTTTCAAATGAGCCCAGAGTATAATAGTCTTGCACAGACTTGAGACTCTTATGATTGCAAGTGTTAGAAAGCTCACCAACTGGTCTAAGCAAAGGGGAAATCTCCTGGTTTACATTAATGAAAAGTCATCAGGTAGAAACTGCTTTAGGCATGGCTTGATTGAGAGATTTGAACTGTGGTGTTGGAGAAGACTCTTGAGAGTCTCTTGGACTGCAAGGAGATCCAACCAGTCCATCCTAAAGGAGATCAGTCCTGGGTGTTCATTGGAAGGACTGATGTTGAAGCTGAAATTCCAATACTTTGGCCGCCTGATGCGAAGAGCTGACTCATTGGAAAAGACCCTGATGCTGGGAAAGACTGAAGGCAGGAGAAGAAGGGGACGACAGAGGATGAGATGGTTGGATGGCATCACTGACTCAATGGACATGGGTTTGGGTGGACTCCAGAAGTTGGTGATGGACAGGGAGGCCTGGTGTGCTGCGGTTCATGGGGTCACAAAGAGTCAGACACAACTGAGCAACTGAACTGAACTGAACTGATTGAGAGATTCCAATGACCTACTCAGCATCCAGATGCTGTCTGTCTGTCAGTTCTGCTCTGTCTTTGCTTCATCTCACAGTTCAGCTTTCCCCTCATGAGTCTTGTGGTTCCAGGCTCACATCCTCACAACTTCAAGTCTGGTGGAACAAGACTGTCTTCCTTGCAGCTTCTGCATAATTTCCGGGATTCATTCTGATTGCATCAGTTAGGGCCACTGCCCATCCCAGGTCTAAAAACTAAAAACTAACCAAGATGGAGTTATGCTGATTGGTCGGCCCTGGATCATGTCTTCCCTGAACCATTCACTGTGACTGGAAAGACCGAGAACACTATTTGGCCAGCCCTGGTCACACAGGATCCCCACCCACACCCATAGACTGATAAGAATGAGGCACATCCTCAATATTGCGGTGTTTCATCAAAGAAGGAGATCAGGAGATGGGGTAGCCAATAAACCCTCAAAAGTCCATTGTAAATGTCAGTCTTGTACGTCTCAGGCACATGGAGAGCTCTCTAACCTGGAACAGTGCCTCTTGAAGGATAGTCCACAGGTGGTAACAGCCTGTGAGCTCTTGTTCAGTTCAGTTCAGTTCAGTTCAGTCGCTCAGTTGTGTCTGACTCTTTGCAACCCCATGGACTGCAGCACGCCAGGCCTCCCTGTCCATCACCAATTCCTGGAGTCTACCCAAACTCGTGTCTATCGAGTCAGTGATGCCATCCAACTATCTCATCCTCTGTCATCCCCTTCTCCTCCCGCCTTCAGTCTTTCCCAGCATCAGGATCTTTTCCAATGACTCAGTTCTTCACATCAGGTGGCCAAAGTATTGGAGTTTCAGCTTCAACATCAGTCCTTGCAGTGAACACTCAGGACTAATCTCCTCTAGGATGGACTGGTTGGATCTCCTTGCAGTCCAAGAGACTCTCAAGAGTTTTCTCCAACACCACAGTTCAAAAGCATGAATTCTTCGGCACTCAGCTTTCTTTATAGTCCAACTCTCACATCCATACATGACTACTGGAAAAATCATAGCCTTGACTAGATGGACCTTTGTTAGCAAAGTAATGTCTCTGCTTTTTAATATGCTGTCTAGGTTGGTCATAACTTTTCTTCCAAGAAGTAAAGAAAGAAAGAAAGTGAAGTCGCTTAGTCGTGTCCGACTCTTTGCGACCCCATGGATACCAGGCTCCTCCGTCCATGGGATTTTCTAGGCAAGAGTACTGGAGTGGGTTGCCATTTCCTTCTCCCAGAAGTAAGCATTTTTTAATTTCATGGCTACAGTCACCATCTGCAGTGATTTTGGTGACCCCCAAAAATAAAGTCTGCCACTGTTTCCACATCTATTTGCCGTGAAGTGATGGGACCAGACACCATGATCTTAGTTTTCTGAATGTTGAGCTTTAAGCCAACTTTTTCACTTTCCTCTTTCGCTTTCATCAAGAGCTCTTGTTACCTGGCCCTAAGGAGACTGTGCCAGAGTGAACATCAAGCTTGGCACTAAACTTGTTGTTTAGTTGAGCTGACTTTTTTTTTTCATAGCCATACGTTTTGAAGAAGGAAGTAGCGCACTGACTTACATTCTGTGTGTGAGCTCGTTATAGTTGTCTTTTTTTTTTTTTTTTTTGGCTGCTCTGGGTCTTAGTTGCGAAGTGAGAGATCTTTGATCTTAGTTTAAGCCTGCGAGATCTAGTTCCCTTATCCGGGCCCCCTGCATTGGGAGAGCAGAGTCTTTAGCTACTGGACCACCAGGGAATTCCCTGGAGCTCCTTTTCTTCTGAAGGGGACTGCATTTGAATGTCCCTGACCTAGAACACAGATTTTTTTCATGGGCAGAAAGAAGCTGCTGCATTTCAAACTCCAAGCAAAGAGAAACAACCCCAAACCAAATACACCAGGTTAGAGGAGGAGGAAGACAGAAAGGAGACACTTATTTTTTTTCTTTTTTAGTGAAATAACCCAGCATCTTTTCTTTGTTTTCTGAGTTTTTTGTTTTTACATAGTTGCTTAAAAACCTACAACAGAGTGGATGAAACACGAGGTACTTGTACAGCTTGTGTTAGATGGAAAACAGGCATCAACATGCTGGTGCCAAGCTGTCAGTTTCATGGATCCACGAGGAATTGGGGGAGAAAGCACTCAGTTAAAATCCGTGGGCATGTTGTTATGCAAAACACTTTCGGAGTTGCTTTGCTCCATAAAGGCCTCCTTTATCCAACAAGATTTTGAAGCCTTTCTTCTGATGTATAGCTCCTGAGAGGAAGCTGACTTAACTCTGCAAAAGCAAGGTGGGGACATTCTTTATTGATTTTTCTACCTCAAACTCACAACCAAATGATAGAATTAAGGCAAGGAGATTATTTTTGTGGCTCTCCATTCAGCAAATATTTATTGGGGAGTCTACTACTGGGGGCTTAATGAGGAATAAGACCTGGTTCCTGACCTTGAGGGGACTCCCAGGTGGTGCTAGTGGTAAGGAATCTGCCTGCAAATGCAGAAGATGCAAGAGATGCGGGTTTGATCCCTGGGTCAGAAAGATCTCCTGGAGGAGGAAATGGCAACCCACTCCAGTGTTCTTGCCTGGAGAATCCCATGGACAGAGGAGCCTGGCAGGCTGTAGTCCAAGGGGTTGCAGAGTCTGAGAACACACACTTACCTGACCTTGAAGAATTTATAGGGGAATCCATGAGAGACACACAACTCACCATGGGAACAACCATTGTGAATATTCAGTGTTATATATGTGAGCCAGGCACTTCCTGTTGCCAACCTTCATGACATATGAAGTTGGACTTAATTATTCCCATTTACAGAGGAGGAAACTGAGATGCAGATTTGGTGAAGGTCACCAAATGGTAGATGTTACAAAAAACAGAGATGCAGACTCAAGACTGTCCAACTATAGTGGTTTACCTGCAATGCCTTGGACTTCCCTGGTGGTCCCGTGGTTAAGACTTGCAGGGGACAGGGTTCGATCCCTGGTCAGGGAACTAGATCCCACGTGCTGAAACTAAGAAGTTTGCATGCCACAGCTAAGACCCTGTACAGCCAAATAAATAAATACAATTATTTTTAAAAAAGAAAGCAGTATAATGTTTACCCTCTTTCCTCCCTAAATCATAACAAACCAAGGAGATGAGCCTATCAGGATGGAGTGGGGAGAAGGGGAGAGGAGCTGTGTAGTTGTTCTGCTTTCTGTGTGTGTGTCAGTCATGTCTGACCTTTTGTGACCCTATGGACTGTGGCCCACCAAGCTCCTCTGTCCATGGGATTTCCCAGGCAAGAATATTAGAGTGGGTTGCCATTTCCTTCTCCAGGGTAATCTTCCCTATCCAGGGATCAAACCCACGTCTCCTGCATTGCAGGTAGACTCTTTACCGACTGAACCACCAGGGAAGCCCCTGTACGATATATACTTGTTTCTTGTATGTTTTATATATAGTAGTTTGTGCCTCTTTTTTAAATTTAATTTTATTTAAAAATTAATTAATTTAGTTTTTGGCTGCACAGGGTCTTAGTTGCAGCAGATGGGCTCTAGTTGTGGCGTACAGGCTTAGTTACTCCATGGCACTTGGGATCTGAGTTCCCCGACCAGGGATCGAACCCTCATCCCCTGCATTGCAAGGCAGATTCTTAACCACTGGACCACTGGGGCAAGTCCGTAAGTTTTATTTTACATTGTGGTAGAGTTGATAAGATAAGCATTTCTTATGAACAGATTTTAAAAGAAATCTATACATATAGCTGATTCCTGTTGTTGTAAACTAATACAACATTGTAAAGTAATTATACTCCAATTTAAAAAAATAAAATAAAATCTTAAAATGGAAAAAATAAAAGAAATCTAGATCAAGGGAAATAGAAGAAGGCCACAGAGAGACTTAGCACATAGAAATTTATGCCATGATATCTTATGAAACAAATATAATTGGGCCTTGGTTTTAGCTCTTTATCTTTTTGCAGTGAAGTAAAGAAGTTACAGGATTCTCCATGCTTGTAAGATACATGCAAGCTATTGCTGAGGACATGCAGTGTCCTTCTTTGCTCTCAATTCCTTCTGTGTGCTCTGTGCTGTCGTGTCCAACTCTTTGTGACCCAGTGGACTGTATAATCCACCAGGTTCCTCTGTCCCTGGCATTTCGCAGGCAAGAATACTGAAGTGGCTTGCCATTTCCTCCCCAGAGACTTCTTCCCAACCCAGGGATCAAACCTGCATCTCTTGTGTCTCCTGCATCATAGGCAGATTCTTTACCCATTGGACTTTCAGTTACTTAGTCTTCATTAAGGGTAGGATGAGCCACGTAGGGTCTTCGGTTGCATCCTTATAATAAACCCAACGGTAACCTAGTTTCTAGGATTCCTAGTCTGTTGGTAGCATGATGACAGCATGGTTCAGTAGGAACAGTTCTCTGGGGTTAAAACTGCTACTCTCCAATTATCTGGCTCCTTTCCTTTAGGAACATTTATTTCTGCAGGCATGATTTTTATAAAAAACTAGGCAGCCAAATGTTCAAAGGTATATTCTTTGGCAAGAGCCTGGCAATTAATTATTCTATAATATATTGTAGATTGAAGTCACACACACCCAAATTGAAGGTAGGATTGATGTTGTACAAAACTAAGAAGCCAACCCACAGCTTGGTTGAGCGAGCCGTCCACACTCCTGCAGAGGGACCCAAGGCCGTGCCTGTGGACAGGGCCAGGGCTTTCCATAGAAAACTGTTTTAAGTCAGTCCCAACACCTGAACAAACAACAATCAAGGCTTGAAAATTCCACTCTGGGAAGCATGGGAATAATGAAAAATTTGAAGTAAAAGTTACTGATGTCTTTTTACAGCCAGAGAAAAATTTGCAAGAGTGCATGGACAAAATGTTGAATTTTAAGTGA
This sequence comes from Bubalus bubalis, assembly GCF_019923935.1. NCBI lineage: Eukaryota > Metazoa > Chordata > Mammalia > Artiodactyla > Bovidae > Bubalus > Bubalus bubalis. Next base: position 28,878,545 of record NC_059178.1, on the reverse strand, counting down.
ATGGACCCCAAGAAGAAATTAGTTGCAAATTGTGCCCCTGAGTCATGAAACGCATTGGACTGCAGTGCAGTTGAATTTGGCTAATTAACGTTTTATGTTAAAAATGATGATTTGGGTTTCATGGTAGTTGATCTTGGGCCATTTTTCCTAATGAAAGATGGTGGTACCTTTTGTTGTCGAGGCCTTGACAGTATGGAAGAACAGACTTGATTTTCTGTTCTCTTTAGCAGCAAGCTAGAGTCTAGATTGTCTAAAAGTGGTTTCAGATGATTAAGAGGCAGATTAAAAAAGAGAATCAAAGTATATCCCTCCTTTTCCTCATCTGTATAATAGGGATGTTATTACTATTTCTCTCAAAGGGTTATTATGATGATTCAATATGTAAAAACAGTTAGAACGGAGTCTGGCACATAGGAAGCATTCAGGGTATCTTGACTGTTATTATTATTATCATTTCTCAGAACTTTTTTTTGGCCATACCATGTGGCTTGTGGGACCTTAGTTGCCCGACCAGGAATCAAACCCATGCCCCTTGCAGTGGAAGCAAGAAGTCTTAACCCCTAGACAGCCAGGGAAGTCCTCATTTCTCACAACTTTTATCTGATTTCACAAAAGTAAGTCTGCTGAACTTCAGTCTGTAAAGGGCAGGTTTTCTGAAATAATTGGTCACTGGGGTCTCTTGAACTAATCACATAGTTCAGACGAAGGCTTGGTACACAGTGGTGGAGGCCAAGGGAAAGTCAGTAATTATAAGTTGCAGATTGCCTTAATATTATTCTTGATAGATCTCTTTGGAGGCCTATAAAAGTCAATGGTAGAGTTACTGTTTCTAAAGTCTGCTAGCTCCTCAGTCAAGAAAAACGGCTTGAGAAATTCAGATTAGACCATTTTAAAGTGGAAATGGATGATGTCCCTTTAAAGAGTGGCATGGAGTTTACGTCGACGTCATCATTTTAGATCATAGCAGTTTTATCACCAGAGGACACAGACTGGCAGAGTTGGGAACAATACACAGTTGTATTGGACTTTGTTCAGGTGTGGATCCAGGACGCTTACACTGGGAGCTTGCCATAACCTGGATCCTATAACTTCGAGGATGGGGCTTCCCTGGTGGCTCAGTGGTAAAGAACCTGCCTGCCAATGCAGGAGACATGGATTCTATTCCTGGGTTGGGAAGATCCCCTGGAGAAGGAAATGACCACTCACTCCAATATTCTTGCCTGGGAAATCCCATGGACTGAGGAGCCTGGTGGGCTACAGTCCATGGCATCACAGAAGAGTCAGACGTAACTTAGCAACTAAAGAACAACAAACATCAAGGCTGGGAGTGTGGGCTTTGCCATTACTTGGTTGGAATCCTGGAGTCCCACCCTGAAGCAGCTGTGAACTCACCAGCAAGCTGCCCCATCACCCAGAGCTTCAGTTTCCTTGTCCATAAATTAGGGTAACAGCATCTGTGGATAAACTTGTTGAGAGATGATTTAAATAAGAGAATGCAATTAAAATAATTAGCACTGTGCTGAACACATTGTTGGTACCTATTATTAGTGAACTTTAAGATCAGTTCCGTATGTACAGATAGATCCTTTTACAGAATCTGCTCAGATTCTGCTAGGGCGATGGAGGAACCTCTCGACAGTTGAGAAAATAAAACCTCTTTGAGGTCTAGAGTTAGAATCTAGTAAAAGTGAAAGTCGCTCGGTCGTGTCCGACTCTGAGTCAACCCTAAATATCATCTCCTTTCTAATTTTATAGTTAAGGAGGCAAAAACATTTAAAATCTGGTCTTGTTGTTATGTGCTCAGTTACTCAGTCTTGTCTAACTCTTTGTGACTCCATGGACTGTAGCCTGCCAGACTCCTCTGTCCATGGGATTTCCCAGGCAAGAATACTGGAGTGGGATCCAATTTCTTATTCTAGGGGATCTTCCTGACCCAGGGATCAGGTCTTAATTTTCACTGTCATGTACCACAGGATTAACCTAAAGATTTTCTGTTCTGTCTTCTTAGGCTCAGACCTAGAAGACCAGGGCCCAAGTTTTCCCAAGATGAACCTAATGGATGAGGCCAATTTAGAAAATCTCTACTGCTGCTGCTAAGTCGCTTCAGTTGTGTCCGACTCTGTGCGACCCCATAGATGGCAGCCCACCAGGCTCCCCCGTCCCTGGGATTCTCCAGGCAAGAACACCGGAGTGGGTTGCCATTTCCTTCTCCAATGCATGAAAGTGAAAGGTGAAAGTGAAGTCGCTCAGTCATGTCTAACTCTTAGAGACCCCATGGACTGCAGCCCACCAGGCTCCTCCATCTATGAGATTTTTCCAAGCAAGAGTACTGGAGTGGGGTGCCATTGCCTTCTCCGTAGAAAATCTCTAGTAATCTTAAAATACATAAAACATAATAGAAAATGTAAAAGCTTAAGAGGAATCAAAAGAAGCACAAAAGACATGAAAAACATAGGAAATAATTATGATTTTAAAGGGAAAAAAGAGTTGAGTTGAACTTTTAATGAAAAAGAGTAGAAAACATTAAAAAAGAAAGAAAAATGTAAGGCAAGTGCTCAGAATGAAATGAAACAGTGTGAGTTAGAACAAAATACTAAAATAGGGCAGAGCTATAAACTTATAAAAGTCTTAATGACAAGGTAAAAATATATCTTCCCCAAAGATAAAGAATAAATCCATCTGGAAGTGATAGGGCAGTAGCATCTGCTTAAAGACCCACTTAAGGGGCCTTGAAGTGGGAACAGTTTCTCAGCTCATGGTCCTCGATCGACACCACTGAGTGTAGGCTTGGTGCCCGTTAACGTTGACAGCCTTCATGCGGGGCTCCTGCGTGGCTTCCACCCTTCCTCCCAATAGCTTCTGGTTGTAGGTATTGTTATCCTTATACTACAGAGCAGCAAACTGTTTGGATAAGCGCCCTGCTCCGTGAGCAGATGGTGGAGCTGGAGCCTGAAACCCAGGCTGATGCCAAAACCCATGCATAGTCTTGATTTTCTTTTGCTTTCCGAGAAACATCACCATTGGCAACAACAAAGATAATAGCAAATATACCTCGCCCTTCAATCCCTCCCCTGGCCTTGTCAAGATCATCTGTCAAATTAGGACAGACTGCTGTTCTTAGCAAACAGCCCAGCAATAGTCAGTGTACAGTGGGTACTCTGAATCTTGACAGCCCACTGCTTGTTGTTCAATCTTTAAGTTGTGTCCAACTCTTTGCAACCCCATGGACTGCGGCATGCCAGGTTTCCCCGTCCGTCACCATCTCCCAGAGTTTGTTCAAATTCACGTCCATTGAGTCAATGAGGCTATCTAACCATCTCATCCTTTGCTGCCCCCTTTTCCCTTTGCCTTCAGTCTTTCCCAGCATCAGGGTCTTTTCCAATGAGTCAGCTCTTCACATCAGGTGGCCAACGTGTTGGAGCTTCAGCTTCGGCATCGGTCCTTCCAATGAATATTCAGGACTGATTGCCTTTATGATCAACTGGTTTGATCTCCTTGCTGTCCAAGAGACTCTCAAGAGTCTTCTCCAGCACCACAATTTGAATGCATCAGTTCTTCGGTGCTCGGCCTTCTTTATGGTCCAACTCTCACATCCATACATGACTACTGGAAAAACCCTAGCTTTGACTATATGGAACTCTGTCAGCAAAGTGATGTCTCTGCTTTTTAATATGCCACCTAGGTTTGCCCCACTGGAGTGTTACATTTTAAAAATATCTTCTCCCTCTCCCCCCTTTTGGGGGAGGGGGTACAGTGTTGATCCCAGTTGTTCCACCATTGACTCCAGTCTCCTAAATGTTTCCCTCCTGTGTCCACTTTTCTCCATCTCCACAGCCACTACCAGGTTCAGGCCACCGTCTGGTGATTCCTTCTGTTAGTTTCCTGTAGCTACGGTGACAAATGACTACTTCCCTTGGTGACTTAAAACAACAGAAATTTATTCTCTCCCAGTTCTGGAGGCCAGGGTTCTGAAATGGCTATGCTCCCTCCAGAGGTTCTTGGGGAGAATCCGGTCCTCGCCTCTTCCAATTTCTGGTGGCTGCTGACATGCCTTGGCTTGTGGCTGCATCCCTCTGTCTCTGCCTCTGGGCCACATTGCCTCTTCTCTGTGTGTGTCACATCTCGGCTTCTCTCTTAGGAGGATACATGTGTTTGCATTTGGGACCCACTTAGATCATCCAGGGTGTTCGCTCCATCTCCAGATTCTCGATTTAATTACATTTGCAAAGGCCCTGTTTTACTGTATGAGGTCACTTTCACAAATCCTAGAGATTGGGACTTCCATATAGTTTTTTTTTAATACTTATTTTATGTGTTTATATGTATTTGTGTGTATTTATATGTACAGAATGTGGTCCACTAGAGAAGAGAATGGCAAACCACTTCAGTATTCTTGCCTTGAGAACCCCATGGCAAAAGGCAAAATGATAGGATACTGAAAGAGGAACTCCCTGGGTTGGTAGGTGCCCAATATGCTACTGGAGATCAGTGGAGAAATAACTCCAGAAAGAATGAAGTGATGGAGCCAAAGCAAACACAATACCCAGTTGTGGATGTGACTGGTGATAGAAGCAAGGTCCGATGCTGTAAAGAGCAATATTGCATAGGAACCTGGAATGTCAGGTCCATGAATCAAGGCAAATTGGAAGTAGTCAAACAGGAGATGGCAAGAGTGAATGTTGACATTCTAGGAATCTGTGAACTAAAATGGACTGGAGTGGATGAATTTAACTCAGATGACCATTATATCTACTACTGTGGGCAGGAATCCCTTAGAAGAAATGGAGTAGCCATCATGGTCAACAAAAGAGTCCAAAATGCAGTACTTGGATGCAATCTCAAAAATGACAGAATGGTCTCTGTTCGTTTCCAAGGCAAACCATTCAATATCACAGTAATCCAAGCCTGTACCCCAACCAGTAATGCCGAAGAAGCTGAAGTTGAATGGTTCTATGAAGACCTACAAGACCTTTTAGAACACACACCCAAAAAAGATGTCCTTTTCATTATAGGGGACTGGAATGCAAAAGTAGGAAGTCAGGCAACACCTGGGATAACAGGCAAATTTGGCCTTGGAGTACGGAATGAAGCAGGGCAAAGACTAATAGAGTTTTGCCAAGAGAACACACCTCTCACACCTGTGTTTGTCATAGCAAACACCCTCTTCCAACAACACAAGAGAAGACTCTACACGTGGATATCACCAGATGATCAACACCGAAATCAGATTGATTATATTCTTTGCAGCCAAAGATGGAGAAGCTCTATACAGTCAGCAAAAACAAGACTGGGAGCTGACTGTGGCTCAGATCATGAACTCTTTATTGCCAAATTCAGACTTAAATTGAAGAAAGTCAGGAAAACCACTAGACCATTCAGGTATGACTTAAATCAAATCCCTTATGATTATATAGTGGAAGTGAGAAATAGATTTAAGGGCCTAGATCTGATAGATAGAGTGCCTGATGAACTACAGGTCCAGCCCCAGCTGATCCAGGGTATTCGAAGGAGAGACGGCGTAGGCGAGGATCAGGAAACAACTGCTTAATTAAACGTTAATTAAGGATATAAAGAGTAATAGAATGAGGATAGCTCAGTAGGAAAATTCAGTGGAGAAAAGAGGCTGAGTAGCTTGGTTTATGCGGGAGACCAATAAAACTTCAAGACAAGAAGTTTGCACCACTTACGTAGGCCGCAGGCGTCCTTCCGTTCTCCCGAAGGAGAGGAGACACTGAGGCCTCCCCGGTCGGATCTTAGAAGCCCAGGCATAATCATCAAGCATGGTGGGTTCCACGCTCCAGATGGAGACTCAGCCAGAATTTGAGAGAGAGAGCGACATGGGGAGACCAAGTTTCGTTGAACAAGGCACGCACTTTATTTTCCAAAGTAGTTTTTATACCTTAAGTTGTGCATAGAGGATAATGGGGGAAGGGGTGGAGTCATGCAAGGACAGCAGTTCCTGGTCCTAATCGAAGCCAGGCTTTCAAACTTATCATATGCAAAAGTTCAGGTGAATTACATCATCTTCTGGCCCGGAGGCCTGTTAACATTTTAAGAAACTTATTTTTCTCTAAAGGTGATTATTCCAAAGTCAGGCACCAGACTCCCAAAAAGCAATGGACAAAGCTGCATTTTATATTTCTATACACCCATTATATCAATCAATACACTGCCAAGGACACAGTAGGTAAGGAGTATGGAGACTTAGCAGCAAACATTGGCCCAATAAGTGAAAAACCCTTCACCAATACAATTTCTAATCAATCTTTTAACTACTCAAAGGAATCTGTGTTTAGACAGTTTAGAACATCTCCTGCCTCTCACAGTTGGGAGGCTCTGAACAATCACATGTGGCCGGAAAAACCTATTCAGGCAGGCTAGAGGATTTCCAAAGGAGTTTGTAGGTTAAACATTGTCACACCCAGGAATTACTAACTGGAGCTGTAAGCTAACTCTTTTTTCAGAGAGAGGTAGTGGGGGACAGCCCCCGTAAAGTCAGAGGTGTAGGTGCAAGCACAAAGCAGAAAGTAGGCAGACTGGTTTTGGGGGTAGATGCTCGAGAATTTCCAGGGGGACTCCTGAGGCTCGATCCCGCCTTTGTGTATGCCGAGCCTCCTTCCTCATGACCTTTGTCATGGGCGGAGTTCCTCACTCTGGCTCCCGGCAGTGATAGAATTCCAGTTGAGCTATTCCAGATCCTGAAAGATGATGCTGTGGAAAGTGCTGCACTCAATATGCAATATGCACTCAATATGCAATATGCCGGCTCCCAGCAGTTTGTGACACTGTACAGGAGACAGGGATCAAGACCATCCCCATGGAAAAGAAATGCAAAAGAGCAAAATGGCTGTCTGAGGAGGCCTTACAAATAGCTGTGAAAAGAAGAGAAGCAAAAAGCAAAGGAGAAAAGGAAAGATTTAAGCATCTGAAAGCAGAGTTCCAAAGAATAGCAAGAAGAGATAAGAAAGCCTTCCTCAGTGATCAATGCAAAGAAATAGAGGAAAACAACAGAATGGGAAAGACTAGAGATCTCTTCAAGAAAATTAGAGATACCAAAGGAACATTTCATGCAAAGATGGGCTCGATAAAGGACAGAAATGGTAAGGACCTAACAGAAGCAGAAGATATTAAGCAGAGGTGGCAAGAATACACAGAAGAACTGTACAAAAAAGAGCTTCATGACGCAGATAATCATGATGATGTGATCACTCACCTAGAGCCAGACATCCTGGAATGTGAAGTCAAGTGGGTCTTAGAAAGCATCACTACGAACAAAGCTAGTGGAGATGATGGAATTCCAGTTGAGGTATTTCAAGTCCTGAAAGATGATGCTGTGAAAGTGCTGCGCTCAATATGCCAGCAAATTTGGAAAACTCAGCCATGGCCACAGGACTGGAAAAGGTCAGTTTTCATTCCAATCCCGAAGAAAGGCAATGCCAAAGAATGCTCAAACTACTGCACAATTGCACTCATCTCACACTCTAGTAAAGTAATGTTGAAAAGTCTCCAAGCCAGGCTTCAGCAATACGTGAACTGTGAAATTCCAGATGTTCAAGCTGGTTTTAGAAAAGGCAGAAGAACCAGAGATCAAATTGCCAACATCGGCTGGATCATCAAAAAAGAAAGAGAGTTCCAGAAAAACATCTATTTCTGCTTTATTGACTATGCCAAAGCCTTTGACTGTGTGGATCACAATAAACTGTGGAAAATTCTTCAAGAGATGGGAATCCCAGACCACCTGACCTGCCTTTTGAGAAACCTATATGCAGGTCAGGAAGCAAGTTAGAACTGGACATGGAACAACAGACTGGTTCCAGTTAGGAAAAGGAGTATGTCAAGGCTGTATATTGTCACCCTGCTTATTTAACTTGCATGCAGAGTACATCATGAGAAACGCTGGGCTGGAAGAAGCACAAGCTGGAATCAAGATTGCCGGGAGAAATATCAATAATCTCAGATATGCAGATGACACCACCCTTATGGCAGAAAGTGAAGAGGAACTCAAAAGCCTCTTGATGAAAGTGAAAGAGGAGAGTGAAAAAGTTGGCTTAAAGCTCAACATTCAGAAAACTAAAATCATGGCATCTGGCCCCATCACTTCATGGGAAATAGATGGGGAAACAGTAGGTGACTTTATTTTTCTGGGCTCCAGAATCACTGCAGATGCTGATTGCAGGCATGAAATTAAAAGACACTTACTCCATGGAAGGAAAGTTATGACCAACCTAGATAGCATATTAAAAAGCAGAGATATTACTTTGCCAACAGAGGTCCATCTAGTCAAGGCTATGGTTTTTCCAGTGGTCATGGATGGATGTGAGAGTTGGACTGTGAAGAAGGCTGAGCGCTGAAGAATTGATGCTTTTGAAATGTGGTGTTGGAGAAGACTCTTGGGAGTCCCTTGGACTGCAAGGAGATCCAACCAGTCCATTCTAAAGGAGATCAGTCCTGGGTGTTCATTGGAAGGACTGATGCTAAAGCTGAAACTCCAATACTTTGGCCACCTCATGCGAAGAGTTGACTCATTGGAAAAGACCCTGATACTGGGAGGGATTGGGGGCAGGAGGAGAAGGGGACGACAGAGGATGAGATGGCTGGATGGCATCACCGACTCAAGTTCGTGAGTCTGAGTGAACTCCGCGAGTTGGTGATGGACAGGGAGGCCTGGTGTGCCGTGACTTATGGGGTCACAAAGAGTCGGACACGACTGAGCAACTGAACTGAACTGAACTGAAGTGATACGTATTAGTGTGTATGCAACTGTGCTGGGTCTTAGTGGCAGCGCACAGCCTCCTCAGTCTTCATTGCGGTATGCAGGATCCTTAGTTGTGCCACATGGGATCTGGTTCTCTGACCAGAAATTGAACCCAGGTGCCCTGCATTGGGAGCACAGAGTCTTAGCCACTGGACCACCATAGAAGTCCTGCGGCTAGAGTTTTGAGGGTCGATTTTCAATCTGCCACACTGCTAAACTTCTGTAATCATCTCTGTCTCTTCTCCTGCACCCAGCAGCCCAAGTTCCTATAAACATGCAGATGCAATCATGTCACTTGGGCTTTAAACCCTTCAGCATCTCCTCTGGCCCTCGGGATGGTCCTGACTCCTTGATATGATTATCGCCTCACCTTCCCCTCCCCTACTTTCCCCTTCCACACTATTTCCACCCCACTCAACTCCCCCCGGTTCCCCAAGAAAGTGGGCTGCCTTGATCCTCTGGACTCTCGTGTGCTCCTCTGCCTCCAGCCCTCTCCCACCTTGTCTCTTTTTGCTGGGCTCATTCTAGTTCATCATTCTGTTCCTGTTTAGACTTTGCGCTTCATTTCCTCAAGAAGGCATGCTCTGCCCACGCTGGGTTGGTTATGCCTTTCTGTGCATCTGGTCAGAGCTCTCACCTCTAGAGAGACAGCCTATCTGTCACGTGTGCAGCTGTTCACAGGACGTGTCCCCTACACCTGGCATGGTGCCCGACACACAGTAAGTGCTTAATAAGTGATGAGAAAACCCATAGGAAGGGAGTCTCTACACCTACCGAGTATCAAGCCAGCAACAAGAGTGCTGATCCACGCAGAAGAGATTTTGCTGGAGAGGAGTAGCTATGTGAATGCCAGCAGTTCCCACAGATCTTTTATTTTGAAGCAGACATCAAGAATTATGTAATTATGAGATCAAAGAAATATTTTCATGCTTATTCCTTTGTTTTCTTTCAGGCCATTCCTGTGTTTCTCACTTTGCATAATGCAGCTGAAGTTATCATCTGTGGGCACCAGAAGTGTTTTCGGAAAGAGGTAAATGATTACGCAAAAGGCTAGTTTCACTTCCCTTGCTTGAAATTTCAAAGACATGCTTTTTATGTACGGCCCAGGTTAGTGCCTGCCTTTTTCCTGCCATCTGTTTCCAGTCAAGGCTGCCTGATGGTGGTCATTAATTAATTTCAAGGACCACGGTTTCGACATCCCTTCAGGTCACCCAGCATACATGGGGATGCTTATGGATCTGAACGGAACTCACCTCCAGGCCAGCGATGAACCAGGGCTTAAGGGGCTGAGGTAGAGAGCCCTGTGGGCCTGGGGGGATGGGGTGGGGGAATGGGCATTACCCCACCGCATCCCAGCACCATGAGGAAATCGATGGCAAGCTTCCCATAAGGTGCTGGGAGCTTTAGCCCACCCCGGGGAAAACTTTTCTTCCCCACCCCAGCTCTGCCTTCCACCACCTGGAACAGGTAGCTTCCCTCACCTTCTGGGCCTCCATCTGTGCAAAGGGGAGAGAAATGTCACTCACCCAAGAGTTGCAGGAGGACCCTATCAACTGCTTGGTGCTCCCAACACTTTCTGGCACATAGTAGGTGCTTTGTACTCATGAGCTATGATTTTTAATATTATGAGCAGGAGTTTTATTTTTTAATAATTTTATTTAATCTTTGGCTGTGTGGGTCTTTGTTTCTGTGCAGGCTTTTCTCTAGTTGCGGTGCCCAGGCTTCTCATTGCGATGACTTCTCCTGTGGCAGGGCACAGGCCCTAGGGCTTCAGTAGTTGTGGCTCCCAGGCTCTAGAGCACAGGATCAATAGTTGTGGAGCATGGGCTCGGTTGTTCCACGTGATCTTCCTGGATCAGGGATTGAATCCCTGTCTCCTGCATTGACAGGCAGATTTTTTACTACTGAGCCACCAGGGATGCCCAGTGGTACTTTTAGGTTGGTACCTCTTTTTTCTAATATCTGCCTGTTTCAAATGACTTCCATCAAAATTTTGGAACTCTTAAACTCGAGAGAGGCTAGTGGATCATTCAGGCAACACACTTTTTATAGGCATGCCGGGAAGAGAGGCTGCCTTCCTGTGCCCAAGGCCACTGCACACACTCCAAGGGACCTTTCTGACACACAGATCGGATCATGTTCCCCCACATACAGCTCTTCAGGACTGCCCAGAACCTACCTGGAGGCATGTAAAGCCCTTCACCACCTGGGCCCCGTCCATCTGTCCGGCTTTAGAAATTTCAGCCACAGCTAAACTTCTCCGTTTTCCTAGACCATATCTTGATGTTTCTCTCCTCTGATCTGTGAGGAAACCTCTTCTCACACCCCCGCCCCATTCACTCTATGAATATTTCTATGTCCCTGGGTGTGTGGCTGCCCTGCCAGGCCCTGGGTCTACAGTCATGAACAAGAGACATAATTTCTGCTCTTAAAGACATGACTGAGCCACTGAGCATTCACGTGGGTGCACGCCCCTGCATTGGAAGCTCGGAGTCTTAACTGTTGGACTGCCAGAGAAGTCCCGAGCATCCCTTTCATTCTCATCTTCATTCCTACTCTTCCTCCAAACTCTGGAGATGTCGGCTATGTTTAGCTCAGAACCTGTTAGTGACACGCTTTCCCAAGTTGGGGGCAGTTATCCAGGTGGGAGCCAGGTCATGTCTGCGTGCCATCCTTCTGGGGCCGAAAGGATTCGAGTCTCCACGAGGGGGCAGTGGAGTCCAGGTCCGCTTTGCCTTTTGGACTCCGAGGCGGGTTCCACAAAGATGAGAGGGAACAAAGGAGCTAAAGACGGGAGCCACTGCTCTGTACACAGACATCTCGCGTTCATTAAACCAGCACCAACCGGGTGATGTAGTCACACGTGAAGACTTAGGAGAGCCTTCACAGCAAGCCGCAAAATTCTCTTGCCAGTGCTTTACCTTCTTTAAAAAAAAAATTGAGATATACTTGAAAGATAAAATTATATTCATTTCAGGTGTTCAGGATAATGATTCAATGTGTATATTTTGAAACGATCACCACAGTAACTCTAGTTAACATCTGTCACCGTGCATAGTTACAACATTGTTTTTCCTTGTGATGAGAATTTTAAGATCTGCTCTCTTAACAACTTCCAAAATAGGCACTAGACGGTTGTTAACTATAGGCACTGTGCTGTACATCGTCAGCACTTGCTCATTTTATAATAAGTGGAAGTTCGTACCTTTTAAGTGCGTCACTGTTACAGTATTATTTATTTATTTAATTTCACCTGTGCTGGGTCTGCTTTGCTCCGACCTTTTCTCTAGTTGTGGAGAGCGAGGGCGACTCCCTAGTTCCAGGGCACGGACTTCTCATTGCAGTTCCTTCTCCTGTTGGGAAGCACAGACACTAGGACTCGAGGGCTTCAGCAGTTGCAGCTCCCGGGCCCTAAAGCACAGACTCAATCGTTAGTTCCTCCCCTGTATGTTGGATCTTCCCAGATCAGGGATTGAACCCCTGTCTCCTGCACTGGCAGATGGATTCTTTACCTCTGAGCCACCAGGGAAGCCGTGCTTCACTTTTGAATAATATGGTCATACTTCACACTTTGAGCCGGAGGAAGGAAAAAACCCCAAAACTGTAGTTTGTCCTCAACTAGCAAAGTAATCCTTTTGAAATGTACAGAAATAAACTCTTGCCTAGCCATTTTCCTTATCAAATGTAGAAAAATCTATGCTTCTCCCTGCTAGAGATTTCTTCCCAAGTGCCAAGGCCTAATTCCCTTAAAGTAATAAAAAAGGAAGTAATAAAGGTGGAGTCTGTGTTAGAATTTCTTTGTTTCTTCATTTCAGGGAGCTTTAAACGCCAAGTTCCGATTTCCCCAATCTGCCCTCTTTTCCTTCTCTCTAGGGGTGGAATCAAATGTCCCTGCTCCTTTTTTTCTGTTTCCTAATTTACACATCATACCAGAGAATTTATAGCGCTGCTCAGAGTCAGAGCTGGATTAATGAAAGGAAAATTTAAAGAGACAGAGTGGAATAGAAGTTGAACCAGAGCCTGATTTCTTTTCCTGCACAGGATACATCGATTTCTGTCTCCTTTTCATGGTGCGTGAGATATTTGAAGGCTTGGGCGCGGCAGCATTGTGCTTTTTTGTGGGTAAACAGAGTTCTAATGGTGAGAGTGGTAAAACTACTCATCCAGAAGTGACTCACCTCTGGACCTCTGAGTCATCCTTCATTTGGTCCAAGCAGAAAAAGCCTCAATAAATACTGAAGTGCGGCAACTTGTTAAGACCCCAATAAACTTATTCATAATTTATGTGCCTCTTGATCTAAATATTTTCTTTTAAGAAGAACAAAAAAATTTTTTTTAAAGATTAATGCTGTCTTTTTATTTTCATACAGAAAACTTCTCCTCCAAAGATTTGTAGGTAAGTTTAAAAAAAAACCCAGGTCCACAAACCTCTAAAATAGAAGATTTAACCTGATTTTAAACTCTGATGAGAAACCGTCTGTTGATGATTCATACTTGAGAGTTGACAGAGGAATTTCTTACAAACACTCGTATATCCCTATTTCATGTCTTATTCAAAAATCTACTTCCTTTTTTTTTTTTCTGAAATATTTTATTTCTAAGGGGAAAACAACCCGTGCTAGGTTTCAACCACCGATGCCCAGAATTTCGCTGAGTTGCGCAATACTGATGAAGAATGAAAATGGAAAAATGGAAACGACTTAAAGTTTTAAAAATAAGGTTTGCAGTTTATTGAGTTTTTAAGAATTCCCACGGTGGAAAAAGCACTGACCTGTGCATCCAGGGATCTGAGTCGTGGTCTTGGGTCACATGGCACCATGGCCGTGGACAGGCTGCACACCCCTCCATTTCTCAGTGTCTCCAGTTGAAACATGAACAGTGACCCGCCCCCCCCAACCCATCCCTGTGCCCCATGTTGTACAAATTCTGATCTGAGTGCCTCATTCTCTGATGACTTCCTGTCTCCTCAGCAGTAGCTGCGAAGTTCAGTCCTCAGTCCTGTAGATAGAAAATCAGCAGAAATGCTTTGATGCATGGATTTGGGCCTTTTTGTTTCAGCTATTTCTGGGCTTTTATCCAATCTCCTTTTTTGCCTTTATTACAAGCTGCTACTTGAAGAAGAAAAAAAAAAAAAAACCCCAGTCAGGACTCATCCTCTTGTTTAAGAGATTAGCAGGTGTTAAAAAGAGGCATTAAAACCCATTCATGGATGCCTGGTGGAATCAGGTGTTGCTCAAGGCCAAGTTTGGTGGGAACCTGGGCTGTCCCACACCTGGCTGACCCCCTTCTCCCCTCAGTCCCAAGGGCCTGTCTGTTTGAGGGCTCTAACACTCATTGTCTGTGGATGGTGAAGTGTCTTGCATCGGAAGCAGGGGTCCCCAACCTCTAGGATCTAATGCCTGATGATCTGAGGTGGGACCGATGTAATAATAATAGCAATAAAACGCACAGTAACTGCAATGTGCTAGAATCGTCCCGAAACCATCCCCCTACCCTGGTCCATGGAAAAATTGTCTTCCATGAAACCGGTCCCTCATGCCATAAAGGATGGGGACTGTCGCTCCAAAGCCTTCTGTCCCCTGCAGGCAGATACTGAAGCCGTGAGGGTCCTCCTCTCCCCCCACCTGCAGCCTGTCTGTTCACGTGCAGTCGCAGGAAGCCTCCCTGTGAGCCTCCCTCCCCTCGCCTTACCCTGGCCTCTGAGATGCTCTGCAGTCAGGTGCCAGGGAGTCTTCTTGAGGCCATTTGTGTGTGTGCCTCGAAAGTTGACCAGACTGTAGGAGTGGGTGGGCTGGAGTGGAGAACCTCTGCCATGTCATCCTGCCCTTCCCAAGGCCCTGAGGCCCCAGCTCCGAGGCTTCCCCCGTGCCCGTCCTCCTGTTCCGGGCTGGGCTGGCCAGGCCAGTCTGTCGGGTACACGTGTGCATCATGACACCACTGAGGACTCGGGGGAATGGTGTGTGGACAGAACTGATTAGCATCACTATTGCCAGTGTACTTAAGTTATGAAGAGCCTGTTGTCGTGTATTACATATATATGTAAGTAATACAGAATTCAATACGTGTACAGAATATATAGCTTCCCAGGTGGTGCAGTGGGTAAAGAATCCGCCTGCAATGCAAGGAGACACAGGAGATGCGGGTTCAATCCCTGGGTTGGGAAATCTCCTGGAGGAGAGCATGGCAACCCATTCCAGTATTTTTACCTGGAGAATCCCATGGACAGAGGAGTCTGGTGGGTTAACAGCCCATGGGATCGCAAAGAGTTGGACATGACTGAAGCGACTGAGTACGCATAGAATATATATGGGTGTGCGATGTCCCATGCTAAAATCCCCTAACGGTGAAAATGCTTCATGTCCTTGATCCTTTGTGGTTTGCTGCCTGATGCAGTGGTCAGAAGGGACCTAATTCTAAATATGTTGTTGCCTCATAAATGGAAAGAGGGGGAAAGAGCATGTGATCATGTGGGTTTTGTGTTTTCCGCTACCTTCCTTTAGGAGGAGAGAATGACTGGGATAAGATAGAGGGCAAGGTATTTTGGTATAGGATACCCAAATACCACATAAAAACCATTTATTTCTAAGTCAAAAAATAACTCCAAATCGACTTTCTAATGAATGAAAAAATTTGAAAATATCTGTGATTGGTAATGTTACTTTTTTGTGCAAGAATTTTTTTTAAAAAAGCCTTTATGATGGCTATTTCTCAATATATATATAAAAATTAAAAGAATACTAAAATGAATTTCTATAGACTCATCTCTGAGATTCAACAGTTTTCAACTTAAGCCTGCACCCAGCACCTCATTTCAGCAAATCACAGACTCTGTAGGATTACATCCATAAATATTTTGGTATGTGTAAGAGATTTTCTTCTACTGAAATTTTTAATTATTATTACTATTTGGCTGTGCCAACAGCTTGCAGGATCTTAGTTTCCTGACCAAGGATTGAACCTGGGCCCTTGGCAGTAAAAGCAGTCAGAGTCCTAACCACAGACCACCAAGGAATTCCCTTATTTGGGAAAAAAGTTTAAACTGGTAGAAAAGTTGCAGGAGTATTACAATGAACTCCCATATACCTTTTATTTAGTTTCACTCATTGATAACAGTTTTTGTATTTGCTTTCTTTCTCTCTCTCTCTGTTTCTCTCTCTCTCTCTCTATATATATATGCACATGGTGGCTCAGGAGTAAAGCACCTCAGCCAATGCAGGAGACGCAGGTTCAATCCCTGGGTCAGGAAAACACCTTGGAAAAGGAAATGGCTACCCACTCCAGTATTCTTGCCTGGAGAATTCCATGGACAGAGGAGCTTGGTAGACTGCAGTCCACGGGGTCATAAAAGAGTCAGACACGAGTTAGCGACTAAACAACAATATATGTATCACACAAAATATATGAGTATATATAATTATTCTTACTCTTATTTTTTCTGCACCATTTGAGGATATGTTGCAGGGATTATGACTCTACCCTTAAATACTTCAAAGTGTGTCTCCTGAAGATAATAATCTCTTGTATAACCACAGTGCAATGAGTACATTTAGAAAATTAATGTTTCATATAATTCTGTTATGTAATATTGAGTCGGTGTTCAAATTTGGTCAATTATCCTGGTATTTTCTTTTGTAATATTCACCTCCATCAAAGATGCCATGTCTCTTCCTAATCTTTATTTTTTTTACTATAACCTTTAATCTGGAACAGTTCCTTGGCTTTTTATTGCCTTTCATCGCCTTCAGATTTTCGAATAGTGCAAGCCCATTGTTTTGTGAACTGTCCCTGAATTTGGGTTTGTCTCAGCGTTTCCCTGAGATTCAGTCTAGGTCGTGCATACTACCACATGAGTGACACTGTACCCTTCTCAGTACATCATATCAGGAGGCACATGATATTGATCTGTCCCACTACTGGAGATGTTAAGTTTGATTATTTGAGTAAGTTGATAAGATTGTAATGTGCTTTCCACGGTGTTTTCTTATTGGTAAGCAGCAAAACTGTAGTCTGCTTGGCCACATTTTCCACTTCCCTGGTGGTTCAGATGGTAAAGAATCTGCCTGCAATGTGGGAGACCTGGGTTCAATCCCTGGGTTGGGAAGATCCCCTGGAGGAGGGCATGGCAACCCACTCCAGTGTGCTTGCCTGGAGAATCCCTTGGACAGAGAAGCCTGGTGGGCTGTATGTAGTCCATGGAGTTGCAAAGAGTTGGACAGCACTGGGTGACTAACACTTTCACTGGCCAGTTTTCTACTAGTGTATTTGTTGGGATCGGTAGTTTAAAAAAAATCTCCTTTTATGTACACTTTTTTTTTTTTGCCTCGACATGTGGCATGTGGGATCTTAGTTCCTCAACCAGCCATCCAACCCATGCTCCCTGCATTGGAAGCACAGACTCTTAGCCACTGGACCGCCAGGGAAGTTCCTATATATACTGTTGTTCTCGAGTGAGCCAGCTGTGGTTTTATACATATCCTGCAAATGCCTGTCTCTGGGAAGATGGCTCACTGAGCCCCAGAGAAGGAGCTGTCTGGTGTCAGCAGAGCACGCAGCTGAAAACTAGACAGATAATGTGGTGCTCAGAGGATGATCAGGGCAGCTGGGTGTGGTCTCTCGGGATCTCTGCCTCTTGCAAGCTCCACCTCCACCCTCTCCGGGAAGCCCTTCATGTTGGACAGTAAAGCTGTGTTTTTCACCTCCTCTCCACAGTGCCCTCTTCCTCCTGGCCGCTGCTGGGTGCCTGCCCTTTAACGACTCCCAGGTAAGTTCAGGTGGACTCACTGTGCCTTCAAGTATCTCTGAAGCCTGCCTGGATGAGCAGAATTTCTGAGTCCTTCCTTTGAGAAGCAGTATGATCCTGGCCTGTGCAGAGACATGTAAAAGCAAACTTTCAGGCAGGGCCTAGGGGATCCATTGGCCAGGCCAGCACCTCCCTTCAGGTCTTTGCCTTCTCTCTGTGTGTGGCAGGGTGGCCCACAGAGCTCAGACCTCTGGGTGCTGTGATGGGGACATTCCACCCTCTGTACCAGCTAGGAGGACCTGCTAGCCCAAATGACCCAGACACCGAGGCAAAATTGATTTTCCCTTTTCCTCCCAAGGGGGCTTCCCAATGGCTCAGCGGGTAAGGAATCTTCCACCAAAGCAAGAGACACGGGAGACATGGGTTCAGTCTTTTGGTTGAAAAGATCCCCTGGAGGAGGCAATGGCAGCCCATTCCAGTATTCTTGCCTGGAAAAATCCCATGGGCAGAGGAGCTTGATGAGCTGTTGTCCGTGGGGTCTTGAAGAGTCGGACATGACTGACCGACTAACATTTTCACTTTCTCATCCCAAGGGCCTCATCTTACACAGTGATTTTTACTTTGTTCTCCTGAGTTTTTCTTTCTTAGGCACTGAGGACCACCCACCCCCACCTCCAGGAGTCATCTCATTCCTGGGTCTTTTTTCCCTTCTTTCCTTCCCCAGCATTGATTAAATCCCCATCAAGTGTTAGGCACCAAGCCAGGCTCTGGGGGCACAAAGAGAAATTGCCGTCGTCCGGGCAGAAGCTGGAGTCTAGTCAGAGCAGAGGGGAGGGGGCAGACGATGAACAGATAATTATAACCCGGGGAGGCTCTGTCCGGGGCGGGGTGGGATCCTGCCAGGCGCCTGGGAAGACTTGGAGGCTCAGAGGAGGAAGAGCTGACGATTATATTGAGCTTGCTGGGTGCCAGGCTCTGGGCCAATGCTTTAGTGCCTTATTTTATTTAATCTCAACAATAATTCCACAAGGGTAGCAGCTATTGTCTGCTACCAAAATTGTCTCCATTTTGTAGTTAAAGAATAGCGAGGCCCAAAAGGTCACCAGCTAACAAGTAAGTGGAGATTTTAGAATTTAACCCGGATCTTTCTGATGCTGGAGCCAGGCTTCTCATTATGGTGGCTTCTCTTGTTGTTGAGCACGGCTTAGGGTGCTTGGGGGCTTCAGTAGTTTCGACACATCTTCTCAGTAGTTGCAGCTTTCGAGCTCTAAAGCACAGGCTCAATAGTTGTGGCATAGGGGCTTAGTTGCTCTGTGGCATGTGGGATCTTCCCAGACCAGGCATTGAACCCGTGTCTCCTGCAGTAGCAGGCAGATTCTGTATCACTGAGTCACCAGGGAAGCCCCTTGGATCTGCCTTTTAAAGATGCAGTGCTGGGGAGTGTTTGGGGTGGGGAAAGAGATGCTGGCGGCAGAGAGCCCTGGTAGGAAGGTGTCACGTAGGCCAGCTGGGTAAGGAGTAAGGAGGGGCTGGCCCAAGGTCCCAGAGTCCTGTCTGGCACCGTGCCTGGTGCTGTGTATTGGCATTTAAAATCGCCACGCTGGATCCTGTTTGTCTGTACTTACATCCTTTTTTTTTTTTTTAAACCCTGTGTTACAGTTTGATCCAGATGGATATTTCTGGGCTGTAATTCACTTACTCTGTGTAGGTAAGTTTTTTAAGAATTCTTACTTAAACAATTGAGACTTATTATTTAGACCTCATCATGTATCCACTTTTTAGTGATCCCAGACAATAGGAAGATTAAATCCAAGATGTCAAGGTTAAAATTAAATGGGCATTTTTTTTCTGGTTTGCTTTTCCTATTTTGGAGTTTTCCCGAAATGGTTCTGGTTCCCATAGAGTCTCCTCTTTCTCATGACAAATGTTAACTAACTCACCAGGGCCTAGGGTCCATTTCTCAGGTCCACTTGTGCAGTGCTGGCTCCTTCTCTAAAAAATGGTGGGGAGAATTCCATATCCAGAAGTTTGTGTCCATAAAAATTCTTTCAGCAGTACACTTAAAAAAAAAGTGGGTGAAATAAAAGGACCATCTACTTTATTTCAAACCAGTGTTTCCTCTCTTAGAGGCAAAACAGTGCCCTGACTTTGTGACGCACAGTTCAGAAATCCAGTGATGTTTCTCATGGCACCATCAGAGGAAACCCAGGCCTCCCGCTAACTGTGGCCTTCTGCGACCATGAGCCTCACTGGCCCAGCCCTTTCTCTGTGAACTGCATCATCTGGGGGATTACCAGATGCACATCCTTGAAGTCCTCCAGAGTGCTGTTGGTCACCCTCTATGGGCTGCGGGTGACCCTTGCAGGGAAGAGAGGCCCTTTTCCCTGAGGATTCGTGCCCCCTGAAGAATTCCCTGTGCGAGTGACTCCTGTTGCTTCCTCTCCAGGGGCTTATAAGATACTACAGAAATCCCAGAAACTCAACAAGTTAAGGTAAACTTTAAAAAAAATACATGTATATATTTTATGGAGCTTCCCTGGTGGCTCAAATGGTAAAGAATATGCCTGAAATGCAGGAGACCCGGGTTCGATCCCTGGATTGGGAAGATCCCCTGGAGAAGGGAATGGCCAGTATTCTTGCCTGGAGAATCCCATGGACAGAGCAGTCTGGTGGGCTACAGTCCATAGGGTTGCAGAATCGGACATGACTGAGTGACTTACACACATATATTTTATAATTAATTAATTAATTAAAAATTTTTTGTTTGCAATGGCTCTTGGTTACTACTCACCAGCTTTCTCTAGTTGCGGCAGACGGGCTTCTCATTGCCCTGGCTCCTCGTGTTGAGGCCCACAGGCTCTAGGCACACGGGCTTCAGTAGTCGCAGCACTCGGGCTCAGTAGTTGTGGCTCAAGGGCTTAGTTGCTCTGTGGCATGTAGAGTCTTCTGAGACCAGGGATTGAACCCATGTCCGCTGCATTGGCAGGCGAATTCTTACTCACTCTGACACCAGGGAACTTTTGAAGTCTGGTAAGTTAATGTTTCACTAAAGGAAAGGGGGAGACCCATGGGGTTGTGAGCTTCTTCCATCAGAGAGACTATGAGAGTCCAGGATGGGGGGAGGGCAGCAGTCTGGGTCCACCAGGAGCTGAAATGTGCCAGCCGCCAGCCATGTGCGAAGAGCCTGGAAGTCTCTCCTCTTCCCTCAGGGTGGCTGTTTAGATGACATTTTGTCAAAAATTATGTGACTGGCCTCCTTGGGCCCCAGTTCACTTCTTGTAGCTCAGAAGCACAAGTCTTTTTTCTTGTTTCTTCAGCCCCTTCCAAACTAGACCCAGAAGTCCCTCCCATCACTAGCTCTGTTCTGAGGTAAAATGAAGCCTTTGTTGAAGGCAGTCAGTGGCACAGTTGCTGAATATAAATGAAAAAGATGAGAATTCAGGCCTTGGTCAGACTGGAGCTGCCAGGTCAAAGCCCCCTAGTGATCAATGGGTTTTGGGGCCGGGTGAGGTCAGTTTTCATTCCAATCCCAAAGAAAGGCAATGCCAAAGAATGCTCAAACTACCGCACAATTGTACTCATCTCACACGCTAGTAAAGTAATGCTCAAAATTCTCCAAGCCAGGCTTCAGCAATATGTGAACCATGAACTTTCAGATGTTCAAGCTGGTTTTAGAAAAGACAGAGGAACCAGAGATCAAATTGCCAACATCTGCTAGATCATCGAAAAAACAAGAGAGTTCCAGAAAAACATCTATTTCTGCTTTATTGACTATGTCAAAGCCTTTGACTGTGTGGATCAGAATAAACTGTGGAAAATTCTGAAAGAGACAGGAATACCAGACCACCTGACCTGCCTCTTGAGAAATCTGTATGCAGGTCAGGAAGCAACAGTTAGAACTGGACATGGAACAACAGATTGGTTCCAGATAGGAAAAGGAGTACGTCAAGGCTGTATATTGTCACCCTGCTTATTTAACTTCTATGCAGAGTACGTCATGAGAAACGCTGGGCTGGAAGAAGCACAAGCTGGAATCAAGATTGCCGGGAGAAATATCAATAACCTCAGATATGCAGATGACACCACCCTTATGGCAGGAAGTGAAGAGGAACTAAAAAGCCTCTTGATGAAAGTGAAAGTGGAGAGTGAAAAAGTTGGCTTAAAGTTCAACATTCAGAAAACTAAGATCATGGCATCTGGCCCCATCACTTCATGGGAAATAGATGAGGGGAAACAGTGGAAACAGTGTTTTATTTTTCTGGGCTCCAAAATCACTGCAGATGGTGATTGCAGCCATGAAATTAAAAGACGCTTACTCCTTGAAGGAAAGTTACGACCAACCTAGATAGCATATTCAAAAGCAGAGACATTACTTTGCCAACAAAGGTCTGTCTAGTCAAGGCTATGGTTTTTCCAGTAGTTGTGTATGGATGTGAGAGTTGGACTGTGAAGAAAGCTGAGCGCTGAAGAATTGATGCTTTTGAACTGTGGTGTTGGAGAAGACTCTTGAGAGTCCCTTGGACTGCAAGGAGATCCAACCAGTCCATTCTAAAGGAGATCAGTCCTGGGTGTTCTTTGGAAAGAATGATGCTAAAGCTGAAACTCCAGTACTTTGGCCATTTCATGCGAAGAGTTGACTCATTGGAAAAGACTCTGATGCTGGGAGGGACTGGGGGCAGGAGGAGAAGGGGACGACAGAAGATGAGATGGCTGGATGGCATCACCGACTCGATGGACGTGAGTTTGAATGAACTCCGGGAGTTGGTGATGGACATGGAGGCCTGGCGTGCTGCGATTCATGGGGTCACAAAGAGTCGGACACGACTGAGCGACTGAACTGAACTGAACTGAACTGAGGCCCACAGAGAAAGGTCTGAAGGGACTGACTCCTGGGAGAAGGTGGTATATACTCTGAGGGTGTGTGATGGGTTCTAGGGCACCATATTTTTGAATAAAGTGTTTTTGCAGCAAGAAGTTGGTAGAGTTGTTAAGATGATATACAGGATACCCAGTTAAATTTGAATTTCAGCAAATAATTTTTTTAGTTGAAGTATGTTTCATGTAATATTTGGAACACATTTTTACTAAAGCATTATTCTTTACCCGAAGTTCAGATTTATTTGGGTGTGCTGTATTTTTACTTGTCAAATATGGTAGCCTTAGAAGTCAGTCCAATGGCCTGAGAGAGCTGACACTTTTTATTTTTTATTTTTTGGCCAAGCCTGGTGGCATGTGGGATCTTAGTTCCCCAACAAGGGATCAAACCCTCGCCCCCTACATTGGAAGGGTGGAGTCTCAACCACTGGACCACCACAGAAGTCCCAACACAGCTTTTGAAACTGCAGATGTACCCAAAGGAAATAATCAACCAAAGTGAAATTGCATGTGATGGTACTAACTTAGGAAATGATTTTCAAAAATGAGCCAGGAAATGAAGTACTCTTTGTATTGTTTCTTGATAATTTATAAATGTAACTTGTACATAGGTATAATTTATTAATAGAGGAAAATTTTATTCTGTAGATATAAAACACATCTATTGTTTCATCTTTTATCTTTTTTCTTCTTATTCCTTAGTGACATTGACCAGCAGTACTTCAACTATCTATTCAGGTAAAATATAATTTTAAAATTTCAAAAAATAATTTATATTCTTCTAGAGCTAATGGATTTTTATTTTCAATAATATCTTGATTGGGGAGATCTGAGCCAGTGTGCCTGCCAGGAAGGCAACCTAAATAATTGGTGAGATGATCAGAGTTGAGGAAACGAAACAGTAATCCTGCCCTCAGGCCAGACAAGCAGGGCTTCCAACCAGCCTCAAACTAAAGAGGGCTATGCCTCTCCCTAGGGCTTTTGGAGTCTGTAAGGCTGGTAAGAACCCACACCTTTTCTTCTACACTGGGCCCTGAGATTTCTTACCCAAATGGATTCCAAAGTCTGTCTTCTTAACTCATTCCTAGACCCAGTGGATGTCCAAGGAAAGGATTTTAGCGGGAAGGTTGTGGGTGGAGGATGGACTCGCAGGCTGAGATGTCCACACACAACACACATGTATGAGGTCCTTTGGGTGCAGGATGGAGCCTGGTTTGGGGAGAAAAGAGGGTGCTTTGGGGGTCGGGAGCCAGAGGCTGGACCTTCCCCACACCGCCACCTTCTGACATGAAGCTCCAGGGACTCTGAGAATTCTGCTTTAATTTGGAGTTCCAGGTTGTTTTGAAGGTGTTTTTGTTAAGGTAGGATGAAGTGTGAGGCTTGGTTTATGACATTTAAGTGTGGTATTGAATAGTATTGAATAGATTACACTTAAATGTCATAAATCAAGTGTAATATTGAATATATGGGCTTTCTCGGTAGCTCAGTGGTAAAGAATCCGCCTGCACTGCAGGAGCTGTAGGAGACCAGGGCTCAATCCCTAGGTTGGGAAGATTCCCTGGAGAAGGGCATGGCTACCCACTCCAGTATTCTTGCCTGCAGAATCCCATGGACAGAGGAGCCTGGCGGCTACAGTCCATAGGATCACAAAGAGTTGGACATGACTAAAGCGACTTAGCACACATGCATGCATTGAATATGTGGATTCTTTTGTACCCTTGACCCAAAACAGGCATAGAATAAGGCTTAGCCACTCAATAGAATGGCCTGGGAGCATTCTTGAATCCTGGGAGTCCCCAGGGCACCCTGCAGGACCTAATTGAGAAACAACGAGGTTTGCTGTCTGAAGCTCGGGTTTGCCTAATGCAACAGCATTCTGTCCAGAGGACTGAGTTCACAGAAGTGCCTTTCAGCATTTGGTGGTTTAGTCGCTAAGTTGTGTCCTACTCTTGCAATCCCATGGACTGTAATCCACTATGCTCCTCCATCCATGGGATTCTCCAGGCAAGAATACTGGAGTGGGTTGCTGTTTCCTTCTCCAGAGGATCTTCCCGACCCAGGAATTGAACCCGGGTCTCCTGCATTGCAGGCAGATTCTTTACCAACTGAACTATGAGGGAAGCCCCTATCAGTTTTGGCCTCATGGGTTTCTGGAGGAAGTTACTCAGCTTAAAATGTTCGACATGAGCTGTATTCTCCACCTACAAACCCACCAGCTGCCTTTTCAAGAGATGTTTCTGAAAATGCAGAGAGACTCTTGGTGTTTGAAATGTTTCCGTGACATTGTACCACTTTAAACAGTTCTTCCCCCGCCCCCCCACCAGAACTTATAGCCAAGTCGAGCAGCAGCAGAGGGTTCAGGGGATGGAAAATCAAGCCACTGTGACCACCCCCACCTGCTAGTTCTTCTGCCTCTCCCCCTGTGTGAGGGTTTCACTGCCGGGGAGCCTGATGCTCAAGACTTCCTGCCTCAGACTGCTGATTCTGTTTCTAAGTCTTCTTTTCAGTACAGGTGAAGAAGGTAAACCAGGGCTGAGATTCGATTTGCCACAGGCCCTGAGCATCCAAACCCAAAGATCTGCAGTTGGTCAGATCTGTCTGGACCTCTGCCTGCTGGATTGATCTCTCTGCTGGTTTGAAAACACAGAGAGAACCTGCTATGTATCTGGCCCTGCTAAATACTTGAGATCCAGAGATGAATAAAATATGGTTCTTGATCTCAAGGCCATCACAGTGTAGGAATTAGGAAGGTGTGACATTACATTTACAAATTTTCAGACGTGGACTAGAGAACCAACTCTTTTATTTAATGATTTATTTTTACCCCCTAGTCTTGTCTTTTAGAGTCACCGTTTGGGGTGATCCTGATGATGGCATTTGGGATGCCATGTCAGGCCCTGGGAGATATTTTGGGATGGAAACGGGATCCCTCACATCCTACCATAAGAGCAATAACTTCTGCTGCTGAAGTTATAAGTGGAAGGGGATCCAGTGAGCTAGAATAATGGGGTATGTAGAGGGTATGTGCTTTCTGGAGAAAGAGATAGCAAGCAGACAGCCTGTGTAAAGGATAGAAAAGCTCCAGTCTTGTTTGTGGTGTGTATGTTTTTCACAGCTGCATGTAAACACTTATCTTACAAACCTACAACTTCTGAATGGCCAGAATGTGGCTATTCTCCATGGCCTTTGTCCTGACCCGCCTCTCTTCTCGCCTCTTTCTGTGATGCTGCTCCTCTGGGAGCTGTCAGAAAATCAGAAATGGTGATGGGAGGTAACTCAAGAGCAGGGCAGGGCAGTGCTGATGAACTCACACTGGTTTCCTTGTAAAACTGGCCTCTTCTACTTCCCTGTAATGTCACCAACTGCAGATCTGAGGTAGTGGTTCTCAGCCCTGGTACTTTATAGCTTCCAGGAGCCATGACAAATTAAAACCATGGATGCCCAGACTATTCCCTTAGAGATTCTAGCCAGGATACTGGGCTATTCAGACGTGTCTGCAGGGTGAGGCCATCCAACATTAAAACAAACAAACAAACATTCTTTGTTCTATTTGAATACAAGGTTTTATTCCTACCTCCAACTAAACCAGCTGCCTGGTAGCATGAGTTTTGACAGAAGAGGGTGTGGAAGGTGGGCTTAGGGCCACACAAAGGTGCTTGTAGACAGGCACTGGGAGATGGGACCGGTTTCCAGAGAGGAAGATGGGAGAGAGCCAAACAGGTATGACCTGCATCGTCCCTTATAGCATCAACTACAGATTGGTCCAGGAAGTTTTCAGGCACAGGGTGGATGGCGTGGGTCATGTTGTGGATTAGTTTCTTGGAAATCTACCACTCCTTCTGTAGTTAATTTTGTGATTTAGCTCACAAGTAAATTTAGCTCACATTCAACAGCTAGCTTTTAGGCTGCAGCCTCTTTGTAATTTAGAGTCTGCTTTGTTTCGCTGACAAGGACACTCTTTAGATTAGCGGGCTATGGTGATCATTCATGGTATGGCTGATGCTCAGAGAAGAGTGTGGATCCTCAGAATCATCACAAGAGATCCAGCCCTTTTACCAAAACTTGAGACATTTCAGGACATTCTCACACTCTTCCTGATGAGTTAGATTTCGTCAGAATGAGAACATTCAGTGCAGATAATTTGCTTTTAGGCAAATCTCACTATTTCCAAGTAGAATGGGTGTTGTTTTCTCAGTGCTGGTGAGGCTTTCTTCACTAGTCTGCTGTTTCTTTTTCAGTGTGGTGCTCCTGGCTTTAGCAGCTCACCCCACAGGTAAGATTTTGTTTATTTGTTTGTCTTACATTGCCCACTGACCCAGTGCTCTGACCCTGCTTAAATCTCCGAGGGAAATTTTGTAAGAGAAAGTGGCTGCCTTCCAGGGTGTCAGGAATGGCCCACATACTTGAAACTGCTCTTAATGTTCCATCATGGAATTCACTGTCCATGTGCATGTGGGCATGCACTCAGTCTCTCAGTGGTGTCCAACGCTTTGCGACCCATGGACTGTATCCCCCACCAGGCTCCTCTGTCCATGAGATTCTTCAGGCAGGAATACTGGAGTGGATTGCCATTTCCTCCTACTTTTATGTGAAATGGTAACAAATAAAACTGTGGTCTATATAAACAGTGCAGTTGTTTGGAACGAAGTTGTGTAATGCACAACTTTGTGCAGCTCAAACAGCAGCCCACTGCTTCAAAAAGCACACAGGTTTGTTAGAGTAGATAATTAAGGCAGGTAGATATTAAGGTAGGAATTTGGTGTGCGAGATTACAGAAGCTCAGAATCTAGGAGATCCCTTGGAGACCAGTTTTTCCCAGTTTTATAAAGCCTGGTCACTTGACCTAAACCCTCTGATGGGTCTTGGTGATGTTTTCTCATAGGACCATAAGGTTAATTACAAAATGTAAGGAAGTGAAACGGGAAGAAACTCCCTCTCCTCAGAAGTGTCCAAGGACTGCCCTGATTGAGCAGCTCCGATTCCTGCCCGTGTGTTAGCTTTCCATAGGACCCAGCCCTTATGGGTAGTCTAGCCCATTTTTAAGACAGAGGGACACTTCATTCTTTCCTGCTTGCTTATTACACTTTCCATGTGGAATGTCCACCTCATAGAGTGGGTGTGGGTCAGCCAAAGTGCTTTGAAGTTTCCTTATATCTGCACCAATTAAGACACAGTAAGAGTCAGGACCCATGCGTGCAGTCTTTTTCTTTTTTTTTAAGGCTCTGTTAATTTCCTTCTTTTTTTTCTTTTGGCCGTTTTGTACCACTTGTGGGATCTTAGTTCCCTAACCAGGGATTGAACCTGTGCTCCTTGCAGTGGAAGCTGAGTCCTAACCACTGGACTGCCAGGGAATATATAACTCTCAGTTAATTTCTGACATTTTAAAACAGGGCTTTATCCTTTTTGGTTTTGTCTTACCTCTTCTTTTTTTTACTTGTGTCTTCATTATTTGGTAGTACTTTCAAAACATTTTAAAATCGAAATATGATTTACGCAAAGGAAATGCATATTCGTAAATGTACAGCTTGATCAATTTTGACAAAGGTACACACCCATGTAACTCACACCTCTATCAAGATATAAAAAACATCTGTCACTCCAGAAAGTCTCCTCATGTCCTTTCCTAGTCACTCCCTTCTTACTAACCACCAGAAGCCCCTATTGATCTGGTTTCTGTTACCATACATAAGTTCTGTCTATTTTAGAGTCTCATACAAATCGAAACACATAGGAAGGATCCTTTTGTGTCTGGCTCTTGCGTTCAGCAGAGTGTTGGGGTTCATCCAGGTTGTTGTGTGTCTCACTAGTCTGTTCCCTTTATTGTTGACGAGTGTGCCAGTGTATGAACCTTTTGTTTATCCATTCACCTGATGATGTGCACATGAATTGTTCCAGATTAGTATGAATAAAGTTGCCATCAACATTCTCATAAAAGACTTTTTGTAGACTTACATTTTCAGCCCTCTTGGATAAATACCTAGGAGTAGAATTTCTGGGTCTTAGAGTAGTCATATGTTTACCCTTGAAATAAAGTGCCAATTTTCTAAAGCATTTGTACCATTTTACCTCCCACCCAGCAGCTAGTGGTAAAGAACCTGCCTGCCAATGCAGGAGACATAAAAGATACAAGTTCGATCCCCGGGGTGGGAAGATACCCTGGAGGAGGGCATGGAAACCCTCTCCAGTATTCTTGCTTGGAGAATCCCCAGGACAGAGGAGCCTAGCAGGCTACAATCCATAGGGTTGCAAAGAGTCAGACATGACTGAAGTGTCTTATTGTGGAAGCACACACAATAATGCATGAGACTTCCGCTTACTCCATGTCTTCACCAGCCTTTGGTGTTGTCTGTCTTATGTTAGCTGCTCTGCTAGGTGGGTTATGGCCTCTCAGTAGTGCTTTTGACTAAGCTGCCCTTCTCACTCAGTCCTGAGTAGCTAGAAGGATAAGCTTTCCTGTGATGCAGATGGTGTGGCTTTGACACACACCTTTGGGATACACTGGGACGGGGCGGTAGGTAGGGACCAGGTAGACAGTTCTCTGTGTCCTGGGTGCAGACCCTGATACTTCTCCCCTTTCAGGCATTTGGTTTGCTTCTTGGTGAGTGGGGTCTACGTCTCCTTCTAATCTTTCAAAGTCACAGTTCGTGCAGAAGCTCCAAGAATCTTGGAACCTTGCTTCCCCTGGGACTATTTTAGATAAGAGTAGGGAAAAGAAATTCTTCCTCTGTTTGAAAGTTTGCATTTCCTCTTTGTGTGAGGTCCCTCTGTGGTGGCATTTTCAAGAGAGAACATTTCATAGAACCAGAAGGGCAGGAGGACTTGCAGGAATCCGACCGGAAATGACCTTGTCACCTGGTGTCTATTGCTAGTACTGAGATAAAGCCAACAATACTCACTACATCTTGGAACTGACCTTCTGCTTTCCCACTGATTCTGAGGACTAAAATGTGGTGAGAGGAAATTTTCCTGCTGTTCAAATGTCAATTGTTCTTGGATGTAATAAGATCGTTGCCACACTTTTCACTATAGCAATTTCATGCTCCATTATCTTCAGAGAGATGGGATTCACTCCCTCAGAGAGTCAGCAGAATTTTAACCGTGGAGTATGAGGATGAAGGCTTAACTCAGACCTTGGTGTGTAAGCCGTGTGTTGATGCCACAAGACAAGTTTACAATGCTTGGATCACTTACTTTGTGCTTTAAGTGGGTGTTCTACACTAGCGGTGAAGGAGTGTTGTCTTTTGAGTATCCTTACACCTTTTTTGGAGAAGGCAATGGCAACCCACTGCAGTACTCTTGCCTGGCAAATCCCATGGATGGAGGAGCCTGGTAGGCTGCAGTCCATGGGGTCTCTAGGAGTCAGACACGACTGAGCGACTTCACTTTCACTTTTCACTTTCATGCATTGAAGAAGGAAATGGCAACCCACTCCAATGTTCTTGCCTAGAGAATCCCAGGGATGGGGAAGCCTGGTGAGCTGCCGTCTCTGGGGTCGCACAGAGTGGGACACGACTAAAGTGACTTAGCAGCAGCAGCACACCTTTTTTAGGCTTCTGGGTTTAGTTCTTATGTGGTTGGGTCCAGCCAGCCACATACGGCAAGATCTTCAGGTCTTCAGGGCTAACTTTGTAGCTAAGTTGAGAAGCTGGTGTGCACCCTCTCTGTTAAAGTGAAAAAAGAGGCTGGCTAAAGTCAGAGGGGAAGCATTAGAGGTCGATTTGAGATTGATTGTGCTTCCCTGGTGGCTCAGACCATAAAGAATCTGCCTGCAATGTAGGATGCCCAGATTTCATCCCTGGATCGGGGAGATCCCTGGAGAAGGAAATGGCAACCCACTCCAGTATTCTTTTTTGAAGAATCCCATGGATAGAGGAGCCTGGTGGGCTACAGTCCATGGGGTCACAAAGAGTTGGACATAACTGAGCGACTAACACAAAACTTGAGATTGAAGACCAGCAGAGCCAAGTGGAAAGTGTTTGGAACATTCTCTGTAGGGAAAGCAGGAGGTGTTGAGGTCTCCTGGATACTCTTGGTTGACTAGCACTTGTTATTTGTCAGAGATGGCCCTAACACAGTGGATACAAGTGATGAATAATCATAGAATCGTAGAATCATAGACTCGTCAAGAACAGGATGGTTCCAGAAGAGACCGTCACGGGATCAAGTACATGACAAATGTGTGGAGGTTTTAGGAATGGCTCAACGAAAGAGCCAGCTATGCTCTCTCTTGCTCTCAATAATTTATGTGATCAATTTTTTAGGATTTGGGTGAGGATTATTATGTAACTGGTCAATTCCTTAGGATGGTGATTTTTTTGCTTTATCTTCCTCCCTCCCTGTCTACTCATGACCACTCCACTGCCCTGCAGATCCCTTCACAGCTTGGGCTGGGCCGTCAAGATCTCCTCTTGCCCCACCTCCCTGTTCCGGGCACCAGGAGCCCGGTTCACCTCCCCCGAGTGAGGCGGTAGCACCCAAGGAAGTATGAGGCGTGCGTTTAATGTATTCCTTTCTGCCCAGTCCTCCTGATCACACTGACTGTACTGCAGTCTCCCTCACTCTGAAAGGGAGGTTGGGAAAAAGCCAAGAACCAACAGCCGCTAAAGAGACAGAACAAAGCCTCGGAGAACATCCTTCCACCCTCCTGGCAGGGGGTTGGGGCCGCCCGCTAGGATCCAGATGCTCAAGGCTACCCTGGCTGTGGCTTCTGGAAGGAAAGGGCCTTCAGAAGCAGTGGAGCTCTTCATGCGCTTTACACGTCTGGACCTGATGTTGGTTACAAAGTGCCTCCACCCAAATGTCTCGAGTAGATGACAGAGGTGTTCAGTGGGGCCGAATATAACGAGAAACAAAATTCTTAGCCTTTTGCTGGGCCGTAAGAAAATCAGATCCTTGAAGCCCCTCTCACTTTAAACACAGGTACATATGCACCAACCAAACCAAACAAAATCATGATAGTTACGGTAGAAAAAGAGCAACCCTCCACAGAAATGGAATTCACACCTTTCTTTCCCAATTGATGGTGGAAGCATTTGAGATCATTTTTTTTTAATTTAATTTTTTTTTAACACCAAAACCATTTTGTATTGGGGTATAGCCAATTAACAATCTTGTGATAGTTTCAGATGAACAGCAAAGGGACCATTTGAGATCATCTAAGGCTGAGGAAGTGTAGCATGCACTGTGTCTTTTGTTCTGAAACTCTTGGTTAATAAGCTTAGTGATCTAATTTTACATACGGTAATGTATATGTCTCAATGCTACTCTCTCGATTCATCCCACCCTGTCTTTCGCCCGCCCATTGTCCACAAGTCTGTTCTATGTGTCTGCCTCTCCATTGCTGTCCTGCAAATAGGTTCATTAGTACCAGCCAGTGGAAATTCACTGGGAACTCAAATCTGGTGCTCTGTAACAACCTAGAGAGGTGGGATGGGGTGGGAGGTAGGAGGTGGTTCAGGAGGGAGGGGACATGTGTATACCTATGGCTGATTCATGTTGGTGTGTGGCAGAAACCAATACAGCAATTGTAAAGCAATTATCCCCTAATTAAAAAATTAAAAAAAGAAAAAGTGATGAAGAATGTTCCACTGCCACTACCATGCTGTGAATACTCAGGAAAATTAGCCTTTCTGGCTCCAGACCATCCAGAACTGAGAGACAGACCCAGGCCTGGGGGTCTTGAAGACCTGGCGCCTCCAGAATCTCAGAAATCCGAGATTTGGAAGGATTAGGCTATCTGCCGTGGAAATGCTTAATTCCTTTTCTCTGGACATTTTTGGAAGGCTTTCTGCTTTTTTAATCTCCTGACTTCTTGTTTGTGACCAAGTTCAAATTCCAGAGAGGGAAGCAGCCAATATGTGTGATTTTCCTCTTGCACCAAGTGGAACTAAAAGAATGAACTTACTTCACTAGAAATAAATGTACCCTTTGGACCTTAAACTAAAATGAGTATGCATGGCTGTTGGCCCCTGCTCTCTTTGGTAATTAAAACACAAAAATGAGAAAAGATGTCAGAGGCATGCATTCATGATCCTTTTTTAGATATAAGAAAAAAAATAATAGAAAAATCTTAAAAAAAAAAAAAAAAAGATTCTTTTTGTCCTATACTCTGGCTGAGGCAGAGGTGGCTGCCTGATGAAGAGCAAAGATCTTAGGGTTTGGAGTGACCAGGGTGCATGTTCTGGCTCCAGAGTTCGAAAGTTGTGCAATCTCAGACACTTCACTTCTCTGAGCTCCAGTTGAAATGGGGATAAGAAAGCCTCACAGACTGTTACAAGCATTGAGAAAAACAATGTACGGAAAGCTTTTAGCACAGAGTCCTGCTCAGGGCAGGCTCTCACTAAATGGGTCATAATTGTCATCATACTTGGTCTTCCCAGGTGGCTCTAGTGGTAAAAAACCTGCCTGCCAGTGCAGGAGACACGAGACGCGGGTTCGATGCCTGGGTTGGGAGGATCCCCTGGGGGAGGGCATGGCAACCCACTCCAGTATTCTTGCCTGAATCCCATGGACAGAGGAGCCTGGTGGGCTACAGCCCATGGGGTCGCAAAGAGTCAGATACTACTAAAGCAACTTAGCACAGCACATCGTACTACTATTAATATATTAAGACAGTGCTGATGACAGAGACCCTCGAATGCTGGAGTGAATTCGCTGATACAGTGCATTTCTGGGCAGCTGGGGGCAGGGGGCAGGGGGCAGAGGGCTTTCGGGCTTTGTGTGTCAGCTCTTGCTGTTTCCACCAGGTGATCTCCTCAGCGTCCTGGACTTTCCGTTCCTGTATTTCTACAGATTCCACGGCAGCTGCTGTGCCAGGTAATCCCAGCTCGTAAAGCCCCTCACACTGTGGATTTGTATGTTTCTGTACTACCACCTGTGTCTTTGTGAAGCCCAGGCTCACTGCCCATTGTCTGAATGTGCAGCAAAAGAAAATGGTGCCCAGTGCCAATGAGGAAGGTTCCCCCCTCGGCCATCAGAGGGTTGTTAAAGGACATTCTTGGATGCTCAGAGCTGGCCTGGGACCTGCGAGGTCCCCTGTCCTGAATAATTTTCTTGGCCAGAGTAGCGGTTTTCAGAATTGCAGGAGTGAGAGAACTCTCCCACTTTTTTTCTCTCCCACAAGCAGTTCTTAAACAGAACTTCAGTATGTAAAAATGATGAAACTGATTCAGTTCAAGGCAAGATTCGGGTGCAGATTCACACCCTGTCAGCTTCTGCCTTGACTTCTCTCTTGTTTCCAAGGGGCGACCTCCAAAAAACCTTGACTGAACCCTAAGACTCTGAGAGACAGATTTTGACACCAACAGCTAGGAGCTATCTAGACCACAAGGTGATCCCTAATATTTGGCTTTGGGAAGGATCAGAGATGTGGACCAATTAGATGGATACATTTATGGTGCTACTGATAAAGAATTCACCTGCCAGTGCAGGAAATGCAGGAGACATGGGTTCAATCCCTGGATCGAGAAGATCCCCTGGAGGAGGGCATGGCAACCCACTCCAGTATTCTGGCCTAGAGAATCCCATGGACCGAAGAACAGGGCCAGCTGCAGGCCATGGGGTTGCAAAGAGTTGGACATGACTGAATGTCTGAGCATCACTGATAAACAGAAGTTCATCCCATCCTACCCACCCTCTTTCCTGCAGGAGCCCCACTTCACTTGACTTTCTTGTGCTGAGAAATGGAAAGGCTTCTGTGGATAATCCCAAAGGATGGATTCTTTATTTTTTTATCATTATTTTTTAAAACATTCTTATGTATTTATTTGGCAGCACCAGGTCTTAGTTGCAGCCTGTGGGATCTAGCTCCCTGACCAGGAATCAAAGCCAGGCTGCCTGCATTGGGAGTGCAGAGTCAGGCTCTGGACCACCAGGGAAGTCTCAAAAACATGGATTCTGATATATTTGAAAAACTGCACTTGGGTTGAATTCCAGCCTTGCTGTTTGCTCCTTTGTGTCTTTGGGCGAGTTATCCTAGTTCTCTCAAACCTTAGTTTAGTCTTCTCATCTGTAAAATGAAAAGATCATACCAATACAGGATGATTGTGTGTATTAAATAAGGTACATAAAGTTCTAAGCATCTTGCCCAGCCCAGCAATGGTGGGCATTATTATTACCTGTAAATAGAATATCAACAGACCAAGAGCAATTGCTGCATGAAAGCCAGACCACTTGTTCCCACACAAAAGAGATTGTGCCTCGTGAAGCAGTGATTCTTCACAGAGTCAAAAAGCTGATATGCAGGCTAGGTGCTGTTTCTGATGGGGGTGTGTTAGCACACACACACAAACTCAATATTATAGAGTATGCTCCTGCATTTGGGACTTCCCTGGTGGCTCAGATGGTAAAGAATCTACCTGCAATGCAGGAGTTTCAGGAGACCCAGGTTCAATCCCTGGGTGGGGAAGATCCCCTGGAAAAGGGAATGGCTACCCACTCCAGTATTCTTGACTGGAGAATCCCATGGACAGAGGTGCCTGGTGGGCTACAGTCCATGGGGTTGCAAAAGAGTCAGACATGACTGAGTGCTAACACTCTTCTGCATTTGAGCCTTAGAATGATTAAAAAAAAAAAATCATCCTCAGAGACGTTTTAGGAAAGCACTGACAGAATTCATCTTCTCAGCTCCTGTCTCTTTGGTCAGGCCGTGGCACTTGCCTGTTGGCTTGGATCTGTGGTGAGTGTCCGTGGGCTTGCTCCCCTTTGAGCCTGGTTATTTGGCTGCATTGGGTGACCAGGGTATGGAGGGAGGGCATCAGGTTTGGTTAATTTGATCAGAGCAACAGAGTTCACGGCCCATGGGTGATGGCTTTGTGGGGTGATCTTCTGCCTCCATTTCTGTCCCTTTTAATCTGTCTCATAACCCAACATGAAAAATCAGGTTTTTTCATTTAAAAGATTTGGAAATCTTTATTTGAGTTAGTTTAACTCTCCATTACATTCTACATCTCACTTCAGCACACACAGAGCTTACCCTCTTTTAAGAATGTGTCGGGACCTCTCTGTTGGTCCAGTGATTAAGAATCCACCTGCCAATGCAGGGGACACAGGTTCAAATCCCTGGTCTGGGAAGATTCCACGTGCCATGAGGCAACTAAGCCTGTATGCCCTATAGCCCATGCTCCGCAAGTAGAGAGTAGCCCCTCCACTGCCACCACTCGCTGCAACTAGAGAAAGCCTGTGTGCAACAACAAAGACCCAGCACAGCCAAAAATTAAAAAAAAAAGTAAAATTTAAAAAAAAAAGAATGTCTCCGTTTTCCCCACATCACCTCATGGCTCCCCTATAACTGTATCTCAGACTACAAGCGGTCACCTTCAGAGGTCCTGGGGGAGCTCAGGAGGGGTCCTGGAGGCCTGAGGGGTCAGAGGCCCCATTAACAGGGAGCCCCAGGCTCCCTCACTCCTGGGGTCCGCCCAGTGCTTTTTAAGACCTGCCTCCACATCGAGGGGTAGGCAAGCAGGAAGTAGAAGAGCTGGATGAGGGCAGGACCCATGAATCATTTAGAAATGATTAACCGACATGGAAGTCAGGGGAAGGACTCATGGGTACTTTCAGGAGCATGTTGGTCACAGACCAGGGGTAGCTCAGTCCTCGCAGAGTCTGTGCTGAGGGGAAGGATCGACATGGAACCATGCCCTCGGGAGAGGACAGGAGGAGCCCCAAGTGGACTGAGGTATGGCGGGGAGAGCCAGGCACCTGTGATGTTGGGGCTGCGGGGCATGGATGCCACCAAGAGGAACCCTGGAGGGCCAGCCACCTCACTGACCCCTGGCAGCCTTGCAGCCACAGGGACCCAGAGCACCTCACTCTATCTCTCCAGCTGAGAGCACATTTCCACAGGTCTGAAGGGCCGCGGAGAGCTTTGGAGGAGCCAGGAAACCTGGACCGTAATTGTGTCTCTGCCTTAGTTTGCTTGTTAGTAAAATGAGACTTGGGGCTGGGGAGCCTTTCTCTTTTGAAGATCTGATTCCCTTCAGGTGGGATGAAATGACTATCCTTATTCCTGCTTTGAGAACATAGAACTGAACCTGGGGCAAGAAAAAAAGGGGAAGAAAATGGGGATTTGGTCAAGGTTACAAGGGTCGGTGAGCACAGCCAGGAACAGAATTGCAGGTCACTGGATTCCCAGCCTCCTGCTTCCCCACAGGGGCTCCTGTGGGGTGACTCAATGCCTTAATCCAGAGCGGGCTGGGCTCCCGGCTCCCACGCCTGCAGAGACAGACCTGTGCAAACTTTGCAGGCTGTTAGGCCAAACAGGCTGGATTGTACACAGAGGAAACCTAATCCCCATCTCTGGTTCTGCCCCAAGAATGTGAGCTCATCAAATCTAATGAAGTGAAGGCGCGCATTTCTGTGAAATCTGGCCTTAGGTTGTGTTTAATCAGTTCAACCCGCTTCTAAGTACACCTGTCAAGACACTTACGTAATGCCTGCTGAGACCAAGGCACATTGTTTGAGTCTGTTTGGGAAATACAGAGACGCCCAAGATGGGACCCCTCCCTCTCAGGGCTCATGAGCTGGGTGGGAGCCACACCCCAGCGCCCATAATAGAGGTCAGATGGCAGGATGGCACCCCACACCCCTGAAAGGACAAAGGAGGAGGTACGTAGAGGTCAAACTCCTGGAAGGCCAGTCTCAGGTCCCCTTGAGAAGTGAGGGCTCTTTCAGGCTTTACTCCCAATGCATCTGTTCTGTGTAGATCCCCTTGTTTTGGGGGACTTCTATTATGCAGCCTTCCCCTTGAACAGCAGTGAGATCAAACCAGTCAATCCTAAAGGAAATCAACCCTGTATATTCATTTGGAAGGACCAATGCTGAAGGTGAAGCTGTAATACTTTGGCCACCTGATGCGAAGAGCCGACTCATTGGAAAAGACCCTGATGCTGGGAAAGATTGAAGGTGGGAGAAGAAGGGGACGACAGAGGATGAGATGGTTGGATGGCATCACAGACTCAATGGACATGAGTGTGAGCAAACTCCAAGAGATAGTAAAGGACAGGGAGGCCTGGGGTGCTGCAGTCCGACTTAGCAACTGAACAACAATAACCCCTGTAGATTCTTTTTTGTTTAAACGTCTTATTTTACATTGGAATATAGCTGACTAACAATATTGTAATTGTTTCAGGTGGACAGCAGGGACTCAGCCATACTTTTATCCATTCTCCCCCAAATACCCCTCCCATCTAGGCTGCCACTTACTGTTGAGCAGAGTTCCCTCAGTTCTTACCTTGAACCTAGGGGCCAGTCCACACCCTCTGACTTCATATGATGAATGTTTCCTTGGAAGTCTTTTCCTAACCGTTTGTTTTGCTTGGAAAAAAAAAAAGCTGAAGCTCTGCCTTGGCAAACACCAAACTCCAGAAGTATTATAAGAGGGAGCAGGAGATACTCTCCTCCAGATTTTTTTTTTCTTTTATGATTTACCCAGAGATCTCCCAGATTTCTATACCCACTCCCCACCTCCAGGGAAATGATCTCATCATAGCTCCTTGGCATAGTAGAGTTAATGGTTTTTTTTAACTTTTGATGTTTTTATCCAGAGATCACTGGAAAACAGAGATGAGACAGAGGTGTTGTCATAACTAAAAATTGACTAATGTTTGTAAGGTAAATAAAAAATGTCACAGAAAATAGCTACTGGCTACAGGACTTCCCTGGTGGCTCAGACGGTAAAGCGTCTGTCTACAATGCAGGAGACCCGGATTTGATCCCTGGGTCAGGAAGATCCCCTGGAGAAGGAAGTGGCGATCCACTCCAGTACTATTGCCTGGAAAATCCCACGGACAGGGAGCTTGGTAGGCTACAGTCCATGGGGTCACAAAGAGTTGGACACTACTGAGCGACTTCACTTTCACTTTCACAGGAAGATGTCTCACTTAAAAAAGTCTATTTTCTCCTTGCAGCGGATTTTTAGGATTCTTTCTCATGTTCAGCACCATGAAGCTAAAAA
Source organism: Bubalus bubalis (assembly GCF_019923935.1). Lineage (NCBI taxonomy): Eukaryota > Metazoa > Chordata > Mammalia > Artiodactyla > Bovidae > Bubalus > Bubalus bubalis. Next base: position 28,840,223 of record NC_059178.1, on the reverse strand, counting down.
GCCTTATGGCTCCGGGGCAGTGCGCAGCCTGGATTTTCTTTGCTAAGGTAAGAGGGAGGGAGAGGGTGGAGAACCCATCTCAGGAGCTCTTGGGTCCAGTGTTCTCAGAGCCCATGTGCTGCAGGTTGGTCTTCAGGGACTCGTCTCTAGTTATTGACCCTGAATCTGATCCTTCACTTGTTTAGGTAACAATTTCCAAGGGCTTCTGCCTATTTTAGGCTTCCCTGGTGGCTCAGATGGTAAAGAATCCTTCCAATAGACACAAGTTTGATCCCTGGGTCGGGAAGATCCCCTGGAGGAGGACATAGCAGCTCACTCCAGTATTCTTGCCTGGAGAATCCCGTGGACAGAGGGGCCTGGCAGGCTACAGTTCATGGGGTTGCAAAGAGTCAGACAAGGCTGACACAACTTAGTAGGCACATGCATGGTTGATTTACAATATTGTGTTAGTTTTTGCTGTACAGCAAAGTGAGTTAGTTATACATATATCCACTCATTGTTAGATTATTTTCCCATATAGGTCATTACAGAGTACTGAGTAGAGTTCTCAATGCATGCTATGTAGTAGGTTCTTACTAGTTATCTATTTTGTATATAGCAGTGTGTATGTGTCAATTCCAATCTTCCAGTTTATCCTTCCCTCCCCTTCCCCCCCTCAGTAATCATGTTTTCTATGCGTGTGAGTCTGTTTTGTATATAGATTCATCTGTATTATTTTTTAGATTACACATACAGGTGATACCATATGATATTTGTCTTTCTCCATCTGACTTATATCACTTAGTAGGACAGTCTCTAGGTCTGCCCATGTTGCTGCAAATGGCATTATTTCCCTTTTTTATGGCTGAGTAATATTCGGTTGTTTATATGTATCTCATCTCCTTTATCCATCCTCTGTCTATGGACATTTAGGTTGCTTCCCTGTCTTGGTTATTGTAAATAGTGCTGCAATGACTCATTTGAGAAGACCCTGATGCTGGGAAAGGTTGAGGGCAGGAGGAGAAGGGGACTACAGAGGATGAGATGGCTGGATGGCACCACCGACTCAGTGGACATGGGTTTGGGTGAACTCCGGCAGTTGGTGATGGACAGGGAGGCCTGGCGTGCTGCTGTTCATGGGATCACAGAGTCGGACACGACTGAGCGACTGAACTGAACTGAACTGAACATTGGTGTGCATGTATGGGAAGAAATATATTTAACTACATTGGGAGGAACTTCAGAGGAGTAGGAGAAAATGGAGTCCCTAAAAGCCAAGCCATAGAGAGCATTGTGAACTTTTGAATGAGACTGACCAAGGGTAATTTTTTCTTTTTTGCTGCACTTTATGGCTTGTGGGATCTCAGTTTCCTGACCAGGGATTGAGCCCGGGTCATGACAGTGAAAGCCTGGAATCCTAACCACTAGGCCACCAGGGAGGTCCCCTGAGGGTAATGTTTTAAGCAGATTAATAAGGTGACAGTGGTTAAGACAGATTGGAAATGACTTCTGAGCATTTAGAAGAGAGCTGAATCAAGGTAGAGATGGCAGGAAGAAAGGTGAAAGGTCAGGCTTGACTTAGAATTTGATCCCGATCCAGGGATGGAACCTGAGTGTCCTGCATCTCCTGCATTGTCAGGCAGATTCTTTACCACTCAGCCACGGGGGAAGCCTGACTTATAATTAGAAGGAAAATACATTTTAATTATACAATTTGTCCTATAACTGTTATGTGATGTAATAAAATTAGCTAACAAAGACTCAGATCATTTTAGAACAGATTTGGGGGATAGTTTGGACAAAGGAATGATGAATATTGTTGTTTGTTATTTTTTAGTGGTTAAGTCGTGTCCAACTCTTTGTGATTCCATTGACTGTAGCCCACCAGACTCCTATGTCCATGGGACTTCCCAGATGAGAATACTGGAGTGGGAAGCCATTTCCTTCTCCAGGGGATCTTCCCAACCCAGGGATAGAACCTGCATGTCCTGCATTGACTGGTGGATTCTTTGCCACTGAGTCACTGGGGAAGCCCAGTGATGAATATGGAAGGTGACAAGTGACTCCAAAGTTTTTGCTAGAGACAAATGAGTTCTGTGGCCTTAACAAACAGAAATGGGGGTGATTATGAAAGAACATCCTTTGGGAGAAACCTGGTGATATACATTTTAGACAGATGTGTATAGTGATAAACCATCTGCATGGAGCTCTTTTGTGTTGGAAACATGGGGTGAAATGTAGGTGAGTGTTTAGGGATTTGTCCATTTGGGCTTCACCTGTAGAAAGATGCAGTTGAAGTCAAGAAAACCTATCCATCAAGGAGCTCACTAAGAGCATGAAAGGATTTGGGGAGAGCAGAGCAGAGTCCTAGGACTTAGCCTGGGAGAAACTTAGATACCAGGGACCAATAATGAGCAAGAAAGAAAAGTCATAGCTGGAAGGTAGAGAGGATCAGAGAAGTTCAGAGCAGGGAAGTCTAAAGGAGAATTGTAAGGAGTAAAGCAGAATGCCACCCAAAGGTCAAAGTGACCACAGTAAGAAGAGTCTAGAGCAGGCACTTTGCTAAGCTTTGTGGAAACAGTTTAAAGGGCAGAAGTGGGAGTGGGGCGGGGGGGGGATCATAAACACTCAACAATACCTAAGATGTGGAGAGAAGATTGTGACTGGTGGTGGGCAGAGCTAATGAAGATAACTTATTTTCTAGGAAAAGAGGGACTTGGACAAGCTTGAAAGTAGAAAAGGAGACACCCTGATACAGAGATTTCATGATGCTAGAGAATGAGGAGAAAATTTGGAAAATAAGTTTCAAAGGGAAGTGGAAGGAGTGTGTGTGTGTGGCGGGGGGTGAAATGTAAAACCCTTTTCCTGGGCTTTACTTGAAGGTAGAGGGCTTCCCAGGTAGCTCAGTGGTAAAGAATCTGCCTGCCAGTGCCGGAGATGGTATAGATGCAGGATCCATCCCTGGGTTGGGAAGATCCCTGTAGGAGGAAATGACAAATCAAGCCAGAGGAACCTGGTGGGCTACAGTCCATGGGGTTGCAAAGAGTCAGACATGGCTGAGCACACATGCACTCATGGGAAGGTAGACAGGCTGTTCTGTGAGTTACGTGGCAGAGGAACTGGGATTCGCAGGAATTCAGGGGAGGAAAGACTGACTTTGATCAAGAGGCATTGAACCCCTTTAGTCCTCAGTTTTTTTGTCCATAAAGCAAGGGATCTGGACCAGAAGATAGAAAGAAAATTAAAAAACATGATTCAGACAGGGAATGTCTCATACTTGGGACTAAATGCTGATGGTATCTACATCCAATTGTAGGATTATCTATTATGAAGATCTGCTGGGAACCATATCATTGAATGTCAGTGCCTACTTAGTAAAACGTGTGCCAGATTTTAAAAGTCTTTCATAGAACTGATCAGAATAAAGTAGGAAACCACTTAGCCATCAGACTTTCTTTCGTCTCTATTATCAAGTTCCATCTTCTCCTGGGGAAGATTATTATAAAGGCCATACATATATTATGTATAAATGCCATAAGATATGTATAAATATTATGCCAGAATGTTCCTCTGTGTTCTTATTTAGAGTCTTTGTTATTGTTTTTTTGTTGTTGCATGCATGCTCAGTCATGTCCAACTGTTTGTGACCCCATGGACTGTAGCCCACCAGGCTCCTCTGTCCATGGGATTCTCCAGGCAAGAATACTGGAGTGGGTTGCCATGCTCTCCTCCAGGGGATCTTCCCAACCCTGGGATCAAACCTGTGTCTCCAGCATCTCCTGCATTGGAAGGCAGGTTATTTACCACTAGCACCACCTGAGAAGCCCCTGTGAGATAATGCATGTAAGGATAAACCACGGAGTGCTATGCAAACACAGAGCATAGTGTAGAATCACTCAAACCCTGAACAAGATTGAATTTATGAACTAGCTCTGAGTCCCAGCTCGGCCACACTTTCTAGGTGTGTGCTTTGTTATCTCACCTGTAACCAAATATAATAATAATGTCTATGTTCAGAGAGGGTTGAGTAATATTTAGACAGCCCTGGAATAGTGAGTGTCAGGCAGCTGACAGGCCCTCCTTGGCCCTGTCGACCCCTGGTTTAATTCTTCTACCAGATTAACCAATGATTTCCTGAGTCTGCATTTTCCATTTGTATTTGCTGGTTCTAGACTGTGAATTGAGTTGGGAACTGCCTGCTCCAGACTCTGCTCAGAGATCAAAGCCCAGGAGAATAGACTCTCGCACAGCATATTTCATGAGACACTGCCTAACAAAAGATGCAATTGATGTACCATTCACAATGTTTTTCTGCCTATATAAAGAGTCATTGATTCAGAGCAGTTGCTGTGCCTGTGAAAATGTGTGTTTGTTGGTCTCCGTGGAGACCACCTCTGGCTGTTCCGTGACCACCAGACTTAATTATACACTGGGGTTGCCAAGGGAGCCTGCAGAGCTGTATCCATAACAACACATCCTTGTGTAGTAAAAGGACCGCAGTCCTGAACTGTTTTCCGTTTAGGAGTTTCTCTTAAAAGAGTTGAGAAGGCTGTGCTGGGAAGTAGCAGCCTTGTTTTGATTTATCCTTAGGAAGAACTCTTGAGTGGATAGGAATTGCTCTGAGTTTTGACCTCCTCTTGCTCAGGTGGTTTAGCCAGGTCTCGGGAGCATGACCTGGCATCTTCCTTTTTCCCAGTGACATGTTGACATTTCTCTTGACCTATTGCCAAGATATTGAACTGAGAAGGAAGCTTGGCTAAGTGAGTTTCAATGTGTTTTAAGTATAGGATGAACTTGTGAAAATGTCCCCAACAGATGCTGTGATGGTTTGGTGTTTGGAATTTTCAAATGTCTCCCAAGACCATGGGGGAAATGCTTGCTGGTGGAACTGCAAAAAAGAAAAAGAAGCAGCAGCCTAGTGTCTTTTATAATGGAATCATACAGATTTCATAACTTCTAAATAACATAATTTTTTTCCATCAATTTTTTTTTCCTGATGTATTTGCAGGAAAGTTTCAGAGCTTACCATGAAGTCATACCTTGAACTTCTGAGAAAGTGACAAATGAACAAATCCTTCAGGTTCTGGAATAGATGTAGATTCAGTTTCTGGTGCATACATGCTTGTTTGCATGCACACGCGCGCGCGCACACACACACACACACACACACACACAGATTGCAGAAAGATCCTGGAAGTACAGTTGTGATCCCCATCACACTTTGCTCTCTCTAGTTCTAGTCTACACTGAACAGAGTGTTAGTTCTTCTCTGTCTTCTACTTCTTACTCTGTTACAGCTCTTAAACTTTTTTTTTCCCCCAGTTTCATACAAATGTAACTGTCACATGGCACGGTATTAGTTTAAGATGTGGAACATAGTGATCTGATATTTGTATATACAAATGATCACCACAATATATTTAGTTAACATCCCTTACCTCCCATGGTTTAGTTGCTAAGTTGTGTCCGACTCTTGCAACCCCATGGGCTGTAGTCTGCCAGGCTCCTCTGTCCATGGGATTTTCCAGGCAAGAATACTGGAGTGGATTACCATTTCCTTCTCCAGGGGATCTTCCCGACCCAGGAATCGAACCTGGGTCTCCTGCATTGCAGGCAGATTCTTTACCGACTGAGCTATGAGGGAAGCCTTACCTCCCATAGTTACAAAAAATATAGATTTGCTTTGTGGATTTGCACATCATCCTTCTCTGTGTCATTCTGGTTTAGTATATGTGCTGCTGAAACAAACACAGTTACTTCTTTTTCTTTATCATCATCATCCCCATCATCTTCATCACCATCTGTTGGTGTGGAGAGCCTGTTGCTGTCTTTCCTTGCTTCCTAGGTGGGAAAAGGTAATCCCCAAAGAGAAGGTTACTCCCCTCAGTTTATTACTGGTATTGTGTGTTCAGTCATGTCTGACTCTTTGTGATGTGAACTCTAGCCACCAGGCTCCTCTGCCCATGGGATTCTCCAGGCAAGAATATTGGAATGGGTTGCCATTTCCTACTACAAGGGATCTTCACGACCCAGGGATCAAACTTGAGTCTCCTGTGTCTCCTGAATTGGCAGGCAGATTCTTTAACCACTGGGCCACCTAGGAAGCCCTTCCCTTCACTTTGGTATTTGCATTTCTTCCTATTTTCTCAACTTCTGTAGACTCCTCACTCGTTATTCCTGTCACATTTAAAATCTCATTTGAACAGATTACTTTCTGGGTAGCAGTTCATATTTCTTTATTTTCTTCCTCAAGCTGTTATTCAGCACCTTGATGTGTTCTGGAATGGTCTGATGAAAAGACATTATTCAACGCAATGTAGCTGTAGCTTTTTTTTTTTTTTTTAATTTTTCTTTTTAGCTGTAACTTTTATGTTGAAAGAGTACGCTTACAAAATCTAATCATGACTGTTTCCTAATTAAATCATTTTTCTTTTTCACAGTCTAAGTGGCTAGGGCAATGAGAAAAAATTTTTCATGGAAAATGGAAACTTAGAGGCAGCAGCATAATTTCCTTTACAGTCTCTAACTGGGCAATAATAACATGTCTATGTCTTTCCATGACATCACCGCTGAGGCGACGGGAGCATGAAATAGCAAGTTCAGAAGCTGCTCTGTGTTTGTTGAACTATATGGAAACAGTCAGCAAGAAGCTGGTTATCTGGGAATTATTCGTTTATAAGCAAGGTTTTCCCAGAGGACACGTGAGAGGGGGAAATACAGTTTTGGACTGAGGGGGGGATATTAAATTCCATTTCCTTTTGTCAAAATAATTCCTAGGGAAGTGAGTGATGTTAATGGACATTTTGCTATTTTGGATAAGGTTGTTTTTTTTCTTGTTTCCGATTATGAACCCCTGATTTTTTTCTGGGCTATTTTTAGTGCCATTGATCATCACAGTGTTCTCTGCTGCAAAAATGTGATAACGATTCTGGACTTCTCAACTTTTGACCTGAATGAATTTGCTTTAAAGAAAATACCCGGAATTTCTGCCCATGTTCTGACTGCAAGGTTTATAGGAATTCTGTCAGTATCCAAGATAATTTATAATACCTAAATTAAAGTTTTTGGCAATACAAAGAGCAGTTAATTGGGAAAGTTTACAAGGCCTCCACTGTGGGAATAAATTGATGTTTCCTTGGTTCATTGTGGATACAATAAATGATGGCTGAGTGAATGCTTATTTTATGCATCTTTGCAGGCTTGTGCACTCAGATCAGAAATAAAGGTACAATTCTGCACATATCTTGTAGAGTCCCTTCCACTGCCCCCAGTTATGCTCTTATAATGTATGTGCCTGTGTCTTTAGCTGTGCCATTAATCCTGTTTGAGTTCATTTTTCCTTATGAAGATCTTTTGTCCCAGTCATTAGATCCAAGTTCCCCAGGGTGTGGCTGGACACAAGGTAATTAGCAGGGTGCACTTCACCATCTGTATGTGCCCAAACCAGAGGGCAAGCATCAGGCCTGTGTCATTGGAGAATGAGCTGGCAGTCAGAGCTAATAAAATAAAGCAGTTTTTGGGAACTCGGAAGGAGCAAACTTTCATTATGGGAAAGCTAAGTTTTTTGTTGTTGTTTTGTTTTTTAAAATATTTGGCTGTGCCAGGTCTTACTTGCCACCAGGGATGGAACCCAGGCCTGCTGCATTGGGCGCTTGGAGTCTTAACCAGTGGACCACTAGGGAAGTCCTGGGAAAGCTAAGTTTTGACACATGATAATAGAAAAGAATAACATGTGGATTTGAAAAACTTAGTAGACATCTACTTGGTGCCATTTTGGGCAAATAACTTCTCTCTCCCATAATGCCTTAGAGACATCTTGGTGACCTGGCCCCCCGGGGGCCCCAAGTACCCCACTGGATCTTGCCCCATGCTTGTTCTCCTGTTTTATCCCCCAAAGTGGAATTTGCTTAAAGTTCCAGTGGCTCAGATGATAAAGAATCTGCCTGCAATGCGGGAGACCCAGATTCGATCCCCAGGTCAGGGAAGATCCCCTGGAGAAGGGAAAGGCAACCCACTCCAGTATTCTTTCCTGGAGAACTTCATGGACAGAGAAGCATGAGTCCATGGGGTCTCAAAGAGCAACTAACATTGCACAGATAGTCATTTGCTCATTTTTTTTCTGTTGAAAATGCCCTCCCTTACAAAAAGTAGTCCAAACTTGCTCCGCACCCCACCCCGCCCCCTCACCCCGACTCTTCATCAGCACTTTAAAGTGACCCAGTGGTTCTTTAGGTTAAGATTTCTGATGCTGTTTTTGTTTTTCTCTAAGTAGGCTGCGTCAGTCTGTAAGGCCAGGCAGTTCACAAGCTGTTATGTGACACCAAAACAGCCAATCTGTTAGTCAAATGAGTAGCAAAAAAGGTTTTTTACAGTCAACAGTTGATTGCCTGATATTATGTAAGATGTACTAAGTCGCTTCATTTGTGTCCAATTCTTTGCAACCCTATGGGCTGTAGCCTGCAGGCTCCTCTGTCCATGGGATTCTCCAGACACGAATATTGGAGTGGGTTGCCATGCCCTCCTCGAAGGGATCTTCCTGACCCAGGGATTGAACCTGCATCTCCTGCATTAGCAGTCGGGTTCTTTATCACTGGCACCATCTGGGAAGCATATATTATATAAGCTAGACCACATTTGACCACGTGTTAGAACACATGTGTAATTGTATCTGATTGTTTCTGTGCATACCTGTGGGTTTGGGGTAGTAGATTATGAGAGGAACAGGCTGTCTCTGGCTACATTTCCACATCTGTCTTCTTGTCATGTGACTTCTGGGGGTGTTGCAGGGGATACAGGGAGACACCCCTCCTTCAGTTATTTGAAATGAACTTCTTTTCTAATGTCTTGAGCGTCCTAGCTATCTGTGAAGGACAGAACATATCAAGTGTATTCCAATGAAAAGGGAAATGGAATAATTGCCAAAACGTTCCCTCTCAAAGTGTTGAGCTCCCAAATCCTAACAATCCTGTATTGTTTATCTTAAAAAAAATTTTTTTTATTAGAGTATGGTTGATCTGGGGCTTCCCAAGTGGCATTGGTGGTAAAGAATGTGTCTGCCAGTGCAGGAGATGCAAGACAAATAGGTTTGCTCCCTGGGTCAGGAAGATCCCCTGGAGGAGGGCATGGCAACCCACTCCAGTATTCTTGCCTGGAGAATCCCATGCACAGAGGAGCCTGGCGGGCTGCAGTCCATGGGGTCAGAAGAGTTGGACCTTAGCATGCACCTGCGGACATGGTTGATTTACAGTGTTGTGTTAGTTTCTGCTCTACAACAAAGTGAGTCAGTTGTGCCTGTATTAACATATGTATCCACTCTTTCTTAGATTTTTTTTTCCCATAGGCCCTTACAGAGTTTTTTCATTTATTATTTTTTATTGAAGTATAATTGCTTTACAATGTTGTGGTCGTTTCTGCTATACAACAAAACAAATCAGCTCCATGTATATATGTATTCCCTCTCTCTTGAACCTCCCTCCCACCAAATCCTAACATTTTCAGGGTGCACAGAAGTAAACAGCTCTGGCATAGCCAGGTGGGAGCATACATTTGGCAGTTTGGAACAGGAGTGCCGACATTGCTTACAGTAGGGTTTATGAGATAGGAATGCAAGCCTTGAGGTGGTGAGCACGTCCCTGACTCTCACTTGAAGGGAAAAACCAGCCCAGTTCTGAGCCCAGGGAAGAAATGGTGCTTCTTCTACTGGTGTATCCCTGCTCTGACATCTGAGTTGAGCTTCACCATGTGAACCACTCAGATCCAGTCAAGTCCTAACGCATCTTTTGTGAAGCCGGTCACGCTTATTCTTATTTTCAAGTTATGCTTAGACAGTTGACTGTTCACTCTAAGAATTATATAATCATGACTCCATTTCAATACTCACACCTCCTATGAGGGTTTTCTTTTCCCTGAAAAAGAATGTTTCAAGTTGCTCTGTGGGAAGTTGATATATTCAACAGAGATTCATAGAGTGACCTGTCACAGTCCAGGCTGAGAAGATGAGACAGCAGAGGGAAGGGACAAAGAGCCCTGCATTTTGGAGGCAGAGAGGATTGGAAAAAAATCCCACTCTCCAACAATGTAACTTTGAAAAGATTCCTTAGCCTCTGGATATATCAGTTTTCTCATCTGTAAAATGGGAATAATCGTATAACTTTCACAGAAATATTACAAGGATTACATGAAATAATGTACTGTTGTTGTTGTTCAGCCGCTTAGTCCTGTCTGACTCTTTGTGACCCCGTGGACTGCAGCATGCCTGGCTTCCTTGTCCTTCACTATCTCCCAAAGTTTGCACAAACTCATGTCCATAGAGTCGGTGATGCCATCCAACCATCTCATCCTCTGTCATCCCCTTCTCCTCCTGCCCTCAGTCTTCGCCAGCATCAGGGTCTTTTCCAATGAGTCGGCTCTTCGCATTAGGTGGCCAAAGTATTACAGCTTCAGCTTCAGCATCAGTCCTTCCAATGAATATTCAGCGTTGATTTCCTTTATGATTGACTGGTTTGATCTCCTTGCTGTCCAAGGGACTCTCAAGAGTCTTCTCTAGCACCACAATTTGAAAGCATCAATTCTTCGGCACTCAGCCTTCTTTTTGGTCCAACTCTCATATCCGTACACGACTACTGGAAAAACCATAGCTCTGACTACACGGACCTTTGCTGGAAATAATGTATGTTGAGCAGTTAAAGTTTGCTCATATTAATTGAAAAGAATAAGCTTTTTCCTTGCAGATGGAGAAATGTTTGAAGTACTCTTTGTATTCTGGATTTGGCTACAATTTGAGAGCTGCTCACTTGTATCATTAGAAAACCTTCACTTCTGCTTTGTTCCAGTTTGACAATCTAGTGTCAAGAGGAAATTAAAATGACCAGATTCAAGTGGCATCATAGGTTTTAAAGTTCTTCTTTCAAGTAACTCAAGGAACCTGATTTATCATTTGATCTAACATTTTGGAAGTCACAGATGTCTGTTCTAAAAAAGAAAGCAAAAGAGGAAGCAGCAGTCCTAAAGGTTGATGGATGGGCCTTCAGCAGGGAAATGCAGCTTTCGGTCTCTGCTAGTTTGGTTGTCAGAGAATGGGGGTTTGAGACAGAAGTGGTTTTAAATCTGATGTAGAGCCACACACCCACCAGAATGGCTAAAATTAAAGAGACTGACAATACCAAGTGTGGGTGAGGATTTGAAATAATGCCTGGTTTAGAAAACACTGAAGCTCAACAAGAGTTGTTATGACTAGGCAGCCTCACTCTTGGTTTATACCCACAAGAAATGAAGACATATACCCGCAGCAAGGCACGTTCGGTGGTAGGGAGTTAGAGGTGATGGTCCCACAATTCTGAATAGAGTAAAAAACTTTTTTGTGTTGTTTTTTGCCACACCATGCAGCTTGTGGAACCTTAGTTCCCCAGTCAGGGTCTGAATGCATGCCATGGCCGTGAAAGCAGTGAGTCCTAACCATTGGGCCTCCACGGAATTTCCCATACTAAACAACTGTTGAATGGTACACTTTTATCAGGGTGAATTTTATAATATGTACATTCTATGTCAGTAAGACTTATTTTTTAAAAAAAAAATCCATAATAGGAATATCCGCAGTAGTTTTACTCATAACAGCCTCAATCTGGAGGAAGTAGTCCATACATCAGTTAAGGAGAAATAAATTTTGGTCTAGCCATACAATGGACCAGTACACTGCAATAAAAGAGCCTATAGCCACAAAAGTGATTTGGATGTATTGATTGGGAAAGAACCTTGTGAGATGCTGAAAGGGTTTCTTTTCTATCTGGTGGTGGCTATATGGGTGTTTAAAGATGTAAACATTCAACAAGCCCCACACTTAAATTTAAGCTCATCGTGTACTTGACTGTATTTGTGTTATAATTCGATTTTTACAAGTCTAACGTGGGCGCTGCAAGGGTGCGGTCCTCAGAAAACACAGCTGAGCTGCCTCTCCAGCTGGTCCCTGGGAAGCCCAGGTGTTGGGGCCAGCAGACCCTCCCGGCTCTGACCTTGACCCTGTCTTTATACTACAGATGACCATGGGTTTCACTTACTGAAGAAAGAGAAGAGCCCACAGGCTGGTGCCTTGCTGATCTGGGCCCTGGCCACCAGTTCTCTTGAATATCACGGTTGGAGAGGATTTCTAATCAATATTCAGCTCAGTGCCAAGGCAAAGAAAGTGAGCTCAGCCTTCCTGGTAGCATTGCAGAAGTATTTATTGTTCTGCCTCTGCTCCACAGGCTTCAGTGTTTCTTCAGTAAGAAGTAGCCTCTGCTGAACCCTCTCTCTTGACGGAGGGGGGCCTTCGATAGGCTCCTGGCTGCACCTGGAGGAGGGTGGGTCCACGATCGCTACCTGCACTCAGGCTTCCTGGTTTCTTTGATGGAACCCAGGCAGGACCACAGCGCAGACTGCTCTGTTCTTAGCTTTCTAAATTGTTCAGGGGCTACTCCTTGTGAATCACATGGGGACCACCTCACTCTAGCCAGCTGCCCAGGTTTTCTAAGTTAACTGATCTCTGATTTGGGGGAGAGGGGGAAAGATACATATATTCAGTCGCCAAGTCATGTCCGACTCTTTGTGACCCCATGAACCACAGCACGCCAGGCCTCCCTGTCCATCACCAACTCCTGGAGTCCACCCAAACCCATGTCCATCCAGTCGGTGATGTTATCCAGCCATCTCATCCTCTGTCGTCCCCTTCTCCTCCTGCCTTCAATCTTTCCCAGTATCAGGGTCTTCCAGTGAGTCAGTTCTTCCCATCAGGTGGCCAAAGTATTGGAGCTTCAGCTTCAGCATCTGTCCTTCCAGTGAATATTCAGGGTTGATTTCCTTCACAATCGACTGGTTAGGGATATTACTCAGCCTTAAAAAAAGAACAAAACTGGGTCATTTGTAGAGACGTAGATGGACCCATAGAGTGTCATACGCAGTAAAGTAGGTCAGAAAGAGAATAACAAATATCGTCTATTAATGCATACGTGTGAAATCTAGGAAAATGGTACAGATGAACCCATTTGCCAGGCAGGAATAGAGATGCTGACATAGGGAATGGATGTGTGGACACGGGGTGGGGAGATGGCCTGGGAGATTGGGGTTGACTTGTGTGCGTTGCCATGTGTCAAATAGATGGCTAGTGGGAACCTGAGGGCAGGTGCCCTGCAGTGACTTAGACAGGTGGGGTGGAGGGTGGGGAGTGAGGTCCAAAAGGGAGGGGATATATGTATGCATGTAGCTGATTCGCTTTATTGTACAGCAGAAACTAACACAGCATTGTAAAGTAACTATACTCCAATTACAAAAAAAAAAAAGCTGACTAACATTAAGTGGCTTCTCTCATGCAGTCGGTCTGCCTGCCTCTTGGGGACACACGTTGTGTGTCTGGTCATGGACCTTTTTGGCTTCGGCTGCAGTGAAACTCCTGAGCCGCCGCCGCCTCTGCTGTCTGCAGCCTCCGCCCCACCGCGAAGGTAGACGTATCTGGCGTGGATTTGGTGTAATAGCCTCATCTCCACCTCCCTATCTTTGTTTTCCTGCTCCCTTCATCTCCCTTATCTACTTCCTACAGACATGTCAAGTCTGTAACACTGTCTTTTAAGCTGCTTGAAAATTCTCACTGGAACAAGTCAAGGAGTAAATCAAATTCCCTCTGTCCCTTTCAAAAAATGTTGTAAGTGAAAGAGTAAAATGCAGTCCCTGAGAAATGCTTTATAGCTGATTCCTTTGTCTTAGGGATGGGGAACCTGAAATCCAGAGGGAGGAGTGATTGGCCTGAGGTTACTCAGTGAGTTTGTGATGCAACAAGGGACTCTCAGAGCCCCGAGGCTGTCTCATAGACATGGCACACGAACAGATTAGGGTGAGCTCTTCTGAAGTCCAAGTCTGGACATCTGATGAAACTACACACCCCGTTGTCCTGGCCCTGGCTTCCCATGGTTTTGGGGATTTTTTGTGTGTTTTTGGCCACACCATGTAGCTTGTGGGAACCTAGTTCCCTGACTAGGGATCAAACCCTCACCCCCTGCATTGGAAGTGCAGAGTCTTAACCACTGAACCTCTAGGGAGGTTCCTGCCCATGAATAGAATTCCCATGGGATTTGTGTTTTCAATACCTTGCAAGGAAAAAGGGGTTTCCAGCCATTGCTTTTTTCCTCTCTCTTCAGGTTTTCTTTGGCTTTAATGGTGGCCTCCACCCACCTCACACTTTCCATTTCCGTTAGTACTAATGCCCAGTGGCTTAGAGATTGTGAGCTTGTCCATACTGTTCCTTCTGTGTAGAAAGCCCTTTCCCCATTTCCTCACCTGGTAATTCTTAACTGTCTTTCAGCATCAGCTCAGGAATAATCTCAATGTGGGACTTGTTCCCATAATTGGGTACACCCATGTCTTGGCATGAGTGTGTGCTCAGTCACTCAGTTGTATCCAACTCTTTGCAACTATAGTCCGCCAGGCTCCTCTGTCAGTGGAATTTCTGAGGCAAGAACACTGGAGTGGGTTGCCATTTCCTCCTTCAGGGGATTTTCCCGACCCAGCTATCGAACCCCTGCCTTCTGCATGGGCAGGCAGATTCTTTACCACTGCACCACCTGGGAATCCCATACCCACGTCTTAGCACTTACATTGGATATAGAAAGCATTTTCTTATTAACCTCCAGAAATGGCTAACCTAGAATAGGGGTGCTAGGGGCAGTTTCTTACCTTTCCTTTTTATCTCTTTAGTTCCTAGTAAAGGGAATTTGACCTTAGCTTCATTCCAGCAATAATTCAAAGCCCTTTTCCTCTTTCCCTTCTAGTTCAGTGAAAGCTTCTTCTGAAGCAGTGTGTTGTTTTTTCAGCTTTCCTCTTTTAAACTCTCCAAAAGAGCAAGGAATAATGTCTTAGCTCTGGCTGCCACAATAAAATGTCATAGATTGGGAGGCTTGAACAACAGATATTTATTTCTCACAGTTTGAGAGGCTGAGAAATCCAAGATCAAGGAGCCAGCAGGGTCGGTCTCTGGTGGGAGCTCTCTCCTCAGGTTGCAGGTGGTCTTCTGTCTCCATCTTCACATGGCAGAGAGAGGGCACGAGCTCTCTGATCTTTTCTTATGAAGTCACTAAGCCCATCATGAGGACCCCACCCTCGTGAGCTCATCTAACCCTAATTACCTTCCAAGGGCCCCATCTCCAAATACCATAACACTAGAAGGTAGGGTTTCAACATGAATTTAGGGTGGAGGACAGGCACACAGTTTAATTCATAGGCAAAGAGTGCACGGGTGACCCACTAACATTTTGCAGTGAGTGCCAAGAGTTGGGTGGCAAGAGCTAGAAAGTCTTCATGGTTTAAAGAAATCCCTCAGGTGGAACTGAGCTGGTGGAGTGAGTCTTGTGCAAGCTTTGTTTCTAAGGTATTCTCACTCTGGTCATGTGAAACTGGGTGTAATCAGACCTGGATCTGGCATACAGCCCTTGACATCATGGACTCCCTTCTCCCAACTGATCCTCCTTCAGGAATTGTTGGGATTAAGAAAACAGCCAGGTTAAAAGTAGCAAAAAGGTTTTTTACCAAATGAGTACCACATTTCCTATCTTGAAACATTGCAAGCAGATTTTTTCTCTTTTTTTCCTTTCTCTCTCTCTCTTTATTTTATTTTATTTTTTTGGCTTCACTGCCTGGCATGCAAGAGCTTAGTTCCCCAACCAGGGATTGAACCCATGCCCCTTGCAGTAGAACAATGGAGTCTTAACCACTAGACAGCCAGGGAATTCCCTTCAAGTGGGTCTTTCTGTATATCTTTTGGCAAATCTATTCTTTCACTTCCATTATTTCCAAGTATAACAATATAAAAGTGAAAGTCACTCAGTCGTGTCCAACTCTTTGCGAACCCATGGACTATGCAGTCCATGGAATTCTCCAGGCCAGAATACTGGAGCGGGTAGCCTTTCCCTTTTCCAGGGGATTTTCCCAACCCAGGGATCGAACCCAGGTCTCCCACATTGCAGGCAGGTTCTTTACCAGCTGAGTCACAAGGGAAGCCCAAGTATTAAGTATAACAATAATGTGAAGTTATTGTTAAATTAAATGGAGATTGAAAAAAAATCCTCATGGCCTTGGAGTAAGTATAATTATGGTGTTTTATTTAAAGCTTATTTGAGCTTAAATTCATTTCATTCCTGAAATTTGATGGCAGTGATGAGATCCATTCTTTGAGTGAATCAAAATAACTTAGAAAATAAAAACACTTGGGTCCTCTTCTTTACAGAAGCACAGAGTAACTGCTTAGCTGGGAGACTGAACAACATTTTAATCAATAGGACTGAAGTTTGAAAAATGACTTGGGCAGAAATCCATCTTTACAAAAGTAAATCTGTCAGTAGATGAGTGCATTTACTGAATAGAATGGGCTTCCCTGGTGGCTCAGATGGTAGAGAATCTGCCTGCAATGCAGGAGACGTGTGTTCAATCCTTGGGTCAGGAAGATCCCCTGGAGAAGGGAATGGCAACCCACTCTGGTATTCTTGCCTGGAGAATTCCATTAACAGAGGAGCCTGGTGGGCTGTAGTCCATGGACTTGCAAAGAGTCCTGGATGATGGACTGACTAACACACTGAACAGAATGAGACTGAGAAAGTTGAGAAAAAGTACTAGAAGGAAGAATCTATCGCGTCTATACCAGACTGTCACTGAATTGAATTTGAAGGAAAATTAGAGTAGTCTCAAGTTCTTCTTTTGTCTTCAACAATCGGATGTTCTGAGTATATCATTTTGCCCTTTATACTTCTTGCAAAGAAACAGTACTTGGCGGGGTAAAAAAAAAAGAAGCAATACTTGGCAAATTGGTCCATGGGGTCGCTAAGTCGGACACGACTGAGCAACTTCACTTTCACTTTTCATTTCCATGCATTGGAGAAGGAAATGGCAACCCACTCCAGTGTTCTTGCCTGGAGAATCCCAGGGATGGGGGAGCCTGGTGGGTTGCCGTCTATGGGGTCACACAGAGTCGGACACGACTGAAGTGACTTAGCAGCAGCAGCAGCAGCAGCCCCTTTATTTATTTTTTAGATTTTTTTTTTTTATGTGGACCATTTTTCAAGTGTTTATTGAATTTGTTACAGTACTGCTTCTGCTTAATGTTTTGGTTTTTGGCCCTGAGTGATATGGGATCTTAGCTTCCTGACCAGGGATTGAACTCACACCCCACGTACTGGAAGGTGAAATCTGAACCACTGGATCACCAGGGAAATCCCAATAGCCCCTTTATTTAAAGAATTATAGTATGTATAGACGGGGAAGCCTGGTGGGCTGCTGTCTATGGGGTCGCACAGAGTCGGACACGACTGAATCGACTTAGCAGCAGCAGCAGCAGTATGTTATAGAAAACAAAACAACCAACAAAATCAGGTATTTTAGGATGAGCAGAAGTGGAACGCCCATAGAGATAGATGAAAGGCACCACCCCAAAGGCGCCAAGGAACACTGCTTCAGCAGACATGATATTAATATGGCCTCTTGAGAAATGTTTGAGTACTCAAGAGAAAAGTCTGACACCCAGCTCTTAGGGAGAGCTGATATTTTCTGGCACTGCTGATCCAGGATGATTGCGGGTCCCAGATAAAAGGTCCAAAGGTCCATAGATTTCTAAAAGTGAAACCAAAGGACCAGTGCCAAATGGTATGAAAAGTCACAGGTCTTTTCAGCACACAGTATGTGTTAAAGATTTCAGAGTTTTGGTATTTGAATTCTTCTGTCCATTTGTCCTCCCTTCTTGGGATGTGGACTAAGAGAATATATGAGACTTCCCTGGTGGCTCAGTGGTAAAGAATCCGCCGGCCAAGGCAGGAGACACGGGTTCGATCCCTGATCCAGGAAGCTCCCACACTCCTCGGAGCATCTAAGCCCACGTGCCGCAACTACTGAGCCTGTGCTCTAGAGCCAGGGAGCTGAAACGACAGAGCCCGCATGCTGCCACTACTGAAGCCTGTGCACCTAAAGCCTGTGGTCTGCAACGAGAGAAGCCGCTGCAACGGGAAGCCTGCGTACCGCAACTAGAACGTAGCGTCTGCTCTCTGAAACTATAGAAAGCCCATGCCCAGCAACGAAGACCCTACACAGCCAAAAATAAATAAATAAATTATATTAATAAAAAAGAGAACATATGGACAAGGAAGAGTAGGCAAGTGGGAAACAAAGTGGAATTGAAAAACTCAGCCTTGGTTTAGAGACATAAGGCTTTCTGTTACTTGTAGGAGGCATGCCTTCCCCTCCACCCTCCACTCCCAACCCAACAGGTGGAGACAGAGGGTAAAGAGAATTTCATTGCATGGATTCCAGAGAAGAAATAAACCATGTGGAGGTTGGATTCGTGCCTTTAAAGCGCTGGAGTCCCACTAACTAGCGTAATGAGCCTCATCAAGTGTACAATCAGATGAATAATTTTTCCCACTAGAGTGATCTTGGAAGAGATTGAAAGGATGAAAGGCAGAAGATTTTCCTGCCCCCCAGGCAGAGAGAATCATGAGGAAAGAAAACTGTGTGTTCCTCTCACCTCCAGTTTGCCCGATTAATCATCGTCAATTGCATCATATCCGACTCTGTGTCTGAAGAGAAGGAGACTGGGTCTTTGAGGAAGTCCTGGTGCTGCTGGCCGTTACATACAAGATCCTGGACTATAATAAAAAGACAAAGCCAATTAAAATCGTAATGATGAGTTAATATGATTGTTACTAATCAGGAAGGTGTTCAGAACAAATCAGATAAAACCCCACCTTGCTAAAGAATCCGTCTGCCAGTGCAGGAGACAGGGGTTTGATGCCTGATCAGGGAAGACCCCATATGCCTAGGAGCAACCAAGTCCACGCACCTCAACTATTGAAACTGTGCTCTAGAGCCCAGGAAGCTGCAACTATTGAGCCCACTTGTCGTGACTGTTGAAGCCCGCATGCCCTGGAGCCTGTGCTCCGCAACAAGAGAAGCCACTGCAGTGAAAAGCCTGCATACTTCAACTAAAGAGTAGCTCCTGAGCAACTAGAGAAAAGGCCTAGCAGCAATGAAGAATGAAGACTCCAGCATAGCCATAAATAAATGAATTAACAAAATTATTTCTTAACCTCCGCCCGCCTCCACCCTACCCCACCATGACATCCTAGGTGGCTCTAGGGAAATTGTGGTCAGCCAAACAAGGTAAAGCAGTGCCTTACCATCTCTCTGTGTCTTAGTTTTCTCATCTGTGTAACAAAGGGAAATCCTCTCCTTCAGAGTAGAATGTTGTGCATTGTGACAGACCAACATTCAACTGAAACAACTGGGAAAAAAACAAATCAATTGCAAAATATCATATTTTTAAAGAAATCAGAGATCTATGAAGGCAATGAGAACCAAATTAGATATATTTCCAGAGAAGGAAGACCCCTGCCTAGGTATTCTAAGTAACACAGGTTATTGTTTTTCCCAGAGTGGGGTTGGAGGGTGAAGGATAATTGTTGATTCTGGGTGTGGCCTAAGGATCTGACTTGGTACAAGAAGAGGAAATATTCTGTGGGAAGGAGAAACTAGCAGATCTTTTGGCAGTCGTGTGGAACTGGCTTGATGGGTTGGAAAGGAGAGGAGCCCCAAAGGAAAGTCCAGATTCCCACGAGACATTTGCTGAGCTCTGAAGCAGTTCTGGGGGATATAGGCTCACCCAGGGAGGCAAAGCAAAAGCTCATAATATTGGGGGTACTAGGAAATAAATTCTGTTTTTTTTGTTTGTTTGTTTGTTTTTGCAGCAGCATTCGAAATTTTTTAGCTTTTTATTTTATATTGGTGTATAGCCAATTAACAATGTTGTGGTAGTTTCAGGCAGACAGCAAAGGGACTCAGCCATACACCTACATGTATCCATTCTCCCCCAAACTCTCCTCCCACCCAGGCTGTCACATAACATTGGGCAGAGTTCCCTGTGCTATCCAGTAGGTCCCTGATGGTTATTCATTTTAAATATAGCAGTGTGTACATGTCCATCCCAAACTCCCTAACTGTTCCTTCCCCTCATCCCTGGCAACCATAAGTTCCTTCTCTAAGAGAGACAAAATCTTGCTAGAAAGAGGAGGCTGAAGCAAATATATGATGAGTCTTCACCTAAAGACTGTTGCCAGATTTTGAATCTACATGGGATGAGAAGCTAAAAAACTAAGGTCAAAATTTTTGAAAGGCAGAACTTACAGGAATGAGAAGACAGACCAAGCTCTTAAGCATAAGTCTTGGAGGGCCACACCTGAAGGCCTAGGTAAAGAAGAGGTGAATTAAGCCTTACTAGAGCTACGACCCATCTGATTCACTCATCCTTGATTATAGTTCCTTTATACACAGTGTTCGACATATAAAGTTGTAGAGGACTTCTCTGATGATCCAGTGGTTAAGACACCATGTTTCCACTGCAAGGGCACAGGTTTGATCCCCAGTCAGAGAAGTTCTGGATGCCGCTTGGTATGGTCAAAAAATAAATAAATAAAAAATCAAAGTTGTAGACATGTGAAGAGGCAGGAACACTGACTGATAAGTGGAAAAAAATACTGAGAATGTAAACACAAAGGATCTGGATTTTAGAGCTAGTGATAACTTAAAGTGACTATGAAGAATATGCTAAAGAAAATAGGAAAATACGAATTAAATGAATTTCATTTTGAATTGCATTGGAATCTGTAAAAAAAATCAAAGTTATTACTGAACTGAAAAATTATATGTCAAATTAATAACTTAATGGATGGACTTAAGAACAAATTGGACTTAGTGTTACAGAAGTAGTGAAGTACAGAGAGAAAAAATTCGGAAGTACAAAAAAAAGCGTAAGAGACATGGAGGAAATTCTCAAAGTCTTCAGGTCAGTCGCTCAGTCGTGTCCAACTCTTTGCGACCCCATGAACTGCAGCACGCCAGGCCTCCCTGTCTATCACCAACTCCCGGAGTTCACACAAACCCATGTCCATTGACTCGGTTATGCCATCCAACCATCTCATCCTCTGTCGTCCCCTTCTCTTCCTGCCCTCAATTTTTCCCAGCACCAGGGTCTTTTCAAATGAGTCAGCTCTTCGCATCAGGTGGCCAAAGTATTGGAGTTTCAGCTTCAACATCAGTCCTTCCAATGAACA
Organism: Bubalus bubalis; assembly: GCF_019923935.1. Lineage (NCBI taxonomy): Eukaryota > Metazoa > Chordata > Mammalia > Artiodactyla > Bovidae > Bubalus > Bubalus bubalis. The sequence continues at coordinate 28,819,137 of NC_059178.1, read as the reverse complement.
CCCAGGACTGATCTCCTTTAGGATGGACTGGTTGGATCTCCTTGCAGTCCAAGGGACTCCCAAGAGTCTTCTCCAACAGCACAGTTCAAAAGCATCAATTCTTCGGTGCTCAGCTTTCTTCACAGTCCAACTCTCACATCCATACATGACCACTGGAAAAACCATAGCCTTGACTAGACGGACCTTTGTTGGCAAAGTAATGTCTCTGCTTTTGAATATGCTATCTAGGTTGGTCATAACTTTCCTTCAAGGAGTAAGCGTCTTTTAATTTCATGGCTGCAGTCATCATCTGTAGTGATTTTGGAGCCCAGAAAAATAAAGTCAGCCACTGTTTCCCCATCTATTTGCCATGAAGTGATGGGACCAGATGCCATGATCTTCGTTTTCTGAATGTTGAGCTTTAAGCCAACTTTTTCTCTCTCCTCTTTTACTTTCATCAAGAGGCTCTTTAGTTCTTCTTCACTTTCTGCCGTAAGGGTGGTGTCATCTGCATATCTGAGGTTATTGATATTTCTCCCGGCAATCTTGATTCCAGCTTGTGCTTCCTCCAGCCCAGCGTTTCACATGATGTACTCTGCATATAAGTTAAATAAGCAGAATGACAATGTACAGCCTTGACATACTCCTTTTCCTATTTGGAACCAGTCTGTTGTTCCATGTCCAGTTCTAACTTGCTTCCTGACCTGCATACAGGTTTCTCAAGAGGCAGGTCAGATGGTCTGGGATTCCCATCTTTTGAAGAATTTTCCACAGTTTATTGTGATCCACAAAGTCAAAGGCTTTGATATAGTCGATAAAGCAGAAATAGATGTTTTTCTGGAACTCTTTTGCTTTTTTGATGATCCAGCAGATAGATGTTGGCAATTTGATCTCTGGTTCCTCTGCCTTTTCTAAAACCAGCTTGAACATCTGGAAGTTCATGGTTCATGTATTGCTGAAGCCTGACTTGGAGAATTTTGAGCATTACTTTACTAGTGTGTGAGATGAGTGCAATTGTGTGGTAGTTTGAGCATTCTTTGGCATTGCCTTTCTTTGGGATTGCAATGAAAACTGACCTTTTCCAGTCCTGTAGCCACTGCTGAGTTTTCCAAATTTGCTGGCATATTGAGTGCAGCACTCTCACAGCATCATCTTCCAGGATTTGAAATAGCTCAACTGGAATTCTATCACTTCCACTAGCTTTGTTCGTAGTGATGCTTTCTAAGGCCCACTTGACTTCACATTCCAGGATGTCGGGCTCTAGGTGAGTGGTCACACCATTGTGATTATCTGGCCTTGAGAACCCCATAAACCACTTCACTTCTCAAAGTCTAATATATAGGTAATTGGAGTTCTAGAAGGTGAGGAGGGAAGCAATGTATGAAGGAATAATGGCTGTGAATTTTCTAACACTGCTGAAAGACATCAACCCACAGTTTCAAGAATCTCACCAAACCCCAAACAAAAAATACAAAAAAAGTAAGTATCAGGACTTCCCTGGTGGTCCAGTGGCTAAAACTCCACATTCCCAATGCAGTGGGACTGGGTTTGATCCCTGGTCAGGGAACTAGATCACACATGCAGCTACTAAGACCCAGCACAACCAAATATATAAATAAATATTTAGGAAAAAAGAAAAGTAAGTATCTTTAGGCATATCCTAGTTAAACTGTTGAAAACCAAAGATAGAGAAAATCTTAAAATCAACCAGAGGAAAAAAACACCTTAAATTTAAAAAGTAAGTGACTTTTCAACTGAAATTATGAATACCAACAGACATGGAATGACATCTTTAAAGTGTTGAAATTTAAGGGAGAAATTAGATAATCTGAACATGCTATTCCTTTATTCTTACTTTATATTTGTTTATTTTTATTTATTTGGCTGCTCTGGCTTTTAGTTGCAGTATGTGGGATCTAATTCCCTGACAAGGGATCGAACCTAGGCCCCCTGCATTGGGAGCTCAGAGTCTTAGCCACTGGACTACCAGGGAAATCCCCAGTGTTGTTTTTCGATACCTGGAAAAATAATGGTGAACTGTGTATTTTAATGAGGTGATACCAGACACTGTTAATAGCTGTGCCTGGAGTTTAACATGATTTGTCTGTCATTAATAATTACACTGATCCTGGAATAAATCACAGGATTGATATTAAATTAATTCAGTATTTTAAAAACAGTGACCAGAGTTGTCAGCTTTAGCTGTGGTTTCTGTCTAATGGATTTGGAATAGTTTCTTTGGTCCTAGGCAAAAAGGAGAGCCTGCTCTCAGATTATACATTTTTGTTAGATTTACTCTTGAACCTAAAAGACAGGCGCGGCTGGTAACATTCATACATGAATCTGTGACACAGATGGACTCCAGGACGGTCTGACACATGTGTCTACAGTGTGTGAGAAAGCTGGAGTCTGCCTGTCTCTGGAGATGGGACAGCACCATCTGCACAGTGTTAGAGCTGAACAGTATAGAGCAGAATTCCTCACATTTTAGTGTGCATGCATCTCACCAGGGAAGGAAGGGCTGTTCCCTTCTAGAGGGTGCTCAGGCAGTCAGGGGTGGGGCCCGAGATCTGGCCTTTCCTCCAGGCTCCCAGATGGTGTTGATGGTAAGGGTGTATTAGACAGCTGTTCTTCTTTCTGCCCACCACTTTCCCTACCTTCCACCAGAGAAATGTTCTTTCCTCCATTCCCACCGTGAAGTTCAAGGGTGAGCTTCCATGTTCTTACCTTACTCTGTTTCCCAGGCCATAGTCAGGTGGTTCAGGGACCAATCAGAATCTTCTCTGGCATTTTTAAACTTGGAACCAGAGAGCCAAGATCTCAGATCGTCTCAATGGAGATAATTGGTCAAAGAAGCACAGATGAGGGACCAAGGGTTTGTCTTCATGGTTCTCAGGTCTGGGTTCCAATGGTCCCTAATATATGAAAATTGATTTGAAAATCAACAACATCGTGACTTTTGGGGTTATATTAGCGGCTCTGATGATTGAGTGTATTTGCATAAAACGTTTCAGACTTACCATAAGCAAGTCTCTGTTGCTGAGCCCTGGTTGGGGAGACTACCATTTCAGTAGAATTTGGCATGTGCAATGATAAGGGGTTATGGAAGCCCCTAGAAGCTTCTGATCCACTCGGATCTGTGAATGGCAGTCAGGGTCAGGAAAAGGTTTTTAGAAATGTATTTTTAGAAGGTGAGTAGGAATTGTTTGAGGAAGCCTATGAAACTGGTTCTAAGTGGAGAGAACTTGCTGGGCAAAGGCAAGAGATGGGATGCAACAGTGTTTGAAATACTATAACCTGTTTACGTGGGAGGTGCCTGGCTGAAACTGGGGCAGTTATGGTGAAGGGCCTCATACACGTGCTGACATGGTCACGTTTTCCCTAGGTCATATGTATTTCAACAGACAACAACGGCATCAAAACAATAATAAACAATAAAGCTAAATTTCTGATTCTCTTCCAAATCCTTGACTCTGGCAGGTTCCCACTAACAACTGCTCCTCTTTATTTTCCTTTAAACAAACAGGAAATTTGTCTCGGGATCGAAATGAATGTTTAAAAAACAAACCTGATCTGCTTTAAATACCAAAATCTGTTTAAAGAACACAGAGGTTGTGACATGCGTTGACAAAGCCAGGAAGTTCAAAGCCCTGCCGTTGACACAATGTATTGAGTTCTGCTGTTGTTGGCAGCCCAGGCTGTGGCAGGTCCTGGTGTTTGTCATTCAGGTCTGCATGTGAGCAAGGGAGACATTCCTGAGACCACAGGACTCTTTCTTCTTTGGGGAAACATTTGTATTTTTTAAAATGCTGTTCGAACGCAAGAACAATAATTGGCAGTAATGGCTGCTACTCCCATCTCTTGAATGGCAAGTCCCAAGAGTAACTTGGAGTCTTTCTCATGAGCAGATTTTAGCCATTTTAAAGGTTAAAAAAAAAAAAGTTTATGCTTTTACTGACATCCATCTCCAGAATTTTTTCATCAACCTAAATTGAAACTCTGTACCCATTAAATGCTAACTTCCCACTCCTGTCCTTCTCAGACTCTGGTAAAATTCATTCTGCTTTCTACCTCTGTGAGTTCAGCTGTTCTAAGTACCTCATATAAGTGGAATCATACAGTCCTTATCTTTGTCTGGTTGATTTCGCTGAGCTTAATGTCTTCCAGGTTCACCCATGTTGTAGCATATATCAAAATTTCCTTTCTCTTTAAGGCTGAAAAACATTCCATTGTACATATATACCAGGTTTAGCTTACTCATTCATCCTCTGATGGACACTTGGGTTGCTTCCAGATTTTAGCTATTATGAATAATGCTGCTGCAAACATGGGTTTGCAGATATTTGAATCCTGGCTTTTAGTGGATTCTTATTTTCAAAAAGGCTATATGGAACTCTCTTGGGGCCTCTCTGGCTGTGAGAGGAAGCTGACCTGGGAGTCAGAGCCTGGGCTCCACGGCTCCCTGACGTGAAGTCGCCAGGCCCTGAAGTCAAGTCACACACTGTCTCTGGGTCAGTTTCCCCACCTCTGAGCTTAGGGAGTTGATTGCACCTCTCAAGTTCTGCCCTCAGTTGTCTGTGCGTGGGACATTCAGTACCCAGACCTGCATAGTCAGCTATTCCTGGCTTCTATTTGTTCCTCAGTGGAATTAGAAGTGAAGTGGACTCTTGGCACAAGCAGATTTATCATTCACACTTTCCAGTGTTTTTGAGCAGCCCTGAAGGCCCATGGCATATGGAAAGCTGTCGATTTGCTGAGGCATGAATTTGAAGTTCATACAGGGTGAGGTCGGTGTGTGGGTAAGTTGGGCTGGACCCCTGCCCAGTGTCCGCCCCTCATTGAAGTGTGATCGGCTGCTATTCATCCCTTATACAGTGAGTTTTGTGAAGTGGTCGAACTTTGGTGACTGTGTGTATGATACACACACACACACACACACACACACATGGGTTGGGTCAGGAGGCGGGGGGAATGAGAAATGCTTTTAAAAAGAGAGCTGATGGTTGGGGCTGGTTATGGAAGTAAAGAAAGCAGAGAAGGGATCTCCCTGGCCATCCAATGGTTAAGACTTCACCTTCCAATGCAGGGGGTAGAGGTTCAGTCCCTGGTTGAGGAGCTGAGATTCCCACATGCCTTGTGGCCAACAAAATAAAACATAAAAAACAGAAGCTATATTGTCACAGATTCAATGCATGTAAGCACATTGTCACTTCAGTTGTGTCCAACTCTTTGCAGCCCCATGGACAGTAGCCCGCCAGGCTCCCTTGTCCATGGGATTCTTCCGGCAAGAATACTGGAGTGGCTTGACCCAGGGATCAAACCCATGTCTCTTATATCTCCTGCATTGACAGGTGGGTTCTTTATCACTAGCGCCACCTGGGAAGCCCACAGATACAATAAAGATTTTTAAAAAATGGTTCACATTAAAAAAAAAAAAAAAAACAAAAACCCAAACCCAGAAAGCAGAGAAGCCTAAGGAACTAAGGGTCCTTCTGGAAATAGATTAAAAAGTGGCTCATCTAACTCCCCAGGAGTGCTATAGAACAAACAAGGTCACTATAAATTCCTTACGGAAATAAGACAGATCTCTTTGTGAGATTTCACTGAGTGTCTCAGCCAGCAGAAAACTTGCTCCACGAGAGGGGAAAATATAGAGATGTTTGAAAGAGGGGCCCAGGAGAAAGGCAGGAGACCATGCAAACGTTTCCAGGAAGCGGCAGATGGAAAGGCACCAGTCTGGCTACTAAACCAACCTTATTTTCAAGTCAGGGCTGGTTTGAAAATTTTCAGAGGTGTTTTTCTTGGCAAAAGGTATGGTTAATAGGAACAAGCAGGCCAGCTGTCTATTTCACGGCAGACAAGATTCCTTCTGAGCCGAAAGAAACCTGCAGAGGGCTCGAGACGTAAGTCCTCGGCTGTGACTGTTGCAGGGCATGTGGGGCGTGACGGTGTCACAGAGGAGACTGAAAGTCATATGGAAAAAGCCACCAGAAGGACTTCCCTGGTGGTCCATTGGCTAAGACTCCAAGCTCCCAAGGCAGGGGGCCCTGGTTCCATCCCTGGTCAGGGAACTAGATCTGACATGCCACAACTAGGACCTGGCACCATGAAATAAATAAAAATATTTTTTTAAAAAGCCATTAGAGAAGCCAATCAGAGCAGGCCGTGTATGTGTATGTACATCCAGTCGTGGTGTGCAAGTGAAATATACAGTTACATTTGCCAAAGTTGGCAAAAAAAGACAAGAGCTGGTAAAAAGGGTAAGGGAGATGAAGATAATGGTGAAGAGTTAAGAAAGGCTTCAGAAATTTCATGAGTTGTTCCGTTAACGCCAAGCTGCCATAGCTAACCTCCCTCAGTACAACAGAGGCTTTTTCAGCAATCCCAAGAAATAAATCTCTGTTGGCACTCTCCCAGGAAACGTGCAGGAAGTTGCAAAAGTAAAGAGGGATTAATGAGATTAAGATTAACTTTGCTTGAGACTAAAGAAGGAAAGAGAAAAAAGTATGAGAAAATGATAAAGTAAGAATAAAAGGGAAGATGATAAAAATGGGCACAAATGAGATAGAATAATATTTCTATAAACTGCTGAATGTTAATGAATGGAAAACCTAGATGAAAATATTTTTGGAAAAAATGAAAATAACAAACTTGAATCCAGGAGAAAGAGAGGATTTGATTAGGACAGTGGGCATTAAAGGCCACTCCAATTAGGGCTTCCCTGGTGACTCAGATGTAAAGAATCTGGCTGCAATGCAGGAGACCTGGGTTTGATCCCTGGGTCGGGAAGATCCCCTGGAGAAGGAAATGGCAACCCACTCCAGTATAATTCCTGGGAAATCCCACAGACAGAGGAGCCTGATGGGCTACATCCATGGGGTCACAAAGAGTCGCACGCGACTGAGTGACTAACACTTTCACTTTTCACTTTCAACTAGAACCTCCAGGTCCAGGGGCCGTCAGGTCAGAGTGGAGACCCCAGTAAAGACCTTCTTTATCCTTCACCAAAAAAGAAGCAGGAAGGCTGATGTATTAACTTATGTGGTTTGTATAACCTTGTTTCCAAAACTCGACAGTCGCATTGCAAGATAATGCATTTTAGGCCCACTTCATTTCATTTATGACCATAGATGCAAAAGTCCTAAATAAAATGTCAAACAAGAAGAGGGGAGGATGGGGGAAGAAGAGCTACTCTTTGAGGTAAAAGCTCTTTAAGATAAAAGCCAGCACTCCGTTTTCACTTTGAGAAATGTTTCCTCTTGTCCTTTGCGTTTTGCTTTGCAGCTGTCTCTCTGACTTTGTTGTCACTTCTTTTTTGTTCCTGAAGACACCACAGGTTCTTTTTTGTTGTCAAGGTTTTTAGCTGCAAATTGATAAAGGGAAGCAAATAGAAAGTGACCTTAAATGAGTGAACTATTACAAAGGTTCTAAGATCTCACAAGATTTCTATACTGAGAGTTCCAGGTTTATATTTCCAGACTTCTTTTTGAGACGGTAAATGAGTGAAGATGAGACTCATCAAACATACTGCCTCCTTCTTCTTTTTTAAATTGTCTAAAAACATGTTTGGCTGCACTGGGTCTTTTTTGCAGTGTGGTCTTTCTCTAGTCGTGGTGCACAGGCTCAATCATTGTGGTTGCATGGGCTTAGTTGCCCCACAACACATGGGACCTTGGTTCCCTGACCAGGCATCGAATGCATGTCCCCTGAATTGGAAGATGGATTCTTAAACACTGGACCACCATACTCCATACTCACTTCTTCTGACCATCTGCTTGCTGCCTTGTTCCCATCTTGAGACCTGACGAGGCCTCCAAGACAGGACATGACATTCCTTTGAGCGAGATGGTAGTTGATATCTCCGAGGACACACAGCCTGAGTGACCTGTCCTGATACAGCCTGCTTTTTACTTCTTCTTATTGCAGAGACGCAAGTTCTTAGGGTAACTTTCCTCACAGAAGCTGCTTTGCATTCCAGAGTGCAGAATCCTGGGAGGAAAAAAAAAATCTGACCTGAGCTGGCATTTCAGAGTTGGTCTTTGGTTCTCAAAACTTTTTGTCGACTTTTTAGAGGCATCTTGGGAGTCTGAGTCCCGTTACTGCCACTTCTAAGAGGTTTTTTTTTTTTTAATTCCTAGCTCTGAGAAATGTGGAGTAACTCTTTTCTCTCCTTTGCCTCCTGTGTTCTGCTCAGTCACTGCTTCAGTCTGACTGTGTGTGACTCCATCGATCATAGCCCATCAGGCTCCTCTGTCTATGGGATTTTCCAACAAGAATACTGGAGTGGGTTGCCATGCCCTCCTTCAGGGGATCTTCTTGACCCAGGGATCACACCCTCATCTCTTTTGCCTCCTGCATTGCAGGTGGGTTCTTTACAGCTGAACCGCCAGGGAAGCCCATTTACTGGCTCCTAGATGTTTGCAAATAATTAATGATTTCATTGCTCCCTCTCTTAGGAAGAACCTGGTTTCTCAGAATGTGTGCATTGGGCCAGAAAGACAGGGACATTAGGACAGGGCGAGAGACAGTGCTGTTGACAAAGGTGGGTTGGCAGCTTGGTTTTTAGCTGGAGGATCTGGGAATGGGTAAATGGATACCTCTGACCTTGGGGGTTCTTGTTGTGCAGCTGAGACAAGATAGAAACAGGTATTCTTGCTCTGCTGTTGCCCTGGAGAGAGAGGAGTGCGATCTTAGCTGTGTGCCTCCTCTTTTGAAAAATTTGGAAATTAAATGCTTCTTTGAAGATTCTCATCTCAAAATAGACAAGGACTTAGCATTTTCCGTGAAACACCAGGGACTAGGAAGTGTGTGGAGGTGGGAAAGACAGAGTGGGAAGACATAGCTGATGTCTGGGATCTGAACTGCCACCAACTAATGGCTTTGGAGAAGGTCCCCAAGGTCCTGCTGCTCTGATGACCTTTTGCTGAAATTGTTTCTGCAGGTGATCACGTCTGGCTTATCAGTGTTGCTGTTTGATACAATTCTGACCAGGGAAACCATGGGATGGTAAGTCTTTTAGCAGAGAGAGGAGAGGAAAATAAGTTCTTTGGATTTCCTTGGGATACTAATATTTGCTGTCCAGTGTTAGTGTGTGTGTTTGGGGTGTATGTCCTGCTGCTGCTGCTATGTCACTTCAGTCGTGTCCGACTCTGTGTGACTCCATAGACGGCAGCCCACCAGGCTCCCCCGTCCCTGAGATTCTCCAGGCAAGAACACTGGAGTGGGTTGCCATTTCCTTCTCCAATGCATGAAAGTATGTCCTATGGACATATAAATAAACATACATTCAGAAGAGTGCTTATATCATGAATATTTTCACAAACTGAATATATTGTATCTGGTACAGCCAGCATTCAGGAAGCAGAGCCTCACCAGGACACCTTTCAGCCACTCATCCACACAAGAGTAACCACTGTGGGTGAACCACTAATTATGTGTGTATATATAACTATAACTGTAACTATAAATATGTAACTATAACTTTAACTGTGACTATAACTATGTTTGTGTTTCTTCCTTTGATCCTTCAATTCATTTTTCTCTTAGACAAGCTCCAAACCATCCTCGTTTAGAATGCACTCACCCACTTGCTTAAAGACAGTACTGCTTCTCCCTCCCATATTTGAGCACAGAACTGAAGAAGTCAGGGAGTGAGCCCTGGGGACACTGGGTGGGTAACAGAAATTGCAAAGGCCCTGAGGTGGGAGAGTGCTTGGTTTGCTCAAGGAGCAATGTGACCGGAGCAGCTTGCTGGACGAGAGTGGTAGGAGATGAGGCTGGAGAGGTAGTAGGTGGTTGACCATGTGGGTTCTTAAAGGCCATTATAAGGGCTTGGCTTCACCATGAGTGGAGGCGGGGAGGAGTGATCCAAGGATTTTGAGCAGCGCAGCCACACACTCCTACTTTAAAATCACCTTCCCTGGTCTGCTGTGTGGAAGGTAAGGTGGTAGGGTTCTGCACCTGAACCCTGTACACAGAATGCTGATCGGTGACTGACCACATTAAGACTTTGATCTACTCCAGCTTACTAATACTCAAACCAGCTGACATGATGATCACCAAGGGTCGTGGTTGTCATCTTCAAGGAGGGTGAAGGTGAGGTGGGGAATGATGGTGAGTTTAAACTGTTAGGACTGCTGTTGCTCCCCTCAATCAGTGGGCATGCTATTTTGGGGGGTATATACTTTGGTAGGGCTTCCCAGGTGGCGCTAGTGGTAAAGAATCTGCCTGCCAAATGCAGGAGACATTAGAGACATGGGCTTGATCTCTGGATCAGAAAGATCCCCTGGAGGAGAGCATGGCAACCCACTCCAGTATTCTTGCCTGGAGAATCCCACGGACAGAGGAGCCTGGCGGGCTATCTTCCATAGGGTTGCAAAGAGTCGGACACAACTGAAGCGACTTGGCACGCACGTTTATACTTAGGTATTTTATTTTATAATTTTTGGCTATGCTAGGTCTTGGTTGCTGCGTGCAGGCTTAGTTGCCCCGTGGCATGTGGAATCTTAGTTCTGGGACCAGGGATCAAATCCACGTCTCCTGTATTGGAAGGCGGTTTCTTACCTCCAGACCAACCAGGGAAGTCCTATACTTATGTATTTTAAATCTATATAGTAACATATGCTATTCGCACCATAAGCAAGGTAGTCAAAACTACCACAAGAGGCAGCAAAATTGGAAGGCAGTCAGTGTAGGGTTGACTTAGGAAAAGGACGGAAAGTCATCAAGACTGTTGCTTAACAAGTTATAATAGAAATATATCAAAAATGGATAAGCAGAAGGCACAGATCATCTACCTAATTTAAAGTGACAATCCTTGGCCAGTTTCCAAACCCAAGTCAATTCTCAGAATCAGAATCCATCAGCTGAGGAGAAGATCAGTTCCTAATGAATAAAGATTCAGTAGGAGACATTTGCGACAATACAGAAATGCATCCAGCAAAAAATATAGATCCTCTGTTTCCATGGTCTCCACTTGCCAGAAGTCACACGCGTTTGGTCTGATGGTGAGGACAATGCACTGTTTGGCCAGGGAAGTCTGTGCAGAGGGAGGTGGGCTCTATTGTTTATGAAGTGAAACCACGCTGAGTGGTGCTTGTCGAGCCGAGCCTGCCGAGCCTCTCAATGACCCGGACCTGGGTCAGTCCTTCCCAAGTCTTCACCCAGCTTGCCAGCTGCTGGCCTGGTGACCCACAGCTTTCCTTTCCTATGACCACGGCTACCTGCTATATGGCCTAACTCACTAATGCAGAACCTTAAGGAGAATAATTCGTGTTGGTTCTTGTTACTTAATGTCTCTTAACCTCAGTTTTAAAAAGAAAAACAAGCCTAGGTCCACTTGAAGTTATATAATGCTTATTTCCATTCCAGTTTGAATATATTGTTTGGCAATACCCGCCCCCACTCCCAGCACCAAGGATGGCACTCCAGAACTGAATTGCAGACAAGTTTTGGAGGTTTTTACATTTCTTTACCAACATGATGGAAAGAAAAGCATTTTATTTAGTTTTGCTAAAATAAGGCATAGTCCTAGAAAATCCATATTTTTTTCTCATGCTTGTTGTTGTTTAATTGCTAAGTCGTGTCTGACTCTTTTGCAACCCCATGGACTATAGCCTCCCAGGCTCCTCTGTCCCTTGAATTCTCCAGGCAAGAACACTAGAATGGGTTTCCATTTCCTTCTCCAGGGGATATTTCCGACCCAGGGATCGAACCGGTGTCTCCTGCATTGGAAGGCGGTTTCTTTACCACTGAGCTACCAGAGAAGCACCTCTCTCGCTTGATATGAGAGTAATCCTAAGGGTTGGCTTTCTCCACCACCTCCCCCAGTTTTTGCATTGGTTTTCACATTGGACCTGCAGAACTGCTACCTTTTGCTCCAAGGCCACAGTGCAGGTTGATGGGGCCAGCACTAGGCCCCATGTGTCCAGGGCAGCCTCCTGTCCCCCAGGACAGCCTCCTGTCCCCCAGGACAACTTGTAAATAATCCCCCATCTTGTGCTGTCATAGCTGCCCCCCCACCCCCGCCCCAACTCACACACACACACACACACACACACACACAAATGGTATCAAGTTTAAACATCAGTATGAGGTTCCTGCAGGATGAATGTGAGGGGCAGGGCCAGGCTCTGGGAATACTATGATGAGGAAGTCCAAGAGTCAACTTTGCACCTCCTGTGGCTTTGGGCTGGAAGGGGTTTGTTCAATAAACAGATATTTCCTGGGACCCACTATGTGTCAGGGCCAACTCTTGGATAAAAGTGAAAAGTCGCTGCCCCTGGGATGTCAGTAGTTACTTATCTTCCTGCTTGGTGTTAGTTGCTCAGTCATGTCTGACTCTTTGAGACCCCAAGGACTATAGCCCACCAGGCTCCTCTGTCCATGGGATTCTCCAGGCAAGAATACTGGAGTGGGTTGCCATCCCCTTCCCTTCTCCAGGGAGCAGGTCTGTATCTAAACCATGCACACTGACAGAAATGAGTCTTTTTGCTCATGGCATTCTGTGAAAGTGGTTTTCAGCTTCTCTCAGGAGCCCCTAATGGGGCACTTCCTGCCCTAAGAAGAAAAATGGAAGGAAAAGAAAAGTTAAGAAATACTTCTACGCCATCCTCTTCCTCCTTCTCCTAATCTCTTCTCTCCTTTTTTGTAATAACTAACCATTTATTGAGCAACTACTATATTTCAGACATTTTCATATTAATATTATATATCTCATTAACTTTCACAGCAACCCTCCAAGTTAGCCCCCATTTTAATTAAAAAAATTTTTTGGCTGTGCATAGCATGTGGGATTTCTGTTCCCTGACCAGGGATCGAATCTGTACCCCCTGCATTTGAAGCAAGGAGTCTTAACCACTGGACTGCCAGGGAAGTTCCCTAGTCCTGTTTCAAAGATGGAGAAGCTGAGGTTCAGACATTTAACTGTTTTTTTCCCCAAGATTTTAGAGCTACTAGGTGATTGGAAGAAAGGAAAGGAAGTATTACTTGCTCAGTCATGTCCGACTCTTTGCCACCCCATGGACTGTAGCCCATCAGGCTTCTTTGTCCCCAGGAGTCACCAGGCAAGAATACTGGAGTGAATAGCCATTTCCTCCTCCAGGGGAGCTTCCCAATCCAGGGATCGAACCCAGGTCTCTTGCATTGTAGGTGGATTCTTTACCATCTGAGGCAACCTCTAATGTTTCTCTTCCCACCAGTGTAATCATTTATAAGGAGTATCTGGATTCAGCAGCAATACGGAAGGAGCGTTACCCAAGACACATTGGCCCTATTTCTTGTTCAGAGACTAACACAGTGAACTAGGAATGTCCAGTAGAACATTTTTAGGAAAAGGAATCTCACTGCCTTGGATTTTTAATACTATAAGTTATATTTCTGTGAATTAACAAAAAAATATGTATTGAGTGACTGTTGTATGCAAAGCATGTGGAAGTCATTAAGGAGCATAAGACATCATCCAGCCCTTGAGGAGTTTTCAGGAGAAGTCATAAAGATAATTTCTGAGGTAGGATAGTAACTGTTTTTTGGAAATATATTTTTGGCTATGCCACTACCATTAGCATGTGCGATCTTTCCCAACCAGGGATCAGGCCTGTGCTCCCTGCATTGGGAGTGTGGAGTTTTTGTTGGTGGTGGTGGTTTTGTTTTTTGTTTTTAAGCCATTGGACCACCAGGGAAGTCTTGGATAGTATTTGTATGCACAGTGGGTGTGAAGAACAGAGGAGAGAGAGAGGCTGGGGTGATAGGGAGGGGCTTGAAACTGGACCTGATGCAGAAGGGAGAGGCTTAGCCAGGCTGTGGGTGGAGGAGGACTTGGTCCCTCTGGCCCTGGGAAGACAGGGAAGAACAAAGGGGCAGAAGGTGCCTATGGTGAGACTTAGCAATTTGGAACTAGAGCTGGGGCGGGGGGTGGGAGCTGACCTTACAGTCCCTCCTCCTCCCCCTCACGTGTCCTCCCAGGAAGGCAGGACCCAGATGGTGGGCAGGTTGACGTCCAGAAACCCAAACTCCAAGGTATCCCAGTGCATCCTTGAGACTGATCCCCCAGTTTCTGTACCTTAACCTTCATCTAATATCATGGCATCTGGTCCCATCACTTTATGGCAAATATGGAGAAAAAATAGAGTGACAGACTTTATTATCTTGGGCTCCAGAATCACTGTGCCTGGTAACAGCAGCCATGAAATTAAAAGACACTTGCTCCTTGGAAGAAAAGCTATGACCAACCTAGACAGCGTATTAAAAAGAAGAGACATCACTTTGCTAACAAAGGTCCATATCATCAAAGCTACGGTTTCTCCAGTGGTCATGTATGGATGTGAGAATTGGACCGTAAAGAAGGCTGAGTGCCAAAGAATTGATGCTTTTGAACTGTGGTGCTGGTGAAGACTCAGGAGTCCCTAGGACAACAAGAACATCAAACCAGTCAATCCTAAAGGAAATCAACCCTGAATATTCCTTGGAAGGACCGATGATGCTGAAACTGAAGCTCTAATGCTTTGGCCACCTGATGCGAAGAGCTGACTCATTGGAAAAGACCCTGGGAAAGACTGAGGGCAGGAGGAGAAGGGTGCAACAGAGGAATGAGATAGTTGGATGGCATCACCAATTCAATGGACATGAATTTGAGCAAACTCTGGGAGATAGTGAAGGACAGGGAAGCTTGGTGTGCAGCAGTCCATGGGGGTCACAAAGAGTCAAATACAACTGAGTGACTGAACAACAGCAGCATTTATAGTGACTATCTCAATTCTTGATGGCATTTTTTTTTTCAAATAATTCTCATTGACTATATTTTGTACATAATTTCAGAATGAACTAAAAAAAAACAAAACCTAGGTGTTGAACTGAGTGTAAGAAGTAAGTGTGAGATGCTCTGCAGTGGGGAGGACGTGCTTAGTCTGAAGGTTCCCACAGCCGTCTGTGGGAGCTGTGCCTACAGGCTGTCCCACATCCTGTGGACTTCATGGTATGCCCTGAACACGATGGAAAGAAGGGCTGTGTGTACCCAAGTCAAGGAAACAGCATGTGCGATCATTGCAAAAGGAACCTTGACTTTGGAATTTCCTGATTCTTGAGAACTCTTGAGTTTAAGGATGGTGTGTTTTCAGCCTCAAAGAATTTTCCGACCACAAAGTGAACCACCAGAAGAGGAGTGTCAGACTGTGTTTCAGATTTCCTGTCTTTTGCACAGGGCTGGTCTGCATTGTCCATAGACTGGGTGTGTTCAAGCTGTGACTGGGTGACCAGCTAAACGGAGCCTGGGCAGGAATCCATGGCCTGTCTCTGCCCCGTGGGAGCCTAGACTGATCAGAAGTCACAAAAGGCTGTTTGGTTTGGACCGACTGTGTTTGTCTGCATAGTTATCGTTTCTTTTTTTTTTCCCCCTTTGATTTTCAAATTTCAAATTATTCAACATTTAGAAATCAGGTGGTTTCCCTGTAAAAGTCCAGATCTCCAGATTCTTTCAAAAATATGGAGCAGCTGTTAAGTTGGGCCTGCACGCCCACATGGCAGCAGTTGCTGGAGTGGGTGGAGGTGAGTAGAAGCTGTACAGCCACCCCCCTGCAGTCCAGCTAAGGCTGAGGACCCTGTATCCACTGACACCCTCATCTCCATTGCTTGTATGTTCATTCATTCTACCAGAAGTGCTTACTGGGTTCTGTAGACACAGTTCAAGACCCCAGCGAGGTCACCATCTAGGAGACCAGGGTACATGTCATTGTCCATCTCCTTGGATGGGCAGCAGCTTAGATGCACAAAATAGCTCATTGTCTGAAGAAGGTTTTTCACCCTCGGTGCTGTTGACCTCTTTGTTGTGAGGGGCTGTCCTGTACCACATAGAATTTTTAGCAGCAAGCCTAAGCCCCACCTCACCAGATGCCAGTAACACTCCCTCAATTCCAACAACCAAAAAACATGTCCAGGCTTTGCCAGAGGTCCTCTCATTGGCATAATCACCACAGTTGGGAATCACGGATCTAAAGGTTTGTGGTGGTTCGTGGAGAAAACATCATTTGAAATTTCAGCAAGATCTTAAACAACTTATTTCCTCATTAGAGATTTGGATCAGCTCCAGGCTCAGGTCCTTGGCAGCCCCTGCCACCCCCTCTGTGTACCTCCATCAGCAGGTACCACAGGAAGTGACAGATGTGCACTTCCTGCCTACCTGCTGGCTGAGGATCCTCCCGGAAAGGGTTGTTTCATTCACCTTTCCATCTCTCTGTCTGGCACTGTTAGCGCAATCAGTGGGTCCTGTGCTCAAGAAAAATGATAAACCCACACCCCCAATGTTAGTCAACTTTTAAAGCCTTTCATTAAAAGCAACTGCTCTTGTCCAGCTATCTTATCTTCTTTTTAACGACAAAAGCCCAGTATTTTAATATCTATTGCAAGCTCGGTAATTTAAATATCCAGATTCGTATTTATTGTTATTTGTTTTGAAATTAACAACATTCTAGGTTATGTATCTATTGCAAGCTCGGTAATTTAAATATCCAGATTCGTATTTATTGTTATTTGTTTTGAAATTAACAACATTCTAGGTTATGTATCAATATGAATTCCCAGTATTCCAAAATTTTGGCAAAGGGAATTCAACACATTCAAAAAAAAAAAAATTCTGAACTGTGAGTGGTGTTTCTGTCAAGTAGAATTATTAATAGTTGTTGGTGCTTCCTCTTTGAATGCTCTTTAGATGAGGAGAGTGGCTTTTCCCTGGAAAACAGTTTAAGTACAAGGAGAGAAAGGAATCACCAAAACACAGCCTCTTTGTTTGTAGGATTTGGTGATCAGCTTCTCGTTTGTGCTCATCATTCACTGGGCTTGCTATTGACCCTGGGTTACAAACATGGTGGTCACTTCAACTTGATCCTAGTCTCAACCTCACCTTTAGAGAATGGTCTTATATCGTCTCTGAGTAAAGATGTCTTTGCCTTTAGTTTTAGGGGAATGCTCAGAGACTGCCTAAGTCTATTTGGAGGAAGAGTGAATTTCGGAGTGAAGAAAGAACTTCCTCCAGCATACCCCAAAGTGCAGCTAGGATCACAGTGTCTGCAGTTTTTCAGCAGAACTAAGAATCTGAAACCTCTTCTTTAAAATGCTGAGAAAGGCCTTCTGAATAACTACACTCATTACCTTTCCACACAGAGTAATTAATCAGATTGTGAATCGTCACAAAGCAAGTCCCCAGGGGAGTGGTGCATTTATTTTGGTGAGGAAAAGAGAGAAAAAAATAGTTTGGAATCCAGATGGGAAAGTGGGGAGCAGGTATAAGAATTCCATCACTCATTGAGCAAATATTTATTGGGTGTTGTGTTAAGTGCTAGGCCTATAGCTGAGAAAAGGATACAGTCTCTGTCCTCAGTCTGGAAAGTTCCATAGGAATTCATTGAATCACCACAATAATAAATGTAAGTTCGAGATGGGGCCTTTGGCTCCTGATAAGAGAGAAGAGAAAGAGTGGAGAGACGCCGAAAATAAATAACCCCCTGGAAGAGAATTGAGTGATGACTATTTCTGGCTGGCTCTGCAATCTGAATGTTTATGCCTTCGTTACATGAAGTTTGTTCATTTCGGGAATGATGGGGATTACAAGATTTGCAAACAGTTCAGTAAAGCTCTGACTTAAACAGCTGTAATGCTATTAAGATTCCTGCACCCCGTGTCAGCGTCTCCCGCTGTTTAGAAAACAGCATCAAAGCTCACCTCTCTGGCGCTCTTCAGGGTAAACGGAACCTGGTTTGTTTTCATGTCAGCATTCTCTAAAGCCGCTCGGTGTTTTATTAAATCGCTAAACCAAAGCGATGCAATGCAAGGTTATTACACTGCAGCATTGTTCTAAGGCTGGGGGAGGGAGGGTGGCAAAGTGCCAGCCGAAACCCTGTTCTCCCCGGTGATTAAGGAAGATTAGTGGAAATGATTGACCCCCTGTTACATTTGCAGAAATAAAACTCTTCCCAAGTCGGAGTTCTGTACTGATCTCGCGTTAGGTCACGGTGACTCTGTGCTCATCCAGGGATTTAAGAAGACGGTGTGTGTGTTCTTAAAGGAATGCAGAAGGAAACAGCAGGTCGGCTTAGAAGGCAAAACTGGGTCTTTAGAGGTGAGCCTGTGTGCAGAACAGGCTTCCCAGGTGGCTCAGTGGTAAAGAATCTGCCTGCCAATGCAGGAGACGCAAGAGGCGCATGTTCGATCCCTGAATTAGGAAGATCTTCCCTGGCGGAGGAAATGGCAATTTTGCCATTTCATTTCATTTTCAGTATTCTTGCCTGGAAAATTCCATGGACAGAGGAGCCTGGTGGGCTACAGTCCATGGGGTTGCAAAGAGTTCAGACACGACAGCACACATGCGTTGTACAGAACAAATGGCTTCCCCTCCCTGGGTCCTTCATCCAAAAAGAAGAGGTGATAGAACCCACCAGCATCTAGGTCTGTCCCCAAACTACACCGGGGACAAGCCCAGTGGGGTCGTATTTAAAAATACAGTCTTTTGGAACTTGGTCCCCAGTTTCTCCCAGAAGCAATGCTATAAATGATGAGTATAGATCTAGGAAAGTCCTCTGAAATCTGTTTGGTTTGTAGCAAACTTCAGCTACATTATTATGAACTCAGTGTGTGTTAGAATTCATTGACTTATTGGCATTATTTGTAATACTTCTGATTGGGGAACTAAGATCCCACATGCCATGTGGCGCAGCCGAAAAGAAAACCCAAAAAAACCAAGAAACACCTGAGCACAGTTTGAACTCAGCTTATTGTTTTCCTGTTGCCACTTAGTTCACTTGGAAGTGGTTCATGGTAGATGTTATCTTTAGGTCATAGTCACCCCCATAGGTGACTTTTTTCACTGAGAACAGAATATACACGGCCTAAGTGTATCTCATACATTTGATGCCTTAGACATATATTAGGACCGTGGAGGTACCACTACCCAAGTATGAGTGTGTTGTGTGTGGGTATGTATGAGGAAGAGTGCGATGCTGGGGTTAAATGGAGAAAGAAAAAAGGAAGAAGGTGGCATCAGAAGGGCTGTTGGCACCTCTGAACAAGAGCACTTTATCCTCAGGGACCCCCATCACAAGCCTTTACTCATGGCCCAGCCCAGGCCTCAGAGGTGGTTTGGGGGAAGAATGATGGGGGCTTCAGACAGACACTAGAGTGTCTAGTGAGAAGTTTAAAATAGAAAATGTGCAAACCCTCGAATGTGTTACATTTTAGGCATGTAAAATCCACCTCTTTCTCACAGTCTTCCGTTCTGGTGTTTTTCATTTTCATTTTCACTGACCATAGATCTTTCTGTTCTGGTGGGAAATTCATGAGTCCCCATTTGTATTTTGTCTTTAAATGTTCTTAGTCTAAATGAAATAAAAGGACTCAGAGACTGTCAGTAATCACAGGCTTATGGATACATGCATGGTTTCTTATCCATCACTGTAGCAAAATGCACCACTGGGAAGCCCTCCTCCTATGTTTGGGCCACAGAGCAGTAAGGAAGTGCAGCCAGCATCACCTGGTCAGGATGGTTGGGACACGTCACCTTTCTCCCTGAGGGACAGCTGAGGTTTACCCTGGACGACTGGGCAGTCCGGGACCTGACTTGAAGTCAGGCAGTGTGGGCAGAGGACAGGATGTTCAGCTGCATGATGAGGGAGCATCACTTGTCCTGTGGTAGGTGGACACCAGGCAACTCCACACGTCCACAACCTCTAGGCTCCAGAAAGGGCAAAGGTGACCTCTTGCTGTTTCTCGCAGCCTCCTGCTCGGCGGATTTGGAGAGGCCTTGCTGGTTTTCTCAGAGCGGAAGGGCTCCTAAACCCAGGAAAAGTGGACTCCCAGGCTGTAGTGGAGAACACCGGGTTCTCCAGGTGATAGAAGAAAGCGAGGATGGAGAGGCGTCACTGCTCGCTGCGGCAAGGAGAACTCTCTTTCTGGGGTCTCTAGGATGCTTCAGGGAGTGGACTGTGTCGAGAGGCTCCCCAGGTCCAGCTGACTGTGCCCTGTGCCCAGGCGTGCAGAGAGAGATGCAGGGTTTCACCTGCGTGAGGATGGCTCCGCCCTCCTGGATTGCTGCGCATGCTCCTTATTAAACACCCTTCAGCAAGCAAGCTTTCACTGCCGGGTGGTTGGAGGTATTGTATCGTGTTTTTGGTTTTGTTTTGTGATTTCACAACCCTGAAGTCTTCTCTGAGGATGTCCTTTCCTTGCTGTCAGGTTGGCTTGCCTCGAACCCACACTCACTCACTTAGGGGCACACAGAGACTTCCATGAGGGGGCTTCCCCTGGGGGCCGAGTGGGAGGGGGCAAATGGGAGTCCTGGGCCAAGTAAGACGCCAGCAAGGACACTGTTCCTCTCCAGCACTGAAGACTTTCTGTGGTTGTGTGTTGTGTTGAATTCTGAACACCCTTTTGGGCCCACCATCAGGTTAAATCGATTACCCAAGGGTAATGATTACCACTGATGAATAAGCGCTGACGGATGAAATAAACCTAAGTATGCAAACACACACATATTTTTATTCATAACCCATGTAATTCCCTGATAGATCAGAAGAGTTTTCAAATCATTGGAACCTGAAATATATTTTTCAGGCCAGATTAAAAATGTAAAAGTCTAAACCTTGCCTTTATGGGAGTCCGGAGAAATTAATTTGCATGGAATGGTCATTTGATTCTGAACTTTGAGGTGGTTTAAGAAAATAATGTCTTAACTGTAAATATCCCTGCTCATAAGAGGTTTTCTGAATACATTATGCTCTGCTAGGTGTCAGTTTTGGTCATTTTGAGATGTCAAAGGTAGTCAAGTCCGAGAGTCCTGTCCGGGCAGGATCCAGGCATTGCAGGATTGGACACGCATGTCAGTAACGAAGGACCATCCCCAGCATCTGGGAAACAAGCCTTGTCCATTCTTGGCCTTGTGAAGACTAAGGTCAGCTGAGTTAGGACATTCTTCTCACACATTTTCTCCAAGCTGTTGCAAAAAGAAACAGAAGATGAAACAAATAGGAATGGATTAGTATATGCAGACCTTGAGTACCTTAAATTCATTTCCTTGTCTTTTCCTGGTCTCTGCTTGTCATTTAAGGTAAAGATGTTCAGAGTGACCTTTATACATATATGGTTGCACTTTGCTTTTTGTTCCTAACTTGTGATGTCAGACTTGCTGCTCAGGATCAAATAGAAAATCTGGGTTTACAATTTTCCTTGTTCTATTACTCCCGTAAAACCCTCTGTACTATCGAGGCTGGTTCCCTGTTTGCGGAAAGTGACATCTGTCCAAATGTCATCTTATGTCTGTCCTTCCAAGTGTCATTTGAGCAAATGAGATTCCTGAGGCTGGAAAGAGCTGTGCACAATTAACAAGCCCCCTCCCCTGTTCTAGCAGAACTGACTTCAATAACAAAAGTTAGCAAGTTGCAAAAGTAGCAAGTTTTTTTTCTTTTGAAACAATCTCTAGCAAGGATTTTTGTGTGTGTGATTTTTTTAAAAACTGCGTTCGAGAATTCCATTGTTTTTAAAATCTCAGGTCTTTTCTTAGTTTGACACCAGCAAGAGGCAGAGGGTAGGGGTTACCTCAATATACTGTTCTGTTTCCTTTAGCTTCCATTTCTTCATGGGCTTTTTTCTTCAACCACCATCTTTTATGCCCAAGTTCACATGCTCAGCTCTGATCTGAGGATGAGCCTGTTGTTATTCAGTCGCTAAGTTGTGTCCAACTCTTTGAGACCCATGGACTGCAGCACACCAGGCTTCCCTGTCCTTCACCATCTCCCGGAGCTTGCTCAGACTCATGTCCATTGAGTCGGTGATGCCACCCAACCATCTCATCCTCTGTTGTCCCCTTCTTCTCCTGCCTTCACTCTTTCCCAGGATCAGGGTCTTTTCTAATGAATCGGCTCTTTCCATCAGGTGGCCAAAGTATTGGAGCTTCAGCTTCAGCATCAGTCCTTCCATTGAGTATTCAGGACTGGTTTCCTTTAGGAGGATGAACCTAGAGCTCTGTAAATCAAGGGACGTCTGTCTCCTTAGCTCTTAATCTTTGTGGCTCTCTGGGTCCTTGGGCCCCCAGGCAGGGAATCCACATATAACCCCAGCACTCCCTTTTACCCGAAATGATCCATTTGGTCAAGACCTATCTGGGGCATGTCCTTGGTGGCTGCAAGTCAAAGCCAGGGTGTTTTTAGTTTGTTTATTTTTTTTTTTAATTTGTCCAAATAATGACGATGATTTCTGTCAAGAGAGGCATGGTTCTGTCTGGTGGTGTATTATTACAAATCTGCTATGGATGTAAAGAAAAATAAACCATTTATTTTCTTGATAATTTGCCTTTCTCTTCAATGTTGACAGGAGAGTAGAGTACAAAAAAAAATGTTGTTATCCTGGGGGAGTGAGTTCTTACATTTTAAACACAGGCCTGGGGACTTCCCTGGTGGTCCAGTGGTTAAGACTCTGCTGCCACTGCATGGGGCACAGGTTTGATCCCTTGTTGGGGAACTAAGATCCCTCATGCCCTACGGTCAAAAAGAAAGAAAGAGAAAGAAAGAAATCCAAATACACCAGTAATAATAATAATAAAGCCAAAACACAGGCCCAGACTTCTACCAGCGTCCAGGCCACTTATCTCTGCCGAGCAAGTTCTGCCCAGCTCCTCCTGTAGGCCTGCCCTGGCTCGTAGGGTGACCACCAGTCAGCTGTGGTTGCTGAGCACCGTGATGGTGTTTACACATCTTGCAGTTCCTGTCTCTCTTGAGTCTGGGCTGGCTCTGACATACTGGCGGCCAGTAGGAGGTGATAGAAGCTGCCAGACTTCCAAGGTGGAATGGAAAGCAGCCTCGATCTTCTTGAACAGCCTCTGGGAATCCTGAGCTGCTGTGTAGAGGTCTGATTCCCCTAAGGCGGCTATGCTGGAGAGACCAGGGACAGGAGCCCCACAGACGGTCCTGCTGCACCCAGCCTTCTAATGGCGCCCAGACATATAAGGGAAGCTGCCCTGGACCCTCTGGGCCCAGCCACTCTACCAGCTGCCGAATGCCAACAAGTGGCCTCAGTCAGAGCCATGTGATGCAGAAATATCAGAGCCTACATGATGCCTGACTACAAAATCATGAGATACAGCAGAATTGTTTCAAGCCACTATGTTTTGGGGAAACTTATCACACAATAGGGGCTTCCCAGGTGGCCCTAGTGGTAAAGAGCCAGCCTGCCAATGCAGGAGACATGAGACATGGGTTTGATCCCTGGGTCAGAAAGATTCCCCTGGAGAAGGGCATGGCAACCCACTCCAGCATTCTTGCCTGGAGAATCTCATGGACAGAGGAGCTTGGCAGGCTACATTCATGGGATCGCAGAGTCAGACATGACTGAAGCAACTTAGCATGCACACAAATATGCATCACACAGTAGAAAGCCTTGCATTCTCCTCCTCTCAGGTGGATCTGATCTGAGCACTCTCAATCCCTCCCCTGAATGGACTCTTGCTGCAGAATAACCAGTGTCTGCTCCAGATGCCCTCCACCCCGGAGCTGCCGTGAGGAGGGGGCCCCACTGACTGTCCGAGGCTTGCCCAGATACCCATTACAGAGCAGGATCTATGCCTTTGGGTCAAAGAACCTCACATTCATTCATTCAAAAGATACCAAGAACCCACTATATGCCAGACTCTGTTTTGGGGCTTGTGGATACAACTGTGAATAAGACGAGTGCCTTGAAGCTTACTTTCTAGTGGTAGAGACAAGAAACAAGTAAATAATGAAATTTCAGAGAGACTTAAATGCTTTGAATAAATATTGCCCAGATGGGAAACACAGTCTTCTGAAAATCTGATGAAAAGTAAGGGATATCTCTTCCAAAATGTGCAGTCTCATACCTGCGTGCACACACAGACATGCACACACATATATACGCACACACATATATACTGACACGCACACAATTAAGCATGTAGTCAGGGGATTTATTCTCCATGAAGTCCATCTGTTGGGCCTCTGTTGGACTCCAGTTAAGAACAAAGGAGTGAGAACCTCTTTGGGGGACATGGGGTACAGTTGATTGTCCCCATAGTGGAATGTCCCCCACTGGTCTGAGTGGAAGCCGGATCACTAGTACTAGATGGGCCTTGTGCAGACAATAGTGCCATGGAAGGCTCGGCCCTGCCTCGGAGTTGCTCTCAGCTGGTGTGGGAGACATATGCAGACCAGAAGATGGATCTTGTGGTCAATTTCAAGGACATGATGCACCGGGTAGGAGCCTGAGGAGATGCTGGGAGGAGACGTCCGGCTGTGAGGCCCAGTATCGAGACTCACTGTGGGCCTCGCAGAGTGTCGCCCAAAGACCTTCACTCCTGCGGCCTCTCACCTAACCCTCAAAGGAGCTGCCGGTGGAGGAGCTGCCATTGGCCTCGTTTCTCAGAGGAGAAGGTAAGTTGCCTCCCTGTGGGGGATGGGGGCCTGGGGATTGGAGGGGCCTGTGTGACCGTGCAGCCCTGCCTTTCAGCATCCACGGTGTCTGTCCTCCCCGTGCAGGTGACAGGGGCTGGAGGGAGCAGAGATGGACTTTGGAAGTCTGGCCACAATCAGGGAGTGACCGCTGGCACGTCAAGACTCAAGAGGGCAGGCTGTGGGTTGGGCTAAGACTGGGCTGTTTTGAAGGCCTGGCTGGGAAGTCACATTTGTGAGCTCTGTGATGCTCCAGATGGGGTGCAGGTGCTCCCCCACATTATGTCGCCTGCTCTTCATACTCCTGGACTTAAAGATGACCCCTCTGAGAGCCTGACAGGGCAGGAAAACTCAGCCTGCTAACCGCTCCTGAACTGAGATTCCAAGGCAGCTTTCACGACCCTTCTGCCCTGGCCCCTCCCGTGTTATGGGTAGTCTATGAGTTCTGCCCACCTTAGCCTCACTCCACACCACTGGGGTCTGAACAAACCAGAGGAGCCAGGCCCCCTCACTGGCAGCCCTTCTGCAAGGCTGAGGGGAGTGCTGTCCCCCGGGGGCGTCGGCTGCCCTGGCCCCACACAGGCGTCTTTCTGGCAACCCCCAGGTCCTCTGACCCAGGCAGTGGACCACTGGGAAGGCCAAGCAAATAGTGGAGCTTGCATGAGGCTCCCTGTGTTCTGGAGACTTTCAGAGACTTGGCCATCCTGTGCTCCTGGTGAAATGAGGGATCCTTTGCTCCTGCTGTGAGCTGGTTTTTTCAGTGGCCTGACCAGCAGTGGATTGCCCTTGGCAAAGCAAACATCGGCATACAGGCCTTCATCCAGTTCCATCCAGGACACACTGGGCCAGGGTCTGAAGGAACGGCGCCCCGCTCCACCCCCCAGCTCCCCTTCCCTTGGCTGCGGAGGGTGGAATCCTGTTTAAGCAACCGCCTGAGCCAAAAGGAGCATTTCAGTCATTTATTTTGATGACTGTGTGAAGAGGCTGTGGGCTTGGGCCACTGCGCCCCAATGTAAGGCCACTGTGCCCAATTTTGTCTTCACACCCGTCACTCTGAGGGAGCCCCTGGGAGAGCAGTGGAGACCTTGGAGACGTGGGGATTCAATTCAGGCACTGTTGCCTGGGTCCATGGATCTGCATGGCCAATTATTGAAAAGGGCTGTCTCAGTGGGGGACAGACCCCTAGGTTCTGTCCATGTTCTCTCACCACCCCGGCAAGTGCTATTGATCATTCTTTATTGATCGCCTCTTCTCTTCATCACATACCATCGAATGCCCACTGGCCGCTAGTCTCTGCTATCTCCAGGTGTCTCCAGAATGCTCCACGTCTTCCAGCAGAGCTGACCTGCCATCTCTGTTGCTGCAGGTGAGCCCTGGCTCCTCACACAGGTGAGGTTGTGGGTGCTCAGCCTCCCACGGGGGCAGCTGTAAGTTGTCCTGGAGGCAGGAGCTCCCTTGTCCTAGCGGGAAGTGCTCTGGTGGCCTTCTGTGTGACTATAAACTACAGCAGATACACACTCCCTGTTCTTAGGGATGCCCCGAGTCCACAAGAAGACCCTAAGACTGAGATTTTTTTTTAATTTAAATTTTAAAAAATGTAAAAAATTTTAAAATTCTATTTATTTAACTTAAAAAAATAACAGCTTTATTGAGATATAATTGACATGCCCTAAAATGTACTCTTTTAAAGTGTACAGTTCAGTGGTTTTAGTATATGTACAGAATTGTGCAACCATCACCACTGTCTAATTTTATTTTTTTTTAATATTTATTTGTTTGATCCCTGGGTCAGGAATCTCCTGGATCCCC
Organism: Bubalus bubalis; assembly: GCF_019923935.1. NCBI lineage: Eukaryota > Metazoa > Chordata > Mammalia > Artiodactyla > Bovidae > Bubalus > Bubalus bubalis. Next base: position 28,792,915 of record NC_059178.1, on the reverse strand, counting down.
TGGAGGAGGAAATGGCAACCCACTCCAGTGTTCTTGCCTAGGAAAACTCCCATGGACAGAGGAGCTTGGCGGGCTGCAGTCCATGGGGCCACAAACAGACAAGACTGAGCGAGAGCAGAAACAAAACCAGCAATTGGTTTATTTACTTGGCTGCAGTGGGTCTTGGTTGCAGCATGTGGGGTCTAGCTGACTAGGGATTTTACCTGAGCCCCCTGCACTGGGAGCATAGTGACTTAGCCACTGGACCACCAGGGAAGTCTCACCACTATCTGATTTTAGAACATTTCCATCAGCCCCAAAAGAAACTTTGTACCCATAATCACTCCTTCCTCCCTCCCCCACTCCTGCTGACCCAGGTAATCCTCTTTGTAGCTCTGCAGATCTACCTCTTCTGGAGATTCTGTATGTACAGGGGTTATGCAGTAGGTGGCCTTTTGTGTTAGAATCAGGTTTGTGAGTAGTTCATGTCCTTCTGTCAAAGCTGCCCTCCCTGGTAGCTATGCGTCTGCCTGGAGGAGCCAGGGGGGCAGGTGTCCTGAACATGAAGAAAAACTGGGGGTGGGAAGAAGGCTGCCCAGACATCTGCAGGTAGGCGAGGGAGCTCCAGAGAGGCGGCAGGAGAGAGGTGGTCCACACTCTTGCAGAGCCCAGTGGCCACATCTAAGGTTCATTTTTCAGCCAAAGCCCTTTATGATTCTCAAGCCTTCAGTAAAGTCTGTTTCCCATCACAGCCTGCTATTGGCTGTCCTCCGGGGAATAAAGGGCCAGGGTCTCCCATTTGTGGTGAAGCTGGACAGGGGAGAGCAGGAGTGGTCACCACTGTCCAGCTGGTGGCTCCACTTTAAGAAGCTTTCAGCTCCCAAAACTGCCCTCCCCTCTCCGGAGGTCTTGAAGGTACAATGGAGTCAAACTTGTCATTATACTTGTGTGTGTTGACTACTTATCACATGTTCTCTAAGTAAAGTGCTCTCTCCTGGAAAGAAGGAGAGAACCAACATGGCCATTTGAGGGTTCACTTCCTACAGAACAGATTCATGCCCACAGGTGACAGACGACAGGGACCAAGAGGGTCTTCCGTTATGAGACGTGTAAAGATGGCGCCAGCATCCCACTTTTCCAAGAGCCCAGGCCATTTGCAATGTGATGGAGCCAATTCCCCACTGCTCAGATCTGAGTCAGCCTTGTGACTTGCTCTGGATGATAAATGCAGTGGAAGTGACCCTGCCCATTTTGAATTAATGCCTTATTAGAAGTCTTGGACACTTCCACTTGCATTCTTGGACTTAATCCTGCCAAGCCAGTTTAGTAAGAATGCCCCCTCCCTCCACTTGGTACCTGACCGAGTTTCCTCTTGGTATTTTTCCATCCACTGACCCCCTTGCCCTGCCCATTGGCTGTAAATCCCCAGCTGCTTCCGTTGTGTTCCAAGTTGCATTCAGTCTTTATCTCCTGTTATCTCAAGTTGTCTTGACTCCTATTGCAATAGTCTTAAATTAAGTTTTTCTTGCCTGTTTAACTCTCTCTGATGCATATTTTCATTGACCACTTCCACTGTGAGAATTAGTCCAGATGACCTGTTGGAGAATGAGAGACCATGTGGAACAGAAGTCAGTCCTCCCAGCTGAGGCCATTCTAGACCACCCACCCTCAGATAACTGCAGTCACATTAACAAGCCAGGTCAAGATCAGATGGACCCCGAGGCTCTTGAGAAAGAGTAAATGTCCCATAGTTCACTCCACAATGATTTACAGTGAATTGATTTGCAGCAATATGGCTCAGATGGTAAAGAATCTGCCTGCAATGCAGGAAACTCATATTTGAACACTGGGATCAGGAAAATCCCCTGGAGAAGGAAATGGCAATCCATTCCAGTATTCTTGCTTGGAGAAATCCATGGACAGAAGAGGAGCCTGGCAGGCTACAGTCCATGGGGTTTCAAAGAGTCTGACATGACTGAGCGACTAACACTTTCACAGAGAAGAAAAGCAGAGCAGAAGGACCTTTAAAAAGAGCCTCTGCCCTGAGCACCGTGGATCCTGCAGGGTGTTATGGCTCCCGTGGCATTAGTGAGGGGGCAAATGTGTGTTTTTGGCCACTGTTCCCGGAAAGGAGGGAATAGAGCTGCAGCTGACTGTGTGGGTATTGCAGCCACCGGGCAACAACACAGAAGGGAGGGAGAGAGGTGCCTCGGGCAGGGAGGGACCGGCTAGTGCTGGGGCTGCCCTCCTGGGATGTGCCAGCTGGGAAGCGATCAAGTCCTGTATTCCAAATCCCTTCAAGTGAAGGCATTAGGACTGAGTTGTTGATGGCAGGCGAAGAAGTCTGCATTATCAGCAGCAGAGCCTCAGGTTGATGTCACCCCTTGAATGTTCTCCTCCCAGTCTGCCCCTCCCCCCGCCTGGACCTACTGTTCTCCACATAGCTTCTCTCACCTTCTCAGCCCTTCTTTTTTATTTTGGCCAATTGTGGTAAAAGATACATAAGACAAAATCTATCATTTTAAACCCTTTGTAAGCCTACACTTAGGTGCATTCACAGTGTTCAAAAAACAAAGATCATGGCATCCAGTCCCATCATTTCATAGCAAATAGATGGGCAAACAATGGAAACAGCAACAGACTTTATTTTCTTGGGCTCCAAAATCACTACAGATGGTGACTGCAGCCATGAAATTAAAGGACTCTTGCTCCTTGGAAGAAAAGCTATGTATGACCAAACTAGACAGCATATTAAAAAGCAGAGACATTACTTTGCCAACAAAAGCCCGTCTAGTCAAAGCTATGGTTTTTCCAGTAGTTATGTATGGATGTGAGAATTGGACCATAAAGAAAGCTGAGTGCCAAAGAATTGATGCTTTTGAACTGTGGTGTTGGAGAAGACTCTTGAGAGTCCCTTGGGCTTCAAGGAGACCCAGCCAGTCAATCCTAAAGGAAATCAATCCTAAATATTCACAGAAAGGCCTGATGGAGAAGCTGAAGCTTTAATACTTTGGCCATCTGATGTGAAGAGCTGACTCATTGGAAAAGATCCTGATGCTGGAAAAGATTGAAGGCAGGAGGAGAAGGGGGTGACAGAGGATGAGATGGTTGGATGGCATCACCGATTCAATGGACATGAGTTTGAGCAAGCTCCAGGAGTTGGTGATGGACAGGGAAGCCTGGTGTACTGTAGTCCATGGGGTCGCAGAGAGTCGGACATGACTGAACAACTGAACTGAACTGACCGGGATTGTACAATCATCACTGATGTCCATTTCCAGAATTTTTTTTTTATTATCTCAAGTAGAAATTCAGTACCCATTAGATAATAACTCTCCATTCCCTCTATTCCTTCCCTGTCTCCTAGCTCCCAGCAACCCCCTTTGTAACCTCTATTCAACCTTCTGTGTCTATGAATTTGCCTAGTCTAGATATGTCATGTGAGTGGAGTCATATATTTGTCCTTTTGTGTCTCTCCAGCACTTTATTCTTTTTTAAAATTTTTAATAGAAAGATTAATTGATTTACAATATTGTGCTGGTTTCTGCCATACATCAACATGAATCAGCCACATGTTACAGCATGTGGGATCTAGTTCCCTGACCAGGATCCTGATGTGGGAGCCTAGCTTGCGATTGCGGAGGCTTAGCACTGGACCACCAGCAAGTTCCTGCACTTTCTTTAATACCCGTCCCCCTTCCTTTGGCCTGCAAGAGTTGGGCTGCATGACTTTGGCCTTAAGGTGTCCCTGTTCCCATCAAATCCCCAAACAAAACAAAACAAACAAGTCACTCTTCCTGGTCACACTGAGCAGGGCTGGGAGGACACCCCACCCTGCATTTTCTTCTCTGCCTTTGAGTCCAGCTGTTCTCACCCATGCCCTCTGCAGCCCTGGCTGCTCCCACTGCAGGTGGATGGAGAGCATGGATGGCACCATGGGCCTCAGGTTTGTCTCAGCAACCCCCAGAGAGTAGGGTCCACATTCTTTGAGCAGCTCCAAGGGGCCTGCCCAATGTGAGGTCAAAAGCTCAACAAGTAAGTTGAGCTTCAGTAGCCGAAGCCCTGACTTGAGGTGAGCTGGAATCAGACCAGCCCTGTGGGACTGGAACAACCCGATGGAACCTGAGGCCTGTAGACACCTTGTCTGTCCAAGGTTGGTGAGGCCAAAGAGATGCTGGGGAAGACGTGGAATATTGCTAAGTTTCCACCCTCTGCTGCTCCTCCCTCACCCTAACACAGACACACACACAAACATACACAGTTGCTCACTCACAGACACTCATGCACACCTGCCTCGGGGACTTATGTTTTTAAAGCCTGAGGTGAGAGGTTTACTCCAGCTATTAATCAAAAATGTGTTCTAGAAGACCCTGGGGGCCGTGAACAGTGGGATCAAAGGTGACACTGAGAGGGAGAGAGGGAGTTTTCCCCTACTTCCTAGAGGGTACAGCGCTGCTCTGGCCCTTCAGCAGTCTGGGGACAGTCCCCGGGGGCCTGTGGGCAGGGGCTGCGGTGGCCCTTGAGGTGGGGAGGCTTGAGGGCCTGTGCTTCCCTGAGGAGGTGTGGGGGGAAGGGCTGGCAGCTTGTTGTTGCGTGTCCCCCTCCCAACCCCGCCCCGGGGACTCTTCGGTGGTCTTCCATCAAATCAACTTTGCCCCCAGTGGTAGACCAGATAGTAAATCCACTTTGTCCTCAGACATGGAATTTATTTTCTTTCTTCACTTTCATTGTGAAGCTGATTCTTCAATGTTGAGAATTCTCTACCTGCCTTTTCCTGGTTAGGGGGGTCACGGCTGCCTCTGTTGAACAGGGGATTCTGGGCAGGAGTGGAGGGGCCCCATGGAGCCCCAGTTCTTTAAAACGGGAGGGGTAAACTAGTCTCCTCATAGATTTGTGGAAATACTTAAATGCGAAAAAGTTATGTGTGTGTGTGTATAAGTATGTGTAAACATACATTCACTGCATATGTATGCATTTATATGTACACGTACCATATATAGGCCATCTGTGAATGTATGGGGCTTAGATGGCACCCAGCACATCATAAGCCATAAATGTTACTGTTGAACCTTATCATCACCTGGGACTTTCCCTAGTGGTTGGCATTCTGTGGCAGGGGACTTGGGGTATCCAAGTAAATGAAGTGTGACAATGAGGTAAAGTGACTTTAAAATCTCTTTGCACTCACATATCCCAGAGAGTGTGGAAGGTTACCTAGAAACCTTCATTCCTTTCTTTAGGAAGTCATAGATGGGTGGATTACGTTCTCTACACATTCACAAGATCCAATCTCCAATGGCTCTCTGCACCACGGAAACCATGGTTGCTCAGGCTGGTTCATGTTCCCAACTTTTGCAAACACTTTCACTCTCTTGGGCTTCCCTGGTGGCTCAGATGGTAAAGAACCTGCCTGCAATGCAGGAGACCCGGGTTCAATCCCTGGGTTGGGAAGATATCCTGAAGAATGAAATGGCCACCCACTCCAGTATCCCCAGTATCCAGTATTCTTGCCTGGAGAATCCCACAGAGGAGCCTGGCGGGCTACAGCCCATGGGGTTGCAAAGAGTTGGACACGACTGAGAGACTTAACCCAACACCCACCTCTTACGTAAAGGGAAAATGGAAGCTCTCAGATGAGAACTGTCACCTTCCCAATCTCTTCCGGACAAACCTGCTCCCCTGAGCTCGCCTCAGCCCTGCTTTTCCCTGTGGAGAAGTCCCTCCCTGCTGCTCATTTTGATTCCAGCCCCACCTGCCTCCTCAGGAAGCCGAGCTGCCCTCTCTTGGTTATTTAAACTTTCCCTGACAACTGGCTTTAAACACCCTCAAGTCTTTCAACACAACAACAACAACAAAAAAGGAGAACAAAAAAAATGCTGAATTTGACTTCTTTCTTTAACCCAGTCACCAGCAAGCTCCCCAGGTATCACCAAAACACCCACTAATGAGACAAAGCCGAGGGCGCCAGCTGCTGCCCTGGCCGGGAGGGGAGAACAGCAATATCTGGAATTCAAAACCGGGAAGACAAGGTCAGAGCTTGCCAAGAATTGCAAGTTTGGTTTGATGAGGGTATCTCAGGTGGGGAGTAGAATCAGGTAATCACGGATCAGTTCAAAGAGCCGGACACGACTGAGCGACTGAACAACAATGTTGGATCAGAATCCCATAGTCCAGGCCGGGCGGGGATGGCAAGGTGAAGGGACTGAAAAATCTTTAGGGACAAACAGGTGATGCTTTTCACAGAACAGCTGTCTTGCGGGGGAGGTTTCCGTAGGAAACACTTTGCTTGGGAGGACAGTCCCCTAAGAGTAAAGAAATGCCAATACAGAGAGTGGAAGGGCCCCGCCTCGTGACTTGTGACTTCAGGCAGTAAGGTGTAGTTTCACTTCCCTCTGTCCAGGCTGAGTGTGGGTAGAAGGTTTGGTTCTCAGCCTCAAACTTCTGCCCTAGCGCCTTCCTCCTGTTCATGACTCTACTTCTCAAAAAAACCCCCCAAAACAAGATATAAACAAAAAAGCTCTTCTCTGCCTGCTGATGCCCCTTCCTCCCCTCCTGCTCCTTCCTGCACCTTCCTTTGGGAAGCAGGACTCACTGAGCCAAGACTGGATGCCACAGAGGCCTCATTATCTCCCTGTCCAGTACCAGAGGTCAGCGCTTAGGGATAACTTGGGTTTAAAGAAGCAGCAAGGCACCTAGCACCCATCTGCCGCCTCTCCCAGATCCTGAGTCCCAGAGGGCAGTCAGCACCAGTGTTTGCCCAGCAGTGGGGACAAGAAAGGAGTGACTCCCTGGGAGTGAGTCGGGGAGAGTCAGTGAGTGAAATGCTATGGGAATCAGGAGGACACTTCCGGCTGAAACGAAACAGACAGGCTGGGAGCAGGAAATGGAATCAGCACACAGTGCATTGTTGCAGAAAGACACTTTCTTGTCATGTCTCCGAGTCTCCTGAGATCTGAACTCATGCCTAGGGTCTGTCGTGGGCAAGAGCAGGCAGTCTCAGCCCTTGCCTCTTACTCCAAGCTCTGCAGCCCAGGGCCTGGCTGGTCTGACTCAGGCCAAGCTGGTGAGTGGAGCCTGGAACTCTGGGTGAAATTGACCCAGAGTCCAAGAGCAGGCTTTGCTTAAGGGGTTCAGTGAGCAGAAGGCCCTTCCTTGACAATAACCGTGCCCCCACCTCAGTCTCGGGGGGTAAAGTGCTGGCTTCAGGTCTATCTTTCCCTCTTTAGCCTTCAGGAAAGTGACCTTTTGTGGGAAGGAGGAGGTGCTGGGACAGCATCTGAAAGTCAAGGTGAAATAGGACTCCCTGTGTCACTGGGCTTCTCCAAACTCCTTCCAAGAGGTGACTGACCACCTTCCAAGAGGTGACCTCCTGCCCGCCTCCACCAGATAAAGATGCTTCGAGAGCTGGTCCCTGCACCCTGCTGCACTCCTTCGTAACCACCTTGCTCTGGCCTCCACCACCACCCTCTTCTCCTCCCCAGCTGGTGGCTGAGGCAGGTGGCTCCTTGCTGTGTCTCTGCTCTGCAGCCCCAGCCCACCCCTCCTCGCCTTGCTCAGAGCTATTCCATTTCCCTTGGATATCTAGGGAGCTTGTCCATGCTCTACACCCCTGACCATAGATAGCATGGCCTCCTGGTCCTTTGAGGGACCGTGTAACCCAGCTGCACCCCAGGGCTCTAGCAGCCAGCTGCCCCATGGTATAGGGCTCATCTCATTGGACTCACAGGGCCTCTGATGATCCCTCCACCTCTACCCTCTGCCCGCTGCCCTCCCATCACCCAGCTCCTCTGGAGGGTCAGGAGCAGACCTGCCTTTACCCAGCTGCCTGAGCACAACAGTCAGAGAGGTGTCCCTTCCTCCACACTTGTGCCTTGGACACAATTTGGTGAGTGAAGCTACAGCTGAATCGCAGCCTCCCAGCACCTCCTCAACTGGGCACCTGGGCAGGGTGCAGCCACACAGCTGTGCCCTACATGGAGACGCTGGGTCACCTACCCTGGGAACCCAAATGAGTCAGTGTACCTTCCTTCTCTGGTCCTAGACATCATATCTGTGCTCCAATAGCTTCCCCTATAGAGCAGAACTTTTTAGGTTTTTGCTAACTCAGTTAAGTTCAGTTATAAAATTGATGATGGCCATTTATGGAGCACCTACAGGTATTTCTTGTAGCATCTCATTTGAGCCTCCAGAACCCCTCTGATGGGAGGTATTAAGGCCCCTAGCAGGCCAGCAGAGAAGGCAATGGCAACCCACTCCAGTATTCTTGCCTGGAAAATCCCATGGGCGGAGAAAGCCAGGTAGGCTGCAGTCCATGGGGTCGCGAAGAGTTGGACACGATGGAGCGACCTCACTTTCACTTTTCACTTTCATGCATTGGAGAAGGCAATGGCAACCCACTCCAGTGTTCTTGCCTGGAGAATCCCAGGGACTGGGGAGCCTGGTGGGCTGCCATCTATGGGGTCACACAGAGTCGTACACTTCTGAAGCGACTTAGCAGCAGAAGCAGCAGGCCAGCATCCTTCAGTGGCTGGCTGGAGGTCCCCTGGTCTGCTGGCCCCAGAGTCTTCTCCTTTGCTTCTCTGCTTTCCTTTCCCAGGGTTGCCCCCTCTCGACTTTCAACTGGCTGCTGCTGCTGCAAGTCATCCTTTCTGATCTGGGCCCTCCTGTTTCTGGCTGTTGCTCTTCCCAAAAAAATCTCTTGCCCACCGTCTCCCCTAGAAAACTGCTCCTGCCTCCTTCTAATGGGCTTCTCTGGTGGTTCAGACAGTAAAGAACCTGCCTGCAATGCAGGATACCCAGGTTCATTCCCTGGGTTGGGAAGATCCCCTGGAGAAGGGAACAGCTACCCACTCCAGTATTCTGGCCTGGAGAATTCCATGGACAGAGGAGCTTGGGGGGCTATAGTTCATGGGGTCGCAATGAGTTGGACACAACTGAGCAAGCATGTGTCAAGCATCATCACATGCTGAGAACAGCCTGCCCAGGGGGGTGACTCTTTCGTGATGCTTTATTTGACGCAACCAATATTTACGTGGCAAATTGCACGTGCTAGATGCTGTTCTGGGTGCGAAGGGGTATGGCAGCAGATACCATTCCTGCCCTCATGATCCCTGTGGTCCAGAGTAACAGTTAATGACTGTGAAAGGGCCTCTCTGCACCTCTGATGCGGGCCCAAGTGCTGTACATGATGCTTGGGGGCCGAGGCACAAATTGTCTCCAGCAGCTTGTAACCCCTAAGCCATTCCTTGGCTCTACCTTGTGAAGTGGGTCTCGCTGCCAGCTGGTGGCCTGCCCCAGGTGAACTTGGCTTCGCCTCAGAGCAAAACGAATGTGCATTTCCTAGCCACACACTGACCAGAGGGACAGCAGCCAAGGAACATGCGGAGCAGAGGGGCAAAGAGAATTTGTGTTAATTGTACCGCCTGTGGAAAAGCCACACACATGTGCACAATGAGAAGCTGATGGATTGAACGCCAGCAGACACCCACCCTGGCCATGTTACCCTCACTGTGATCTTCTTACTTTTCTTTTTTTGATGTTTTTTATGTGGGCCATTTTTAAAGTCTTTATTGAATTTGTTACAGTATTGTTTATGGTTTTTGTTTTGGTTTACCAGCCACAAGGCACGTGGGATCTTAGCTCCCCAACTGGGGATGGAACCCGTACTCCCTGCATTGGAAAGTCATCTTAACCATTGGACCACTGAGGAAGTCCCCTTTAATTTTGGGGGGCCCTGGTCATATTACTGGAGGAGACCCAGGTTCAATCCCTGGGTCGGGAAGATCCCCTGGAGATGGGAATGGCTCCCCACTTCAGTATCCTTACCTGGAGAAGTCCATAGACAGAGGAGCCTGGTAAGCTACGGTGCATGGGGTCGCAAAGAGTTGGACACGACTGAGTGACTTTCACTCACATGCTTATATGGAGGAATTGTACCTCTCAGATTTTAATGCATACAAATGTCCGTGGAACCTTGTTGAGATGCAGATTCTGCATGTATCACAAGGCCCCAGGGGATGCTGACGCCCTGATCCTCAGACCACACTTTGAGCAGCAAGATGGAAGGAGGAGATGATACATAGCACCATCCTCGCCAGGTGTGTCTTCAGGGATCAGTCAGCCCTGTGTTTGCAGACCTTCTAGAATATCTATCTAGAAGTCTTGATGCAGTGTGGGTTGTCAGAGCTAGCAGTCCCTGCTTGGGCAGTAAGAGGACCATGCCCTTCAGTGATTATTTTCTTCTCTTAGAGCTTTTTGGCTCATCTCTTGCCTTGCACTTGCCCTCCTGGAAGCCACGTTTACGCTAGTGTTGACAATATGTGACCCAGATTTATCGTGTGGATGTTTCCTCCCCCGTGGGGCCCTCAGCTGGGACCTGGCCAGCAACTGTCCTGAGAGCCCCCAGATGAACTCAGGCTGTCTCTGGAGGAGGGGAGACCCTGGGCTGCTCCCCCAGAAACCTCTCTCTTTGAAGAACTCCTTCTATTGCTGGATAGATACTGCAATTAATGGGTAACGAAACTACTTGGCTCAAACCTGCTCAGTCCCAGCCCGCCCCGCCTCCTCAAGTGCAGACTGCAAGGGAGCCGAGAAGGCTTCAGGGAAAATGAGTTATAGAGGCAGCCAGGGTGTGGGGGGTGAGGGCTGGCCATTCAGCACTGCACCGGAAATGTCTGGGAGAGACAGTTCAGCGGTGAGGGCAGTAACCAGACCTATGTGCTGCTGGGATATGCAGGGAACTGGCACCTTCTGCCACCCCTGTGCCCGCATCAGCAAGGCAGGGTTGTGCTATGGAGCAGTTTGTGTAGGGTAAGGGGTGGCCCCAAATGGGCCTGCTGGGTGGACCACAGAAAGAACAGAGGAGTTTCTGATCAGGAAAAACAGCCAAGGAAAATAAACAGCTTTGTGTTGTGTGTGGGTTGCTTGCTTGAGGGTAGGTTTGACTGAGGAGGGGGAGGGTGTGGGTAGAAGGGAAAGGAGGGACCCTACTGAGTGTCACTGGGCTGAGGTTCCAAGGCTTTTAGGGGGCGGGAGACTGACCCTTCCTGGCAGGGCACACAGCGGGGCCCATGGCTTCGGGACAGGCTGGCTGCTTTGCTGGCTTCGGGCTCTAACAAGACTTCACAGTCGGGCATCAGAAGAGAGGCACCCCCGGTCCACGAGGCCAGGCTGGGGAAGCTAAGTCAGGTGGAGCAGCTTCTTGCTGTCCGCCGGGCACATGGCTGTGGTGGGCTTCCCCACACACGTGGCCTTTGGGAGAACTGCAGAGGCTTCAGGCAGCCCTTCAGGGAGCAGGGCCTGAAAGGGGCCTGAACCTGCCCCTGTGGAGGAGGGTAGACGGGGGCAGAGCCTCAGGATCTTCTAGAATAGTCTGCCTTCTCTCCACACAGACTCAGGCTGCCTCCACGACTCTGGACCAAAGGCTGAGCGAGGATGGGAAGTGACGGGGAGGCGCCAAGTCACAGGCAGGCTCCAGCAGTGACCCTGGTCCCCTAGTCTCCACCTGGTTCTCCTTTCCCTTCAGAAAGCTCATGAAATGGACAGGAAATAGAGAGACCTCTGCATAACATCTTTCGTTCTAAGCCTCCCGCCCAACTAAATTAAAACCAATAAACGCCTCACTTAACAGACCCACAGGTCAAAATAAACTTTTAAATTAAGTCTTAAAAAAAACAGACCCACAACTTTGTAAGTCTACCTCCTAAATGCCAAAATCCAAACTGCCCCAAACCGAAGAATGTTAGCCTGACTTTAAGACAGGGGGAGGCTGCAAGGTGTAGCCCAACACACATCTGAGCTGGTGGCCTGTGTCACCCATGGGACGTCCCCCCAAGCTTGGCAGGAGACTCAAGGTGGAGGGACGGCAGGGAGCCACCTGGAGGCAATTTCTAAATGCAAGTGACCTGGCTTCTATGTAAGGCCTTGCACCTGAAGAACTTCCCTGGTGGCTCAGATGGTAAAGAATCCACCTGCAATGCAGGAGACCTGGGTTCAATCCCTAGGTCAGGAAGATCCCCTGGAGAAGGGAATGGTTACCCACTCTAGTATTCTTGCCTGGAGAACTCCAAGGACAGAGGAACCTGGTGGGCTACAGTCCATGAGGTTGTAGAGTCAGACATGACTGAGTGACTAACACTTTCAACTAGTAATTGACGAATCGGGCCAAAGAGGTCACGTTCATCATACCTCCTGACAAAATCATCTCACAACTGAACGCAGTTAAGGAAATCCGTTTGCAAAATATTTAGGACTAAACTTGGTTGCAGGTCCTGTTTGCTCTCTCCCCCACCACTCTTTGAATTCCTCCAACCTGTGACTGTCAGATTCTTTCAAACCTTGCTAAGTAAAGCTGGGTACACTCTGTTCCCCCATCGTCCCTTCTCTGGGATGAGAAGCTCTGAATCTGTATGTGGGATTGACGTGGAGCTGGTGGCATCTGCAAGGCATGGTGAGGGGTGACTGCTGAGACTTACATGTCTACCCATACATGGGTATAGAGATCATAAAATATTTTAATTCTCTTTTTACAGGGCCACAGGCTTCCTTGTGTCAGGTGAATCCCAGCAGGCACCTCTCTCTGGCAGCTACGAGGTGATGACATGTTGAGGGGCCGCCGTACAGTTAATCGGTACAAGTTGCAATGAAACCTCTGCACTAACAGCCCCGGGGACATGGTGATGCTAAGAGTTGCTGCCTCTTTGATTGACTTAACCTCAGCTCAAGACGCAGCTTGTCCCAGCTGTCAAAAAGTCTCGAAACACCAATCATGCATCTTACCCCTATTCTGGATTTTATAAAACACTTTATATATATACATATATATATAGATATAGATAGGTAGCACAAGAAATGTGCCTGTGATGCACTCTAACATAGAGCACAGGAATACACCCCACGGAGCCCAACCCCAGTGTGTCCACAGGAGAAAAGTGCGAAGGTTCAATGCGCACACGAGGTGCGACAGTGGAAAGGTGCAGAGTGCCGCGCGCCACACCTCTCCACGCGGCCCATCTGATGGTGACAGCTTGTCACCTCTGTCCCGCTAGTGGTGATGGGAGCAGGAACAGAAACTATGTGATTAGGATATCCATGTGGTTTGGAGAGAGTGATGGTTATCCAGAGATTTATCTAGAAATAACTGTTGAAGGTCAGTATGCCTCCAGGCTGGGGTCTGCGGGTGGGGCTGGCTTTGCAGGTGGAGGCTGATTCGGCATCTCTCAAACACACAGACTCTCACACTTCTCCATACACTCCTCCGAGGGAAAGTGCACTTCCAACAGCGGCTACAAAAATAGGTTGGCACGCTCTTTTGATACAGTGAGGGAATCTTCTAGAAGCTTTCCCCCTACTTCCACAAATTCTCTTCCCGGATCTGCTCTAGAACTTCGCACTCCGACTTGGAACGGGTCCAGAGAGAAGGCCCTGGACCACGCCTGCAAGGTCTGGGTGTGGCTGCGAGGAAGTCCCAGAGGGGCCAGCAAGGGACTTGTACTCATGCTAGGGGGCAGCCATCTTCTGGACGGGTCTCCCCTTCCTGGTTGAGCAGTAATCCGCTCACTGCCCATCTCGTCTGGCCAGATGAAAGACTCCCTGAAAAGTTCCTGGTACGGCTTCTGTACAGAAACAAATGTTGAGAGGGAAAAGAGTTTGCTATGTTGAGCTCTAGTTTTGCATTTCCAGTAGTATGGCGCTACCACTCCGGGCTCAGAAGAAACGGTCCCCGGCCCTCCCAGGAGGCCTGTGCTAGGAGCTCTGGACCAGGCGTCTGTAGTGGGGCATAACTTCGTGCTCTGGGAGGTGAAGGGCAAACTCCAAGGCCACCAGCACTGGGAACTCAAAGGCAATCAGTTCTCGTCGATTCAGCCGGAACTTCTCTTCCAGTTTCTGCAACAAAATGTAAGAAAACCAAAAGGCTTTTAGCCTTGAAATAAAAATCCTAGGTTTTCTCCATGTGTAGTCTCTATATCCATCAGCCAGCATTTACAGAGAACCCCGTTATGGGCAAGACTGTGGAGGAAGAAAGGGAGGTGTCAGCTGTGTTTCCTGCTCGCAGTCCTAGGGCAGAAGGACTCATACCTCCTGAGGATCCACAGGCTACCGGGAGCCTGACATACATCCCATGACTTCATTTAATCCCTCAATAATCTTACGGTGTCAACTGAGGAAACCAGAAGGGAAAGAGACACGTGTACCCCAATGTTCATCGCAGCACTGTTTATAATAGCCAGGACATGGAAGCAACCTAGATGTCCATCAGCAGATGAATGGATAAGAAAGCTGTGGTACATATACACAATGGAGTATTACTCAGCCATTAAAAAGAAATACATTTGAATCAGTTCTAATGAGGTGGATGAAACTGGAGCCTATTATACAGAGTGAAGTAAGCCAGAAAGAAAAACACCAATACAGTATACTAACGCATATATATGGAATTTAGAAAGATGGTAACAATAACCCTGTGTACGAGACAGCAAAAGAGACACTGATGTATAGAACAGTCTTATGGATTCTGTGAGAGAGGGAGAGGGTGGGAAGATTTGGGAGAATGGCATTGAAACATGTAAAATATCATGTATAAAACGAGTTGCCAGTCCAGGTTCGATGCACGATACTGGATGCTTGGGGCTGGTGCACTGGGACAACCCAGAGGGATGGAATGGGGAGGGAGGAGGGAGGAGGGTTCAGGATGGGGAACACATGTATACCTGTGGCAGATTCATTTTGATATTTGGCAAAACTAATACAATTATGTAAAGTTTAAAAATAAAATAAAATAAAAAAAAAATCTTACGGTGTCAGTGGTTTTTCAAATTATTTATTTATTTATCTGGCTTCACCAGGTCATAGTTGCAGCATGTGGGATCTAGTTCCCTGGCCAGGGATCGAACCACGGCCCCTTGCTGTGGGAGCATGGAGTCTTAGCCACTGGACCACCAGAGAAGTCCCTGAATACACTGAATTTTACAACAGGCATGCATATAACTGTCCAAGAAGGTCAGTGTTTCCTTGCTTTGATAACATTCTACTTTAAAAGCGAGGACATCGAAAAGTCTACAAACAATAAATGCTGGAGAGAGTGTGGAGAAAACGGAACACTCCTACATTGTTGGTGGGAATGTAAACTGGTACAACCACTATGGTGAACAGAATGGAGGTTCTTTAAAAAACTAAAAACAGAGCTACCATTAGACCCAGCAATCCCATTCCCGGGCATATACCCAGAGGAAATCATAATTCAAAAAGATACATGCATACCCGTGCTCACTGCAGTGCTATTTACAATAGCTAAGACATGGAAGCAACCGAAGTGTCCATCAGCAGAGGAATGGATAAAGAAGATGTGGTACACATATACAATGGAGTATTACCTAGCCATAAAAAGAAGGAAATAATGCTATTTGCAGCAACATGGGTGGACCTAGAGATTGTCTTATTGAGTGAAGTCGGACAGAGAAAGACAAGTAACACGATATTGCTTGTATGTGGAATCTAAAAAAAATGGTAAGGTTCATTTGTACAAAATGTACACTACGTACAAAACAGAAATAGTGAAAACAAACCTATAATTACCGGGGGAGAAAGGAAGGGAGTAATGCAGTGGGAGATTTTGATTGACATATACACACTACTTCATATAACACAGATAAACTACAAGGACCTACTGTATAGCACAGGGAACTGTGCTCAATACTTCTGTAATGGCCTATATGGAAAAAGAGTGGATACTATGTATATGTGGGGGCTTCTTAGGTGGTGCTAGTGGTAAAGAACCTGCCTGCCAATGCAGAAGACATAAGTGACGCAGGTTCGATCCCTGGGTTGGGAAGATCCCCGGAGGACAAAATGGAAACCCGCTCCAGTACTCTTGCCTGGAAAATCCCATGGAGAGAGGAGCCTGGTGGGCTACAGTCCACAGGGCTGCAGAGAGTCAGACATGACTAAAGTGACTTAGCGTGCACACACGCACAGACTATGAATAACTGATTCACTTTGCTGTACACCGGAAACTAACACAACATTGTAGATCAACTATACCCAGATAAAAATTTTTTTTAAAATAAAAGAAAGATATTACCACTTAATCAAGCCCATGCCCTTCCCCAAAAATGAGGTGGCTGAGGTCACAGGAGGCCAAGGTGTGTTGAGCCAATGTGACTGATGGACACTGTTGGTCACAATGCCCACAAGACCCCTGGCCATCACAGTGGCTTCTGTGGCTTTTAGAATAAGCTCACCCCTCTCAGTGCCTGAATATGGATTTTTATGGCCAGACCCAATACTAGGGATCTCCCATCTCTCTGTTCTAAGACAGCCCAAGATGTGGGGTCTGACATTTGCTGCAGAAGGGCCGACCTCACGGTCCTGGTCCCTCAGCTGGTACTAAAGATCAGAATTCTCCCAGGCAGGGTCACCAGTCAGGCTTTCTGAGAGACCAATGCTGGCCTGGAGCATGTGCTCCCACTCCAGCCAATCAGGACTCAGGCCACTTACGTCAATTAAATGCTTGACTTCATGCTTTTTGAGGTCGCTTCCGATTTTGGCCGCTAAGAGCACGCAGGCGCCGGCACAAAGCTTCCGGTTCTGTTTGTTCAGTTTTCCCTTGAGGGCGAGCTTCTCAAAGTAGACAAAGGCCATAGCCACCGTGGGCTCCTCGAGGCCACAGTCCTCTTGGGCGAGCTTCCGCATCTCTCGTTTCAGGCTACAGAAAAGCGGGAAAGAGGGAAGAGTCTTGTTAGAATATGGAGTTTCAGAGGACTGCAAAGAAAAAGACTATCCTGTCTTGAAAGCATCTTCTCTTTCTCAATCTCAAAAGGGTGATGTGGAATGGGAGTCAATCTCTATAAGCAAGATTTATGTTATATGTGGGCAACACACTTAAGAGATCAAACCAGTCAATCCTAAAGGAAATCAACCCTGAATATTCATTGGAAGGACTGATGCTGAAGCTGAAGCTCCAATACTTTGGCCACTTGATGCAAAGAGCCAACTCCTTGGAAAAGACCCTGATGCTGGAAAAGATTGATGGCAAGAGGAGAAGGGGGTGACAGAGAATGGGATGATTGGATGGCATCATTGACTCAATTAACATGAGTTTGAGCAAACTCCGAGATAGTGAAGGACCAGGGAAGCCTGGCGTGCTGCAGTCCATGGGGTTGCAAGGAATCGGACAGGACTTAGTGGCTGAACAACAACAGACTTAAGTCACTGGGACTTTGAACCCTTCTCTGTTGGTTAGCCTGTATTAGACCATGTCGGTTCAGGACCATGGTGAACTCAAGTGGACAGCTGAGGGTCTGGAAATGGAATAGAGCCATTCACAGTGACAGGAGGAAACAAAGGTCATTCCAGAGAGATAGTCACTGAAATAAATTAGGTACTTGGTATCAGCTCTGCTGAAGATCACTTATGGCCACTAACTATGGCAGAAGAGGCGTTCGACTAAGAGTGCAGCAACCAGGGGAGGGAGGCCCACGAGGGAGGGGACATATGTATACCTATGACTGATTCATACTGATGAATGGCAGAAACCAACAGAAGATTGTAAAGCAATTATCCTCTAATTTGTTCTTGTTCAGTTGCTTGGTCATGTCCAGCTCTTTGTGACCCCATAGATTGTAGCATGCCAGGCTTCCCTGTCCTTCACCATCTCCCGGAACTTGCTCAAACTCATGTCCATTGAGTTGGTGATGCCATCTAACCATCTCAACCTCTGTTGCTCCCTTCTTTCCCAGCATCAGGGTCTTTTCCAATGAGTCAGCTCTTCTCATCAGGTAGCCAAAATTAAAAATAAATAAAATTTTTAAAAAAGAGTGCAGCAACCAACGTTCCTATGAGAATTGCCTGGCCAGCAGACCAAGTATGAATAGTTAATTTTTCTTACTTCTTGACACGGAACATGCCAGAATCAAATCAGTATTGGGATACGTACTCACATGTAGGTTGGCACATGTTCCAACACTGTATTTGTGTATAGTTTAGCCTCCATTACCTACCACACACACACACACACACACACACACATACACACATACACACTGAAATCTTGCTGTCCTGGCACACAGTCACCACAACACAGGTCAGCTTCTCTCCAACCCAGCAAGACTGGCAGATGTGGGTCACCGCAAGGCCGACCCAATCCTCTGCAGGGGAAATTGGGGCCTGATTTTGCTTTGGCTGTTTTGCTGATGGCTTACAGATAGGGCTTGGCTGTCACCTCTGGGCGGACGACTGTGGGTAGAGTTATCTCAGACCCTATAATGCCAGCTCTTTTCTGTTTTGCCTGCATTTAAGGAAGCAGGGGACCGAACGTTTCCTATTCTGACTTTTCCATAACATAAATCTTACTGAACTGTGAACCACAGAGAGTATGAAATGATTCTTTCATGAGCAACCTCCTCCCCCACGCCCAGATCCTTGTCAGCTCGTGTCCAGCCTCCCTCGGCTCTCACACTTCCGGGCGCTGGTCAGCCAGCATCGGACGAGCCTCTTTAATTACAGCTGAACAGGACCTGTTTCACTTCCCCAGAACAACAGAAGAGCCAGCATACAAAGAGTGAGCTCAGTTTGTGCTGGGGGAAGGGCCTGGGGGGAAGTTCAGGTGGGGGCCCAGCCCCAGTGTGTGTGTGTGCTTGGCTGTGTCTGACTCTTTGCCACCCTCTGGACTGCAGCCGGCCAGGCTCCGCTGTCCGTGGGATTTTCCGTCCCCACCTACCTCCGAATTTTGCTGAGTGTTAACTTAATGTGAGGGAACTTCTCCTTGAAGGTCTCGTTCATGTCCTTCTTGAGATCGGAGGGCTTCACATAGTCAATCACTGTGGTCTGAAACAGATCGGGCCACGTGAGTCACTCCTTAAAATACAGGTCATGGGTCATAATCACGTGCAAGTCACAGCCAACTTCTAACACTCCCACCACCAGCAACGGGGAACCCAGGCCAGAGCCATCTTGAGGGCTCTGCCGGATGCAGGAGCCCGTCGGGGCAGGACCCCTGTAGGTGGATGGAAACGAAAGCCCAGTCATCAGCAGGACCTGGCGACATTTAGAAACCCTGGCCACCAGAGTCAGTGCCTGGCAGACAGTCATGAGGTTTGTGATGATGTGAGCAGGTTCAAGCAAAGACGCTCCATCTTTGTTGGGTGCCAAAGCCGGGTGAGCCCCCAGCGAGGATATTCCAGGAGCTGGAGGTGGGATGGGGGATGACTGGATCTCACCCAGTGGCAACAACAGCAGCTCTGCTGTTTTCTGTCTTACATGTAGATACACACAATGCTTCTTTCCACCTTTTTTTGGTGTATGGGATACTAGTTCCCTGATCAGGGATGGAAATTGTGCCCCCTTCAGTGGAAGCATGGAGTTTTAATCACTTGAACTGCCAGGGAAGTCTCAGCACAACACTTCTCTTGAAAGAAGCCTCCCACTGCCAAAAGAAAAGTTTGCAAGTGCCTTCCAGCCACCCTAACCTTATGGAGGAGGAAACAGAGGGTCAGAGGGGTGACCAAGCTTGTCCCCACTGAGGAAGGGCGCACTGCTTTCCTGTTCTGAATCAGACTGAAAGAGTAGTGGTTAGTAGCAGCCAGGAGCAGCTCCAGGCGGCTGAAGGTGGAAAGGGTTGGGGGGCGGAGGCTGGAGGCTCCATGTCCAGCGAGTCAGACAACTTGCAAAAAGTGGCTTAACCTCCCTGAGCCTCACCCTCCTCTTTGCTGCACAAGATAAGAATACCTGTCAGGCTGCTTCACAGATTTCTCTCAAAGACCAAACAAAGAGAACCCAATGTATCTAAAGCACACTGGAGAATTTTATCGAGAAGACAACAGGGAGATGGCAGCCAACTGGGCTGTGCTCCTGTTCCACTGCTGCTAAGTCACTTCAGTCGTGTCCGACTCTGTGCAACCCCATAGACGGCAGCCCACCAGGCTCCCCCATCCCTGGGATTCTCCAGGTAAGAACACTGGAGTGGGTTGCCATTTCCTTCTCCAATGCATGAAAGTGAAAAGTGAAAGTGAGGTCGCTCAGTCGTGTCTGACTCTTCGCGACCCCATGGACTGCAGCCTACCAGGCTCCTCCATTCATGGGATTTTCCAGGCAAGAGTACTGGAGTGGGGTGCCATTGCCTTCTCCGCCTGTTCCACTGAGTCAGTGTCTAAGGGCGGGCCCTTGCTCTCAGCACTGTGATCTTGCCCAGGTGGTTTTTATGCAAATCAGATCCTCCTTTGCCTCACCTGCAATGTTACTTCTGCAGGATCATCTTCCCTAAGTCCCCGGGTGGACTTGCCTAAATCCTAGGCATCCCCCTTCGCTATACGCTATGGCTTGGATAGCCAATCCCCTTCCAGACGCCGTGCTGTCCTTCCCGATTCCTTCTCAGCTAGGATTCCACACAATTCCAGTTCCTCTGGGGTGACGCACTGGTGTTAGAAAGCAGAGTGGAAGCAGAGGCTGGGCTTCTGTTCTTTCTGCTGCCAAGAGGAGTGGTGGCAGAAGCCCTGGAGTCCCAGTTTCCATTCTGTGGGTGTGCACCACAGCAGGGCAGCATGGATCCAGGGCTGGCAGCAGAGGCAGCGTCCTGACCGTGGAGGTGGCAGGACTGTCATATCTGGAGCTGATGGCTGGTGCACATTCCCCTGGTGACCTGGTTCTGCAGTACAGCTTGGGGGTCATTCCTGAAATCCCAATTCAGGCTGTTTCATCAGCCTCCCCAGTGACGACAGGCCATTTAGTACCCTGTAAAAAATGCCTTTCTTCTTAAACTAGCTTGAGTGGATGCTGCACTTCATAACTGAACCAGCAGACACTGTCTTCGTTGATGGCATTTACCCCTATTGTAACAGGGCATCTCTGGGGGGACATGGGATGACAGCAGAGCTGTTTCCCCTAAAGGCACTAATGTCATCTCTTCGCTGCAGCCCTGGGGACCTCCCACGCCACTTCCTGACCAGCCCTAGCTTTAAAACAACCCAGTGAACAGCAACAACCCAGCCCAGCTTGCAACCTTGAAGGTGGGGCCAGGAGGGCTCAGGCCATCCCAAGCCTGGACCTCACAGGAGAGGTCCTTTATTTTTACACCCAGCCTCATTCTAGCTCTTGGGGGTACAGAGCTAGGGGCTTATTTTTCCTGGCAGCAGGATGAGTGGATATGTATATTTGTTTCCACACTGGACGCTTGAGAGGAGGGTAGAGGGAAGGCCAGTGAGTTGATGCTATGAGACCCTTGGCTCAGCATTTGGCCCCCAGCAAGAGCTGCACATGATCAAGCCCTCAAATTCATTTTCTCGGTGGCAGAATTCTGAATCCCGGCTCTGCCACTCAGAGTTGCCGAGGTGGCCTTCTCGGATGCCTTCTGGGGGAGGTTTCCAGCCACTCGACATCTGGGCACCCGTACAGGCGGTTTCAGCTCCCTGTGCCTGCTTCTTCCTCTGGCTTCTCTGTCACGTGCTTTACGTTGATGGTTGCGGGGCACCAGCTGTGCAGGCTGCTCGCGATCAGGTGCTCGGGGCACGCAATCGTGGTGGCTGTGTGGGCGGCCCCCGAAGTGACAGTCTGCTCCCAGGCCCTTGCCCAGACAGGACCTTGCACACACAGTGTGCCTGTGGACCACAGTTCCAGGCTGGCCCAGGCGCCAAGTATAGGAAGACTTGCTCAGAGCCCAGGAAGACCCTGCAGTCAGATTTCAGAGGACAACAGGCCTCGCTGTCCTCAGCCTTGGTTCCCTCGAGGGAACACTTTCTGGGAACATAGCAGCTATGCTCCCGTGTGTCTTGAGGGAGCCTACGACATCCTCTAGAGGCTGACCTCCCCACATTCCCTCCCCCTCCCAAGAGACAGCTGTCCTCTTCCCAGTGATGGGGGTGAGCCGAGGGGGCAGTACTCAAGGCTGAGTTGCAGTGCGACCCCAGCCACTCACTTGTTCTGGCTCGTGTGTGTATGGTATGTGTGTGTGTGTGGACACTCAGTCATGTCCAACTTTGCGACCCCATGGACTGTAGCCCGCCAGGCTCCTCTGTCCGTGGAATTTTCCAGGCAAGAATACTGGAGTGGATTGCCACTGCCTTCTTCAGGAGATCTTCCCAATCCGATCCAGGGATCGAACTCTTGTCTCTTGTTTCCTGCACTGGTAGGCGAGTTCTTGACCACTAGCGCCACCTGCGAAGCCCAAGCCTCAAGAGAGAACGAATTAACCAGGAGGCCCATGCTTTGTTCCAAGTCGCCTCTCCCTCTAATTGCATAGTTTATGAAGACTCGCACCCAGACCCAAGTCTGGGTTTTGCCACTGCACGTGCATTCCTAGGAATCAAACTGCTAGTAAATGGGCTGTGGGCCCCTCCTGGCCTGGGACAGAGCAGGTGGCCACTGTGTTCAGTGCCACCAAATTCCTGGCCAGGGGACTGGCCAAGTGCAGGGGTCCTTGTGGCCCCAGCAATGGCCAACAGCTGGGCCAGGCAGGCTATGTGAGGGACAGGCAGCGCCATCCTTGGTGCCCACAATTTGCAGAGGAGGGGTGAGAGATGGCTTCCGTGTGCTTTCTCACAGCTGCCTAGTTGCAGGGACACTGTGTGTGCACAGATGCAGAAAGAAGGGAGGTCAGCTGGGAGGAGGAGACCATCCAAAACGCAGAAGGTCCAGGGGGATGCAATTCAGAAAGGAGCCCTGCTGGGCCTGCCCTGCCGGGTACAATGGCAGAGTTAGGGAGGCCAGCCTGGGGGCTGATGCCCGCACCCTTTCTGAGATAACAGGAAAGGGCGGTAAGGCCACAACCTAGTGATCCAGTTGGAAGGATCTACCACATCTACTGGAGACGCCGAGACACCTTTGCTTTATTCAGAAACAAGGCTTGACTCATCCTGAGAGAAGGGAGGGAGCCTCCATGAGGAGCTAAATGTGGGCCCGGTTCTGGCCCACGGCAGCCGCCACGATGTCCCAAGGTAAAGGTCTCTCGGGGTGAGGGTAGGGGGCAAGCAGCGGGGAAAGCGAGGCAGCAGGAGTGTGTCAAGGGGGGCACTGTGCCCCGGTAGCAGTGCTGGAATGAGGGGCTTGGAGCTAACAGGTTGCTGCTCTGATTCCCAGAGAAACAACAGAAAAGGTGCTTCCACCCGGGGCCTGGTAGGGTTCCCCTTCCTTCCACCTCTACTTCCGGGCCTCACATCTCCCTGGGAATTCTCAGGGCAGCTCTGAACAGACGTGAGCTTGCAGTTGACGCTGCTAGTGCTTGCCTTTGGGTCAGAGGAGCCCTCGGGGGCAGGAACATTCCAAAGGAGCCAGGTTCCAGCCGCAGGGCTGCCTGTCACCCGGGAGGCACGGGGAGCCCGGGGAGCCGTGCAGCCACCCCTTCACCCTGAATCTTGCTTTCCAGGGCCTGTGACTCGGAGGATACAGGCAGTGATGGGTGCAACTCTTGACACCTAGAGCCACGGCCTCCACGGCACTCACCCGCCGTCCATAGGGCTCCAAGCCCAACTGGGCATCGGAAAGCAGACGTGCCGTGCTCACTAAGGAAAGCGGAGCCCCAGCCCTGCATGACATCTCTGAAACCACACACAGCCGGGCATTCCGGCTGCTCTCTGTTTACGCCTTTTCCCTGTGCTGTATGCTCTGTGCTCAGTCCCATCTGACTCTCTGTGACTCTGTGGACTGTAGCCCATCAGGTTCCTTTGCCCATGGGATTCTCCAGGCAAAACTACTAGAGGGGGTTACCATTTCCCCCTCCAGCGGATCTTCCCTGACCCAGGGATCGAACCCACATCTCCTGCATTGGGAGGCAGGTTCTCTCCCTCTGTGCCACGAAGGGAGAGGAAAGCAAGTCACAAAGAAACTTCAGGAATGAGGGCACAGGCAACATGGCCTGGGGCTGTGTTTGTTGCTATTTCTACCCACAGATTCCAAACACAGGGTCCTGGATCTAACCTCTGTCCTGTCCTCTGAAGGGGAGCAGCTCTTCAGGCTCTCTCACTGAAATGAAATGCATTGCTTCGAGGAAAGCCACACAGGGAAAGCTGCCTTTGTCAGAATTACACCATCACGTGGGCTGGGCAGGTGTGCAAAGCATGTCCACAGTCTCAGATATGTGACAGGCATTCACGTGGTACCACAGAAACTTCTAGAGTCCTGCCTCCACCCTCTAAGCCCCAGGCAACCACTAATGCACTTTCTGTCTGCATAGACTTGCCTGTGGTGGATATTTCATGAAGATGGAATCAGGCACTGACACCGGGGAGATGTGGCCCCCGAGGTCACACCCAGCCAGCTTGCATTTGGATGTACTTCTAAACACTCGTTTCTTAAGACGGTGGTCAGAGCACGAGCTGATGCCCGTGTGTGCAGTGTCATGGTCAAACTCATAGTGTGATAATCGAAAATCTGACACAAATACAGAGAAAGGGAGCAGATGCTACAACACCTTGGGCGAAACCTAAAACAATGTTTCACATTAGTTTTACAAGAAAAAACAGATGAAAAAAAAACCCAAACCACAATACTGATGCATGCTGCCACATAGATAACCCTTGAAAATGTAAGTGAAAGAGGCCAGAGGCAAACGGGCACGTAGTTGCACAATTTTCTGAATATACTAAAAACCACTGAATTGCACACTTTAAAGAAGTGAGTTGTACAATATGTGAATTACTATATAACTAATAAAGCTCTGGGGCTTCCCAGATGACTCAGTGGTAATGAATCCGCCTGCCAATGCAGGAGACACAGGAGACTGGAGTTTGATTCCTGAGTCGGGAAGATCTCCTGGAGGATAAAATGATAATCTGCTCCAAAATTCTTGCCTGGAGAATCTCATGGACAGAGGGGCCTGGTGGTCTATGGCCCATGGGGGTCGCAAAGAGTTGAACATGATTGAGCAGCTGAGCAAAGCAAGAGCAAAAAAAGCAAATAAAGCTCTTACCAAAAAAAAGAAAAAACCCAAACCCAAAGTGGAAAACAAAACCCACCATGAGACAATAAGGCATTTTAACACTTAACCAAAAGCCAGCAGGCCTCAAAGCCCCACTGCTCAGTGTCTATGCAGGTGACTGGCGGGGAAGTTCCAGGGCCCCTTTCAATCTCCAGAGAGGCCTAGCAATGGTATGATGGTGACGCTGAATTACTTTTCTTAGAGAGGGTCTCCCAAATTAATTAAGCTCCGGGCACTCTGAAACCTGGGGGCCTGGAAAGAGCCTTGCAAGGGAGGGGCCCTTGGACTCAAAACTCCTTTAGCTTCTCAATAAATCCACCTGCAGACAGGTAAGTAAGTGCCCACATCACCCAGACAGCTTTCAACGAAAAAGAAATAAGGAGGGAAAGCAGAATCCAATCTCACGGAAGGCTGGGTTAATCTGCCTTTTATTGCTTTCTATTCCCTCCTGCTCAGCATCTCACACTGTCCTGAAAAATTAAGTTCTAAGATATATTCCCATAAACCTGGGGAGATGCTGAGATGGGAGGAGGGGCTTTTCTGGGAGTCTTTACAATGTAATATTAAGTAAGACCACAGAGGTCAAGCCAAGGGATGTCCTCTTGAGATGCAAATATGCTAAGTCACTCAGTCGTGTCCAACTCTGCGACCCCATGGACTGTAGCCCGCCAGGCTCCTCTGTCCATGGGATTCTCCAAGCAGAAATACTGGAGTGGGTTGCCATTTCGTCCTCCAGGAGATCTTCCCAATTCATGAATGAAACCCGCACCTCTTGCATCTCCTGCATTGGCAGGCAGATTGTTTACCACTAGTGCCACCTGGGAAGCCCCTGAGATGTAAATACCTACAGATATCATAAAGGTTGCGAGGCGGCATCCTTTCTGATGTCAAAACAGGTCGTAAGAGCTACCTTCCTGAGAGAGGAGAAGGATCCAGAAATCCATTCACAGAACATTAATTTTTTTGGCTTTATCTCAGTCAGCTCTTTCACTCACTTTCTCCTCTGAATTGCTCTCCACACCCATAAAGAGGAAAAAAAAAAAAAAGCCCACTGCCAACGTGGCTGCCAGGTTCTAATGATAAATAACCACTGTCAAGGGAAACGTAAATTACAGGCCAGGAGGCGCACAGGGCAGGAAGCACCGGTTTGGGGAGCCGGGGTGGAGGGCGCTGGCCCTCCCTCTCCTCATTGAGAAACCACCACGAAGCTCAGGCCCTACAGGAACCTGCTTGCAGCCAGGAGACGCGACAGGCTTGCGTGCTTTCTTTTTTTAAAAACAAACTTTTATTTTATATTGGCGTATAGCCAAATGCAAATATTGTGATAGTTTCAGGTAAGGACAAATGGACTCAGCCATCATGTACACATATCCATTCTCCAACAGATTTTCATGTTCTGGCGTCACCTTCTAGAAACTTTAAGGCCAAAACTCAGGCACAGCTGCAATCTGATTTCCATCCTGCCCCAGGAATTTTTTTTTTTTTGGTTCAAACTTCTTTGCCCTTTCACAGTGGCAAGTATTGGGAGTGACTTGCTTGGATCAAAGTTTAAAAACACAACTGGAACTAGGAATGCAAGGCTGGCTTCAAAGGGTTCCTCTTAAACTTTGTAAATAACAGCCTTCTTTCTCAGCCTCAGGGAACGCTCAACTCTGGAACCCTCGCACTTTGAGGGATGTCCCGTTGGCGGTGATGAGTGGCCCTTTTATCGTCTATGGAGAACAAATGTGAACCTTCAACTACACCCTGGTTGGTAGACATCACCTCCACTATGACTCAGAAAGCCCACCCCCAGGTATTTACCCAAGAGAAATGAAAATCTATGTCCACAGAAAGGCTTGTATGGGAATGTTCATAGCAGCAAGATTCATAATGTCCCTAAATGTAAATAATACAAGTGTCCATCAAAAGCAGAATGGACAAATAAGTGATGGTCTATCCATACAATGGAACCCTACTCAGCAATTAAGAAAAACAAACTGCTGATTCATGCAACATGAGTGAATCTTACAGATATTAAGTTTTGTGAATGAAGACAGATTTTTTTAAAAGGCACATATTGACAGGACACGATTCCGTTCCTATGAAGTTCCAGTACAGGCAAAACCAACTTTGGTGACAGAAGTCAGAATGGCAGTTGTCTTTGCTGGGAGCAGGCATGATGCAGAACAGGATGGAAAGGAGAGAACTTTCTTTTTTAAAAAATTTAATTAAAATTTAAAACATTTTTTGGCCACACTGCATAGCTGTATCTTAGTTCCCTGACTGGGGGTTGAACCCATGTCCCCTGCATTGGAAGCAGGGAGTCTTAACCACTGGACCACCAGGGAAATCCTGAGGGAACTTTCTAAATGGACAGATGTGGTCAGAGTGGAGGATGGAAAATTCATGGAACTATACACTTTCAATGGAACTATACACTTTCAGATTAAAATTATATCTTAATATGAAAAGAGAAAAACAATGACTGCTGCAGGATTTGATGGGGTAAAAGGGCTAGCTCGTCACTGTGAAGGTAACTTGATTCTGTAGAGGCCACACCAACACCTCAGACCCTGAAATTCCACACGTACAGGACCACCCCAAAACCCGGAACAGTCCCTGGTTCCTAAACCTGGGCCTCTGCTGGGCTGACTAAACTTAAACTGCGCTGGGTGCCTAGCAGGGACAGGCCTAGGGTGGCAGGACCTCAGCAGCCTTGGAGGCTGATATTTAGGGAGGTGGGTGGTGCTGCTCAGACGGTCAGCCTGTGAGGGACTTGCTAGTCCCTTGCCCAAACTCCACAGCTGGGAGCCAGGGAGGGGGTCAGAGGGGCTGGGCTCACAGGACTTACGTTTCCTGCAGGGGGTGCCCTGCCAATCACGAGGGGTCACCTGTGTCAGTTCTTCCTGCCCACCTACAGACAGGTGCCCCACACCCTCAAAGGGGGCCCTCAGCAGCCTGGATCAGGTAACCTTGTCCACTTCTGTGCGGGTGTGCTCAGTCGCTTCAGTCACGTCTGACTCTTTGCGACCCCATGGACTGTAGCCCGCCAGGCTCCTCTCTCCATGGGATTCTCCGAGCAAGAATACTGGAGTGGGCTGCCATTTCCTCCTCCAGGGATCTTCCAGACTCAGAGATTGAATTTGCATCTCTCACGTCTCCTGCATTGGCAGGCGGGTTCTTTACCTCTAGCACCACCATCCACCTTGGTAGTCGGCGCCCATTAACAAGTGTAGCTCTCTGTGCGTGGGGTTAAGTTAATGGATTAAACTTGTCAGGATCATCAGTTTATGGACTTCCCCATGTGTGTACCTGTGGGTGTGCATGTGTGTGCTAAGGGTGGCAACTGTTACTGTTCAAAATACCCATTTGACACAAGGTCAACCTCTCGCATACCTCAGGCTGTGGCGTGTGGGGCCTCCCTCCCGAGGCCCAGCAGGCCGGCACCTTCTCTCACCTCAGTGTTCACTTTTGATCCACTTCCTCAGGGCAGCCTTCTTAGAAGCCTACTTCCAAGTCCTGACCCGCCCCATCAGTCATTTCCCACCACTTTTCTAGGATGATTCTCTCCTCGCCCTCCTCACTACAGTGACTTGTCTGACTTCTCCACTCACTCTAAGGTCGAGGACAATGGGGGCGGTGGCTGGTTTTTCCTCTGCTGTAGAAGGTAGCACCTGGCCTGGCACACAGTAGGGCCTCACAGTACTGGTCGAATGGACACATTCTATACCTGTTACCCAACACACAAAATAAAGCGAGCAAACCAAAACCCACCCCCCACCCCCCTCCTTCTCCTGCAAGTTCAATGCAAAAATTCTGGGTCTAGCAGACCTAGAATCCATGTCTACTAGAGAGGAAGTCTCTAGTAGGAGACTAGGCTGAGCCAGGCTGAGGTTCTTTATAACCCTCCACATGCACGTCAGGGTTGCAAAGTAGATGTGCCATATTTTATTAAAGATATTATCAATATCTGTGGCCAGATCAGAAAGACATATAGGTCTTATGAAGCTGGCCAGGCAAGTGCAGCTCATGAGCAATTTCATTCCCTAAAAAAATGGACAGTTACAGGAAGCACAGGCTACAGACTCAATGTGCTGAGCTGAAAAATGACCCACCTGGGATCATAAAACGAGGGTAGGACATATTAATATATGCTGACCTGGCAGGCCATCTAACACACCGTCCAGGAGAGGGGAAATGATCTGTGTGCACAGGTGTGCCCGCATAGACTGCAGCCCAGAACCTCGAAGCTCACAATTAAATCATTTAAAGAAAAACAAAAAATCAGAACCACACTGACCAGACACCAGACCTATAAAAGTAAAATTCGCTCAGTCGTGACCAACTCTTCGGGACCCCATGGACTGTAGCCCACTAGGCTCCTTTGTCCATGGGAATCTCCAGGCAAGAATACTGGAGTGGGCTGCTATTTCCTTCTCCAGGGGATCTTCCTGACCCAGGAATTAAACCTGGGTATCCTGCAATGCAGGCAGATTCTTTCCCATCTGAGGCACCAGGGAAGCCCAGACTCCTTTAAAAGGAGTGAAAGTCACTCAGTCGTGTCCTACTGTTTGTGACCCCATGGACTATACAGTCCATGGAATTCTCCAGGTCAGAATACTGGAATGGGTTGCCATTCCTTTCTCCAGGGATCTTCCCAACTCATGGAACCCAGGTCTCTCGCATGCAATTTCTTTACCGTCTGAGCCAATAGGTCATAGGAAAAAAATAATCATACATGGCCCTGGTTTTGCCTTTTGTGTTAAGAGTTGGAGAGTAAGGATGGGAGAGAGTAGCTGGGGCAATTTTAAACAAGATGCCTTTGGCAATTCATCCTGGCTCAGTGTAGCATTTTAGAATGATCTCTGAGCTTTTTGCCAAATTATTAATACAAGAGGATCTATGTTGAAAGTATCAGTGCGGGCTTGAGTTCTGCCTGGTGCTTTTCTGACGTCAGCTACTTGCCAGATGCTGGCCAGATGGACAGGCTTGGGGGTGGGGGTGGGGGCTTCCGCTGCTAATAAGCTTAACAGTGAGTGCATGGGCTGGGGTCTGACTCTGGCCTCTGCAGACATAACAGCCTAGAACAGAGAAAGGATCCTCTGCCCACTCCTGGGGCCAGGGCTTCTGACATCAGGCTGGGCTTGTGGGGAGAAGGGAACCAGGGCTGGATGTTTTTAGCTGTACCCACCCATCTGAGCCTAGCAGGGGGTGGTGGGGGTATCCTGGGTCTGTGCTCTGTACCTGGAGGTGCACATGGCAGGCCTGGCAGGGGTGAAGGTTCCCACAAAGCCCGGCTCCCCTCCTCCTGCAGTACCCTGTGCTCTGCCCACCACTCAGTCAGGGCAAGTCTGCCCACTGAAAGCACACGGGACCCCGTCAGGCCCCACGGGTGTCTGGAGACCCAGCGGCCGCAGTGGTGGGAAACGGTGGTCAGCCAAGAGCAGAAAGCGAATCACCCAAAGGGAAAAACAGGAAGAGCCCGTGAAACAAAAACAGCAAGGAAAGGTTTTGCATTTAACACCCACATTGTCCTACTTTCACTTTCCCAGGAGATGACTCTGTCATCCGGAGCCTGGTGCCAAACGTTTGCTCAGAGCGTGGACAGCGGCCTACGGGCACCAAGGAAGCCCAGCGAGCTGAATTTGAACTCAGCGCTGCCGGTGATGGGCGGGGCTGGTCGTCCCCTACCCACTGGGGTCCATGGATGTACAACCTCAGAGGTGCGGTTCCACCCTGAGCCGGCAGCGTTCACACACACGGGCCACTCAGCTGTCTCACACCTGCTGAAGTGCTGGACCCGGGCCTGGTGGCCGGAAGAATCCCGGATATGATGCATGTGCTGGTCCCTCCCTGGGTGACCCACCCGGGCAAGCGGGGGCAGGAGGGTCGTCGAGAAGAACCACGTGGAGCGGTGTTTGAAAGCCCCAACCCCAGGAAGAACCACCATCCACAGGAACAGCATGGCACCTCCGAGTTCCCCAGGAGGCTGAGGGGGCCAGCTCCCTGACCATCCCTCCACCACCACTCACCATGTATGAAGGGAAGATGAGAACTCGCTTGTGCTTGCCGCAAGGCCACTGGGGGTCATCCAGGAGATTCGGATCATAGTCCATAAAGTCTCCCAGGTCACTACCTGAGGGTCAATGCAAAATGATAATTAGGAACCTGACCCCCCGAAGCAGAAGTAGCCGGGTGAATGCCTGGTACAAAGTTCGACGGTAGAAAGGTTGGTTTCAGGTTTCTGAGCCCAGTCACATCGCTCGCTCTGACCATCAGTAGATGTCTCCACATGCCAATGAAATGTGTCCCACCCGTGTGCCCACCACCCCTCCCTGCCCTGGGCGAAGGAGTTCGTCAAACATTTCACATTCTGACATTTTTTCCATTAAAAAAAATTATATATTAATCTCCCTGACCTGGCAGAGCACAAAACCTCATAAGCATGAATGTTGCTGTGAACACTCACAGATTGCAAAACAAGGCACGGAAAAGGCTCATTTTCTAAACCTACAGATCGAATGAGCTTCAAGTTATCGCATGTGAGAAGGACGTTCGGTGTGAATAATTCTGGGCAGGCTCTGGGGGTCTGAATGCACGCAAACCAGAGCAGATACCAGTGCAAACGGCAGTCAGTGACTGGAGGAGGCCGAACAGTACCTGGACGGGCCTGAGGAACTTCACGTCCACCTGGAATTTCTCCGAGAGTGGAAAGAATCCTGCCTCATAAAGCATTTTTCTCCATATCAATTCCCACAAAGGCTTGTACAGGAGAAGCTGGAGTCTTCTGTCAGTGGCTGAGTAAGCTTACCTGCTGTGAGAGTCACTAAGGGAGTTTTCACACCTGACTGTTCATTTATGGTCCAATTATTTGAAAAAAGGCCAAAAAAAAAAAAAAAAACCACATCTATTTGGCCACACCAGGTCTTAGTTGCGACTTATAGGATCTTTAAGTTGCAGCATGTGGGATCTAGTTCCCTGACCAAGGATCAAACCTGGGTCCCCTGCATTGGGAGAGCAGAGTCTTAGCCACTGGACCACCAGGAAAGGCCTGAAAGGGCCAACTCGAGCACTAGGAGAATGTAGGTAAGAAGCAGGTAAGCGGAGAGATGAGGAGCTGAGAGGCAGAAAGAAGCCAGGGAGCCAGGCCTCTCTGCAAGGTGGTCTGGGCATGTCTCCTCGTGGAAGCTTAGGGGCTGGCGACTGAGGCCTCTCATTAGAGAACCTGCCCTGTGGCCTGGTCATGAGCCTGCCCATCCACCAATGTACACAGGAGACCCCATCCATGCTGTCCACTGAGGCACCTCCTGTGGCCAGACCCCAGCTTACCCGTGTCGAGGCTCCCCTGGGTGCTGCTCGCCCGGCCGATAGAGAGGCTGCGGTGGCTCAGGGTACGGAGCTGGGAGAAGGAGGACGTGGAGTCTAAGGTGTTTCTCCGTGTTCCAAAGGCATTCGTGGGCAACAGAAACTGGGTGTAAGAAACAGTCTAAAAGATAAAGACAAAACAGGTCAGTGATTAACCCCCGGCAACGAAGGGGACGACAGAGGATGAGATGGTTGGATGGATGGCATCACTGACTTGATGGACATGAGTTTCAGCAAGCTCCAGGAATTGGTGATGGACAGAGAAGCCTGGTGTGCTGCAGTCCATGGGGTCACAAAGAGTCAGACACGACTGACTGAACTGAACTGAATGTGAGGTTTGCATTCTGACCAAGCTGCGTTGCCACGCCAAGGTTAGGTCCACAGTCTCATAGATGGGCAATTCTAAAATCCAAGATCTGAAAAATGAAATTTGTTTTTGCACATGTTTGTGCCAAAACCTAAACTAGACTGACTTGAGGCCATCCTAGTTTTAATTTATCCCACTCAGCGCGAATATGCATGTTATGGGGCAGAGAGAGTCGTGTGTCTGATAGCAAGGGACCATCTCCGAAGCTGCTGGGAGGTTTTCTAACTCAAAAGGCATATGCCGCAATGCTTTGTTTAATCCACCGCAGGTAGAATTCCAGAAGATCAGGCCCCAAGAGTCTCTGAAAAAGGCTCTGGCCTCCCCCGTTCCCCTGGCAGATGCTCTATCTATGGTGCTCATCCTCCTTCCTTTCCCTGTGAACACTCAGTCTTCAGGAATGAAGCTGCAACACGTGATTTTCTTTTCACCTGCTTGGCAGAGACGTGGCTCATGACGCCAGTCAGGTGCGGCGAGCGTGTGTGTGTTAAGTTGTTTCAGTCGTGTCTGACTCTCTGCGACCCAATAGACTGTAGCCCGCCAGGCTCCTCTGTCCATGGGATTCTCCAGGCAAGAAGACTGGAGTGGGTTGCCATGCCCTCCTCCAGGGGATCTTCCCGACCCAGGGATCAAACTCACGTTTCTTTCATTACAGGCGGACTCTTTACCACTCAGTCCCCGAGGAAGCCTGGAAAGCCCCTAAACACTGTTTAGTAGTGGGATTGCTACTCACCACAGTTAATACTTGTTCAAACCACCCGCCACCCCATCCAGGCACACGCGCGTGTGTGTATGCAAGATAAAGCAGTTTCCTCTCACGGTTTGTTACTCATGGCCCAAAAAAACTACATGGAAAATTCTAGAAGTAATTCCTCAGCTTTAAACTGTGAGTCAGTCAGAGCAGTATGATGAAATCTAGCGCCATCCAGCCCAGGACATGAACCATCCCACGTCTTTTTTAGTCATGGAGCAGCCGTCTCGGTTATCAGATCAATTATCGTGGTATCACAGGGCTCGTGCTCAAGCATTATTTTACTTACAAATGGCCCCAAAGCACAAAACAGTGACAAAGTACAATTCGGATAGTCTCTTACTGTGCCTAATTTAAAAAGTAAACTTTATTAGCGGTATGTACGTATAAGGCAAAACATAGCATATGTAGGGTTCTACCCTACCCAAGGTTTCAGGCATCCACTGGGGGTTCCTGGAACATATCCCCCGAGGATAAGAGTTGGTGACTGGACTAGTCAGGATGGGCATTCATGGAGAAACAGTTGGGCTGCTATTTAACCCATCTGCACACCTGGATAGGGGGCTTCCCTGGTGGCTCAGACGGTAAAGAATCTGCCCGCAATGCGGGAGACCTGGGTTCGATCCCCGAGTCAGGAAGATACCGTGGAGAAGAGCATGGCAATTCACTTCAGTATTCTGGCCTGGAGAATCGCATGAACAGAGGAGACTGGTGGGCTACAGTCCATGGGGTCGCAAAGAGTAGGACACAACTGAGCGACTAACCCTTCCTTCTGGACTGGTGTCACTCATGCACCCAGGTTGTGCCCCATGTCAGGTTTTCCAGCCCAAGAGTGGTCCATCACAGCCTCTGCTTCCTGACCCTTGTGGTGTCTGTTGCACAAGCCGGAGGTCTGGGAGCCAGGTGGCCTTACCTTCCCGTCGGCACCCAGCTCCACGCCTTCCAGGCCGATGATCTCTTTCAGGCTCACGGCTCCTGCTGATTGTCTCCCTCCGTCCAGCTTCAAATCCCTGCAGGGACAAGCCAAGGATAAAGATGCTTCTGTTTGCACCCGAAGGAGCAACGGAGATGTTTACCATTGGAACACCAGAGTCACTCTCACAATAATGATGGAGGAGGTCCCACCGTGCCTGACAGGATTCTCTCTTAGTCCCTCTTTCGGGGCTTCTCAGTAGTTCCACCCACTTTGATACAATGGAATTCAACTGAACAGAGAGCCTGAAGATGAGAGTCAGGCTCAGTAGCCAGTGGATTACCAAAGTCCATTCTTGCTCAGCCAGGCTGTCGGCTCTTAAATGGCCAGCTAACAGGAAGCCAGGGGAGGTCACCTCTCCTTGCCACCCCCTTATTAGACAGGAGGAAGAAATTCTTACCCTAAACAGTTCTCAGCTTTATTACTAGTAATGAAGGGACTAATGCCACAACCCTAATGCCCTAATGCCTAATGCCCAACCCTAATGCCACAACTAATGCCCTAACCCTAACCCTAACCCTAAATTTTTAGCTGGGGTGGCTACCTTACCGGGCCACTCAGACAATGACTATCTCTATAAAAGAATAATGTCCAGTACTACCAGCAAGGTCTTCTGTGTTACTCAAACGGTAAAGAATCTGCCTGCAACGCAAGAGACCCAGATTCGATTCTTGGGTCAGGAAGATCCTCTGGAGAAGGGAATGGCAGTCTACTCCAGCATTCTTGCCTGGAGAATCCCAAGGACAGAGGAGCCTGGCAGCCTACAGTCCATGGGATTGCAAAGAGTCGGACATGACTGAGCGACTAACACTAGTACCCCTACTACCAGCAAGCACTTCCTAACTTACTTTCACACATTCTCCTTTTCATTCTTTAAGATCACCCTATTGGACATGTGTTGCTATTATTATCCCATTTTACAGATGAGAAAAACGAGGCCCAGTGCAAGTAACGGGCTCGCCAAGGTCCCCGCTGACAGTGGGCTGTAGACACTGGTTTTTCGTCCAGTGCAGCATTTCGTGCCACATTCTTCCCTGGGTCTGGCTGTGGCTCTGCTCGTGGATAACTGTTCACATTTTCAAGGCTAATCCCCCTCCTTACAGGAGCTCTCAGACTTTCACTGAGTATTAGAATTGCCTGGGATCTTTGACAAACTACAGGCACATCTCAGAGATTCTGCAGGTTCAGTTCCAGATGACCCCAACAACACAAATATTGCAACCAAGCGAGTCATACAAATTGTTCAGTCTCCCAGTGCATATAAAAGTTAGGTTTGCACTTTAGTCTATGAAGTTTGCAATAGCATTATGTCTAAAAAAAATGTACAAGCCTTAATTAAAAAAATACTGCTAACAAATGCTAACCATCATCTGACAATGCAAACTGCCACAAACCTTTAATCTGTAAAAGGAAAAAAAAAAAGCAGTGTCTGTGAAGCACAATAAAACGAGGTGTGCCTGTATGGTGTCTGACCCCCGTCCCCAGACATTCATTCTGATTCAGTTGAATGGGGCGTAACCTGGTCGGCTTGAGTTTTAAATACTCCCAGGTGATTCGGATTGGAACTGAGTTTGGAAGCTCCCTCTTCCAGCTGGGCTCCACACGCAGCCTTGTTAGTCAAAGCTGCCCAGGCCGGCAGCATTCAGGCCTTGTGGCCTGGAGGGAACCACCACACTCTGAGACGTCTCCTACAACCTAAGCAAGAATAAACACCATGTAAAGGCCAGACTCTCCAGGCCAAAGGTGATGGAATCACAGGAGGAGAGAATGAGAGCCCATGTGTGGTGGGGAAGAAAGACAAGAGGCCATCCCTCCCACCTTCTAGGAGGGAAAAAAAAGTATCTTTTCACTTTGTTGAGCAATCATCCTTGTCTATGGGCGTTCCAGGCATGGACTGGCACCCTAATCCTATCTGATTGATGACCGTTTTCAAAAGAAACACCCAAGACCTGCATCTAGGAAGTACTGCACTTTCTAAGGTAGTCTCCTTGGGAGGCCATGGTTCTGCCCAGATCAAAAGGTCTCTGCAGCCCCTTTTGGAATCAACACTAACATGCAAATAGGAAAAAAACAACCAACCCATCCCAGTCTTCAAACTTTATACTTATATATATGCTGCTGCTGCTAAGTCGATTCAGTCGTGTCTGAATCTGTGCGACCCCAGAGACGGCAGCCCACCAGGCTCCCCTGTCCCTGGGATTCTCCAGGCAAGAACACTGGAGTGGGGTGCCATTGCCTTCTCCGACTGATATATATATAGTGCATGTGTATATATGTGTGCCTGCATATATATATATATTACTGTATATATATATATATGTATATATGTTAGTGTTAGTTGCTCAGTGATGCCCAACTCTGTGACCCCATGGACTGTATAGCCCGTCAGGCTCCTCTGCCCATGGAATTCTCTAGGCAAGCATACTGGAGTGGGTTGCCATTTCCTTCTCCAAGGGATCTTCCCGATCCAGGGATCGAACCTTGGTCTCCTGCATTGCAGGCGGATTCTTCACCATCTGAGCCATCATATATATATATAAATTTTTTCTTTAAAAATTTTTTTTATTGGAGTATAGTTGATTTACAATGTATTAGTTTCAGCTGTACAGCAAAGCAAATCAGTTATACATATACAAATATCCACTCTTTTTCTGATTCTTTTATATGTATATAATTTTAATCTTGAACACTTACCACTTCAATCAGTGTCCTAACCTCTCTCCCCATTGACCAGGTTTGACTGTAAATGACTTCAAGTACTTCCAAACATCAAACTCACCCCTTCAGGACAGTACAGAACAGGGGAATTGTAAACACTTAGAAGGTGCATATTACCCCATTGAAAGTGAAAGTGTTAGTCGCTCAGTTGTGTTTGCAACCCCATGGATTGTAGCCCACCAGGCTCCTCTGTCCATGGGATTTCCCAGGCAGGAATACTGGAGTGGGTTGCCATTTCTTCTCCAGGGGATCTTTCCGACCCAGGGATCAAACCTGGGTCTCCTGCATTGCAGGCATACTCTTTACCATCTGAGACACCAGATAAAGCGCATACAAAGTAATTACAATTAGCTTGCTACTGAGAATGAGTGTTAGTCGTGTCTGAATCTTTGCGACCCCATGGACTGTAGCCTGCCAGGCTCCTCTGTCCATGGAATTCTCCAGGCAAGAATACTGAAATGGGTAGCCAGCCGTTCCTTTCTCCAGGGGATCTTCTCGATCCGGGGATGGAACTCAGGTCTCCTGCATTGCAGGCAGATTCTTTACTGTCTGAACTACCAGGGAAGCCCATTGAAAGCCCCTCAAATATTCTGAGTCATAGAAGTGCTCTGGGGAGGTGTCTGAGTCCACCTTGGGTGCCTCCTCTGCTGGTGACCACACTCCCTGAGGGCTCTGAGGGCCAGGCTGATTTAAGTCACATCACCTTATGAACATGCGACGCCAACAGAGAGCCCTGCTTCCCAGTTATTGACCTCAGATCCAAAGCTGGAAGGACCAGGTGGGCTGGAGCAGAGTGGGGCTCAGCAAGACCACGAGAACCTCAGGTTCCCCGGAGACCATGTGCACGGTTGCCTCGCCTCCTACGTGAGCCACCGGGGGCAACTCTCGGAAGATTTCCTCAAGCAATTAAGGATGAAGATGATGACTTCATAAAGGCCCTAAAAAGGGAAATGCCTTCAATGCAAGCACCAGAGCAAGAGGCAAAAATAGCTGTGGTGGGAAAGGATGGAGTGGCCCAGTAGTGGAAGACCAGGAGGTGAGCTGGCACAAAGAAGCAGAACCTGTATCTTGTTAAAGGACCCACAACACGCTTCGGCAGACTTACTGCTTTCCCAAAGTCTAACCCAGCAAGCACGTGCCTCAAATTCCCAGCTCCTAGACAACGGTCTCCTTGTTTCCACTTTACCTGGATGGAGAATGTTACTTAGGACTGAAACTAATGCAAGAGCAGGAAATATCTTTATGGGATGAGAAGATTAAAAGAAATAAGGCGTATTCAAATAGGTCCCTATTAAGAGTGCTCCAGGACACAGACATAGAGAATAGACGTATGGACACGGGGGTGGGGGTGGGGAGGAAGGAGAGGGTGGGATGATGGAGAGAGTAACAAGGAAACATACATTACCATATGTAAAATAGGCAGCCAATGAGAATTTGCTGTATGACTCAGGGAACTCAAACTGGGGCTCTGTAACAACCTAGACGGTTGAGTTGGGGAGGGAGATGAGAAGGAGAGTCAAGAGGGAGGGGACATATGCATATCTACGGCTGATTCATGTTGATGTTTGGCAGAAACTAACACAATACTGTAAAGCAATCATCCTTCAATTAAAAATAAATCTTAAAAACTTAAGAGTCTTAAGTTAAAAAAAAAAAAAAAAGAGTGCTCCTACATGGAGAGCTGGCTGTAGGCAGCAACAGAGTCCCAATCCATGTCTGTATCCTGTCTACCTAGGGTCTGATGTGTAAAGATGCTTAAAGAAGTGTTTGCTGAGCGGAGGTCAACTGACTCCTTGTTGGTTCATAAAGCTGGCACCGATGGTGGGTGTTTTTCCATTGTGCCCCTTTCCATCTGTCTCAATTTGCTCCCAGGCTCAGTGCTTCCCTGGCGCAGCCCTGCCTTTGCCAACTGGCCCCTCGATGCTGGAAGCACAGATTCCAGTTCGCAGAACCAACCCAGCCACTTTTACTCCACGCTCCCCTTCTTCTTTTTAAAAAAAATTTTGGCAGCAGCTAGTGGTATGTGGGATCCTAGCTCCCCGACCAGGGATCAAATCCATGTCCCCTGCATTGGAAGGCAAAGTCTTAACCGCTGAACCGCCAGGAAAGTCCCTCCATGCTCCCACACACTCCCCTTCTTGACTTCTCTCTTGTGAGAAATAGAGCCATAACAGAAATTATACTTTAAGTGCACATGAAATACAAGACTCTTCTCCATGAGATAAACCCCAAGCCTGGTTTAGAAGTAACAGGGAGGACTTCCCTGGTGGTAGAATGGATAAGAATTCACTTGCCAATGCAGGGGACACAGGTTCGACTGCTGGTCCGGGAAGATTTCATATGCTGTGGGGCAACTGAGCCTGTTTGCCACAACTTCAGAGTCTGTGCTCTGGAGCCCACGAGCCACAACTACTGAGCCCACGTGCTGCAACTACTGAAGCCCGTATGCCCTAGAGCCTGCGCTCCACAAGGAGAAGCCACCGCAATGAGAAGACTGTGCATTACAACGAAGAGTGGCCCCCACTCACCGCAACTAGAGACAGCCAGTGAGCACCAACAAAGACCCAGCACAACCATAAATAAATGAATAAAATTATTAAAAAATTTAAAGGAACAGGGGTTCTTAGCTTATCCAAGTGCCTCACGGACACTTTGGACCACATGGAAGAGAGAGCTCTATGGGCAAAACTCCACCACCCCTGACAGCAGGAACCCATCTCTGGAGAATTACTGTGCCCCCTACATACCAC
The DNA here is from genome assembly GCF_019923935.1 of Bubalus bubalis. Classification (NCBI taxonomy): domain Eukaryota; kingdom Metazoa; phylum Chordata; class Mammalia; order Artiodactyla; family Bovidae; genus Bubalus; species Bubalus bubalis. Next base: position 28,753,132 of record NC_059178.1, on the reverse strand, counting down.
TGCCACCACTTTCCACCCCTGGCACTTCACCTGTATCATTCTACTTTCTAAATAACTACGGCACGCTGAGAATGAAAGTGAGACAGGAGAAGACTGTGTCCACCCTCGACAGCTACTGAGAAAACACACACTGCTCATTACAGTCCGGCAGGATCTCCCTCAGTGACGGATGGTCCTCCATCTGAGCCGTCCCGCACGGCAGGCACGAGCCACATGGGGCAATGGAGCGCTTGCAGTGTGACCAGTCGACCGAAGAACTGAAGTCTTACTTTTGGTTAAAATTTAAATAGCCACGTGTGGCTACTGTACGGGATTAGTAAGTCGGCCTTCCAGAGGTGGCCTGGCCACTTTCTGCCCATTGTCTCCGGGGATGTCTCTGACCCAGGCCCCGGCTCAGAGAAGAGTCCATGTTAGGAGCCCCGGAGTGAATGGGAGAGAGGCAGGAGCCTGTGATTGGAGCCAGTCTACCCTCAGCGGGGAGGAAATGAGGACTGTGACGCCCACGGTCACAGGGGACCCATGCCCTGCACCCCATTAGCACCCCAGGAACAGAGCTCCCGGCTGAGATAAAAATTCATATCCTATACAAGGCATAGAGTGGCACATCCTTTTGCCCTGAGCGGCTGTGTGGACAGAGGGGCATGGCAGTGGGAGTTTTGGTGATGCCAGCACATACAAAGGACAATGAGCGACGGTGCTCCCCAAGTCCACAGCATTCCAGGTCCTTCGTGCATCCCGGAGAGGAGAAGGGTGGTGCCCAGTGATAAAGTCTGAATTTCCTGTCAGTTTTGTAGAAGGGAGTTTATATTATGTCTATTAACTAAAAAGATATTTCTTGCAGACTGAAGCTGCTGCACCAATATTGGCTATATTCACATTTCAGAAACTTCACTGACATGGTTATAAATATCACAACTGCTCTAGAAAAACTGACTGCTTTGTGGTGGCGGCCGAGGGCACACTTGTTCATTTTTTTCTGCCTCATTTTCAGGAAGAGGTTGTCACTAACTTCAGGACTGCCGTTTTGGTGGGACTGAATTAAGACAGCCCACATATACACATCTACTTACACAGCCAGGTGTGCACGGAAAATGAAACATATCTCATCTTAGTCAATAATGTCATCTCTTTAACAGCTTTTGAATTTGGTCATATTGAGACTCTTGGGATCTTAAACAACACATCTTTTATAAAGAGGCTGACAAACTTCTTGAGGTGCCTTAGCTAAGTGCTCTTATAAGAGTTGGCGAAACCATATACAGTTAACCCTCCATACGCCAGGTTCTGCATCCATGGATTCAACCAACCTTGGATCAAACATATTTGGAAAAAAATTCCAAAAAGTTCCAAAAAGCAAAACTTGAATTTGCTGAGTGCTGGCAACTATTTATGTAGCATTTACATTGTACTAGGTATTATAAGTAACCTAGAAATGATTCAAAGGGCTTCCCAGGTGGTGCCAGTGAACCCACCTGCCAGTACTGGAGATGCTGGAGACAAGGGTTCGATCCCTGGGTCAGGAAGATCCCCTAGTGAAGGGCATGGAAACCTACTCCGGTATTTTTGCCTGGAGAACCCCATGGACAGAAGAACCTGGTGGGTTACAGTCCATAGTGTTGCAAAGAGTCGGACATGACTACAGCGACTTAGCACACACATTCACAGAAATGATTCAAAGTACACAGGAGGATGAGTGTAGGCTATACAAAAATACTATGCCATTTTATTTAAGGGACTTAAGCTTCTGTGGATTTCAATATCCACCAGGGATCCTGGAACCAGTCCCCCATGGATACCATAGGATGACTACATTAATAGGAACCACATGAAATTGCTGTTGTCTGTCTGACTCACATAAACAGCAACTTCATATCATGGCTCCTAATTTATAGACGCAGCAACTGCTCAGGGCTCACATGTGAGTGTTAAGCAAGCAAGAGACCCGTGGCCCTTGATGCCCCACTGTTTTGGGATTCAAGGGTTGAAGCTGACCTCAGAAAGGAGTTCTGAATGATGTTGCTAGTTTACCCAAAGAGAGTCCTCTAGAAACAGCAGTGGAAAAGAATTAAGCAGAAGTCCCAGAGGAGCAGTGATAAAATCTTGATGTTTTCTTTCTAAGATCATCCTTCTGAATTCTCATCAAAATGCCATATGAAAATAGAAATATCTTTTTCGCTCAAATGCCAGCATTAACCCTCTAGTACCAGGAGACTGAGCTGGATAACAAAACTGCAGCGGAAAGTAATTAAAAGCAAACTGAAGTTGGACATTTCTATTTCTCTGAAAAGCCTAGGAGATTATTTTTTTCCCCAGGTATCTCGAGAGTTCAAATGTCAATTTATTTATGTTCTACCTGTTTCTGAAAACGGAATGAGGCAGGTTCAAAAATACCAGATGTGGATATTGTCCAAAATTGTATGCATTATGGTTGAAATGCTGTTGCGTGCACTCAGGGACAAACAGGGCCAATCAGATTACAGAAGAAAACCTCATTTGGGCAGATGTGCAGACAGAAACCAATAGTTAAGAAACCGCGGACAATGCAAAGGTCTGATTCCTTCTCCTCCACAGGCCTGGGGGATTCTACAGCTCAGACTTATTTTGCTACAAGAGCTCATTTCTCATTCTATTCAAGTTTGTTAACTTTTGCAGAAGCTGTAGGCATGAAACATGCTTTGAAAACTCAGCACAGATTTTTTTATACAATGTGTGGCCAATAGAGATGGGGAGTGGATGCTGTCGGTTCAAGGAGGGGGAATGGGGAAGTGGGGAGGCTAAAACAGAAGATGAAAATGCATTTGGGGATGCATCCAATCAGCAGGTGGACCCTTAAACAAGGAGCAGAAACACAGGCTGGTTCTTTTGAGGGGTATAAAACCCTTCTTCACTGGATAGCACTGGAAGTCATTCAATGTAGCTCTCCCAAAAGCTCCACGCTTGGAAACCCCCTGGACCTCTGTCTTAGTTTTAGCTCCCACGGCATAAAGTGAATGTACATGATTGCACAGTTGTGAAGTCAACCGGCCAGAGCAGATGGCCAATCTAGATATTCTGATGCCCAAAGGGGGTTACCCAGGTTGCTATTAACCACACAATGGCCAACTCCTGATTTTACCTTATGTAACAGGCAAAATGATCTTTTGTTTCCTTTTTTAAAGTTCACTGAACCATAGTACATGAAACTGATCAAACAAGATTCCCTACTAGATAACAAGAAATTCAAGTTAAGACCCTTCCCTTAGGGAGCATATGAACCAATATTCCTCTTACTTTTAAAATAAAAAAGGATTTAACTACTTAATACCTGGGAAAGAGAGGAAAAAACTGTGTATGTGGTCATTTTACTGTTTTCCATGGCTTTCTGCTTCCAGAGTGGGGATGGCCTTTTATCCCTAGTCATTCCACTCATGGTGCTCTAAACTCAAGACCTTGGAATGCCAGCCTGGAGCTCCACTGGGCACTTGCTCTTTAAAGGATCACAATAGGTTGAACACTGATGTGTAAATAATTTAAAAGCCAATTAAATATTAACAGGATTTCCAGATCCTGCAAAAATAAGAGAGCTTTGTGGTGCAGAAAGCAAAGCTTGTAAAGCTGGATTAGGAAGGAAAATACCACTTGTGGGCTCATTTTAATTAAGAGCTCATACATCCACTGGAACTCAACCACACAGCGTTTATCATCGTCTGAGAGATCCTATTTGTCACCTCGTCAGATATGGTATAGCCGCCATCTTGGACTGGGCCTGCTCCCTTCTATCAGAGCAGAGCGATATAAAATCACAATTTAGTCGATGGAACAATGCCCAGGACTGACGGGAAAAAGTGAAATCAAAGCAGCTTTTAGTCCAGAAGTCCAGCCTCTTCCACACTCAGCACTTCACTGATAAACCACCCCTCCTCCCCACTTGGGTAACGGGCAGACAATGAAGGGACCTTAACACAGCTTACACCAAAATCTTTGTCTAAAGGCAGTGCCTATAAACAGCGGGGTAATAGCATGATTCACCCATGAGATCATTCCTGAATCTGTCTCTGTGTGGAAATATGCTTGGTGTGAGGAAAGAAACACAATTTGTGAATGTGCAATTTTCCACAACGAAAAGAGATGTTTTTGGCGAAAATGGGTGGGGAGGAAGGGGGGATGGGCCGGGAGCAAGGCAGGCAGCACTTAGGCTTGGAGCCCCTAAGAATAGAAGAAGCTGTTCTCTGTGTCACAAGCTGATCAACTCAGGAAATGGACCCAAGAGGATGACCTCATCTGAAATGCCCCAGTGCCAAAAAGCTAAGCACACACACACCATGTGGAAGCTGCTATTTTATATCACGCCCCCCAGAGGTACCTTGTGCTCCACTGGGAAGCCATTTTCTTCATCATATGGTCTCTGATACACTTGTTATTTTTTTAAAAGTCTTTATTGAATTTGTTACAATATTGCTTCCTTGTTCTGGTTTTCTGGCCAAGAGGCATGTGGGATCTTAGTTCCCTGACCAGGGATGGAACCTGAATTGGGAGGCAAAGTCTTAACCACTGGACCACCAAGGATGTCCCTCTGATACATTTATCATAAAATTAACCCTGTGACTATCATTCAATCAGGTATGGTTATCTGGATGAGTCTGTACCCACACACGTCTCAGAAACTGGTTTCTGCTGGAATCACTAGTTTGGTCATCTTCTTACATAGCTCTGAATCACAAGTTAATTGGATTCATTCCTACTTTGTTTTGGTTGGATCCATACATATAATAGCTTCCCAGGTGGCTCAGTGGTAAAGAATCTGCCTGCCAATGAAGGAGACACCCGTTCGCTCCCCGGATCAGGAAGATTCCATGGTGAAGGAAATAGCAACCCACTCCAATATTCTTGCTTGGGAAACCCCATGGACAGAGGAGACTGGCAGGCTATAGGCCATGGGGTCATAAAGACTCAGACACCACGGAGCACACACAGACACACATATCATACATACAGGAATACCTACGGATGTCCACATGTTTCAGGAAGTAAGAGTATGTGGGCACCCACATCACTCCCCTTATGCACAGGGGCAATCTCCGGACTGGTCCCCAATACAACGCCTGCATTTCTCACTCACCAGCGGGCTGTTATCCAAAAGCTTTCGAGTTGGCCCTCTGGACTCAAAATGCATTATCTACTGATGCAATGTTATAAATGGCAATTAGCCCTTACAGTGCCCTTTAGGCCTGCAGCGTGACTCAACTAGCCCAACAGTACTAGCAAGAGCTACGGTTGCAGGAGCAACAGCTCAGAGGGTGAAAGATGGTGAAGACATAAGATGAAGCTGGGTTTCTCTTGTGGTTTCCTGGTTTGGGGCTGACCCTCCATAATATTTTAAAAGCGGTCGAGTTTGCATTATTTCCACCTCCCGCTCTGAATTTGCTTTTTCTTCTCAGGACTGCAGGAGCCTTTCTCCCAAGCTGTTTCTCCGTTTCACAATTTCCTCTCTCTCTAATTCTGAACTCATAGATTCCTTTAGAGCTCCCAGGTTTTCCACTCCAGCTCCCATGGTGATGGCACCTCACAGGCCAGAGGATGGGGTGTGAGCTGAGAAGCAAGAGGAGGGGCAATGGTTTTACAACGGTGGATGAGCTGTTTATCAAGTAGGATCTGCCTACTCAGGAAAGATGGGCATCTTGCTTACAATTCATTCTATAAGTGGAGGGTCGCCAAGCCAAACCACAAATCCATGCTAGAAAGAGAAGGCAATGAGTAATGTGGATAAAAAGCAACAAGACTCAGTCGGGCCTTGGCAACTGGTTGAGAGAAGAGGAGCTGGTTTAAGGCTGGGACTCTTCCCAGAAAATGGCATAATTTACAAGCTTAATCTGAGAAGAGTGTTTACAGCTATGGGAAGGTTTGATGTTTCAGTTATAGTGAAAAAGACAGGCAACATCTGTTCCTCTTCTCAGCAACCAGCTTCCAATAGCTTGTTTTGAAAGGTGGGATCTGGCAGAGCCTCTTACCACCAGCAAGAAAGATCAAAACAGAACAATCATCTTGTCATATTCCATACAAGCACATGTTCCAATGGAGGGAAAAAAAAAAGACTGGAAGGAAACAGACCAAAATATTCATGATGGCTTTGAGGTGAGGCTCAGTAATTTTCATCTTCCTTTTGTTTTTATGTACTTTCCAGATTTTTTTTTTTTTCTTTTTGAAGTGTGTTATTTGCTCAGTTCTGTCTGACTCTTTGTGACCCCATGAACTGTAGCCCGCCAGGCTCCTCTGTCCTTGGGATTCTCCAGGCAAGAATACTGGAGTGGGTAGCCATTCCCTTCTCCAGGGGATCTTCCTGACCCAGGGATCAAACCTGGATCTCCTGCATTATTGGCAGATTCTTTACTAATTTGGCTGCACTGGGGCTTAGTGACCCTGAGGCATGTGGGATCTTCCCTGACCAGACATTGAACCTGCATCCCCTGCAATGGAAGGCGAATTCTTAAAACCACTGGACCACCAGGGAAGTCCTGATTTTTAAAAATAATGATGTATCACTGAGGAAAACAAAGACCAACTCCAAGAGCAGACGAATCTCTTGGGTTTGTGTTTGTAGGCACTGGCTAACTCACCATGAAGAGGACTGGGAACTGCCGTATAGGGGCAGATCTAGAAAGAGTGATGAGGTAGCTCTGTGACCAAACACGTTCCCAAAGTTAACATTTAATGAGTATCTACTGTAGCCTGGCAGGGTACTCAATAGAGTGTTCATATGTTAATCTTCCACTAATGTTCTCAAAACTCTGAGGTTGACATTATATCTGATTTTACAGACAAGTATGCCTAGGCCCAGAAAGGCTGGTTAATTTGCTGGGATTGAGGATCCAGCCTGAGACAGCTCTCTCCCATGCACCTAATGACTCCCTGGCTTGAGGGATGGATAAAGACTATGGTTTCCCTAATGGGACCATGAGGGGCAGAGTGGACATGAGTGGGCGTCTCATCCTCACTCCCACTTTGCTGAAATAACTCTGCAGTTAGGGATTTTATTTATTGGTACTTTGTGTAAACTTGCATTGGAAGAATGGCTTCTTCAGCTAAAAAAGAAAAAGCCTGCAAACCACAGGCCTAGACAGTCTCCAAGTTCCTTCTAGCTCTAAAAGTCTATCTTGGGAGCTGAAGAGCAGTCCCTGTCACTGAGCTCACATGAGCTGGTGTTAGCTGGTGCACTGTCCACGCCAGATGACCTTTAATGAATTAGCTGGGGGATACCAGAGGAGAAATCTCAATGCCCTTATGTCCAGGAAGAATTGATGCTTTTGAACTGTGGTGTTGGAGAAGACTCTTGAGAGTCCCTTGGACAGCAAGGAGATCAAACCAGTCAATTATAAAGGAAATCAGTCCTGAATATTCCCTGGCAGGACTGATGCTCAAGCTCTAATACTTTGGTTACCTGCTTCGAGGAGCTAACTCATTGGAAAAGATCCTGATACTGGGAATGACTGAGGGCAGGAGGAGAATGGGGACAACAGAGGATGAGACTGTTGGATGGCATCATCGACTCAATGGACATGAGTCTGAGCAAATTCTGGGAGATAGTGAAAGACGGAATCCTGGCATGCTGCGGTCCATGGCGTCACAAAGAGTCGGACATGACTGAGCGACTGAACAACAACTACAACAACAAACAGTAAGATTATTATTGTTCTTAAGGCGGCACTAGTGGTAAAGGACCCGCCTGCCAATGCAGGAGACATAAGAGATGCAGGTTCTATCTTCTCTGGAGGAGGGCACAGCAAACCCATTCCAGTATTCTTGCCTGGAGAATTCCAAGGACAGAGGAGCCTGGTGGGCTACAATCCATAGGGTCACAAAGAGTTGGACATAACTGAAAGCAACTTAGCACTAATAATAGTCAGTATTCCATGAAAAAGATGCATGATGGAGATTTTGGTGTAGAGTAAGAATAAAGATCAGAGTGAGTTTAACAGGCTGGAAGTCTGACAGGTCTGTGGGAGGGGCGGGGAAGGGAAGGTCACGGTGAATGGGGAATGACCAGGCAGAGCCCATGGAAGTGGGTGGGAGAGGAGTGAATGGTCAGGGGCATAATGCCCTCGGAAGGGGCAACAGTTGGGTGTCACTGTTCCAGTGACCAGAGGGCAACACCAGATTTGGTCTGCAGAAACCAGACCTGCCATCTCACAGTGCTCCTGTCATCCTCTACAGGGACCTGTCCTGCCCTAAATAATACCAACAGCTCCCTGATGACAAATAGTGGATGCAGTGAACAGGTGAGGGGGCGAAGAAGTCAGACTCAGGGTGGGGGCTGGAGAGGAGAAACAACACAGAGTTCGGGGATGCAGAATGAGGAGGCGGGGCTTTGCCACGTCAGAGCATCACCTAGTTCTTTTTAGAGCAAAGGAGGGGCTTGTTGATCGAGAGACGCGTGCATTCCTCCATCTGAATCACACAGGTCTGTTCCGATACTGCTTTGCTTTAATATTTGCTGCAGCTCACTGGTCACTGTCCAGCCCCCAGTTCAGGGGCGAGGATGCAGGAATGCCACCCATTCGTCTGATTCCTTTCTTGACCTACCTTTCTCCAAAAGTTGACGAGGCCCTGCAGGATGGGTGGGCCCCAGATTGCTCTTGCCTTATAGTATTGCAAGAGGTTTAGAAACAGCAGGCAACGTGCTAAGACACACACACACACACACAAATAGCAACAATAAGCAAGCTTCTTGGCTGAAAAGAAAGTGAAACTTTTTTTTTCCTTTCAAATTTACAAATACTGAATTGGCAAGGCAAGCTCTTTGAAATGTAAGGCATGGCCACATCACACACAGGGTGTCAGAAGTTTTCGCCCAGAGGGCTACAAAGCAAGCATGCATATACATACCCAACTTGGGTACTGTCCCGATACGGCAGCACTGAAAATATACTACAGAAGGATCTTCTGCCACTGATAAGGACTATTCTAAAAAATAAAAATAAAAAACACAAACACAAATAAACAAACTAAATGCAAAGCGTCTTAAGTTAAAAAAAAAAAATTCTATAGCAATTCAGCATTCATGGAATTCACAGCAGTATCTGTACCCTCCCGCCACCTCCTCCGACAGATGGTACTCTGTTCTGCTTGCAAAACGGAACCTCAGGGCAGCAGAAATTTGCTGCCACTCCTCATTTCAGTGTTAATACAGTGAGACCCCGCGAGGGTCTCTAAGGAACACATGTGCATGAATCCATTTTCTGGGGGAGGGGCTGGCTGTGGGAAGTACCGGGCAGATGGAGCTCTGAGTCCAGGGTGCCCTATGCGCGGTGAACAGTCCTGCCACATTTAAACCATCAATTTCTACTTTTCAGTGAGCGATGCAAAAGCAACGGTGCCAGAAACCGTGAGCAGGAAAGACACTCAGACGCCATTGTGATCATCAGGGCTTTTCATATGCTGGTGGCGTGTTAGCTTCTGAGACTAAATTGAGGGAACAATTACATAATCAGTCTTAGCCTCCATTCCTGCTAAAAAGATACTACTGGAAACAGTTCTACATGACGCTCTTATGCAATCAAAGGCACTTAAAAAAACATTAAAAAAAAAACCCAAAAAACCTCCCCAGTGCTTATCTTGGCATCTGAGAATAACTTTTGCCAAAGAGGATTGCTGATGAGAAGATGAAGAAACAGTGGGGGAGATTAAAAGCCAACATTCTTCAGCATGATGGTAACACATCAGATATGGAGCTTACTGAGTTTGATTATCTTTTCCTTCAATAATTATTATCAGGGAATAAAGCAGTATGTTTGGGTATTTTGACCTTGGTTTAAAACTATGATATTCAATTGCCTACATGCCCAGAATTAAGTCAGGTTCCCTGGCATGGGGCTTCCCTGGTGGCTTCAACGGTAAAGAACCCGCCTGTAAAGCAGGAGACCCAGGTTCAATCCCTGGGTCAAGAAGATCCTCTGGAGAATGGAATGGCAACCCACTCTAGTATTCTTGTCTGGAGAATCCCACGGACAGAGGAGCTTGGTGGGTTACAGTCCACAGGGTTGCAAAGAGTCGGACATGACTGAGCGACTAACACTTTGATACTTTTCCTGGCATGGCAGGTTCCCAGGCCCTTTGTTTTCTGGCTCTTTCTGCCTCTCTGGTCTCAACACACACAGTATTTTCCCCTGCGCTTTATCACTCGTCCATGATAGAAGTGCTTGCAGTACACTCACTTTTTTTTTCATAAGGTCCCTGTTGGGGACTTCTTTTTTGGTCAAGTAGCATGCATGCAGGTGGGATCTTAGTTCCCCGACCATGGATTGAACCTGTGCCCTCTGCAGTGGAAGTACTGAGTCTTAACCACTGGACTGTCAGGGAAGTCCCACCTTCATCTTTAAAAAAAAAATCCCTACTGTTTCATATCTCCATCCTTTGCATGCTATTTCTTCTGACTGTTGTGTCTTACTAAGTATGCTGAGTGAACTCCTATTTAGTCTTCAGAACCCAGTTCACAAGTAACCTCCCCAGGAAGAATTTCCTCCCCTTTCACTGAGTTACTCTTTCCCTCTATGGTGCAGCCTCCACTCTGTTTTTACTTCCAGAAACATCCTGATCACAAAGTGCTGCTAAACACTTGCTGCCTGCATCTTCTCCATACATGACAGCTGTTCCAGAAACAGCCTGGGCAAGGCGGTGCTTCAGAGCAGCCCCTGATACCCATCACCGGGAAGGCAGGACCAAAGCTCCAACCTCAGCCTCCAATACCAGCTCTGGCACCTTTCTGTGACCTCAGGCAGCTCACTCATTCTATAGTTTCCTCAGCCAAAACCATGGCACAAAAATCAGTAGCCATCTCATTGGAATGTTGTAAAGAGTAAATGAGTTCCCATATTGCAAAGCCTATAGAACAGGGCCAGACAAATAACACGGGCTCAATAAATACTCACTATTTTCACCAGGAGCTGCCCTCTTGGGTTGAGGTAAGTTTTCTCAACAGTCTGTGGATTCAGGCCCTAAAATACACAGGCCTGCTAAAGGCGAAAGGTTGAGAAAGGACAGCTGAAGGCCGACACACGTAGCCTCACAGAGGTGAACGGGGACACAGAGGCCCGTCTCTCCTGTCTCCAGGGAAATGTTTCTCATCAGATATCACAGACTCAAACCCTAGCCTCAGCTCCGAGAACAGAGCCAAGAAAGCTTATTCAGGTAGACCAAATGCACACCTATTAAGTGTCAATTAGGTGCCTTCATGCTAAGTCGCTCAGTCATGTCTGACTCTTTGCGACCCCATGGACTGTAGCTCACCAGGCTCCTCTGTCCATGGGATTCTCCAGATGACAACACTGGAGTGGGTAGCCATTTCCTTCTCCAGGGGATCTTCCCAACCCAAGACTCAAACCCGGGTCTCCTGCATTGCAGGCAGATCCTCTACCGACTGAGCTACGAGGGAAGTCAATTAGGTATCAGATTCTAAATGCTTTAACTGATGAGGCATGAATGAGTCAGTGACAGAACCGATGTACTAGCTGGTGTGACTGGGGATTTGAACCATGCACTTTAACATGCTGGGCCTCAATGCCTTGCTCTTCTCTATGACTTACTAGAAAAATCTGCTCCTTCAGGTTTGACTGGGCACCCATGGATGCTTTTGTCAAAGATTTTCTAGGGCAGCTTTCCAGACTGGCCCTCAGGTCATCAGGAGGAGTGTGGGGTGGGGCCAGAGGGTGACCGATCACAACAGCCCTGATCACAATCGCACAGGAGGTGCAGGAGACCCAGGTGGCTCCTGCTCCCACTCTGCTCAGCCTGGGCCCCTTTCTAGATGGAAGGATAGAGATTCTCAACACACAGCGCCCCCGCCAGCGGGGCGCCCACCCAGGCAGGAGGCAAGCCCGAGTCCCTCATGATCCTTCCACATACAGAGGAAAGCATGTGTTGCACAAACTCAACAGGCTTAGTTAGTGGTCCTGGGCTTCCTTCATTACTCACTGCTCACGTGGCCTTCCTACCCACACACAGAAACCGGACATTTTTGAAAATTCATTTTTAACTGGAGGATAACTGCTTTACCATGTTGTGTTGGTTTCTGCCAAACATCAGCATGAATCAGCCACATGGCCTGAGGTGTCCACCTGATGCGAAGAACTGATTCATTTGAAAAGACACTGATGCTGAGAAAGATTGAAGGCGGGAGGAGAAGCGGACAACAGGGGATGATGAGATGGTTGGATGGCATCACCGACTGGATGGACATGAGTAAGCTCCGGGAGTTGGTGATGGACAGGGAAGTCTGGTGGGCTGCAGTCCATGGGTTTGCAAAGAGTCAAACACAACTGAGCGACTGAACTGAACTGATACACATGTCTCCTCCCCCTTGAACCTCCCTCCCACCTCCCACTGCATCCCAACCCTCTAGGTCATCACAAAGCACCAGGCTGAGCTCCCTGTACCATACAGCAGCTTTCCACTAGCTAGTTATTTTACACATGGTAGCTACTCTCTCAATTCATCCCATCCTCTCCTTACCCCACAGTGTCCATAGGTCTGTTCTCTATGTCTGCAGCTCTATTCCTGCCCTGCAAATAAGTCCACCAGTACCATTTTTCTAGAATTTTTGGACACTTTTAATAGAACAAGAAAATGTGCTTAGTCACTCAGTCATGCCTGACTCTTTTCGACCCCATGGACTGCAGCCCGCCAGGCTCCTCTGTCCATGGGATTCTCTAGGCAAGAATACTGGAGTGGGTTGCCATGCCCTCCTCCAGGGGATCTTCTCAAACCAAGAATTGAACCCAGTCTCCTGCAGATTCTTTACTGTCTCAACAACCAGGGAAAGCTGAACAAGTGCCCTGCAAATAAGTCCACCAGTACCATTTTTCTAGAATTTTTGGACACTTTTAATAGAACAAGAAAATGTGCTTAGTCACTCAGTCATGCCTGACTCTTTTCGACCCCATGGACTGCAGCCCGCCAGGCTCCTCTGTCCATGGGATTCTCTAGGCAAGAATACTGGAGTGGGTTGCCATGCCCTCCTCCAGGGGATCTTCTCAAACCAAGAATTGAACCCAGTCTCCTGCAGATTCTTTACTGTCTCAACAACCAGGGAAAGCTGAACAAGAAAATCAGAGACTATAAATGTAAACCTTCTTTCCAAAGTTTCAACCGGGATGTGCCCATAGCTAAATGGTATATTAATTCAGTCGCATGCTACTGCCGTGTGATCCTCACTTCGAGATGCAGGAGAGGCTGGCAGCATGGGTCCCATTCAGAAAAAAACTGTTATTCTAATGCCCCCGTCAAGTCTAGCTCCTACAAGGTGATTGCTTCACATCAATTACAGGAGGGTTGGTCCTCCTCTGGTTGGCCATTTTTGAGCAGCTGGAGGAGAGGGCAGGAAGGAAGGAAAGAAAGAAGACAGCATCTTGGGGCACCTTCTTTCCATTCTTGGGTCCAACTACCCCTAGATGCCCACTCTTGGCAGGGACCAGAAGAAGAATCCAGAGAAGAGACCTGCACGGCACCCTGCAACAGATCTGCAACTCTTCACGCCCTGGAGAGCTGAAAGGAGCCGGCAGAGCTCCCAAGAACACATCCTACGTGTTTCCCGAAACATCTTTGGAGTCAAGGGGGGACCTGAGGTCTTCGCCAGAGCACACAAGTATCAACAAGTGGCCAGCTCTTGACAGTTTCTTGCTCTAGTGACTTCAAATGGCATGAGTCTCAAGATGGGTCCCACGTGACCAACTGCTGTGTCAAGAACCTGGAGGGCTCACGTGAATTTGCAGCTTTGCTCTTTACAAGCATCAGGGCAATGTCCATCATAACTGAGATGCTCACAAAGAAAGTTAGATTTGTTTGCCTCCTTTGAGTGCATTTGTGAAAGAATTAAATCACATGCTAGTTGTCTGGAATGATGTTAAGACAGCCAAACTCCATTTCCAATGGGCTTTGGAAATTCACCATGTTTTCCCCTCCGGCACTACAGTTATCTTCTTCTGGGCCCAAATGTCATGCAAGAAGCCCACAGAATTTTCCATCTGTAACACGTAACACTTGGAGTCAAGATGACCAAAAAGCATTACACAAAAGATTAGGACTTCAAAAGAGGGATTAACTCCAGGGAGATGGGTCTTTAAGGAATTAAAGATCACATTTCCATACAAACATCTGCTGGAGGGGAAAAAAATAGCAAGCGGAAAAGTTCCCCAGGGCTGCAGCTCACGTGGGCAGAGTTCCCTCTGGACATACCATGTTTTCTGAGCCCGTAGGAAACACTGAGTGTGCTCAACTGCTGGAACACCGTCTGATCTTCTTTATGTAGCTCCATTTCCGGGCTTAGGAAAGTGTTTCTGGTATGAGGGAATTTACAGCTTCAGACCACAAAGCCTCCAAAGGCACGCTTCGCCCGTGAGATGCTGGAGCCCGCAGAAACAGCATGGAGATGCATGAGGGTCACCACGGCTGATCCAGGACTGTAGACCACTTTCACTGCGTCTGCTTTCAAAATATCTGACCACGCAACGTCTAACACCACCCAAGATCCTTAAGTGTTCTCTCATACGCCAAATACTGGCTTCTTGTTCTATTTCCAGCCCCCTGGGGAGTCTCTGTTGGCTGTGAGAAGTTTTGATCTCTTCCACGTGGAATATTCCATGATAGCAATGGTATTCACTTAAGGACATTAAAAACAGGCAACCAACTTTGAAAGTCTAAAGCAAAGAAAATCACATTTGCAACAGCGGAGGGTGAACACAGTGATTCTATGAACACAGCCCAGGGTGCCCACCGCCCAGGGGTCCATGGTGGGCACTGGACACCATGTAGAAGCACATTCTTAAATTCTGTACTTCGTTCTCTACAGGCCAAGGAAGCAAGAGAGAACACACTTAAAAATGCTGGTGTTGTGGGTTGAACCGAGTTCCCCCAAAAGACATATTCAGGTCTTAATCCCTGCGGACATGGCTTTACTTGGAAAAAGGGTCTCTGCAGACGTGATCATTTGGTATGAGGTCATACTGGATTGCACTTCTTGGGTAATGCCTGTGGTAAAGAATCCGCCCACCAATGTAGGAGATGCAAGAAATTCGGGTTCGAACCCTGGTTGGGAAGATCCCCTGGGGGAGGAAATGGCAACCCATTTGTGTTCTTGCCTAAGAAATCCTATGACAGAGGAGCCTGGTGGGCTACAGTCCATGGTGTTGCAGAGTCAGACACTACTGATCGACCCAGCACACACAAGGCTGAGAGGAGGAGCAGAAGGCCCAGTGGAGGAACAAAGTGTGCAGTGAAACTCCCTTCACTGACTTCCCATGCTTGACGCACCATGGTCTCCACTCCCCTCTGTAAATCACTTTAACCAACAACCACAGCATGCCCAAAGCTCAGGCTGGTAGGCTGCTCTCTAGAACACTGTGTGAACAGTGATAGCGTGAGGTCAACGTCACAACTCACTCTGCTCGGGAGCCTCACTGCACAGAAAGACCTGGCATCACACATCTGAGGAATGGCTGATCGCCACGTGCCTGAAATGAAATCCGAGGTATTTAAACTACGTAAGTTAGGACTTCCCTGGTGGTCTAGTGGTTAAGGCTCTGAGCTTCCAAGGTAGGGGATGTAGGTTTGATCCGTGATCAGGGAACTTAGATCTCACATCCTGGCGTGGCCAAAAGTGAAAACTACATATGTCATTTTGTGAGTATTTTTGCCCACTGTTTACTGACCTCTTCCCCTTAACCAAGCAGTTACTGTGAATAATTTAGCAGAGCTGGACCTGGGGCTCGGGGGGCCTGGGGCAGTTAAGATGGCGATGGTGACTGAGCAGTGGCTGGGTGAGCACCCCCAGGGCTGGGTATGCAGTGAGGAGAGGGGATGGGAGACAGGAAGTGACAAAGCCCGTGAGACTGCAGCTAGAGAGCCTAAGGGAGCGTGTGAGTTCGCCGGGGCTGCTGTAACAAGGAGCCCGTGTGCCCTGCTCCTTGGCTGTGGCTTCCACAACAGAAATCAATCATCTCGTAATTGATTTGGCCATGGAGACCAAGGCTCCCCTGAGGGCAGGATCTGTCCCAGCTTCTGGGAGCTCCTTGTCTAGGGGCAGCAGGACAGGAGCCTGCACAAGGCTGTGTGTGCACATCTGTCCCCAAGGTTCCCCCTTTTATAAGGACACCAGTCATTAGATGGTGTCCTTCCCCAAGCACAATCTCCTCTTAACTCATTACATCTGGATGACTCTATTTCCAAATAAGGTCGAATTCTGAGGTACAGAGGGCTGGGGCTCAGCATAAGAATTTGGGAGGGACATCATCCAGCCCAAGAGAATGACAGGAGGAAGACTATCTGAGTGCGGTGTCACAGAAGTCCCCTCTGGGGCCCTCTCGTCCTTGCTCTTCCAGGACATCCACGTCCTGGGTATGGTTTGGGCCTCCCACCAGCCCTAATGATGGTTTCCCTCTCAGACGGCCAGGTACCACTGGTGGAGACCAAGGTCTGGTCTCTCCAGGCTCCTAGGCCCTCATCAAGCAGTGCTGACACAGAATTACCAAGAGAAGGCCCTCTCCAATCCCTTACACTGTTTTTTTTCTGTGACTCACTTTATTTCCTGTAAATCAAACTGGTTAGAAAGAAGCAACAAGCATTCTCAGGCTGAGCACTTTACAGCAAGGTATTAATACCTTGCTCAGGAGAACCATGGTTGCTTATGTTTGAAAATCATTTTCTCAAAAGTCTCGGGAAAAGTCACAGAAAAAGCCAGCATACCTGCTGTGCTTCTTAAAGAGGTATGGACAGGGACTTCCCTGGTGGTCCACTGGTTAAGACTCTTGAGCTTCCAATACAGGGGGCACAGGTTCAATCCCTGGTCAGGGAACTAAGAGCCCACATGCTTCAAGGCATGGCCAGAAAACAAAACAAAACCCTTAATTAAAGAAACAAACAAACAAGAAATGTGGATAATAAGACTGTTATAAACCCTGCATGCAGTGCTGAGGCAGTGCCAGCACCAGTTTGTCCCTGGTGGCTATGGTCTGGCTCCTCCTTCCTCCGGTGGCTCAGAGAACCAGGGAAGAAGCAGAAGAAAATCAATGGATCAGTGTGAGAGCATCTCTGGGAGACACTTTGGTGGCAGAAGAGGCTGGGCCCAGGAAGTCTCAGAGAGGTCTGGAGGTTACTAAGGGCTTCCTCAGGGCTTCCTGGTGGCTCAGACAGGAAAGAATCCACCTGCAACGCAGGAGACCTGGGTTCGATCCCTGGGTCAGGAAGATCCCCTGGAGGAGGGCATGGCAACCCACTCCAGTATTCTTG
Organism: Bubalus bubalis; assembly: GCF_019923935.1. NCBI lineage: Eukaryota > Metazoa > Chordata > Mammalia > Artiodactyla > Bovidae > Bubalus > Bubalus bubalis. Next base: position 28,735,882 of record NC_059178.1, on the reverse strand, counting down.
CCTGGAGAATCCCATGGACAGAGGAGCCTGGCGGGCTACAGTCCATGGGGTTGCAAAGAGTCAGACACGACTGAGCGACTAACCCTTGCTTCCACTTCCTTCAAGTCTATCCACTCGATGTCCTTTAGGTTGGAGGTTTTGCTGACAACTGGTTATAAACACAGATGATGGCACTGATAAAGATGCTTCTCTTCCAGCCTCCTGCTGCCGGGGGATGGAGGGGTCTAGTCTTTTAATAAAAAACAAAAGTTTTGGGAGGAGAAAAGCATGCTGGGGAAGAAGCAGACATTTCACGGAGTCTCACAGAAGATGCCAAGCATCTATCAAATCAGAAGGCTTTGTTTCAGGGAGAAAAGGCGAGGATGACATATTTCTGCTTTCTAGAAGGCCCGTTCAGAGCTGGTGACTAGCTGTTTTGTTTTTTGAAATGTGCTACTTCCTCCAACACATCTTTCAAACTAAACGAAGCTGACAGATCGGAACTGATGAGATGACAAACAAGGTTTTAATTTAGTTATTACCCATTTGACTAGCTCCCTCCACAATTTTCAGTGCAAAATGAGAAGTGACAACTTGACTTGTTACTGCACTTTTTTTTTTTAACATCTTACTTCACAAAGCAGATGAAAGGTGTTGGAATCTTTCATATTTTTGTTTTTCCTACTGAGTTTGCACTTTAGAGAGAGAACCCTCTGGCACACATCTCTGTCCACTATTTCAAATCTTTTTAAGTCTCTTTGAAAATTTCTGTCAACGGACAAGGCAGACCAGTCCACACACTGCAAAAAGTATTTCTTTGTCTGCAGAAGGCAATGATTCCCACGGCAGACCCAGGAAGGGAGCACTTCCAGTGCACGTGGCAGCCATCGACTGTGTTCAAGGCAGACATTCGAAAACCAGATGACTTCAAAAGGGTGTGAAATAATGTTTGGGGGAGGGTGATGCCCACTTGAAGCCATGGCTCTTGTCTCCCATTGCTCTCAAACATTTTGAGTCCTGAGGCTGGAAGTGCCCAGAAGAGAGGTCCTGTCCTAACAGGACCATGAGGGTCACTGGACATGAACGTGTCCTTGGCCGGTGGCTGGTCTTCAGGCTTCACGCTCACCTTCCATTCTGATGATCCAGCTCTACCTGGCCAGCAGTCAGCTTCCTGTTGGCACCCGCTTTGGCCTCATAATGTTTGTCATTTTCAAGGGTGTCTCCTCCCTGAGGGCCGAGATCTGTCTTTACTTCCAGTTAACGTCCTCATGCAGATGAGAGTGGACGCTGACTGGCTCTTCTCTACTAACCAAGTGGCAGCTCCCAGTCCCCACTGACCATCCTCAGAATGTTCAAGGGTCCCCTCCAGATGCCAGGACACGGGGCCCTGGACTCCTTTCTACCATGACATATAGTTTGCTCACACATATGTGAATAGTTGTTTTAAAGACTTCACATCATTTCTGGAGAAGGACATGCCAACCCACTCCAGAATTCTTGCCAGGAAAGTCCCATGGCCAGAGGAGCCTGGTGGGCTACAGCTCATGGGGTTGCAGTGCTGGGCACAACTGAGCATGCACGGGCTGTGCAGCACGTGGGATCTTAGTTCCCCAGCCAGGGACCGAACCCTCGTCTTTTGCACTGGAAGCGTGGAGCCTTAATCACTGGACCCTCAGGGAAGTCCCCCTTTGAGTTCTCCAGGTGTCTCGGCAAAGCCTCTTTCCTCCCAACATGGCGGGAACCTGAGTCTAGAGGCTCCAACACTGGGCTGCGAGAAGCAGTAGGTGTGGTGCTATGTGTGTGCCCTGCACGCCTGAGGGCGGGTATCAGAGACCCACCACCCGCCCCCCCCCCCCCCACCCCAGCCATCTTCCCAGTCCCTCCCTCCTTAGAGCACACCCAGGCCCCCTGGTACCCAGCACCGCTGCCCTGAGCTCAGCCCTGCCCCTGGCCACCTCCAGCAGGACTGGAGGTGCTCTGCCTGCTGCCTGGCTGCGGTGGGGGCCTCTCCTTGCCCTTCTCAAAAAGCTGGATCTTCTCCTCCCACTTATCAGCTCTTGACCACAATTTCCTTCTGTCACCTCGGAAATTCTAGGCTCTTCCTGGTGTGCTCCTGAGTTCTTCCTTTCATCTAAGGATGGTCTATCCCTGCTACTGAATCAGCTGGAAGGGAGGAAGGGGTGCATCTCCAGCCCTTTCATCCTCGCTGGCACATAAAAAGCAGTTCTCACCTGTGCAGGTATGACCGGCTGTCATCGCAGCCTACAGCCAATGCTGAGGGCTCAATTTTCTGCCTGAGATTCCAGTTCTTAGATCTTCAGATGAACTAAAAGTCCTTCCTGGTTCCGTCTGAAAATTCCCCAGCGAGACTACCAGCAACTGCATGTTTTCTGGGCTATTTCTGTTGTTTCTGGGTCAAAAGTGTGCCAGGAAAGGCAGCTTCCATATATGCTAGACACTGGTGATCCCATTAGTCCAAATCTTTTAACTACATCCCTTCACTGCTTCCCTGGTGGCTCAGACAGTAAAGAATCTGCCTGCAGTGCAGCAGACCCGGGTTCGATCCTTGGGTTGGGAAGATCTCTTGGAGAAGGGAATGGCTACCCACTCCAATATTCTTGCTTGGACAGAGGAGCCTGGCGGGCTACAGTCCACGGGGCTACAAAGAGTCAGACATGACTGAGAGACTAATACAACACTCACTGCAAACCATGCCGGGTGATCATCTGACTCTGTATCCTCGACAGCATTGAAAAGTGGGGAATACTATTAATTTGGCCCACTTTTTGGCTTTGTCATTGATTTTATTTAGGAACTCATGGTTTTATATGTTTGTTTATGGTTCAAGAGATTATGAACAAAAACACCAACATAAATAAATGATGAGTAATTTATACTAAAAATGGTACAAGTAAGGTTCAGATTCAGTTAGTAAAAGACACTACAGAAAAGAAAAACACAGTGGTTAAATGCACAAGGCACAGTAATTGTGACAGTGAAGTCAGGGGGAGAGAAAGAAACCCAGAGTGTATTTTATTTCACAGATGACTCTTGGGTTCATTTTAACTAAAAGCTTTGTACTTAAAATAGGAATGCATACTGACTTCGTAAAAATTATCTGACGGGAGAATTCAATCGCGCCATTCTGAAATTGTTGAATAGCTATAAAATTATGTTCTCTATTCAAGAGAGGTTTAAAAACTTCAAGAAAAGAAGTCTTTACACACTGTAATTGTTAGTTATTCAGGTTGTACAGTGTATTTTACACTAAATTATAGTGATGCTGGGCCTTAATCATGCCATGAGTCTAAGTTTTTAGCAATTTTCATTTGGTATAGATTAGAAAAAATTAGTGGGGCCCATATGAGCTTCTGAAAATCAGGAGGAGATTAAATGAAATGGTCTTGTGGCAGGAAGTCCACTCTGGGACGTGTCTCTAGCTACGATCTAGGTCACAGATCAGAGAGGAGGAGCCACCCCAGGGAACAGAGCTTCGGGGATCCTAAGAGGTCTTAGCGCCCTATTCTCAGCACTACCGTGAGGCTACCATTAATGGGCTTCACCATTCAATCATAATCTACGCTGGCAACAAAGATTCATGTCCACTTGTCACCAGGACAGTTTTAATACCAAGATCATATTGCAAGTTCTTTCGATTGCAAGGAGATCAAACCAGTCAATCCTAAAGGAAACCAACCCTGAATATTCATTGGAAGTGCTGATGCTGATTGAAGCTCCAATACTCTGGCCACCTGATGCAAAGAGCTGACTCATTAGAAAAGGCCCTGATGCTGGGAAAGATTGAAGGCAGGAGTAGAAGGGGATGACAGAGGATAAGATAGTTGGATGGCATCACTGACGCAATGCATCTGAGTTTGAGGAACCTCCGGGAAATGTTAAAGGACAGGGAAACCCAGCATGCTACAGTCCATGGAGTCGCAAAGAGTCAGACACGACTGAGCGACTTAACAACAACAACATATACATGTTAACCATAATTTTCATGTAACAGTGCTTTCCCGAAGAGCAACTCTTTGCTGGAGAAACACATGCTCACAGATGTCAGCTGGCCCAGGACTCTGAACTGGCGCCCGGGACGAATCTGCTGGCAAAATCAGGATCCTCCTCTCTTAATGAACATCATCAGAGAGAGAGAGCCAAACCCGACTTTAGGCCCAACATCTAGCAGGATATTTACTGACCAGAGCACAGAGCCCTGGTGAAAACAGAAAACAAAACCCAACAAAGCAGAAAAAGGAACGACAACAAACCCTCGCCAAAAAAACTCAACTGTTTTTCTGTTCAAAGTTTCCTAATAAAAATATATTTCAGTACTATTGAAAATTCAGTTTTGGTCTAAAAAACCCAAGCCTTGGGTTACCATTTTCTACAGACTTCTTTGCATGATTCTGGTGGGAGAGGGGTGGAAAGAATGGTCTGTTTGGGAAGGTTACATGAGATCATGTTCATCAGTAGGCTTCACTCCGTGGGGTCTGGCCATGCAAAGGGTCCCCGCTTCCCTCCCCTGCAGGACCAGCCCCCTCCCAAAGCTCCTGTCAGTACAGTACCTGCCATTCCTGGTATCGTGCTGCCGCATATTCTTGATAAAATGAATCTTCTTAAAGTTCTTTGGTCTGGGTGAACCTGAGAGAGTTCGACATCTGAAAAACAAAGCCATTTTAAAAACACAGTCAGTCGGTCTCGGATAGCTGAGACATCTCCACACAAAGACAGGAAGGAAAGACCAGACAAACGGTTTGAGTCACCCCAAGGATAACGAGGACCTTGTGGCTCGAAGCGAGGAAGCTTAAAAAAACAAAAAAAACAATCCAACAGACAGACAACTTCCTTGATAATACTTCCTTGATAATAATTTATATGGCTCTGAAGAGCCAGCTAATGAAAACTATTGCCCTCAATTCCAATAACATAACCTACATGGATTCCAAAGACATTATTCGTTCCCGTCATCTTAAAAAGAATCCTCCCGTATCGACACAGGTATCAGGAACAGAAAACTGGAAATTCAACGAATTCAGAGGCAGGGAAAAACACTGGCAAATTCAGTTTAAAAACAACCCTGAATCATTTTTCTTCTATAGCAGGACTCTGGCTTGAGTCACCTGGACTCTTGCCTCAATACTCAACTTGGCTATGCTTGGAAGTCACAGCTTTACTTTGAATGAGAATCAGAGACCTGGCTAGTGGTTGTTTGTTTTTGTTTTTTTAGATAAACTTTAAATAAATATTTGTTGAACAAATTGACTTGGATTCTAATTAATTTTCCCTAGAATATATGACATGTATGTGCACTGCAGGAATAACAGAACAGAAAGGTTTTATTTGTGTATATTTTTTCAAAGTTACCTGGCAAAATTCTAAGACACATAATTGCAACAACAGCTAAGATAAAAAGCAAAATCCCAACAAATGAGAATCTGAAGTTTGGTCTTATCTTGAGAAAGGGAGCAACGTCCTCTCTAGTTGGGTTTTTGCTGCCAAAATTTTTTGTTTACTTAAACCTTTCTGACCATAGACCCCGAGGGCTGGTTTCTGGGATCACATCAGTTGTGGGTCCCAAGAAGTGGTGCCCAGGTTCCCAAAGCCACACTGAGTGTCTGAGCTGGGCTGTCACCTGAGTTCAGTCAGTTCTGAACTTAGAGGCTTCAGGTAAGAAAATAGTAAGGCGACCCAAGGAGGAGGTAAACCTGAGGGCAGTGGGGTGTTGGGGCCCTTGGGGGGGCAAAGGATTAAGGAATGTTCAGAGTCACACACCTGCCCCTCAGCTCTGATCTTTACTCTCCCCCAGAGGCCTGAAAGGGGCTTCTCAAGTGGTACTAATGGTAAAGAATCCACCTGTCAATATAGGAGACATTAAGAGACATGGGTTCAATCCCCGGGTTGGGAAGATCCCCTGGAGAAGGGAATGGCTACCCTGGTATGGAGCCTGGTGGGCTACAGCCCAGGGGGTTGCAAAGAGTCAGATACGACAGAAGCGACATAGCACGCACTTACGCAGGGGCCTGAAGGGAAATTAGGGGACAGCCCCGGTCTAGACTTCAGGGTGTACATTCCCCTGAAACCCCCTTACCTGCCCTCCAGGAAGGGCCAGTCTTCCTAGAAGCCGCTTCCTAGGGAGCACTGAAAATTATTTTTTTCCCATAGAAACAGCACCTTAAAATAGAATTTATCTTGAAAAAAAAAATACAGTGAAGTGAATGAGTGGTCAAAGCAATGACATGGTAGCCGTATCTGGTGACTTTCATCAGGAAAGGGGGGTTCCCTGGGCATTGGGTCTACAGGCAGGAAGATCCCCTGCCAGTCATGTCCACTTCACCAGAGTGAAGTGTCCACAGCTCATGGCCACAGCCCGAGTGGCCCTGCCAGCATCCACTCCAGCTCACTACCAACCCTAGTGATCTATCACTAGTAATACCCCCTGGAGCTCTTGAGACAATTACACTTGAAGGTTTCTATAAGAGCTTCATACACTGTCACGTGATACGTTCAAATACACATGTTCATGTCCATACATATGTGTGTGTGTTAGTCGCTCAGCTGTGTCTGACTCTTTGGAAGCCCCCATGAACTGTAGCCCACCAGGCTCCTCTGTCCATGGAATTCTCCAGGCAAGAATACTGGAGTGGGTAGCCATTCCCTTCTCTAGAGGATCTTCCCGACCCAGGGCTCGAACCTGGGTCTCTGGCATTGAAGGTGAACTCCTTACCCTCTGAGCAATCAGGGAAACCCACTCTTTGGGACCCCATGGGCTGTAGCCTGTCAGGCTCCTCTGTTTCTCCAGGCAAGAATACTGGAGTGTGTAACCATTCCCTTCTCCAGGGGATCTTCCGGACCCAGGGATCAAACCCAGGTCTCCTGCATTGCAGGTGGATTCTTTACTGTCTGAGCCACCAGGGAAGGCCCATTATGTACACACAGGTAAATATTCATATACACATTTCAAGTGTTGTGATTATTATTAAAACTTTTAACTACCAAGGGTGCATAGTTTCTTACTATTTGCCTCCTATATTCTTAAAACTGTAGTCCTGGGTCTTCCCTGATGGTATAGTGATTAAGGCTCTGAGTTTCCAATGCATGGGGTGTGGGGGATCTGATCCCCAGTTGGGGAACTAAGATCCCACTTGCTGTGCGATGTGGCCAAAAAAGTATTTTAAAAAAAAAAACCTGCAGCCTTTATTAAGGGTCCTGATTTCTTGGTTTTTAAATAGATTCTTTTAAAGACAGGCAGTGCCCCACCTGAGGGCATTCTATAGATGCTTCCTGTGGACCTCAGGAAGGGTTTGAATCAGAAAAGACACTCACTGGTCCCACTCCCCACTCTGAGCTTCCAAACCCAGATCCAGCCTTCCTGGGGTCCAAGGAGCTACAGCCTCACTCTGCCTTCTCGAGGCCACACTTGGGAGCAGACCTAGCACCTTGAAGGGTCTCAGTTCTACCCCCAGAATGACTGTTAGAGTCTGCAGGCCACTCAAGGTCCCCCACTGTCTCTCTCACACATGGCAGACAGTTCTAGAAATATGTAGTCACTGGAGAGAGGAGGATCCTTGAAGGCATAAATGCGTGCTTCCACTGGTTTCTGGACAGGCGTTCAGGAGCATCCTTACACACTTATCCTGTGCCCCTGCCCCCTCCTCCACTGCCCCTAACCAGATGCAGAGTTTCTAGGCTCCCAAGTCTAGATGAGGGCAGTAGGCTAAAAGCTGAACTGTGACAACACCCTCCTATGACCTTGAGCTGCTCCCAGTCTCCATGCCTGCAGAAAGAGGTGCTGTTACCCTCGGATTTAGACACAAAATCTTTCAGTCTTCAGCTGGAACCAGAAGTTGGCAAAAGGGCACTGGTGTGTGTTGGCACTGGTAATTACTGAATGGTACAGCAGACGGCACCCCTCAACCCAGACAGGCTGGAGACCAGGGCCGGTGGTGATGGCTGCCACACCTGCGGTAGCCAAACAGAGGTTTATCTGGACACCTAACAGACAGCCTAGGGTCTTATTTCTGGGAGACCAGGTAACCACCAGACAATGTGGAAAATCCCAATCTAAAGGCTCTCACGGTTAATGCTCAAGTCTTGGAGTTCAAGGTGGATACAAGAAACTAACTTGTGATGTGCAAGAGAAAAGCAAAACTTTTAAAAAGATAATTGAGTGCCAAGTTGCTTCAGTCGTGTCCAACTCTTTGTGACCCTATGGACTGTAGCCCACTAGGCTCCTCTGTCCATGTGATTCTCCAGGCAAGAATACTGGAGTGGGTTGCCATTTCCTACTCCAGGGGATCTTCCCAACACAGGGATAGAAACTGTGTCTCTTACGTCTCTGTATTGGCAGGTGGGTTCTTTACCATTAGCTCCATCTGGGAAAGGCCCAAAAAGATAACTGAAGAGGTGCTTTATTTCTATATTAGCATACAATTCTAACTGCAGAGGGACTTCCCTGGTGGCTCAGTGGTAAAGAATCTGCCTGCCAATGCAGGAGATGTGGGTTAGATCCCTGGGTCAGGAAAATCCCCCTGGAGAAGAAAATGGCAACCTGCTCCAGGATTCTTGCCTGGGAAATTCCGTGGACACGTCGAAGGAGCCTGACCTACTGTAGTCCATGGGATCAAAGAGCTGGACACGACTGAGTGACTACACAACAACAATGCTGATGATGTAGCCCTTGGAATTGCAAGCTGTTTGTTGCCTTGTGTGTGTGTGTTTTTAAAGCGTTCAGCTATCACCACCCCCGACCTAAGAAACACTTTAAGAGAACTGTGGCATTGGCAACAATTGCCAAGGAAACCGGAAGACTGAGCACTCAGGTTAAAGCAGGTTAAGCAAGGAAGAAACTAATTTCAAAGCTGCCTGCATTAATGTGTAAATACCCATTTAAAACCATACATTATAAGTGACGCAAAATTAAATTAGGATAGGATTAAATTAAAAACTAATTTAATGAAAGATTAGCTCTTTCTTGTTAGCACTGATTACAGGATACACCTAATTATGCAAAAGGTTTTTAATAGATGCCTTGGAGCAGTTTGTTCTGAGTGCTGACTTTGAAAGCAAGTTGGGCTAATAGCCTTCCGCCCCCGCAGTTCCCAAAACACTTTGGCGTCATTACTGGTACATTCATTTCACAGAATGGAAAGGACCTCAGAGATCAGTCAATTTGTCCCTTCCATTTTACAGGTGGGAAAACGGAGGCCTCAGCACAAGTAAGAGAGTTTGCAAAGCCATGTAAGCAGTTAGTATAAAAATGGGGCCCAAAATTCAAATCCCCTGATTCCCAAACTGTTGCCCCTTCTGCGACTTTTATTTCTTAGGAACAAGTTTCTAAGTACATATCAGAATTTTTTATCGAAGTATAGTTGATTTACAACTTTGTGTTGGTTTCTGGTATATGGCAAAGTGATTCACATATGTATCTCTCTGTGTGTGTATTTATTCTTTTCCATTATGGCTTATTACAGAATACTGACTACAGTTCCCTGTGCTCTACAGTAGGATCTTGTTGTTGATTTTATACATAGTTGTTTGTATCTGCTAATCCCAAATTCCTAATTTATCCCTCCCCTACCTACTTTGGGGCTTCCTTGCTGGCTCGGTGGTAAAGAATCTGCCTGCCAAGGGGTTGAATCCTTGGGTCAGGAAGATCCCCTGGAGTTGGAAATGGTAACCCACTCCAGTATTCTTGCCTGGGAAATCCCATGGACAGAGGAGACGGGCAGCTATAGTCAAAAGAGTTGGACATGAACAAGACAACCTCCTTCAATAACCATGAGTTTGATTTCTATGTCTGTTTCTATGGTAAACATCAGAAATTTTTTAGTTAAAGAAAGTCTACTAGGGAAAATCTAGACTTCTTAAACTGCCCAACTCCCTTGATTTTGACTTATTTTTTAAACTTTGTATTTACACAAGATTTGTTGGAAATTAAGTACAGCACTCTGTACGTAGAAGCTGGATGAATTTACAGTTAAGGCAAATCAGCCATTCCATTTTTACTCTGACCGTTTGTGGCATCATAGGCCTGAGAGCCAGAGGACAAAGGACCAGCCTGGGCGATGCTGAGAGAGGGTACAGGGGTGATGGGGCACCTGACCAGGATCACGGCACCTGGCTCCTCCTCCACCCCCTCTTTACCATAGGAATCCCTAAGGGGGTGACATTTAGAGCCTGAGATTTTTTTTTAAACCTGGTTTCCTTGGTCACAGCTACCACCTTGCTCGAATGACCGTGCTCCCTGCAGCCTCTCCAAACCCCAGAGCCTTTGCAGTTCTGTTCACTGATGGGCATCAGTTGTGCTCAAATGCCGAAGCCACTCGGTGCCACTTGAGGACGTTTCTCCCCCGCGTTCACTAATCAACTTGGGCCACTTAACAGAGACTGACAGGAGAACACTTGCCCCTGGGCCACATGGATCACAGCCACACGCCATCAGCCTAACGTGGTCCCAGAAGCTATGAACATTTTCTTTTTTTCAATATTTATTTTATTTACTATTTGTTTGGCTGTGCCAGGGCTTAGTTGTGTATCAAACCTGGGCCCCCCTGCATTGGGAGCATGGAGTCTTAGCCACAGAACCGTGAGGGAAGTCCCTTGGATGTTTTCAACAAGCCATCAAAAGTGGAAATCAGACTGTCTGGCCCTGACTTTCTGTTTAGAATGATGTCGGTGATGAGACTCACAGTCATGGATGCTTCAGAGCAGATCCCAGGCCTGTCTGTGCTCCACGCTTTATAACCAGGTGGTCCATGGACATGACCTGTGGCCTGGGAGTGAGGCTCTGTGCAGGGAAGGGGCCGGCTCCAGGGGGAGACTCTCCCTCCATCTCAGCCTGCCAGCATCCCCCGTAAACCCGCAGCACACCATCCTACCTGCCTACCCCGCTGCCCCAGCCCCCTGTGCTGACCCCGTTTTCCCTCAGCCTCTCCTCCACCGGCCAGCCCAGTAGGAGCTTCAGTGAGGACTGAGGGGGACGCGGTGTGGGCCCCCTGCCCTCTAGGAGGGCCAGGGGAACCGAGCACAGATGACAGGAAGGAGAGCTGCCAGTCAGAAGCCAGGCACAGCTCCGCAACTGCTGTCGCCCACCGCCCCCAACCTCCCCAAAAAAAGATGCCTTGAAAGCACTTTTCTAATCCAGAGGGAGAAACGGAACACTTTCAGCCCTGAGGGAGCATTCATAGCTGTCTTAACCTTGTCCCCAGCACCTGACCGTGGAGGAACTTAGCGGCCCCCGTTAACCAAGTCAGAGACTGCAATGCCTGTGTCCCCTCTGGGAAGGCCAGAGCAGGGACACGTTCTTCTCCATCAAGCAACAATTTTCAAAAAGAAAGGGTCATAGCACCCGAATCCACACGCAAACCGGGCTATCCTGGTACATGGTTGGGATTTCACAGCATTCTCCTTCTAATATTCCAAAGGTTTGGGGTTTCCAAACTGAGACTGGGGATCAGATTGTCATTTTTAGAATTTAATTCTGTAAATCAAGACCTGGAAAAGAAAAGCAAACTTTGGCCTCCTTCTTGTATTGCAGACCATTCACATACACATAAACGCAACCAGAAAACTGACCTCCGTAGAGGGGCATTCTCCTCAATGTCTTCCAGGGTCTCCAAGGATGATCGCTGGGAGATGAGGCGACGTCTGCAGAGAGAGGGAAAAAAAAAAATCTAGGTGTTAAAACTGCGTCATGAAATGGATCAGGAATTTCCGTAAAGCTAAAACTGTTCTAAAATAAAGTCCATTAAAAAAAAAATCAGATGAAAGGTGTCTTTAAGAGGCTGTCATACTCTCAGACTGTACCCTGAATGCCAAGCCCATCTTGCCTTGCTGAATCCTGACATTCTCCCTGGGAAGAAATGAGACGTGATGAAGACATTTTATGCTGCCAAATAACAAAACCAGACAAGGTGCCTCTTACTGCATATAAGTTTGGTACTGCGTGTGCATGTGTGTGCTCAGTCGCTAAGTTGTGCCCCACTCTTTTGAGACCCCATGGACTGTAGCCCTCCAGGCTCTTCGGTCCATGGGATTCTCTAGGCAAGAATACTGGAATGGGTTGCCATTTCCTCCTCCAGTGGATCTTCCTGACCCAGGGACCAAACTCGCATCTCCTGCATTGGCAGGCAGATTCTTGACCACTGAGCCACCTGGGAAGCCCATTGGTATTGTGTGCCCTTTTCCTAAAGCATTAGATATGTTTTTAGTATTAAAATACTGTTAAATATTGAAATATTAGTGGTCTGAACCAGCTTTAGCTGTTAAATATTAAATTTTAAAACCATACTAAATAAAATATCAAAATCAGTAGGAGGCAATAAATAAAACTTATGGTCTCAGGGACTTCCCTGGTGGTCGAGTAGGTAAGATTTCATGCTGCCAATGCAGGGGACTCAGGTTCCATCCCTGTTTGGAAAGCTAAGGTCCCACATGCCTTGTGGCACAGCCAAAAGATCAAAACTTATGGTCTCTGGTTGGCCATGATTTCAAAAGCAACTAGAAACACAGATGACATCATTCCCCCGGGAGAATTTCTCAGTGACCATTAAGAATATATATCAAGACATAACTAGGCAAAACACAAATGCTTTCCAGATGCTAAAGAACTGAAAACCACCTGCCCAAACCTCCTTGATCTTCCTTTGTCCAACTGAAATAAGAATGGGTCCTAGATAACTCAGAATATCTGATACAGGGAATCGGGTTGGGTGATGGTTGGCAATTTCACAATAAATCCATTTGAATAAAGACCATCACTTCATAGTACAATAGGTGATTTGGCTGATGGTGGGGGGTGGTGGTGATCAGAAAAAAATCTGATTCAGTCTTTACCTTGGAAAGGACTAAAATTAGAAGGATGTCTATTTTATATTCACTTGACAACATTTAGGTTAAGAACATGCAATTATAACCAAGGTCTAATTTGTCATAAAAAAAAATGAAATGTTTTTTGCTTTGTTCTGTGTGTATTGTTTCTGACCAACCATGTGGCTACCTTTTTGTTTCACATTTTATTTTTAATAAGAAAGGTCGTTTTTGCAAACCATTTGAGGGCTTCATCGATTTTCTCAGAGCCTGTCTTCATCTTTTTAAAAAATATTTATTTATTTATTTGGCTATGTCGAGTCTTAGTTGCAGCATATGGGATCTCTGATCTTTAAGGTGGCATTCAGTATCTAGTTCCCTGACTAGGGATTGAACCTGGGCCCCCTGCATTGGGAGTGTGGCGTCTTAGCCACTGGACCACCAGGCAAGTCCCGTCTTCATATTTTGACATCAAGTCCTTTCTAAAACACTCAGCATGTTCTCCCTGCTTTTCTCTCCAGTGACCCTTGTCCATCCACGTGTGAGAACCGGAAGCACTCCGACATCACCTTCAGTGTCTTCATGACATGCTGACCTTTTATAAGATATGCAGTTTTATTCCTCAGTTAGCTTACACTGAATTTCCATTTCTCTAATGTTGCCAGATTTCCAACAGTTAGCCAGACTGGAGGCAATGGCCTTGGGGAGACACTGGTCTTACCCGAGGGGTAGGGAACTGATTTTATAGGTGGGGATTTGAAAGGAACCCAATTCTTGAGCAAGCAAGAGCTCTCTATGCCGCCCCATGAGTCCGGGGACTTGGCTCACCAGGACCCCTGTGACCCTGTGTGGTTGAAGGAAGGGGCCACTTCATCTTCTGAGGTCAGTTCCTCCGGGTGCCAGGTCTGGCTGGAATATAGTTGCAGGCTGGGATGGGGGCCTAGTTAGTCCCACTCCCATCACCAGAGCTCTCAGAGATAGGCGTTGCCATGCTCCCCACCCAAGGGACAGTGTGATGCTACAAGGAGCATGTGTGCTGGGGCAGACAGACTCAGATTTCAATCCTGGAGTCTGGAAGCTTTGGGACCTTAGAAAACTTCTTAATCCGTGAGCCTCAGTCTCCTCATCTACGAAATGGGGAGATGAGAAAAACTAAGAGAGACATATAGTCCATGGTACAGAACAGTTCATGACTAGGAGCTCCTGGGTTTTCATTATCACTCCAGTTCCTGCCACCGGGGCTGCACCCTGACCCATAACCCTCTCCACTCAGTTGATGGGGTCATCTTGGCTCTCTTAGCTCTGGCAGCTCCTCCAACCCCAGCCAGTGTCTAGACTGTCACTCCAAACACCCTGTGCCTGCGTCAACCGGTGACACGTGCTCCCTCCACTCCTGCCCCTCCTTGTAAGCAGAACTAACTTGGTGTTACATGTGCTGATGCACCGGTGACATATATAAAATTAGTGCCCCCACACTTCTGTGTGCTGCTTCTCACTTAATACCAACATCTCCTCCAATGGGCATGTGATTAAAATGATAATTTACTCTGTCTACTTCTGGATAATGTTCTGAGTTGTTAAGTCAAAAGTGAAATATTATTTTAGGTATGCACCTCTAGATTGTCATTAGACAACCTATTCACAGGCAGAAATAAGTGTATGGATTTCAGACCCTGAAAATCCCAACAAATTCTGTCAAACTCCAAGCCTTCCTTTCTAGAATAGCATCATCAGGCGACAGGTAAACACATTTGGCTCGACCTGCAACCGGGGTGACTGCAATGACCGTACAGCTTCAAGCTCTCCCCTCCTTCAGTCATCCTGACCGAGGTCAACCAGGAAGCCCTGTGGTCAGCCCTGGGCAGCAAAGATACAACCAAGGTTGCAGCAAAGGCCCTGCAAGTGCATTCTGCCCACCCTCCCGACCACACCAACAGTGAGCCTGGCCTGTTGGGACCGCAAAGCTGACCCCAGCTTGACTCCTGTCTTCAAGGGCTCATATCCAAGGGGGAATCCGTGGGACCATCAGCCCGGAATTCCATTAACAATCCCTCGAGCTCCTCTGGCATTTGGGGCTGCCCCTCCTCCCACCTCAAAAATGGTGAGGCCAGTCCTCCAGTTGCGAACGCCAAGTGAACCCACAGAGGACACATGAAGCCCCGTAGGGTACCCTGAGGCTCATAGGCTCCTGTCCAGCACTCAGACCTGGAGGTTCACCTTGGAATACTAGGTCCATTCCCACAAGCACACAATCTGACAATTTCCTAATCTAAAAGCCACACCCAGAATGCTCTTTGAAAAATAATCAAATTAGGATACATCTTTCTATGTATTTATAAGGATTTGTTTTCTAAAAGCTATTAAATCAGATATTCTCTTCATGAGTTGAACAGCTATAAATTCTCTTTCTCTCTCTCACACACACAGAGGCACTCTTAAGGTCTGGATTCCTTAAAGGGAAAAAAATCCAAAACTCAAATGCCCAACTGTTCCTTTAAATTCAGCAACATAACATGCCTCCCGTCTTCATGAACAGAACCAAGCTATATACTCTTTAAGATGCACATATAGAGCTTGGAAAGAACTACCATGGATCCTTATAAAGAAACCATCATATGCATGTACACACTGCTATATTTAAAATGGATAACCAACAAGGATCCACGAAATAGCACAGGGAACTCGGCTCAGTGTTACGTGGCAGCCTGGATGGGAGGGAGTTTGGGGGAGAACGGATACGTGTATATGTATGGCTGAGACCCATACATACGTATATATGTATGGCTGGTGGATATGCTGTCCCACCAGCATATCACAGTGTTAATCAGCTATACTCCAACATAAAATAAAAAGTTAAAAAAAAAAAAAGAAATTGTCATATGGCACCAGGAAAACAAAGATGTGATCCCTGCCCTTCCTGCCACAAAGGGCCTGCCCTGTGGTGATCGCTCATCTCTGCCCCCTACCACCCGGCTACATCCTTCCAGGCTGTGTAAGAACCTCTTCCCTTGCCTTCTATTCTCAGAAAGCCCCAAATGAAAGGGAAGGCTAAGAATAGGTGGCCAGCCTTCACCAGACACACTTCACACTGCAGTCTGCCTCACAAACCAAGTCCATGACTGTGCAGACTCCTAACCATTGGGCACGGTTAACAAGCAGAGGTCTTTGCATATTTTAATTACTGACGAGGAATACTCAGCCTTGGACCAAAACAGCATGCCCCCTTATTAACCAAGCAGACATTCAATAACAGCCCAAGCATTCTGCATCGACATCACTACATGGATGGCTGAGTCCTCAGAATTCAAGGTCCCCTGTGTTATCTGACAACTATTATCTGGGTCCTTCCACGCTGACCACCAACACTTTTGAGGCCGATGTGGTTCACATTCAACACTCATAAGTAAGTCAGCCTCCCTAAAGCCCACAGGCTCATTTTAGAATATTATCCTTTGAAGGCTGGACTCTGCCGGGGCAAGAAAATGCCAATACCTGATGTGTTTGTCTATCTAGATATACCTACGTGGGCCGAATAATTCACTTCTCATTCGGGCTAATGGTTGACGGTGGTGCAAGTCACCTAGGACCCAGGGCTGGTCACAGTGGGAGTCCTGGCAGTGGAGCCTCATCATAGTGGACACTGGACTCACTGATGTCCCTGCTGACCAGTGAGGCCAGGGCAGGGTCATCCTGGGTCCCTCTGCTCAGAGTAATTCCCTTATGGGGTGACCCAGGGCAGCAGCTTGGCCCCAAATCCAGTGTCAGGTAGTGGGCACCAGCGGGGACAGCTCCGGCCCCTGATGTAGGACCAAGAGGAGATAAGGAAGGTGATCCCTGGTCCGACAAGTAAGTCGGGTTGGATCAATGCTCTCCACCCTGGCTACACCCAGGGAACGCTCACCATCTCTAGGAGAAAAACTCAAGCTTTGAGAGTAAGAAGGGACCCTGACCACCTGGGCCAACACATCCGCTATCCTGTGTGGCTCTGGTTCTCCCCATGTAAGGAACCCCCTTCCCGGCTATAAGACAGGCCGCTGGACGGGGAGTGAGGGCCCCATGGATTGCTCAGCTACACAGGGGATGTACCAGCTGAGGTCATAATTACTTCAAATCCATCTAGACAGTTATCATGATCAAAAAACCCCAAACAAACAAAACCTCCAACCACAGAAAGAACTTTTTCCTCTAGTCACCAGACACCTATACACTTGTAATTTATTTGCTTTGTTACTTGTGTCCTTCTCACACTGACCACCTCCTTCCTGTTGGAAAAAAAGTGATGACTCCAGGGGATTTCCCCAGTGGTCCAGTGGTTAGGACTCCATGGTCCCACTGCAGGGGGGCCTGGGTTTGATCGCTGGTTGGGGAATCGTGATCCTGCATACATTACAGTGTGACCAAAAAATAAAAATTAAAAAACCAAAACAAGTACAGAGATAACAACACGGAAACATATACATTACCATATGTA
Organism: Bubalus bubalis; assembly: GCF_019923935.1. Taxonomy (NCBI): domain Eukaryota; kingdom Metazoa; phylum Chordata; class Mammalia; order Artiodactyla; family Bovidae; genus Bubalus; species Bubalus bubalis. The sequence goes on along the minus strand of NC_059178.1, from coordinate 28,718,622 downwards.
AAATAGATAGCCAATAGGAATTTGCTATATGACTCAGGGAACTCAAACTGGGGCTCTGTGACAACATAGAGGGGTGGGAGGAGGTGGGAGGTGGGAGGGAGGTTCAGGAGGGAGGGGACATATGTATACCTATGGCTGATTCATGTTGATGTATGGCGGAAACCAACACAATATTGTAAAGCATTCATCCTTCAGTTAAAAATAAATAAACTTAATTATAAAAAACAAACAAAAAAAAGGGCCCCTCCTGCCGCTGAGCTGCTGCTCAGTGAAGCACTCGCTCCCCTCACCTGTGCAGGCTCAGGGGTGGCGTGTACTTAGCCAACAGCAGGGACTTGATCAAGGCCAGCTGAATAAACTCATAGAGTTCGCCATCAGCAGGTGGGTGTCTGGGGAATCTTCCCAGGCAGCGTTTTCGTGGCCTTCCACTCAAGGCTTCTCTATACACAGTTATTACTGGAATTTCTCTGTTCAATCTACCAGATCCCAGTCTGATCACCAGAGCCCAGAAATCATCCTCAGAAAGCATCCCATAGCCTCACGACAGTGAGAGGCAGTAGACCCTAGCCCTGCAGGACGTGGGGGGCTGGGCAGGAGGGATGGGGAGAAGGGTCAGCGCTCCTAGCACAGCCCAGCAGTGTGCAGGTAGAAGGCCTGATCTGTTTAAAATAGATTTCTTCTGAGTTTATTAAACATTCATTTCCCACTTGCTTTTTGACTATAAGAGTAATAGGTTTTCATTGTTAAAAAAAATTCGAAGATGTGTGAAGTAGAAATTGAGGAAATGACCTGCAAACCCCAGGGTCCAGAGAGCACCCTCTAAGAGTCTGGTGTGTGTCCTTTCAGACTTGCTCCTAGTTTCACATATGCTTGTAAACATAAATGTATATATATACACAGCCTCCTCTGTCCATGGGATTCTCCAGGCAAGAATACTGGAGTGGGTTGCCATGCTCTCCTCCAGGGGATCTTCCCGACCCACGGATCGAACCCACGGCTCTTACGTCTACCTGCATTGGCAAGTGGGTTCTTTACCGCTAGAGCCACCTGGGAAGCCCTTTCAGACATATACTTTTTATTTATCTGGCTGCATCGGATCTTAGCTGCAGCACATGGGCTTCTCTAGCTTTGGTGGTTGGGCTTCTCTCTAGTTGTGGCACACGGGCTCAGTAATTGCAACATGTGAGATCAGTTGTCCCGAGGCACGTGGGATCTCAATTCCCTGATCAGGGATCGAATCCAAGTCCTCCGCATTAGAAGGCGGATTCTTAACCACTGGGCCACAAGAGAAGTCCCAGAGATGGACTTTTAGTAGGTAGAGAATCCCTTTGCAAAATGTCATAAGATTCCATCCCTGGGTCAACATATCTCACCTACAAGAGAGGGCTTATTACTTTATTAAGCCATAAAGAGAAGAACCCCTATGAATCCAAGAATCATATTTTCATTGATACAGCTTTTATGAAAATGCTGGCTTTCAAATACCAGGCTCTCAAGGTCAAGTGCTAACGTTCCACTGCTCTTTCCTTCATTCTCTCACACGGCTTCTGGTTGTTGGGGTCATAGCACCAGAAGCTCGAGCTCCAGACTCAGCATCTAAATCGCGATGATTTTGGTTGTGATTTGGCAAATTTTAAAGCCAAGATCCCAGATGCTTCTGTAGCAGAAATTGTCAGATTGTGCTCCTTGAAGAAGCAAGCTGTTTTGCACCAGTACATATGTGTTCACAGATGAAGGAAGAGAAGTCAGCTGCCACCTCTCAACAGAAGTTACAGAGTCTTAAAGCAAAACGGCCCTGGCTTCAGCCAGAAGACGTGTTCATTAGACGCATGCTCAGTTCTGCTTTCCACGGATCTAAAGCGATCTGTCTCACAGCAAAGGTACTGGTGGAACTGAGTGAGGCCCTAGCTTGCCCATGTGGCAACGGCTGCTTGTCAGACTGTGGAAGAAACTCCAGAGGAGAGCTGGGGACTCAGCCAGACATCACAGTCTGGCTGGGGTGGCTGCAGAACCCCTGGCCTGGACCAGTCAGGCCCTGCAGGAGTATTAGGCAAAGAGCGCATGACTGGTTTGCTTGAGCAGGGGGAAAAAAGCCCTCTTCCCTGTGGCAGCATAATGCGTATATAGCCAGATCCACCCTCAGAATACTGATGGACACAGTTCACACCTCCAGAGGATCATGGCAGGTTTCCTTGCAAAGGAAGGAAATAGATAATCTTTAATAAAAGAAGAGCTGTGTGGATCCAGAAACAGACCAAAAAAAAAAAAAAAAAGGCTAGGAAACTGATTTCGAATCTGACTACATTTTAAGAGTCTCTAGCTGATGAGCTGGGCAAAGAATCACATTGAAATCAATACACTGAGATGCCAATCAGCTTGTTCAATTAAGATCTGTTTCTATGTTTAAAAAATTCAGCCATTTCCTGTTTTTGCAAACATTTATTTATTAATGGAATATCAAATAACAAGCAGCAAGCTGGATACTGAGAGACAGCAGTATATAAATACTGTCTCCTCCCTCATGGAGTTTACATTTACGATAAGGAAGACAGATAAGAAACAAGTACAATAATTCTAGTTGTAAAAAAAATTAACACAAAGGGGGAAGAAAGCAAATGGCCTAATAATACTGTGGGGCTACTAGCAACATAGACTTCCCAGGTGGCTCAGCGGTAAAGAATCCGTCCGCCAAAGAAGGAGCTGCAGCAGACACAGGTTCAGTCCCTGGGTGGGAAAGATCTCCTGGAGTAGGAAATGGCAACCCACTCCAGTATCCTTGCCTGGAGAATCCCAGGGACAGAGGAGCCTGGTGGGCTGCAGTCTGTGGGGTCGCAAAGAGTTGGACGGCACTGAGCAACTGAGCGCACACACACACTCTCAGGATACATTTAAGTCATCTGTAAATGTATTTAGTTCTTGTTGCCACATTTTTATAGTCCTGTCAACAAAGCAACTCCAAGTGTTTACAGGGAATACGGAGGCACTCAGCTTGTCCGAGTTTACTTTTGTTTCAAGGTTCTCATCAGACTCCCCAAAACCTGGCAAACCAAGGTGTGAGGTCATCTTGGCATGGAGGGCTATGCACAGACAGACTTGTGGGCAGGGTTTAATAACTGGCCAGTATTTACACCTCAGATTCCAAGTCCACCCTACCCACTGGGCCCTGCTGATCTTACAAAATCCCCTTTCCATCATGTCATTCCCTAATTTGAAGATCCACAATGATTCTCCCTGGGAACAAGTTCAAACTCCTCTTAAAAAGGGACTAAGACCTCTGACTAGAGGTCAGAGGACAGAGCAGACACAGCAGAAGGGGCCATCCTGAAAGCAGGTCTCCTGGGGGCATTCCTGGGGTCCCAGGAAATTGGGGTGGGGGGCTCGGCCAGGGCCACGAGCTGATAGTGCCAAATTCTAATTCCCCCTGCACCCCATCCTGGAGGGAAGGGCCTGGCACTGCAGCTGGAGGGAGCAAGTTGGCCAAATGTACAGAACAGGAACCAAGAGCAAGGGTTTTTGTTTTAAAATCAGGACCCAGAAAAGTTTTGGGCTTTGTGTGACTGATGAGATAAACAACAGTGTCCTTCAAAAGAACATGCCAGATACCCATGGGGGGTGAACAGGGGGGCCCAAGCCAGGACAGGGTGAGGATGGAAAGGAGACATGAGCAATAAAAAGACCACTCAAAATAAAAAAATCAGCTTCATACTAGAAAGGAAAGAGGCCTGTCGATCGAAAAGAACCAGTTCAAGAAGTCTGGGGCCAACTCACGTTTGTTCTGAGTAGGAACCAGAATCTAAAGAATCAAATCCAGTGAAAAGGGTGCCCTGAGCCAGGTGCGGAGCGTGTGGGAGGCAGAGGAGGGTGCTAGTGAGCTCAGACAAGAGCCAAGATTTAACTGGGAGAGGACCTGCTGGAGAAGGAGCAGCCGGTCTAGCACAGGAGGTTCAAGGGTAAACTCAGGAAGGATGGACACACATGCCTCACGGGGGCTGGATAGGACAGAACACCAGGTTTTGCAAGACACAGAGGCATTCCCTGAAGCAACGTCAGGGAAGAAGCCCAACAGAAGCCAGGAGCCAGGCAGGTCCCAATCAGATGGCGGTTCCAGGAGGAGCTGGTGAGACCCCGAAAGTCAAGTGAACATGCAGATGGGTGGGCTGGGAGCTGCACTGCAGTGCGGTGAAACAGACATGTGCACCCAGAAGCATGCGTCACTTGTGTGTGCATTTACACGGTTGTTGTTGTTCAGTTGCTAAGTCATGTCCGACTCTTTGAGACTGCATGGACTGCAGCACACCAGGCTTCCCTGTCCTTCACTATCTCCTGGAGCTTGCTCAAACTCATGTCCATTGAGTCGGTGAAGCCATCCAACCATCTCATGCTTTGTTGCCCTCTTCTCCTTTTGCCTTCAATCATCAAACATTTATATGGTGTTTCCTTCTAGAGCCAGGAACTTCCTGATGTTCAAGCTGGTTTTAGAAAAGGCAGAGGAACCACAGATCAAATTGCCAACATCCGCTGGATCATGGAAAAAGCAAGAGAGTTCCAGAAAAACACCTATTTCTGCTTTATTGACTATGCCAAAGCCTTTGACTGTGTGGATCACAATAAACTGTGGAAAATTCTGAAAGAGATGGAATACCAGAACACCTGATCTGCCTCTTGAGAAATTTGTATGCAGGTCAGGAAGCAACAGTTAGAACTGGACATGGAACAACAGACTGGTTCCAAATAGGAAAAGGAGTTCATCAAGGCTGTATATTGTCACCCTGTTTATTTAACTTATATGCAGAGTACATCATGAGAAACGCTGGACTAGAAGAAACACAAGCTGGAATCAAGACTGCCGGGAGAAATATCAATAACCTCAGATATGCAGATGACACCACCCTTATGGCAGAAGGTGAAGAGGAACTAAAAAGCCTTTTGATGAAAGTGAAAGAGGAGAGTGAAAAAGTTGGCTTAAAGCTCAACATTCAGAAAACGAAGATCATGGCATCCGGTCCCACCACTTCATGGGAAATAGATGGGGAAACAGTGGAAACAGTGTCAGACTTTATTTTTCTGGGCTCCAAAATCACTACAGATGGTGACTGCAGCCATGAAATTAAAATATGCTTACTCCTTGGAAGGAAAGTTATGACCAACCTACATAGCATATTGAAAAGCAGAGACATTACTTTGCCAACAAAGGTTCGTCTAGTCAAGGCTATGGTTTTTCCTGTGGTCATGTATGGATGTGAGAGGTGGACTGTGAAGAAGGCTGAGTGCCGAAGAATTGATGCTTTTGAACTGTGGTGTTAGAGAAGACTCTTGAGAGTCCCTTGGACTGCAAGGAGATCCAACCAGTCCATTCTGAAGGAGATCAGCCCTGGGATTTCTTTGGAAGGAATGATGCTAAAGCTGAAACTCCAGTACTTTGGCCACCTCATGAGAAGAGTTGACTCACTGGAAAAGACTCTGATGCTGGGAGGGATTGGGGGCAAGGGGAGAAGGGGACGACAGAGGATGAGATGGCTGGATGGCATCACTGACTCGATGGACGTGAGTCTGAGTGAACTCCAGGAGTTTGTGATGGACAGGGAGGCCTGGCATGCTGCGATTCATGGGGTCGCCAAGAGTCGGACACGACTGAGCAACTGATCCTTCTAGAGCAGAGCAACAAAGGAGGGGCAGGAACACCTGCAGGACAGGTGTGGGGGAGTGACGTGGAGGCAGTAGGTTGGAGGTGCTCCCTTAGACCGAGGCTGATTGTAATCTGTTCTGAACCTTCCGAAGGCCCGCAGGCACCTGAGTGGTGTCAGATGGACTCCCCTCTGGCCTCTTCAGGAAGTGTGTCATCCTGGATCCTCTTTTTGGTAGTACTCAGCACAGGGTCTTCTCTTAAACAGCTCACCTTGACAACAGCTCCAGCATCAGCGACCTCACCTTTCTTTCCCAATCCTCAGGAGGACTTAACTGTTGCTTTGCAAGGATGCCTTTACATGCTAAAAACCTTCTGGGACTTCCCTGATGGTCCAGTGGTTAAGACTCTGAACTTATAACACAGGAGGCAGAGGTTCTATCCCTGGTTAGGGAACTAGGATCCTGCATGCTGTGCAGCCAAAACAACAAATAAATAAGAAGACCTTCTAAGCCATTAGAAGACAGAATGGGGGCCCTCTATGCCCAGTGCTGTGGGGTCTGCAGCACAAAGACTGGCGACGGACAGGAGGAAGTCAAGCTCTATCCCGGGAGGTGAAGTCTGCTCCCTGACCCTCCGTTTGAAGAGCTGAGATGTCAGTGGAAGCTGATTTAATTAGAACCAGCAGAGACAGGCGGGGCAGGTGACTTCCATGCTGGTATTTCAGAGAACCTTTCGAGGCCTTTCCAGCATAATCGTTCCCCTGAGTTTCTCCTTTGGTTTCCAGCTTGACCTTTCTCTGCTCCAAAGGGCCTTCAGTAGAAATGGATTCTGACAGCTCGGAAACAGCAGGCAATTATTTATAGCAAATTCGGGATGGATGGGGTTTCATCAATCTTTATTTTCTGGTTTTCCCGATTAACCACGGCCTGCACTCAGTCACAGCAAACAGAAACGAAGACAGATGAGCCCTTGTCTTTCCAGCTTCAAGCATCAGCCTCCTTTTGCCCACTGAGGGACTCAAATGATCTCATTTGTCTCTGGAGCCTTTTAAAAAAATCCCTTGTTTTTCCTGGGCTGCCAAGGTTTAGTCTCTTTATTGAAAGCTGATGGGGACTTTCATAACGGGATCGCTGGGCTCATAAGAGGCTTATGGGGTAAGGAATGTGCCATGGTGACCAAATCGTAATTCAAAAGAAAACTCAGAATCTGTTTCACCTGCTCTTCATCCAAATCCTACCATCCTCCTAAGGCACAGTGCAGAGTCACCTGCTCTGCCAAGCTGTCTCTGACATTTTCTGAGCTCTTACAACATTTCTGAGTTCTTACAACCATACTACATGGAAATATTGATATCTAGATACTTGTAGAATGATTGATTTTATTCTTATTATGCCCTGTATCTCCATGACGCATGCAAGCTTAGTTGATCAGTCGTGTTTGATTCTTTGCGACGCCATGGACTGTAGCCCTCCAGGCTCCTCTGTCCTTGGGATTTTCCAGGCAAGAATACTGGAGTGGGTTGCCATTTCCTTCTCCAGGGGATCTTCTCAACATAGGTATCAAACCTGCGTTTCCTGTGTCTCCTCCATTGCAGGTGGATTCTTTACCTGCTGAGCTATCAGGGAAGTCCCCGTCTCTCCGATCTGACTGCAAATACCTGGAAAAGATAATTATGTCTTCCCTTCTCTATTTTTTATTTTTCTGGCTGCGCTGGGTCTTTGCTGTGGCATATGGGCTGTTCATTGCAGTGTGCAAACTTTACCTAATTGAAGCCTGTGGGCTTAGCTGTTCTGTAGCATGTGGAATCTTAGTTCCCCAAGTAGGGATTGAACCTGTGTTCTCTGCATTGGAAGGACCACTGGACCACGAGGGAAGATCCTGTCTTCTGTTCTTTGAAACCTCCTTAATGACTAGCACAAAGCCTTGTCATAACAGCTGTCTGCAGCTACATCAGGCTCACAAGAAGCAAGGATGGATCTTAACTGCTCCAAGGACTCAGATGAACACTGCTCAGGGGGGACTCTTCTGAGTCCTCTCAAAAAACCAGGAGACCCAAACCATATCACGAATGAGGTCCAAATGAAAGCTGGGACCGCAGAGATCGTCGGTGGTCAAACTTCTTCTGAGCAGCAGAATTTTTTTTTCAAACTAAATGTTAAATCAAGTCCCAAGATATAAAACAGATTAGAGTAACGATAAGTTTTACAAGTAATTTTTTGACATTCAAATGTATAACTCCATCACGATTAGAGCAGTGAAGCTATTTTGATGCACAAGCAAATCTGAAACGAGGAGTTACAGATGATATTTCTAACCTGAGGTCATGTCAGTGTCTAGTTTGCCTTTTTAATCTTGGTTGTACAGTATGTAGATAATCCCAGTTGATACACATAAGTAGGAACCTATGGTAACCATTTTCAAACATCTCAAGACTCACTTCAATTAAATAGACGTGGCCAGTTAAACTTAGTTGCATAAAATCAACTTACTCTGGCAGCATAACTAAAGCAAAATTAATGTACAGGTGGTCACCAGCATGATAGGATTTGCTATAGAAAGCTATTGATTTTGTATTTTTCAGCAGTTTTTAAAAACACTTTATATATATATGTATACATTATAAGTGTATAACATTATACCTCAAAATGTTAAACACAAAATTACCCCATATAAGTGGCAATTCCATTCCTAGACATAATTCAAGAGACATGAAAGTTATATTCACACAAAAAGTTGTATGTGAATGTTCACAGCAGCATTATTTATAACAGCCAAGAGGTGAAAACAACCTAAATTCCATCCGACTGACGAATGGATGAATAAAATGCAATATTCTTCAGCCATAGAAAGGAATGAAGTACTGATGCTAAGCTAAGTTGCTTCAGTCATGTCTGATTCTGTGCAACTCCATAGACGGAAGCCCACCAGGCTCCCCCATCCCTGGGATTCTCCAGGCAAGAACACTGGAGTGGGTTGCCATTTCCTTCTCCAATGCATGAAAGTGAAAAGTGAAAGTAAAGTCGCTCAGTCGTGTCCGACTCTTTGTGACCCCATGGACTGCAGCCTACCAGGCTCCTCCGTCCATGGGATTTTCCAGGCAAGAGTACTGGAGTGGGGTGTCGTTGCCTTCTCCGAAGTACTGATAGAGGATACAAAGCAAATGGACCTTGAAAACACTATGCAAAGTGAAAGGAGATCGCTGCACAAGACCACATAGTGTATGAGTCCAATTAAACAAACTCCATAGAAGCAGAAAGTGGATTAGAGGTTGTCTGGGGTGGGTGTGGGAAGCAGAAGGAATGGGAAATGACTGCTGATGGCCACAGGCCTTCTTTTTAGGGTGATGAAAATGCTCTAAATTAGAGCATGGTTGCACAAGTCTGTGAATGTACTAAAACCCAAGACTTGTGGTTTGTTGTTCGGTCACTAAGTTGTGTTTGACTCTTTGTGACCCTGTGGACTAGGATCCTCTAGGCTCCCGGTCCTTTACTGTCTCTTAGAGTTTGCTCAAATTCATGTCCATCGAGTCAGTGACGCCATCCAATCATCTCCTCCTCTGCCGCCCCCTTCTTTTGCCTTTAATCTTTCCCAGCACAGGGTCTTTTCCAAAGAGTTGGCTCATCCTGTTTTCTAGAAAGGACAGAGCCTGGGGGCAACTTCCAAGAAGCAAGAAGAAAGACAAAACACCCTCCGAGGTGCTTCTGTCAGCGTCTGGGGAAGTAGTTTAATTTTTTAACAGCTTATTTGGAACCCTTTGAAAATACATTATTAGCACATCGGTCTCACTGTCTAGCTAATTAGCAACTGCAGTTCTAATTACCAGGCTGTTCAGGAAAGGTTTCCAAAGTGAATGTGCAGTCGGAGAGCTATGCCGAAAACCACATGGACATTCACTTAAATGTCCTGTGGATCCAACTGCTTATTGGATGCTCTGGCAAAAGTCCAACCCAGAGGTCTGAGCAGCTCTTTATGCCAGCACTTCGGCGTGAGACTCCATGGTTATTATGGGAAATAATCTATTTTTATTAAACATTTGTATTGCGGGCTTCCCAGGTGGCGCAGTGGTGAAGAACCCACCTGCCAATGTAGGAGGTGCAAGAGATGCAGGCTCAATCCCTGGGTCGGGAAGATCCCCTGGAGTAGGAAATGGCAACGCACTTTGGTATTCTTGCCTGGGAAATTCCATAGACAGAGGGGCCTGGTGTGCTACAGTCCATGGGGTCATAGAGTCCGACAGGACTGAGCACGTGTACACACACACACTCAGTTGAGTTATTATATTAGTTTCAGGTGTACAACATAGTAATTTAACACTTTTATGGGTTATACTCCATTTGAAGTTATTATTAAAATATTGGCTATATTCCCTGTGAAAAGTGAAGCTCGCTCAGTCGTGTCCGACTTTTTGCGATCCCATGGACTGTAGCCTACCATGCTCCTCCATCCGTGGGATTCTCCAGGCAAGAATACCCAGGGATTGAACCTGGGTCTCCTGCATTGCAGGCAGACGCTTTACCACCTGAGCCACCAGGGCAGCTCATATTCCCTGTGATGTACAATATATCCTTGTAACTTACTCATTTTATCCACAGTAGTTTTTGTCCTTTAATTCTCCTACCCTTATCATGCCTCTCCTCTCTTCCCTCTCCCCACTGGTAACCACTTGTTTGCTCCCTATATCTGTGAGTCTGTTTTGTTATAATCCATTTGTTTATTTTTTTAGATTTGCATATAAGTGATCACATATAGTGATCTTATCTTATTTCACTAAGCATAACACCCTCCAGGTCCATCCATGTTGCTGCAAATGGCAAAATTTCATTCTTCTTTATGGCTGAGTAGTAGTCCATTGTGTCCATGTGTGTGATATATCACAAATAATATATTCTTAACAACCTCCAAGGTGAGGGATATATTATTTTCAACTAATGTTTCCAAAAGCAATGGGCTAAAATAAATGTAACCGGTTGCCATTTCATCTTCCTAAGGATGTTCGCTGGTGTTGTTGAGGGCAGGATCCTTATACCGGATCTCTGGGATCTCTTAGGGGGTCTGCCTGCACACCTTTAAAATCAGATGTAAGGCACGCATGCATATATGTGTGTCTACACTCTCTCTCTTCTAAAAGAGAATCTATGATATCCCAAGAAAAGATCAGAACTCACTGTTATCAGGTAAAGAATGATGCCAGCAGGGGTGACAGGGCAGAGTCCCAGATCCAGTTCTGTCCCCATTATGTAACTTGCAGCAAGATATCATTGTTACCATTATCAATGTCATCAGTACATACACACAAATATTCAGTCCTAGGTGGTGGAGATACAGAGAAAAGCAAAGAAATGTGAGACCTGGTTCCTGTTCTGGGTGGTTCATGACTATTATGGAGACAGGGCAAACACAGCTCTGAAGCTTGGAGAATTTGATCAAGTACTCACAAGCCAGAGCATGAAATGCAGGTGAGCTCTGAGCCATGCCCACTTGGCAAGGAGGGAAGGCTGATGGGCTTGTGAGGAACCAGAGTTCCACTGAGGATGCGTGTAGAGGGTGACTCTCTGCAGAGCCTTTGGCTCTGCCTGATGAGGGAGGCGCGGAGCCCAGGTGGCTAGGGTTTTACTGGGTGGCAGGAATCCTGGAAAAAGCTGAGGGATGACGGTCAAAGCAGAGATGAGGATAGAGTGTGAAAGCTGGGTAGACTCTAAAGATCGCAGGAGAAATAATAACACTTTGATCTAGCAAAAGGAGAGTAGCAAAACAAAAGGATTTTGTAAAATGTTACCAAGAAAGGGATGCTCAGGACTTCTCTGGTGGTCCAGTGGCTAAGACTCCACACTCCCAACGAAGGGGTCTGGGTTTGATCTTTGATTAATGTCAACTACAAACTGGTACTTGCCAAAAGCATTGCCAGTGACTGAACAACCAGGGCATTTGCCATCTGCCTCTGCAGACTGAACCCTACGTTGCTGCAGCTGTTGACCTTCAACACCCACTGCGGAGCTCAGGGTGGAGTAAGGCACTCTGTGCTCCAGGCAATCTGGTGGGACAGGTCTTTAGATAGCTAGATATCCTCAGGAATTGATTTCATAATCCCAATCTTTGCATCTCCTCCTCCCTAGAAAAGCATTAAATCCATTCATGATGATGTCAGCTCCTCATGACAAGCAGAAAACCTTTCATAAAATGAGTACTTAATTGCATTGAACTCCTCCTTCACCAAAATCTTATATATTGACCTTCCCCCAGTGCCTCTTCAGAGCAGTCTCTCAGAGCTATCTGAGGTGCTGCCTCCTGGGCTGCAGTCCTCATTTGGCCCCAGCTAAAACTTAACTCCCAACTCTCACATGGTGCATCTTTTTTAGTCGACATCAAGGACCTAGATCCCACATGCTGCAACTAAAGATCCTGCATGTTACAACTAACAGCCAAAAAAAAAAAAAAAAGAAATGGAGGTATGAATCAAGACACGCAGAGCAGACAAGAAGCGTGCATATATACTATGGGGAGTTTCCACACACATGAACCTACTCCTCCATCACTGGGACAAAGCTCACCTGAATTATAAACTATTATTCATTCGCGCATTCAAATGTCCATCCAGCATTTACTAAGTACCCACGACGAGGAACTGGGGGACCAAGAATGAATGGAGCACAGTCCCCACCTCCAAGGACAAACTGATGGGGAGACACCTGAAGAATGATTAGGGACGTCCCTTGCCGGGGTCCAGCCTCGGCTGATTCAGGGAGTTCGAAGCGGGGACGGCGTCGGCGAGGATCAGGAAACAACAGCTTCAATTAGATATTAATTAGAGATGTAAAGAGTAATAGAATGAGGATAGCTCAGTAGGAAAATTCAGTGGAGAAAAGAGGCTGAGTAGCTTGGTTTACGCGGGAGACCAATAAAACTTCAAGACAAGAAGCTTGCACCACTTACGTAGGCCGCAGGCATCCTTCCGTTCTCCCGAAGGAGAGGAGACACTGAGGCCTCCCCGGTCGGATCTTAGAAGCCCAGGCAAAATTAGTAAGCTTGGTGGGTTCCGTGCTCCAGATGGAGACTCAGCCAGAGTGTAAGAGACAGTGACATGGGGAGACCAGTATTTCGAGGAACTGATCCCAATTCTTTATTTTCCATGGTCTACTTTTATACACTGAGATGTTATGCAAAAGTCACACAGGGTCAGCAGTCCTGACTTTTATCAAAGTCAGGAGCTTCATACAAATGTATACAGAGGTCTTAGGGGTGTTACATCATCTTCTGGCCAGGGGGCCTGATGACAATTTATGACCCTCTCCTTGTGACAGCGGTCAGTCAACCAGGACACTTATTTCTCCAGGAGTGATTATTCTTAAAACAGACGCCACCCAAATAAAGTTACATTCCTATACGGTGAGGGAGGGTATAGTGGGTTTTAGTTAAGGAAAGAATTTACTTAGCCTAAGGTCTAACGTGATTTATATCAAAGGTTAATACTTATTTCTTCTATATATTCATTAATGTGTGTAAGGGCAGGGGATGTGGAGACTTAGCAACAAACATTGGCTCAACAAATGAAAAACCCTTCACCAATACAGTTTCTAATCAGCCCATTATACTTATACTAATGGTTTTCTAACTTTTCTAAGGAACCTGTTTTTAGAAGGTTTAAAGCATCTCATGCCTCTCACGGTTGGGAGGCTGTGAGCAATCACATGTGGCTGGACAAGCCTGTCAGGCAGGCTAGAGAACCTTCAGAGGAGTTTGTAGGTTAAAACACTCTTGTCACGCCCAGGAGTTTTTATTAACTGGAGCTCTAAGTTAACTCCTTCTCCGAAAGAGGTGGTGGGGGACAGCCCCCCGTAAAGTCAGAGGTGTAGGTGGGAGCACAAAGTAGTAAAGCAGGCAGGCTCTGGTTATGGGGGTAGATGCTCGAGGATTTCCAGGGGGACACCTGAGGCTCGATCCCACTTTTGCGTTATGTCGAGCCTCCTTCCTCATGATCTTTGCCACGGGCGGAGTGCCTCACTCTGGCCCCCAACAGTCCCCGGTGGCCCAGTGGTTAAGATTCTGAGATTCCACTGTAGGGGGCTCAGGCTCCATCCCTGGTTGGGGAAATTTCACATGACACGAGATGTGGCCGAACAAAAAGAAAAAAAAAAAGAGAGAGAGAGATTATAAAAAGGGAGAGGATGTGTTGTGGGGGCAAGGGGAAGGGAGAACCCCAGGGCAGGGCCAGGGAGGAGACCTGGGAAGGCTTCCTGGTTGTCAGTGCTTGGACAGACCTTGAAGATCACTCATCCAGGTGAGGAGACCACGTACAGTCCGGCTGCAAGAGTCACATGTTAGCAAAGCCCCAGGAGGAGCTCCCAAGGATGTACCACACCACCTGGTCATCTCCAGAGGGACTAGCAACTCTGCCCTTCTCTGCAGCCAGCACATACGAAGGTTAAGAAGGCGATCTTAACTGTTTCTCTGCAATGCAAATCATCCCCTCAAACTGCCCCCCACTCAGTCTAGGAGATTTTATATTTGGATTTCAACCTGAGTCCTTTAAAACGGAAGCTTGTCAGGCGTCAGGACACGCGAAGCTCACCCTGAGGCTGGACTGTGCCTATTAAATTGGCGCCAAGGTTTAATACCTCATAATCATCAGGAGCCCAATTTCCCAGGTTCATAAACCCAGCAGCAGTCCAGCTTCTGAGTTTAGACTAATAAAAAGCACGAGGCAAAAAGGGACCCACGGCCCAGCCACAGGCAGCCCGAGAAGCTTGGGGTATGTGGTCCTGGAAACCAGAAGCACCCCCACCGCCCACCCTGCCAGAGGCCAGAGAGAAGGTGTGAAGAAAGCATTCCTCCTGTATGGCTGGGACAGACCCTCCAACAGCAACCAGGCTCTCAGCAAGGACATCAGACCAGACCAAAAGGCTGGCAGGCCCTTGTTACAGGAATATCACATCCTAAGCGCTCCAAGGGCTTCTAAACATCCTCTGTCCATGGGATTCTTCAGGCAAAAATACTGGAGTGGGTAGCCACTCCCTTCTCCAGGGGATCTTCCCGACTCAGGTATTGAACCAGGGTCTCCCTCATTGCAGGCAGATTCTTTACCATCTGAGCAACCAGGGAAGCCCTTAAAGACATCTCTGCATTTAATTCTCACTTTCTCTATAAGGTAGGTACTGTTCTGACTCCCATTTCACAGATGGAGAAACTGAGGTTCCTACATGGTATTTAACTTGCCCACGGTCCCAGAGCTGGGAGGTGGTATTGACAGATAAGGAACTCTGGATCTCTTCCAGAAGGAGCAGCTCATAGCCTGATGGAGGAAGGAGTGGGCTGTATTCCAGAGGGGAGTCAGGAGGGATGGAGGGCTGCTCAGTGGTCCCCCCTCCCACGGGACTGGCGGCTTATCACCGTCATCGCCAAGCCCTGCAAGGAGCCACCGCTCTGAGGTCTCCCATGATCCCACGGGGCTGGCTTCAATCTGGGGAAACCCCCAGGTTTCAAAGGAGTCTGGGAGAGCCTCTGCAGGTCACACACGGCTTTAAACCCCCTCATGTACTTATCTGAACACTAGGACATCTGCCTCCATGGTCCTTTCAAATTCTGATGCATTCTCCAGATGCTTGTTTCAAAAGAAGTGAAGTTCTAACAGTTTTTGCTAGGTTTGAAAGAAAGCTCTTTTACTTTCAAAGTTTATTTCAAATGAAAGCTATGTTGTCAAAGAAATAAGACAGCTTTCCCAAACTAGGTAGGAATGGTGCTTTCAAAAAAAAAAAATTCACTTTTGAACCTTGATTGGGCATAGAAGAGCTTCACTCTTGGAACTCCAAGGCTCAATTCGCATTAGGAATAACTGAGTTTTCCTCATAGATTAGGCTTTTTGTTTTTTTTTTTTTTTGGTCGCCTGGGTTGTAGGATCTTAGTTTCTGACAAGGCATGGAAACTGGGTCCCCTGTAGTGGAAGCGTGGGGTCCTAACCACTGGATCATCAGAGAAGTCCCTCACAGGCCAGGCTTAATGTGTTGAATCATTAGGTCAACACATCAATAGATCAATCATTAGACTTCAGAGGCTGGAGTCTAAGGGAGATCCTGTACTGTGGGCACCTGGGAGGGGAGCCCCCCAGTGCAGGTCTGAGCACTTGTCTCCTGCACTGAGGACCCCATCATGGTGGGGGCCTCTCAAGTGTAGAGGCGGGGGCTCTTCTTCCAGGCTCAACTGTCAGTCCCACCCTGGGGCTCAGCTTTGCTCTGTGTCCTGGTTTTTCCCCACTAAAAAAAATTTTTTTATTGCGGTAATATACAGGACTTCCCTGGTGGCTCAGATGGTAAAGAAGCAATGCAGGAGACCCGAGTTCGATCCCTGGATCGGGAAGATCCCCTGGAGAAGACAGTGGCAACCTACTCCAGTATTCTTGCCTAGAGAATCCCATGGACAGAGGAGCCTGGTGGGTATAGTCCATGCAGTTGTATATACACAACCTTAAAATTTAGCATTTTAACTATTTTTAATGGCAACCCACTCCAGTACTTCTGCCTGGAAAATCCCATGGACGGAGGAGCCTGGTAGGCTGCAGTCCATGGGGTCGCGAAGAGTCGGACAGGACTGAGCGACTTCACTTTCACTTTTCACTTTCACGCATTGGAGAAGGAAATGGCAACCCACTCCAGTGTTCTTACCTGGAGAATCCCAGGGACGGGGGAGCCTGATGGGCTGCCATCTATGGGGTCGCACAGAGTCGGACACGACTGAAGCGACTTAGCAGCAGCAAGCATACAGTTTAATGGCATTAAACACATTCACATTGTTGTAAAACCATTACTCTCCCCTCCCCACAACCCCACCCCAGAAACCACCATTCTCCTTTCTGTCTCTGTGGATTTGACTATTCCAGGTCCTTCATCTAAGTGGAATCATACAGTATTTGCCCTATTTCCACTTGGCATAATTCATCCAAGTCGCATGTGCCAGAATCTCCTCCCTTTGAAAGCTGAATAAGTAATATAGATCACATTTTGTTGAGTTTTCATCCATTATAGGGCTTCCCCGATTGCACACGTAAAAAATCCACTGGCAAGGCAGGAGACAAGGGTTCGATTCCTGCATCAGGAAGATCCCCTGGAGGAAGCAATAGCTACCTACTCCAGTATTCTTGCCTGGAGTATCCCATGGACAGAGGAGACTGGAGGTCTATAGTCCATAGTGGTGCAAAGAGTCAGACACAACTGAGCCCCTGAGCACACAAACTCACATCCATTAATGGATACTTGAATCGCTTCCAAGACTTCTGGGTATCGTGAGTAACGCTGCTATGAACATGGGTGGACAAATACCTGTTCCAGTTCCATGCCTGGCTTTTTTGTTGTTTGAACTCTGAAAGGGCAATCAGTCTGATGCCCTGGCATCAGTCCTATCAGATGCACCAGGGTTGCCCCTGGGTGGCCCGGAGGGGTGAAAGGAAGGGACGCAGTCCTCAGGGGATTGCCCACACAGACACAGGTGTCTCCCAGCGAGCTGCCAGTGAAGCTCCGGTATTCATGGGAGCCAGCCAGGTGCTTTTAAGTGTGGCAATGAGCGAAAAGCCACAAGCCCCTACGTGCCCATCTCCTTTCCTGCCCCAAACATACCCTTCCGTCCAAGAAAGGAAAACCGCCCACCGAGCCCCCCAGGGCATGTGTGGGCGGCTGGAGCCCTGGTGTGGAGCATCTCCATCCTCTCTCCTTCCCCCTCGCCCCCTCTGCAGGCAGAGCCCCCTCCTAGCTCCCATGACATCCTGGACACAGCTCTGTCATGGCAGCCCTGCACCGTCCTGGTGGATTTCCCATCTGGCTCTCTTAGGTGACTCAGGGCTTCCAAAGTCCAGGACTAACGCATATTACCAAAGGTGGTGGCTCAGACAGTAAAGAATCTGCCTGCAATGCGAGCGATCCAGGTTTGATCCCTGGGTCGGGAAGGTCTCCTGGAGAAGGGAATGGCAACCCACTCCAGTATTCTTGCCTGAAGAATTCCGTGGACAGAGGAGCCTCGTGGCTACAGTCCATGCGGTGGCAAAGAGTCTGACACGACTGAGCAACTAACACTAATGCACATTAGGTCCACAATAAAAATATCCGTTGAAATGTTAGTGGCTCAGTCGTGACTCTTTGTGATCCCATGGACTGTAGTGCGCCAGGCTCCTCTGTCCACGGAATTCTCCAGGCAACGCTGAATGATGGAACAAGGTGAAATAACTGGCTCCTCAAAACTCCCCAAACAACCCCAAATGAACACCACATAAATTATCACGGACAGAACCAACCCAATATGTGTTTCCTAAGGATGGCACCTTGCTAGCCTTTTCAAGTGTATTTTGAATGAGCCAACACAACTGCAAAAAAGGGGCATCTGGCAAGTAACATGGACCCTGAATTTCCAAATAACTTTTTGAAAAAATTAGTCTGCAGCTGGACCATCCGGAGCTGGAAGATTCTCCGTGGGGGTGGTGGTGGTAGGGTCCCAGGTTCTGTCTGTTCTGAGGCTCCATTTCCTGACACATGAGGGGAAAAATCCAGGAAGTCTCCCAAAGAAGCCTGGAAAGTTTTTGTTTTTTTAAGTGGAAAAAAAAAAATAGACGCAGAATTGAAATTACCATTAAGCAAACATGAAAATATGAAAGCACACTCCCAGGAGAACGGGGAAAATAATTTCCGCTGATAGTGATCTTGAGGTCAGTTTTATGGAGTGAATCAGGCACCAGGCAGAGAGCAAGGGATTGGCTTTCTAGTCCCAGCTTCCCGCGCCCTGGTTCAGTCATTCAGAAATAACTCCTACTCCTTGCTTTTTCTACTTTACAACGAGGGAACTGCCGCCCTTCCTCCTCCGTTAAGACTGTCAGCAGAGAAATTGTGCCTGACACAGAACCTGGAGGATGCCCTGACTTCTGACAACACAGAAAGAATTCCATGAGCGCCCACAAACACAGCCACCAACAGACACGTGCAGGATGAGACCTCATAACAAGAGGAGGTATTCATAATGTGATACTTAGTGAAGAAAGGAAACTTGCAAAATCGTATGTGCAGTTTGGTCTCTATTAAAAGAGAGAGAATATATACACACACCATAACCAACTGATAGACTGTAAAGCACCCAGCTCTGTGTATTCGAGCATGCTCAGTCACGTCCGACTCTCTGCAACCCCGTGGACTTGTAGCACGCCAGGCTTCTCTGTCCATGGGATTTTTCTAGGCAAGAATACTGGAGTGGGTTGCCAGTTCCTCCACCAAGGGATCTTTCTGATTCAGGGATCAAACCTATGTCTCTTGTGTCTCCTGCACAAGATTCTTTACCACTTGAGCCACCTGGGAAGCCCCATGGCCTACACCAAAAACAGTAACTGGTCATTTCTGGGTAATAATAGACTTACGGGTAATTTGAATTTCTGGCTTTTTTCTAAATGTTTCACACAGGTATTCCTTTCTGTTATCAGGAAAAAAAATACAGTTTTTAAAAAGATGTATAATTACACAGAGACATAAATATATATTATATGTGTGTGTGTGTGTGCGCGCGCACTGTGATTGTATTCTGGGTGATAGGGAAGAGTCAACTGGTGCCATTATTGAAGAAAATAGGTGGAAAGGCAAGAAATTAAACGTTGATAAGACAATCCTTTGGATTAAGTGATTTCTTGGCCAGTGGCTCATACACACATATCAAAAAAATCCCTAGAATTGCTTCTTTCCAGCAGACAGGAAATCACTCATTTCCCCTGAATTGTGAACTTTCAGGCACCAAGTCTGATGAGGAATCACTGCATTCAAACCAACCTTCCTTTTCCTTCTGTAAATCACCTCTAAGTGAGAGCTTGCTTCTAGACAGTTTGGGAAAAAACAGCAAAATCTTTAGTTGTGTCCACCCAGGTTCACAGCAGTATGAGCCACAATAGCCAAAAGGTGTAAACAACCCAAGTGTCCATCAACAGATGAACAGGTAAACAAAGTGTGATATATACACAACAGAATATTATCTGGCCTTAAAAAGGAAGCAACTTCTGACACATGGTACCACATGGATGAACCTTAATTGCTAAGGGAAATAAGCCAGTTATAAAAGCACAAAACATGACACATTCCAGCCCTAGAATCGGCTGGATTCTAGCCCTTGATGACTCCTAGAGCAATCAAGTTCATAAAGACATGAAGTAGAATGCTGGTGTCCAGGAGCTGGGAGAGGGAGGCATAGGAACTTATTGTTTAATGGGTACAGACTTACAGTTTTGCAAAATGAAGAATGTTCTGGAGATCAACTGCAAAACACTGTGAATGTTGAACACTACTGAACTGTACATTTAAAAATAGCTAAGAGGGTTGTGTGCATGCGTGCTAAGTCACTTTAGTCATGTCCGACTCTTTGTGACCCCCCCAGACTGTAGTCTACCAGGGTTCTCTGTCCATGGGGATTCTCCAGGCAAGAATAGTGCAATAGGTTGCCGTGCCCTCCTCCAGGGGACCTTCCTGATCCAGGGATTGAACCTGAATCTCATGTTTCCTGCATTGGCAGGTGGGTTCTTTACCACTAGTGCCTCCTGGAAAGTCCTAATGTAAACTTTGAATCATAGAAAAAGCAAGAGAGTTCCAGAAAAACATCTACTTCTGCTTTATTGACTATGCCAAGGCTTTTGTGTGGATCACAACAAACTGCAGACAATTCTTAAAGAGATGGGAATACCAGACCACCTGACCTGCTTCCTGAGAAATCTGTATGCAGGTCAAGAACCAACAGTTAGAACCAGACATGGAACAATGGACTGGTTCCAAATTGGGAAAGGAGTACATCAAGGCTGTATATTGTCACCCTGCTTATTTAACTTCTCTGCAGAGTACATCATGTGAAATGCTGGGCTGGATGAAGCACAAGCTGGAATCAAGATTGCCGGGAGAAATATAAATCACCTCAGATATGCAGATGACACCACCCTTATGGCAGAAAGTGAAGAGAAAGAGCCTCTTGATGAAAGTGAAAGAGAAGCGTGGAAAAGCTGGCTTAAAATTCAACATTCAAAAAGCTAAGATCATGGCATCTGGTCCCATCACTTCATGGCACATAGATGGGGAAACAATGGAATCAGTGACAGACTGTATTTTTTTAGGCTCCAAAATCACTGCAGATAGTGATTGCAGCCGTGAAATTAAAAGACGCTTGCTCCTTGGAAAAAAATCTATGACCAACCTAGACAGCATATTAAAAATCATAACAGAACTTTGCTGACAAAGGTCTGCCTGGTCAAAGCTATGGTTTTTCCAGTAGTCATGTATGGATGTGAGAGTTGGACCATAAAGAAAACTGAGTGCTGAAGAACTGATGCTTTTGAACTTGGTACTGAAGAAGACACTTTAGAGTCCCTTGGACTGCAAGAAGATCCAACCAGTCCATCCTAAAGGAGATCAGTCCTGAGTGTTCACTGGAAGGACTGATGCTGAAGCTGAAGTTCCAATACTTTGGCCACCTGATGCAAAGAGCATACTCATTGGAAAGACTCTGATGGTGGGAAAGATTGAGGGCTGGAAGAGAAGCGGATGACAGAGGATGAGATGGTTGGACGGCATCATCGACTCAATGGACATGAATTTGAGCAAACTCCGGGAGATAATGAAAGACGGGAGCCTGGCGTGCTGCAGTTCATGGGGTCACAAAGGGTTGGACACGACTTGGCGACTGAACAAGAAAGAGAAGAGTAGCCACAGACAAGTATTACTTGATTAATTCTCCGGAGACAAGAAAGAAACCTAGCTCTGGGTAAGGCTATCTTGATGGTGTAATTTGACAATGAGTTTTTTAAAAACAGTCAAACCTTCATCATGTTCTCTACCTAGATTTTTAGGATGAGATAAAAATAGGAAAAAAATCATAAATTGTCTTGAGAAAAATATAGTCTTTGGAACAGCAGACTAATTTTAATCTCACTAGGAGCAACCAACTTTTTGTCTGTGCATGTGTTTTAATTATTTATTTTTAAACTTCAACAGATGTCTTTTATAAGCTCACACAGCCAGGATCATCTGACTGGAATCTATTTAGCAGCATATCTCGCACTGACGCCTTGAGCTGAATAAACATTGACATGGAAGAAAGAATCACTGTTCACTGATAAAAGTGTACACAGTAGGAAAAAACCATCGAGGGGAAAAGCTCTACTTGAAATGCGTCACAAAATACTTGCTTATAGGCAAGGTGTCCTTTCCCCTTAAGGAAACAGGAGTTTTCTTTCTTTTTAAAAAACTTTTACCGAAGTGTAGTTGATTTACAGTGTTGTTAATTTTTGCTGTACAGCAAAGTGAGTCAGTTTTTACATTTTCTTTTTCATATTCTTTTCCACCGTGGTTTATCACGGGATACTGAATGTAGCGAGTTCCCTGTGCTATAAAAAAGGACCCTGTTGTTTATCCATCCTATATATTACTAGTTTGCATCTGCTAATCCCAAACTTCCAATCCTTTCCCCTGCCTGGGCAACCACAAGCATGTTCTCTATGTCTGTGAGTTGGTTAGTTTCGTATATACATTCATTGAGGTCATATTTTAGATTGCACATGTAAGTCATACCATATGATATTTGTCTTTCTCTTTCTGACATCCTTTGTTTAGTATGATAATCTCTAGGTCCATCTATGTAGCTGCAAATAGCATTATTTCATTATTTCTAATGGCTGTAGTATTCCTCTGTGTGTGTGTGTGTGTATCACATCTTCTTTATCCATCATCTGTCAGTGGACATTGAGGTTGTTTCTTTATCTTGGCTATTGTAAATAGCACTGCTATGAACAGAAGGGTGCATGTATCTTTTTGAGTCCCAGTTTTGTCTGGGTAGATGCCCAGGAGTGGGATTGCTGGATTACATGGCCACTCTATTTTTAGTTTTTTGAGGAACCTGAAAATAGGAGTTTTCTAACAAGAGAAGGCTGGCAAGCTCATGTTATGAAGGCAAGCAGGTTCAGTTCAGTTTAGTTCAGTTGCTCAGTCGTGTCCAACTCTTTGCGACCCCATGAATTGCAGCACACCAGGCCTCCCCTCCATCACCAACTCCCGGAGTTCACTCAGACTCACATCCACTGAGTCAGCCATCTCATCCTCTGTCGTCCCCTTCTCCTCCTGCCCCCAATTCCTCCCAGCATCAGAGTCTTTTCCAATGAGTCAACTCTTCACATGAGATGGCCAAAGTACTGGAGTTTCAGCTTTAGCATCATTCTTTCCAAAGAACACCCAGGACTGATCTCCTTCAGAATGGACTGGTTGGATCTCCTTGCAGTCCAAGGGACTCTCAAGAGTCTTCTCCAACACCACAGTTCAAAAGCATCAGTTCTTCGGTGCTCAGCCTTCTTCACAGTCCAACTCTCACATCCATACATGACCACAGGGAAAACCATAGCCTTGACCAGGCAGACCTTTGTTGGCAAAGTAATGTCTCTGCTTTTCAATATGCTATCTAGGTTGGTCATAACTTTCCTTCCAAGGAGTAAGTGTCTTTTAATTTCATGGCTGCAATCACCATCTGCAGTGATTTTGGAGCCCAAAAAAATAAAGTCTGACACTGTTTCCACTGTTTCCCCATCTATTTCCCATGAAGTGATGGGACCAGATGCCATGATCTTAGTTTTCTGAATGTTGAGCTTTAAGCCAACTTTTTCACTCTCCACTTTCACTTTCATCAAGAGGCTTTTTAGTTCCTCTTCACTTTCTGCCATAAGGGTGTTGTCATCTGCATATCTGAGGTTATTGATATTTCTCCCAACAATCTTGAGTCCAGCTTGTGCTTCTTCCAGCCCAGCGTTTCTCATGATGTACTCCGCATATAAGTTAAATAAGCAGGGTGACAATATACAGCCTTGACATACTCCTTTTCCTATTAGGCCAAGTTTAATATTCCATGCAAATAGAAATATGAATTTAGGGCTGCAATTTTTTATAGGCAAATAACAGAAAGCCCCACCCCAACCCCCTAGGACTGAAAACTTCCAAACTCTGCTTCGAGAAAGCAAATAGGAGTTTCCTACACTGCTCTCACAGTCAGCTGCTGTCTGCCCTTGTGCCGCGGCTCCCCCTCCAAAAGATTAATTTTGTACCACTCAGCTGTGAAGCCCAGGTCTGTGGAGGGAGGGAAGAAATGCAGAAAGTAACTTGACTGCCCAAGAGCTGAGATTCTGGAGAGGGAAAAAAATTGATTTTCCACATCACTACCATATCATGATTCCACAGATGTGGAAATGAAGTGGCATCCTTTGTTTTTATTTTCTGCTGGTGACATGAAATGCATTACCAAGGAAACAGGCAGGGTCTGCCCGGGGTCTGCTTAGAAAAGTACATGTGTGATGGGTCCTGAGATGACTCCAGGTTGGGGGGCCCCATAAGATCTGGTCTCCCCCTCCCTGTGGGACACAGGATTGCTTTTGACTAACATCAGTACCAGATGCTGAGTTGCAGATGGAAGGGAAAGAAAACTCTGGTGGTTTTAAATATATTTGAGTAGCTGTAAAGATGGAGGTTTGGGGGTGACATGGAAATTTGCCGTTTACATGCCTTAATTATGCTCTCCCCATGTGACATCTCGTATTCTTGTCCTCTGCCACTTGAATGTTCACAGACAGGGACTATCAAAGCCAGCAGGGTGCCTGGAACCTAGCAGGTGCCTGCTAATATTTGCTCATCTGATTAGCTGTCCACTCATCAAAAATGGTGGGGACTTGACAAAAGTCTGTTTAATCTGCTGACTGCTGACAGTCAAACTGGATAAATAAAGCTCTAAAACAGATTTTCCAGGTCTGAACTACATAACCCAAATGGATCAAAAGGACTGGAAAATTGCAAAATCTCCTCTTGGCTCTGGGCCGTGCAATTACAAGCAGACTTTACCATTTGCCTAATTTAAGAGCCATCGTTGATGACCGGACACTCATTTCCTGAGCACCTGTCAGCTCGATAATCATCATGGCTAATGCACAGAGGGTCTAAGGCAGGCGCAGTTCTAAGCACTGACTGTGAATGAATTCACAGAATTCTCACATTAACCACACACACTGGGTGTTCATACTATATTCGTTTTACAAAAGAGGAAACCAAAAGCCAGAAAAGGTTTTACTTTATTTAAGAAATTGCCTAAAGTCATGCAGGTAGGGAGGAGCAAAACCAGAATTTATTTTTTAGGCTCCAGAATTTATGTTCTTAGCCACACTGCTATACTGCCATTATGTACTTAAATCACAGAAAAATCATTAGGAAGATAACTTTTTCAACAGTATTAAACTATGATGTCAGCATTTCAATTCCGTTGTTTAAAGCACTCTTGCCCTGATGAAGGAAATGGCAAGCCATCCAGTATTCTTGCCTGGAAAATCCCAGGGACAGAGGAGCCTGGCAGACTACGGTTCATGGGGTCGCAGAGTCAGACACAACTGAGCGCCTAAACAACAACAAACATGGGTGCTAATCTCTTTTCTTTTTACTTTTATGTGTTTTAGAATTTTCCATAATAAAAACTTTAAGAGGGAAAAAAAAAAAGTACTCTTGTACTGCGCCTGCCCTGCAGAGTGGGAAGAAAATGGCCAGAAAGTCAGGCTTCACTTCTGGGGGACACCTGAGTCCTGTCTGCTCTGTGGTTATTGGTTTCCTCATCAATAAAGGGAACACAGTAATTCCAGCCCTTCCCCACTCAATGGTATTAATGGGAATAAATATGAGATGGATGGGGCAGGCGTCTGTAAAACAGCAAACAGAAAAACTCCACACCTCCCAAGACAGACCAGCTGTGGGAAGCCCCCAGCACACAGCATCTACTTATACCTGTCCATAGGATTTTCCAGGCAATTGTACTGGAGTGGATTGCCATTTCCTTCTCCAGGGGATCTTCCTGACCCAGGGATCGAACCCGGGTCTCCCGCATTGTAGACACACGCTTAACCGTCTGAGCCACCAGGGAAGTCTTATACCTGAATTAAGTTCAGGCAAATCTCATTATTCACAGATTTTGCAGCTGTGCATTCATCTCCTTGCTAACATTTATTTGCATACCTGTTAATATTTATTTGCAATCCCAAATCAATACTCACAGGACTTTCACAATCATTCATGGACATGTGCACGTGCAAAGCAGGGAAAATTTTGAACAGCTAAGGTGAAAAGGAGGGCTGGCCTTCCTGTTTTCAGCTCTCAGACTGCCACGAGCAACTCAAGGTACTTTGAGTGCCTCACTTACTGTACTCTTGCACTTGCTGTCCGTGATTTCACCATTTAAAACAGTGTCCAGGCCAAGTGGCCAACGGGGCAAATTTGTGAGTGAGTTTTGTCCAGGAACGAGTTACTGCTCTCTGTGAGTTCAATGCTCATGAATTAACACTATGTATTAACTATGGTATCTTCCTTTCCCAGGGCTTCCCAGGTGGTGCAGTGATAAAAGAATCCATCTGCTAAGGCAGGAGACACAAGAGACTTGGGCTTGATCCCTGGGTCAGGAAGATGCCCTGGAGAAGAAAATGGCAACCCACTCCAGTATTCTTGCTTGAAAAATTCCACAGATAGAGGTGCCTGGTGGGCTACAAAGAGTTGGACAGACTGAGCACGCAATCCAATGCACACCCAAGGCATCATCAAGCAGAGACACACGTAAAACCAGGTTATGTATTGACTGGATGATGAAAATATGACAAGAGGCTGGCAGGCGCCCCCCCACACCCTGTATTTCCCTGGGAACAACGGTCCAGTGGTCAGTGTTTGCAGCTGATTCGGGGTTCACAGCCACTTGACAGAACATAATTCTGTACCACCATATCAGTTCAAAGTTTTATATTAATAATACAAATTATATTAATAATATAAATAATACAAATTTACTCCCTTGGAGTAGAGGCAGCTGACATAGGAGGACAAAGTTGAGTTCTAAGAGTTAAGACTTAAGTACTTAGAGCTCAGTCTCAGCCCCTCCCCTGAGTATCCATCCACAGACCAGGAGCCTCTGGCCAATATTAGCCTCAGCGAGCAGGGTCGAGGGCTCTCATCCTTTCATTCCACAGTAACCTTACTACTCTGGGCCTCTTCGAGGTCCCTTCTCGTCCATCTGAAAGTCTAGAGTCCGGCTGCTGTAGGAAACTCCAAGGCCTGGGGGGCGTGGAGCCCCTCTGTGCAATCCCCCTCCACTCCACTCCTGCGAACCCCCAAGCCACTGGGCTCTGACAGTCCTCTCTTCCAGGCCGAGAAGGATTCTCACCCAAGTCTGCCGGCGTCCAGGTTGAGGACCCAGAATCAGACTTGGCCTTCCTGGTCATCTGGGAGATTCTCCAACACCTCGAATGGGAAAGTCAGCAAACATCCTTATACAGAGGCACCTTTAAGAAAGCACTCAAGGAATGCAGCAGAGGTGTCAGGCTACTCAAGACTCTATGAGTCATTCCCACGCCAGCCAGCGCCAAGGAGAAAAACTGCCTGGAGGAGAAGGGATCACTGTTGAGACCCAAGTAAGACTCAAAACAAAAAGCCACTTTTTTAAGCCACTGTGGGGAGGGGTGGAGGGAATGAACGAGTCATCCTGTGAGCCTGGGGTCCTGCGGAGACGACACGATGCCAGCTGCCCTGGACACAGTGCTCTTGTGTTCTTCCTCCGACCTGAGGTTGAAGTAGGATGGGAATGAAGCTCCTGGCTCTGGCCATGGCTACACAAGGCTGAACTAGCTCCCAGGGCAAGTAGGAGATGCCAATACTAATAAAATGTCACTTCGATTACGTCTGCCAGCGTTATAATAAGAAACTGGAGACTTCCTCCCTTGGGCATCCTCTGTTAATTGCCATTTATAAAAGTTCTGTTTGCCAGGTCTGGAATATGCATTATTTTCCCTTTGAAAACAAAAGGAAACTTCTAAAATATCAATTGGCATTCCAAATGGCAAAGTGATTTGTTTTCCAACTGACACTCTGAGATCAGCTTGGGAGTCTGTCTGGAAGGCAGGCATCTGGTATCAATTTGCGACAATATAAAATCAAAGCCTAACTCCTATGTAAATACACTTTAAAAAAAAATTCCGCAAGTCCCTTCTCTACATCTGTGTCTCCATTCCTTCCCTGCAAATAGGTTCATTAATATCATTTTTTCAGATTTCATACATATGCATTAAATATAATATATGGCTGTTTCTTGTTGTAGTATGGCTGAAACCAACACAACATTGTAAAGCAATTTTCCTGCAGTTAAAATAAGTTAATTAAAAAAATAAATAAAAAAAGATTTAAAAAATTCCATATTTCACCAGCCAGCATGTATCTTATCGATTTCCTTATATTTCAGTCTTGACTTCTTTTTTTTTTTTTTCTGGCTCTGAAGAACTAAAGTTACAGATAACAAATGTTGCACCTCTTAATAAAGATCTACTGGCTAAATTCATTCTAGCTCTGTGAAATACAGCTTAGAGGGAGGGCGTATCTAGATGAGAGACTGGATTGAAATATTCCCTTACCATCTCCTCCAATCTGCCTGCTTGTGTTTAGAACAAACAGGGTCAGATAAAAAATCTGGTTGAGCTACCCAGGGCAGCTCCCCACAGACACATAGTCAAACATGGGCTGGATATGTACCTGACAAAGACCTGCACGTATTCTTGGACAGTTCAAGTGTCCAGAAAACCATCCGGACCCTAAAGCAAAACCTGTTTTGCTCAGGAAGGTCACAAAACTTGTTTGGATGAACTTTTAACACATGACAAAGGCAATCAAGCTCAGTGGCGGGAGTATGGTTCAGGATTAGACAGGATCCCAGCTCTGCAAACTCCATTGTGCATTGGAGAGAAAAGTAAGCTGCAGGGAGTTCAATTCCCTTATTTACATAGTAATGTCAGCCTCTATGAAAGAGCATCAGCAGAGGAGTTGGGATGTAATAGTTACATTGAATACTTACTGAGAACTATGGTGATTCCAGTAGTCATGTACGGATGTGGGAATTGAACCATAAACAAGGCTGAGTGCCGAAAAATTGATGCTTTCGAACAGTGGTTCTGGAGAAGACTCCTGAGAGTCCCTTGGACAGCAAGGAGATCAAACCAGTCAACCCTAAAGGAAATAAACCCTGAATATTCACTGGAAGGACTGATGCTGAAGCTGAAGCTCCAATACTTTGGTCACCTGATGCAAAGAGCTGACTCATTGGAAAAGACCCTGATGCTGGGAAAGATTGAAGGCAGGAAGAGAAGGGGATGACAAAGGATGAGATGGTTGGATGGCATGACCAACTCAATGGACATGAGTTTGAGCAAACTCTGGGAGATGGTGAAGGACAGGGAAGCCTGGCGTGCTGTAGTCCATGGGGCCGCAAAGAGTCAGAGATGACTAAGAGACTGAACAACAACAATATATGTACCTAGCATTGTGCAAAGTACTTCAGAGAAATCAGATTTAATCCTGGCTGTTATGGCATGAATCTGCTGTTGTTTAGTCACTGAGTTGTAGCTGACTCTGTGACCTCAGGAACTGTAGTCCGCCAGGCTCCTCTGTCCGTGGGACTTCCCAGGCAAGAATACTGGAATGGGGTATGTGATTATTAATATGTCCCACTCTTACAAAGATTCTGGAATCTGCCTATGGGCACACCCAGGAGATGGCAGATCTGAGATGTGTAGCTATTTCCACATGGCTCTGCAGCTCATAACGTTAGTGTGCAATAAGCAAACCATGATTATGAAAAACCACCCGTAAAACAAGAAAAAGATGAGATTGCTGCTGGAATGTTAAGACTGTGTCCTGGGACTTTCCTGGTGGTCCAGTGGCTATGACTCCGTGCTCTCAAAGCAGGTTTGATCTCTGGTCAGAGAACTAGATCCCACATGCCACAACTAAGATCCGGCACAGCCAAATAAATAAATAACTTAAAAAAAAAAAAAAAAAAAAGACCGAATCCTGGCCTTACTTTGAATAACAGAGAAAGTACAAAATCACTCGACACTGGGTGCTTGTTTAGTTACTGCAGCAGACTATTACGCAGCTTTGCAAAGGCATGTTTTCCTTCTCCTGAGAACATATCTTTATCCTCCACACTAGAGATCACTCAGACTTCAACACCTGGTAATTAGCTGTAAACATGCACAAGCTGAACCCAGGAATTGTTTGAAAAAAAACTCATGATCTTGCTCAAGGGTACTTTTTTCTTTAATAAAAAGAAATTATATGTCTTAACTGAAATGCACAAAATCTGACTTTTTTTTTAAATTGACATGCTCAGCATTTACCTTAAAAGGTAACATTAGAATTTTTAGACCAAAGACCAATGAGCATAAAACTTGGTTTCTCTTGAAGCTGAAAACGTATACATCCTCAACCAATACATTACTTACGACCCTACGTACTTCATCTCGAGCTATCTGGAGAGTAAAGGCACAGTGTTATGAGAAACAAGACAATGAGAAGAAACAGGGTCAGAACTTTCCTGGTGGTCTGGTGACTAAGACTCTGAGCTCCCAATGGAGGGGGCCTGGGTTTGATCCCTGGTCAGGGAACTAGATCCCACATGCCACAACAAAGAGTTTGCATGCCGCAAGTAAAGATCTTGCATGCTGCAACTAAGAGCCGGCACAGCCAAATAAATAAATATTAAAGAAAGAAAGAAACAGGGTCATCTTCAGGTCTGCAATTTTTTCTTCTAGAGAGTATTTCTTAAACGCATAGCATTGGACTGTGCTCACATCCATCCTGTCACTGAGACGGCTCTGCTATCCCATCAGTCCACACACTGGAACCTGTGTTTGTGTGTATGGGGGGGTCCCTTGATGCCTCTGTACCCCGCCCTCCACACCCAGTCCATCTCCAAGTTCATTCTGCTGCACCCTAAATCCCTGTGGGATCCACCCCTTCTCCCCACCCCCATCACTGCCACTCCAGCCCAGTTGCCACCATCCTCTGCCAGGAGAGTTGCTACAAACTGTGGTTTCCTCCCATCTGTGGCTTCTCTCATCTAACTGTCCTTCCACGCTGCCGCCGGCCCAATCATTTCAAAACACAGGTCTTACTCTGGTTCCACTTGGCTAGTGAACCCCATACCCACAAGAGCAGTAGAGATGGGTGACCCGAAGGACTTCAGGGAGCACAGGCGGCGCCCCAAATCCACGTGGTCACGGAGCACCATAGTGACAAGTTGGTGCTGGGGGTTAGTGACGGCAGAGGCCTCCAGTCTCCACTTCTCTCTGGGGCTCCTAACACCAGCTTCTTTGCTGGTCTCCCTCCCTCCAGGAGAAGTTTCCAAGTGTCCATGAACCTCCTGAAATTCTTTCTAAAATTCTCTCTATATAAAAATAGATGAACTCCCAGAACAGAAAATTTTTCATGGGCTCAAGTTCCTCTTTCTGAAGTGACGACTAAGATGCCAAAAGGGTTAAAAACAAAAGGCACTGCTCTCCTTCCTCCAGCCAACCCGCCTCGTTTTCATAAGCCCGGCTCTGTGCACACCTGTCCTTGCTCACAGGCCTCCCTCCTTCCTCTGAAATGAAGTTCACCTCTGTCACCAGGCGCTGAGCACTGGGCAGCCAGTCCCTGCAGGCTCAGCTCCGAGGCCACCTCCAGGACAACCGCCCGCTCCAGAGGGGGACCAGGGAGCCTCGCTGCCTCGGCCTGTAGTTCTCCTCTCTTCTGGAAGGCAGGTGCTGGTCCACTGATCCCTGAACCACCAAGCGACCTGATGGTTCACAACCTGGCACACGGAGGGGAGTGGGTTGCTGCTGACCCCAAGCCACATGGGTTACACCGGGGACCCGGACAAGCCCCACCTCTGTCTTCCCAGAGGGGTCACAGGCAAGGGCCAGGTGCAGAGAGACCTGCGAGCAGGGAGGGGATGCCAAGTCCATCACCGAAGTAGCATTCAACCGACTCCATGGTCATGGCCACAGGGACCTTGAGGGTGCCCCAAGAGCCCTCACACTCCAGGGGTGTCCTGCCTAGAGAAGGCGGCTGAGCAGGCAGCAGGCAGACCATAGGAGGAGGGCCACGGCTTCTGCAAGGGGAGGGAGCAGAGACGTGTCTTCCAGAATTGTCTTGGCAGGTAGCACTCCCCTCCTGCAGTCCCGATGGGCAAGGCAGTGTCTTGCATGCCTGGGTGTGGACCGGACCGGCTATTGCTCTTGACCGCACCGCTGTGCTGCTTTAAGCAGATGACACCGAACATGTGATTCACCTCCTTGCCGCCCTGTCCTTGAGACTGTTATTTTCCAGCGTACAAAAGGACAAAAACACTAAGGGAGGGGGTGGTGGTGTCCTCAGCTGCTCTGGTCTTATTTTACTACTATTTATGAAATTGAACCAATGTGGTAAATCATCTGGAAGCAAAAAGCTCCACTCCGGATGATCTAAGCAGACCCTGTCAGGTTTCTCAACTGCTTTTTGACTGATGGTGAAGGGCAGAGCAGGGCAACTGTGCACAAAACAGCCACGGTCTTACCGGTCAACCACCAAGGGCCAAACCTCTGCTAGGTGCTTCTCACGTTCATGCTCACAACACCCCAAATGGGCGGGAAGTTGTTAAAAATTTATTTCTTTATTTGACTGCACTGGGTCTTAGTTGCAGCATGTGAACTCGTAGATGTGGCATGTGGGATCTAGTTCCCTGACCAGGGATCGAACCCCGGGTCCCCGGCATTGGAAGAGAGGAGTTTCAGCCACTGGAAGTCCCCAGGCAGGGATTATTAGCCCCATCCTACAGGTGATGATGCTGACGCTCAGAGGGGTTGCAAGAGTTTCCTCAAAAGGTGTTGCTATGTGGCAGAGTTGTCTGACTCCAAGGTTGGTGCATCCACTCCTGAATCTATTCACTCAATTTTCTGGGAAGGAGGCAGAGCAGCAGGGGTGTGGGAAAGGAGGAACCGACACCAAACTACTGTTTGGAGAAAGCTGTTGTTATTGGGAAAATTTTCCACAACTCGGGCCCCAAACCAGGGTTCTCTGTTGGCCTGTCCCTCGAGGTTATCATATGAAAGTCAGAGTCCTTGCTTGATGAGAAAGTGTTGCTGGCCAAAAATACAGCACAATATTTCTTTGTACTTGAACATCCTGACTTTGGTTGACTCTAGCCCATAGGTCTGAAATACATGAGGCTCTAGCATTTTTGTTCTCTGGAGGTTAACTAATATACAAGTGGAAGCTGAGGGCAGGAAGGAGAATAAAATTCTACAGCATTTAATAGAGTTCTTTGTTTTTCTTAAGTGAAACAACTACATTAGAGTTTGTGGTTTATTTTTAAAACTCTCGGCTTGGAACCAGAAAACCCAGGTTTCAAAATTCCAGCCCTGCCATGTGTGGGGTACGTGACCATGGACATGACCACTTCGTTCTTCGTGGTCTCAACTTTCTAGTCTATAAAACAGCTACCACATTGCCTTTCTGAAAACTATTTAGTATATACAAAAGCACTTTGTAAATTGTAAAGCCCCAAACAAGTAAGTAGAACTTAGTAATCAGAAGTTTGTCTTGTGGTGGATAAACTGAATCCTCAAGGACTTACACAATCACCTCTGTAATTTGTAATCTCATCTTCTTTCCTCATAACTCCCTCTTTAATAGCAAACTTTATTTGATTCAATAAAACATAAAAAACTTCATCAAGAACCACTTTTCCACATCAGATCAACCATTTATCCCCTAACATCCCAATTTTTAAAATTATTTTTGATTAAAATATAGTTGACATACAGTATTACACTAGTTTCAGGGGTACAACCTAGTGGTTCGGCATTTAAAAACACTGGAAATGTGCACCTCTTAATCCTTTCACCTGTTTTGCCCATCCATGGGTGCCCCATACCAACATGTCAATTTTAGTCCTTAAACAAAACATTATAGACTTTGGCTGTTTTCCCGTCTCTCACAACCCCCCATCCCCTTCCTAAGATGATCAAAGTAGACACTTTGCTCTATAAATCATTGGGTCAATGAATAAAATGCTTTAAAATAAAAATCAGTGTGCTAGACACACAAATCTTTGGCATTCTCCAATATTTTGTTAGTCTCTTCCTGAATGGCTTGTCGTCTATTTGTCATGGGTTAAACTTAGATTTAAGTACACACCTACCCTTTAAATTGGGGATAAGATTGTATCCTTTCACGAACACATACATTATTACAATATTCCAGGTCCTAAATGTCTAGTATTCCCTAGCTCTGTTTTATAAGCTTTTGTCTTTGTGACCAAATGTTCAGCAATAAACTCCAAACTACATTAATAATAATCCCATTAAACATAAACTAGTGTGCAATTATCCAAAATGCTAACACAAACAAAAAGGGGGGGGGGCAACAGGAAACCCTGATTGATTGTATTATCTCAGAGACTTTTAAAAACCAAACAAAAATAAAAATGCATCACAGTTTGTAAAGGAGAGTAACAGGTAATAATTTTATGATTCCTTCAGATAATACTAAGCAATCTGTTTGAGACTTAGTGTCTGAAAGTTTAGTTTTTAAACTGCACGCAGGTTGAAACTTGAGGTGGGGGGTTGTTAGATATTTTTTGAGGTGTAAACTGGGTGGTGATGGTGGTGACCCTTTGAGAAATTCACAGAATCATGCCAAGTAACAGATTCTGATAAAAATGTTTGGTTTTTCACTCTTCCTCTGATGACAACATTTTGCACAGCCCCGCAGGGGAGAATGGAACCAAGAGATGTACGGTGAGGCCCTGGCACACGTGCTGACAAACCAGCTCTCTGAAAGGGAAAAAGCAAAACCCTGGCTTGTAATAACCACTGGCTGATTCCTGTGGTGTAAATGCTCCCACTATGACTGATTTCAGTTACCCATCAGCTCAGATTCCTTGGTCGTCCCGTCCCTACAGAGTCAATCCAGCATATTCTCGGCTCTGGCAGAAACCCAGATCAGAAGCCAGAGAGACCAGGCCTCAAATTCTAACTCTAGATTCCAGCTATGAGGCCTCTGGCAAGCTTCCTTAAGCCCTCCAAACCTCATTGTCCACAGCTTTAATATATGTATAAGCCCTATGTCTTAGAATTGCCATACAAATAAAACAAAAGATGGATATGAGGGGATTTCCTGGTGGCTCAGTGGTAAAGAACCCACCTGCCAATACGGGGGACTCAGGTTCAATCCCTGGATTGGGAAGATCCCCTGAAGGAAGAAATGGCAACCCACTCCAGTACTCTTGCCTGGGAAATCCCATGGACAGAGGAGCCTGGTGGGCTACAATTCATGGGGTCTCAAAGAGTCGGACACAACTTAGGGACTAAACAACGAATGCATATGAAGCCCATAGCACACAGGAAGGTGCTGCTTCCCCTCCCTGCAGAGTGGGGAGAAGCCAACGTGGGTGGGGTGGGGTTGGTGGATGGGTGGATGATGCAGGGGGAGAGGAGAGACATTCAAGGAGGGAGGTTCGTTGCTGCAGGACTGAGGGAGGAGGTGGTAGAGTGGCTAATTTACCAAATAAAATGTTGAGAGTGATTCTGGTTAAAAATAAAAGACCTAGAAAGTTGGGGGGGGGACACTCCCAGGCCTGTCACCAGCAAGTCCCCAACCACCAAGGGGTCAGGGACAGGTGCACTCAGACCCACAGAGAAGGAAGAAAGTCATCCCTAGGAGGGCGTGCTCAGCGCCAAACCTGGGGCCTCTGCGGGGTGATGGGTCTGCAACGGAAGAAGGGGCATCTGGTGGGAAGCATCCCATGGAGAGGCCGGTGGGTGCCAGAACCCAGGTGCCCTTTGTGAAGCCAGAGCAGAAGACAGGTGTGCAGGGGAACAGAGAGCATGCTGGCCACACGTGAAAGAAAAGGAGTTTAGGACTGCCGGGATCTGACGTGGGCCTCAGAAAGGTCCCTCAGCCAGCTGGGAAGAAGGGATGGCGGGTCCAAACAGAAGCCAGGAGCTTCCAGGAGACAAGGATAGGGGACCAGCCCACATCTCTGAGGACAGAGCCCTGGGCGGGGGCATAGGTCTCGCCCATTTTTTATAAGAGTCAGAGAACAAACAGTTTAGGCTCTGCGGGCCATGTTGTCTCTGCTGCAGCTACTCTACTCTGCTTGTAGCACAAGGACTGCCCAAAACAGTACAGAGATGAACAGGAGGGGCTGTTTCCCAGAAAATCTTATTTATAAACAGCTCCTGGGCCTGAGCATGCTGACCCCTGGGCTGGGGAAAATGGGTAATACTGAAAAGACACCAAAGGTCCAAAAAAAGGAAACACATCCAGGAGGGAGGTAGTATTATTATCATTCCCATTTCACGGATGAGACCCTCAGCACTAAGGAAGAACTACCGTCATACACCCAATTCCTGGGGGCGCCAGGCTCCTGATTCTCCTGTCTCCCTGAGGACACAGAGCCCAGGTGGACTAAACAGGTAACAAAGGTGACGCTAATTCGGGTGTGACCGAGAAACGGGGGCGTGGCAGGGAGCAGGCAGGCACTGGGCAGGACTGGATCCCTGTAGACACGGACAGAGAAGAGACGCCTAAATAAGGAAACCGCAGGGCCAGCGCTGCTCTTAGAGGTCACGGAGGCCACGTTCGCCCCCATCCAGCTGAAGCCAGTCGAACAAGCATTAAGGAGCCTGACTCAAACCACAGCAGAGCAGAGACAAGCGCGTTTGGACACATATCCTGGAGCGAGACTGCCCACAAGCAGGCAGAGTGACCCTGGGCCAGTAACTTAACCTCTCTGTACTTCAGAATAAGGGTGATGCTGTATAAGGGCTGTTATAAGTGTGAACCAGCTGATGCGTTGTTCCCTTAGAACCACACCTGGGACGTGGTAGTTAAATACAAATACTGCATCAAGGCACTGAGCCAGGTCCCACAGTGGGCACATGAAGCGTCTCTGCCCTGGTAGGGCTCAGAAAACAGGCTCAGCTCTAATCAAGCTCCCATCACCAGAAAAACCGTCCTGTTGACGTGTGCCTCCCAAAAGACAAGGATTATGTTCACGCCTGTACCTCCCATAACTGGTACGTCTTACTTGATGTTCATCACATTCATGTTTGTTGAATAAATCATACAAGGCTTTAGGTCCCCAAACTAGAATTTCCTCCATGACATAAAACACAGCCCCTAGGGTCATCCTCTGCCCACTCTGTGACCCTGGATTCCTGCTTCTCCACACTGTCGGGACCTGAAATCAACATCTACTAAAGCACTGTGTAAACCTGATGGCCTTTCGGTCCATCCTTCCCAGAGGAGAGGACCACGGATCACTTCTGTGATGGGGCTCGTAGAGACAGGGCTGGACTGCCTCAGTGGCTGTGGCTTCCAGCCTGGATGGAGCAGGCAGGCCAGCTGTGACACCTCCGCAGCCAGAGGAGCACAGCTGACCCTCCTTGCCAGCCCGGGAAACCCATTCCTTCATCCATTAGCGCACGTCCTGCCTATGGGAGCCACCCGGGATAAACTTAGCTCCACCTCCCCGTCTGACGCTGAGGTTCAGTTATCCACTTGTTCCCAGGCAGTATGCCCGGCCTCCGAGGCAGGTCACAGGGCACTAGCCTGGAAAAGAACACCACTCCACTGTCCCAGCGCTTTCGTCCCAGAAGAAAACTGAGGTGGGGCAGGGAAGCCACCTGCCCTTGGTTGCCAGCCAGGGCAGGGACTGGCTCTGAGCCCAGGGGGGCAGGGTACCAGCTTGGCATTCCTGACTGACATGCTGTCGCCTCATCCAGCCTCATCTACTGCTCCTTCCCAGTGCGTTCAAAGGCCGCCTGCCCCTTGCCCTCTCCCTACCTAACAACTTTCCTTCCCAGGGGAAAAAAATCCAGGCAGGTGGGGCTCCCCGGGGTGGCTATACGGACACAGTGCAGAGCCAGGCTATGGCTTCCCCACCCTCCCCAGAGGACAAAGGATCACGCTTGAACATGCTGCCTCCCTGGGCACTTGTCAGCAGTGGGCAGGCTTCCAATCCACTTCCCCTTCACCCACACCTGACAACCTGGTGAGTGTAAGGAAGACGGCAGCGGGTGAGCCTTGGGCTCTTGTCTCAGGCCCTGGGAGGAGGCACAGGGGAGCGTCCTGACCAAGGCCTAGACCAGCCCGGGCTATACCCTTGGCGTCCACAATGCACATTGCTGGAAAGATGGCTCAACAATAACTTGGGTTCGCTTATTGCTAAAATCCAGAAAGGTCAGGTGGCTTACAGCTAAAACACAGTGTCACAAAGTCACAATGCAGAGAGGTGACAAAGTGGGGGGATTGGAATCCAAGGCTTGGGGCTCTTCTGCACCACGGGCTCTTTCCATTTAAGACCGGAGTCTCCACAAGGCACACCGTTAGCAGAGATGTTCTAAGAAGCAAAACCCTCACCTTGTTTGAAATGAATACCCTGGTCCCCACACACCCCTTCATCGGGCCCCATGGTGCACACGTGTTCACCTGGGCCCCATTCTGCACTTCAGCAGCACCAGGAAGTGGAGGAACCCAGGACTGCTGCCAGCTGCTACCTAAGGGGAAACTTTTCAAGTGAAAGAAAGCCTTGAAACACACTCCCTTTCACCTATTAATGCCTTCCTTAGGCAGAGAACACAACAGGGTGTCAAGCTAGAAGGCATCTTTCTGGCTTCCCGCTTCTGACACCTAGCCAAAGAGCAAACCCAGCATAAAGCCCAGCGCACTGGCTTCCCATCCCTGGAGCCCCATCCATGAGGCCTGTGGTCCTGGGTTCTCTATGCACTTCGGTAGAGACTGGCAAGTAGCAGCAAAGCCAGGGACCCCGAAGAGCAAAGCTAAATGTGGGGAGAATGACTCGGAGAGGGTGTACAGAATCTCACAAGCACCACTGGCCTGCTATGTGTCCTGGACAAACATCTAGTAGGGTCCAGAGCTCCCAAATTCTCTTTGGGCCTATGCATGCCCGGCACAGTGATCCATGCAGGGGCAGAGGAAAGGCATCAAGTTCCAGACTTCCCTGGTGGTCCAGTGGCTGAGACTGAGCTCCCAAAGCAGTGGGCCTGGTTTGATCGCTGGTCAGGGAACTAGATCCCACCTGCCGCAGCTAGGAGTTCACATGCCATAACTACAGATTCCACAGGCTGGAATTAAAAGGATTCTGCATGTCGCAACAAAGATTGAGGGTCCTGCATGCCATAGCTGGGACCCAGTGCAGGCAAATAAATAAATATATATTAAAAAAAAAAAAAAAAAAAAAAAAACAAGAAGAAAGAAAGAAGGAGGTCAGGTTTGGATCTCAAAGATATGGAGTCCTATCTTGGCCAACACTGGGCCTGAGAAAGAATCTACACGTAGGGAGGCTGTGAGAATTCACTGTGATAAATATCAACTCTCTAGCCCAGAGCACAGAGATGGTGTCCTCAGTCCATCAACACATCTGTGCCAAGGTCTGGGCACACACATGTTCCTGCCATATTTCAAGATTTGGAAGTACAAGTCATAGATGTGATCAGTCTTGCAAGTGTCCAGATGAAAGTAACAAAATAAATAAGATTTCAGATCAGGAGATTCTGATTTTTATATACCCATAAAAAACTGCATGTGTGAAATTCCAAGTTCATGGGGAAAAAAGAGGCAGATTTCAGATGAACTATGGCAGCTTTTTCCAAACTTTCCCTTGTATATGAATCATCTGGGGATCTTGTTAAAATGCAAATTTGTACTCAAGTAATCCAGAATAGGACCTGAGGGTTTGTGAAGGTCCAAGAACTCACTTTTGAGCAGCAAGGTTGTTTGGAATTCTTTAAATTGCAAGAAACAAATCCAAGGAAAATACATGATTTAAAAATGACACCCCAGGAGAACATCCATGAAATAGTATATGGAACCACCCAGGCAAGCAGTATTTCTTAAAGCGAGGCACACCAGGAAAGTAAATGACATTCTTTAAACTACCCCAAGTTCTTTAAGTTGGCCCTGGGCCTGATTCAAATGAGTCTATATGCCACATCACAATTCATCTAAGCATGTGAAAGTTCTCTCTAGTGATCAGAAAAACAACACACTTCTGACAAAACTCCTGTAAGCAGTGCAGTGTAGGAAACAAAATGCCCTAGGAGATTCCAAGTTTCTGGCCATGAGAAATGGCCATGCTCGCACTTCAAGGCCTTTCTTCAATCTCAGTCTCACCGATTTATTTCCTCTCTGCACATTAAATTTGACATGGTTTCTGTTGACAGCTGTAATTTTTTAAAAAGCCTGTCAAGTTGCCAGATATGGATAATTCCAAAGTTATAAGATGAATGCGACTGTCAAGTAAGGAAGCATCACACTGACTCACTCATCTTAATGTGTGTGTTGGGGGAGGGGATCAATAAAACACCCACGGGGTTCATCTTTATAGGATCAGCGGTTAAATCTGGCTATTTGGGGGATCAGAAATATTAACACACAAGATGGTCTAAAGGTGATTCTTAGAGATGAAGTGTGAGGTCATCTGATCTCCAGCTGTTGCGAGCAGGGGAACACATCTGTCAAGCATGAGACACAGGCCAGTCTGGCACATGGCTTAAAATAACACCTATGTTTATTACCACTCTTGCCCTGACCCACTGGACAAGCTGGGCTCAGGCTCAAACTACAGAGTCATTAGGAGCCAGTGTGTGATGTCAAGCGGCTGGGAAACTGCTGAGTCTGAGCCATTCACCCAGAAAGGAAGGGATCCTCCTCCCTTCCCGCCCACTGGCCTGCTATGCTATGGGGGAGATGTGAGCCCTGACAAGAAACTCAGGCCCAGATGGTCACCTGTGCCCAGCATTGCTAATCACCCAGGGAAATCACAAGGCTGTCTGACAGGTCCACACCCCTGTCCGCAGACATGTGCACTCAACTAGGATGCTGGACACCAAACAGGGTCCTGATTTCAACACTTGGGAGGAAAGAGACTCCAGACAAAATTCTGAAGGAGCCTGGTCCATTGGGAGAGGAAGTTAAGTTTTCCAACAGACCACCTTCTTAATAGACCAGAAAAAGCCTAAGTGTTCAGAGGAGCATCACACGAGACAGGCTGTAACAGAAAAGGTTCTCATCTCCAGGCCTGCAACAGGCTGGCAAGTTCCCATCCCAGAAAGGGAAACTGAGGCCCCAGGAAGCTGACATAACTGAGCCATAGGAGGCCTTCCTAACTAACTAGCCTGGACGTTCCCTCCCAGGAACCAGGCCTGCACTTCCTCCCCGTTGCTCAGTCCTGTTCTCCCCCTATCCCACCTGCCTGATGCAGACAGAACTGCCCAGGGTGCCTGGAACAAGTTCTAGCCATTTCCTGAATGGGCAAGTGTCCAGCATTTCACGGTTTTGCTAAGATGCTTGAGACCTGGAGATGACTTAAGCTACCAAACACAACCTTTTGAAAGGTGAAAAACTTTTCACTCATTTCAGCGAATTCACGTTGGGATGCAAAAAAGAATCCTCAAGCCCTATTTCCTCTGTGTCCCCCACCCTCAAGGCCTTCAAGGGCACATAAGAAGGGCTTTCCTTTTCTTAGGAAAGCAAAAGGAAAATGCCAAGTGCTCCTGGGACACTGGAATACTTGGAGCGCAAGCAGAACTTAGAAGGCATTCGCGGCGGCGTGTCTGCGACAAGTTAAGGCTCACACGCGCCGCTCGGCCGGCTGCCGGACCCACTGCTGGACTCTGCGTCCCGCCTAGTCTTGCCGGGAGCGAGAGGAGTGCTTCTCCGGTCCGGCCCGGGTTTCTGAAAGCTCGTGCTCTTTCCTTGCAAGGAGAGGTTTTGATGCCACTTTTTTTGGTGGGCTCCCGCAACCTGTACCTCCAACCCCATTTGCATAAGCACGGTGCTTCTCGGTGAGTGCTGGGCTCGTGCATACACGTGTGAAAACACACACACACTCCCCAGAGACCTTCCTTCTTCCGCGTGCCCTCGCGGTTTGGAATTCGCGCCAGAAGCCCAGGGATCCGGCAGGGCGCGGGAAGTGGGAGCGCCCGGTGTCCCGCAGCAGAGCGCCGGCCGGGCGGGGTTAGGAGAGGCGCGCGCCGCGTCCTGGCTACTCACCGGGACCTCTGCAGCTGCTCGAAGGCGCTGGAGCCGCTCCCCGGGCCCGCCTGCTCCAGCGAACAGTAGTTCTGTGAGGTCTGCCTGGAGAAGGCAATGGGCAGGATTCCCTGAGTGAACGAGTTGAGGCGGCCCCGACTGCCGCTCCCGCCCCCGGGGGTCCCGGAGCTCAGGAAGGCGGCCGCCGGCACGTGCACTCCGGTAAAGGCATCGTCCTCCTCCAGCTCCTCCGGCCCGGCGTCCCCGGACCCGTCTGGCGGCTGCGGCTGAACGCCAGCGGCGAAAGGCGCGGGCCGGAGCGGCTGCCACAGCTCCCCCGACGCCCGGCCGGCGCCCAGGGAGCTTGCGAACCCCCGGGCCGCCCCGGGGCCGAGCACGGTCGCGTGGCCGCCGGGGACGAGCGGCGAGGGCGGCGGGAGGCAGGGGCCTGATCCAGCCGCCAACGCCGCCGCCGCCGCGCCCGCCGCGGAGAGCGCGCCGCAGCCGCCCCGCTCGGCGGCTGCTGGCAGGCTGAGCCGAGTCCTCGCGCCGCAGCCGCTGCTGGGCTTGGCCGCGCTGCTGTCCTCGCCGCCGGCCCACTCCTCGTCCTGCAGCGGCGGCCGTCCGTCCAGCGAGATGTTGGTGAGGAAGGAGAGGGCAGCCTGGCGCCGCCGCGGGTCCATGCGCGGCTTCCTGGGGGGCTCGGGCGGCGGCTGGGCCGGCGCTGCGGCCGCGGGCCGGGGCTGCGGCGGCGGCTGCAATCTGCCGATGCCCGCGGCGTCGGTGCCGGCGCTGCTGGTGCTGCTGCTGCGGACGGCCGTGCCGGCGGTGGCGGCCGTGGTGGCGGCAGTCGCCGCCATTGTGTCCGTCTGCGGCGAGATTTCCGCGATGCCCCCGGAGAAGCGAGTGGCGCCCGAGTGCTAAGCGGCGGGCGCGAGCGCCGGTGACCCGGGCTGGGCAGGGCGCGGGGCGCGGGCGGCGTGCGCGGCGGCCCGGCCCCCCAGCGGGCGGGCCATGCTCGCCCCTCGGTGCTCGGGCGGGGGGCGCCGCCGCCCTGGCCCACGCGCGCGGCTGCTGGCTGGCTCGCTGGCCGTCTGCCCGCCCGCCCGCCTGCCCGCCTGCGGGATCGGTGCTGGGCCCTCCGGGACCCCGCGATCTCCGGCTCCCC
Source organism: Bubalus bubalis (assembly GCF_019923935.1). Classification (NCBI taxonomy): domain Eukaryota; kingdom Metazoa; phylum Chordata; class Mammalia; order Artiodactyla; family Bovidae; genus Bubalus; species Bubalus bubalis. The sequence continues at coordinate 28,675,937 of NC_059178.1, read as the reverse complement.
GGCCCCCGGGTCGGTATTTATAGGTGCGCGCGCCCCGCGCTCGCTCTGCAAAACGCTCTGTGCAAAAAAAACAAACAAAAAAAAAAAAACAGTATCACGTGTGGGGGGTGAAACCTGGGAGGAAAACAAAGCCGCAGGCGGCAGCCGCGCAGGCAGGCGGCGGGAGGCGGGAGGCAGGCGGAGGAGGAAGAGGAGGAGGAAGGGAAAACCGAGCGGGTGGCGGGGCGGGGATCGGCCTGGCGGTCCAGGTAGTCCGAGCTGACTGCGGGGAGAGTTGGTGGCTCCCTGCCGGGGCGCGCGCCCAGGTGCGGGAGGCGAGCACGCTTCCCCGTCGCGCTTGGACTGGGAATTGCGGAGCGTGAGCAGAGCTCCGAGTCACGCGTGAGGATGTGGTCCCGGGAGAGTTATGGGTCTGCGGGACGAGTCCCTGGAATTGAAGCGATTTGGCCCGCGAACTTGTTAACTGGATCCTGCGCTGCCCTTGTTGGGCCCCGAGAAATAAGTCCTTATTAATAGTTACACGAGTAGGGCCACACCCCTTTATGTGGACAGTCCCACCAGCAAGCGGTCGCTGACCGTTGAGTTTGTGTCTCATTCATTTGCAGGCTGAGGACGCAGCTCCTGTTATAAATGCACACCCCGGGGTGCACAAGAACCCCAAACCCTACCAGTGTCTTCTATTAAGTACCTGTCCAAGGATGCAATGACCCTTTCAGAGCTGCAACGACGGATCTGGGAGGGGTCGCAGTATGCTGTACCCCAGCCCCACCGCCAACAACCTTCTGTTCTGGAGTAGAGGGGGCTTTGCCGTGGACCATCTGAAAATGCTTGCAGCTTTCCGTCTGCGGTTTGGGTGACTTATCAAAGGCAGTAGTAACAGTTGTCACACTGACGAGTTCTCTGACATCTAAGAAACCTCTCTACACTTTCCTGAGGGAGAAGCAATGTGTTTAAGATCAAGTGATTAATTTAATTAAAGGTTTAAATTTAGCCTTGGAGCTAATGGGTAACTCTACATTGAAATTCCACTCCATTTCAAGTTCAGGAAAGTAAATTGAGTAATGCAGGGCAAATACACCCTTCCAGAGACATGCCGCCAGCCTGGAGGAGGAGATATGGGTGAGTTCAGGTTACAGTGGCTTAGGCCAAACTCGGCACATGGCCCTTTACATGAACAGTTGTTCATTTTTTATTTTATGCCATTTTTAGGCCTTTTGAAAAAGTGGAACCAAGAGTCTAGAGCAGCCTTATTGCAGCTAAGTGACCAGCTCTGTGTAATTTCATTAGGATTTTAATTACTCTGTTTAACTTCTTGAAACTCCCAAGTTACTCTATTACAACTAACTTAATTTACTTGACCACTGTTTGGTTGTGCTGGCAGGCAGTGTTTAAAAAAACCACCTCCACTGCACATGTAAAAGAAAGACTTTTTAAATCACAAAAGTGATATATATTAATTGCAGAACATTTACAGAATAAGTAAAGAGAAGTAGGGGAAAAAAAGCTCCATTAACAACCTCATCTTGTATGGAAATAACTATTACAATTTTGATTCCTTCCTGTGTTTATTAAACAGGTTAAAGCAGGCTGTCTCTTGTGATCTTTACTTGCTGTGTTTCAATTATCCTCCTTTTAAGAATATTTTTCTATAGCATCATTGTATTTATTTATTTTTATATAGCATCATTTTAATGACTGCACAGTGTTCAATTTGATGGAGAAACTAGAATTATTAAGCCTATGCCCTACATTGAACATTTAGGATGTTTCCCCTTTGCTGTTATAAAGAGTGATGATGAAATCCTCTATTTTTCTAAAGCTTGCTACTTATCCAGTATTATTTTCCTAGGTTAAATAGATGCTGGGGCAAGATGATCTGGCCCCGATCATGTTTTTAAGGCTTTCTATCCAGAAAAGTTGCTACAATCTGCTTCCTCACTCTTGCCAGCATTGGATATTAAACTTTTTCATTAATATTCATTTATTTGCCCATTCAGGCTATTTAAGGGTTAAATATGCAAACTAATATCAAATATTTAGTAAGCATCAAACAAGAATTAACTGGTTCTGTGATCTTATGGCAATCAGGAGAGAAACAATTTATTGTTCACCTACTATGTGCTGGGCTTCCCTAGTGGCTCAGATGGTTAAGAATCTGCCTGCAATGTGAGAGACCAGGGTTGGATCCCTGGGTCAGGAGGACCCCTGGAGAATGGAATGGTTACCCACTCCAGTGTTTTTGCCTGAAGAATCCCATTGAGAGAGGAACCTGGTGGGCTACAGTCCATGGGGTCGCAAGGAGTCGGACCTGACTGAGCAACTAACACTTAGTTACTTTACTATGTGCTAGGCGACTTCACTTTCACTCTTCACTTTCATGCACTGGAGAAGGAAATGGCAACCCACTCCAGTGTTCTTGCCTTGAGAATCCCAGGGACGGGGGAGCCTGATGGGCTGCCGTCTATGGCCATGGTCGCACAGAGTCGGACATGACTGAAGCGACTTAGCAGCAGCAGCAGCAGGCGATGGCACCCCACTCCAGTACTCTTGCCTGGGAAAATCCCATGAATGGAGGAGCCTGGTAGGCTGCAGTCCATGGGGTCGCCAAGAGTCGGACATGACTGAGCAACTTCACTTTCACTTTTCACTTTCATGCACTGGAGAAGGAGATGGCAACCCATTCCAGTGTTCTTGCCTGTGAGAATCCCAGGGAAGGGGAAGCCTGATGGGCTGCCGTCTATGGGGTCGCACAGAGTCGGACACGACTGAAGTGACTTAGCAGCAGCCACAGAATATTTCTAATTCTTGTGTTTATGACCACACTGCAACGAGGGGAGGGGAGTTATCATCAATAGTTTACAAATGAGACTCAAAAAAATTAAACGATTAGCCCAAGGTCAGTAGCTCTTAAAGAGCCTGGGCCAGGATGCAAATTCAATTCCAAGACCCATGCATATTCTTGCGCCCTCTGCTGGTGAGCACATTTTATAGGGGCGTGCTGTCTGCACATTTAATTTCATATACTTACCGAAGGTCAACTATAATAGCACTAAAACAAGCTTTGGAGGAAGGGATCCGGGTGTCAAGAGCAAGTCTCTTAACTTCTCCAAGCCAGTTTCCTCTGGGTTATTTTGAGGTACAAATGAGATGGCTTGAGAAGTGTTTTATAAACTTTAAAGTACTTTTTAAAATGTCTGTTATTTATACCATACTCATCTACTTGCTCCCTGAATTTTTCCAAATTCACTTATTTTTCACCTATTTATGCATGGATTAAGTATTATTAAGCAACTTTTATGTGCACAGCACTGTCCTGCTACAAAAGGGATAAAAAGAAGTATAGCTTTTAACCCTTGTGCCCTTGACACCGGAAGTAATGAAAACCAAAAGCTCAGGACACATTGAAGTAAGATGGACTCTGATTAAGTGATCAATTGAGCAATCTGACTGGACTGTCTATACATGTCATCATAGTGTGAAGAAGTGGTTTTTATTTGAGGGGAGGCCTCAGGCAAGAGCCAGGATTTAAGCTGACCTGGGAAATGGAGGAAGGAAGGAGAAGGTCAGTTCAGGAAGAGAAAATTCTGCAAATTCCTCGTGGACTGCAACCACAAAAAACTAGAACATGAAGTCTAATTCTTTCTGGTTTACCAAGTTTTTTTTTTTTTTTTTTACTTTCATGTTGCCCCTTCCAAGCACCCATTCTGAAAACTAATTGCATGCACAAACTGTTTTGATTGACATATATGGGAGTCAATTAAAAAAGAAAGAAAAAGCCTATTAATACAAGTAATCACTGACCCTTTTAAAAAAAATCCAGCAGACCAAAAAGTCTGAAAATTTGCTTTGAGATGACTATGTTAAGAAAATACATTTCAGATGCTTCCCTGAGGTTTCGTCAGTCTTCCAAAAGGAGATTGTTTATGCCCATCATGCTACCTACAATTGCAGAATGTTTATGATATTGGCATTTAAAAATCAATGAATTCTTTGTATTACTTTGATACTTGAATTATAACAAACTCTTGATTTTATTTTGTTTGAAATTAACCTGTTTTTTTTTAAATTATACTGATTATGCATGAATAAGCATGTCATGTATAAAGAAGGGGCTTCCCCAGGGGCTCACTGGTAAGGAATCCACCTGCAATGCAGGAGATGCAGGAGACGATCCCTTGGTGGGGAAGATCCCCTGGAGGATGGCTATGGCAACCATTCCAGTATTCTTGCCTGGAGAATCCCGTGGACAGAGGAGCCTGATGGGCTACAGTCCACGGGGTCGCAGAGTTGGACATGACTGAAGCAACTGAGCATGCACACATGTACAAAGAAAGCACTTCTCATGTAATTATAACTCCTGAACATGCAAATTACATATGGTGCCAGCTTCTAGATGAAGGCTCCCCTAGACTGTGCACAGAACAACAGGACTAGAAGGCTCTGTGTCTCCCAGTATAAAAGCATTATTTTATAGCATTTGTGTTTGCTCAGGTCACTCTCACATCAGAGTGGGATGAATGTGGCCAGATTCTGAGGGAAACATCACCTCTTTGCTGCTGGGAAGATCAGCTGGGCTAATTAGTGGCCCATAGTAACCTTCACTGATAGGTGGGCAAACTACATGAAGGGACAGCTCAGAGCAACTGAAATGCAAATGCCTACCAAGCATTTGAAAGAAGAAGAAATGAGTGATGGACATTCTTATTGGAACAACCTTTCTGGAAAGTCATTTGGTAAAGGTATCATGAGCCTTAAAATCGTGCTTGAGAACTTGGGCTTGGGAGTCACACTGCCCGGGTTAAATTTGGGGCCCACTATCACAGTTTTGAGAACACTGAGTATGCTATGCTTTGTGCTTCAGTTCTGACACCTGTGAAATGGGAATGGTAATATCTACTTTGTACGTTGATAGCATTGTTACTAGGATTCAGAGCAGTAATGGTGCAGTTAATGCATGGAAAAGGTAACCACTCAAGAAATGTAGTTACTATAATAATTCTCAGGAGCTATTGAGAAACAAGGTCAAACATGTATGCACAAAAATATTCATCACAGCATTGTTTAAAGAATACTTGGAAAAAGGAAACCCTAAATGTGGAGCAATGGAAAAACTAAGTAAAAAATGGTTTTCTCAAACAATGGGATATTGTGCTTCTAATTTTTTTTTTAAATTATCTTTACCAAGCTTTCTTAATGACATGAAAAATGTTTTTTTGAAACAATGCTGACACAAACAGAATAGAATAGAAACTAAACAGATCACAATATCTCAACTTTGTGAAAAAATAGAATTGTTTTAAATATTAATATGGGCCTAAAGGGTACATGTGACCAAAAGGTTAAATAATTGGCTAAGACTGGTAGGATTATGGTGACTTTTATTTGCTTCTTTTTGCTTATATAAATAGAAATAAGCGTGTGGTCATTATAGAAGCTGCTTTCCAATGAATACTTTTAAAAATATTTTTTAAATGCCTGGAAATAAAGCTTGAAAGAAAATATGGTCAAATGTTAACTGGTGGAATTATTGGGGAACTTTTTTCAATTTCTTTAGGGATATTAGGAGGCAACTAGCTTTCTTTGCTACAGATGGGTAGGAGGTGGTTAGCCAGAGAGAAGGAAATTCTTTTAGGAAGGAAACCAAGTATGAATGAAGGTGCTGAGCCAGGGATAAGAAAGGAAAGGACTTTTTGGAACTGGCTGGCAATGAACAGACCTCCCAGAACAGCGACATTGAAAGGACTGTAGTAGGGACTTCTCTGGTGGTCCAATGGTAAAGATACCGTGATTCCAATGCAGTGGGGGCAGGTTCAGACCCTGGTCAGGCAACTAAGATCCCACATGCCTCATGAACAACAACAACAAAAAAAACCTACAGCAGTGAATAATGGGAAATAACACCAAATAACAGTATTTATTACTGTTACAGGGCCAGATCATGAGGGATCTGTAATCTAAAGGAAGAAATTTGAACCTATGGGTACTGGAGACCCATAGGTGATTTTTTTGAACAAGAAGTGACAAGTGTGTTGAGAGCCAAACTGAAGGACTATAAGCAGGACTATTAATTTGGCCAGTGTGCACATGGGGTTGAACAGAGAGTCAAGAGTGGAGAGGGTTTTTTCCTTCAATCTTCCATTTACGTATTTATTCACTCAGTGTGCTTTGAGCTCCTGCTTTATGCCATGCTCTCTGCCAGGCCTAGTAATGCAAGGTTCCAGGTTTTGAAGGGTTAGAAGTCTGGTGAAAAAACTGGTGAGAGAGAGCAAAGGGAACGAGGATGGGTTCCCTTTTAGGTGCAAGCCCCGAGACGGTCATTTCTACTTAATAATTTGACTGAATTCTCATCAAAGTCCTGCTGTTGATTCTATCGAATATACACAGAAAAAGAGGCTCAGACAAGTTAAGCCTCTGGGGTCGTGCTTAACTGGATAATTAAGCTGGTCCCTGGATAATTTTTTCCTTAACGTCTTAGGATGCATGTCCATGTCACAGGGAGTGTCTGAATCCTAGGGGTCAGAGAGGCCCCACGGGGAAGGTGGTATTTGAACTTGGATTGTAGTGTACATATGAGACGGGGCATTTCAGGCCACGCAAAGGCACAAGGACAATAATGTTGGGACTCTATTACAACAATGTGGGCTCGAGGCAGTAGCACTTGGAATTGGCAGTGAGAATGGAAAAGAAGGGTCAAGGGCATGAGGCATTGAGGAGAAACTGGCTTCCAGATTTCCAACCTGGGGGGCAGCTGTAATTCCTGAAACAGGCAACAATACCCTGGGAAGGGGAGCCCAGATGAGAGGGGAAGAAGCTGGCTGCATTCTGGCAGGAGTTCCTGGTCTACACTCTCATACAGGGGCCCAGGGAGAGGTAGGAAAGTATCATTTTACTAAATCATAACTTAATTAGATGGAATGAGAAGAAGACTCTGTGTTGCTTGTCACAACCCCCTAATCTGATTACAGATAGGCTCGCAGGGGGAATGGCAGAGGACACTGGTCTCTGGAGCCCCTACACTGGCCATAATCACTCACTCATTTGCCCTTTGAGACAGTTCAGAGTCAAAACAGGATCCCGCCCCCCTTTTGTGATGTACCCAAGAGAAGGTGTTAGAAACAAGCCATTCTAGAACTGGGCTCATTTCAGCCACATTCAAGGATCCCTTTGATCACAGGTGACCAATACCCAAGTCAAAGTGGCTTAAGGAGAATTTATTCTATTTATAATATCTAAAGGTATAGGAAGGTTTCCGGACTTCCCTCGCAGTCCAGTGGTTAAGCCTTCACCTTGCAACTCAGGGGGAGTTGGAAAGGGGTGTGGGTTCAGGCCTTGGTGGGGAGCTAATCTCCCACATACTTCTCATCAAACAAACAGGCCATAAAAACAGAAACAATATTGTAAAACATTCGATGAAGACTTTGAAAATGGTTCACATAAAAAAAAGTCTTAAAAAAAATAAGGATATATGAAGGTCTCAAGGAACACAGAAATAGGAATACAGGTGGCTCCCAGTCACAGAAAGTATGTCGATCTGAACACTTAGGAGCCTGCCTTTTCTTGCCCCCTTAACCTTTTCTAGCTCCTGGTTCACACACTCCCTCTGCAGATTCTGTTCTTTTAGTCCACTGGGCAAGAAACAGGGCCCTGGACAGATTCTCACCTTTATAACCTACAGAGTCTGGACCCTCTGGTTTCCTTCTCAGATTTACAAAGGAGGACTGATTGGCAGAGCTTGTGTGGAGCAGGCCCTGGACTTCTCATCTTGGCTAACAGGCATTCACTCCCAGAGGCAGATGGATGGTCACAGGGGGAGGGGCATTCCCAGAAGAAAGGAAGTGCGGGGCAGGTAAAACAGTAAAGTCTAGCCTACTGGGACACTTTTCTAACTTCTCTAGGTCAAATTTCCTTGCTTGGGAAATGGAGATACACACTCTTATCTTGGAGCTTACTACTGTAAAGAGTAAAGAGGATGGGACTTCCCTGATGGTCTAGTTGTTTAGAATCCGCCTGCCAATGCTGGGGACATGGGTTTGATCCCCAGTCCAGGAAGATTCCACATGCTGTGGAGCAACTAAGCCCATGCCTCACAACTACTGAGCCTGTGCACCTAGAGCCTGTTTTCTGCAACAAGAGAAGTCACCGTAATGAGAAGCCCTCACACCACAAAGAAGAGCAGTCCCCACTCACCACAACTAGAGAAAGCCCTGGGCAGCAAGGAAGACCCAGCAAAGCCAAAAAAAAAAAAAAAAAAAAATTAAAAAGAGTAAAGAAGATAAAAAGGCTTCCCTGATGGCTCGGATAGTAAAGAATTCCCCCCAACTCCGCCCCCCCCCCAACACACACACACACACACACACACACACACACACACACACACACAATGCAAGAGACCCGAGTTCGATCCCTGGGTCAGGAAGATCCCCTGGAGAAGGAGGGAATGGCTACTCACTCCAGTATTCTTGCCTGGGATATCCCATGGACAGAGGAGTCTGGTGGACTACAATTCATGGGGATGCAAAGAGTTGGACACAACTTAGGGACTAACACTTTCACTTTCAGAGAGGATGAAAAGATGTTGCTGGTACTCACTCTTCCCACCAAGTGCTTCTACAGGCAAAAAAGAGACTAGGACTTCCCTGGTGGTTCAGTGGTTAGGACTTGGTGCTTCCACTTTAAGGACGCAGGTTCAATCCCTGGTGGGGGTACTAAGATCGCACATGCTGCACCATGATGTCAAAAAATAAATAAAAAAGTTAGAAAAGAGAAAACTGACAGCTTGAGGGGTCTGTTGGTGAAGCTCAAAGCAGAACATTTATTTGAGGTCTTTTTAGCATAAAAATGTGTGAGCTAGGGGAATTTAGCATATGATAACTGACATCTCAAATTAGTAAAGATAAGATAAATTATTTAGTCAGTGATGCCAAGATTACTGGGTTGCCAGTTGGGAAAAAAAAAAGTAGATCCCTCACAGTTTATACCAGGTTAAATTCCCAATGGAAGAAAGATTTAAATGCAAAAAAATGAAATCATGTAAGTAGTTAGGAAAAGTGCCAAAGACCTTAGCAAAAGAGCTCAGAACCTGTACTCATGTTTGCCTTGTTCAACACTGAAACTCCAGCCCTTGAAGCAGTGCTTGGGACAGAGTCAGAACTTAATACATTTTTTGTGGAAAGAATTAATGAGAGAATATTTTAAAAATCAGCTCAGATAGGGGAGAAGCCTTTGTAAATACGACATAAAACCCAAGAGCAATGAAAGCAAAGGTAAATTGGGACTTCCTTGGTGGTCCAGTGATTTTAGACTCTGTGCTGCCAGTGCAGGGGGTACAGGTTCAATCCCTGGTAGAGGAACTATTATAGAATCCCACAGGCCATATGGCTTGGCAAAGATTATTTTAAAAAGATTTTTAAAATATAAAAACAAAATGGGTAGGGAATTCCCTGATGGTCCAGTGGTTAGGACTTGGTGCTCTCATTTTGGTGGCCTGGGATCAGTCCCTGGCCTGGAAACTAAGATTCCACAAGTGGCACACTGCATCCAAAATGATACTAAATATTGCTTTAAAAAAAGCAAAGGAAAATTTAGCTACTATATACATATGTATAAAACAAATGAGGTGGGGGGCGGGGCAAGGGAAGCAGACTAATCAAAAGACAACCATACTGGAGGAAAACATTTGCAAATTCAATTTGCAAAAGGCACCTTTCTTTAATATTTAAAGAAATCTTAAATGTCAATTAAAGAAAAGCCAACAATCCAAGAGAAACATAGGCAAATTATATGAAGAAATAGCTCCCAGAATAAGAAATACAAGTGGGTCTTGCACATTCAGAAAATAAAAGGATACTCCTCCTTCTGCATAATTAAAAAAAAAAAAAGAAAACTCTAATGGGATACAAGTTTCACCAATCAGATTGGCCAAGGTCAGAAAGGTTGAAAGTACATTGTCTGTTGTGACTTGGTTAAGGGATCGGAAACAGATACTCTGATGAAGTGTAGACTGGGAGCACTCTTCAGAGAGCACGTGGACCATGCACTCTGCCCTGTGACCTACTTCCAGAAATCTGCCCTACAGATATACTAACACATGTACAGAAGAATATTCAGGATTATATTTGTTGGAATGTTCCTTGTAATAGGAAACTATTGGAAAAAACCATCACAGGGCTGGTTAACAAATTTTGGCACATCCACATAATGAAAAATTGTGCAGCTGTTGAAAGAATGAAATAACTCTCTATGAATATTTATGAAAAAGTCTCCAAGATGTAGTGTCATCGGAAAAAAAGAAAGCTGCAGGGGCAATGTGTATTTTATGCTCCTTATACTAAATAACAAATAACAACCCACATACCTACTTACTTGTACTGTGTAGAGATGATTTCTTGGAGAATTCCCAAGAACATGGGAAAGGTGGTTGCTTCCTGGGAATGAAGCCAGGTGGTTGGAGAACAGAGGGGTAACTTTTCATTCTCAACTCTTTGATACCTTTTGAATTTTGCTTCACGGACATGTATTATCTCTTCAAATAGTAAATTAAGAACAATGTGGGTTAATTGAGCATTCTGCCCCGAAGTATATCCACAATTGATTTAATGTGAAAAGGTTTTAACTGACTTAGGTTATGCTAATGAACTCCCCCTCCCAAATCTCTGAAATTAAAATTCAGGAGAAGACGCAGCACGCCTATCCCGGGACTTGGTCTGCTGGGCACAACAGCAGCGGCCCCCTTTCGGAAGAGAACAGAACCTTGCAGGGTGTTTGGCACATCACGAAGCTGCCCTACAAATGTGAGTTCCTGTCTGTGGGAAAGGAAATGCTCTGGGAGAGGAGCTGGAGGGAACCTCCGCTCCCCTGGCAAGGACAACAGGCTGATGAACGGCTGGTGCTGGGAGCAGCGCCTTGGGAGACCAGGAAATCCAAGGTCATATAGGGTCCGCATTCTTCAGCCTAGCACAGTCCCCTGCACACAGTAAACACTCAAAAAAAAAAAAAAAGCATTCGCATTTCCGGAGTGAATGAAAGTACCAAGAGTTACCGGGGGATCTTGCCTAAGGGTGGTGTCAAATGCTGTTGGAAAGCTTTGGGGAAGTCCCATAAATAGATGACATTTAGCCTGGGGCTTTAAGGAGGAATCCCCCAGACTTCCCTGGCGGTCCAGGGCTTAAGGTTCTGTGCTTGTAATGCAAGGGGCATGAGTTCTATCCCTGGCCGGGAACTAAGGTAGACCAGAAATTTAAAAACAAAACAAAACAGCCGGCGGACAAGGGGGATAAAACGGGATTTTAGGCAGAGAGAACAAGTTACCTTTGGACAGAAGAGCGGAGGGAGAGGAGCTCATAGAACACCTATCTGTCCTGCTTAGCGGGCTCAGCCGCTCAGCGCTGTTCGACTCTTAGCCACCCCATAGATTATAGCTCACCAAGGTCCTCTGTTCGTGGGATTTCCCAAAGCAAGAACTCTGCAGTGGGGTGACATTTCCGTCTCCAGGAGATCTTCCCAACCCAAGGATCAAACCCGAGTCTCCTGCACTGGCAGACTGATTCTTTAGCGCTGAGCCACCAGGGAAGCCCCCTGTCGTGTTTGGAGCAGCCATTATGTGGTCAGTTACCTCTGAGGGCATTGCGTGTGTTGGCAGCTGTCTGACAAAATGAGCTCAAAAAGGTCCAAAACTGACAGACAGGAAAGAGAACAACCAGGTCGCATTCACTTGAACAGAGAGGAGGCTTCAGGAAGGGAGGGCCTCACTTGGAACCCATCCCTACCTCAAAGGCTAACTGTGAGATGTGGGCGGAGCCGAGCTCGCAGCCTATCAGATCCAGTTCCTCCTTGGTAAACCGCCCCCTTCATTATAAATATTATCTCTGACAGCCACAGATAATGGAGGGCCACGATCTGTAAATGCTTTAGAAATCCTAAACTGGTTTTTAAAATTTTGTCAACAAAACCCACCCTGAGCTGATCTGAAGCTACTCATAGACTTAATTGATCTCACTCCATGTGTCTGTATATACGTTCTGCTGTGGCAATAGGCGTAATTGATTACAGGATGCTATGCTAGACACTGCTGAGGGGTTCTATAACATATCCTGGGTGACCATGCTGCTTTTCTAAAATTTGGAAAATTCTGAGTTCTGAAACACATTAAGCCCCAAGAGTTTTGCCAGGATTTGTGAGCTAAAAGACCAAAACAGGTAATGTCTAAAATAAAAATAGTATAATGCCCTGGCTATAAAAGAAGAAGAAATCAAAGAATAGAAATGTATAAAAATAGGATGCATATTTCATTATGTAAATGCTAGGGCAGGACTACACCAGAAGACTTAACACAAACTGGGGAGAGTGATAGACACCCCTCCTGTGGGGTGGCTGCTGCTGCTGCTAAGTTGCTTCAGTTGTGTCTGACTCTGTGCGACCCCATAGACGGCAGCACACCAGGTTCCTCTGTCCCAGGGATTCTCCAGGCAAGAGTACTGGAGTGGGTTGCCATTTCCTTCTCTGCCTATGGGGTGAGGGTGGCCCCTAAAGTGGACTTTTCTTTTTTTTTTAAATAATAACTTGTTTGTGTGCTTTTATTATTTATCCATTTATGATATGCCAGGTCTTAGTTGTGCCAGCTATGCCAGTTATGCCAGCTATGCCAGGTCTTAGTTGTGGCATGCAGACTCTTTAATTGAGGCATGTGGGATCTAGTTCCCTGACCCAGGTCCCCGGCATTGGGAGTGCAAAGTCTGAGCCACTAGACCACCAGAGAAGTCCCAAAGTAGACTTTTGAAGGTGGCAATTCAAATGAAACTGATAAAGTTGTATACACTTTTTTGCAACTCAAATACTAGGAGTGACATTGCCGTAATTTTCCAAAATGGTGAGTAACTGTTGGTAAAGTTCTGATACAAAAAAAAAAATAGTCTCCCTCAATCTACTCAATAGCTGCATTCCTGGAAAATCTAGTGCATATAAAAACCATGCAAAATTACTTTCTGTTTCTTTGTAAAACATAGTTAGGTTTTAGTCCCAGATGATTATAATGAGGTTTTTTTGCTTACTTACAATATATGTTTTAATGACAGGTTAGGAAGAGATTCAGGATGCAGGACAAGTCTTTGTCCTGGGCAACTGCCTTACACATGGTGCCTTTCGTCCCTGGCCCCACATGTTACATGTCAGTAGTGTTCCCCATTCAGATCATTATGACAACTAGAAATGCCCCTCCCATTTCTAAAACCCTTTGGATGGTAACCTCCAAGGGGAACACTGCTCATCTGCAGCCACCCTCAGAACCACCAAGTGGAGAGCAAGGCTTGGTGGATGAGCAATGGAGTTCCAAGGCACGCATAGTCCAGCTGAGGAATCTTGCAATCGAGTCTGGACTGAGCAGTTTGGAATTGAAGAACCTTGATTTTCCCAGAAACGAAGGCTCAGGAAACACATAGGCTTTGAATACCTAAGTTCCTCATCAGGGGTGCCAGCATGGCACTGTGGCTCTCTAATTGATGGCTGAACTGCAGGAGGTTTTGGCCTCTGGCATCACTGTCCCCCCCCCACCGCCACCCCTATCAGTGAGGTGGCACCTTCTCCAAGGGCCAATGGGCCATGCAGTACTTGGCTGATCTGCCCAGGTTGGGGCATGTCAAGCAGTCCATGGCTGCTCACCTTCCTGTAAAACTCACTCTCCAAGTCTCAATATATCTTAAGGGTGAGGAGTTAAACACAGCAGTCTGTTCACCATAGCCAAAAGGTGGAGGCAAACTGAGTGTGCTTCCATGGATGAATGGGCCCCCAAATGTGGCCCATACATACAGTGGAATATTAGTCAGTCTTAGGAAGGAAGGAGATTCTGGCACATGCTACAGCGTGTGAATGAAACTTGAAGACATCATGCCAAGTGAAACAAGCCAGTCACAAAAGACAGATACTGTTGGATTCCGGTCTCTAGAGCAGTCAAATTCAGAGACAGGAAGTGGAATGGTGGTTGCCAGAGGATGGGAGAAGGGAATGGGGAGTTATTGTTGAATGGGGACAGAGTTTCGGTTTTGCAAGATAAAGAGAGTGCTAGAGATGGACGGTGGCCATGACTGCACAACACCATGAAAGGTACTTAATGCCATTGTACTGCACTCTACTGTACTTAATGCCACTTAAGAATGGTTAAGATGGTAGATTTCATGTCAAGTGTATTTTAGCACAAATAAAAATTTAAAACAAAGAATGAAGGCACTGATGGAAAGACTGGGAAGCAAGTATGAACTCTGCCATTGACCAGGTTGTTGTGGATCTTGGCCAGGTTAACCTCTCTGGGTCTTAGTCTCCATACCTGTGAAACAGGGATAGCAATGTACTCTTCTTGGGGTGGGAGTGCATTACCAGATTCACCCAGGATCGTGTGTGTGTAAGCCACGGGGCAGGCTGTCTACACTCAGGAAACATGGTTGTTATTATGCATGCACATTTCACTTACTGCTCCTGAAAGCAATCTTTTCCCCTCAGACACTCCCATAGAAGCAGTTGGGGGTGTCCAGCCCAACAGCAGGGTTAGATGGACATTAACAAAGAAGAATGACTGGAGACTGGAGACCCAGGGAAGTGTGAGTAGAAGCTTCCTGGGTCTTCCTGCCTGGGGATCAGCAGCCTTCTCACCCACAGTGAACCATCCTCAGAAGTGTTTTAGGCAACTTCGCTGTATCTAGAGAAAGCCCTTCTTATCCAACCCCCACTCCCAGAAGGACACATCTCCTTAAGTGTAAAACCTTCACTATTCCCATTTAGACTCTCAAGGAGAGTTGATAATAGTTGTTGACAGCAGCAAGTGTTCATTTTCTTTTGTTTTGGTTAAACAATAATTTGATTGGAAAAATGCTTCCTGGTGCAGTAATTAATGATCGGCTGGAGCTGATAACACCTGAGGTAAAAGCAAAAGGCACTTAACCCAGCTAGTCATTAGCTACCAGGAAAAATGTTAGACCTGGAGGGTAATCTGTGCTGGTACAAACTCTAAGATTAGTAGGAAGAAAGAGGAAAAAAAAAAACAAAACCCTAAGCCATTTCTTTTTGTGAAATGTAAAGTTTAAAAATGGAGCATTTTGTTGCCATAGACACCATTCCTGGCTCTGGGCTGTCCTCCACTCCTGAATCCAGCCACACAGCAATTAGACACAGTTTTCAGCAGGGCAGCAGAGCCTCCCAAGTACCTATAATGAATATCTGTAGCTCCAGGCTTCCGCGGAAATCCTCAAGCCTTCACTTGTCACCGTAATTTCCTTGGGAAGTGTTTCTAATTACACATTTCTTGCTGCCTGCTCCAGGTCAAGTCTTCTTGTGTACAATATACGAATTACATAAAACCTCAAAACGGTGAGGGGGACCCTGGAGTGGTCCAAAGTTCTCTGTAGTTGTTTTTTAACTTAGTAGTTAAGCATTACTGGGTTTAATAGGGCATCATTTGCATGAGCAAAAATGTTTAAAGAACAGCATGTGCCTTGTTTTTTATAAATCTCGTAGAGGTCAGACCCATTTCAGCA
The DNA here is from genome assembly GCF_019923935.1 of Bubalus bubalis. Classification (NCBI taxonomy): domain Eukaryota; kingdom Metazoa; phylum Chordata; class Mammalia; order Artiodactyla; family Bovidae; genus Bubalus; species Bubalus bubalis. The sequence goes on along the minus strand of NC_059178.1, from coordinate 28,660,419 downwards.
AGACATTTATATAGTAACAGAATCTCCATCGCCAACACATGCTCTGTTTCTTTTAAGTGCTATAGCAGGGTCTGTGTGAAGAGGAACTTCATTCTTTTGTATTATCTCCTGGGGCCTGCCACTTAGGGGACTCCTGGCAGTTTAGTTTCCTGGAGGTGGACTCTTGGTTTTGGTAATTCTCCAAGATGTCAATCTCCGCTCACTGTTCTTAAAGAAAATTGAAGTCAAGTTAAATCTCAATCCAGATGCTACTGTATGGACGGTAAATTTTCTTTGGGTTTGAATAAATTGGAGGATATTCTAGCTCTTGAAGAAGAGGCAAAAATAGGTTTTCTAAAAGGGTAGGTTTGTTTGGACTGGGGGTTCCCCTCCTTACAGGGGAGCTCTAAATTCCACTAACCTCTCTAACTTGCCTTGGAGTACTGAGTCAATGCTCACAGGTAGGGACCCTCTGAGCACCTTGGTGGGGCTGAGGAGTTGGGCTCAGCAGACCCCCCAGGCAGTGTCCATTTGGGGAGGGCTGGTCCTGGCCCCAGCTTGCAACTGATGCTGATGCAAGAACATGCTCTGACCCTGGTCCCTAAGGAGTCTCAGCAGAAAGTGGCATCTGCTGCAAGATATGGCATTTGCTCCAGGCTTGCCTCTGCCCACTGGCTCCTCCTCCCAGTCTCTAAATGTTGATACCTAGGGCTCAATCCAGGACCTCTTTTCTCTGCCTGTACTCAATTCCTAAGTGACCTCACCCAGTGACAAGGCCCTAAACTAATACTATCTGTAGAAGATTGTGTTTTCCAGAGTTGGCCCCAACAGTGATGTCTCCATCCTCTATGCTCATCTACAATGTGGTCTTCACACTCTTTTCATGGAGAGAAGGGATCTATATCAACCACCGTTTCATCCCACCTTGAATCCTGGCAGGCTCTAACTCTCCAGTAGCCCACAGAATGCAGTGGGAATGATTTCCGAGGCTAAGTTAGGAAATATCTTGTTTACTGATAGTCTCACCTTTTGAAGCCCTGAGCTGCCATGTAAGTAGTCCAACTACCCCAAGACTGCCATGATATAAGGAGCTCAAGCCACATGGAGAAGCCACATTAAGTGTTCCAGTTGACAGCCTCTGCCGAGGTCCCAGTGATTAGCCAGAGTCAATTGTCAGATTTATAAATGAGGATATTTCCAGGTGGTTCCAGTCCCAGCCCTCATGTTGCTCCTAACGCTTGAGTCTTCCAAGCTCAGACCCCAAAATTGTAAAGTAGGAACTACACTTTCCTGCTATATGCTGCCTCTGAATTTCTAACCCCAAAATTGATGGGTAGATGAAATAGATTTTTTAAGCTATGTTTTGGGGTCATTTCTTTTTTTAAAAAATATGTATTTATTTGGCTGCACTGGGTCTTAGTTGCAGCATGTGGGATCTAGTTCTCTGACCAGAGATTGAACCTGTGCCCCTTGCAGTGTAAGCATGGTGTCCTAACCACCGAACTCTTTTAAATCTTACTTCTCTTTAATCCCTCAAGTATATTTATATATATTCTTGAGACTATATGGAGTTGCCCAACTCTCTCTATATATACATGGAGTCCAGTGACTATAAATTTCTCAAGAAACAGGATTTTTTCTTTGATTCATCACTGTTGCTTTTCCGCCCTGGTCTTTGCACTGTTCATGTGTGTTCATTACACCGTGTGTGCTGGTGGAATTCACGAAGAAGCAATTGTGTCCAGTGTGTGTTTTACCTATATTTAATAACCCTGGAATGTAGTAGCTGCTCAATTAATACATGTGCTTAGTGACTGGATCATGATCTACTAACTGCAGGACATGTAAGGGGAAAGTAAGCATAAGAGCTGGTCTTGGCCTTCAGTTACTGTTTATGCCTTGCCCAACAATGAAAGAGCTATCCCAAGGCAGTATGTGATTATGATTTGTTGACAAAAGTTTGTGGGAAGTAGAGAAAGCTTTTCTAAGCCTATATAACCAAAGTCATAAAATATAAAGGAGAAGACTGTTTGTACTGCATAAAAATGAAACATTCTGCACATTTAAAAAAAAATCATAAATATGTTTTTAAGGCAAATGGAAAGCCAGGAAAAAGTTGTCGATGTATTAGCAGAGATATAAAATATTTTTAATATTTCAAGAGATATTTTATGTCAATAAGAAAAAGATGAATAGTTTTCAGTTAGGGAAACAATATAAACACTCAAAACAAACAAAAAATGTAAATAGTGAACAAAAGGGAGAACACCTTCAACCTCATTAGCCCATAGAAATTTATAGTAAAACCACACTAAAATAACATGTTTCTTTATCAAATTGGCAAAGTATTTTCCTTAAGATAATCTGCAATGTTTAGCAAGATTAGGAAGGCTGAAAATTGATGTTTAAAGTTGCATGTCAAAAACCTTTCAAATGGGCATGCATTTGAACATCCAGCATTTCCACATCCCCAAATTTATGCCTGAGAATTTATTGCTGAAGTTTGCCAAGATCTGTACACAAGATACTTCATGAAGTACTGATCTTAATAGCAGAAAATTGGGATTAATGTCCAGCCATTGGGATTTAGTTGGTTAAATAAATCATAACACCACTCTGTAATATAACATTATATTACATTTATATAACATATATAATCATTTCAAGTGCTGATCTGAAAAATATTTAGTGAAGTGGGAACATATTCATGTTATACAGTTAAAGATTCAATGTATCAAGCAAATGTAGAGTCATGTTCTTTTTCATTCATTTTCATATATATTTCCATTATCAAAAAGATGCATAGAAGAAGCCTAGAAAGATTTACACCAAAATTTTCAGAATCCTGTGATTTTATTTTTTCTTACCTTTTTTGCGTTTCTAAGTTTTCTACACTAACGCTCTTTTATATTCAGGAAAAAAAAATTACCATTATTTCTTTTAAGCTGTGTAGAAGGTTGCCCCTGCAGGGAAGGTGGAAATGCCAGTTCTGATTGCTTCCTTTGAAAATCTCTCAAGGCGCCACGGGCACACATTTATAAGAGCCCATTCTGTCCTGAGAATAGAGTGGGTGTGGGAGGAACCTGGGTGAATGTTTTGTGCTCGCAGCTCAACCTGTAGCAAACCTTTAGGACTGTGGGAATAGGTGCTTTGCATTCTGTAAAGCTGACAGATGTAAGTCAGGTTTCTTCTCTGTCTGTCTCCGTCATGTGAAAAGATCTGTGAACGGCGGGCTTCATTAGTCTCAATGCATCTCCAACCCCATCAGGAGCTTTTCAGTTTCATGGGCAAGTGATTTGCTTTTTTTTTTGGCTCCTGAAAGAAATAAAGAATTGATACAATTAGTTGTGTTTACTGCACCTGAGGGTGGAGCTGCAGTGAATTCCAACATTCTGCAGCAAAGTAAAAATGAGATGGGTGTGAGAAGTGAGACAGTCACAGGGAAGCAAAGTTGACTGGTTTTCTCCTTCATCTGGCCTTTAGTTTTACAAGGATACACAAAAATTATACAAAGAAGTCTGATGGGAATAGTTTCTAAAACTAAAAAGCAACATCACCAGTGGTTCAGTCTTCATGAATTCCTCTGACTATATTTCCAAATGTAAAGCCCTGTATGAAAAACCTATATAAAACCTCCCTGTATAAGACCATCCTTTTCCGCTTTGGGGACCACTGAAACAAGTGACTATTATAGAACAGAAAAAAGGAAAAGGTTTTTAAAATATGTGTGTTTAGATGCTCACATCAAATGCGATCAATTCACAATGCAGAATACCTCCTGTGTATAGATACAAACAAAAGCATTTCCTTTGCTCCAAGGGATCTTTTCTCCATTTTATTATTGCTAGTATAAAAGATCCCTGGATTGGGAAGATCCCCTGGAGGAGGAAATGGTAACCCGCTCCAGTATTCTTATCTGCAAAATTCCATGAACTGAGGAGCAGTCCATGGGGCCACAAAGAGTCGGACACAACCGAGCAACTGAGTACACTATAAAAGTTCAGGAAATGTCTTAAAATGCACGAGTGGCTTTGCTGACATTTTATGAGATTTCTTTTGGATTCAGGAAGCTTTGAATGACTCTGTACAGATGTTTCTAGAAGGTTTATGGCTCTTCTTCGAAGTTTCCCGAGAGTGGTCAGCTCCACATCATACCTCATGGGACCCAAGGCTCATGACAATGAAAATCAAGGGAGGCTTTCTCTCAATTTTCTTTGGGCTTGAAAACTGGAAACACCACGAAAGACAATAAATTCAGCGACAAATCAGACTGGTGTCTTCCCTGTGCCAGCAACCACATCCACAAGCTGTCATGGTGTGGCATGTTACAGCCTTTGACCTGCTGGAGTTTATAGTTGGGGTTGAGGATGAAGCCAGGGAGGGTTCATTCGTTTTAATAGGCTTCTGGGTGTTTCCATTCTTATTTCATTCTTGGGCGAGCAGAAGGAAATGGTTTTCAACAACCTCTGTGATAAAACTATTTGCTTATTCAACTCAGCTCTAAAAATGCTAAAGGAAGATTTAATGGTCACACAAAGTCCCCCAGCTATCTCTTTCTAAATATACTTCACATATATGAGGCAGGAATCTCTCTCCTGCTTTCCTCCACACTCTCCCCAAGTTCCTCCCAAACTGGCCTACCTTGGCTTTTTTCTTCTCTCTCCTTTTTCTCATCCTTTTCCAGTGGATTTTTCCTTCTCTCTGCTCTTCCCCTATAAATCAAATCAGCCTACCTTGGCCTTTCTCAATTTCCTCCTTTAGCCTAACACCACACACAAAGCCCAGTATCTACCAGGAAAGAGAAAATTCTCTTACTGGGTGTGGTAACTCCAAGTATTAGGTATGGTTAACTCACCTGACAGATGAGAAACCTGGAGATAGAGAGGGAAGATAACTTAGCCAAATTCACACAGCTCACAAGCAGCAGAACCAGTCTTCAAAATTCCTCATTCCAAGGACTGCCTGGCGGTCCAGTGGCTGAGACTCTTTGTTCCCAATGCAGGGGCCTGAATTCAATCCCTAGTCCGGGAACTAGATCCCACATGTGGCAACTAAGAGTTCACATGTCACAACAAATGATCCTGCTTGCCACAAGTAAGACACAGTGCAAGAAAAGAAAAACTATCAGTTCCGTTCAGTCACTCAGTCACAGCCAACTCTTTGTGACCCCATGGACTGCAGCACACCAGTCTTCCCTATCTATCACCAACTCTTGGAACTTGCTCAAACTCATGTCCATAGAGTCAGTGATGCCATCCAACCATCTCATCCTCTGTCACCCCCTTCTCCTCCTGCCTTCAGTCTTTCCCAGCATCAGGGTCTTTTCCAATGAGTCAGTTCTTCGCATAAGGTGGCCTAAGTATTGGAGCTTTAGCTTCATCATCAGTCCTTCCAATGAATTTTCAGGACTGATTTCCTTTAGGATCGAATGGTTTGATCTTCTTGCAGTCCAAGGGACTCTCAAGAATCTTCTCCAACACCACAGTTCAAAAGCATCAATTCTTCAGGGCTCAGCCTTCTTTATAGTCCAACTCTCACATCCATACATGACTACTAGAAAAACCATAGCTTTGATTAGACAGACCTTTGTTGGCAAAGCAATGTCTCTGCTTTTTAATATGCTGTCTACCTTGGTCATAGCTTTTCTTCCAAGGAGCAAATGTCTTTTAATTTCGTGGCTGCAGTCACCATCTGCAGTGATTTTGGAGTCCAAGAACATAAAGTCTATCACTGTTTCCATTGTTTCCCCATTTATTTGCCATGAAGTGATGGGACCGGATGCCATGATCTTAGTTTTTGAATGTTGAGTTTTAAGCCAGCTTTTTCACTCTCCTCTTTCACTTTCATCAAGAGGCTCTTTAGTTCCTCTTTACTTTCTGCCATAAGGGTGGCATCATCTGCATATGAGGTTATTGATATTTCTCCTGGCAATCTTGATTCCAGCTTGTGCTTCATCCAGCCCAGCAGAAAGCATGATGTACTCTGTATAGAATTTAAATAAGCAGGGTGGCAATATACCACCTTGATGTACTCCTTTCCCAATTTGGAACCAGATTGTTGTTCCATGTCCAGTTCTAACTGTTGCTTCTTGACCTGGATACAGATTTCTCAGGAGGCAGGTCAGGTGGTCTGGTATTCCCATCTCTTTCAGAATTTTCCACAGTTTGCTGTGATCTACATAGTCAAAGGCTTTGGCATAGTCAATAAAGCAGAAGTAAATGTTTTTCTGGAACTTTCTTGCTTTTTTGATGATCCATTGGATGTTGGCAATTTAATCTCTGGTTCCTCTGCCTTTTCCAAATCCAACTTGAACATCTGGAAGTTCACGGTTGACGTACTTTTGAAGCCTGGCTTGGAGAATTTTGAGCATTACTTTACTAGCGTGTGAGATGAGTGCAGTTTTGCAGTAGTTTGAACATTCTTTGGCATTGCCCTTCTTTGGGACTGGAATGAAAACTGATCTTTTCCTGTTCTGTGGCCACTGCTGAGTTTTCCAAATTTGCTGGCATATTTAGTGCGGCACTTTCGTAGCATCATCTTTTAGGACTTGAAATAGCTCAACTGGAATTCCACCACCTCTACTATCTTTGTTTTCAGTGATGCTTCCTAAGACCCACTTGACTTCGCATTCCAGGGTGTCTGGCTCTAGGTGAGTGATCACACTGTCATGATTATCTGAGTCATGAAGATCTTTTATGTATAATTCTTCTGTGTATTCTTGCCATCTCTTCTTAATATCTTCTGCTTCTGTTAGGTCCACACCATTTCTGTTCTTTATTGTGCCCATCTTTGCATGAAATGTTCCCTTGGTATCTGTAATTTTCTTGAAGAGATCTCTAGTCTTTCCCATTCTATTGTTTTTCTCTATTTCTTTGCATTGATCACTGATGAAGGCTTTCTTGTCTCTCCTTGCTATTCTTTGGAACTCTGCATTCAAATGGGTATATCTTTCCTTTTCTCCTTTGCCTTTAGCTTCTCTTCTCATAGAAAAACTATGACCCAGTGCAAATTAAAAAAAAGAAAAAACCTCATTCCAATGCTTGGACTGTTTCCAAGGTGCAAGGGGAGGCCTTCAGGGAGGGCTCTAGGGGGTGGGGGTGGTGAGGGACAGAACTAAGTCATATTTATCGACAGCCACATCCTCTCAGCTTTGCCAGGCGGCTTCTGCGCTCTGGACAGGAAACAGCTCTCTCCCAGGAAGCTCCCTGTGGTGTTTGTCTCAGGCAACACAGACACTGTGGAAAAAAGCATTTTTTTTTTTGTTCTCAGAGGTCTGTATCTGTCTGGTTCCAGGGGGACACTCACACTGTTTTCCCATGAGTGGTGCCCCCTAGAGTTGTGTGAGGGCTCAGCCTTGTCTCCATGGTCACTTTATTTCTCATGATGCTTTTTTGGGAGATCTTTAGAGGAGGACTGTGACATCTGCTCTTGGAATGTTTTCAGCCCTGCTGAGGTTCAAAGCCCACATCTGTTCTGGGGTCTTTAAGTTTTACATTTTTGTTAATTTTTGGCAGTACTGTGTAGCATGCGGGATCTTTATTCACCAACCAGGGATTGAACCTGTGCCCCCTGCAGTGGAATCTCAGAGTCTTAACCACTAGACTGCCAGAGAAGTCCCACGTTCTGGGGTCTTTTGCTTCTAGATCTTCCCAGTTCTCTCTGACACTTTGGGCAGGGACCAATAACCTAAGCTTAAAACTCACATTGTCTTAAGAACCTAGAGGCAACCCCTCCTGTAGCAGGAAGTATTTCAAAGGATCTGAGAAAAACAAATCCCAAAGTGTATGTGTGAATATATGACCAGATTGTCTAGAGGTTACTGTTGTATAAAATTCAGAAATGACCACTTTCAGGTGAGAATCTGCGAGTAATTTTGGTGAATCTTGGGAGTGGGGCTGGGAAGAACAGGAAGTGAGGAGACTTCAAAGTTTCTGTAGAAATAATTTGAGGGAGGGGGCATCTTCTCTCCTTTTGTCCCTCTTAGGTAGGTCTCCTGACTTTGCTGGGCCCATGAGAGTCTAAACGCCACTTTCCTGGGGCTGAAGGGCCATGGGAGTTTTCTAGTTGAATAGCTTGGGAGTTGGTGACCAATGGGAAGACTAGTGTCAGTGAAAAAAGCAGTCTTGATCTGTAGATGAAAGGTGGCTTTAAATGAGCAAAACTCCCTGTACTTGGGGTATGAATAAGCCTGGGCATCCTAACCATTTTTAGTACCCATTTTTGATCTGCTTTTAACATGATGACCGATCAAGAGACAACTGACTCACAAGAGCCAGAAGGGAAGGGAAGCTGAAGGAGGTTTCTAGAAACCATTTCTCAGGGCCAACTTTCATCTGCCAGCCAGCTTTCCAAGTGAGATTAGAAGTATTGAAGTAAGAAGAAGGGAATTATGGGTTTTGTTCCTGTGTGAGTGTGTGAGTGTGTGTGTGTGTGTGTGTGTGTAAATTGCTTTAGTCATGTCCGACTCTTTGCGATCCCATGGACTGTAGCACACCAGGCTCCTCTGTCCATGGGATTCTTTAGGCAAGAATACTTGAGTGGGTTGCCACGCACTCCTCCAGGGAACCTTCCTGACCCAGGGGTTGAACCCAGGTCTCTTATGTCTCTTACCTGGCAGGCGGGTTCTTTACCAGTAGAACCACCTGGGAAGCCCTATAAACCTGTGGGATCTGCACTAATTCAGTGTGGTTAGTGTCAGAACTGAATGGAATGGAATTGTAGGACACCCAGTTGGTGTGAGATGAGCTGGAAAATTGGTTGGTGCAGAGTTAAGTGAAAAAAAACCTCATTTAGTGTCAGATGTGGTATGAATGGAAACTGTACACCTCATTACAAGTGTTCTCTCTTTTTTTGACAAATATCATATGATATTGCTTACATGTGGAATCTAAAAAACAGGCTACAAATGAACTTATCTGAAAAACAGAAATAGAGTTACAGATGTAAAAAATAAACTTATGGTTAACAGGGGTAAGAGGGAGAGGAATAAATTGGGAGATTGGGATTGACATATACATAGTACTGTATATAAAATAGATAACTAATAAGGACCTAGTGTGTAGCCCAGGGATCTCTACTCAGTACTCTGTAATGGCCTACGGGGAAAGAATCTTAAAAAGAGTGACTATATGTATAACAGATTCACTTTGCTATCCACCTGAAACTAACACAGCATTGTAAATCAACTGTATTCCAGTAACAATTTTTAAAAAAAGTTTAACAGGAGTCCTTTTTTGAGAACTGAAAATTCTGGAACCTTGAAGCAATAAGCACTGAGGTTTTGAACAAAGCAGGTGGGGACAATTATTAGCCTTTTGGCTCTTTCTGTTCTTTCACTCTTGGACAAGCAGATAAAGGAAGATGGTTTTAAACAGTCAGTTTGATAAGACTGTTAAGTTTGTTTGAGGTTTAAGGGGGGTGGTTTTATTTTTTTAAAGATAAAATAATGGTTAACCCCTACACCATGTTGTGGGGGTCATGCTGGCTGTGTTGTCCTGGCTTGGTCAACAGTGGGAGACACTCTGCAGCCTGGGATCCAGAAGTGACCTGCTGGCTACGTTGATTGCTGCTGGACAAACAGCTGGGCTGTAGACCAGAGGCTTGAGAAATGTTTTCCCAGCCAGGCCAAGGGAAGCTACGCACTGCTGTGGTTTGTTCATCTGTTTTCTTCATCCTGTGCAGAAAAGACAGGTCCAGCAGAGGCTGTTGTCACAAATCCATAATATGTACCTAACATTCAAAGTTCCTCACATACCTTTATGCCATATAAAAATAACATTCTATGTGTAATTTATGTTTCTTAGAATCTAAGTATGTTCACTATGCAAAGATGAGTTCATAACATACTAATCCTAGGTGAAGAATGTTTAAGAAACCAGAACAAGATTTTAGACAGAAGCACGCTTGCTTTCTCAATGAGCAAAACTCCATGTGCTTGGGGTTTGAATGAGCCTGAACTTCATAACTCATTTTAATACTTGTCTTTGATCTGTTTTTTGCCTAATGATCAATCAACAGACTTTTGAGTGACTACTTGAAGAAACTTTGATGTAGAAAATGCTAGGCTAGAATCATTACCTCATGTCCTGTTGGGACTCTATGGAAAAATATTCTTTCTAGTTTCGTGTTCAGGAAAAATCCCTTCATCAATTTGAGTCAGTATTAGCAATTCAGAATCTACTAAAATATGGAACAGAATAAACTTGAAAAAGCTGAGGATGGTCTTTCTAAAAACTCATCAGCACATTAAAGTGATGTGTCCAAGATGTGATCTTCCCAGAAACTGCCTACAAAACTGTCTTCATAGAAACTGTCTAGTTTCCCCCTCCCAGAGTGGTTTTTCTTTTTTTTCTCTCAATGGTAGTACACAAAGAGCATCAACTGCTTTGAGTTGCCAGTTGTTTTTCCCAAGGAAAACATGCTGTTGTTATCAAGAATCTATGTTGTGCAATGTTTATAGCTTTTCCAAGTCTCTTCATTAAGAGAAATGTGCTCCAGGGCTTCCCTGATGGCTCAGTAGTAAAGAATCCTCCTGCCAATGCAGGAGACACAGGTTCGATCCCAGATCTGGGAAGATTCCACATGCTGCAGAGCAACTAAATCTGTGTGCCCCAGCTATTGAGCCTGTGCTCCAGAGCCCAGGAGCAGCAACTCCTGAGCCCATGTGCTACATCTCCTGAAGCCCAGGCGCCCTGGAGCCTGTGCTCCTCAACAAGAGAAGCCACTGCAGTGAGAAACCTACGCACTGCAACTCACCCACTCACCGCAAGTAGAGAAAATCCAGTGCAGCAACAAAGACCCAGCACAGCCAAAAATAAACAAATAAATAACATTACTTTAAAAAAAAGAGAAAGGTGCTCCAGCAGGCACAATAACAGCTCATCCACACACACACACACACACATCCTTATCCTTCAAAAACTCAGAACATTCATGCCTGTATCAACATGATTTCAGATAAATACCAACCCACGAACCTAAACATCATGTTGGCAGCGCCAGTAAACAAAGAAAAAGCACAGTGTTCAGCTTGCCCTCACCTCATCTGCCTCCACGGGCACTATATTTTAATGCATTTTTGTTAGGTGGCCAACCCTGTCATAATTTGTGTCTGCTTGGGTGTCTTACTAGGAAGTACAGTTCTGATTTTTAGAGGAAAAAAATATTCTTTTAATTGCAGAACTGTGAATGGCAGTAACTTATGGCAAAAAAGGTGTATGATATGTAGTTTTTAAAAATCTCATTTAGGGACCTCCTGACTGTCCAGTGAAGAATCTGTGCTTCCATTGCAGAGGGCGCAGGTTTGATCACTGGTGGGGGAACTAAGATCCCATACGCTGCATGGCAGGGTCAAAAAATAAAAATAAATAAAAAATCATGTTTAGAAGAAACACAGTAATTTGTTTCAGGCTATCAAGGAGATCCAACCAGTCCATTTTGAAGGAGATCAGCCCTGGGATTTCTTTGGAAGGAATGATGCTAAAGCTGAAACTCCAGTACTTTGGCCACCTCATGCGAAGAGTTGACTCATTGGAAAAGACTCTGATGCTGGGAGGGATTGGGGGCAGGAGGAGAAGGGGACGACAGAGGATGAGATGGCTGGATGGCATCACTGACTCGATGGACCTGAGTCTGAGTGAACTCCGGGAGTTGCTGATGAACAGGGAGGCCTGGCGTACTGCGATTTATGGGGTCGCAAAGAGTCGGACACGACTGAGCGACTGAACTGAACTGAACTGATTATGAATATTACAGCCCCAATATATATGTGAATCACACAACAGGGCCTTTTTGGTTACAATTTGTATCAGGACCCATTTAGATTTATTAGCTCTTGGTGGAGCTGATGTAGCAATGCTTAAAAAAAAAAAATAAATTGAACATTTATTTAAGCTCTAAAATACTGTATATAAATAGCACTTTCCATGACTAAAGTCCCCCAACTCCCACTTAAAAACATGCATAGTATTTTCTCCATGTACATGGATTGACTTTTTGTCTGGACTGTAAGCTTCTTTTTTAAGTGAAGTATAGGTGCTATGCAATATTATATTATGTTCTGAAACGAATTACTATATTAGTTTCAGATGTACATCTTAGTGGTTCACCAGTCATGTACAGTATGACTTGATCATCACAATAAGTACAGTAATGCTCTGTCACCAGAGAAAGTTATCACAATATTATTGACTACGTTCTTTATGCTGTACATTATATCCAGGTGACTTATAAATCACATCTTCCTTATCTAGTTGTCTGTCAATGGACTCTTAGGTTGTGTCTGTCTCTTGTCAATCGACATAGGTGTAGGTGTGCAAATTAGTGTTTATTCATTCAGCCACCCTGTGTCTTTCGGTTGGAAGGCTTTAGTCCATTTACAAAGTAATTATTATTAGGGATGTTATGCATTGCCACTTTAATTGTTTTCTGATAGTTTTTGTAGTTCCTCTCTGTTCCTTATTTCTTCTCCTGTCGTCTTCCCTTGTGATTTGATGACTTTCTTTACTGTTACGTTTGTATTCCTGTCTCTTTATTTTTTGTGTGTATCTGTTATAGATTTTTGGTTTGCAATTACCATGAGGTTCATATAAAACAGCCTATGTGTTAATGTTTAGCAGTCTGCTTCAAGTTGATGGTCACTTAGTTTTGAGCACTTTCTAAAGGCACTACATTTTTACAACCCCTCTCACATTTGGTTTTGGCATCATATTTTACACTTTTTAATTTTGTATATCACTTAACTCATCATTTTAATTTGAACATTTTTAATATTTGTTTGTATTTATTTGGCTGTATGAGGTCTTACTTGCAGCATACAGAAGGTTTAGTTGCCACATATGAGCTCTAGCTCCCTGCCTAGGGATGGAACCCAGGCCCCCTGCATTGGAGGCACGGAGTCTTAGCCACTGGACCACCAGGGAAGTTCCCGATTATTTTAAATGTAGAGAATTTTACTACTTTTGTCTTTTAACGTTCATACTACCTCTACTATGTGTTTGCCTTTACCAGTGAGATTTTTTTCTCTCAGAATTTTCTTGTTTTGAGTTATGGCCTTTTCTTTTCTGTTTAAAGTTCCTGTAACTTTTCTTGTAAGGCCAGTTTAGTGGTGATGAATTCCTTTGGCTTTCGCTTGTCTGGGGAACTATCTCTCCTTCAATTCTGAATTATGACCTTGTCAGGTAGAGTTTTCTTGGCTGTGAGTAGTTTCCTTTCAGGACTTTTAATAAATGGTGGTCATCATTTCTGACCTGTAAAGTTTCTGCTGAAAAATCAGCTGATAGCTCATTGGGGGGGTTCCCTTGAATGTAGCTAGTTATTTTTCTCTTGCTGCTTTTAAGACTGTCTCTTTAACGTTTGACAATTTAATTATAATTATTTAACATTAATTACTTAAGCATATTTAATAATAATTACGATTTATCTTGGTGTTGATCTTTTTGAGTTCCTCTTGCTTGGGACTTTCTGTGATTCCTGAATGTGGATGTCTGTTTCCTTCACCAGGTTGCTGCTGCTGCTGCTGCTGCTGCTGCTAAGTCGCTTCAGTCGTGTCCGACTCTGTGCGACCCCATAGACGGCAGCCCACCAGGTTAGGGAAGCTTTTAGCCATTATTTCTTCAAATAGGTTTTCTGTCCCTTTCTCTCCTCCTTCTGGGAACTGATAATATGAATGTTAGTACACTTGATGCTCTCCCAGAGGCCCCTTAAACTATGTTAACTTTTAAAAATTCTCTTTCTTTTTGCTGATTTCCACTTCTGTGTTTTCCAGGTCACTGATGTGTTCTGCATCCTCTAAACTGCTATTGATTCTCTCTAGTCAGTTATCATATTCTTCAGTTCTGACTGGTTCTTCTTCCTATTTTCTATCTCTTTGTTGAAGTTCTCACTGAGTTCATCCATTTTTCTCCCAGTGAGCACTTTTGTGACTGTTTCTTTGAACTTTTTATCTGGGGAAATTGCCTATCTGTTTCATTTAGTTATTTTTCTGAGATTTTTTGCCTTTCTTTCATTTGGAAGGTGTTCCTTTATCTCCTCAGTTTACCTAAGTCTTTGAGTTTGTTTCCATGTATTAGGTATATCAGCTACATCTTCAGGTCTTGAAAGAGTGGTCTTATGCAGAAGATGCCTTGTGGGGTCTTGGGTCCTCATACTCCCTGGTCATCAGAGCCAGATCCCCGGTGGGCTGTGTGTGCCCCCTTGTTGTGGTTGGGCCATGATTGCTGCAGGTGCATTGGTGGGCGGGGTTGGTTCTTAGCCATCCGGCTGAGTGGTCCTGTCACAACTGCTGCCGTTGTGCAGATGTGCCGTCCTTGCCCCCCGTGTTGCAAGGCCTGGCTGTGACTGTTGCAGGAACTCTGGTGTGCAGGACTGCCCCCAGAAGCTGGAGCCACTCCATGGAGTGGGCACTGGTGCTGGCCAGGGTGACCTGTTGGGTGGGGCAGGGAGGGAGCCACTTTGGCTGGGGTAGACTGGTTGGGCAGGGTAACTTGTCAGAGGAACACCAGGGCAGATGCATGGTGTTAACTAGTCTGATGAATCATGACAGTCATGGCACCATCCAGCACCAGGCCTGCTAGGTGGAAAGAGAATTTTTTAAATGGCACCCGCCAGCACTCTAGTCTTAGAGAAAGTCCCACCCAATCCCTTCCCCTCCAGCACATGCCCTAAATTAGTCAATGAGTCACCTTCTCATATGACCCAGGAACTTTCCAAGCTGCTGCCTCTGCCCTGGGACTCACAGCAAGTAAGTCTGTGCCCAAGCCCTTCAAGATCAGAGTCTCAGGGGCCTTGCCTGGTGGCTCAGTGGTTACGACTCTGAGCTTTCAATGCCGGGTTCCTGGATTCAATTCCTGATCGGGAAACTAAGATCCCACATGCCATGGGTCATGACCTAAAACAAACAACTGAAAAATGATCAGAGTCTCAGTTTCCCACAGGCCTCTAGCTCCCTTGGACATAGATCCTCTGGTTTTCAAAGCCAGGTGTTGGCGGCAGGATTGGGTGTGGTGGGGGGGAAGCAGAAGGGTTTCAGGGGATTCATCTTCTCTGTGCAGTCCTTTCTGCAGGGGGCTTCATCAGCTCTGATAGCCCTCCTCCTTTGTGGGTGCTGCACAGGGAGGTGTGACTTCCGACTAGACTTCATCTCTGCCCCTCCAGCCTGTCTCACCGTGGCCTTTTCTTCCTATCCTTAGGTGTAGAAAGTCGTTTCTGCTGGTCTTTAGGTGGGTCTCAGGGCTAATTGTTCTCCATGCATTTGTAAGTCTGGTGTGTCCGTGGGAAGAGGTGAGCACTTGTAGGTCTGGTGTATCCGTGGGAGGAGGTGAGCTCAGGATCTTCCTACCTGATCTGGAAAACTCATGATCAATGCTTTATAAGCTGATTCCAGATGCCACATTGCCGCTGGTTCAGTTACCACCACTTTAGCAAATATTTTTCCAAAACATTCCAATCTACTGTTCGTGATGCATTTAAGTGAATTTCTCTATCAGGTTTGGTGCCAACTTTTAGAAAATAAAAAATGACTAGATACAAAGATCTGTATCAAGGCCTGGAGAGAAATAGAGAACATTTTTGGATAAATTTTCCCTTGGATTTGATTACATGAAAGCACCCAGGGACTCCCCTGGTGATCCAGTGACTAAGACTCTGTGCTCCCAGTGCAGGAGTCCTGGGTTCAATCCCTCAGGGAACTAGATCCCACATGCCACAACTTAGAGTTCATATACTGCAACTAAAATCACGCATGCTGTAGCGAAGACCTAGGCCAGCAAAATGAGTAAATACATAAATGGAACATTTTTAAAAAGGAAAGCACTCACAGACTATGATCTCAGTTCCCTGTCCAGATAAAATGCTGTACTCCTTCCCTTTCTTGGGAATGTGTCTGAGCAGTTTGTCCAAGGGTGACCAGTGACACTTGTATCAGGCCAAGGCACTGAGGCAGTTGGCCAGAAGAGATTCTGAGAGATCTGTGGCCAGAGGACAAGAAGACCCAAGAGCCTGAGCAGTAATGAGTCAGAGCCAGGTGTACTGTAGAAGTCCAGAGCCCAGAAATACCCAGGGGCTGAGCAAGGCAAGAAGGCCAGACTCTAAGCACACACCTGCTAGGAAAGCTGGTAGGGTGTCTAAGTCCTAAGTCAAGACATGGTCAAAGGATGAGGGCTTTTTTTGTTTTCTTTCTTACCCCCACCCAATTATATGCGTGTATATATATATATATATATATATATAGTCCATGGGGTCACTAAGAGTCGGAAGAGACTGAGCGACTTCACTTTCACTTTTCACTTTCATGCATTGGAGAAGGAAATGGCAACCCACTCCAGCGTTCTTGCCTGGAGAATCCCAGGGACGGGGGAGCCTGGTGAGCTGCCGTCTATGGGGTCGCACAGAGTCGGACATGACTGAAGCGACTTAGCAGCAGCATATGTATATATATACACACATATAGTTGTCATTCTGTTGTTAAGTTGTATCCAACTCTTTGCGACCCCACTGACTGCAGTACACCAGGCTTCCCTGTCCTTCACCATCTTCTGGAGTTTGCTCAAATGTTTGTTCATTGAGTCAGTCCATCCAAGAATCTCATCCTTTGTTGCCCCTTTCTCCTCCTGTCCTTAATGTTTCCCAACATCAGGGTCTTTTCCAATGAGTCTGCTCTTTTCATCAGGTGGCCAAAGTATTGGAGCTTCAGCTTCAGTACCAGTCCTTCCAATGAATATTCAAGGTTGATTTCATTTAGGATCGACTGGTTGGATCTCCTTGCTGTCCAAGGGACTCTCACGAGTCTTCTCCAGAAAGAATCGAAAGCATCAGTTCTTCAGTGCTCAGCCTTCTTTATGGACCAACTCACATTGGTACATGACTGTTGGAAAAACCATACATTGGACTATATGAACCTTGGTTGGCAATGTGATGTCTCTGCTTTTTAATATGCTGTCTAGGTTTGTCATAGCTTTTTTTCCAAGGAGCAAGTTGCTGTCTGAGCTATGAGAGAAGCTATTTATATATACATACATATATATATATATATATATATATATATATATATTTTCTGCACCAGATCTTACTTGTGGCACATGAGATCTTTGATCTTCATTTTGGCATGCAGGATCTAGTTTCCTAACAGGATTCAAACCCGGGCCCCCTGTCTGTATTGGGAGCAGGGATTCTTAGCCACTGGACCACCAGGGAAGTCCCCCTACTCCCTAATTCTGTATTTTCCACAAAATGTTCTCTCCTTTTAATGGTTACTTAAACCCTGCCTCTCTCTTAAGATCAGGGTTACATCACCTTTTGTTTCACCCTCTGCTGACTCAAGCCACAACTCTTTCTCTCCTTGGCTTTTGCTGTTAACCATCTATGCAACTCACTCAGGACTTAACCTGATGGTGTTCTTCTGACCTTCAGAATTGTTGTTTCAATGTGTCTTGTTTCCCCAAACCAGACTAGAAGTTCCTTGAAGTTAGGACCCGATCCACAGTGTGAGAGACCGGACACAGACTTGAAGTCAGGCTTGCTCACCCACTGACAGAGCTATGCATGCTCAGTCGCTCAGTTGTGTCTGACTTTTTGCGACCCTATGCACTTTAACCCACCAGGTTCCTCCATCCATGAGATTTTCCAGGCAAGACTACTGGAGTGGGGTGCCATTTCCTCCTCCAGGGGAATCCTCTTGACCCTGCGTCTCCTGCCTTGGCAGGCAGATTCTTTACCACTGAGCCACCTGGGAAGCCTCTGATGGTGCCGATGGCCTGTGGTTTATTGCATTTTTCTGAAAGGAGATAAGACGGCTCCCAGAGCCTGAGGCAAGGGTTGCGTTTTCCTGGCTGAGTAGTCCTGGCACAGCCTCCCTGGGGTCTGGGTGTAATTTTCTGGTGGTGTTTTCTCATGATTTACCCTCTTATCATTTTGCTCTCCAGCTTCTTTTAACCACACTTGTGTTACCTTTTCTAGGTTAAAGGAAATTCTACCTTCTTTCTGTGATCTGCAAAAGTTAGATTGTTATTGCACCTCGATATAATGCTGACTTTTGAACTTGGCAAGTGTCTAATCATTCAATTTTTGGCTTTCTTGAACCTTTTCTCACAATCCCATGTGAGTCTTTATTATTCATTCTTTACTATTTATCCTTCCCATCCATGGGCCATGTACTTTTCAGGTCAGGTTAAAAGAAGAGTTCCTTGGTGTCCACTTCGGCACTTTGGTTTCAACAGTTCAGTGGGGGTGCAGCTGTCACTGGGAGGACAATTATATGGCCCTTGAGCTAAAGGATTTTTAGCATCCCTGGCCTTCTAACAGTGAGGACCAGCATTGCCCCCAGATATTTCAACAAGCAAAAATGTCCCCACCAATTTCCCAATGGTTCCTTGTCGAGTCACATGATTTTTGATGCTGCCTCCTCACCCCACACTCTAACAACACTCACTTTCTCTCTAAATGGGATTGTTTGTGCCTCTGCCAATAGACTGTTTCTTTTTTGAAAGCTTGTCATACCTTTAAGTTATTCTTCCTTTCAGAGGTTTTATTTTTGCTTTGGAATGAGTCATGTATTATTTTGTTTTACTTATTATTATGGGAATAGTCAAACATACTCAAATGGAGAAAGTAACAAAATGAACCCCCATGGATCTATCATCTAGTTTCAACAATGATCAGCTCATAGACGATCCTGTTTTTTTCTCTACCCTCACCTACCACCCTCCACCCACTTCCTGCTGCCATTAGATAATTTTGAAGCAAATTACAGACATCATTCTTTGTACACAGTATTTAGATAAGCTTTCAGATATCTGTTTTGATTTTTGAGGACAGCAAGGGTTAAGGTGAAACACTTGCTTAACTCTCCAGGACTCCACCCTTCCACATCCAGGCACATTCCTTCTGACTCAGCTAACTTCCTTGCTTCCTCTATATTCTGAGATGAAAATGCCAAGACAAGTCAAGAATTTATCAGATGCTCTGTTTTTTAGTGAAGGGAGACTTAAAGCAGCTGTTTGGTTCATGCAGATCTTATCGCTCCTCTGTGTTTTCTTCTGTGCTGGTTTGGTGACTTGTAGTAACAGCTGACCTCCACATCTTCTCTAACATAGTTTAACACTATCCAAATATCATTTCTATTTCTACCTCCCTTTGTATTCCCTGAAAAATTCCCCACCAGGCTGGGAATCTGAATGTGTACTTTAACCAGCCTTCCTGTTTTATTTTTTTGTCTCTCCTGATAATTTGGAAAAAGATAATGTCCTTCTGCTGATGTACTCAAGTTACAATTCCATTCCAGTGCTTAATGAAGTCAAAGAAACTGCTTGTCAGTTGTGACTCTAAGAATATTTTGAAAATGAGGAGAACACATGTTGAGTCAGTTAATGGTTGAGTGCTAATAGGCAACGGAGATCAGATTGATTGGTTTTGTCATGAATGGTTCTTAAGTGACTAAGACAATCAAATGGTCTGTCCTGCCTTCTTCCTTCATAGCCTCGTGGGATGAGTTTGCTGACTATTTCATTGCCCAGTGGTTAGAATTGATTAACCCTGCTGACTTTGGGGCAGCTCTTTGAAAACAAATTGATGAGCCATGTAAGCACTAAGCTTGACCCAGAGCACTCCTAAGTGCCAAACCATTGACTCTGAGCCCGCTGGGCTCTTCAGTTTATTCGGGGAGAAATGACCTTGACCTGGAATGCAACTTTTCTGCCAGCCTCTCACTGAATGATGGCTATCCCCTTGGATATTTTTCCCCAAATGTAACTCCCCGTCCAACTTCTTGCTTCTAGATGCACATTTAAGAAGAGGATAGATCTGTGTTACAAACAGCTTGAAGGCCTCCTGTACACCTACACTGCAGTCAAATCCAGCGAAAGGAAGAGGATGTTAAATGCTCATGTCAGACACTCCAAAGGAATGCTTAGATTGTTATATTCAGTTAGTAAGTGCAGTGTATTGTTTAGAAGAGTCTTGTCAGAATACTTTTTCAAGTTCCACGCCTAAAAAGATGTAATTTTGACGGATTTATCTTCTTTTGTACTTATAACATTTAGCCCCAGATTTGAGAGCACAGTGGTATTTTTATTATCATTATTATTGACTTTAGTCAAATACAGAGGGTGATTTAAGGAACTTAAACTAAAATCAAGCAAGCAGTTCATTAGCACAGAATCTAGAGTCTATGTCTCTGCTAGAATACAGTGATTTGCCAAAGTTGTCCACTCATTCTATCTGCTTTTGCCAAAGTTATAGTTTATAATAAATTCAGTCTAGTGTGGCCATTTACATGGTTGGCAGCAAACAGGTAGGTCACCACCTTGAGCTGCAGAGTGGAAGGTCTTT
Source organism: Bubalus bubalis (assembly GCF_019923935.1). NCBI lineage: Eukaryota > Metazoa > Chordata > Mammalia > Artiodactyla > Bovidae > Bubalus > Bubalus bubalis. The sequence continues at coordinate 28,640,118 of NC_059178.1, read as the reverse complement.
GAGACAAAAAGAGATGCTCTTCCACAGGACTTCCCTGGCAGTCTAGTGGTTAAGACTCTGTGCTTCCAATGCAGGGGCATGGGTTCAATCCCTGGTTGGGGAAATAGGGCCCCACATGCCATGTGCTGCAGGGGCCCTCCCCCCAAAAAGTAAAAAGATTCTTATCCTTGCCTACCTCTCTGAGATGTTGTGGCAGCTAAAAGAGCAAATGTATGTGAAAGTTCTTTGTAAGCTGTAAAAGTGAAACTGTTAGTCTTTCAGTCCTGTCCAAGTCTCTGCAACCCCATGGACTGTAGCTCGCTTTAGGGCTATAGCCCATGGAATTCTCCAGGCAAAAATATTGGAGTGGGTAGCCATTTCCTTTTCCGGGGATCTTTCTGACCCAGGGATCAAACCCAGGTCTCCTGCATTACAGGCAGATTCTTTACTGTCTGAGCGACCAGGGGAGCCCTTTGTAAATTATAAAGCCCTATTCAAAGAAAGTTAAGGATGTTGATATTAAGAGTGTATGACACCTTTGGGGTATTTTCAGTTAGCCAGTCATTCAGCTGAATTCTTTATGCAGCATCTCTAATCCTCACAACAATTTTATAATGCTTTTGTCATAATTATTGCTTTTCTACTTATATATCAATAAGTATGGTATAATATAATATAGCAAAAGTATAAATATGCTTAATAAGATAGTTTCTAGTGCTGTAAAGACTTCTCTGGACCGATATCACTCCAAATCATTAATGTCTTAAGAAAAATTACAAAAGGAACAAGAAAACCCAATGGGTACTCCCAAATAAATCAGGCCCTTAAACCTAGCCTTCTCTAGCATTCATAATTCATCACTCACTTTCCAGGGGTTTCTAAGCATCTAAACATATGTGTGTGTATAAATATATATGTATACACACAAACATACAGACAGACAGACACACACACACATATATATATACACACATGAATGTATAGATATATATACTCTTAATACATAAACAAATGATCCTAAATATGTCAGCAGTGACCTGCAGTTTATAAAGAGCAAGAACAAAGCTTGTTTTCTTCCAAAGCATCACTTTAATAATATCCATTTAGTAAGTAATAATTCCATAAAAACATTTCATAAAATATATTCATTTAATAATTATCCACACCTTTGGTCAAGTTCCTCTATGTAGGGGCCTATTTTCTCACTCCTGCTCTTCAGTACAACACAAGGAGAAGCCTTAAAGAGCTAGTGTAAAACCAAAGACAGCTAAGAAATAATTAGAGGCAGAGAAGAGGAAATGCCAGCTTCTTTCAAGATGATGTGACTTCCTTTTTATAGATGAAAACGCAATCTCTTCATATTGGTTTGTCAAGGCATAAGTAGCAATGTGGTTCATAAATGTTTAACAAAAGGTAAATAATTTAATAAATTATAGTGCAACCATACAATAGACTATTATGAGCCAATTAAAAATATCCTTTTAGATGGGAAAAATTATAGTGTGGAGAAATCCTCAAAATAAAATAGTAAATGACAAAAATCAGGATATACAACTGTATGTGTGGTACATCTCCAAGGCTGCTTTACACACACACACACACACACACACAGGCACAAGTAGGGATTAAAATGTTAAGAGAGGTTATCTTTAGATGTTGGAGATATGAGTTTTTCAAAAGCTTTAATATGATACTTTTCCTTATTTTCCAAATATTCTATAACAAAACATTTGTTATTTTTATAATAAGGAGATGGATGTAAAATAGTAAAGAGGTCATATATTGTGATTTAAATGTAGATGAGAGTTTCAGAAGATTATAGTTTCCAAGTTAATGTGGTTTTACTAGTCTTACTTAGTTATGAATAGAAGTCTGATTTGTCTATGTTGCTTTCCCTTATTCTGGGTGCTTTCTAGCAGATTCCTGTTATATTACATGGTTCTGAGCCTCTCAGAATGCACAGAATTTCCCAGGGTACCTGCTAAATGTTTCAGGCAAATGACTTTCAGATGACTGGGGCTCAGCCTAGCAAAGGAATCCTGCAGTGCATTGAGTTTCCTTTTAATTTAAAGGAGATTATTTAAATTTGCCTAAAGCTCTCAACATGCTACTTGAAAGTTCTGCTAAACATAGAACAAAACCAAGGAAAAGCTCTAGGGAATAAATGCAGCAAAAGTAGGACTAAGATGCATTTTTATGAGCAGATATTTGAATATCAAGTGTTGAAAAGAAAGACATTTATTAATTGGAGATAAACTCTTGAAAACAATTGAAATATAAACATGAGACATGAATATAAGCAGAGGTTTTGGTTTCTGAAAAATGGACTGGAATGGGTGACTTTAACTCAATGATCATTATATCTACTATTGTGGGCAAGAATCCTTTAGAAGAAATGGAGTAACCATCATAGTCAACAAGAGTCCGAAATGCAGTACTTGGATGCAATCTCAAAAACGACAGAATGGTCTCTGTTCGTTTCCAAGGCAAACCATTCAATATCACAATAATCCAAGTCTATGCCCTGTCCAATAATGCTGAAGAAGCTGAAGTTGAACAGTTCTATGAAGACCTACAAGACCTTCTAGAACTAACACCTGAAGAAGATGTCCTTTTCATCATAGGGGACTGGAATGCAAAAGTAGGAAGTCAAGAAACATCTGAAGTAATGGGCAAATTTTGCCTTGGAGTACAGAATGAAGCAGGGCAAAGGCTAACAGAGTTTTGCCAAGAGAACATACTGGTCATAGCAAGCACTCTCTTCCACCAACACAAGAGAAGACTCTACGTATGGACATCACCAGATGCTCAATACTGAAATCATATTGATTATATTCTTTGCAGCCAAAGATGGAGAAGCTCTGTATAGTCAGCAAAAACAAGACTGGAAGCTGACTGTGGCTCAGATCATGAACTCCTTATTGCCAAATTAAAACTTAAATTGAAGAAAGTAGGGAAAACTACTAGACCATTCAAGTATGACCTAAATCAAATCCCTTACGATTATACAGTATAAGTGACAAATAGATTCAAGGGATTAGATCTGATAGACAGAGTGCCTGAAGAACTATGGATGGAGGTTTGTGATATTGTACAGGAGGCAGTGATCAAGACCATCCCTGAGAAAATGAAATGCAAAAAGGCAAAATGGTTGTCCGAGGAGGCCTTACAAACAGCTATGAAAAGAAGAGAAGTGAAAGGCAAAGGAGAAAAGGAAAGATATACCCTTCTGAATGTAGAGTTCCAAAGAATAGCAAAGAGAGATAAGAAAGCCTTCCTCAGAGATTAATGCAAAGAAATAAGAGGAAAGCAATAGAATAGGAAAGATTAAAGATCTCTTCAAGAAAATTAGAGATACCAAGGGAACATTTCATGCAAAGATGGGCACAATAAAGGACAGAAATGGTACGGACCTAACAGAAGCAGAAGATATTAAGAAGAGGTGGCAAGAATACATGGAAGAACTATACAAAAAAGATCTTCAAGACCCAGATAATCACAACTGTGTGATCACTCACCTAGAGTCAGACATCCTGGAATGTGAAGTCAAGAGGGCGTTAGGAAGCATCACTATGAACAAAGATAGTAAAGGTGATGGAATTCCAGTTGAACTATTTCAAATCCTAAAAGATGATGCTGTGAAAGTGCTGCACTCAATATGCCAGCAAATTTGGAAAACTCAGCAGTGGCCACAGAACAGGAAAAGATCAGTTTTCATTCCAATCCCAAAGAAAGGCAATGCCAAAGAATGCTCAAACTACTGCACAGTTGCACTCATCTCACACACTAGCAAAGTAATGCTCAAAATTCTCCAAGCCAGGCTTCAACAGTATGTGAATAATGAACTTCCAGATGGTCAAGTTGGATTTAGAAAAGACAGAGGAACCAGAGATCAAATTGCCAACATCCATTGGATCATCAAAAAAGCAAGAGAGTTCCAGAAAAACATCTACTTCTGCTTTATTGACTACACCAAAGCCTTTGACTGTGTGGATCACAATAAACTGTGGAAAATTCTGAAAGAGATGGGAATACCAGACCACCTGACCTGCCTCCTGAGAAATCTGTATGCAGGTCAAGAGGCAACAGTTAGAACTGGACATGGGACAACAGACTGGTTCCAAAAGGAAAGAAGTACGTCAAGGCTGTATATTGTCACCCTGCTTATTTAACTTATATGCAGAGTACATCATGAGAAGCGCTGGACTGGAAGAAGCACAAGCCGGAATCAAGATTGCTGGGAGAAATATCAATAACCTCAGATATGCAGATGACACCACCCTTATGGCAGAAAGTGAAGAGGAACTAAAGAGCCTCTTGATGAAAGTGAAAGAGGAGAGTGAAAAAGTTGGCTTAAAACTCAACATTCAAAAAGCTAAGATCATGGCATCTGGTCCCTTCACTTCATGGCAAATAGATGCGGAAACAGTGTCAGACTTTTTTTTTTTTTTTTGAGCTCCAAAATCACTGCAGGTGGTGACTGCAGCCACGAAATTAAAAGATGCTTGCTTCTTGGAAGAAAAGTTATGACCAACCTAGATATATTAAAAAACAGAGACATTACTTTGCCAACAAAGGTCTGTCTAGTCAAGGCTATGGTTTTTCCAGTAGTCATGTATGGATGTGAGAGTTGGACTATAAAGAAGGCTGAGTGCCAAAGAATTGATGCTTTTGAACTGTGGTGTGGGAGTAGACTCTTGAGAGTCCCTTGGACTGCAAGAAGTTCAAACCAGTCAGTGGTAAAAGAAAACTCTGAATGTTCATTGGAAGGACTGATGCTGAAGTGGAAGCAGGGAAGCTTGGTGTGCTGCAGTCCATGGGGTTGCAAATCATTGTCCAGGGCTTAGAGACTGAACAATGAACAGCGATGGCCTATATGGGAAAAGAATCTAAGAAAGAGTGGATACATGTATATGTGTAACTGATTGGCTTTGCTGTACAGCAGATACTACTACAACGTTGTAAATCAACTATACTTCAATTTGTTAAAAATTAGAAAAACAAAACAAAGCTTAGATTGGTATTTGCCAAAAGTTGGCCAGCCGCACCTGGAGAAGAGCGGGACGTTTTGTCAGTACCTGGGTGGCTAGGGCTGGCTGCCTGTGGAATTCTGAGGAGGTCTGTGAGCAAGCCTGGGCTAGAAGTAGGCAACACTTGGTGTGACAGAGCTTCACCTCCGGGGCTCAAATGCACAGATTGCTTTCCTGTTTGTGGTCAGACCCGTTCCCTGTCTCTTTCCTGTTCCTACCTGCTATTTCAGGGAACACACTTCTCCAGTTCCTTGGCCTCTGGCTTGATGTAGCTTCCATTTGGCCAATAGAAGCTCCTGGAAAATTGAGGCAGAAGGTTAGAAGTTGTGGTACTTTTCTCTCTCTCTCTCTCTCTCCCGTGAGCAGTGTCTTTGGTTGTAGCTTTTTTCCTCTTTGTAAGTCCCCTACATATGAACCTTCAAGTTGCAAACTTTCAAAGATGTGAACATGCTCAGAGGAAGGACAAAGAGAGACAAGAGGAAGAAGAAGTAACTGAAGAACCAGAGATTCTTGACACAGGAAATGGCAAGGAGATTTTATTTGAGGATAATTTTTGAGGCATCGGACCTCAACATAGAACAGTACACAGGTGTTCAGAATGCAATCCAGTGCTACCATGTCATATATGATGAGAAAAAAAGAGCTACTCCCTAGGTATCAGCGGATCATTTTCTCAAGACCTGTGCCATCAGTATCAAGCATGAATGAAACTGCAGTTCGCCTTCCGTCTCCTATTGCTGACAATCTGTCAGCTCTACCATCATCCACTTCCTCTCCCTCCTCCAGTCAGTAACTCTTCTTGCCTGTTCACTCCGTGCTAGCTCCTGTATGCCAGCTGTTATATTGTGTGAAAGTGAAAGTGTTAGTCGCTCAGTCTGACTCTTTGTGACCCCATGGACTGTAGCCTGCCAGGCTCGTCTGTCCATGTGGTTCTCTGGGCATGAATATTGGGGTGAGTCGCCATTCCTTTCTCTGGGGATCTTCCTGACCCAAGGATTGAACCTGTGTCTCCTGCACTGCAGGCAGATTCTTTACCATCTGAGCCATGTACTTTTCAAGGTACTGTACTGTAAGATTAAAACTGTTTATTTTTTTGTGTTTGTTACATATTATTTGTATGAAAAGTATTACAAAACCTATACTGGCATACAACATAGCCAACTGTGTTAGTTGAGTACCTAGGTTAACTTTTTTGGACTTAACAAATTGGACTTACAAATGTGCTTTCAGGATGGAACTCATTCGTACTTAGGGGACTCTTTGTACTGGCTTCTGCCAGGTGATTCCGAATTCTGGGCTCCATCAACACCCTCTACTCCTTTTGCACTCCCAGCCTTTGTGGCTTCCAGCTGTTGCTAATCTGTTTGGCTTCTCCAGTCTTTCATCACTTATATATTAAATTCTCAATATTAAATTCCCTCCAAAATACTCAAATTGGTTTCTGCTTTTCTCACTAGACTCTGGCAGTACAACTGGTAATAATTTAGGTTCATGCTGGGAAATGTACCCCAACTTCAGGGAACATATATAAGGGAAGCAAAGTGGAGATTTTTCAAAGATCCACAGCATCTTAGATATTTTGTTGCAACAGCAGCAGAGAAAATGCAGGGACAGCATAAACTGGGGCTTGTTTATGCACAGAGATTTAGAGAGAATTTTAAGCACGTGTCAAAAGAAAAACAAAGGTTGGCTATCTCCATAATTCAGGGCTGATGGCTAATAGCTGGCGATCTGTTTATGGATCATGTGAGAAGCTATTTGTTTCCTTAGGACTAAACTTTTTGATTCCATGGAGCTTCAAACAGTGCTTATTCTCTTTAGTAGAAGCCTTCTGGAAAGACCTAAGTTTAATAAAACTTGAACAAAGTCTGAATATAGGAGGCCATCTCCCATGGCTGTGCTAAGCATGATTGGGTAACGGAGCGTATATAATTTTTAAAAAACCACTCTGGGATAATTACTAGGCTCTTTTTAAATTTTAAAATTCTCAGCTCTATATTTATTAAGTCAGGACCATAATTAGTGAAATCAAAGAATTACCAGTTGCTATAGTTGTGTCACCAATGGGAAATCCTTCTGATAGAGGCAGGCATGGAACAATTACAAAGCGTGCTTCCTAAAGAAAGAAGGCATACTAACGCATATATATGGAATTTAGAAAGATGGTAACAATAACCCTGTGTACGAGACAGCAAAAGAGACACTGATGTATTGAACAGTCTTTTGGACTCTGTGGGAGAGGGAGAGGGTGGGAAGATTTGGGAGAATGGCATTGAAACATGTAAAATATCATGTATGAAACGAGTTGCCAGTCCAGGTTCGATGCACGATACTGGATGCTTAGGGCTGGTGCACTGGGACGACCCAGAGGGATGGTATGGGGAGGGAGGAGGGAAGAGGGTTCAGGATGGGGAACACATGTATACCTGTGGCAGATTCATTTTGATATTTGGCAAAACTAATACAATTATGTAAAGTTTAAAAATAAAATAAAATTAAAAAAAAAAAAAAGAAAGAAGGTAAACGATGTGCTCAGTATATAGAGACAAAATCTTTGCTGCATGAAGCTAGGCACATTTGAAATCATCAATGAACAGGAGCAAGCAATTCTTTCTGTTTGGACTTAATAGTATCTTTTAAGCAAGTGTTTCGTTTGTTTGTTGGCTGCACTGCAAAGAATGTGGGATCCCAATGCCCCAAGCTGGAATCAAACCCACACTCTCTGCATTGCAAGCTCAGTCTTGAGCGCTGGACCACCCGGAAGTCTCGCGAGATTTTGAAGAATGGGAACTCACGGTGCAGGCGGAAGCAGAGAGGGACTTCAGGAAGGCCCAAGAGACAGAGTGGAGAGAGCGAGTAGTGAGGTGAGGCTATAGTGGGGAGTGTTATCAGACAAGGCTGACTTTGTAGATCAGATTAAGCAATCTGGACTTCCTTTTGTGGCTGGGAGGGCACCGAAGGCTTTTCAGCTGAGGAATGACCTGACCAGATTTGTGCTTTGCGAGTTCCTTATGTTACGAAGTCCAAGCTCCTACTTCTCACTGCATGGTGTTCGTTCAGTCGCTCAGTGGTGTCCGACTCTTTTGCGACCCCATGGCCTATATTGTAGCCCACCAGGCTCCTCTGTCTATGGGATTTTCCAGGCAAGAATACTGGAGTGGGTTGCCATTTCCTACTCCAGGGTATCTTCCCAGTCCAGGAAACAAGCCTGCATCTCCTGGTCTCCTGCATTGGCAGGCAGATTCTTTACCACTGCACCACCTGGGAAGCCCCTCTCACTGTATGACGGGCCAATAAATCAAGAGCTGAACTGTTGGGGCAAGGAAGAGTGACTTTATTTGGAACACCAGCAGCCTGAGAAGATGAACTAGTGTCCAAAGAACCATCTTACCTGGGTTGCCATTCAGGCATCTTCTATACTAAAAGGGGAGTGGGTGTGACTGGCTGTTGCAAACTTCTTGGTGGCTCTTTCCTTTGCTCTGGCATCTCTACATATAGGCCTGGCCACAATGTTCCTATATAACTCCAACAAGAAAAGTGTTATTGTCTTTTCTGCAATTATTTATCTCTAAATGAATGCAGAAGTGTTACACCAAGGTCAGAGACTTGAGAATGGGCTTCCTGTGTATTTCAGGCTTAATAGGCAGCATTCTTTACAAAAGGTACAGAGTCAGCATGACTCAGCACAGGCACCAAAGCACAAGGGTTAGAGCTCACGGAGTCTATCCAGTATGGACTCAGGTTTGTTCTCCTCTGTTACATTTGCATGTAAAAGTTCAATAAATATTTGTTAAACTAAATTTTTGAGAGATGATAGTGAAACAGCAATGGCTTCCCTGTTGGCTCAGTGGCAAAGAATACGCCTGCAAAGCAGGAGACATGAGCTCGATCCCTGGGTTGAGAAGATCCCCTGGAGAAGGAAATGGCAACCCGCTCCAGTATTCTTCCTGGGAAGTCCCATGGACAGAGAAGCCTGGCGGGTTACAGTCCATGGGTTCACAAAGAGTGGGACGCAACTTGGCAACTAAACAACAACAATGAAACAAAAGGTAAAAATTCTGAATATAATTATAGGGCTTTAGGTTGGGAGTATTTTCATATGAGGTATGGTGTTAACCACACCTGCTGTTGATTTCCTAGCAACCATGCATCCTTTTGGTGGAGAAAACCAAAGCGTCATTTAATATCTGCACTTAGAATCACTCATGTTTATCTCAAAGGAGACTTTGACCTCTTTTGTTTCCTTGACTTCCAGAGAAGATAAGTCAGGTCAGAGGGATGACTGAGGTTTGGGGTGGGTGGGATTGTGCTTTTGCAGGAGAGTTGGGGTATACAAGATGGGGGAATCAGTGCAGTGCCCTCCTATTATGCTTGCATCAGAATAAGGTTTTCACAGTAAATCTGAACATAAAGGAATTTGGAGAGAGAGGCTCAGAGGACATGAGAGGTAGCAGATTGTCACATGAGCTCTGAGGATGAGATTTGCATGAGTGGAAAGCAGAAACATCATTAAGACACTGAGAATCTTTTTAGTGATCCTTAGAACAGTCCTAAAGGAAGTTTTTGTCATCATGCCCCATTTATAGATGAGCCATTAGAGACCCATACAAGTTAAGTAACTTGACCAAACCAGCCAGACCAGGGCCTCATTGCTCCAAGCACAAGGGCACAAGCATAAACAGTGACCCGCATGGCCACCTGTGGCCAACTTGTGCAAAGCCCACTCCCTGCTGGTCTTCCTTGACCCCTTTTCATCATTCACTTGTTTCCCATTTCCTCTCCTTGTCTCCTTCCTTCACCTCCTACTTCTGCAGCTGCTCCTTGTTGGCGTCCTTGGCTGGCATCTCTTCCCATGGCTTCCCCTTCCTTTAAGAGGTGATGTTCCCCAGACCTCCATGTCTGGTCTCTTCTCAAACTACAGACCCTCGGGGTGGGGGGAGTGTGGTTCATCTTCCATCTGGGCGTCAACCTCCACTTCCATCCCACTGACGGCCCATAAAGGTAGATTGTTGCTTCAGGCAGTTCTGCTGCCTCCAGTCCCACACTTCTCAGATATAAATATGTGGATATCCTACAATCATTTCAAATATCAAAGCAGAACCCACTATTCCTACCCTATCTGATTCTGAATTCTGTTACAAGTTTCTCATCAGGGGATAATTTATTTCAAAAAATATGGTCAGTGTTCTCTGGGGATCCTTTCAGATCTCAAGTCTGTAATTGCAGAACAAACATATCACAACCCCAGTGAATGCCAGTGTGGCTTCTCCAAGAGGGGAAAATAAATCTCAATCTGCAATGTGTGTTTTAGAAACCAGATCATATTTTTGTTCCAGAGGTGAGGTTTTCTCAGTAAACCTGTCTATCCTCACTCCCACTCTTCTGGGTAATCTTTTTTCTTGACTCTGTCAAGTGAGAAGAGGAACAGATGATAGAGAGGAGGGAGGGAAAGGAGACCCTTGCAGAACTGAGTTGGCATCTGCTGGGAATAAAGTCGGTTGCCCAGCAACAGTGCCCTCTCCTCAACTCCTGCTGGGTATCAGTTTGTGACGTTCCATTCCTCCGTCCCTCCTTTTAGGGCTGTTCTTGGCATTTATTTTAAATAGATTTTACCTGTATGAAATTGGAAGGGAGGGGATGTATATGTTGTGTTCTTAGGATTACACAGCTGAATATGAAATTTGTAGATCATAAGAGAAATGCACAATTCTGCAAATAAGGGTGCCTTCTTTTGGCCAGTACTTATTTAACAAATGTTTATGAATGTGTCTGCTTTGTGTCTGATACTCTGCACAGTACTGAGTTGAAATATCTTCCACAAGAAAGTTTAAAAAAAAAAATGAGTCCCTTAGGTCCAAGAAGGACTAAGAATTGACTGAAGGACCACACATTAAAATTCTAACTTTAAGAACATATGTGAGTAACTGGATATGACATGAATATATAAAAAATCAATTGCATCTGTATGTCTTCTTTGGAGAAATGTCTATTTAGTTCTTTGGCCTGTTTTTTGATTGGGTCATTTATTTTTCTGGAATTGAGCTGTAGGAGTTGCTTGTATATTTTTGAGATTAGTTGTTTGTCAGTTACTTCATTTGCTATTATTTTCTCCCATTCTGAAGGCTGTCTTCACCTTGCTTATAATTTCCTTTGTTGTGCAGAAGCTTTTAAGTTTAGTTAGGTCCCACTTGTTTATGTTTGCTTTTATTTCCAATATTCTGGGAGGTGGGTCATAGAGGATCCTGCTGTGATGTATGTTGGAGAGTGTTTTGCCTATGTTCTTCTCTAGGAGTTTTATAGTTTCTGGTCTTACGTTTAGATCTTTAATCCATTTTGAGTTTATTTTTGTGTATGGTGTTAGAAAGTGTTCTAGTTTCATTCTTTTACAAGTGGTTGACCAGTTTTCCCAGCACCACTTGTTAAAGAAATTGTCTTTAATCCATTGTATATTCTTGCCTCCTTTGTCAAAGATAAGGAAGACATACAGATGGCTAACAAACACATGAAAAGATGCTCAACATCACTCATTATCAGAGAAATGCAAATCAAAACCACTATGAGGTACCATTTCACGCCAGTCAGAATGGCTGCAATCCAAAAGTCTACAAGCAATAAATGCTGGAGAGGGTGTGGAGAAAAGGGAACCCTCTTACACTGTTGGTGGGAATGCAAACTAGTACAGCCACTATGGAGAACAGTGTGGAGATTCCTTAAAAAACTGGAAATAGAACTGCCTTATGATCCAGCAATCCCACTGCTGGGCATTCACACTGAGGAAACCAGAATTGAAAGAGACACGTGTACCCCAATGTTCATCGCAGCACTGTTTATAATAGCCAGGACATGGAAGCAACCTAGATGTCCATCAGCAGATGAATGGATAAGAAAGCTGTGGTACATATACACAATGGAGTATTACTCAGCCATTAAAAAGAAATACATTTGAATCAGTTCTAATGAGGTGGATGAAACTGGAGCCTATTATACAGAGTGAAGCCAGAAAGAAAAACATCAATACAGTATACTAACGCATATATATGGAATTTAGAAAGATGCTAACAATAACCCTGTGTAAAAGACAGCAAAAGTGACACTGATGTATAGAACAGTCTTATGGGCTCTGAGAGAGAGGGAGAGGGTGGGAAGATTTTGGAGAATGGTATTGAAACATGTAAAATATCATATATGAAATGAGTCGCCAGTCCAGGTTTGATGCACGATACTGGATGCTTGGGGCTGGTGCACTGGGACAACCCAGAGGGATGGTATGGGGAGGGAGGAGGGAGGAGGGTTCAGGATGGGGAACACATGTATACCTGTGGCAGATTCATTTTGATATATGGCAAAACCAATACAATATTGTAAAGTTAAAAAATAAAATTTAAAAAAATCAATTGCAAAAACATTAGTAATAAGCATCTGAAAAATACCATTTACAACAGCAAAAAAACCCACAAAAGTACCTAGAATTAGATTAACATGTGATATGCAAGATTTGTGTCAGCAAAATCATAAAATTTTATGAAAAAATATTTGAAGAAATCTAAACAAATGTATATCTTCCCTGGTGGCTCAGAGGTTAAAGCATCTGCCTCCAATGCTGGAGACCCGGGTTTGGTCCCTGGGTTGGGAAGATTGATCCCCTGGAGAAGGAAATGGTAACCCACTCCAGTATTCTTGCCTGGAGAATCCCATGGACAGAGAAGCCTGGTAGGCTACAGTCCCACGGGGTCGCAAAGAGTCGGACACGACTGAGCGACTTCACTTAACCTAATGAATGGATGAGTCTGAGTGATCTCTGGGAGTTGGTGATGGACAGGGAGGCCTGGAGTGCTGCAATTCATGGGGTCGCAAAGAGCAGGACACGACTGAGCGACTGAACTGAACTGAAACAAATGGAGATAACTCCCACGTTTGTGTGTGTGTGTGTGCTAAGTCACTTCAGTCATGTCTGACTCTTTGTGACCCCATGGACTGTGGCCTACCAGACTCCTCTGTCCATGGCTTCTCCAGGTAACGATACTGAAGTGTGTTGCCATGCCTTTCTCCAGGGGATTTTCCCAACCCAGGGATCGAGCCCATGTCTCTTATGTCTCCTGCATTGGCAGGCAGGTTCTTTACAACTAACACCACCTGGGAAGCCCTCCTGGGAAGTTTGTGGCTAGGAAGACATCAAATCCTGAAGAAGTCAATTCTCCCCAAAGTAATCTGTGAATTGAATAGAATTTAGGTAAAATCCCAATGGGCATGTTGTAGATTATCATGAACTGATCCTAAAACTGATACAGATAAGTAAAGGGCCAGTAACAGCCATGGAAACTTTAAATACAAAGAACATAGCAGATTTGTCTTACCAAATGTTAGGGTTTCTTTTAAAGCTGTAGGAATTACAGCAGTGATGCGAACCACTGGAAAAGAAGGGGAACCCAAGATGGACTTGCATGTGATAGAGTTTTGAAACTTAACAGAGATAGAATTATCAGTTGGTAGTCGGAGAAGGCAGTGGCACCCCACTCCAGTACTCTTGCCTGGAAAATCCCATGGATGGAGGAGCCTGGTAGGCTGCAGTCCATGGGGTCGCGAAGAGCTGGACAAGACTGAGCAACTTCACTTTCACTTTTCACTTTCACGCATTGGAGAAGGAAATGGCAACCCACTCCAGTGTTCTTGCCTGGAGAATCCCAGGGACGGGGGAGCCTGGCGGGCTGCCGTCTATGGGGTCGCACAGAGTCGGACACGACTGAAGCGACTTAGCAGTAGCAGTAGCAGTGGGAAAGTGGACAGTTTAATAAATGGTGCTGGGAAAACTGAGTCTCCACAAGGAAAAAAATTAAATGACATCACCATCTTAAACTATCTAAGCAAAAATCTGTTGCAGATAGTTTAAATATTAAAGTAAAACTTCAATAGGCCTAGAAGAATAGGTATAAGTCACCTTTATAATCTTGGGGGTCAGAATAATTTCTTATGACTCAGAAACACAGATTGTAAAGGAAAAGATTGATACATTTGTTAAAGGAAATTTTCAGAAAGGTAAAATCATGACTCATACAGATATAAAATTAATGCATATTAAAGATTTTATTTACTTCATTATTAATGAAGGAACCAGGCAGGCATTATGACTGTTAAAAGGAGAAAGCAGAGAACCACAAGTTTATATGGAATAATGGAACGTTGAAATAAATTTACAAATGAATTTGAAGCTGGCTTTTCCTGCAGGCAGGTTGGGGGAGGGAGATTAAAAGCTTTGGGCAGAAAGAGGCAACTGAACCATCATCAGACATAATTTATTTTCATGTCAAGAAATAATAATTATTTTGCATTGCTGTCAGTATCTGCACCTTAAAAGTTGTAAAATAGCTCAAAACAATTAACACAGAAGCATGTGCTCTAAACAATGCATGGTTTTCCATTAAGAACATGCAATCATCTTTTGACAACATTAAATAAATATTTTGCCCATCAAAAGACATTATAAAAAGTGAAAGCCACATACTGGGAGAAACTAAATTGTAATGACTATAATTCACAAAGGATTAGTATTCAAAATATGTAAAGAATTCCTACAAATCACTTAAAAAACATAAAACAGCTAGTAGAAAAAGGGTAAATTATACCAACCGGCAATTCTAAAAAGGGAAACTCAGAATGACAAAGAAATGTATGCAAAGATGCTCAACTTCACAAATTTAAAAATACAAATTAAGTCAGAGAAACACAAATTAAAATCATAGTGAAATAACATTTTACATTTGTTAGATTGTAGGAAAAAATAAAGCAGCTGACAATGACAAATGTTGAGGACTATATGAAGCTACAGGAACAAACTACTGGTCAGAGCATAAATTGATACTATCACTAAAGCAACTTGCTTGTAAAATGAAGGCTGCACATGCCTTCAAGCCCAGTCGTTGGTTTCCTGCGGGGCTGAACTCTTGGAGCAGCGCTGTGGCTCTGCAGGGAGTGGCAGCAGTCTTGAGTTGCTCAGGCTTTGGGCAGCAGCATTGGCAGCTCAGGTGGTAAAGAATCTTCCTGCCGGTGCAGGAGACCTGGGTTTGACCTCTGGATCGGGAAGATCCCCTGGAGAAGGGAATGGCTACCCACTCCAGTATTCTTGCCTGGAGAACCCCATTGAGGAGGGATGGGATTGTCCTCCTATGGAGGAGCCTGGTAGGCTACAGTCCATGGGGTCTCAAAGACTCAGACATGGTGGGCAACACACACACGCATACACACCCCTAACTTCACACACACGCATATACACCCCTAACTTTACAGTGATGGGGTAGCCTCCTCACATGGCTTCTTCTGTGGCTAGGTTTACAGCTTTTATCTGGGTGGTACTGAACCCAGTGTTTCAAGTCTTCCAAGAACGGGACCGGCAAAAGTCAGTTTCTGTTGCTTGCGATTTGTTTATAATATTTATTTTTACTTCTTTTTTTGGCTGTGCCGGTTCTTAGTTGTGGCACTAGGAATCTTCATTGTATCATAGCGGGTCTTTATCATTCGGACTCTTTGTTGTGGCATGTGACATCTAGTTCCTCGTCCAGATATTGAACCTGGGTCCCCTGCGTTGGGAGCATGGAGTTTTACCCACTGGACCACCAGGGAAGTCCCTGCTTGTAGTTTACAATCTTTTTTTGTGTGTGTAGTTTACAATCTTGACTGATACGCCTAACAAAACAACCATGAAATTGATAAAATAGAAAGGATAAGAATCACATGAAGTGAAGTAGCTCAGTTGTGTCCGACTCTTTGCAACCCTGTGGACTGTAGCCCACCAGGCTCCTCTGTCCATGGGATTCTCCAGGCAAGAATACTGGCGTGGGTTGCCATTTCCTTCTCCAGGGGATCTTCCCAACCCAGGGTTCAAACCCAGGTCTCCCACATTGCAGGCAGATGCTTTAACCTCTGAGCCACGAGGGAAGCCCAAGAATCACATGGAGAGACACAAATGCCATGATCAGAATGGCTGATCCATGTTTTTTAAACTATAAGAATTATGAAGTTACTTTTCTCACTTTGCAAGATAACCAAGAGGAGACAGAAGCTAAATTATAAACCCATATAATTTATATTTCTCCAGGACTGCTACTTGATGAAAAGCAAGAAAATGGGAATAGTGAGAGGACCCAAGAACACAAGAGGTCATTTGATATGGTGCTATTTCCAGAAAACAAGCCACCATTTTAAAGTTTTTAAAAGTATTATTTAAAATAGCCAGCTGGGAACTTCCCTGGTGGTCCAGTGGTTAAGAATCTGTGCTTCTATTATAGGATCCAGAAACTAAGATCCTGCGTGTCTAATGGTACGGAAAAAAAAAAAAAAAAAAAGCCAACTGGTGAACCCATGTTGCCAATCACCTTGGATTATGGAGTCTGAGGTTCATTTTATAAAAAAATAAGATTTTTTGTTTACTCTAAAGTATGATAAACAGGATGTTACAAAGAAGATGATTTTTTTTTTTTGGATGATAATGTTGTGCTGTCTACCTTCTTACAGAACAGAGAGAAATTATTTATTTCACTTGGCACTAATACAGTTTCTCTCTTCCAAGAACTCAAAGTATGTGTACAAATATTAACTGATAGCCTTGTAGAGATGGAGGAGAAGAGGGGAAGGACCCAGAAACAGGAAAGAGGAGGAAGAGGGATGAGGAAAAGACGGAGGTGATTGTGGGGGCCCGTGGTAAAGATGATAAAATGATTTTCCTGTTTTACTTAATAATCCTCAAGGTGTCCACACCTAGGTCAGCTCACCAACAAGTCAGCTGCGGTACAGTCTGTCCTCAGCCTAACACCTGATCTATAAACAAGAATGCTCTGCTATACAAAGTTGTTCACTTGTATCTCTGTCTCAGCTGGGAAAATGGGTAAATATTTGTACAAACCAAACTGTTATCTCAGAGTCCAAGATTTTCTCAAAGTGGTTTCAGTTCAGCTTAAAGAATGTTTATTGAACATCTTCTATGTTCTGGGTATTCTGAGGATTTGGTGGTGGATATATTCACACAGTGCTTTACAGAGTATGCTCCTGGGATGAGCAAGAGCTGTACCACACAGAAAATTTCAAGAAATGCAAATTCCAGGGCCCCACCCCCTGTATAGACAAAGCTATGGTTTTTTTTCCAGTAGTCATGTACAGATGTGAGAGTTTGACCATAAAGAAGGCTGAGTACCAAAGCTGCTTTCAAACTATGGTCCTGGAGAAGATTTCTGAGAGTCCCTTGAACAACACGGAGATCAAACCAGTCAATCCTAAAGGAAATCAATCCTGAATATTCATTGGAAGGACTGATGCTGAAGCTGAAGTTCCAATACTTTGGCTACCTGATGAGAAGAGCCGGCTTATTGGAAAAGACCCTGATGCTGGGAAAGACTGAGGGCAGGAGGAGAAGGGTGCGGTAGAGGATGAGATGGTTAGATAACATCATTGACTCAATGGACATGAGTTCAAGTAAACTCTGGGAGGTAGTGGAGGACAGGGAAGCCTGGGGTGCTGCAGTCCATGGGGTCGCAAAGAGTCAGATTCAACTTCGCAACTAAACAACAACCTCATTGCCACACAATTAGAAACAAGGGTCCAGGCCAGTAGTCTGTATTTTAGCAAGGGTGACTAAGGCAGGGAAGTTTAAGAACCACTGAAGTTGTGCTAATGGGTGACTTTCAGTAAGTAACTGCTCAGTAAGTGTTCGACGAATGGATGAATGACAAAGTGCAAACAACAACAAAAATGAATGAGCTGCTGTAGACTTCGAGACAGGATAAAGTATTTGCATATTTATAAGAATAGGAGAAAAGGACTTGGTCTCACAGTTTTCTCTGTGGGCTTTGGCACAGTCCCGGGTTCCCAGGACGGTCTGTCGATTTCTTTTTCTCTCCTCATTAATTTATTGATCATCGTTCACTGCCAGCTGTGGGAAAAAAAACATAAAAGAGAGCCACCAAATAAATGAACAAGATCAAACAGAGCAGCTTTGGGAACCAGTGATGTCAGGGGGGAGGTTTTGGTTTCTACCAAGAAATTGGAGTGAACGCGAATAGAGTTTGGTTTGTTGTTTATTTAAGAGACGAACAGAATTCATTGTCAATTGACTGTGCCCTGGCAGAGCTTAGCTCAGCTGTTTTAGTGAAGTCAGAACTTGCTTGGGGACACAGGACTTCCTCCACTAAAGGATTTTTTTCTTTTTTTTTTTAATGAAAGAAGCACTTTCGTGTCTTCTAAGCTCCAGCTGGCCCCCAGCCTGGCTCTTTGCAGCCCCTCTATTCCCACGATCTGACTAAGGTCTAAAGGGACTTTTCTTTGGCATTCAAAACCCCGCTATATTTTTGCCCCACAAGACCCTCTTGACGTGAATTTCACGGGCATCTCAGCTGAGAGCCCTGGACTGTCATTCTGCCCCTGGGGAGACGGGAGATTAAGGACACTTTGGTTTTGTAATGTGACTTTTGTCACAGTAGAGCACGCTTTGGATTCTCACTTCCTGTTTTAATTTGGTTTGGAAATAAATCTGCTGAGATTTCGTTTCAAAAGAGCAGTCCAACTTCGTGAGGAACGTTCCTCTGCAGATTAGAAAAGCGAAAAGAGGACAAAACTGTCGTCAGCAGGACAGGCAGCCAGTTAAATAGTAATTTAGGAGGCAGTTAACACTGGTGGTTGAAGACTGGCAGTATTTGGCACGTAGACCTTGCTCTGCATTCTGAGCACCGTGGAGAGGGGTAGGGGGGAGTAGAAAAAGCATCACACAGGAGGGGACTTTGTTTGGGATCTCAGAGCTGAGCCGGGTGGGGGCGCAGCCTGGGAAGGGCAATCGAGAGGAAATGGGCAGGGGAGGGGTGGCATTGGGAAGGCAGGATGAAGAACTGGAGTCGCAGGTGTGGAGGGAGCATGGTGGGTAGGGAGCAGTCGATATCAAAGGCTTACAAGGCTGTTGGGAGTCAGCTGTGAGGGGGTCTTGTGCCAAGTTAAAGAAACTGAACTTCACTCCACAGGCCAGAGCGGGTTGTTGAGAAGGTGTTTCCTCTGGGAAAATGGGCCGTGCCCACTGGGCTTGTAAAGATGGCTCTGCTGGAGGAGAGGAAGCAGCTGGGAGACTGTTGAGATGGGGGTGAGGGGTGGGGGCTGGTTCTGGTCTGGGCTCTTCTTTTAGCCCGGAGCCTTCTGGCAGAGCAGAGTTCACAGCCCCTGCCCAACTGGAGGCATGGCTGGAATAGGGCATGCCAGAAAGTTCTTTGAAGTACCGTATTTTGCCTTTAAAAAAATCATGCAAATGTTTGCATTCTACGTCATTCAATTGGGACTCCAGGAAGCTGGGCCACATTTGTTTCCTGTGGTCTTGGATGTTCCCTGCATCCCCCAGGGTCAGCCATACTCCAGTTTGGGGAGGGGGCTGCCTCCCCCCCACCCACCACCAAGAGACTTCCCAGATGGCTCAGTGGTAAAGAATCCACCTGCCAATGCAGGAGATACAGGAAACGTGAGTTTGATCCTTAAGTCAGGAAGATCCCCTGGAATAGGAAATGGCAACCTACTCCAGTATTCTTGCCTGGAAAATCCCATGGACAGAGGTGGCTGGTGGGCTACAGTCCACGGGGTCACAAAAGAGTCGGACACGACGGAGTGACTGAGCGTGCACACGCTGCCCCGTGCCTCTCTGTGGACATCCCCTCCCAACAGCATAGGAGCAAGATGCTTGAAGGGGTGGGAAGTACATTTGCAGCGATAATAATACCTTTCTGTGCTGTGAGCCCAGTGACTCCACTTGTCTTGATCTTGAGTGAAAGGATTTACTGAACTGGATTTCCTTAAATGGATTTTACTGTCATTCTTTAATACCTTTTCCTCCCCTCACCCTAACTGATCAGTATGTAATTGGCTTTACAAATCAATAGCTGGCTACTTGGTGGCTATAGAGCCAGGGGTGACTCCAAAATGGGGGGTCTGGCTTTAACTTGATTGCAGTGTTTTGTGTCTTACGTCTGACTTTTCTAAGATAGAAGTTAGCATGCACTGGGCACGCACCAGGCGCCAGGCACTACGCTGGGGTAGAGGATTTCACCTCCACGGTAAGCCTGAGGTCAACATGCTGTTGTTATTATTATCATTTCCACTTTGTAGCTGAGGAAACTGGGATTTGGAGATGTTTTCAGTTTCTTAGATGGTCTTAGGTGATCAAAATCCAGCATGTGAGTTTTTAGCCTCTCCACTATAGGAATGGAAACTGAAGCTTCCCTGGTGGCTCAGATGGTAAAGAAGCCTCCTGCCAACGCAGGAGACCTGGGTTCGATTTCTGCGTCAAGAAGACCCCCTGGAAAAAGGAATGGCTACCCACTCCAGTAGTCTTGTCTGGAGAATTCCATGGCCAGAGGAGCCTGGCGGGGCTATAGTCCTTGAGATCACAAAGAGTCGAACACTACTGAGTGACTCACACACACACACACACACACACACACAGACAAGCAATACTTAAGATTTTTGCAACCCTGACATCTGATGATTTTGTGAACTCTTTAAAAGAGCAGATGGATTCTGATAAGACTTGTTGGATAGAATTTACTGTGAAATTATACTTTTTCTCCAGGTCCACTGATCATGCATGCATGTTCCAGGCTGTCATCTTTGGACAAAATGGTACCCAATAAGACTTTTCCATTGGATTTTTAAAATTTTCATTTTCATTGGGTGTATAGTTAAAAGTTTCAGAGCTTAACCTATCTCAAAGAAAACTTGATTTTCTTTTCAATTGTAAAACAAAAATATTGTCTGTCTTAGTCTTCTAGGACTGCCTAACAAAATATCACAGACTGGATGGCTTAAACAAAAGAAATTTATTTTCTCATTGTTCTGGAGGCTACAAAGTCAAAGATCAAGGTTCCTGCAGGGTTTGGTTTCTGGTGAGACCTCTCTTCTTGGTTTGGAGATGGCCACTTTGTCTTCATGTTTCCTTTCCTCTGAGAGAGAAGTGGGGTGGGGGTGGGGGGGGCGGGGGAGGGAGAGAGAGAGAGAGATCTATCTCTTCTTTTTACAAAGCAACCAATCCTATGGGATTAGGGCCCCACCCTATGCCCTCATTTAACCTCAGTTACCTCCTAAAGGCCCTATTTCCAAATGTTGTCACACTTGGTGTTAGGACTTCAGCACAGTTGTGGGGGACACTGTTTAGCCCATAGCAGTCTCTGTCATTGCCTTGGCATCCAGCTGCCCGTATGTAGGGCAGCAGCTCAGTGACTGAGCCTGGTTCTCCTCGTGCACTTGGAGGAGTCAGCTCTTCCCAGGCTGTCCGTTTCACCTGCCTCACCCTCCTCCATGCATCTGGAACATGCAGGACCAGTGCAGAGGAAAAGTCTCTAACACTACCTTGATGTGTGTTTGTTATGCTTGCAAAGCAGTCTCTCTTCTCCTGAGTTTAAAAAGGCAATGGAAGGGGACTTCCCTGATGGTCCACCAGCCTCTGTAGACTTATGTCCCAACTTCTCAACGGCATCTCTTCACTCTTATCTCCTCTGGGTTCAGTGCCCTCTTGATACAAGAACAAATTCTCCCTAGTATTAGGTTCTGGATTGTAACCTTGTGTCAGTTCAAGGGCACAGTTCTGGAAGATTTGGTGAAGGCTTGTTTGTAGTGTCCCCCACGTGGTGGTGGCCTCTGGGTGCTTTGGAGTCTCTTGGCAGCTGAGACACAGCACTGCCTTACCCACAAACACGCCTGGACTTGTTTTGACTGTACATGGATGGCATCTCTGAGCTGTGACGACGTGCTTTGAGGGTGCAAACTTCACAGATGGCAGATCAGACTGTAAATACTCCACTCCCATCCCATCATAAAACCAGTCCAAGGAAAACACCAGAAACTAATTAAAATGAAGACAACAGTGCAAATATTTATGGGGCAGAAACTCAAACAACACTAGCAGAAACAAAACATTTCAGATCAGTGTTAAGTGAAAACCATAGTGGTATCTAATGGGAATATATATATATATATATATATATATATTTATATATATAAATATTTACCATCAGATCTGAGACCTTCAAATGATTGCTATAACTGGAGGATAAAGTCATGTATGTTGTTTACTCAAAATGGTAATTAATTTCAGCCATTTGCCTTCATACTGATCGTCTGGTGTTGCATGATGTCATAAGAAGGGCATGAGAGCTGGAACCAGGATAAATGCCACAGGAGTTGTGTAACTTTGAGTGTGTTCCCTAATCCTGTCCAAAGTGACCTTTGGTTTCTTCAGCTGAGAGGAAGAGAAGAGAGGAAAAGAGAAAAGAAAAAAGGGAGGCGGAAGAGACACAGCCCTGAAGACGTGGTATCATTTGGAGGGGCTAAAATATATACTTTCTAATGTGAGGGCTCAGGCTGTGGGCTTGAACTGGGGTGCTCAGGTTCAAAGCCCAGCTCCCTCATTCACTGGCTGTGTGACATTGACAAATTCCTTAGCGTCTCTGTGCCTTTTTTTCTTACTTGGAAAGCCAACCTGTGTTGTGAGCATTAAGTTAATAAATATATACACATAAGTATTAATACTTCCAACAATACCTAGCTCACAGTAAGCATCCAGTAAGTGTTAGATATTACTATTATATGAGATGGTCTTTACTTGGAGGATAAAATAAGTGCACTGGAGGAGTGAAAGAATGGAGGGGGTTTCTCTAAGGATTCTGTGCTTTTGACTAGGGAATAAACAGCAGAAGGGAAAGAAATGAATATTTAAGTTGCTGGTGGCTCAGATGGTCAAGAATCTTGCTTGCAATGCAGGAGACCCAGGTTTGATCCTGGGTTGGGAAGATTCCCTGGAGAAGGGAATGGCAATCTGCTCTGGTAGTCTTGCCTGGAGAACTCCATGGACAGAGGAGCCTGGCATTATTTCAGGTCATGCTGTTTCATACCACTGCATGTGCCTGTCTTATATTGGAAGCTACATATTCCCACTAACTAAATCAGATATGATACAGATGAAGACTCAAAACAATATTTGTTCTAGGAATGAATAATCCTGTGATCAATTTTTTTTTTAATTTCTATTTTTTGGAAGAGGAATCTGAAGATCAGAGAGGTTAAGTTATTTGTTTGAAATCACAAAGCCAGCAACAGTTGAGCTGGGATTTGAGCCCAGGTCCCCGTGGCTCTGAAACCTCCACCCTTTCCATTACACCATGATGCCTCTCACAAGGAGTCAGCCAGGAGGGAGGCACTAAAGTGCTCTTCACGCTGCCAGAGGGGGCCAGGACTTCTATTTAGTGATTGCTGCACAGCAGACAGGGCCTGGAGTGCAATCATTCTACCAAGTGTTGCCTGGGTGCCCCTCTGTCATGGTTGCTGCCGTCCCTCCCCTTCCAGCTGCTACCATCATCCAAGCTTCCATGACCAATGCCAGGCCCGGGTGGGCTCGATATGAGGTGGTTTCACAGGTAAAACTGGCAGATGATACGTGGCTGACTCTCAACTGGCACAGGGCAACTTTTCAACATGTTTGTTTCACTCCCTTTGCTCCCTTAACCCCTGACAGCCATCATGCCTGCCTAAGGCCAAAGACCAAGCTGATCTCCTGTTCACATTAAAGGCTTTTCTCCTGCCAATCACCCTATGCACTGTTAGGGATACAGAGGTGAGTGAAGCAAGCAGCACAGGACACCTACTCGGGAGTTTCCCTGTAGCTGGGGACACAGCTGCGCTGCAGGTATGTGAGGAGTGCCGAATGCGGACACTGGTGGAAGGAGGACGGGTGACTCGGCTGCAGGGAGACTGGGGGTGGGGGGCGGGTCCATGGAGAAAGCACGTTTTGAGCCAGGGAGGGGTGCGAGAAAGGGCAAGCTAGACAGCTGTTCAGTCACTCAGTCATGTCCAAATCTATGTGACCCCAGGGAGTTAGCCCGCCAGGCTCCTCTGTCCATGGGATTCTCCAGGTCAGAATACTGGAGTGGGAATTGTCATTCCCTTCTCCAGGGGATCTTCCTGACCCATGGATCGAACCTGGGTCTTTTGCATTGGCAGGTAGATTCCTTGCCACTAAGCCATAGGGAAGCCCCAAATAAAGACCACCACAGATACAAGGGCCAGAGTCACAAAAGACCTAGAGCCTCCAGGATATGGTGAGAGTCCGGGGTACACATGGCACACATGGCCCTGGGGAGGAGGTGCAGCTGGGGGCAAGGAATGAGCAGGGCTCTGGGGCCTGGATGGTTCCCAGGACCAGGGCCCGGGCGACTAAGGAGAGTAGAGGGTGGAGTGGTTTGGAAGAGGTTCCCTCAGGCAGGCAGTTCAGATGCTGCAGTGTGGGGATAGATGTTTGCAGGGGAACTCTGGTCTGAAGGGCTGGATGCACAGGGCATTCTGTGAGCCAGTGGAACGAGACGAACCACAAAGGAAGAGTACCTCATCACCTAGATTCCTTCTCATTCCCGCCGCAGCCCTTCCACCCCTAGAGGCTTTGCCTGGTGATTCTGGACGATTTCAGGACAAGAGGTTGAGAGTGTTCCATGATAGTAATAGTGGCCCCGTATCAGGTATTAGCCACCCCACCCCAACTCTGAAGGGCACTGGCGGGACTTCAGAGGATGCTCAGGTTGAACCAGCTGGTGACAGACGTGGGTCCCCTGGGTGAGACCCAGCCAAGCTGAGGCATCTTCCATACTTGGCCGATTCCTCCCTTGTGAGGAGGCAGGGACACAAGCCTCCTGAGCCTTCTCCTGAGTGTTTGTGGTTTGTTCACTATGGGCTTCAGCCCGGTGACGAGTAGCCAGGAACATGCTTGGGTCATGGTGCGGCTACACTCAGGCTGACTTAGAGACCCACGGAGGCGGTGTGCCCAGGTGTGTGTTACTGTTACCCGTGGACAGGTGGGGCTTTCCAGACCACGGCAGGTGATGTGGATTGTGGTCCAACCAGTGGGATTCCGCCCCCTCCCTCCACCATTTCCCCTGGATGAGTTACAACTGTGCGAATGAGTCAAAGCATCTGCTTTTCTCTCCTGAGCAGATGCTATCCCGGTTTGTCCTTTCCCTGGACTGGAGTCAGGACACCTGGGTCTCATCTGTGTTCTGTGGTGAATTCACCCAAGGAGTATGCGCCAGGCATTTAACTCTGTAAGTGTACATAAAATAGTGTAAATGAAGTAAAATAGTAAAATCGTGTAGCTGCTGTGGAAAACAGCTCGATAGTTCCTCTGAAAGTTAGACATAGAATGACCATATGACTCGGCAATTCTAGGTAGATGCCCCAAGTAATTGAAAACAGGGACCTAGACAGGTATATATTGGAGAAGGAAATGGCAACCCACTCCAGTATTCTTGCCTAAGAATCCTGTGGACAGCGGAGCCTGGTGGGCTGCTGTCCATAGGGTCGCATAGAGTCGGACATGACTGAAGCAACTTAGCATGCATGCATGCATTGGAGAAGGAAATGGCAACCCACTCCAGTGTTCTTGCCTGGAGAAGCTCAGGGATGGAGGAGCCTGGTGGGCTGCCATCTATCGGGTCGCAAAGAGTTGGACACGACTGAAGCGACTTAGCAGCAGCAGCAGACAGGTATATATACACACAGATTTGTAGCAGCACTATTCACAAGAGCTAAATGGTGGAAGGTAGCCAAATGTCCATCCATGGATAAACAAATCATTGTATACACATACAAGAGCATATCATAAAAGAGAATATCATCCCACCATAAATAGGAATGAAGTACTGACGCGTGCCACAATGTAGATGAACTTCCAAGCCATGATGCTAAATGTGTGTGACTTTATTTATATGAAACCTCCAAGTTTATTTACTCTTATTATTTATAAGTAAATAATAATGTTTATTTATTACTTGTAGATAAATAGAGACAGAACACAGATCGGTGGTTGCCAAGGGCTGGGGAAGGGGGGGCAGGGGAGACATTGCTTAATAGGTACAGGGTTTTACTCTGGAATGATGGAAATGTTTTGGAACTAGAAAGAGGTGGTGTTGCACAACACTGTGGATGTTCTAACTACCTCTGCATTGCTCCCTTTAAAAGAGTTAATTTTCTGTTACATGAATTTCACCTGAACAAATTATTAAAAAAAAAACAAACCAGGTAACAAGGTGCATATGGCCCATGGACAATAATATGCCAATTCCTGTTACAAGAGAGAGAATAGGATGGTTCAATGACAGAGTTTTTATTGTCAAGCATGTTTGTTGTTATAATTATTTATCCTATCAAGGAACAGAAATAAAGCCATTTTCCAGGTGTACTATTTTCAGGGCTAAGAATATTGAATGCAAAGAGGTCTCCAGGTGGGTTTTGGACAAGTTTCAGACAAGTTAAATCCAGTGACTCTTTGGGTAAAGACCACATTCATGTGGAAGGGCTTTTACTATTTTTAGAACCTATTGGACATCTCCCTTCCCATTCTGGAGAACTAAAATAAATGTTTGGGGCTTTTTGTCAACTTCCTGTTTCTAATGAAGAAGAACCTAGAAAAGTCTCATGTAAAATATGCCAGATGCTTTTGGAACTTCAAAGAATTCCCAAGAAACAAGGGAGTTTGTTCATTGTAAAAGAATCTGAAAGAAGACATTAGATAATTTTATTTAATAAATACACAAGATTACCCTTTCTCAAAGATAATTTAAGGGACTTAATCTATTTGGGGTTCAGTGACCCCTAAGCCATGTCTAATTCAAGCACAAAAACAAGCTGAGAAGTCCATGGAAAGATGAGAAATTCTCACGTGAAACTGGACAGCTTGGCCTGATAGGGCTCTCTCCTGTTTGAATTCACTTGAACAGTTAGGAAACATACAAAGAAGCTTTTTTTTCCAAAAGAGAAGAAGGTAAAAAAGAAATGATGTCTGTGATTTGACTTGTGACTGCCAGGCCAGCTTTCCCAGGTGATGGAGGTAGCAGAGTGCCAATTCACAGAGAACAAGCCCTGTAGTAGGTGGCTGGTTCACAGAATAGCCATGTTTCAGGTTACAACAGGATCTATTCAGGCTTTAAAAGACACTAACAAGAAGGGCTGTCTGATATTAGAATGGCTTGTTCCTGAATGAGGACCGTCTTTCATGGCATCCTGCTTCCTAACTGAGATGCCTAGAGTTATGGGCTTTCCCCCACTTTCCCCTTGCAGAAACATCAAACAGACCTCATTTACATTTTAGTGTGAACGAATTTAAGGCAATGGGTATTTGTCCTTAACCAAATTTCACTGTGAAATGACAAGTGCTATTTCCTGAGTTTTGGTTGTAGGGAGTGGATTGAAACAGATATGTCTGGACACAAGCTTCCTTGGGGACCCTGGATAGGGGCTCCCAGCTCTGCCCAAGACTAAGGCTGACACAGGAAGGATCAACAAGGGCTCTGGGACTGTGGGTGAGGAACCCTTGAAATGAAGGGCAGACACCAGAACACTTAAGGACATTTCTTGATCCTAGAAGATTCATTTGGCTGCAGATTTATTTAACTTTAGGTTGAAAAGCTGTTCACAGCCAGGTCGGAGGAGGTTATTTGTGATTCTTTCCTTTTCTTTTTCCTTTGTGCTTTGCTGCGTTTTCTGCAATGAGCAGTATAACTTTGTTTGTATGTATGTGTTAGTTGCTCAGTTGTGTCTAACTCTTTGTGACCCCATGGACTGTAGCCCGCCAGGCTCCTCTGTCCATGGGATTCTCCAGGCAAGAATACTAGAGTGGGTTGCCCTTTCCTTCTCCAGGGGAGCTTCCGGACCCAGGAATTGAACCTGGGTCTCCTGCGTTGCAGGCAGCGTCTTTACCATCTGAGCCACCAGGGAAGCCTATCCAAGCTACCAGGAAAGCAAACTTTAGTAATCAGAAAAAAAAAATGTAAAATTAAAAACCATTTTCTTCCTATAAATTATTTTCATTGGTCTGCAGACTTTCATTCAGTTTGCCATTGGCATCCTTCCGAAACTGCTTCTTAAAATAATTGCAATAGGGACATCCCACGAATTGTTCTGGCTGTAGCTTTTGCTCGGATTGATCGATGTTTTTTGTCTACACGGCCATGGAGATTTGGAAGGATTAGATGTTCCGATCACACTGGGGCGCGGACAGATCACCACGCTTGGTTTGATTGAAAGAGACAGTTGGAATGGTTGTTGGAAGGATTCTGCCCCTGTGTGTGCAGGCACAGTCTTACAAATAGATGGGCTTTTGAACACCTCCCCACATACTTAAGCTGAAAGCCCACAAACACCAGGCTCATTGTTTACAATCTTATCTGATTGAGGATAAAGGAGACGGTTGAGTGAATGAGGACACCAGGATACTGTATCATCATGAATTTCAAGAAGATATGGATTAGAAGGGAAAAGAGCCTTTAGGAAATATATATGCTAAACATGTATAAATGAACTATAATAAATATAGATACATTTAATAGTTTAAAAATACATCCATGTCAATGCAATGGGGTCTCCATTAATCCATGCCTAAGAATATATTTGGAGATGGTTGCATTGTCCTTCAAATCATTAGTATGTACTGTTGATGAGTTTTATCTTCAGTCTTCATATGTTATGCTTTCATTGCTATAAGCATAGACCTCTTAGACCAGTATCGATGTCTGGTAGAAAGAAGGAATACTTTACTGTCAAATTTGTTGGGCCTCACTTTACTGTTGAGAGCTACAATAAAGTGTCTTAATAGCCAAGCCAGACTCACTTCACCAGCCACTTTCATCTTAGTGCAGTAACAGCACGCCAGCCCCTCCTGTGCCTGCTGGTTTAGATTATGTGAGGGCAGCCGACGGGTGAGCCACATGCCACAGGCCATCAGCTCAGGACTCATCAGCTCAGTCTGCAATGAGGCTGAAAGCTGTATCATGTCAGAATGACTGTAATTCTCTTTTGGAGATTTACATTTTGTAGTAGGAGTATAGTATGGGGGGGTGGGGTGGGGAATGGGTGTTTCTCTTCTTTCCTGGGAAGTTAGGATCCTTGCCAATGCATTCCCCACCCCACACTTGAGATCTGTCAACTGTATCTAGTGGAAGGCATCTTTGTTTCTATTTATGAAAGGCAAGCGTGAAAGTAAAACTTTTGATTGAAACAGTTTGAGTTTCTGCAGGGCCCAGCCGTTTGTACTCCACCTATCACTTCTCTCCTGCAGTTTGGGTTTTGCGTATTTGGAGCCTCGCATCTTGCAAGGAAAGCATGACTTTGATTAGTTCCCTGGGTCAACCAAGGGCTGGAACAGATGATCGCTTTGGTAATCAAGAAATTTTAGAGAGAGTCCATCCATCTGTTTCAGCCTGGCACCCTCAGGGTGACTGTATGTTGGCAGAGTCACCACGTTCCCCACTCTTAGCTTTGCAAGTTCAGATACTCAGCATCATCAGATCCCCAAGGGCAAATCAGGCTTTGGGAGACCAATCCCACTAATCAAACTCACAAAAGGTTGATGGATAAACCTACCTCATCATGTGCTTGTGAGGATTAAATGAGAATGTGGGTATAAAACTTACTTATCTCTGACCTGACACATACAGTAAGTGAAAGAAAGTGTTAGTTGCTCAGGTGTGTTCGACTCTTTGCGACTCCATGGCCTGTATTCTGCCAGGTTCCTCTGTCTATGGGATTTCCCAGGCAAAAATCTGCAGTGGGTTGCCATTCCCTTCTCCAGGGGGTCTTCCTGACCCAGGGATTGAACATGGGTCTCTCGCATAACAGGTGGATTCTTTACTGTCTGAGCCACCAGGGAAGCCCAGCACGTATGGTAAGTGTCCTATAAACATTGGCTTTCCTTTTATCCTGTGATCTGTCAAATAGTATCTACAGCACAGGATGGACACTGACGGGCCAGTGGTTACCTTTGGCTTGCTCTCCCAGTTCTAGAATTCATACATAGCCCCATCCTTCTAATGAGCAGTCAGTCATGATGTGATAAAATAGGTAATTTTTAAAAAGTTCCAGGGAATTCCCTGGTGGTCCAGTGGCTAAGTCTGAGTTCTGAATCCAGATGGCCCAAGTTTGATCTTTTGATCTCTGGTCAGGGTACTAGATCCTACATGCCCCAACAAAAATCAAAGTTCCTGTGTGCCACAGCTAAGACCAGGTATGTAAATAAATGCACCAATACAAAAAATAAAAAGAAAAAAGTTACAGTCCTCAGGAGGCATGGGCATCCAACCTCTAGAGACACTTCAGTCCACCAGCATTCATGGAGAGTGGTTCTGGGGGAGGCTCTCTGCTAATGCTGTGGTTAAAAGATAAAATACCTCTCATCTTTAAGGAAATTAGCATTGAATAAGGGTAACATTGGTCTGTATAGAGCTCTAGTTTTGACAAGCAACAACAACCACACAAAACTAAGGATTAGAATCAACAACATCATCTAAAGAAAAATAGGATCTAATTGAAAAAATGGGCCAAGGGTATAAACCAGTAATTCACAGAATAAATAATAAAAATGATCAAGATTTATATACACTGGTGCTCAGCCTCACTTTAACGGAGGAAATTCAAATTCATTGAGTATACTCATGCTCAGCTGGAGGGAATGTGGGTGTGAGTACAGCCACTTAAGAAGTCACTCTGAAATTGAACAGCAATAAGTGATATTTAGTCTTTAAAAAAGAGATCACTTTGTATAACCCACTACCCTGAAGTTCTACTATTAATCGCTACCCCAGGGAGAAACTTAAACCATGTGCTGAAGGACGCAAGTACAAGTATCTTCTTCACTGCAGTGTTATTTATAACAGTGGAAAAATTCAAAACAACAAGAAATAGTCATAAAAAGTTATTTAATAAATAATTAACTGTGCACCGCTTTTATAGAAGACCGTGCTGCTACATTCTAAAATGAGGTAGACCTAATTGTACTGACATAGAAAGTCATCTAAGCTACATTGTTCAATGAAACAATGGATGGGTCACTTCTGTTAACACACACACACACACACACACACACAGATATCTTTCCTAGGGGCGACTCCTTAAAGAGAAGCCTGGAGGCGTATACATTATATTGGTAACAGTGACTATATGTAGACAGGGGACTAGAATAGGAGGCACTGGAAAGGGGAAACAATAAAAAAGAAAAAACCCAAACAAAACCCATTGATTTGCAAATCACTCTTTCATGTAAACTGTCACTTACTCCTTTGTTGTTGTTTAGTCACTAAGTCCTGTCCCACTCTTTGTGAGGATCCCATGGACAGTGGCCCTCCAGGCTCCTCTGTCCTTAGGATTCTCCAGGCAAGAGTACTGGAGTGGGTTACTATTTCTTTCTCCAGGGGATCTTCCCAATCCAGGGAAGGAACACGAGTCTCCTGTTTTGGCCGGTGGATTCTTGACCACCACTGTTGAAGCCCCACTTACTCCTTATGTTGACCTCATAGTGTAAGCATCATTTCCACTTACCTATGGGGGAACCACAGCTAAGAAAGGCCAAGCAACTTTTGAGAAGTCACACAACTAGTAGACAGAGACACCCCTGGGCTTGCTCCCATGCTTTCCCCAGGTTCCAGAAGGAATTGGCAGTTAGGCTAATGGAACCTGATGTCTTTGTCACTTCTCGCTTTTAATTATTTCTCACTGTTTAAAGTCAAAGGCACTTTGAGGTACCTCAGACAGCCCTCTGTGTGTCAGAGTGAGAGGGGCAGGAAAGAAGACAATTTGCAAGTGATCAGAAGATAGTCCTGATATTTAAGATTCTCTTACTTTTCATTTTCCAGGTGGGGTCTTAGATTCTCTTACTTTTCATTCTCCAGATGGGGTCTTAGACATCTCAGGACCAGGTGTCAAAGGACCAGAGTATCCACAGCCCGACTCTCTCACCGCTGGGGTCTCCTACCAGGCTGGAAGCTGGAGGTGGGGTATGGAACTTGACCCTCCAGTCTCAAGAGGAACAGGAAAGAGGGAAGGCACTGGGAACAAAAACTGAGCTTTGACTTGATGGCGGCTCAGCTCCCATTCCTGCAGTGGCCATGGGCCCTGGGGTGGGGGGAGGTTAGGGAGGGCCCCTCGGTGACCTGCGCCTCGCCTTCTTCATGAACTCCAGTCTAGTCTTATGACAGCTGCAAATGAGGGTAGGCATACAGTTGAACCTAGCAAGTGCCTGTGCTGAAACCATTAATTTGTTAAATGTGAACAAAATATATCACATTTTTGGTAACTCTTAGCACATAGCAATTTTCTTCTTTGCCTCTACTTCCCCTCCCTTCTTCTGCATCCATTCTCTCTCTTTTCTCCCTCACCCTCTCCCTCCATCTTTCCCTCCTTCATTCATGGAGGATTCCTAGTACCTGGCCTCTCCTTTAATTTCATCCCAAGTTTGCTAGAGATTTGTTAGTGTGGCCTCGATTGGCAGTGTAGTTGCTATTTTAAATCCTAAAGAAAAGTTGTAAGTGGATAATGTTTTGAGATAGTAATTTGGTTTTTTTAGTATTTATTTATTTGGCTGCACCAGATCTTAGCTGTGGCATGCAAACCCTTAGTTGCAGCATGTGGGATCTTGTTCCCTGACCAGGGATGGAACCCAGGCCCTCTTCATTGGGAGTGCAGAGTCTTAGCCATAGGACCATCAGGGAAGTCCCAAGGTCTGTTTTTCTCCATGTTTTCTTGTACCCACTGACCTTCTCTTACCACTGGGGACACGGAGTAGGAGCTTAAATGTAGTATCAGGAGAGAGTTGACAGAGAGACAAAGTCTTAGCTCTGAATTCTAAAATAGGTAAAATAGATGCACCGCAAGGACAGAAGTCTTGAAAGCAAAGGCTTCTGTTGTCAAGAGCTGGATTTTTAAGACAGAGAAGGATTTTAAATTCTGGAAGTTCGGCTTTGACCATCAATAACCAGTGGCCTCAACATTCAGGGGTGTGCCTGCACCTGTTCCTGAGAGCTGACTGTAGACCTCTCTTCTCAACTTCATGTCCAGGAGCTGGAAATTGGCCGTGGCAGAAGTGTCTTTAGCACAGAAGTTGGCAAATACCACAAACCTGCACATTTTTTTTTTTTTCCTGGAGGGTCTGTCATCGAGGTTTTTGAAGGAGGGGAAGTAGGAAAAGAAAGCGTGGATGAATTGCTGGGTAGACTTTTCCTGGGCTGAATCCAGGGGAGGAGGTAGGCTGCAGAAAAATGTTCAGACAGGCCTGGAGCTAGGAGGCCGAGGTATTGCATCTCTCTCTCCATCTGCAACTCTGCGAGAAGGTGGCAGCTATGCAGAGTGCTTGTGTGAGAAGTGACAGCGGGGCAGGTCTGACAGCAGTGGGAGAGCTGGGTGAGCTGGTCTCCCTGCGCCTCATCCCCCAAGCTTCCCTCGAGTCCGCTGTGGCCGAGCAGTTCATAGAGACTTCTGTTTGGACGCCAGGATGGGGCGAGATCAGCTCAGAGACGTGGAGTGCATGGCCAATGGGGTCAAGGACCTTCCCTCAGGCTCACTAACTTTTTCCTCTGGTTCCTTCTGTGCTATCTTCTCACAATAATGAAACCCCATTTAGAGGGCAGCCGTCCCTGGGATCCTCCTGGAGGAAGGCATGGCAACCCTCTCCAGTGTTCTTGCCTGGAGAATCCCATGGACAGAGGAGCCTGGCAGGCTACCGCCTATGGGGTTAAAAAGAGTTGGACACAACTTAAGCAACTTAGCATGCACGCACACGCACAACTCAATACATTATATTTAAAACACATAATACTAAAAACTCATCATGTTCTAATAATTTAAGCATATTTACTATCTATACATCTATCACTGTACGTCTGTTGTGTGAAAATACTATGCAGTGGTTGTCACTGCATGAAAGTGAAGTGAAAGTGTTAGTCACTCAGTCATGTTGGACTCTGTGACCCCTCCGTGACTCTGCCTTCAAGTGACTTCACATTGGTAGATTGAAATCTGCCACAGTGGAAGTATTTACACTATGCCAATCAGCAAAGGCTATAAATCGAGGCTTAAAAATACTGTTTTATTGATTGCCTAGATGCAGTAATATGGTGGAGACAATAATAATATAGATTCAGCTTAAAACCATGTTGTGCGTGTGGCCGTTACATTCTGAATAACACAAAAAAATTGAGGAAATATTTTTCCAGTATTCAAAAACCTTCATCTGATTCATCCGAAAAATTGCTTACATCATTACATCATTTCACTTGTGTCTTATTAAAATACATGAAAATATCAGTCAACATTTTCGACAGAACTGTACTTGTTTATTGTTGGCTGCAGACACAGGAGTTCTGCAAGTCAGTGAAATTCCATGAAAATCAATTGCTATATGGAACTTAGAATGTTGTATGTTTTATTGTTAGTAGCAGTAATAAATTGGGTGACTCATTATCCTTTACATGAGTAAAACTTATACTAAACTTGTGTACCAATATTTGCACACGAGTATTTTTTGTTCGTGTTGGAGAGCCCATTGTTAAACATTTACCAGCGCGTCTCTGGGTAATTAAGTCACTAATCATTGCTTCACTTAGCAACCATGACACCCAGAAGCCTTCCTTTAGAAAAGGACCTGGAGGCAGTGAAAAGCATAAATATATTTAATGTCCTTTTAAAAAATCATGGCCAAAGATACATAACATAAAATTTAACATTTTAACCATGTTTTTCTTTTTCTTTTAAATGAAGAAAGTCTATTTTCTTTCTTAAAAAATATCTGTTTATTTATTTGGCTAGTTGCAGCATGTGGAGATCTTTACTTGTGGCATGAAAACTCTTGGTCGTGGCATGTAGGATCTAGTTCCCTGACCAGGGATCAGACCCTGCCCCCTGCATTGGGAGCACAGAGTCTTAGCCAGTGGACCATCAGAGAAGTCCCCATTTTTTTCTTTTTCTCTGATATATTTATCTTATGGCAATTGCTATGTGTAGGTATCTATAATGAGGAATACTATTATTTCTTATTTTTATTTTTTAAGTTAAATAACAAATTTCTAAAGTTGGATTTTTCTTTTTAATTGAAGTATAATTGACATACAATGATATGTTAGTTTCAGGTGTACAACAATTCAACATTTGTATACATTGCAGAATGTTCACAGTAAGTCTAATTACCATCTGTCATCACACAAAGTTACAATTTCTTTTTCTTGTGGTGAGAAAAATTACAAGAAAAAAAGACTTTCTTTAAGATTTACTTTCTTAGCAACTTTCAGATTTGCACAACAATATTATTGACAGTGATTCCCATGCTATGCATTACATCCCTTTGACTTATTTATTATATAACTGGAAATCTGTATCTCTTGACCCCCTTGATCCATTTTGCCTAACCCCTAACCCGCTTTTCCCTCTTACAACCACCAGTCTGTGTCAGTTTGATTTTGTTTTGCTTTTTCATTTGTTTTGTTTATTAGATTCCACATGTAAGTGAAATCACATGGTATTTGTTTTTGACATTTCACTTAGCATATCCCTATTAAGGTCCACCATTCTGACCGTTTTAAGTGTGTAGTTCAGTGGCATTAAGTACATTCACATTATTATTGCACAACCATCACTATCTTCAGACCATTTCATCATGCCAAAATGAAACTCTCTACCCATTAAACAACTGCATGTTCTCCACTTTCCCAGCTCCTGATAACGCCTACTCTACTTTTTGTTTCTGCAAATTTAATTACTCTCAGTACCTTACATAAGTGGAATCATACAATATTTGTTCTTTTTGTATCTGGCTTATTTCATTTACCATGATGTCTTCAAGATTCATCCATGTTATAACATATACCAGAATTCCTTTCTTTTATATGATTGAATAATATTCTATGGTATGTATGCACTGCATTCTAAAAATTGAAGTACAGTTGATTTATAGATCCCTAGGTTGGGAAGATCCACTGGAGGAGGGCATGGCAACCCACTCCAGTATTCTTGCTTGGAGAATCCCAAGGACAGAAGACCCTGGTGGGATGCAGTCTATAGGGTTGCAAAGGGCCAGACATGACTGAAGCAACTTAGCATAGCTGATTTACAATATTGTGTTTGGGTGTACAGCAAGGTGATTCGGTTATATATTTATATTTTTCAGATTATTTTCCATTATAGATTTTTACAAGATATTGAATATAATTACCCATGCTATACAGTAAATCCTTATTGCTTATATATTTTATGTATAGTAGTTGTCCTTTGCCTTTAGCTAAAGGCAAAGGAGAAAAGGAAAGATATCCCATTTGAATGCAGAGTTCCAAAGAATAGCAAAGAGAGATAAGAAAAAAGCCTTCCTCAGTGATCAGCACAAATAGAGGAAAACAATAGAATGGGAAAGACTAGATATCTCTTCAGGAAAATTAGAGATAACAAGGGAACATTTCATGCAAAGATGGGCTCGATAAAGGACAGAAATGGTATGGACCTAACAGAAGCAGAGATATTAAGAAGAGGTGGCAAGAATACATGGAAGAACTGTACAAAAAAGATCTTCAGGACCCAGATAACCATGATGGTGTAATCAGTGGACTAGAGCCAGACATCCTGGAATGTGAAGTCAAGTGGGTCTTAGGAAGCATCACTATGAGCAAAGCCAGTAGAGGTGATGGAATTCCAGTTATTTCAAATCCTGAAAGATGATGCTGTGAAAGTGCTGCACTCAATATGTCAGCAAATTTGAAAAACTCAGCAGTGGCCACAGGACTGGAAAAGGTCAGTTTTCATTCCAATCCCAAAGAAAGGCAATGCCAAAAATGCTCAAACTACTGCACAACTGCACTCATCTCACATGCTAGCAAAGTAATGCTCAAAATTCTCCAAGCCAGGCTTCAACAGTACGTGAACTGTGAACTTCCAGAAGTTCAAAACCGTGAACTTCCAGATGGATTTAAAAAAGGCAGAGGAACTAGAGATCAAATTGCCAATATCCGTTGTATCATCAAAAAAGCAAGAGAGTTTCAGAAAAACATCTATTTCTGCTATATTGACTAAGCCAAAGCCTTTGACTATATAGATCATAGCAAACTGTGGAAAATTCTTCTAGAGATGGGAATACCAGACCACCTGCCTCCTGAGAAATCTGTATGCAGGTCAAGAGGCAACAGTTAGAACTGGACATGGAACAACAGACTGGTTCCAAATAGGGAAAGGAGTACGTCAAGGCTATATATTGTCACCTTGGTTATTTAACTTCTATGCAGAGTACATCATGGGAAATGCTGGACTGGAAGAAGCACAAGCTGGAATCAAGATTGCTGGGAGAAATATCAATAACCTCAGATACTCAGATGACACCACACTTATGGCAGAAAGCGAAGAACTAAAGAACCTCTTGATGAAAGTGAAAGAGGAGAGTGAAAAAGTTGGCGTAAA
Source organism: Bubalus bubalis (assembly GCF_019923935.1). Classification (NCBI taxonomy): domain Eukaryota; kingdom Metazoa; phylum Chordata; class Mammalia; order Artiodactyla; family Bovidae; genus Bubalus; species Bubalus bubalis. The sequence goes on along the minus strand of NC_059178.1, from coordinate 28,602,859 downwards.
ACTCAACATTCAGAAAATTAAGATCATGGCATCTGGTCCCATCACTTCATGGCAAATAGACGGGGAAATAATGGAAACAGTGAGAGACTTAATTTTCTTGGGCTCCCAAATCACTGCAGATGATGACTACAGCCATGAAATTAAAAGATGCTTGCTCCTTAGAAGAAGAGCTATCACCAACCTAGACAGCATATTAAAAAGCCGAGACATTACTTTGCCAACAAAGGTCCATCTAGTCAAAGCTATGGTTTTTCCAGTAGTCATGTATGGATGTGAGAGTTGGACTATAAAGAAAGCTGAGCACCAAAGAATTGATGCTTTTGAACTGTGGTATTGGAGAAGACTCTTGAGAGTCCCTTGGACTGCAAGGAGATCCAACCAGTCCATCCTAAAGGAAATCAATCCTGAATATTCATTGGAAGGATTAATGCTGAAGCTGAAACTCCAATGCTTTGTCCACCTGATGCAAAGAACTGACTCATTGGAAAAGACCCTGATGCTGGGAAAGATTGAAGGCGGGAGGAGAAGGGGATGACAGAGGATGAGATGGTTGGATGGCATCACCGACTCAATGGACATGAGTTTGAGCAAGCTCCAGGAGTTGGTGATGGACAGGGAGGCCTGGTGTGCTGCAGTCCATAGAGTCGCAAAGAGTTGGACACGACTGAGTAACTGAACTGAACTGAACGGATAGTAGTTGTATGTTAATTCCATACTCCCTATTTCACCTGTGCACCCCACTTTCCACTTTCCTTTCTTTTTTCCCCTTGGTTGTGCTGTGTGGCATGCAGGATCTTAGTTCTCTAATCAGGGATTGAACCTGTGACCCCTTCAGTAGAAGCACAGAGTCTTAACTACTGGACCACCGGGAAAGTCCCAAAGTTATTATTATTTTTATCAATCAAACCTGGAGGTGCTGGCAGTTGAACCTCTGGGTGCTAAGCATGCTCTCTACCACTGAGTTACACCCTCTCCTTCCTCCACATTCCCCTTTGGTAACCATAAATTTGTGACTATTTCTGTTTTGAATATAGATTCATTTGTATTATTTTTAAATTCCACATGTAAGTGATGTCATATAATATTTGTCTTTCTCTAACTTACTTCACTTAAGTATAATATTCTCTAGGTCCTTCCATGTTGCTGCAAATGGTAATAGTTCATTCTTTTCGTGGCTGAGTAATATTCCATTTTCTATCTATACCACATCTTCCAGTCTTCTGTTGAAGGGCACTGTTTGCATGTCTTGGCTATTATAAATAGTGCTGCTATGAACACGGGGGTGTATGTATCTTTTCAAATTAGAGTTTCATCTTTTCTGGATATATACCCAGGAAAAGGATTGCTGAATCATGATTTTTAAGGGAATTCCACACTCTTCTCTGGGCTTCCCAGGTGGCGCTAGTGGTAATGAACCCACTTGCCAATGCAGGAGACATAAGAGATGCAGGTTCGATCCCTGTGTTGCAAAGATCTCCTGGAGGAGGGCACGGCAACCCATTCCAGTATTCTTGCTTGGCGAATCTCATGGACAGAGGAGCTTGGTGAGGTACAGTAGGGTTGCATGGATTCGGACACAGCTGAAGTGACTTAGCACGCATGCACGCACACACACTGTTCTGCATAGTGGCTGCACCAATCCACATTCCCACCGACAGTTACACCACAGATTTTGTTTATCTCTTCATTCATTTAGGAACAGTTGGGTTGTTTCCACCTTTTGGCTGCTGTGAATATGCTGCTATAAACGTGAGTGTACACGTGACTGCTCTTCCCTTCCTTTTTATGAATGCCTTTAATTCTGGAGGCCCTGGAGGGCAGATGAGAGTTGGATGGGTCAGAATGAGGCCCCAGGACCCATCTTATCTCTGTTCTCCCTATATTCTTGCTGGCTGTTTCTGCTCCCTCTTCTCCAGTGAGAGGCTGTGTGCTTTGGGAACAGCACCCAGAGAGGCCAAAAGCCTGGCCACTAGGGCATGACACCACCTCATGCCTTTGCTGATGGCTGGATTAAGTTCACTAGCCCCACATTGTGAACCACCATGGCCCCCACCACGGCCACCCTGAAACTGCTGGCAGAAACCACGGAGGAGTGGAGGGGTGGTGAATGAAATGTCTTTATTATTGTGATAGGCAAGTGGCCTCAAGGGTTGAGGGTTATAAGTCGCTCAGTCATGTCTGACTCTGCAACCCCATGGATGTATAGTCCATGGAATTTTCTAGGCCAGAGTACTAGAGTGGGTAGCCTATCCCTTTTCCAGGGGCTCTTCCTGACTTAGGAATCAAACCAGGCTCTCCTGCATTGCAGGCAGATTCTTTATCAACTGAGCCACCAAGGAAGCCCCAAGGGATGAGAAGAGCAGCCAAGGGCTTGGCCCCTCTTTAGGGTCAGGAAATGCCAATGACACTGAATGACCAGTGCAATGTGGATCTAAATAAACTTTTTTTTTTTTTAATGCTGGAAATAACCCATCCTGATTCATGCTTGGTTGTTGAACATGCCATCGGCCTTTTCCCAGATGGAACAAATTATTTGCTATTAGAAATTCTTTTAAAAATAGCATAACCAATCAGGGTGTTTCCCTGTCCACATATCTCCTAAGAGGAACTGAAAAAAGAGTGCAAATGGGAAAAGTTTTGTCTTCTTTTTTTCTGAAGGAGAAAGCAGACATCTTCAGTTCCTCTGAGCAAGTGGTAGAGTCGTGTTCAGCAGGACAAGGTCAGCGTGACGAATCTTTTATTGTGACATCAAAGGATGGGTGGACAGTGGAATCAAAGCTTGCAATGAAGGGTACTTCCAGATACATTTTTAAGGTCTTTTGTCAGGCTTAGAAAAGCTTTCTACGTTGTGGAGTGCTGGTTGGTGCTGATATGTTAAGAGCCTTGATAAAGTAGGTAGTGGCAGAGAACTGAAGGATTGGGATTGCTGACTAAGGTCGGATAATACACACCAGTCACCTTCCTCCTCGCTGACTGCTCTCCAATTCCTAGCCTCCAAACCCTGAGTTTACAGGCATCTGCCGTCCATTCCTTAACTCTTGTCCACACCCCCTGGCCATGTGACTCTGGAAACTGAGTCTGTTCTGGGCCCAGTTTCTACAGAGTGAGCTAGTGATCACCCAGGAGGAACCTGCTCAGCTGTGTCCAGGTGATCCTCAAGCCCATCACTGTGGAACAGAGTGGGCAGGTGCTCTGGGCGGAAACAAGCCACTTCAGTCTCTATCTTCACCTGGGCTTGGCACCCTTTTGCTCAGAGGAATGGGTATAAATCAGCACAGTCGTGGGAAGGGTGTGTGTGTGAATCTTTATCTCTAGAAGGTAGGAAAACCTAAGCATCTAAGGCGTCGACATGCTTTATTGTTTTCTGATCCTATCTTAAAAACTGGTACTAGGACTTCGCTGATGGTCCAGTGGTAAAGAATCTGCCTGCCACTACAGGGGACATGGGTCCAATCCCTGCTCTGGAAAGACCCCACGTGCCACAGAGCAGCTAAGCCCCTGCGCCGCAGCCATGGAGCCCAAGTCCTGGAGCCCGGGGATGCAACTACTGAGCCCGTGAACCTAGAGCTCACGCTCTACAGCAAGAGAAGCCACTGCAAGGGGAAGCCCAGGGACCACAACCAGAGAAAGCCCTTGTGCGGCTATACGGCGCAGCCAGAAACAAAAGATTAAAAAAAAACCCTAGTACTTACCAAGCGAGCATAAACAACCCTTAGCACCACCTCTGAAACTGCTCTAGGGTAAAGCTAACTTCCAGTTAAATGAATTTTACAAGATGGACTTCCTGTTGAGAAAAGTAAGCAAATTTCCACTTCAATAAAAATCATTTTCAACAGTCAAAAAAGAAAATTCCAATTGGAAAATGGGCAAAAGCTGTTCTGAATACAGATGATATACAGATGGCAAATAAGCACATGAAAAGATGTTCAGCATCATTAGCCTTCAAGGAAATGCAAATTAAAACCACAATGAGCTATCACTATATATCTGCTGGAGTGCCTAAAAGAGTGACAACGATTTGGTGTTTGGTGTTGTTGACAAGGATGAAGAGAAGTTGATCACTCATACATTGCTGATGAGAATGTAAAAGCTACAACCATTCTAGGAAACAGTTTGGCAGTTTCTTACAAAACAAATCATGCTATTATCATACGATCCAGTAATGACACCCTTGGGCATTTTCCCAGAGAAATGAAAGTTTGTGTTCACACAAAAATCAATGCGTGAATGTTCATCGCAGCTTTATTTGTAATAGCCCCTAAGTGGAAACAGCCCAGATGTCCTTCAACAGGATAAACAAACTGTGGTACATCTACACCGTGGAACAGCAGTCAGCAATAACAAGGAATGAAGTATTGATGCGTGCAACAATTTAGATGAATTATGCTGAGTGAAAAAAGCCAATCCCAAAGTGTTACAGGCTATATATTCCACTTTATGTAACATCTTTGAAATGAGAGAAGCTTAGAAATGGAAAACAGTTGTCAGATGACTGTGGTGGATACCTGAGCAGATGATAAAACTGTAGAACTAAATACACACACACACACACACACATGCACACACACACAGGTGTACAGATAAAACTGGGGAGATCTGACTAAGATGGGAGGCTAGTATTGAAGGCAGTATCCTGGCTGTGATACTGGGCTATAGTTTTGCAAGATGGTAGCATCATGGGATCCCGAGTTAAGTGTTCATGAGATCTCTGTGTATTCTTTCTCACAACTGCATGTGAAACTACACTTATATCATTACAATTTTCACTAAAAGAGCATAAATCTTAAGTGTGACAGTTGGACTTGCAATTCAATTGTACAAGTGCTTTACCTCAAGACAACCATCCCTATACAGAATATTACAAAGATGATAAAATTTAATACAATTAATATAGATATTTTACTGCTTCAGCAAGGACACTTTAAAAAATTAATTTGTTGTTTGTTTATTGTTGGCTGTGCTGGGTCTAGCTGCGTGCAGTCTGTCTGTAGTTGTGACAAGCAGGGCCTGCTCTCTCGTGGTGGAGTGAGGGCTTCTCACTTCAGTGGAAGCTCTTGTTGTGGAGCATGCGTTCTAGGAATGCGGGCTCAAGAGTTGCCGCTCTCGGGCTGGATTCCACTCCACTGCATTTTCTGGGTAACTCCCTGATCTCACTGCTCCACAGAGTACACCGGACCTCGTATTCTTCTCTTCAGCTGTCACCGTCCAGAAGACCCTGCCCCAAGACACTTCTCTCCTTTTTCAATGTGGCAGCTAGTTACCTGAGAAATGAATTGCTGCCCAGGTGAGAATGACCATTAGAATGTTCAGTGTGGGAGGCAGGCACGCTCACATCTGAACAAGAGCCTCCTGGAGTTCTGTAGAAAATCGACCAAAAAGAAATAATTCTGTGACGAGGAGCAGTTTACTAGGATCACAGGCATATGGGGGTGATTCTGGAGCCCTGAAGTGACATCAAGGGTCTGACAGCTGAGAGCAAGTCAGATGAATTGACTGATTAAATGATTGGAGGAGGGAGAAAAAAATCCACGTAGCAGTGGGTTATCTCCTTCTGATGAAAGGCCGTAGGATTTTATTTCAGCCGCTAATGAATGAAAAACATGCAGTATTTACATGGTCAAAGGATGCATAGATCCACGATGTGCGTCTTCACTTACAGAGCTGATTTCCCGGGTGGTCGTATTTCTAACATTTCCACACTGTTTTCCCTTGAAGATGTTTCTTTTTTTTGCTAGTTGCTCAGTTGTGTTCAACTCTTGGCAACTCCATGGGTAGTAATCCACCGAGGCACCTCTGTCCATGGGATTCTGCAGGCAAGAATACTGGTGTGGGTGGCCATTCCTTTCTCCAGAGGATCTTCCCAACCTGGGGATCGAACCCAGGTCTCCTGCATTGCAGGTGGATTCTTTACCATCTGAGCCACCAGGGAAGCCCTTGGAGGTGTTTGGACATTACTTACATAGATCATGTTTTAGTATTTTGGGGGGAAGTCTCCTTGACATGCCTCCCACTGTAGATTTCCTGATGAGGAGGTTTTCATCTGTTTTCTATGTCGAAAGAGGGGGCAAGGGTTGTGCCAGGGAGCATCTGGATAATTCAACAGCTGTGTCAGGTTAACCTGGCTACCCCTGTCCCCCACCTTACTTTCCTGGGCACCCCAGCAGACACTTTGTACCTGAAATGCACACCCATGAGCTGAGTTATCAGCCTCCTGAGTGCTGCTTCTGCAGATAGGCCACCTGGCTTCTCTTTCAAGCCCTGAATTATAAAACAAGGTTGTACACGTTTTGGAAAATCCCTTTGTATATGTTCTTCTAAAAGTGCTACTTTGGTCTTTTTCATCTGGGCCTGGGAAGACATTTCCACTTTTGCCTTTGGTCTCTGCTGACTTTAATATGAGCTAATGAGTAGTGGTCAATTCATATCTGTGGAATAAGGTTTATAGAACTAAATAAATTTTTCAAAAATGTCAGCATTTGAAATGACTCTATGGCTTAGAAGTGACACCTGCTCTGTATCTATCCTCCAGAGTTTGAACATTTAGGAAGTGGGGAGGATCCAGTGGCTTAGAGAGTATTGGGGTCACAGAGCCTCCTTTGTGCAATTTTCCTTAGAGATTGCAGCTTAAGCACCCATATGTGGCCTATGGGCTGTGACTTCCTTGGTCTCTCCTACTTGGTAATTCTCTTTTCCTTGGAGCCCCCACCACTGCCTGAAATACCCCTCCTGTTCTCCTGCCTCCATGAACCTTCCCCTGCATGACCCCTCTCTCCCATCTTGGTCCCCTGGTTCTCTGTAAATCCTGTGTGTGTGTGTGTGCGCACGTGCTCACTCGCTGAGTCGTGTCCATTCTTTGTGACCCCATGAACTATAGCCGGCCAGGCTCCTCTGTTCATGGGATTTTCCAGGCAGGAACACTGGAGTGGGTTGCCATGCCCTTTTCTAGGGAATCTTCCCAACCCAGGGATTGAACCCATGTCTCCTGCATCTCTTGCCTTGGTAGGCAGGTTTTTTACCACTAGCGCCACCTGGGAAGCCCCCTCTAAATTCTACCTAGTTGTTAAGGCTCAGCTCAAATTCTGACTTCTCCAAGAGGCTTTCTGATTCATCACCACCACCTGTGCAATACTGACAATAATGATAACAGGTCTCAGTATTTAAAGAGTTACTATGTACCAGGCCCTGTAGTAAGTTCCTGTAGCATCTCATTCAATCCCTGCAATAACCTTGTACCTTGAAGGTGCAGAAAACTTGGAGAATTTGCATGCACTGGCCATGTCATACTCTAAGTGACAGAGCTGTAACTCCTGCCCTGGTTTGTCTGGCTCTGAAGGCCATTCTTTTAACGCCTCTTCAGTCTGCCCTCCTGAAAAGTGTCAGTCGTTTCACTGTGAGAAGCCGATGAAGCTAGGTGGGACTGCCAAGGTCATATTGCCCACTCTTCTCATTTTACAGTTTTTCTGGTTCTCAGTCTTGCTCATCATTTATTCATTCAACAAACATATATTGAATCCTCCCACATTTAAGGCACTATGTTGAACCCTGAGTGTCTTTCCTGCTGCACGCTCTCTGGGGGCTCCTTTTGTGAGCTTAATGAAGCCACACCAAAAGCTACCTTAGAACGGGGATTGAGTGAAGCCCCCGCCTCCTCTGAGTGTGGCTCTGTGCAGAAGTGCCATGCACCACTGATATCCCAGTGTGGAACCCTGGTCATCGGCCTGTCTCACACTCAGCAGCTACATTGGAGCCAAAGACTCTGGAGTGACCCCTAACTCCGGATAAGGGAGCCTGGCGTGTGGCAGTCTATGGGATTGCATAGAGTTGGACATGGCTTAGCGACTAAACAACAAAAACTAACTCTTGATTTACCTTCAGTTCAGTTCAGTTCAGTCGCTCAGTCGTGTCTGACTCTTTGCAACTCCATGAACCGCAGCACGCCACCTTTTAAAATCATTCTGGGCTTCCCTGGTAACTTAGTCGGTAAAGAATCCACCTGCAATACAGGAGACCTGGGTTTGATCCCTGGGTCAGGAAGACCCCTGGAGAAGGAGATGGCAACCCACTCCAGTACCCTTGCCTGGGAAATCCCATGGACTGAGGAGCCTGGTGGGCTACAGTCCATGGGGTCTCAAAGAGCCAGACGTGACTTGGTGACTAAACCACCAGTAAATCCTACTGATGCTCAGCCTTCAAATAACCAACTCTTAAACCACCATCTTGCTCAGGATAGCTGCAGTAATCTGTGACTCTCTGCTCCCACTGTTCCCCCCGCCCCGTTATCTCAGCCCTTTCTCATATCAGCTTGAATAATCCTTTTAAAATAGGCCAGGTCAAATCACGTCCTCTTTCCTTACGATTCCATTTATCACTTAGACTAAAACCAAGCCCTTTCTGGGCACAAGGAACCACATCATCTTGTCCTTGCCTTTCTTTCTGACCACATCTCCCCTAGATTCCCTGGTTTGCTCTGCTCCAGGTAAGAGCTGAACATGCCAACAACGTGCCCCTACCGCATGGGCTTCATGTCGCTATTCTGTTTGAGAAGATCTTCTCCCAGAGATTCCCGCATTCACGTCTCTTCTTTCTGATCTTCTCAGCAAGGCCTTCCCTCGCAGCCCCTGTTCCTATGTCATAGCCCACCAGGCTTTCCAACTAAGAGTATGGTAGATAGTTAATCTGGTAAGTTAGATAACTGTTTCAACTAAGAGCCACGGGAAGCCCTGGACTTTGTTGGTCTCTTTAGCATCTTGTGGCTCAGTGGTCAGGAAGCCGCCTGCCAGTGGAGGAGCCACAGGTTTGATCCCTGGATCAGGAAGATCCCTCGGAGAAGGAAATGGTGACTTGCTCCAGTATTCTTGCTTGGGAAGTTCCATGGACAGAAGAGCCTGGTGGGCTATAGTCCATGGGGTTACAAAGAGCTGGATATGACTTTGCAGTTAAAACAACCATAACCACAAATTAGCATCAAAGATAGTCTGTTGAAAACTTAAAAAATTTTTTTTTCTTATTGTGATACATAAAAGCTACCATTTTAGCCATTATCTTAAGATTTTTAGCACAGCTTTGAGCCTCCTTCTAGTATAACTTCAACATGTGACAGACACCTTGAGGGGAAGCTGAAGGAGGCTCCTCGGCCTTCAGTTCTGTCACTGCAGCCTTGGGAGACCCCCGGTGGTCCTGTTGGGCTCTCCCCTCTTCCTGGAAGAGACCCTCTGGTTGGCGAGGCCTGGAGGCCTCAGCCTCCTCCCCAGGGAAACACAGATAGCAGAATGCAGCTCCCCTGTTGGCATCTCATCTCTCTAAAACCTTAGTATCTTCAGCCATTGTCTCTTCAGCAGCTCTAGGGCACTTAGAGATGGTATGTTTTCCAAACTGTCCCACTTGGAAACCTGAATTCCCTTCTCTCATTTAAATGTAGAGGATCTCCCTAGCTTGCCTTTCTCTCTTTTTCCAAGAACTACTGACTGAGGTTTGTTAAACCATTGCCTGGATTACTGGAAACCCCTTTCACCCTTTATTTTGAGTCCACTTTTTTCCTCTCAGCTATCTTACTGAAGTAGATCATATGGTCTGTATGGTCAGGCCACTCAAGATGGCTGTTGTCTTGTTCTTTGTACGGACTAGCATCCTGCTCACATGAATGGGATTGCCCTCTGCCCAGGCTAGTGATCATTCTGGTCTTTAGGCCAGAACAACTCCACCTGCTAGTTTTTGAAAGGGAAATATCTACCCTTGTGATGGTGGTTAACCTGAGGGGCTGGGAGAGACCTGCCCTGGTAGTTTGCCCTGGTAACTGATGAGCTGATCTGAGGTCAATTCCCCTTATAAATAAATGGTAGCCTCCTCCCCCTGGTGGCAAAGGTTGCTACCATGGCCCGCCTGCCGGGAGAGGGTGGAGAGTCACTCCAGGACCCTTTGTTTTGGACGTGTAAGATCCCCCTGTCTGATAAGTCATTATCTCTGGGCTTTTTCTCTAGCTTCAAGTCTGGGCAACCATAAGGCTTTCAGACCTTTGGGGTGCAGCCCAATTGGTGAGCAAATGGGAGGCTGAGGAAACTTGTGTAAACCCTGAGATGGTGGGAAATAAGGATGGGGAATGGAACATTGCTGGGAAATCCTGAGGTGGCCGTCTACTAGTATGTGGGGCCCTGTGGCAGCTGACCACCATGGGAGATGATGGAAAAGAAAGCTCTTCCGTTATACTGATGATATCCTGTTAACCTCAGAGTCTCTTTGAAGTTTAAAAGTAGCAGCACCATGGCTTGTGGCTCATCTGACTGCAGGGTGATGGCTGGCGAATACAGACCAAATGCAAGGATCTGGACTGTCTATCAAATAATTGGGTGTTCCTTGGTCAGGTGAGACAGGCATACCCTGTCAGACCCACCAGTCCTAAACAATTAGACACTGGCTTTAGGGATATTAACCCAGGGCCAGGCTTGTGGGTGTGGCCAGAAAGGTCTGGTGGGGGCCTGAGGCAGTGGCAAAACAATGAATGCGCACTCTCGGGCTTCTGGTCCCACCTGTGAAATGGGGCAGAGCAGCAATATGTGCGATGGGACAATGGCCATGTGTTGCCTACAGTGTCACAACAGGTGAAAGACGTTACAAAAGGCCTGCCTGAGCTGTTGAGCAACACAAAAACCCACCATGTGGGGTCTAGAACAGCTGTGCACGACATATGGGACCCCCCTCCACCCACCACCACCACTATGGACATAGACAGGGACCAAGGAACCCACTTTACCGACCATGAAGTTCAGGAATAGGCTGATATCATCCCCCTGCTTCTAGGCAGTGGATGGGCTGCTTACTGATTACTTACTGATGAGACAGGAGCCCGGCTCTCAACATGAGACGTGTCCCAGGAGCAAGAGTCCAGGAGCAACAGCCTCCACGGCGTTAACCCAGAAGCAACCTGTCAACACAAGCCGAGATCACCGGTTGACCACTGAAGGACTGTTGCCAATTGTTGGTCAGGACCATATCTTACCTTTGTCCTTGCCGTAGGCCTACCCCCCAGGGGAACATGTTATAAAGTGGCCTTGGGATTGACAGGTAAGTGCCAGTGCTTTGTGTTTGTTGCCCCAGAGGAAGAGGATTAGAAAGGGACTTACAGGTTTCACCTGTCTTCTACTTGGCCCCACGTATGACTGCTAAAATAATCTAGGTCCACTTTGGGAGAAAGGTGCCACTGTACAATATTAACCTGTGGCTGGTTGTTATACCACCTCTCTAGCCTTCGGACTAAAGGTGGATGAACTGAGAGGACTAAGGGCAGCGATCAATGCAAAGAAACAGAGGAAAACAATAGAATGGGAAAGACTAGAGAGCTCTTCAAGAAAATTAGAGATACCAAGGGAACACTTCATGCAAAGATGGGCTCAATAAAGGACAGAAATGGTAGGGACCTAACAGAAGCAGAAGATATTAAGAAGAGGTGGCAAGAATACACAGAAGAACTCTACAAAAAAGATCTTCATGACCCAGATAATCACGATGGTGTGATCACTCACTTAGAGCCAGACATCCTGGAATGTGAAGTCAAGTGGGCCTTAGAAAGCATCACTACGAACAAAGCTAGTGGAGATGATGGAATTCCAGTTGAGCTATTTCAAATCCTGAAAGACGATGCTGTGAAAGTGCTGCGCTCAATATGCCAGCAAATTTGGAAAACTCAGCCATGGCCATAGGACAGGAAAAGATCAGTTTTCATTCCAATCCCAAAGAAAGGCAATGCCAAAGAATGCTCAAACTACCTCACGATGGCACTCATCTCACACGCTAGTAAAGTAATGCTTAAAATTCTCCAAGCCAGGCTTCAGCAATATGTGAACTGTGAACTTCCAGATGTTCAAGCTGAATTTAGAAAAGGCAGAGGAACCAGAGATCAAATTGCCAACATCTGCTGGATCATGGAAAAAGCAAGAGAGTTCCAGAAAAACATCTATTTCTGCTTTATTGACTATGCCAAAGCCTTTGACTGTGTGGATCACAATAAACTGTGGAAAATTCTGAAAGAGATGGGAATACCAGACCACCTCACCTGCATCTTAAGAAACCTGTTTGCAGTTCAGGAAGCAACAGTTAGAACTGGACATGGAACAACAGACTGGTTCCAAATAGGAAAAGGAGTACATCAAGGCTGTATATTGTCACCCTGCTTATTTAACTTCTATGCAGAGTACATCATGAGAAACGCTGGGCTGGAGGAAGCACAAGCTGGAATCAAGATTGCCGGGAGAAATATCGATAACATCAGATATGCAGATGACACCACCCTTATGGCAGAAAGTGAAGAAGAACTAAAGAGCCTCTTGATGAAAGTGAAGGAGGAGAGTGAAAAAGTTGGCTTAAAGCTCAACATTCAGAAAACGAAGATCATGGCATCTTGTCCCATCACTTCATGGCAAATAGATGGGAAAACAGTGGAAACAGTAGCTGACTTTATTTTTTTGGGCTCCAAAATCACTGCAGACAGTGATTGCAGCCATGAAATTAAAAGACACTTACTCCTTAGAAGGAAAGTTATGACCAACCTAGACAGCATATTAAAAAGCAGAGACATTACTTTGTCCACAAAGGTCTGTCTAGTCAAGGCTATGGTTTTTCCAGTAGTCATGCATGGATGTGAGAGTTGGACTATAAAGAAAGCTGAGCACCGAAGAATCGATACTTTTGAACCGTGGTGTTGGAGAAGACTCTTGAGATTGGACTGCAAGGAGATCCAACCAGTCCATCCTAAAGAAGATCAGTCCTGGATGTTCACTGGAAGGACTGATGCTGAAGCTGAAACTCCAGTACTTCGGCCACCTCATGAGAAGAGCTGACTCATTGGAAAAGACCCTGATGCTGGGAAAGATTGAGGACAGGAGGAGAAGGGGACAACAGAGGATGAGATTGTTGGATGGCATCACTGACTCGATGGACATGGGTTTGGGTGGACTCTGGGAGTTGGTGATGGACAGGGAGGCCTGGTGTGCTGTGGTTCATGGGGTCACAAAGAGTCAGACACGAATGAGCAACTGAACTGAAGTGTTTCACAATATAGATGACGTAAAGCTAGGGTCTCTTCCCATTTCCAGTAGACCCCCATCCAACTGATTCTGTTATGTCCCTTGTTACCACTGAGTTAGTTATCAGCTCACTGAGCAACTGTCATATTCATCTTCATATCTTCCCTCAACTGCCAAGTTCTGGTAATAACCAGTAAGTGGTGGCTTAAATTTCTTCCCCATTCTTACTGCCATGTTCTTGGCCCAAATATTCTTCATCCTTGGTGTGCATGCTAAGTCTCTTCAGTTGTGTCCGACTCTTTGCAACCCTGTGGACCGTAGCCCACCAGGCTCCTGTCCATGGGATTCTCCAAGCAATAATACTGGAGTGGGTTACCATTGCCTTCTCTAGGGGATCTTCCCAACCCAGGGATCGAACCCACGTCTCTTATGTCTCCTGAATTGGCAGGCGGGTTCTTTACCACTAGTGCCTCCTGGGAAGCCTGATTCCTTGGCAGATTACTAAATTTGTTGTTGTTGTTCAGTTGGCCAGTCGTGTCTGACTTTTTGTGACCCCATGGACTGCAGCACGCCAGTCTTCCCTGTCCTTCACCATCTCCTGGAGCTTGCACAAACTCATGTCCATTGAGTTGGTGATGCCATCCACCCATCTCATCCTCTGTCGTCCCCTTCTCCTCCTGCCTTCAATCTTTCCCAGCATCAGAGTCTTTTCTAGAGTCAGTTCTGTGCATCAGGTGGCCAAAGTATTAGAGCTTGTTTCAGTCCTTCCACCCAGACACCAAACAGTAGCAGTAATGTGCGTGATCACTCCTTGTCCCTCACCAAACTCATCTTATGTATATGGCTGCCTGATGACTATATCTAAATGAACACATTACTACCCAACTCAATCTTTTTGTCAGAGAATGCTTGAAAGCTCAGCACGTTGCTATTTAGTTTTTGCTGTTGTCTTAAGCAGTATTTCTTAGATTTGACTCATAATACTCTGAGAATTTAAAAAAATGCTCAAGCTACACCTGAATCAAAATTCTCACAAGACAAGCCCAAGAATCTCTATTAAGTATCTGGGTGACTTTCATAATTAGGTACCTGTGGTTATTATACTAGCAGCATTAGTATCATCTGGGAACAGTATGAAAATGTAAATTTGGGGCACCTTCTCACTTTGGGGTTGAGAAATCTGATTTAATAAATCTTCCATGTGATTCTGATGTACACTAAAGTTCAAATACAGTGTAACTAGGCTGCAACAGTGACTTAGGGTAGTGGTTCTCAGATGTGGCTGCACACTAGAATCACCTAAGGTGGTTTAAAAAAACCCCAGAAAACTCATGCCTAGACCATACCCCAGATACTCTGATTTAATGGAATTGGGGCACAAGGAGCATTTGACTAGGATATCATGGATGCTGAGGCTGATGTAACCAGCCATCCATAATTCATCTCAGAATTTTGTGTTTATCTAACCTCAGTGATTGCGGCTTCCCAGGTAGCTCAATGGTAAGGAATCTGCCTGTCAATGCAAGGAGATGCAAGAGACACAGGTTCGATCCCTGGGTTGGGAAGATCCCCCGGAGTAGGAAGTGGCAACCACTCCAGTATTCTTGCCTGGAGAATCCCATGGACAGAAGAGCCTGGCAGGCTACAGTCCATTGGGTTGTAAACAGCCAGACATGATGGAGTGTGCGCATGTGTGCACACACACTGAATGGATTTATAAGAGGACAGATTTGAATGCTTAACATAAATATGTGCATTTAAAATACTGATTACTGATATTCTGTGTAAACTGATTTAATTTGAATAATGGGATCTGCTATTAACAGTTGGAAAACCACAGGACTATGGACTCAAGTCCAAACTCTATTTATAAGACTTGCCTTTAAAACATGTTTATTGCCTCTTTCACAAATAATGCCACATGGCCCTCCTCTCAAGCTCCAATTTATCTGTGGGCAGTATGCTTCAAGGTGAAAGAGCACCAGACCGAGGCCTCAGACTAATCTTGTTCCAGGCTGTTAGGACCTTGCAAGTCACTCTCTTTGGGCTTTTCTTTCCTCATTACAAAGTGAGGGGCCAGAACCAAAATATGTCCAGAGCTTCTTAGTATTTTAGCATTTCCACATTTGGGTTCATTTCCCAACTTAGATTGTGTTGTCTCTTCTTCTCGAGGTTAACTCATCCGAAGGTATGGTTCAAGTTCTAATTATCCTTAATATTTCTTTGGCACTCAGTCCAAGCTTCTTTGACCTCTTGAGCATCTTTGTATGTTGATGTCTGGTCTTCTACTGGATAATAACTGAGGTCATGTATCTCTTGTATATAAATGCCCAGTGTGTAAGTTCAGTTCAGTTCAGTCGCGTCCGACTCTTTGTGACCCCATGGACTGCAGCATGCCAGGCCTCCCTGTCCATCACCAACTCCCAGAGTTTACTCAAACTCATGTTCCTTGAGTTGGTGATACCATCCAACCATCTCATCCTCTGACGTCCCTTTCTCCTGCCTTCAATCTTTCCCAGCATCAGGGTCTTTTCCAGTGTCAGTTCTTCGCATGAGGTGGCCAAAGCATTGGAGTTTCAGCTTCAGCATCAGTCCTTCCAATGAATATTCAGGACTGATTTCCTTTAGGATGGACTGGTTGGATCTTCTGGCAATCCAAGGGACTCTCAAGAGTCTTTTCCAACACCACAGTTCAAAAGCATCAATTCTCCAGAGCTCAGCTTGCTTTATAGTCCAACTCTCACATCCATACATGACTACTGGCAAAAACAAAGCTTTGATTAAATGGACCTTTGTTGGTAAAGTAATGTCTCTGCTTTTTAATACATTGACTAGGTTGGTCATAGCTTTTCTTGGGAGCAAGCATCTTTTAATTTCATGGCTGCAGTCACCATCTGCAGTGATTTTGGAGCCCCCCAAAATAAAGTCTTTCACTGTTTCCACTGTTTTCCCATCTATTTGCCATGAAGTGAGGGGACCAGATGCCATGATCTTAGTAAGTACATGTTTGTTATTTTTTTGTCAGGACCATGAATTATTTGCCTGTCATTGGTTTAATCAACAGCAACTAGGCTGAAAGCTTTTTGGTAAGTGAGCTCGCATTACTGTACCAAAGGTTTCTAATTTATATCCTATTTAGCCTATAAATTTTCTCCTATGAGTGTTCAGCCCGTAGGTCCCATTATTTTCCAAAAATAGCTCTCTTGTGGCCTCTGCTGGTTTGACAGCAGACAACTTCTTCACTTATTCCTTAAGAGCATAGTAAAGAATCCAAGTGCAAGGACACTTCAGTTTTCTAAGGAACCATTCTAAAAACATCAGCTCAGCAAAGAGAAAGATTTTGAGATGTTTTAAACTGCTAGGGTTGCTGAGAATACACACCTGAATGGTAAAACTTGAGTTAAATGCCTATTCTGAAGTGGCATTTTTCAGAATTAAACTCATGCTTGTTAGGGTGTCAGGAGTAACTGATTCTCAGGTGTGTTCTTTAAAACTTGCCCCATTGGAAAAAAAAATTGTCAAGATTTGCCTGATTCTAATACTTGTATGTCGGAGAAGGCGATGGCACCCCACTCCAGTACTCTTGCCTGGAAAATCCCGTGGACGGAAGAGCCCAGTAGGCTGCAGTCCATGGGGGTTGCTCAGAGTCGGACAGGACTGAGCTACTTCACTTTCACTTTTCACCTTCATGCATTGGAGAAGGAAATGGCAACCCACTCCAGTATTCTTGCCTGGAGAATCCCAGGGACAGGGGAGCCTGGTGGGCTGCCGTCTATGGGGTCGCACAGAGTCGGACACGACTGAAGCGACTTAGCAGCAGTAGCAGTAGCAATACTTGTATGTATTATACCTGGTAAAGATAAAAGTGCTTTGATGAATGCTTAAGAAACGTGTTGTTCAGTCACTAAACTATGTCTCTTTGCAAACCCGTGAACTGCCAGGCTCCTCTGTCCTCCACCATCTCCCAGAGTTTGCTAATTCATGTCCACTGAGTCCGTGATGCTATATAAACCTACCAGTGTTATGTAATAGCTTTTTGCAACACTATTTCTTTTTGGCAATTACATTATGAATTAAAGACGACCTAGGGAAAAATCTTTGCAGTCTTTCAGAGTTGTTTTAGAGGGCCTAAGAATGTTCTCCGATTTTTTAAATACATAAGCTAGATGCAATTTAAATTGAGTTACGAATATGTTAAGCCTACTAATAGCTGCCTTTCCAGTTGGATTTGGGGAAATTTTTCAGTACATGAAAGGTGTTAGGAATATTCTTCTGCTTCACTTGTTCTTTTCTCTAGGTAGCATGTTATTATCTTCTGTATGTATCTGGGTACCATGATTAACTCATTTAGATTGCTACCTCTGACAACCTTAGGTTTCAGATGGTTTAATCAGAATGCCTGTCAAAGGCAGGAAAGGTGTTAATCTAAAGTGCCAACAGATGTTTTGCATGTTTTCAAAGGTTTAAATCACAGGTCTTCAACTTTGAAAAGCTCACTGGGCAACTTGAAACTATGTAACTACATACAGTGATTGATACATGTCTGTATGAAAATACTGTTTAACATCTATGATGCTTTACAAATGAAGACAGTCTTTTCATACATATTAAATACCAAACTGCACTTCTCCATTTAAATGTATGTGACAAGTGTTTTTAAAAAGTGTCTGTTACTTCATTTAAAGGTAGAGCTGATCAACAGTGGAAAGAGACCTCAGCTTTCCCAATCTCACAGGGTAACTGAGGAGAAATGAAAAATGCTGCTTAAGGGGTTGGAATGCTATCAAGCCACTATCAGGTAGACAATCTCCTATTGTCTCTGCTTATGTTACCTTTTAAAAAACCAAATCACTATAGACACATACAGCTGTAACTGCTCATCCTGTGGTGCCCTGTTCCAACTCAGGTGTTTCTGACTCCCGCCTGTCAGAAGCGCTAAACAAGCTGATTCTTCAATCAGGCAACCCTGAGCTTGAACTTCACCTGTTATTAGAGGTAGCCGAGTCACTGCAAAGGGCCTTGTGGAAAACTTTTTAAAGAGGGACAAAAACAAATGATGTGTGCTTTTTTTCTTTTCTCTTCTACCTGCCTAGAACATGGACATGATGCTAGAGGTGGCATAACTAATAAAAGGATGGAGGCCACATATAAAGTATGAAAGAGCAGAAAGCCAGAAGAAATCTGGGTCCACCACGAGGGCACAGACCAGCTTTGGACCACTGATCTCCAAACTTTTCAACATGAGAAAAAAAAAACTAGTCATTTGTTATTTAATCTGATTTGGGGGTTGATTTTTTTTTTTTACAGCTTAGTATTGATTCATAAATTCACAAGATTATTTGAAGATTAAAAGAAAAAAACTATGTGAAGAGTGCAGCACCGTTCCTGGCATATAGTAGGTGACCAGTGAGCGGCTATTATTGGGAGAGATTAGTTGACTGCCAGCAGAGAACAAAAATCAAACACAGGATAAACAATCTGGGAAGGGAAGAGAAGAGAAGTGCTGAATAGAAGCTATGATAGAGCTGTTTATAAAAAGAACTAAGATCACATTCAGAGCCAAACAATGTACAAAGAGGGTCTAGCATATAAGTAGATACTACATATCAGTGATTTCTAATCCTGTGAAAACATAAAACTGATGTCATTTAACCCTGATCAATGAGGAAGATGAGGCTGGAATATTATGATCAGAGGATGTTAATCTATAATACATGGCAAAGGAAAGAAAGTTATCTGTAGTCACTTTGAAAGGAATTCACTACAGAATAGTGTGTGCGTGCATGCTAAATTTCTTTAGTTGTGTCTGACTCTTTGCAACCCTATAGACTGTAGCCCACCAGGCTCTTCTGTCCATGGGATTCTCCAGGCAAGAATACTGGAGTGTGTTGCCATTTCCTTCTCCAACAGAACAGTACTTCAAGTTGAAAAGTTAAAGGAATATTAAAATTTAGCATTTTAAAAAAGACTTGAAAGTTGGGGATTAAAATGATCTACATAGGAGAATAAAAATCTGTAATGTTAACATGAAGTCACTGCTGAATGTGAACAGCAAGGGAAGATGGAGTAAAAAGAAGAGAGGAAACAAATCAGACTACAACAAATGTATTTTCAAAATTGTAATTACATATTACCAAATAAAGTAATAAACAACTCTTAATTTAGAGTGCAAAATAAAAGCACCTTGTTATTTTCAAGGTGCAAAAGCAAGAAAATACAACATAAACTTATCCACATTTTTAAATAGTTGTCTGTGTGATGAGTAAATGCCATTTAAAAACACTTTCAATAGAAAAATGATTTATAAACGAGTTTACAGGAGATCAAAAAAAATCAATGTTTAACACCAACTTTAAATAACTAAAAAGAAAATTGTCCTCTCTTCTGTTTTTGCTTCAACATTTATGTCTTCTGCTCTTTGCCTTTTGGAGAAAACATCGCATTGTAAGGCTGCCGTCTTTTTGGACGAGGACAAGGATCAAGGTCTTCTTTAATGTAACCTTAAAAATAAATCACAAATTTAGACTATATTTGCAACATACATATTTTAGCATATATCCAGTCAACATCTGTCTCATGTCATGCCTTTTAAGTTCACATGATTTTTCTATTAGCCGCTTGTGATGATGAATGACTTAGCATCAGCTTTCTCATTTGTACTAAAAATAACAGCAGACATTTATCAAGTGTGCTGTATACAACATTGTCTGGGATAACTCATAGTCCTCTGCAGTAGCTTCCACTACGCGTATTTCACAGCTGAGCTTATGGAGACCCAGGGAAGTCCGATAACTCGCTCAAGTTCCTAGAGCTGGGAAGCAAGTGAGTGGGGACTCTGCCAACATCTGACTCCAGAACTGGGGCTGTTAGGCACTTTCCTATTCTACCTCCCATTGGGTGCAAATGGGGACAAGTGTTAAATATGATCTTTCGATTGTTAGGATAAATGTAGGTGCTTATCAAGAAGACTTTTTTCCAGTAGCTATGAGATGCGATAACATGGTCCCTATACTCTTCAGACTATTTGATTCTCCTAAGGGTGTCTCCTCCATGATGTAGTTTTCAGGGAGGACTGTGTCTGCCATACCCTGAGAACTTATCAGGGGTGCAAACACAGGCTCTATCCAGACTAATTCTATCTGATGAGCAAGCAGAGACATCACGTCAAAGAGGACCTGCTAAAGGGAAAGTGGAAGTATGGTAACACCTGTAATAGACTTTGCATCTTCTGGAAAAGCTTCTTACGGCTAAGAAACCTGGAGCTTTAAAGCTGCGTATGTTCTTCGATTCTATTAAATGTAAGTGCTGTATTTGAAGGAGTGAGTTGCATGTTAACAGTTTCCCAAACAAAAGTCTTTTTTACTCAAATATGGTTTATAAATAACTAGCATTCTTGATAAGTGAAGTTTTAACATCCAAATTCACAGCAGCCTCTTAAAAAAAAAAGATGCTTTTCAACAATGTAACTTTGGCAACTTTTGTAAAGTTACTTTATTAAAAGCCATTTCGATGACTAGACAGAAGAGAAATTACTTTCTTAAATTTGAATGATTAAAAAAAGAAGGGTAACACATACACAGTTCATTAACATGCTTGTAAACAATGATTCCAATGAAGTTATTTGAAGAGTTAAACGTAAGCCTTTTATCTTTAGAAAACTGTATTTGTGCCACAAAACTGGCTCTCAACTTATAGCAGAAGGTAGAGAACCATGAAGAAAAAGTTTAATGTTTAGACTTGGGTATATATATTATACACAGTATTTTTTTAAAAAGTTCCAAAATGTCATAAGCTATACTCTCACCTCTTTCCATACAAGTCTGAGTAGAAGGAAAACCAACTTCCCAGAAATTCTCTGGTGTGTTGGGTGGAATGTAGCGAAATCGGTGTCTTGAGCAGGAAGCCAACTTCTTTTCTCTTTCTTCTGCTGGAAAATCTGCATAATACTGATAATAAAACTGGTTAGGTTTTCCACTGAGGAATAATAAATGGAGTGTTATGCTTACTGATTAAAAACCAGAAGCTAAAAAAACTACTAAAGTATTAAGCATGCTAAGGAAAATGAATTCCTATGGATAATATTAGTAAGTTATACCACCTACCAGTAAATTACTACCTATAAATTACTGATAATAATTAGTGGTCTGTGAAATGTTTGCTCCACAAAGAAGAGGGCTTGTATCACAGTGTAAGGCAACATACTGTATCCTTCATCAATAGTATTACAACTAAAAAAAAAAGCCAGCTGAACTCCACAGTGAGTGTGCTCAGTGTGAAGCACTGAGCTGATTTACATACATACAAACTATTAATTTTTCTCAGACCAGTAACAAAAAAGCCAAGGTCTGTGCTCTGAACAGCACATTTCTCAACTGTTATTTGGATATAGCGTATGTTTTGAAGTGATTTTCCTTTCACTATTTTTTAAAATAAAAGTTTAGCTCTGAAGGTTGTAGGCTTCATGACTTTGCCCTTTTAAACTAGATCTATCAATTAGGATCAAAGGCATATTATTTTTTGCAACTGTGACCAAAAAGACCCTAAACTTCGTGCAAAGAAAGATAAAACTTCTATGTGAAAACTATACAGGTCTTCAAGCTCTAGATCCAAAGAAAACAAAGCAATGGTGTAAAGTTTGATAAAACACAGATGACTGGATCACACAATCCAGCTAATTCTGTTTTACACTTGAGGAACTGAAAATCCAAGTGATATTTTATCAAAGATATCACCTATTGCAAGTGGCAGACTAGGATCAGAATTTTTTTTTAAATGAAGGTTTTAACATATTTCTCTTTCACACAGACAAAACAACAGTAGGTGAGGGTGGCTGTAACACAGCGAGCAGGTGGGAGAGTGCCAGAAGATGAAGTCAGAGAGGACACGGGGTGTGAGCTTGTTGTCCTTGATAAGGGCTTTGATTTCATTTCTTAGAGGAGACGACATTTAAAGATTCTGGGCAGAAGACTGACATGATTTAACTTTTATTCTAAGAAGATCATTTGGAAGAAGAGACCATTTATTGCTGTGTTGAACAGACAATCAATAGGATTTGCTGGTAGATCCATTACTGAGATATGAGAGATGAAAGAAGATACCTAAAAGATCTCTGGCTTAAACAACTAGGAGAATGGACATATAGAAGGCTTAGAGGTAAGGTCTGAGAACTGGAGGTAGAAAGTGTATGCTCGCTTTATGATGTGAAATTTGAGGTGACTATTACACAGCCACACGTGTATTGCGTGTTCACTGAATATTTCACATGGAATATGAAATAGGAAATATTTCAGAACTGTAAGCAGACAGACAGTATTTAGATACATGTGGCTGGCACTTTGACTCCTGGTCATGAAGGAATAACAGGGAACAGATTTACCCTTTATATTAAAAAACTTTAAAAAAAAAGAATAAAATGCATGAAACAATGTTTTCAGACACTGGATAACAGCACACACAAAAAAATGATTTCTGAGAAGGAAAGTAAGAGTTTCCAGTGAAAGAGTTTTTTCTAATTGGTAATTTTAGTTCTAGTTATAAAAACTGGAGGTTCAGTTAGTATAGATCACATTCCTTAGTTAAGAAATCATGATATATTCAATTTGTATTATGAAAACTCATGATACACTGATACTCAAGATACATTTGCTTGTTATCTCTAAACTGCTTTCCAAATTAGTGATCTCAATTTACACTCTCACTCAAGTTTATGAGAGCATTTGTCTCACCAAATGCTTACCTGCACTGTAACCTATTCACACAGAACTTTAATGTGCTTGTGTGAATGTGTGTGTGTGTGTGTGTGTGTGTGTGTGTGTGCACGCAGACAAAGTCACTTCAGTCACACGCGACTCTGTGTGACCCTACGGACTGCAGCCCACCAGGCTCCTCTGTGCATGAGATTTTCTAGCTTTAGTTTTTAAAAATAAAATTTAAGGGGGAAATAAATACATTGCTGGAAACAAGTATCCAACGGCTAAAGGACAGCAAGGGAAGAAACAAAAAGAATAAACAAAAACAGCAAGTTTCAGAAAAACACAGAACCTGCCTAGGACTCTTCACTAAGAGGACAATTAGTACAATCTACTTCAAGATATACATCTAGTCCAAGACACCCAAAGTAAACAGGGGAAATGCAGGTGGGTTCTAAGGATGAAGTGGAATCTGTTCATTGTATTTTTAGAAAGGAAAATGTTTAGGGAAGAAAAAAAAGAGCTTATGGTTGTACTGGTTATTTAGAAAAACAATTATGAGTATACCTCATTTCCTGAGAGTGCTGGTGTTTAAGTAAAAAATATTACAGCAAAGTTTCTGACTGAAATATCGAAAATTTCCCCAATAATATATGTATTAAAGTCTCCACTATAATATAACACGAGGGGAAAAAATTAAAAGAAATACAAATAAGTAGAGAAAAAACAAACGGTGTAAATGTCTTAAGCCGGAAGTAAGAACCAGTACTGAGGCCCCTCATTCGCTTACAGAGACTCTAAGAGAAATGGAGGCTTTCCTCTCCATTTCTCTCTCAGGTCCCAGCCAGTCTGTATACTCTATGTACTTACTCTGTTATTCTTGGCTCAAGCTTGTTTCTAGATACAAATATGGTTTATATCTATGATTTTAAAATCATGTACATGAAGTCATAACTTCAAAGAAACCCCATATAACAGAGTTTACATTTGTACTTACAATTTCACACTCCTTACATGTGTGTCCAAGCAATTTTCTTCTCTCTTCTTTTTTCCGAACCACCTCAATATGAGGAAAATTTTGTAATTCAGTCTCTCTGGGGAAAAAATAAATTTATCTGTTACTATAGAGACCTTTGGCTTACATTTTAAATTAGCAAACGTGAGCATCCAAAGGAAAAATAATCCCCATTCATTCATTTTATTTGAAATGCTTCCTCAGTATGTGAGAGACAAAAGCATTTCTTCATTCTCTCTTCACTAAAATATTAAGTGCCTACTACATATCAGGTATTTTTACAGATACTTTTTTCTAACTGAAAAAGATAACTATTACTTCCTATTTTTGCCTCTGGCTGGCTGAAATTAGTTATTAGGTTGTGTGGTAAAATATAAAACAACCTAATTAAAAAGGAATGCTGTATTATTAAACTCGGTAACTGGTATTCAGTAACATAACTGAGAGAGACCACTGTCTCTGTTAACTCAGTTTCTAGTACTATGAAACCAGGTATCAGGGCTAACCTGCTTCTCCCCAAAGAACAGATTCATTTGTCTGCATGAATTTGCTATTTTCTCTAACAGTTTCTTTTGTTGCTTCTGTCCACCTTAAATTCTTCAAAACATTAGGCACAACTATCATTTGTGCTTGGGTGGCTCAGATGGTAAAATCTGCCTGCAGTGCAGGGGACCTGGGTTTGATCCCTGGGTCTGAAAGATCCCCCAGAGAAGGGAATGGCTACCCATTCCAGTATTATTGCCATGGAGAATTCCATGGACAGAGGAGCCTGGTGGGCTACAGTCCATGGAGTTGCAAAGAGTTGGACTGAGTGACTAACACTTTCACTTTAAATGGATCAGATCCTACCGTGAACCACTGGAAACCTAGGAAGGGTCAAAGCTACTGAGGTATTATGGAGTAATGGGTATGCGGTACTTTGGTCAGAAAAAGCAATCAGGAATCTTTATTAATATACTTGTATCCTGCTTTAAGAAGCCCAATATAGAAAACTCCAAACTTATAATTAAGCGAAGACTTATGTAACATCATAATTTGTTTATAACAGAAATAACCCCAGTGAATTTAATCAGTCTGAGTCAAAAAAACAGATATTTTAAAATGACTTGTGGGTATCACATCTACTCTTTTAAGGTATTTTGATAGTTGGCAGTGCTGTTCTTCAAAGGAAAGCTTTAAGTGCTCTATTTCAAAACGTTTAAGAGTCTAGGTCCTTACTGTGCTTAAATCCAACAACTCTCAATTATGGATCAACAGTGAACTTAAAAAGGAAGGCTGAGAAAGAGGTGATAAAACAATATTGCTACAACTATATTTTCTTTCAAAAAGTTTATGGACTCTTAAGTTTATACAGAATTTAGTCATGTCCTTTGCTCAGAATCTCATCTGTTTCTGTTTAAATTTTTTTTAAGATTTAAAAATTCTCCTAAAATAACTCTGAAGCACAAACCTAAGGTTTGCCACCCAGTTAGTGAGTGAAAGTCACTTAGTCGTGTCCGACTCTTTGCCACCCCATGGACTATACAGTCCATGGAATTCTCCAGGCCAGAATTCTGGAGTGGGTAGACATTCCCTTTTCCAGGGGATCTTCCCAACCAGGAATCGAACCCAGGTCTCCCACATTGCAGGAGGATTCTTTACTAGCTGAGTCACCACCAGGGAAGCCCAAGTTACAGTATTTAACAAATTCCTGAAGTTCAAATACAGTTCACAATAAAATAGGGTAAGAATAAAGTATGTTATAACAGAGCAGAAAAAATAACTGTCACCACCATCCAAAAAAGAATGTGATGGTTAAAAAAAACTTCCTTATTTTAAAAATTTGTCATTTTTTATACCTGAGTTCCATTTTTGTTATGGTTGGAAGGTAAATGATATGCATTCTATTTTAACCAAAGTAGCAATTTTCACAGTTCAGAGATGTTCTGACAAAGATAGTTCTGTTGTACTTCCAATCATATTGCTGGTATTAACCAAGGCCAACATACCTTTCATCACCTTTAAAATATGGCTCCACAAATGCTTTCTGTTTGACTTTATCTTGTTTATCACCAGGAGCTGTAAACAAAACAAGCATACCACAAACTTAATGTAGAACTTACTGAAAAGTAACTTGGTTTTTTTTGGGGGGGAGAAAAAACATATGCCAAAACATCTGCTTTTATTGGATTTCATACTCTAGGCCCTAGGCAATTAGTTTAAGTTCTCTGTAATGAATTTTTTCCTTTCTTTTTCATCTGCCTAATAAGGACAGTGCTGATTATCTCACCTCAGAATTACTGAAGAGATGAAAATCATAACCATAAAAGTATTTTAGACTTTAAAAGAACTACTCAGATGCCTATTATCATTTGGCTCTAAATGACAATAACAAGATAGGTTTTAATCTGTACACTTATTAGTAGTGTTGATTTTTATAATGTGACTTTAAGGTAGTTGATAAATAGGAAATAAAATGATTTTAAAATTTTATTAGAAAACTGGTGACAGAATAAGAATGAAAGCCCAGGGACCTGAATTTCAAGTTGTCTAGACTCAAATAGCTAATTGCTATCATCTGTTCAAATTATGAAAATTTATTGAGCATTGTGCCAATGTAGAACAGGGAGGCCAGGTCTGCCATCCTAATGGAATTTACACTGCATGAGGGAAACAGGTGGCAGGAATACACAGAAGAACTGCACAGAAAAGATCTTCACGACCAAGATAATCACGATGGTGTGATCACTGACCTAGAGCCAGACATCCTGGAATATGAAGGCAAGTGGGCCTTAGAAAGCATCGCTACGAACAAAGCTAGTGGAGGTGATGGAATTCCAGTTCCTGGAATTTCAAATCCTGAAAGATGATGCTATGAAAGTGCTGCACTCAATATGCCAGCAAATTTGGAAAACTCAGCAGTGGCCGCAGGACTGGAAAAGGTCAGTTTTCATTCCAATCCCAAAGAAAGGCAATGCCAAAGAATGCTCAAACTACCGCACAATTGCACTCATCTCACACGCTAGCAAAGTAATGCTCAAAATTCTTCAAGCCAGGCTTCAGCAATACATGAACCATGGACTTCCAGATGTTCAAGCTGGTTTTAGAAAAGGCAGAGGAACCAGAGATCAAATTGCCAACATCCACTGGATCATGGAAAAAGCAAGAGAGTTCCAGAAAAACATCTATTTCTGCTTTATTGACTATGCCAAAGCCTTTGATCGTGTGGATCACAATAAACTGTGGAAAATTCTGAAAGAGATGGGAATACCAGACCACCTCACCTGCCTCTTTAGAAACCTATATGCAGGTCAGGAAGCAACAGTTAGAACTGGACATGGAACAACAGACTGGTTCCAAATAGGAAAAGGAGTTTGTCAAGGCTGTATATTGTCACCCTGCTTATTTAACTTATATGCAGAGCATATCATGAGAAACGCTGGGCTGGAAGAAGCACAAGCTGGAATCAAGATTGCCAGGAGAAATATCAATAACCTCAGATATGCAGATGACACCACCCTTATGGCAGAAAGTGAAGAGGAACTAAAAAGCCTCTTGATGAAAGTGAAAGTGGAGAGTGAAAAACTTGGCCTAAAGCTCAACATTCAGAAAACGAAGATCATGGCATCTGGTCCCATCACTTCATGGGAAATAGATGGGGAAACAGTGGAAACAGTGTCAGACTTTCTTTTTTTAGGCTCCAAAATCACTGCAGATGGTGACTGCAGCCATGAAATTAAAAGACGCTTACTCCTTGGAAGGAAAGTTATGACCAACCTAGATAGCATATTCAAAAGCAGAGACATTAGTTTGCCAACTCCATCTAGTCAAGGCTATGGTTTTTCCAGTGGTCATGTATGGATGTGAGAGTTGGACTGTGAAGAAAGCTGAGCAGTGAAGAATTGATGCTTTTGAACTGTGGTGTTGGAGAAGACTCTTGAGAGTCCCTTGAACTGCAAGGAGATCCAACCAGTCCATTCTGAAGGAGATCAGCCCTGGGATTTCTTTGGAAGGAATGATGCTAAAGCTGAAACTCCAGTACTCTGGCCACCTCACACAAAGAGTTGACTCACTGGAAAAGACTCTGATGCTGGGAGGGATTGGGGGCAGGAGGAGAAGGGGACAACAGAGGATGAGATGGCTGGATGGCATCACTGACTCGATGGACGTGAGTCTGAGTGAAGTCCAGGAGTTGGTGATGGACAGGGAGGCCTGGCGTGCTGCGATTCATGGGGTCGCAAAGAGTCGGACACGACTGAGCGACTGAACTGAACTGAGGGAAACAGACATTAAGCAAGCAGACAGCTAAGCCTACCTGAATATCTCAGGTAATAACTGATGATTAAAGAGAAGTCAATCATGACAAGAATACGAATGGTGAATGTTCTACGTAAAGGTCCTCAATGGCAAAAAGTTTGGTATATTATATGATGTAAAAAGAGGACAGTGTGATTAATCTGCCAAAAAAGGAAACTGTTGGGAAAGACGGGGGCAGGGTTAGATGTTGGGTGGGCAAGTACCAGACCATGATGGGCCTTGGGAGCCAAAAGAAGGAGTTTGAATTTTAAGTGCACTGGGAAACCACTGAAGACTTTAAAACCATCTACTTTACTGAGGCATAATTTACATATACTTATTTTAGTGCACTGAGATGAATTTTGACTAGTGTATATTCCAATGTAACTGCTACCCAAATCAAGATAGTGAACATGTCCATGCAAGTTACCTATTCTGTTATCTCTCATGCACAAGAACATTCTCTTATTTTCCCTCCCCTACAGTCACTCATTTAATTTCTATCACTGTAGCTTAGTTATGTCTGTTTTAGAACTTCATATCAACGAGATGATATACCATATATTCTTCTCCATCTTTTGCATTTGTCTAGCTCAACAAATTTTGGAGACTAATCCACATTGCTGAGTCTAGTAGTTACCTCCTTTTTGTTGTGAAGTAGTATGAACATGTTTTCATTTTTTGTGGGTATATACTGAGCAGTGGAATTGCTAGGTCACAACACAGGTATATGCTTAACTTTACAAAAAACTGACTGACCTCAATAAAGCTGTTTAAAAAGCCCCCTGCTGAACTGGTTTCCAAAGTATAACCAATTTTCTACTCCATTAGCAATGCGAGAGTTGCAGCTGCTCCTCACCCTTGCTAGAGATACATGTTATCCAACCATTTCTGTGGCTGTGAAGTATTGTCACCATCCCTGATGTTCAGGAGGGTTCACCAGCTTTTCATGTGCTTACTGGCCATTCAAATATCTTCTTTTCATTGAAGCATAACCCTCTGAACTATTTTTGGTAACTGTTCTATTAATCTGAAATTATCTTTTAAAAAAACTGAAAAAAGATTTATTCAATAAACATTTTTTTAATTGTTAAGATACCTCATTAGGCCTCTGTTAATAAGATTGATAACTTACTTTACTAAATTCAGTGTAATGGGAAAAAAACACAATTTGAAAGAAAACTGCCTTACTGTTTGGTTTTTTGGTAGTAGTTGACAATTCCTTCTCTTCATCTGCTACCTGGGGGAAGCTCTCCGCCAAACAGGACTCATATTCTTCATGTGTCGTCCGATCAAACATATCTTCCAAGCTATCATTCATCTTTCTTTCTCCATCTATGCGAAAGAGCATCGGCTTAGGCCACAAGTAAGCGTTTTGCTTTCTAGGTAGACTAATATACAGAAACTTGTAAGAACTGCCGCAAAATAATTTAGATGTGTATTAGGCAAGAATAAACCCCAAGTCTGGGTAATTACTGTACATTTCCAAAGGTTTTTAATGTTATGCCTTCAACTGTCCTTTATTTATGTGTTGAGAATGCTGGTTTTTTTGTTACTGTCATTATAAATGTTAAAACATATTTTTCTATCAGCTCATGTATAATTCATAGTAAACCAAAAGGAACTACCAAAGGAATTGTGAGGAAGAGAAAATACAGCATAATAAATGGTGATAAATATGAAGTTTAAATAATCTGTGTATAAATAACTGACATAAAACCTCTATAAAGTTTTGTTTAGTTCTTTATTTTTCTAATGTATCAGAAAAGTATTTTCTCGCATTATTATGAACACTTGGTAGTTCAGTGTTATAGAAATAATGAATTCAATTCTATATTTGATATGCAAATGCTAATTTCATCTTCAGAGTACTAACTGTTAGGTGGGCCAAAAAATTTGTTTGGGTTTTTCTGTAAGATGGTATGGAAAAACCCGAATGAACTTTTGGGCCAACCTAATACATTTCCACTGTATAATCACATTTTTTAAAACACCAGTTTACCAAAAATAGAAAGAAATTCAGTTGGCTAACAAATGTGACAAAACTGGAAGCTGCCAAGATTACTCTATATAATCACTACCAGCCACCTCCCCCAGTGCAGATGCTCTAGCACCTCACCCTGTTCTATCTTTCTCCAGTACGTACCATCATCTAGCGCACAATACTTGTTTCTCCCCTATTACAATGTAAATTCCATAAGAGGCAGGTACTTTTGTTTACTATTTGCTCCAGTTCCTGATATAGAATTGTGTCTCCGTAATTACTGAATGATGAAACATTTGTTCATTTTTCATTCTGAGGATCAAATTTAGTAAAAATAATTCCTGTGCACTAGGCATTCCCAAAGCATTCTGTATATGCTGTCAATAAATCATAGTAAGTTAATGATTTAATGATTTCTTTTTGTTGCTGACTTCTGACTGTAAAATGCTTGAGGACAGACTACATTCTTTTTTGATATATAAGGATATATATCTATCATAGCATCTAATAAGTTGAACACAGATATAAAAAAATTTTTTTGAATTGAATATTAGCAGTACCATTTAATGTTATGTTTCATCTTTAAGTTTATATTTCATCAATTCTAAGTATGAAAAAAATCTACCTTATGGGTGAAATGTGCAGACTGTTTTTTCCTAAGTATGGGCTCAACAATATCTCCTATCCCACCTTGCTGTTCTTATAAATGTGATAGTGGCACTCCTCCTCCTGAGCAACTACTGAGTCCAGATCATCAAAATGCTGTGCACTTCTACATTGCTCTTTGGGGATGCTTACTCTGGGAACCTAGTCTCTGTGCGGTAAGGAAGCTCAAACTAGCCCACATGTAAAGACTACATGGCGAAACCCTGAGACTGAATGAGAGAGCAGCCAAGAGTCTCCCTCTGTCTAGTTCTCTGCTGTTCAGCTCCAGCCACCATCTGTATGAGACCGAGATAGAACCACCCAGCCCAGCCCTTCCTGAATTCCTGAGGCACAGAAACTATGAAAGATAAAAAAAACTGTTATTGTTCTAATCCTCTGATTTACTGGAGTGACCTACTGTGCAGCAACAGTATTCATTATGCCTTATTTACCAAAATTATCTCCACTCATTAGTTTAAGTACTAATTTCACCTCCTTAAATTACTTGTTTCAAATATATTTGGGAAGCTATCATCTTCTTAGATTAGCTAGATAAATTAGAAGCCAAAGCTGCCATACTTTAGTTTTGCCCTTTTCTACAAAATAGGAAAACATCAGGAACTGGTACCAGGAACAAAATAATCTTAAAAGCAAAGTCATCTTCTTAAAAAAAAAGTTATGTGTCATTCACTATAAAAAGTCTAAATCACTGTTAAGGTTCTCCTTTTAATAACTATTGTCCTTTTCACTGTAGGCAGCCAGCTATTTGATTGTATAGATAATTATTCGTTACTAAAGAACAAAGAATTAAGGAAAAGGCTGTTAAAATTTTCTCTCACTTACTGCACTTACTGCAGTGAGAAATAAGGCGTTTTATAAGAAGCAAGAACAACAACAAAAAGAAGCAAGAACAAGACCTGGGACCCTGAGCAGGTAGACTGGAGAATTCGCAGCAGAATACAGGAAACGCACACACAGTCGGAGTGTCCTCAGTTTCTAACAGAGGATCATTGGAAAATGCCTCTGCTTTTAGCCTTGCATCCTGATGTGGCAGGTCCTAACTGTTCAACACGTGAGGGTGAAGAGTGACAACTATTCAGTCTAGTTGATCTCGTGTCACACGCCTCTATAGTCAGAAACACTGCTAAGGTGGTGCCAACCCAAATCCTTCCACGTTCCCACCTCTTTCAGAAAATCAAGGCTTTAGATAAAGAATTATCAGTTTCTTACTACAAAGGGCTGTAGACCCCTAGTTTAGCCAAATCTTTTCTACAGAAAAAGAAAACGGCAGAATCACTCATCATATACACTATTAGTCTGAGTTTACTGCTTATTTGCAAATCTGTACTAATACTTTTCAAAAGAGTTGGTGGACAAAACTTAGCAACTGAACAACAACTAATACTTCTCAGTAGAATCCCTCCTTTTTCTCCTTATCAAATTGCTTTGGAAAATAATAGTTCTAAAACAGGACTCTGAAGATTCCCTTTACAACTTTTATGAAAAAATTATCTTAACGAGGGATCAGGAAACTTTTTCTTAAAGGGTCAGACAGTAAATATTTTAGGCCTGTGGGGCCATAAGGTCTCTGCAGAAACTACTCAATTTTGCTGCCATGTCACACAAGCAGCCGTAGGCAATAAATTAAACAAGTGAGTGAGGCTGGGTTCCAGCAAAAGTTTACTGACAAAACTGGCAGCTGGTTGAAGTTTGCTGACTCCTGGACACAACTTGAATTCTTTTGAAAATAAAAATTATTTTTACTAAAGTTTTTTTTTTTGCTGTAATATGGAAACTAAGCTTTACTAAAGAGAAGTCTACTATTAGTAGAACAGGGGAAAAACTGGTTTATGGTGAAAAGGTCATTTATGCTCTTCAGTGCAATGGTATGACTATAAACTTCCTTCCACTTTGTATTAAAAAACAAAAACAAAAAAAAAACCAAATCTTACTTGGACTCTCTTCTCCCTTCTGCTCTTGCTTCTTCAGTTTTAAGAGCATGGTTTCACTGACCAACGTACAGTCCATGTCCACTGTCTCTCCTGCTAATCTTGACTGACTGCCATCCTGAATAAATGTTTAAAAATTCAAAATTTTAACTGTTATCCCTTTATGACCTTATAGTTATATTTTTGGGGAGGGGATGGTAAAAATATACGTAACATAAATGTTACCATTTTAACCATTTTTTAAGTGTAACACTTACACTTTAGTAGCATTAAGTAATATTTACTTTTACCCAAAGGAATATAGATATATTACATTTTACAGGCATTTAAACCTAATGTATTATCTTTGATATACAAGCATCATCTCTCAAGTCCAGGAAAAGGACTGCTGCCAAGGAAGAGAGAACTGTATATTACCAAAATCCCTGAAGCTTCCTTTCTTCCCTAATCTGCTTCACAGAAATGAACATCAATGTTCACTGAAAAGTTCGTAAGTCAAATTTGACTTCTTGATGGCTATGGATTAGTCTCAGTTCAATTCAGTCGCTCAGTCGTGTCCGACTCTTTGCGACCCCATGAACTGCAGCACGCCAGGCCTCCCTGTCCATCACCAACTCCCGGAGTTCACTCAGACTCACGTCCATCGAGTCAGTGATGCCATCCAACCATCTCATCCTCTGTCATCCCCTTCTCCTCTTGCCCTCAATCCCTCCCAGCATCAGAGTCTTTTCCAATAAGTCAACTCTTTGCATGAGGTGGCCAGAGTACTAGAGTTTCAGCTTTATCATCATTCCTTCCAAAGAAATCCCAGGGCTGATCTCCTTCAGAATGTACTGGTTGGATCTCCTTGCAGTCCAAGGGACTCTCAAGAGTCTTCTCCAACACCACAGTTCAAAAGCATCAGTTCTTCGGACCTCAGCTTTCTTCACAGTCCAACTCTCACATCCATACATGACCACTGGAAAAACCATAGCCTTGACTAGACAGACCTTTGTTGGCAAAGTAATGTCTCTGCTTTTGAATATGCTGTCTAGGTTGGTCGTAACTTTCCTTCCAAGGAGTAAGCGTCTTTAATTTCATGGCTGCAGTCACCATTTGCAGTGATTTTGGAGTCCAAAAAAATAAAGTCTGACACTGTTTCCACAAGAGGCAGATCAGGTGGTCTGGTATTCCCATCTCTTTCAGAATTTTCCAGTTTATTGTGATCCACACAGTCAAAGGCTTTGGCATAGTCAATAAAGCAGAAATAGATGTTTTTCTGGAACTCTCTTGCTTTTTCCATGATCCAGCGGATGTTGGCAATTTGATCTCTAGTTCCTCTGCCTTTTCCACTGTTTCCCCATCTATTTCCCATGAAGTGATGGGACCAGATGCCATGATCTTCGTTTTCTGAATGTTGAGCTTTAAGCCAAGTTTTTCACTCTCCACTTTCACTTTCATCAAGAGGCTTTTTAGTTCCTCTTCACTTTCTGCCATAAGGGTGGTGTCATCTGCATATCTGAGGTTATTGATATTTCTCTCGGCAATCTTGATTCCAGATTGTGCTTCTTCCAACCCAGCGTTTCTCAGGATGTACTCTGCATATAAGTTAAATAGGCAGGGTGACAATATACAGCCTTGACGAACTCCTTTTCCTATTTGGAACCAGTCTGTTGTTCCATGTCCAGTTCTAACTGTTGCTTCCTGACCTGCATACAGATTTCTCAAGAGGCAGATCAGGTGGTCTGGTATTCCCATCTCTTTCAGAATTTTCCAGTTTATTGTGATCCACACAATCAAAGGCTTTGGCATAGTCAATAAAGCAGAAATAGATGTTTTTCTGGAACTCTCTTGCTTTTTCCATGATCCAGCGGATGTTGGCAATTTGATCTCTGGTTCCTCTGCCTTTTCTAAAACCAGCTTGAACATCAGGAAGTTCACGGTTCACATATTGCTGAAGCCTGGCTTGGAGAATTTTGAGCATTACTTTACTAGCATGTGAGATGCGTGCAATTGTGTGGTAGTCAGAGCATTCTTTGGCATTGCCTTTCTTTGGGACTGGAATGAAACCTGACCTTTTCCAGTCCTGTGGCCACTGCTAAGCTTTCCAAATTTGCTGGCATATTGAGTGCAGCACTTTCACAGCATCATCTTTCAGGATTTGAAGTAGCTCAACTGGAATTCCATCACCTCCACTAGCTTTGTTCATAGTGATGCTTTCTAAGGCCCAATTGACTTCACATTCCAGGATGTCTGGCTCTAGGTCAGTGATCACACCATCATGATTATCTGGGTCATGAAGATCTTTTTTGTACAGTTCTTCTGTGTATTCTTGCCATCTCTTCTTAATATCTTCTGCTTCTGTTAGGTCCATACCATTTCTGTCCTTTATCGAGCCCATCTTTGCATGAAATGTTCCCTTGGTATCTCTAATTTTCTTGAAGAGATCTCCAGTCTTTCCCATTCTGTTGTTTTCCTCTATTTCTTTGCATTGATCACTGAAGAAGGCTTTCTTATCTCTTCTTGCTATTCTTTGGAACTCTGCATTCAGATGCTTATATCTTTCCTTTTCTCTTACTCTAGCAACTGTTAAATATTTTATTAATATGCTACCATGTGCAAGAGAACTTCTCAAACTATGTAGAACCTAAATACAAGCCAAAAAAGTAATTTCTGCTATGAATTTTAACTCAAAAGAAAATACACAGCATTTAAAGAAACAGCCAACTAGGAAAAATGAAATTTACTTCTTGAAGGTATGTTAAGTTAATCAATGCATACAATAGATTATTTTGATAAAAAATAGTTATTTAATATGTAATTAGCATTTGACATTATTTTAAAACTATAATTTTCAGCAAACGTCTCTAAAAAGTCAGAAAGTATTATTACCCATTCAAAAATACCATAAAATTGGAAAATAAATGTTATTATTTTGTACGTTTCTGAATAAATATATGAAGGTTATAGGAGGTGTGTGACTGTCTCAAGGTCACAGAATGAATCGGGGGGCAGGGTGACTAACAACACACTGGAATAACCACATGGGCTCTGGTTCTACTTTCTAACTCACCTTTGTATCATCTACAGTGACATCCATTTTATACTGAGAAAGGTCTGCTCCTGGATCTATACTCCACTGGATATTTTCAAAGGATACATCTTAGATAAGGAGAAAAAAACACACAATTAAAAACAGATTTTTAAAATTCTCATCACTTTAAAACATTATAGGACTCACAGAATGAGAAAAATATTTCCAAATCATGTGTCTAATAAAGGACTTGCACTGAGGATACATAAAGAACTCTCACAACTCAATAATAAGACAATTACTCCGACTGAGAATAAGCAAAGGATCTGAATAGACAATCCTTCAAAGAAAATGAAAATGGCCAGTAAGCACATGAAAAGAAGCTCAACATCATTAGCCATCAAAGAAAAGGCAAACCAAAAGCACAGTTGAGACATATTAATAACTTCACACCCATAGGATGGCTAGAATCAAAAAGACGGACAATGAAAACAAGTGTTGGTGAGAATATGGAGAAACAGGAACTCTCACATGCTGCTGGTGGGAATATAAACTGATGTAGCTCCTCTGGAAAAAGAAATTAGCATGCATGTCCTGTGCTTAGTCGTTCAGTCCTGTCTGACTCTTTGCAACCCCGTGAACTGTAGTCCACCAGGCTCCTCTGTCCATGGGGATTCTCCAGGCAAAAATACTGGAGTGGGTTGCCATGCCCTCCTCCAGGGGATCTTCCTAACTCAGGTCTCCCGCATTGCAGGCAGATTCTTTACCATCTAAGCCACCAGGGAAGCCCCAGAGTTAGCATGTGGCCCACCAATTCTACTTCTAGGTATAAGTCAAGGAAAATGAAACTTACATCCACACAAAATTATATATCAATGTTCAAACCAGCATTACTTGTAACAGTGAAAAAACTGAAATAGTGAAAGAAGTCATGAAATATCATATATTGTACAATTCCATTTATATGAATACTTCAGAATATGCAAATCTATAGTGACAGTAGATTAAGTGGCCGCTTAGGACTGGGGAAGACGAGAGAGAAATGGAAGGTGACTGCTAGCAAGCAGGTACTGTTCTTTGTATGGTGATGAAAATGTTCTAAACCTAAGAGTACAGTGATGCTGACACAATCGTGACTACATAAAACCACCGAATTGTACACTTTAATGACTGATTTTTATTTCAATAAAAAAAATTTTAAGTTAAAACTGTAACACTGGAGGAGGTTTCAATGTACATTAATATACATGACAACTACATAAGGTACAGTTATAGAGCATAAAGTGGTACAGTATAAACTCAAAAGTAGATTGTGAAAGGTTAAGTAAGTATACCACAATCCCTAGAGCAACCATGGAAAAAATAAAAATAAAAACAAAAAGATTAAAAAAAAAATCAGGGATAAATGTTTTTATATAGAAACTGAAACCCTCACTGTAAGAATTACTAAAGAATGAGCTTCAGGAAAAAAGGAAAATAAACGCAGATGAAGCAATGTTTCCAATAAGGAATAAATACTGCATATGAAGTACAGAAATATTTGGGAGCTAAAAAAACCAAAAAGACTTCAAAACACAGCAAAATTATGAAAGGGCAAACAATGTTTTCAAACAACAAGTTTAAAAACCCATATAAATTTGTATATACAACTAGTTAAGAGATATATATATGTAAATACAAAAAAAGGACTGGTTATCTATATGGTGAGGAACAAGGTTTGGATGATAAATTTCTACTTTTTATATTTTAAAAATCTGTATAGTTTAAATTTTTAAAGCTTTCTTTTTGTAAAGAAAACAAGAAACAACTACATAAAAGAATTAAATCTATAAAATCACCTATAAAAGTAGGTTATTAAAGATTTAATCAATTTATTAAAATCAATTTATTTTTTCAAAAAGTAGAAGAGCAGGAAAATTTTAAGGTGAAACCAGTAAGAACTGTGCTATAAACACAGAAACACAGAGATAAACTATTTTTTCCAGAAACAATGAAATCTATCCAAAGAATGTAAATAATAAATTACAATACTCAATATAAATTCATTAAAAAGAGAGTGGAAATGCTATTTATAGTTTACATACCTTGGTTGTTTTGTAGAGATTTTGTTTTAGCAATTCTACATGGATTTAACTGAAGAACTGATGCAACTTCACATGCTCCACGGACTGATCTGGTTTTTATCTTTATAGGCTCATGAGAACCAGCACCCTAAAACAGAAAAAATTATTAGCATCTAGGAAAAATCACAAACTACCATTTTAATCAAAATCTTTGAATATTGAACACATACCTTTGTGTCATCAAAAAGATTCTCTGTCTCCAAACTTTCACGTGGACGAAGAGGGATTTTAAATACTGGGTTTTCTTCCTTTATTTGTAACAGTGTTTTATTATCTGGAGATTTACTCAAGGACTGGAAAAGGGACTCCTGTAAACAGGGCTCTTCTGGGGAGTCTTTGGTTAGCCCACAGCTCCCGGTCAAGACCTTGCGGCTTGAGGAAGAGTCCCTTGGAATGGGCTTCAGAGCCTCATAGAGAGTCACTTGCCTAAATCTGATTTTAGAGTTCTCACTTCCTTGGCTTTTCTCTTGACGTTGGATAGCTGAAAAGCGATCAGACAGATCCAGAGGTTTATCCATCACATAGTCTCCATTCATGGAAGAATGACTATCCAGTGGAAAAGGAAAAGCATTTTCTTTATCAAAGGAGGCTTGGGGACAGATTACTTCATCTTCACTTTCTTCCTCAATTTTCTTCCTTTTGGTTCTGCCTCCCAGTGACTTCAGGGGTACCACATGTTTATCTCTATCAGTATTTTTACTGTGACCAATATTATCCTGCTCACTTACAGGTTCACTTGTATTTTTATTTATAAGCATCTGCTTATTAGAAGATGACTGACTAGGGATCTTGTTCACTTCAGTCCCAAGAAGATGATGTGTGATAAGGGTTCCATCTTCAGATTTTGATCTAGGTTTCTCTGGTCCAGGAGCAGAAGTATTGCTGAGGGGCACTGTTTTCAGATGGGTTTTTTTCCCAGTCTCTAAAAGAGAAGGGGACAAACTTGTATTCAAACCTAAACTACTTTTCACGTTAGAGGGAGCTCCAAATACAGGAGATGATACCCGAGTAGTCAATTCTTCTTGAAAAGGAGTCTTTGAATCTGAAAACCTAAAAAAATAAAGAGTGGTAAAACTTTTTTCCTATTAAAGAAACAGGGTAAAAATTAAAAGATAAGCATAATGAGAAAACTTTTGCTAATACAGAATTATTAACAGTAAGGTTTTATCCACATATTAGAAGCAGATCATTGACCAAAATTTAAGATACAATACAGTTGCTGGCTTCTCTTTATTTGGCTGACAGAAAGCAGAGGGAAATGATACAGCAAACCTATCTCAATAACCATGATATTCCTATCTATAAATATTTTTCCTAAGTAACTTAAATAAATTCACTATATAAGAAAATATTTGAACAAATCTCAAATTCTTTTGTTGTTATGAAATCTTATCAAGAGTTAACTCCAAGAAACAAAATTCTTATACTACAGAACATAACTCATGACCCAGCCTGCCTGTAGCAGAGGAGACATCTGGGGTAGTAGAAAGATCATTAGGGTTAAGTCTGAAGAAGTGGAATGGCTAAGAGCCCCAACTTTCTTACTTAATAGTTGTGCGTGCAGGCTAAGTCGCTTCAGTCATGTCTGGCTCTTTGTGACCATATGGACTGTAGCCCACCAGGTTCCTCTGTCCATGGGATTCTCCAGACAAGAATACTGAATACTGGAGTGGGTTACCATGCCCTTCTCCAGGGAAAATCTTCCCGACCTACGGATTGAACCTGCATCTCTTACATCTCCTGCAATAGCAGGCAGGTTCTTTACCACTAGCACCACCCGGGAAGCCCACTTAATAGTTGTGTGGCCTTAAAGACATTTAACTTCTGTGCGGCTGCATTTATGTTGACTGTAAAATATGGGGGTAATAAAACCTACTTTAATGACTTAGTATAATGACAATTAAATGTGATGTATGTATTTAAAAAAGAAGCAAAATGCTACATAAATATAGTACTGTTAGTTAATGGATGTTCTAAAATTAGTAAAAGCAACAGTGTATCCCAATCTTGAATGTTCATCAGAGCTAATGATGGATTTCATACAACATTCAGTTTTAGAAAATACAAATCCAGGAGGGATGACCGGATCCTAAAAAGAGATGAGGCTGGGACCTCTGAGGCACTGCTTGACAGAAGTACAGAAAGAACCTAATAGTAACATCCCGATCTCTATAGTAATGCAAAAAGCCCTCAACAGGTCATAAACTGGGGGAAATATTTTTTTTAAATAAAAATACAACCAGAATAACAAGCTGAGGGAGAGAAACAGTTTAAATCTGTGGAACTCGCTGCAATGGAATTTCATTAACAGTTTATAAGTTTTTACCAAAGTGCCCCAAATTACCTTAAATTATCTTCACTATTTCTTCTACATTCCTCAAAAGCTTGTTTT
Source organism: Bubalus bubalis (assembly GCF_019923935.1). Lineage (NCBI taxonomy): Eukaryota > Metazoa > Chordata > Mammalia > Artiodactyla > Bovidae > Bubalus > Bubalus bubalis. The sequence goes on along the minus strand of NC_059178.1, from coordinate 28,562,758 downwards.
TTGTGATCTCCTTCCAGACAATGGTAGAGCTCATCACCAAGAGGGCTCTGAGGGCCTCGAGATTCCTTCAGTAATAAAATATAAAGTACATAAACACAATGGAGGATTATTCTTAAAAAGGAATGAAATACTGATACATGTTGTGATGCAGATGAACTCGAAAATAGGCTAAGTGAAAGACACCAGACCCAAAAGACACATGTAATTCCGTTTAAGTAAGTTATCCAGAATATGTAAATTCTTAAGGACAGAAAGCAGACTGATAATTGCTAATTCTAAAAAACCAGATTAGTTAGATGAAAGGAAGGGAACAGAGATGATTATTTATACTTATAGGAGACGAATTTAAAAGGATATTTAAAGAGCAGTGCTTCCCAAACTTTTGCATACACACAGATCAACTGAGGGTCCTATGAAAACATAAGTTCTCTTTCAGTAGGTCTGGGCTGGGTTTAAGATTTTCTCTCTCTCACAGATTTCCAGGGATGAAGATGCTGTTGGCCTGTGGATCACACTTTGAGCAGCAAATCTTTAGAGAGCAGTTCCCTCAATAGATTTGGTGTCTAAACTACTGACATGCCAAGTTTATTGGTAGGAGGGGATTTTAAAAAGTTAAAACGTTTAGAGTTCAAAGGGTAAAAACTAACCACCATCACTTGAAGTCAGTTTTAAAACTAGAAAGAACCCCATCCCACCCCGCCCCCACACAAAAAAAATTCAAATGTAGTCAAAAGTCAATTCAATTTTGGAAATTCAACAGCAAGAAAACTTTATAAGAGCCTATATACACTTACTGACTAAAGCAAAGGGATATGTTTCAAAACTGTATCAAAATGAAGCTTCCTTAAGATTGATGAATTCAAGGCTTCCATTTTTTAGAGATTGGTTAAGAAAAATAGTGAATGTATCTGATGTAAGGAAGCACTAAATAATGAAAAGAAAATCATGGGGTTAATTTCTGACTCAATCCCTAAGGATGTGGTCTAACTGCACTGGCATTTGTAAGGACAAAGATGAATTAAAACATTTGTAGTAGACCTAAGAATTTAGTCTGTTTTCCAAATAAAGCCCAGTTTAAAGGATGTCAAAAAGACCCAATAAATTCTGAACTCAATCTAAAGGTTTAAATCTTCTCTTTAAGTTGGAACAGTGTAGGGAGGAGAGAGGACAGGGAAGAGGTTTAGCTAAACCCTCTAAGCTAAGTTTTTTTTCATTATTTAACTTTTTATTGGAGTATAGACAATTAACAATGTTATGATAGTTTCAGGTGGACAGCAAAGGGACTTACCCATATATATACACATGTATCCATTCTCCCCCAAACTCCCCTCCCATCCAGGTTGCCATATAACACTGAGCAGAGTTCCCTATAAATTCTGACTCAACCCATAACCTATATCCCAAGAATTCTAAAGACTTGCAGAGTTTTCTGCAACTGCCTGGAGTGAATAATATAAATGGGCCTTTTCTAGTGACATCAATTTTGTTCTCTTTATCTAATAATCTTTGGATAAAAAATTTTTTCTCTTGCTTAATTCTCTAAAAACTGACCTCAAAGGACACTAATTAATTCATATTTATTACCAAACTAAACAATTACTTACAGATTCTTCTTGAACACAAAGTCCAAGCGTTTCAGCAACTACTGTAGCTAAATTATCAGGAGGATAACTGCTTTTTCCATGTGGTTCTAAGTTTAAGGGAAAAAAACACAATTATACAATTGTAGAAACTAGCCATATGAAAACGTACAAAAAAGCAAATAAAAAGCTCAAAAGACCACTTTACAAAATGGCACTGAACAATTTTAAAAATTTTGTTTTATAAAGCCAGAACTACTATAAATTGCAGTACGTTGCAGGCTTATTGCCACTGAAAAAATTATCATTAAAAATATATAATTAAATGGATTTCTTGTGCTATATTAAAATTCCATGGAGAAAGTAATTGGAGGGGGGAAAAAAGTCTAAAACGGCTTTTAGACTGGGAGTGAAAATACAATACAGTTGAGAATCACTCCTTTCCGTGATGGAGAGCCTTGTGTCTAAGTATTGGAACTACTTCTCCCATCATCATTCACTTGCTTGGCAATCTCACCCAGTCTCATGGCTTCAGATCTCCCCTACATGCTAACAACCTCTATCCTAGACTCATCTATATTCACATTCACCTACCCATCAAAATATTTACCTGAATGTCTACTCAGTATCTGAAACAATATATTTTCAAAAACAAACTCCTGATTTCTAACCAACCCTCAGCTCCATCCTGCAATCCTCAGCTCCATCCTGCAAACCTCCAGCTACCAGTCTCTTTCCTCTTGAGTTGCCCAAAACAATCTCCCGTTCACTCACTCTGCCCTGCCCACAAAGAGCTCCTTAATGTTCTTCAAACAAACCAAAGAGCACCCTCACATCAAGGCCTCTGTGCTCACTGATGTCTCTACCTGGGATGCCCTTTGCCCTGAAATCCACATGACTCACCTTCTTCCCTCAGTCTCTGCTCAAATGTTACTTTTTTTTAATGTGAAACTTTCTAAAATCTCTTCTTACCCTGCTTTATTTTTCTTTAGAACTCCTGTTTCCTCTAACACATATTTACTTTCATTCTCCCCCAACGAGACTGTAAGCTCTATAAGGTTAAACATTTTGTTTAGTGCCTGGTATACAGTAGGCACTCAAATACTTGTTGAATGAATGAGTAAACCATAGTAAAGCCTTATTTACTTAAAATTACTAACAATTTGTATTAAAATGGATAAGGCTTCTCAGTCCATTGAATTTTCCAGGCAAGAATACTGGAGTGAGTAGCCATTCCCTTCTCCAGGAGATCTTCCTGACCCAGGGATCGAATCTGGGTCTTCTGCACTGCCGGCAGATTCTTTATCATCTAAGCCACAAGGGAAGCCCACGGATATTAATATGAACTAATAACAGGATACATTACTTTCCAATATGAAAAAGACTACTAAACAAGTAATACAAACAAAATTATATGGAAAATATTTTAAAATATTGTCTAAATTCACATGGTTGGCCACTCTTGCCCACCAATTTATAATCTTAGTATCTTGCTTACTAGCCACTGGAGCTTGACTCTGATCACAAGTGTCAGCCACTAGAATTTCACTTTCCTTAGGTTTATGTTGTGGATGAGCTGAAGACTTTGGTACTGTTCTCAATTCTAAGGGAAAAAAACAGGAGAGATTATAAATAAACAAACAATCATGATAGAATTAACATGCCAATACAAATATCTTTAAATGCACTGGAAGTTTATTTTATTGACATAACTTTAACAGTCTAATAAAGAGGTTATTCCTTTAGTTTCACTAAGAAAAAAAGTTGGAAGTTAAGACAGTGGGGGAGAAGAGGACTGGAACAGATAAACTTCTTCTGACCTAAGCCTTCTAGTGTTGTAATATTTTAAGGTGACCGTTCCTTGTGGAAATAAGTGGGTTCATCTGCAATGAATACTGCATCATATTGCTTTTCGTCTTTATTTCAGAGTTTTCATTTTCTGGAAGGAAATCTGAAACATACTTTATCAGAAATCATTCCACTATTTAAGGATTTAATTCAAAGAAAACCAAAAGAAGGACAAAGTAAAGGGGAATAGATTTTTACTAATTATAACTAGAACTTATCCTAAAAAGCACTAAATGGCAACCTACTCCAATATTCTCGCCCAGAGAATTCCATGGACAGAGGAGCCTGGTGGGCTATAGTCCATGGAGCCATAAAGAGTCAGACACGACTGAGTGGTTAACACACAAACACACATTTTAAAATAAACAAGCATGGGTATTAGACAAAGAAAAGGAGTAATTAGTCATTAAATTAGTTTTAAAATAATTTGCATGGCTCAAAAGTGATATTTTAAAACCAAAATTTCATAGTCCAAGTAAAAATGATCAGAACAAGATTAAAACTGACATGGTTTTAAACAGTTACAAGTTATTCTCATATAACAAAGAGATAAACCAAGAGCATTTGTACAAGATGACTTTCCTGAAAAAGAAAATTGCTGTGATTTGTTTTTCTGGATATTCTTTCAGATAGATTTAAACATGATCTAAACTATGCTGATGCTCATCTGTGGTTATTCATGTCCTGTATGATACCAGACTAAAAGGCCCACAAATGTTCATTCTAGATCCAAGATGTTACATTTTACTTTAGCTCCTAATTACGTATAAGATTTTTAACAATGCTTTTGTTTTCCACTAGATGGTGATGCAAGCTCATATAAAATGGGGAAAAACGGTGTCAATTTTCCAATATCAAAAATTAAGACTACTATTTTCTTTTAAAGGCAGAGCTAGTGTCAACAATTTATCTGCATTATAAAAATAACTCTAAGACTAGATATACTCCTTCTCTTCAAATGCTTTCCTTGTTACAAAGAGTTTAGGTTAAAGATGGAAGTTCTAATTACTGATTTACTTAATATTAAAAGGAATATAAATATTAAATAAATATTAAATTAGAATAAATATTAGAAATAATATTAGAATAAATATTAAAAGGAATGAGCACTGTGACACACCACAGGATAAATTTCAGGACTACATGAAAATGTAGTTTCAAAGCATTTACCAGAAATGGCGCCTCGAATTAAGAAATATGCCACTGATAAGCCACAATCTAGAAACATTATAAAACCATTTCCTCATTTACCACCAAGTGCTACACATTAGAAAAATTAAAAATAGGTAGTTAAAGCTTTGATGGGAGTAGCTATGGATAATACTTCCAAAGTACAAAAATTTAGAGGCAGGAAGATCTATATTTGAATTTTGACTCATCCACTTGACAGTCTATTTAAGTCCTTTTAGGAACAAATCTTTCCTCATCTATAAAACGAAGATGCTAGAAGCTACCCCACAATCCTGTCCTGAGAGATAAAATACAGTAACAATGTATTCAAATAACTCAGCATAATAACCACCATACAGGAGGTGGAACTCAATGTTAGCCTACCTTCCTCTTTCATTGTATCCCACTCAGATATACACATAGGGATATTTTTTAAATAACAAGGAAAAAACTATTCCCTACATTTGTAAAATGCTGAGTGTTTACATATTCAGATGAGCAAATCATGTCTATACATAACAGAGGCAGAAGATACCTTCCCAGTCACTTCACTGATGGAAGTTAAGGTTATAGTTGTAATGTACGTTACCCTGAACAGTGACTATCTTCCTAACAATAGACGAAAACTTTTTTTTTTAAAACAGAACTGGGTAACTAAGCTACAACTCTAATCCTCACCATGTGCACAGCCAGAGTGCTCCAGTTTAGCATGTGTTTGCTCTATATATCGGACGCGGAGGTTCTCCTTTCTCCGTAGCCGATTAGTGCCAGAAAATGAAAAGGTTGTTATTGGTGAATCTGGAATAACATCTTCCTCAGATTCGAGATCAGTTGCTTTATGTGGTTGATCATTCCTAGTGGAAAATAAGGATAATTAAAAGAAAATCAGTTCAATAAATATTTATTAAAACATCTGCCACATAGTATGAGCTATAGCAGAACACTCTCAGGAAGATCCTCTGAAGGAGGAAATGGCACCCCCACTCCAGTATCCTTGCCTGAAAACTCCCATGGACAGAGGAGCCTGGTGGGCTGCAGTCCATGCGACTGCAAAAGAGTAAGACATGAAGACTGAGTGAATAAACAACAGCAGCCAAACACAGGTATGAAGTTGGAAGAGAAATAATTCCTTGCATCTAACATTCCTAAATACAAGGATCAGAGATATACTCAAATGACTAGAATACCAGGTGGAAAATATTATTGTGAGAGGTGAAGTAGAAAGTGTAGTTGGTGGTACTTCAGGCGAAAATTAAAAGAATTTTAAACAGCAGAGAAAATCCACAGAGGATCCTGCAAGTTTGAGAAAGGCAGGCAGTAGTACCGTGTACTTGTGTTAGAGAGGGACACGTTGGAACTACATGAAGGAGAGCCTCGAGTTAAGTATGCACATCATTTAGAAAGCAAGAGGAAAGGAATTAAGGTTTTAGAGATGGCAGTAATGTGACAGTCTAGCAGCAGGACTGTGCAAGATTGGCTGGGACAGAAAGAAAGGGGGCAGTGGCTGTAATAGTCTAGGCAGGAGCATCTGCAGGTTTGAGCTGGAATTCTGAAGATAGGTATGGAAAGAAAGGGACCAGTGTTAAACACTGACAAGAGAACCAGTAAGTTTTCATTTCAGTTCAGTTTAGTCACTCAGTCATCTCCGACTCTTTGCGACCCCATGGACTGCAGCACGCCAGGCCTCCCTGTCCATCACCAACTCCCGGAGTCTACCCTAACTCACATCCATTGAGTCGGTGATGCCATCCAACCATCTCATCCTCTGTCCTCCCCTTCTCTGGCTGCCCTCAATCTTTCCCAGCATCAGGGTCTTTTCAAATGAGTCAGCTCTTCACATCAGGTGGCCAAAGTATCGGACTTTCAGCTTCAACATCAGTCCTTCCAATGAACACCTAGGACTGATCTCCTTTAGGATGGACTGGTCGGATCTCCTTGCAGTCCAAGGCACTCTCAAGAGTCTTCTCCAACACCACAGTTCAAAAGCATTAATTCTTTGGCACTCAGCTTTCTTTATAGTCCAACTCTCACATCCGTACATGACTACTAGAAAAACCATAGCTTTGACTAGATGGACCTTTGCTGGCAAAGTAATGTCTCTGCTTTTTAACATGCTGTCTAGGTTGTCTAGGTCATAACTTTCCTTCTAAGGAGTAAACGCTTTTTAATTTCATAGCTGCAGTCACCATCTGCAGTGATTTTGGAGCTCAAAAAAATAAAGTCAGCCACTGTTTCCCCATCTATTTCTCATGAAGTGATAGGACCAGATGCCATGATCTTAGTTTTCTGAATGTTGAACTTTAAGCCAACTTTTTCATTCTCTTCTTTCACTTTCATCAAGAGGCTCTTTAGGTCTTTTTCACTTTCTGCCATAAGGGTGGTATCATCTGCATACCTGCGGTTATTGATTTTTCTCCCGGCAATCTTGATTCCAGCTTGTGCTTCTTCCAGCCCAGTGTTTCTCATGATGTACTCTGCATATAAGTTAAATAAGCAGGGTGACAATATACAGCCTTGACGTACTCCTTTTCCTATTTGGAACCAGTTGTTGTTCCATGTCCAGTTCTAACTGTTGCTTCCTGACCTGCATACATCAATAAGATTGGCAAATGAGAGATTAAGTGTCTTAAATAATACAAGGCTGTATACTGTCACTCTGCTTATTTAACGAATATGCAGAGTACATCATGAGAAATGCTGGACTGGAAGAAACACAAGCTGGAATCAAGATTTCCAGGAGAAATATCAATAACCTCAGATATGCAGATGACACCACACTATAACAGAAAGCAAAGGAGAACTAAAGAGCCTCTTGATGAAAGTGAAAGAGGAGAGTGAAAAAGTTGGCAACTCAACATTCAAAAAACTAAGATCATGGCATCCGGTCCCATCACTTCATGGGAAATAGATGGGGAAACAATAGAAATAGTGACAGACTTTATTTTTTTTGTACTCCAAAATCACTGCAGATGATGACTGCAGCCATGAAATTAAAAGACATTTGCTCCTTGGAAGAAAAGTTATGACCAATCAAGACAGCATATTAAAGAGAAGAGACATTACTTTGCCAACAAAGGTCCATCTAGTTAAAGCTATGATTTTTCCAGTCATGTATGGATGTGAGAGTTGGACTACAAAGCAAGCTGAGCACCAAAGAACTGATGCTTTTGAACTGTGGTGTTGGAGAAGACTCTTGAGAGTCCCTTGGACTGCAAGGAGATCCAACCAGTCCATCCTAAAGGAAAACAGTACTCAATATTCATTGAAAGCTCCAACTCCAATATTTTGGCCATCTGATGAGAAGAACTGACTCATTTGAAAAGACTCTGATGCCTGGAAAGATTGAAGGCGGGAGGAGAACAGGATGACAGAGGATGAGATGGTGGGATGGCTTCACCAACTCAATGAATGTAAGTTTGAGTAAGCTCCGGGATTTGATGATGGACAGGGAGCCCTGGCATGCTGCAGTCCATGGGGTCGCAAAGAGCCAGACACTACTGAGTGACTGAACTGAACTGAAGTAATACCAACACTGATAGCACCGATGTTAGTTACAGGCTTGCAATGGCAGGCACTCTTCAAAGTGCTACATGTATCAGTTTAAGCATAAGGTATTACTCTCACTTTACAAAAGGAAAAATTAAGATATAGAGATTAAGTGACTTACTAAAATAAAAGTAAGTAACAGAAACAAGATCTAAACCCTGGCAGCCAGACTCCCAAAGACAATACTATTATCCTTGGTATAGACCATGGAACTAATGACTGACTACAAGTAGGACTCAAACAGTTCCATTAAAACAAGTCATACTATGTCACTCTTCTGATTAAAACCTGCCACATCTTCCCACTTAACTGAAAACACAAGCCAAAGTCTTTACAATGATTGATTTATCTCCCTCCCCTTATTACCCATCTGACCCCTTTCAAATTATATTCTACTCCAGCCACCCTCGTTTCCCCAAGGCTCCACACCAGGCACATTCCTACTTTATGTTCTTTGCTCCAGCTGTCCCATCTGCTTGGAATGCCCACCCCCAGATATCACAAGGCTAATTATTTCATCTTTTCCAAGTGTTTGCTAGAGTTTTACCTTCTCATCATTGCCTGCCTTAAACATGCTATTTAAAACTGCAACCCCCTTCCCACACCCTAGTACTCCCATTCCTTATTAGTATTCCGCTGTTACTTTATCCATAGCACTTACTGCTTTCTAATTTAGTACATAATTGATTTGTCTACTGCGCATTGGCCAGAATTGTGAGCTCCAAAAGGCTAAGCCTCTTTTTGGCTCACTGATACATCAAGAGTATCTGCAACAGTGGGTACCTGGTACATGCTCAATAAGTATTTGTTGAATGAATGAATATGGAAGATTCCTGATTCCACTAGAAAAATAAATTCATGCTGATCTAGGCATACGTTCTTGCCCAATTCAATTCAAGACTGAAGGTACACAAAGATTGGGTTATGATTGAATTGTGGGTATTGAGTAAAATAAATTCATTTTAACTCAACTGACTTTCCCATGTCAAACCATTCTGACCTTATTTGCCAATAATTTTTATCAGTCTGTCAGGCATTTAAGTTTTACATGACAAAACCAGTCTTTTCTAATATAGTCCTATCAATTTGTATGACTATGTATTTCCAAAGAATGAGATTTTTATAAACTATGACCAAGTCTTTTTAATTGAGATTAATTTTTCCTAACAGATTTATATCTTAATTTTCTAGATAATATCAGTATTATTGTGGTCTATAATCCTATGCTCCATTCCAAGGAAAATCTTTAGAGCTAATATCTACCTACAATTACCATTTTATTCTGTAAAAAACAAAGCAAGCTAAAGTCATATGAGAAAGTCTTACAAATTAATGGAGTGTGAAATCTATCTGACCTTGCTTTAACTAATCACGTCACAGGCTACCTGCCTATTAGTCATAAAAATTCAACCTGAAACATGAATGAGTCACGAGAAGAAATTGATTTCCTGGCAGTCAATCTAGAAGTAGCTGGGATCACAAAAGGGAACCCCCCCCCCCAACCCAAAAAAAACCAGCTCTAACTAGAGGTATCTAAACTAAGTAAACAAGTGCTGGCTTTGTCCTCCTTTGTCCTTTGTCATAAAAGAAAAAGGGAAAAATACAACTTTCCATATCTTCATTAAATTTCTTCTTTAAAGCATTTCGTCTCATTGATTTTCTGAGAAAAGTTAAAAGTTTATGCCACACCTTTTGGTTAATTAGGGATTGAACACAGGTCTCCTGCACTGTAGGAGAATTCTTTACCATCTGAGCCACACTTACTAGTCATGTTGGGTAAGTTAGTTAACCTTTCTGAGTCTCAGTTACCTCATCTATTAAAGTAGATACAGTACTGTACTTTCCTACTTCATTTTTCTGGAAAATTTGAAAGAAATGATATATGTAAAAATGTAATGCAATGCCCAGAAAATAGTATTTAATCAATATTGCACCTTATTTTACAATGAAGACTCCTTTGATGTAAGGTTTTCACAAACAACTACTACAAAGTCATGACTCTAAAGTCCTGTACTTTTATACCACCACAAAAAGTCTACAAGTAGAGGATAGGGGAAGACTTTGACTTGAAGGTTCTAGTTAGCAGTAAACCCAGTAAGGTCAAAATATACCTATCTTGACCACATTAGTATTAGGGCTTCCCAGGTGGGTCAGTGGTGAAGCATCTGCCTTTCAATGCAGGAAATGTAGGAGATGTGGGTTTGAGCTCCACATCAGGGAGATCCCCTGGAGGAGGAAATAGCAACCCACTCCAGTATTCTTGTCTGGAGAATCCCATGGGCAGAGGAGCCTGGTAGGCTACAGTCCATGGGATTGCAAAGAGTTGGACATGAATGAACAACTGAGCATGCAGCACATACAATGTAAGTAAAAAGATACAGAAAAATGGAGTAGGCAGTACTACTCTACTGGTCAGACTATACCTAGAGGATTGACTTAATTAAAATATTGACAAACCGAAACATTAAAAGAGAAATAATTTGAAGAGTCTTCAAGTAATGTCTCATGAGGAATAGTTAATGAACAGAAAATATTTACTCTGCATATTTACCTACTTATGATGAAGACTCAGGAAGGCCCCATACCTATCTTTAAAGCACACAAAGGGCCATCAAGTAGAAGGAGGGGTAAACTTGTTCCAGATGGTCCCAGAAATTAAAATCAGACTCAGCAAGTATCACTCCGTAAAGTGATCTCTACCCAGACTTAGAACTTAATAACAGTATCATCTCACTAAAATTAAATACACTTGGGAGACAGCGAACCTATATAAAAGGTATTTAAATAATGGTGCTTTAAGTTATACAAGGGATTCAGTTTAAAAGAGAACACTGAGGGAATTTCCCTGGCCCAGTGATTAGGACTCTGCACTTTCAATGCCGAGGGTGAGGGTTTTAAAAAAAAAGACTCCTTTGACTTTCACTCACCCAGGACATTCATTTCCCAAAACAAAGTGAGTCATGTCCTCAAAACTTAATTATTTTCTTTCTGTAACTGGTACAGTTGAATATATATTTTAAATTTCATAACAGCAAACCTTTTTCTGAATAATTTACTATACTGTCACTGAACAACTGTCCTACCTTAAAAGGTATCTGTAACATCTAACCCAGATTAGGTGAATCAGAATTACTGCATTTAGCAAGAAAAAACATAAATAAAATAATACTTTTTCTAAAGTTCAGAGAAACTTCAGACAAGATAATACTTGCTTTTTTTCCAATTGAAAGCAAAAGAGAATATGTTTGAGGAGAATAAGCTGGCTTATGTGAATAAATGTCTTAAATTTCAGGAGAGAACTGAAAGACACAACAGATTATCCCCTATACTGTCCTGAGGAAGGCATGTACTAAATAAAAGATACATGCCCTAAACTCACTGATATGATTGGGGTGACCTTTACATCACAGAACATAAATTAATGTAGGTCAACCACCACTCATCTGAAATCTTTGAACCAGATGCAATTCAGAACTCAAGTTTTTTTAAAAATGAAGGGTAATACAGAGAATATATAGTTTGTTACAAAACACTTTCAGTGGAGCCTGAGGTATCACCCTGCAATCAAGCACACTGACACTATCACAGTAAAGCACAGGAATGCTTACAGGAAGTGGGACAAACAAGGAAGACTATAATAAAAACTGGGCTTTCCCTGGTGGCTCAGTGGTAAGAATCTGCCTGCCAATGCAGGAGATGTGGGTTTGATCCCTGGGTCAGGAAGATCCCCTGGAGAAGGAAATGGCAACCCACTCCAGTATTCTTCCCTGCTAAATCCAAAGGATAGAAAAGCCTGGTGGGCTACATTTCATGGGTCACAAGGAGTCAGATGTGTCTTAGCAACTGAACAACAATAATAAAAAGTATCTTGTCAGTTGAGGTGAGGGTATGTTGTAACATTTCAAAAAAACCATTTGAGGCTTTGGAATCATATAGAAATGATTGTGAATTTGTGTTCTAGCCTCATTTCAATATTCAGCACAAGTAAAATCAGTAAGTGCTGACATCTTCATACACACTTGTTTAATAACCTCAGTCTGGCCCCAAATCCTTCTTTCCTCATTTGTTATCCCCCCTCAAAATTCTCCTTGGCTACCAATATTCAGTGGACTGCTAACATGGCAAAAATATCAAAATCTTTTTGGACACCAACTACTTAAAAAAAGCACTGATATGATTAAAGATGCTAATTCCACTTGTGAGATGTGTTTATACATAAGACAATAACTAAGGCAAAATCATCTTATGTCTACATAGTTTAGCAAAGTTTTTGCAGATGTCCACTTAAATTCAACAGTCTTTAAAAACCTTGGAAACCATTAAGACTACCCTGAATTGTAACTCTTAAAAAGATATTACATAAACTTGACACAAATGGGAACTAGGAACTGGCCATATCTCTTGCTCTGTATCAGACTAGACCCAGAAAAACAGATTCTTTTTTTGAGACACTGTCAAATAATGGAGAGAACAGAGTCTTCTAAGTCAGAAGATGGGGTTCTGAGTGATGTCTCGTTATCTACTAGTTTTGAGACCACGGCAAGTTATTTGACTTCTGTAAGATGTGGATTCCTTGTCCATAAAGTAGAGACAATAAAACTACCTTGAAGAATCACAGTGAGGATTAGAAATAATAAACATAGAACACAAAGAAGAGTAACTGGTATACAGGATAAAAGTTATTATTTTTATTAACAAAAACTGGGGGAGAGGGAAAGGAGGAAGTTCTCCAGGCCTGAGAAACATGTAAGAGGAAATAATCATTCATATTACTTTTATTAAGTTTCTAGGACAGAGCTGGAAAGGTGGTAACAAAACTCAGTATTTATTTAAAATAGAAGTATTTCAAATAATTTATTTGAATAATTTATAAGTTATAAAAATGAAAATGCTTTAAATTAAAATGTTTTGATAATTTATACATTCACATGTATACTCTTGTGAGTATACTCATACTTTATACTCTTTATAGTATATACTCTTTAAAGTATATACTTTATACTCTTCTAAGAGTATAAGATAAGAGATGCATACAAAGTCTTCATATATACTTCTGAAACAAAAATACAGTGATTTTCCTTGTATTTTCAACTGCAGAATACTTTATAATTTTTAAAAAAGAAATCTTTGATTCTTACTATACCTTTACAGTTTGCATAGCTAAGTAAAATGAAGAAAGAGAAGGTAGGGGAAAATACTCAATTTTCTGCCACAATTAAGAAAAAATACTTACTCAATTTTCTGCTGCAGCTGTTCAGAAAGCTTTTTATTTTCTTCCTGTAGAGTGTTCTTTTCATTCACTTAAATATAATATGAAAAGAAAGCATAAATTATAGCTATATTAGGATGCATGTCAGGCTCTTTCAATAATTTCAACATTCATGGAGAAATTAGGATTTCAAATTCTAAGTTGTATGTTAGGGTTAATGCTACTATTCAAAACTAATTTGTTACTAGGTAGTGATTACTACACCTCACACTATGCCAGTTTCACATAAATGATTAACTGATAATTTTATGTAATGCTTGTGGGCAAAAAAGAAAGAGGACCTCATGTCCTGGGCAGTAGAGTTTAATTATTCATACTGAAGACAAGAAAGCATTCCACCCGGTTACTCAATCCTACTAATTTCAAATACCATTTTAGTGAGTCATTTATCTCAAAATAAATCTAATCATAAAATATAACAGTGAATATCAGTATAATTTTTTATAACAGAAGCACACTTAAGTAGATTTTCTTCCTTAGTCATACTCTATGTTGCATGAATAATTATGGTATCAATAACTTAATATACCACTGAAGTAGCATCTCCTTGTTTGACTCTACCTTGACTAAATTTTCCTATCCATCCTTATTTATAAAGCAAAAACTCAGTTTGGAGCTATAATTTCTTTGGCTGCCAGAACAAAATTTTTATTAATCCTTGATATTATGTCACTGGTTAAGCATGTGTTTTACTTGGAGGAATATATCAAAGAGATCAAGTCAGAATAAGTACAATTAACCTCTAATAAAGAAAGTTAATCACACTCCAAAAATCTGTTAATAATTTAGTGGTTTAAAAATCTCAACATATTTTCTTACATTGAGTAAATAAAAATTTGTTGACTATATACAATATGTGAGGGCTACTAAACTGCCTCCTTTGGAGGATCGGGGAAAAAACTCCACAAAAACCTTAAGATATGACAGTGACCTAAAGGAAAGTATAGTCTAATAAGACACAAGATATTATATAAACTTTTTTTTTAAACTGCTGAAAGTAACAAAGGTGTTAAAAGAAGCACAGATAAAATACTAAATGAAATTCCAAGGAAAAAAAGGTTTACTTTGGCCTGTTAAGAAAATCAGGAAAGGATCCGAGAGGACACCTGAGCCAGAGACAGAAAGAGACATCCAAGAGACTCCCACACCACTGCCACAATCAACAACAAAAACAAACTGTGAGTGAAATCCAAGCAGAGTCAGCAAGCAGTTGTTGGTATCAGCGTTGATGGAGGAACTGAACTTGAAATTTCCAGTTCAAGCCTGAACTTCTGGAATGGAGCCAGAGTGATCCTAATTCAATGACCACTAGAGTCAGTAGAAAATGACTCATATATAGATTCCCAAGTATTTCAGATAACAGCATTACTTTACATAATAATAAAATGTTTAAAGATTTAAAAGACGGAGGGCCTCGAACTAACATGATAGAAGTGATTACCAAAAGAGAGCAGGCAGACAAGACTGAGGTAATCAGTATCGATATAATAATTAACATAACTGACACACTAAATACATAAAATTCCAAGTGTCTATTATGCTCAAAACAGAGAAAGCCCCACTCACCTCCAAAGCAAAACAAAACATAACATACGCAACACACAACACCTCATTTGTCACCATTGTAGGTAACTAATATATAAGATCGAATTCTGAAAACTGGAAATTAAAGGGAAAATATTAAGATGTATCATGCCTTTCTAGTAGGAACTACATCCTACGGTAACCAGTAGCCCTAACTGATGAGGGAGAATTCTTGTTTACAAAAAAATGTCATCTGATGAATGTAAGAAGAATAACAGAAATGGAAAATTATCATTTTGTAATCTGTAATTAAATAATTGATTCAGGCCAGAATCACCAATGGATACTAAAATTATTAAAGATTAAGGGAGAACTGTATTTTTGCAAGATTTCAAAATATCACACATCCATCCTTCCAACTCAGACTACTTGGTACCAGGGGAAGATTCAACTGTATAATGGAGAAATCTAACAATCAACCCCCAAAGAGTGGAAGAACCTGACAATACCTATATCCTGATAGGATGCAATATAAAGTAGACAATTTTACCCATGAAGTACGGTTGTCAAAAAGGTTTAATCTGGACCTACCAAACTTTCAGATCCAATTTCTATTTTATAGGAAATAAACAAGGTAAAGAAAATGATGAGGATTATTCAGAGGGTGGCATAATTTTAGAAAACAGTCCTACTTCTTCAAGAATTCAATGTCATAAATGAAAATGTAATACTTTTCTACTCACTGATAACCTTATATTCCTAAATAAATGCATGCATACAAGTATTCATACACACCACAAAATCTATGGGTCTAAACCTGGCTCTTGAGAAACCTGTATACAGGTCAGGAAGCAACAGTTAGAACTGGACATGGAACAACAGACTGGTTCCAAATAGGAAAAGGAGTACATCAAGGCTGTATATTGTCATCCTGCTTATTTAACTTATATGCAGAGTACATAATGAGAAACGCTGGGCTGGAGGAAGCACAAGCTGGAATCAAGATTGCCGGGAGAAATATCAATAATCTCAGATGTGCAGATGACACCACTCTTATGGCAGAAAGTGAAGAAGAACTAAAGAGCCTCTTGATGAAAGTGAAAGAGGAGAGTGAAAAAATTGGCTTAAAGCTCAACATTCAGAAAACTAAGATCATGGCATCCAGTCCCATCACTTTATGGGAAATAGATGGGGAAACAGTGGCTGACTTTATTTTTTTGAGCTCCAAAATCACTGCAGATGGTGAATGCAGCCATGAAATTAAAAGATGCTTACTCCTTGGAAAGACAGTTATGACCAACCTAGACAGCATATTAAAAAGCAGAGACATTACTTTGCCAACAAAGGTCCGTCTAGTCAAGGCTATGGTTTTTCCAGTAGTCATGTATGGATGGGAGAGTTGGACTATAAAGAAAGCTGAGTGCCGAAGAATTGATGCTTCTCAACTGTGGTGTTGGAGAAGACTCTTGAGAGTGCCTTGGACTGCAAGGAGATCCAACCAGTCCATCCTAAAGGAGATCAGTCCTGGGTGTTCATTGGAAGGACTGATGTTGAAGCTGAAAACTCCAGCACTTTGGCCACCTGATGAGAAGAGCTGACTCATCTGAAAAGACCCTGATGCTGGGAAAGACTGAGGGCAGGAGGAGAAGGGGATGACAGAGGATGAAATGGTTGGATGGCATCACTGACTCAATGGACATGTTTAGGTAAACTCCGGGAGTTGGTGATGGACAGGGAAGCCTGGCATGCTGCAGTTCATGGGGTCGCAAAGAGTCGGACACGACTGAGTGACTGAACTGAACTATATAGACATGTAAAGATTTCTTACAGTCCAAAACAACATATGTCAGAACAATAAGAATATTTTGGAGATGATCCTATTAAAATTTAAAAAAGAAGAGAGAGGAGGGGATAAAGTGAGGGACAGAGGTAAACAAAAGATAGATAAACTTGGACCTGGAAAGATATTTATTATGTTCTTAATAGTAGTTACCTCTGGGAGCAAAACAAAACTATGTTTTTTCTATCTCATTTTATAATAATGAGCATATATTCATATATTCTGCTTGAGTAACCAGAGGACAGCACTATAATTAATAGAAAAAAAATAAAGTCAATATATGGAATTAGTTTGGAAAGGAAGATAAATGTAAGAAAATCCTACATGAAATGGGTAAGTAGACTAATATGAAAATGATATACTTGTAACAGTGTAACAGTGTGTAAAAAAATAGTGAAAATCAGGAAAGTATACATCTTTGTAGAATTCTACATTGTCTGCTTTGTGTCTATATTTACTAAATATAAATAATCAAATTACATGAAATAAAACCAAAGAAGCAAATATGGATATATACAAAGAAAATGTGCTTCTTGTCTTACAGCTGGTAAGACTTTAAGGCCAACATGGACAGTATTTGTACAACCTTTCTACACCCTCAAAAATTCCATGGACAGAGGAGTCTGTCCAGTGGAGCTACAGTCCATGGGATCACAAAACAACAAACAATCTATACCCTATTTCTCACTAAAATAAGCATGAGATTAAATCTACAAAAAGGGGAAAAAATGACATCTGACCTTGTGTCTAAATGAAGAAAACATGTAAACAACCCATCCGGTTGTAACCAATTTAATAATAGCATAAAATAATAATAGCATAAAACATAGTAGCATACTATGTTTTAAATACTTAGCAAGTGAAGAAAGGAAACTCACTAAGCTCTGTGATAAGTTTAAGATTCTGCTGCCGAATATTTTCAAATTCTTGTTGCTTCTTCCGCATATGTTCTTCAGTTACTGCACAGCGATCACATAATCCTGCTCTTAATCTATGAAACAAAAACAAAGTATTTTTACAATAGAACTAAAATGTTCTTATCAAAAAATAAACATAAAAAATATGTGAGGTGATGGATGTATTAATTTACCGAAGGAAATGGCACCCCACTCCAGTACTCTTGCCTGGAAAATCCCATGGACGGAGGAGCCTGGTAGGCTGCAGTCCATGGGGTCGCTGGGAGTCGGACACGACTGAGCGACTTCACTTTCACTTTTCCCTTTCATGCATTGGAGAAGGAAATAGCAACCCACTCCAGTGTTCTTGCCTGGAGAATCCCAGGGATGGCGGAGCCTGGTGGGCTGCCGTCTGTGGGGTCGCACAGAGTCGGACACGACTGAAGCGACTTAGCAGCAGCAGCAGCAGGGATCCTTTCACAATGTATACATTTATCAAATCACCATGATAAACATTTAAAAACTATTTATCAATTATGCCTCAATTAAACTGAAATAAAAAACATTTTTCAACTACTAAAAGATACTGCTCCATATATTAATTTCAGGATTTTTATACTTTAGGAATAATTAAAGAATTGACTTGGAAAATACAGAGAAAATTAATTAGTTATAATGCCTTTCACATATTCCCATATAGGCTGAAATCATGCTATATCATTTTCTACAGGCTGCAATTCTGAGTGCAATTCTATAAAAATCTGCTAATTTTAAACTCTATTCGAGGGGAACTTATTTATTGAAAAAACTGACCTTGTTTTTTAATTTATTAGACCCAAAAATTGCACCCAGTCCAGTACCAATGGACTGGATGCAAACTTGCATCTGCTTTGCCCAGCATAGCATATCACACATAGTGAGTGTTCAACAACTTTTTTAGTTGAATGAATACTAAGGGTCAAAGAATACAAAGTTTAAAAAAAAGTTATGTTCTTTCAGTTTTAAAAAGATTCCAGGAAGCAACCTAGATTTCCATTAGCAGACGAATGGATAAGAAACCTGTGGTACATATACACAATGGAGTATACTCAGCCATTAAAAAGAATACATTTGAATCAGTTCTAATGAGGTGGATGAAACTGGAGCCTATTATACAGAGTGAAGTAAGCCAGAAAGAAAACCACCAATACAGTATACTAACGCATATATATGGAATTTAGAAAGATGGTAACGATAACCCTGTATGCGAGACAGCAGAAGAGACACAGATGTATAGAACAGTCTTTTGGACTCTGTGGGAGAGGACGAGGGTGGGATGATTTGGGAGAATGGCATTGAAACATGTATATTATCATATGTGAAGCAAATCACCAGTCCAGGTTCGATGCATGATACAGGGGATGCTCGGGGCTGGTGCACTGGGATGACCCAGAGGGACGCGGTGGGGAGGGAGGTGGGAGGGGGATTCAGGATAGGGAACACGTGTACCCCAGGGTGGATTCATGTCAATGTATGGCAAAACCAATACAATATTGTAAAGTAATTAGCCTCCAATTAAAATAAATAAATTTATATTAAAAATAAATAAATAATAAAAGAATCCAATGTTAGATTACAAAATAGATTTTAGTAATTATTTTGAGGGCTGAAGGGAAGAGGGAATACATACATGAAAGGGGTGGGTGATGAAAAGAAAGGTGTTTTCCAAAATGTTACTAATAGTTATCTCATAAGTACCAATAATACAGAAGATTTTCTTCTTAGTATTTTGCTTATTTTTCAAAATTTCTCTAATTTTATTATTTATATAACCAGGAAAAAATATGGTTGAAAAAAAAGACACACATTCCACTTTAGGAATTTAGCAAATATAAATTCTACATAATAATTTTAACTCAATAACTTAGTAAGATACTAAATATACATAAATGTCTATGGAAGTAATAGCATTGTAGGACATGCCATGAATTTTAAAACAAGGAGATAAAAACATGAAAACTAGACAACTGAAACAAAAAGAACCTAGAGATTTTTATGTAAAAGTAAAACTCATATCAACAAGTATTGATATGGATATAAAAAATAAAGATTAGACATCATAGGTTGCATTAATAGGACTAAAATGTCTAGAACAAAGGATAAAGAACTGAGCGTCATGGTTTAATTGGAGTAGATTCTAGAGACAGGAATTAGGACAATTAAGATCTAAGAAAAGATGACAAAGTGAACATCTGCATCTATTATGGCTCTCTCCCCAAATCCCACTACACACACAGACACACACACACACATATATATTTTTAAAGACATAAGACAATGAAGACGGAAAATGGGAAAGAAAGCAAACAAACAAATTGAAAGCAATGAGCTGGTAGACAAATAGAAACTAAAAAAAATACTTCACATTTCATATTTCTCTTTCAACATCTATTCAAATTAATAGCTTGGGCTTCATGCAATAACATTCAAATAGTTCTGATTACAGGTAAATAATTTATTCACTCTAAACTATTAAACTCTAGAACTATTAAATCTAGAGGCCAAAAAGAGCACTGGCATTGAAAGGTCACCAAAAAACACTGAAGGAGCTAAGTGGCATTAATCAATTCTAACAAAGTATTTTTTAAACATTACCCTACCATTTTCCTTATTGTTTCCAAGAATTCAACTCTGATATATTAAAATGTCATAAGATATCATGGAACACCACCTCTTGAAACCCTTAGTTTCCAAGCTTAAAAATGTCACTGGTATAGGCAGTTATAAAATGAAGCAATATTCCCCGGCTTGTTTATTACTTCTAGTTTTCTCCAGTTTACTGCCACTTTTAATATTAAAGTATCTGTAAAGAGTCAACTCCTGATCGTTCACTGATCCTAGCTTAAATTTAAATGGATGTGAGAAAATAGGATAGTTCCTATTTCTATCAGTAGGATTCCACTTCTTTCCTCTTGCCTACCTTTTACTGCTGCTTCAGAGAAAGAAAAAACAGCCTCAATTTCACAGAAGAATGCAATTTCAGTAGCTATAAGCAGGTGAAAAGGGAAAGAAGAGTAATTCTACTTTTAACGGCCGAAAAGCATTAGGCATTCTGAGTTATATTCCAGCTTGTTCATAGAGATGAAGAAATAAAAGCGTTCACTTTGCAGTAAAACTTACCATATAAACAAGTATGTTCAATTGTTTTCTATACCCTAAAAAGACTTCCTCAGATTTATTCATTTCATTCAAAAGGGTTTCACTAAACACCTATAATGAGTACTGTCTGTGCTAAAATACAACAGTGACCAAGATAATGTCACTTCTTTTAAAGAAGGGCTTACAGTCCACTAGAAACAGACAGACAATAGTAAGTATTTAAAATAAAGCATGACTAGGTGGCACAGAGGTAAAGAATCCACCTGTCAATGCAAGAGATGCAAGAGATGTGGGTTCGATTCCTAGGTCAGGATGACCCCCTGGCGCAGGAAATGGCAACATACTCCAGTATTCTTGCCTAGAAAACCACAGGAGCCCGGTGGGCTACGGTTCATGGTGTCACACTGAATTGGACACGACTGAGCACACACACGCATACATAGGATTCACATTAAAGTGGAAATACAGGATACTATGAAAGCACTGCTACTGCTACTGCTGCTAAGTCGCTTCAGTCGTGTCCAACTCTGTGCGACCCCATGTACTGCAGCCTACCAGGCTCCTCTGTCCATGGGATTTTCCAAGCAAGAGTCCTGGAGTGGGTTGCCATGAAAGCACACAGCAGAACTAAACCTAGTCTAGGAAGTCAGGGAAGGTCTCCTGAGGAATACATTTAAATTCAAATCTATGAGTAAGAAGACTTAGCAAGACAAAAGAAGACATTTGGTTCAGTATTTGAAAACTAGCGAACCACAAATCCTCTGATTATAAGTACCGATTTTCCCTTTTAACAACAGTTGAAACATGCGTTTCCTATGACTGCCAAAAGAGCTTTTAAAGATATTAAAATCTATCAGACAACCATGGTTTAACTGCTTAGTTCAGATTTTTAAAAAAATATCTTCTATCTACTTCTTTAGCACAGTGACTGTTCCTTAGATTAAGGGAAATACTTTGCTTCCTTGAAGGAAAGTCTATAAATGTAATATAATAACAGTAGTAGTAAAACACAAACAAGCAAGCCACATTAAATTAGAACATTTTATTATCTAATTTATCTTTATTGTATTAATTCCTTTCATCTAAACATCTCTTGCTGTTTTCACAATATTAGGCTAAGAAGTAAGAATCACTTCATCTTATGAAGAGTAAACAGCAAGTTGCAGAATTACCATTAAGAAATTTTAATGAAATACATGTTATTTTTTAAAGGTCTCAGAAAAACTTGCTCTAGACTATCATTCATTCTTACATATGACATAAAATTAAAGTAAAATTTTAAGTAAGTAGAACTTTACTAAATGGTACCTACTTTGACATTTAAAAGTAGCATTTAGTTAGTAGCAATTTAAAAGGAAAATAACCAAAAACAAACCAACCTTCCAATAAAACAAGACTATGATAACAGGCAATATTGAAGACTTAATATTTCAGAGTACTTGTTTTAGTAACTTGATATCAAACACAAATACTCTGAGATAATCAGTTAAGTTGTGATTTATTTATACAACATTGATAAAATTAAGACAACACATATCAAACAGTAGAAATTGAGAAGTTTGGGGATCAAATTTAACCTAATTATTCATTAGCTACGTGATCTTGGGAAAGTTTAACTCTTTTTCAGTATTGCTTCCTCATTTGTAAAACTGATTTATCATCTACCTCACAGGGTGAAGGTGAAGATCAAGTGCTGGATACCTGGGTATAACGTGAGCCCTCAAACCTATCAGATCCTACATTAAAAAAATAATGGTCAGATCTAGATCATTCTCAGTTTCATTAAATGAAGCTTCATAAAATGAGGGACAAACCTAAAAATAATCCCAGAAGGAAATTTTAGAGTTGAAGAAAGGAGAGAAAAAGCATGTGAATAAAGGAATGAGCTACCCTCCTTGTCCCACCCCCAAATTAACACAACGTAGTGAATTATAGGTTCACCTGCCTAAAAATGTAATGGTGATCAGAATGAAAGGCAACAAGAACATTTAGGAATAAGAAACAGTGGAGAAGTGTAACACCCACATGAAATCAGTTACCACAGCCAATAAACAGAAAAGAATCATTTTTAAAAACTGCAGAATAAAAATGGTAATTTTAACAATTAAATGTATTCACCAAATAAAGGAGAGTAATGTAGAAAATACTTCTCTGGGAAAGGGGCACTCATCCACTGTCATTTCTTCTCAGAATGAGCCCAGAGAAGAACAACTGGCTTAAGAAAAGAAGCACAAGATGCAAAGAATAACAAAGAAGCAAACACTTTAAACCATAAAGTGAAGAAATGTTCTGAATATGTTACAAAGGAATATCTTCAAAAGCTAAAATGAAAGACAACCATAGCTTGGGGATGAAATGGAGAGCCAACTGTATTAAGCCAATTCATGCAAAACATAATGAAAACTTTGTCTTGTGATTTTTTCTACAGTGTACTAACCTTGAGTCCTAAGCAATTTGTGAATGATCAACTAAACAGAAAGAGTGCTGGAAATAAATACAATCAGTCTTCGAGTGTGGCAACCACGAAAACATATCTCCTATTATAGGAAGTAAAATCACTGGCTCCAACTGTTGTGCTCTGAAATCCTTCACCTGTTCAGACAGGTGAGCACACCAAGCATCTCAGTCAGAAGCCAGCCAATGAATGAGCAGAGCAGAACCCCCCACTGGCCTTGTCAAACCTTTTCTAAAATACAATGCAGCCTAAGACCTTCCTTTTTCCCTTTTTTTTCAAAAGGGTTAGATATATGGATATTTGACAGGTCCAATATGCTACTGGAGATCAGTGGAGAAATAACTGCAGAAAGAATGAAGGGATGGAGCCAAAGCAAACACAATACCCAGCTGTGGATGTGACTGGTGATAGAAGCAAGGTCCGATGCTGTAAAGAGCAATATTGCATAGGAACCTGGAATGTCACGTCCATGAATCAAGGCAAATTGGAAGTGCTCAAACAAGAAATGGCAAGAGTGAATGTCAACATTCTAGGAATCAGCGAACTCAAATGGACTGGAATGGGTGAATTTAACTCAGATGACCATTATATCTACTACTGCGGGCAGGAATCCCTCAGAAGAAATGGAGTGGCCATCATGGTCAACAAAAGAGTCCGAAATGCAGTACTTGGATGCAATCTCAAAAACGACAGAATGATCTCTGTTCGTTTCCAAGGCAAACCATTCAATATCACAGTAATCCAAGTCTATGCCCCAACCAGTAACGCTGAAGAAGCTGAAGTTGAACGGTTCTATGAAGACCTACAAGACCTTTTAGAACTAACACCCAAAAAAGATGTCCTTTTCATTATAGGGGACTGGAATGCAAAAGTAGGAAGTCAAGAAACACCTGGGGTAACAGGCAAATTTGGCCTTGGAATACGAAATGAAGCAGGGCAAAGACTAATAGAGTTTTGCCAAGAAAATGCACTGGTCATAACAAACACCCTCTTCCAACAACACAAGAGAAGACTCTATACATGGACATCACCAGATGGTCAACACCGAAATCAGACTGATTATATTTTTGCAGCCAAAGATGGAGAAGCTCTATACAGTCAGCAAAAACAAGACCAGGAGCTGACTGTGTCTCAGACCATGAACTCCTTATTGCCAAATTCAGACTTAAATTGAAGCAAGTAGGGAAAACTACTAGACTGTTCAGATATGACCTAAATCAAATCCCTTATGATTATACAGTGGAAGTGAGAAACAGATTTAAGGGCCTAGATCTGATAGATAGAGTGCCTGATGAACTATGGAATGAGGTTCGTGACATTGTACAGGAGACAGGGATCAAGACCATTCCCAAAGAAAAGAAATGCAAAAAAGCAAAATGGCTGTCTGGGGAGGCCTTACAAATAGCTGTGAAAAGAAGAGAAGTGAAAAGCAAAGGAGAAAAGGAAAGATATAAACATCTGAATGCAGAGTTCCAAAGAATAGCAAGAAGAGATAAGAAAGCCTTCTTCAGCGATCAATGCAAAGAAATAGAGGAAAACAACAGAATGGGAAAGACTAGGGATCTCTTCAAGAAAATCAGAGATACCAAAGGAACATTTCATGCAAAGATGAGCTCGATAAAGGACAGAAATGGTATGGACCTAACAGAAGCAGAAGATATTAAGAAGAGATGGCAAGAATACACAGAAGTACTGTACAAAAAAGATCTTCACGACCCAGATAATCACGATGGTGTGATCACTGACCTAGAGCCAGACATCCTGGAATGTGAAGTCAAGTGGGCCTTAGAAAGCATCACTACGAACAAAGCTAGTGGAGGTGATGGAATTCCAGTTGAACTATTCCAAATCCTGAAAGATGATGCTGTGAAAGTGCTGCACTCAATATGCCAGCAAATTTGGAAAACTCAGCAGTGGCCACAAGACTGGAAGAAATCAGTTTTCATTCCAATCCCAAAGAAAGGCAATGCCAAAGAATGCTCAAACTACTGCACAATTGCACTCATCTCACACGCTAGTAAAGTAATGCTCAAAATTCTCCAAGCCAGGCTTCAGCAATACGTGAACCGTGAACTTCCAGATGTTCAAGCTGGTTTTAGAAAAGGCAGAGGAACCAGAGATCAAATTGCCAACATCTGCTGGATCATGGAAAAAGCAAGAGAGTTCCAGGAAAACATCTATTTCTGCTTTATTGACTATGCCAAAACCCTTGACTGTGTGGATCACAATAAACTGTGGAAAATTCTGAAAGAGATGGGAATACCAGACCACTTGACCTGCCTCTTGAGAAATTTGTATGCAGGTCAGGAAGCAACAGTTAGAACTGGACAGGGAACAACAGACTGGTTCCAAATAGGAAAAGGAGTTCGTCAAGGCTGTATATTGTCACCCTGTTTATTTAACTTATATGCAGAGTACATCATGAGAAACACTGGACTGGAAGAAACACAAGCTGGACTCAAGATTGCCGGGAGAAATCTCAATAACCTCAGATATGCAGATGACACCACCCTTATGGCAGAAAGTGAAGAGGAACTCAAAAGCCTCTTGATGAAAGTGAAAGTGGAGAGTGAAAAAGTTGGCTTAAAGCTCAACATTCAGAAAACGAAGATCATGGCATCCGGTCCCATCACTTCATGGGAAATAGATGGGGAAACAGTGGAAACAGTGTCAGACTTTATTTTTGGGAGCTCCAAAATCACTGCAGATGGTGATTGTAGCCATGAAATTAAAAGACGCTTACTCCTTGGAAGGAAAGTTATGACCAACCTAGACAGCATATTCAAAAGCAGAGACATTACTTTGCCAACAAAGGTTTGTCTAGTCAAGGCTATGGTTTTTCCTGTGGTCACGTATGGATGTGAGCATTGGACTGTGAAGAAGGCTGATCGCGAAGAAATGATGCTTTTGAACTGTGGTGTTGGAGAAGACTCTTGGGAGTCCCTTGGACTGCAAGGAGATCCAACCAGTCCATCCTGCAGGAGATCAGCCCTGGGATTTCTTTGGAAGGAATGACACTAAAGCTGCAACTCCAGTACTTTGACTACCTCATGCGAAGAGTTGACTCATTGGAAAAGACTCTGATGCTGGGAGGGATTGGGGGCGGGAGAAGGGGACAAGAGAGGATGAGATGGTTGGATGGCATCACTGACTCGATGGACGTGAGTCTGAGTGAGCTCCAGGAGTTGGTGATGGACAGGGAGGCCTGGCGTGCTGCGATTCATGGGGTCGCAAAGAGTCGGACACGACTGAGCGACTGATCTAATCTGATCTGGTATACCTAGAGGGATGGTATTATTCCAAGTCCCTAGAGCAACACCTAGAATGTGGTACAGGGCTCAACTATTTATTGTTAAATTTAATTAAGGCTACAGTGTGAAATTAGAATTCAAATTCATATCTCTGATTCTAAAGCATATGGAGTTTTATATATTCCAGAACAGGCTGCTTATTCCAGTAAGTGTACATCCACAGAAATAGTAGTCGTAGATGACAGAGTATTCAACTTTAGTTTGCATGCATACGAAATATTAGATTATTCCACCAGTAAAGGCACAGCAGCAAAATCAAACCACCAGCCCTCTTGTAACATACACAGAAATGATAATAAAGGAAAAACATTAACTATAAATAAAGCAAGAAGAGACATGGTTTTTTGTACGTAGTTCAAGGTCCTAAATAGCACTTACAGTTCAGACAAGGGAAAACAGCAAAATCTCAAAGTCTTTTCTAATGTAGTGTTAACTTCATAGAAGTGGGAAAAAAGAAAGTTGATAGGTGGAGGTGAAATAGCAGTATCTTGGGAATTCTCAGTAAAAAGAATCCCTAGAATGCCTGAAAGTGGAGAAATATGCAAAGAAGAAAAGAGAATGGCAGGACAGGAGTTAGATAGGAATGGAACTGTAAAGCAGTTGCCACTTATTCAGAAGTAAAAATGGAATTAAAGCATCAAATGCATTAGAACACTGCTACCCTTGAGCTTGTCCTACATCAAACACCAGATAAAGAAACGTCATTTAAAGGATAAACAGATGTGGTTGCTGTAATTAATGAAAAAACAAATCTGTAAGAGAATATCCTTAATTTCATAAGCTATTTATCCAAAGTTGACCTAAAGTTGGAAAAAAGATCACTTTAATTAAGCCTCAGAACTGATTACAAATGAACACCAATGTATATTCTCTATTAAGAGGGAAATCACCTCTTACTCAAGAGGACCCTAAGAACCAGACTCACCGATCTTCTAACACTTTAATGGTTTCATGAAGGACTTTCTGTTGCTCTCTCAGCTGTTGATTTTTGGTGAAGAATTCTTCTAGTCTTTGTGCATCTCTGAAAGTCAAGCAGTAAGTTGTTTTTTTCCTTTTTAAGGGAAAAACACTCTTAACAAGACTATTCTGTCATTTAGAACTCCAAAGCATGATCTCACGACTTACATATTATGAATCTGTTGTATCAAAACAAACACAAAAGGTGAGATTTGAATATTTTGTTAATCTGAGATCAAATTATACTAGAATTTGCTCTGCAGTATTTTTATGTTCTATAGAAGTATCTTCCTAAGCACCAGATATTCATTACACAATGCTGGATGGAACACAGAGTGAATTCTGATGCCACCACTGACTCAACATAGTCAAAACTGCTATTAAACTGTACACTTACTGGTTATTTTTATTATTTCACATACATTTATCAATATAAATAGCAGGTAACTCTACTCACATTGCTTCTATTCCAACTATGAGGAATCGATACTTTGTGTTTTTACGAAGTTTTGTGTTGCTTAAACTTTTACCTGGTATCACTTTTAAGCCAGGGTCTACTGTGAAGTAGATGCAAACCAACCCTATTCTGATGCCTCCTAGGTTTGAATCTCAGCTGCCAGGTACCATCTGTGTGACCTGGTGCAAGTAACCTAAACTCTCTGTACCCCCAAAAATGTGGATACATTAGTATCTACCTCATAAGGCATCTGCAAGGACGAAGTAAGTACTAATGAATATAAAGCATGCAGAACAGTGCTGGCAAATAGTAAACTCTATTTAAGTATTTACCATTTTGATTATGGTCAGGAAAAAACAAAGACATCTAAAATTTTCTTCTAGTAGACTATCTAGTTATTTTCCAAGGCTGTGCCATATTTTACCCCTCTGTCATTACATTTCAGAAAACAAAAAACCACATATATAAAATATGCATTTATTTTATGAAAACCCATTAGAAACTGAATTGGGATTCTCTGTGTGATGTGGAAGCTGAAAATACAAGATAATGGAGTGGTTCAAACACCTTCCCCAAGATCTCTCAAGGGTCAAAAATATCAAATCAAATAAAGGTGACAAAAAAGGAGATGTCCATATGATGGTATCGAAATTGCTAATGAATGTAGTATGAGCAAAAAACAGATGAGCAAAACAACTAAGTCAAAATGTCAGATACCAATGAGGGTATGTCTTAAATATTGGTTGAATATTTGATATTGAATGACAAACCAATACATCTGAGAGTGGTCTCCTGCTATACAACAAACACTGTTCTGGTAGCATATGTATAGATAATAAATTTTGGAAGTAACAGATAGCTGAAACTAGTAATCAAAAAACTTCCAATACTTCTTGAAAGTATATTTAATTCAGAAGCACCACTAGGTTTTCACTGATCCTATTTTGGAAGCCGTCAACAAAAATTCAACAGTCAACATTTCTACATGTATCATTTTGTAAATGATTTTGTGTAAAAGAGAAGCATTA
This sequence comes from Bubalus bubalis, assembly GCF_019923935.1. Lineage (NCBI taxonomy): Eukaryota > Metazoa > Chordata > Mammalia > Artiodactyla > Bovidae > Bubalus > Bubalus bubalis. Next base: position 28,533,739 of record NC_059178.1, on the reverse strand, counting down.
GCTATGTACAGAGACAACTTAACATCAGAACACAGGCCTAAAGCAATTACATGATAGATAAATATACTATAGTTATTGATTTCTTTTCTAACTGCTTCTTCTAGGTGGGAATTCCTAAGGACTGAGATATTTTACAAATAAAGCTGTTCTAACAATATGGAGACCAGAGATCTTGTTACTGTACCATGGAGGTCTATTGTAAAATATACTTGGACAGGGGGGTTAAATCCAAGTTCCTGATCCCACAAAGAAATGACCTAGCCTTCTGAAAAATGAAGCATCCTTTTACTTCTCTGATAACTCAGAGGGATTTACTTACTTACCCGTGCTTCCAAAATGTGTAACCCCAAGTTACCTAAGGTAGGCAAGGCACAGAGTAATCACAATATATATTAAAAGGCTGCTAAGAAGATCAAATGACTGTGAACCATACAGTGAAGTAAAGCATAGATTTAGAAATGTTATAGGTGACTTTTAAGAAAGTAATATTCAACAGTCATTTACAAATTTAAGGTTTCTCATGTGGTTGTTTGGTTAGACACGTGGAAAAATACCTCTTGTATAAAAAATATATCCTAACTAATAAGATACACATCCTGAAATTTAAATGTTTAAAATGACATCTTTAAGGTAGGAACATGTTGACTTTCAACATGCAAAGTATTTAAAAGTGCCACTAATCAAGAAGAATCATAAAATTATTTTTAAAAAAAACTTTTAAAAATTTATGATTTCATATTTCTGTATGTAAGTCATCTTCCAAACATCACTTTCTAGTTGTAATGGAAAACTTCACAATTTCCAATTTCAGATTATAATAGAAAAAATAGTGAGGCATGTTTTGATGAGCGGTTGGTAACTCTAGCTTCTGGTTAAAGCCTTGGAAGATTCAGGAATATGAAAGAAATGAGACCTACTGGTATATATATTGTAAAGCAAGTACAATATTATTAATCACAATGATGTTAAATTTTGTCATGAATAATAATATTCCACTACGCCATCTGTTTCAGATTTCTGAATGTAGACGTTCTAAAAAACCAGGAGTAAAATCTGCTCCTGACTTAGAAAATCAGATCTGATTCTGGGGTTAATAATCAAAACAATTCAGGGGAACTGCTGGGAATTTCAAACTAGTTAAAAGGGGTCTCAGAATATCCATTTAGTTTCCATTTCTTATGAGTTAGAAATCCCACAATTATTCTGCTCCCCATCTTGTAGTATCTTAAATTCCAGGTATTAACCATAGGTGAGAAAAAAAATGCCATTAACAGATCAAAATGATATATAGATCAGTTTCCATCTTAATAAGTATAAGGAAAAAGATTATATATATATATTAAAATTATATTAAAATATAAATATATTAAAATAATACCTAAGGCTATACTCTTATTACTTATAATTATTGATAAATTATTATTATTTTTCCTTTAGAATTTTGGGAGAAGGCAGTGGCAACCCACTCCAGTACTCTTGCCTGGAAACTCCCATGGACGGAGGAGCCTGGTAGGCTGTAGTCCATGGGGTCGCTAAGAGTCGGACACGACTGAGCGACTTCCCTTTCACTTTTCACTTTCATGCACTGGAGAAGGAAATGGCAACCCACTCCAGTGTTCTTGCCTGGAGAATCCCAGGGACGGGGGAGCCTCGTGGGCTGCCGTCTATGGGGTTGCACAGAGTCGAACACGACTGAAGCGACTTAGCAGCACCAGCAGCAGCATACAAGGTCCACACTAAGTAGGTCAAATAGGACATCAATATCAGTCACCTTATAAATAAGACACCAGTATTATATATACTGATACTTACAAAATTCGTTCCTTTTTCAGTTTGGTTACTTTCACTTGTAAACCTGAAAAAGAATAAAAAACCCACAGTATTTTATTTATACATTTTATTATTTCTAAAGCAGTTAATCTAAGTTTCTTTATGACTCTAATACAACACTATTAAATCACTTGAGTCTGGCCTCTGAACAATGAGCCAAGTCCCATTAGTTTGAAGAATATACTTCCCTTATTCGCACCCTTAAGTCACAAAATATCTGCAACATTGTTGCTCCGAGTCTATTGTATGACAGCCAAATAGAATGAAATTTTCTCCACCTAAAGTTACTTCCTAATAGCATGAGCAAGCATATAATTAGATGTTCATTATGAATGAAGGTTTATGTTCTGGCATAGCCTATGTATTTTGCTAACAGCAATACTGCTTATATAGACTCAAATCTTCTGGGATTAAAACAGATTGTGTCAGGAAGTCCTGGACTAGGAACACAACTGCTGACAAGGTATTTAACAAAAGGCACTACTGTATCTAGTTCAAGATATGTATTACATGTGTTATATGTATTTTTAATTTTGAGTCAGATAACAAAATATAAAACTACTCCCTATGCTACTGTGCTGTGCTCAGTCGTATCTTTGCCATCTCATGGACTGTAGCCTGCCAGGCTCCTCTGTCCATGGGACTTTCCAGGCAAGAGACTGGAGCGGGTTGCCATTTCCTACTCCAGGGGATCTTCCTGACCCAGGGATGGAACCATGTCTCTTGCGTCTCCTGCACTGCAGGTGGATTCTTTACCACTGAGCCACACAGGAAGCCCATACAAGATGTTATTACCACTGGGGTAAACTGGGTAAAGGGTATACATACAGTGTGAATCTATAATAAGTTCAAAACAAAGAAAATTTATGGAAAAGTATTGAGAGAGTTGGAACACTGTGAAAATGTAAAGCATTATAATAAAAGGAAAAATTTTTTAATGTTAAAAATAAAAACTGGTATGATCTTTTGATTTTCAAAAAGTCTTTTCCATCTGTCAAGTTAGTTCCCTAGCTGGGGAAGATTTCTTCTTTTTCAGGTGATGATGACTACTCAGAAGACCTTTAAAGTACTTAGTAAAGCATTAACTCATTTTTGAAGAATTAAGAAAAGAACTTGTGACCCCACTAGGCCAAAGACTAGAGTCAGCAGTTTTCCACTTTCTTCTACCCTCCCCAAAGTGTGTGAAAATTTAATTTTGGCTGACTTCTAAAACTCAGGTCTGCCTTTAGAAGTGAAAAGTAGCACCCAAGATGAAATGGATTATTGCTATGAACCATTTTATGAAAAGGAACAATGAGATAGAAAATCCTAAAAAACTTCAAAAGAAAATTCTTGGGAAACATGGAAAGACTACTCTTTTATCTTATAAGCGTTCAACACCTGCAAGGCATTTGTTCTGTCATGCAGACCAGCCCTGAAGCAGGTTTATGTTTGTATGTGTGTGTATGTGTGTTTAAATTTTAGCATTTGCTATTCATCAAGTCAATTAGGCATCCACAATTAGAACCCCTATAAAGTGTGCTTTAATCCTGCTCCACACCCATCGGAAGGAATGAGGCTATACGACAAGGCAGCTCCTGTATGAACAGGCAGTCTGTTCAAAAAAGTATTTGGGATTGTTAACACTGGAAACCTGAGACACCTAATGAGAAAACAGTGCTCAAAAGACCAAAAGCACTGTACACCCAACACCCACGTGTATATGAATTTTGGACAAAATGAAACAATTAAGGGCCCACACGTGTACTCACATACCAGAAGAAACAAATTTAAGAATTCAGAAATAAGGCAAGAACTCAACTTGTCATAAACAAAATCATTGCTATGTTAATTTATACTCATTTTCATTTGCTACTGAGAACAAACCATTTATGTATATACTGTCACTGTAAAAAAAAGTATTTACGGTTTTGAATGATAAATTGTAAGTCTAATAATATTTTTCTTGACAAATGGTGGCTTTACATATGGCTTAAATAATTAAACTTCTACCAAAAACATTACTATTTCGATAACTGCCTAATCAATTTCAACTCCAAAGTAAAGACATTTGTCTTATAAAATGCAGCTACTTTTAGGGTGTGTTTAGTTTACTTTTAAGATTTAATTATATCAAAATGGGTAAATTAATTTTTTGCAGATTTTATTGAATTTATGTTAATACAAATGGAAAATAATACATGTGACAGTTAATGACAGTATTCTTTTTTAAACTGAATTATAGTTGATGTACAATATTATGTTCTTTGTTGTTGTTACATGTGTATAATTAGTGATTCCCAATTTTTAAAGATTATACTCCATTTATAGTTACTATAAAATATTGGCTGTATTTCATGTGTTGTACAATACATACTTGTAGCTTATTTTACACCTAATAGTTTATACCTCTTAATCCCTTATCTTATATTGACCCCCACTTACCTCTCCCCACTGGTAACCACTGATTTGTTCTTTTTATCTGTGGGTCTGCATCTTTTTTTTGTCATATTCACTCATTTGTTTAATTTTTTAGATTCCACATAGAAGTGATACCATATAGTATTTGTCTTCCTCTGTCTGACTTCTCTCACTTGGCATAATACCCTCTAAGCACATCCATGTTACTGCAAATGGCAACGTTTCATTCTTTTCATGGCTGAGCAATATTTCAGTGTGTGTGTGTGTGTGTGTGTGTATTTACACACATCTTTATCCATTCATCTGCTGATGGATACTTACATTGTTTCCATATCTTGGCGATGGTAAATAACACTGCTATGAACACTGGTGTGCATTTACCTTTTCAAATTAGTGTTTTTATTTTCAAATATATACCCAGGAGTGAAATGGCTGGGTCATAGGGTAGTTATACTTTCAGATTTTTGAGACACCTTCATATTGTTTTCCACAGTAGCTGCACTGATTTATATTTCCACTAACAGTGTATGACAGCTCCCTTTTCTCTACGTCCTCACCAACATTTGTTATTTGTGTTCTTTATAAGTCATTCTGACATGTATGTGGTGATGTCTCATTGCCCTTTTGATTTGCACTTTCCTGATGACTAGCTTGTCATAATAATGAACAGGACACTGATGTTATGGACCAAAATTACTTGTCATTCCTTTCATTGCTAATTTGTATAGTCTTAGTATGAATTTTATCTTTTTGGAATTTTTGATGAAACATGGGAAAATAAATGGAGCAATCCAAAAGTGAATCAAGACATATTTATCCTGTCATATTAGAGCCTCCGTACTTTCCGTTTCTTCAAAGGGGTCCAATTCTGTCCTCACAAATCTGCCTCACTTTCTATGAAACTGATTACCATATTTACCAGATACAGAAAATATTATGAGATGTTGATGACAGAATGTAGCATGGACAAAAAACTATTTATTAAAATGGTAGCACTCTGAAAAATATTCTAAATTTCATCTTACAACTTGTGCTCTTAAAATAATAAACCAGATACTGACAGGGATTTTAAAACGTGAAAAAAACCCCCAAAACCCCTGCATTCAAATGAATTCAAATGTATTTAAGTTTGTATGCATATCTAAGAAAAATTATCTAACTCAAGTATTTCACTAATAACTTCCATTTTTTTTAACCTGGACATGAAGTTTTAGAAGTAATGAGTCAATTTTGATTCCTGTATATACTTTAAAACCTGCGAAGTCTGGACAAGTCCATGTTTGATGTCTTTCAAGTGGCCTCTTACACTGGTTTCTCCAAATGGATCCTCTACTTTCAAACAAAAAAATAAAGTATCCTTCAGGCATGTCTTTGATGTAATAGTAAGAGTCACAGGACCTGATTTTACACAGAACGATGTGGAACACACTGACAAGGGACTGTCAAGAGTCTTCCTTTCAGCAAATTTGCCAGGCCCCACCAAAATATTTTTAAATAACATATGTGTGCTTAGTCACTCAGTCGTGTCTGACTTTTTGCGACCCCATGGACAGCAGCCTGCCAGGGTCCTCTGTCCATGGGATTCTCCAGGCAAGAATACTGGAATGGGTTGCCATGCCCTTTTCCAGGGGATCTTCCCAACCCAGGGATCGAACCCAGGTCTCCCACATTGCAGGTGGATTCTTTGCCGTCTGAGCCACCAGGGAAGCCCAAATACTAATTTTTTAAAAATAGTGCTCGATCATTTAAAATCTTTAAGAATCCATAAGTAATCTTGAAATTGGTAAAAGTTGCCTAATATATTAAAATATGCCAGAAGTTATCTTCTCTCAACTCAAACATATATCCAATGTTAGATATGTTTGATATATCATGTATATCAAATGATTCATAAAGCACAGATATTAATAGAGTTTCCTGAAGAATCTGACACACCAAGAAACATGAAGAAATCTAACAAATATTTTATCCCTGTTATGAGCCTAAAAAATAAAACTGTCCCAGTTTTAAATGGGTATGCATAAAAATTCTAAAATGATGATGATTATGTGCCACATGAAAAACAAGCAGTTTGGTTAATAATAACAGCAAAAATAAGTCACACATAAAACAGTATGTACATGGATCACAACAATACAATAAGCTACATACATTTCTCTTAAAACTAGAAAAGAATAGACAATTGTCATTCTTATAAAATGATGCTTTTACAGTATCATCGAAAAATAAAAAATTTAAAGTAAATGAGTAGTAAAGTATTTAGGGTTTCAGAGACAAAAAATTTTGATATTTTCATATCTTATGGAAAATTTTTTTGGCCATGCCACAGGCTTGTGGAATCTTAGTTCCCTGACCAGGGACTAAACCCAGGCCACGGCAGTGAAAGCTCTGAGTCCCAACCACTGGACTGCCAAGGAATTCTCTTATGGGATTTTGAAAACTTATGTTCAAGAAAATGCTCCATTGATGCAGATATAAACTATGCAATTCATTCAGATACCATTTACTAATTTCTTACTACATGCCAAGCACTTTTACCTATGGAAATGCAAGTAGAAAGATGAGTAAGATATGGACTCTGTATGATAAAATTTTAATGATCTTAAAAAGCAGTTATACAACAGAAAGTAATTATTTGAAGGATAAAGAATTTAGCCTTATGCTTGAAGATGGCATAATGCTAATTCTCTATCAAATGTTTAATAAAAACTCAAGTACGTCTGGTCCTATTTAAATCATTTGGAGATACTATGTTTGTTTTACCTCCAGGTCACAAAGAATAAGCTTTTATATAGTGTATTGCTCTTATAATAGTTTAAACTTCAAGTTGTTCCTACAGGTAAACTTGCATGGTGGGGTCACAGTATAATAAACCAAGAGGAAGATAAGGCTGCTCTTCAACAGAAGTTGGGAGATGTTATTATTCCTTTGCAGATTTAAAAGCTCATGGAGCTGATTATATTGTTATTATGTGTAACCAAGACAGACTGTCTTATATTTGGCTTATTTTTGTTATCACTTCGTTATATAATTACACTGTATTAGTATTTTCCTAAGGAGAAATGAATACAATGCTCCCCAAACCCACTGTATCTTCTTCATGGTTATATTGTCAGCAACTGCTATGATTCCCAGTATATAATTCAGTAACTACTCACTGAATGAATAGCAAGTCAGTACTAAAATTCAGAATCCTTCCTCAATGTTTCACAATATATTTTCTGGGGGGAAATAGTGTAGTCAAGTGAAGAGTAGAATTAATGTAAAATACTCATATTTGTCCCTGGACATATGACCACAAGCATAATCACTTTAAAATCAGATCTTTATCATTAACAACAAATTTGAATTTCTAAATTTTTAAATATTTGAAGTCAATACCATGCCTCAGATATAAACAGCTCCTATCAATTGACAGGGAAGAGGCCAACAAGCCAATAATCAGGTATATAAACAGTTCTTAAAAAGAAATGCAAACCACCCTCAAACATAAGCAAAGATGCTTAATTTCACTCATAAGGGAAATATAAATTAAAACTACACTTTTCAGTAGATATGTTAATAAAATACAACATGGAGATATGTTTTCGATACAGATTAGAACAAACTAACTATAAACAGACATTTTAGGTAACTGAGTAAAGCTGAACATGACCACCTAATAGGTATGAGATGACATTAAAGAATTTATTTAGTGTGATAATGGTATTTTCTGGTTAAAAAAGACTCCTGGAATATACTAAAATGTTCATATATGAAATTATGTCAGAAACTTCAAAATAATTGAGTGGAAGAGGGATAAAGATGCAAATGGAATATGGGTAAAGACTGGCCATGTTGGCTGAAGCTGAGTGATGGGTAAGTAGGAGTTCTTTATACAATTTTCTTTACTTCTGTAAGTGGGTAATATTTCCTAAAATTAGTCTTAAAATTCAAATTAAAAAAAAATAGAAAACAACACAAAAGGTAATAAAAAGTGGTTACCTTTAGTGTGTGGGGAGGAGAGGGATAAATTTTTACTGTTTATTTTGTACTTTGACAATTTTAGAAAAAAAGTTTAAATAATAATTAAAAAACACAGTAAAACAACAATAACTCCACTGATACCCGGATTTCTAAATGAACACTAATGTACCTAGACTATATCAGCAATCCTAATATGCTGAAAGAGAGCTCTAAAGGAAACAGATCAGAATAATTTATCAAAGAATGAGCATAACAGAGCAGTAAAGTATGCAAGTGAACTGGAAGATGTATTGAAACTCCAACCTTTCATAATAAAATTAAAGAGTTTTTAATGTTTATCTCAGCCACAAATTTAAAAACTACAATTAATAAATAGTTTCAGTAAAGTTGTACGATACAAAGTCAACACACAAAAATCAGTGGTGTTTCTTTATATTAACAATGAGCAATCTGAAAAGGGAATCAAGAAAATTCCATTTATGGTAGCATCCAATACAAAATTAAGGAATAAGCTTAACTAAGGAGATGAGACTTGTATGATGAAAACTACAAAACATTGCTGGAAGAAATTTTTAAAAGTTAAGACATCTTATGTTCACGGAACAGAAGACAACATTGTTTAGATGTCAACACTACTCAATGTGATCTACAGATACAATGTAATCTGTATTGAAATCCCCATGATATTTTTTGCAGAACTAGAAAAATCTGTCCTAAAATTCTTATGAAATCTCAAGGGACTCCAAATAACCACAACAATCTTGAAAAAGAACAACGTTGGACACCACATATTTCTTGACTTTAAAACAAAATAAAAAGCTACAATAATCAGAACAATGTGGTACTGGCACAAGGACAGACAAATAGACCAATGAGAATAGAGCCCAGAAATAAACTCTTGCAGATATGATGAAATGGTTTTTGAGAAGGGTTCCAAGACCATTCAAAGAGGAAAGGACAGTCTTTTCAACACATGGTGCTGGGCAAGTGAAATTTCACAAGCAAAAGAAGGAAGTTAGACTCTTACATTACACTAAATACAAACTTGAACTCAAATGGATCAAGGACCTAGACATAAAAGCTAAAACGGTAAAACTCTTAAAAGAAAACACAAAGGAAAAGCTTAATGGCAATGGATTTGACAATGATTTCTTGGAACAAAAGAGAAGTATAGGCAACAAATGAAAAAAGTAGATAATTTAGACTCTACCAAAATTTAAAACTTCTATGCATCAAAGGACACAATTGACAGAGTGAAGAAGCAACTCACAGAATGGCAGGAAATACTTGCAAGCATGTATCAGATAAGAGATTAATATCCAAAATATACAAAGAACTTCTACAACTCAACTGCAACAAAAACCAATCTGATAAAAAATAGGCAAAGAATTTGAACAGACATTTCTTCAAATGTACACAAATAGCCAATAAACAGGAGAAGATAATATAGCCAATAAGCACGAAAAAACAACATTACTAATCATTAGGGAAATAAAAAGAGTATGGAGTTTTCTTAAAAAACTAAAAAAAGAGTTACCATATGATCCTGCAATCCAACTCCTGGGCACACATCAGGAGAAAACTAATTTGAAAAGATACATACATCCCAATGTTCATAGCAGCACTATTTACAATACTCAAGATACGGAAGCATCTAGTGTTCACTGACAGATGAATGGTTAAAGAAGATGTGGTACAGATATACAATGGAATATTACTCAGTAATAAAAAAGGAATGAAACAGTGCCATTTGCAGCAACGTGGATGGACCTAGAGAGTATCATATTAAGTGAAATAAGTCAGAGAAAGACAAATATATCACTTATACGTGGAATCTAAAAAAAATGATACAAATACAAAACAGATATAGAGTCAAAGACACAAATACCAACCTTATGGTTACCAAAGGGGATGGATGGGGTGAGTTAAATTAACAGTTCGGGATTAACATATATACATTACTATATATACTATAAACAGGTAAACAACAAGGACCTACTGTGTAGCACAGGTGACTAACATTTTATAATAAACTATAATGGGAAAGAACCTGAAAAAGAATACATATTTACGTATAACTGAATCACTGTGCTGTATACTTAAAACCAACACAATTGTAAATTAAATATACTTCAATTAAAAAAAGAAAAAGCTATGTGACTTACAAAGCACTGTATTAGCAAACCTATGGTGGCAACACATAATCAAGAAATACGTGTAAAACAAAGCATTTCCACACATGGGACAAATGTATTACATTAAAGTCACAGAATTAGATAGGTATACTAAGGTTTAATATCAAACTTGAGATCAGCTTTCATAGTACATTTTCACAATCACATGTAATATTTATATACTTATCCAACCACAACAGCTCAATCGTCTGTATGCTCACTACATTTCATATAAATGTTTTAGTTCTTATTACACTGTAATTATCTGTTCACATGACTTTATCTCTACCAAAATGCAGACTCTCTGAAGGCAAACTGCTATTAATTTTTGGATCACAGGGCCTGGTGGCAAACCCAAGCACTGCGAAACAAATTCTCAAGGTTTGTTGAACTTAAGAAGTGTATAAAAAAATCCTGTAAATAAATTCACAGAAGAAAATTAACTGTAGCGGTTATATAATTTGGCTGAGATCACAGAGCATGTAGATAAATGAAATCAGAATTCAAATCCAGATCTTCAATCAACCATTTCTATGCCCCTTCCACCACACCATACACATTAACACAAGTAACTACAAGTTGTGCAAGAGCTACATCCTATGGTAGTTGTCTGTAGTCAAAAATCAACAACTCAACCATAAATATGAATCCCCCAAAATTAGAACAGTAAAGGTCCCTTAAGAAGGAGATCTTTGAACTGTCACACAGACTAGTTATTACTACTATGTCTCAGCAGAATAATGCTATAGGTATTTAAGAAAAAAATTACCTTGTACTTCCTTATCATGATACTCCTTCAATTTTGTCCAAAGATCCTTGAAATCATTAGATACATCTGCAGAACCAGGGCTTCCACAACTGCTTCCTGAGAGGTTCATCTTGCTTAATACGCTCCACGCTTCTATTGGTCAATGTTTCCTAACCTTTTCTGTTACATTATATACGTCTGAAGTTGCCTTTGGCCAGTTGAAATACCTGAAACAACAGACTACAAGGTAAATGAATTCTACATTTATCTTTATGTAATTTGAAACCAGGATGACTTCAAGCCCAGCCAGCTATACTCAAGTTTTCCTTCTTAACCTATGATCAATCACTTTAGAATTTGAGGTGCAGAAGTTAGGAAAAAAAGGTGATTATGGAGAGAAAAGTCCCAATTTCAGTTATCTGGCCTTAAGTCACGCAAATTTTTTTCAGGTGAATTTTTTCTTATTCTGCCAAAAAAGGAGCAATTACCTACATTGTGTTATATTGAAAGGACTCTTACATAGAGAGGTTTGTAATCATTCATGGTCAGAACCAATTCACCATTCTTAAAGAATTTATTGCTTCTTAAACTTCTGAGCTGATATGGAATACAACATTTTGAACCAAAAAATGGAAAGCATTCTGAAGTATTCTTGACTTAGGCATTCACATCTAGACATACACGCACACTTTAAAAGAGCAAGAAAGATGATTGACATAACACAAGTATCTGAACAGCTTTTTTGTAAGAGAAATCCGTGAGCAAGAAACACAGCAAAGATCTATGGAGACAGAAACAACTAATAATAAAGCAACTAGGGAAAAGTTATTTTGTGCCTCTCAGAGTAAAGGTGAATGATCATTATTTGTGTAACCCCTGAAGGAAGCAAAAGGCTATTAGGAAATTCAAGTGAATTAATAAATATTTTAGTATGTGTTCTTAAACTGAAACCATTAGCTAGTTACTACTAAAAAAAAGTAAATGATTAACAAGTCTACTAAACCTCACATCTTGCTCCTTAGCCAATGCCTTACCATTGCCAACAAGTGCCCAAATAGATTTAAGTGTTTCTTGCTATTTCTTGAGGTCTCTGATGAAGAGGCTAAGATAAGCAATGGCCATTTCCAAAGGGAGCAATATATGTGCAGAGTCACTTGGTAAACTATAAAGCACTAAAGAAATAAAAATACATTTATTAAGGCTTTCCAAAATCGTGACTACACTTTTTAAAGATAGTGAAAACTGAACAAGTACTAGATTTTAGATAATGTTAAGAATTTTTTAATTTTATTGTATATGATAAAAAGAAAGCCCTTTCTTTATCTATTAAAGTGATAAATACTGTGGTCTCTATAGGTAAACTGAAGATTCACTGGGACTTGCATTAAAATACTCCAGCGAAAATAAATAAATGTTGGGTGGACAGATAAATCAAGAAGGGTTGAACTATCACAATTATTGAAGCTGGGCAACCAGATAGGTATATGAAGGTTTCATAATTCTAGTGTTTTTCTAGTGTGTATTATTATTATTTACATAATATACATCATATTAAGTATTATATATATTATTACTATAATATAGTAATGCATTACTATATGATTTATTAATAAAGTTTTTAAAAGTGGGTCCATTGAATTAATACAGCTTTATCTTCAGAGGCCTGTTCTAAAAGATAAAGCAATGGGTCTCTTCTATCATCAATATAAGCCACCATTTATTAAGTGTTCACTATATACCACTGGAGAAGGAAATGGCAACCTACTCCAGTGTTCTTGCCTGGAGAATCCCGGGGACGGGGGAGCCTGGTGGGCTGCCCTCTATGGGGTGGCACTGAGTCGGACACGACTGAAACGACTTAGCAGCAGCAGCAGCATATACCATGGAGTGTGTCATTTTCTATTATCTTTTAATTTAATCGTCAGAGCAACTGCATGAAACAGCCACTATTACTAATTTCATTTTAGAGTTGAGGAAAACAGGCTTAAGAGATGAAATGATTTGCCCAAGGTCACAATATGAGGCTACATCAAGGCTGGAACTCAAGTTGTGATGTCAGTGAACTCCAAAATACTTCTAAGAAGCCAAAAAAAAAAAAAAAAGTAAGTTAATTACTTCTATTAATCAAAAAGTTCAAATCAATATTTGTTACTTTAATGAACAATTTAAAATTGTATATTTTAGTATTAAATGGTTTAAAGCCAATAGTGTAAAATAAAACTTCCTTTAATAAATATATCTATCTTCAGAGATAGTAAAAAGGTTGTTTTTTTTTTTTGCCCCGCACATAACAATGTATCAATACTAAACTTGCAAAGTCTGGATCACAAAACCCTCTCCACTCTAGTTTGCAAGCTTAGCACTTATTGCTGGCATCTCTTTTGATATTGAACCGTTATTTATTGGCACGATGTTGCCCTTCAATTTCTCAGAAATGTGCATCTTTCCTTTCAAGTTGCATTCTGGGCTGAATGGTCGGCAATCATTTAACACATTTCTATGCATCCTGCTGCAGTGTAAATCATAAATCACCACACTGAATGTACTCAAGAGATTTCTTTCCTGTCACACCACGCATATGCTTACACAGGTGAGCTAAGAGCGGCGCCTCGGGTCACACAAGGGTTCTGAACACACTGAACAGGGACTCTGAGTCGTCCTCTCGCGAGCAGAGCAGAGATCCAGAGTCTCCCATCCCAGCACCCTTTGCCATCAGCCGCTTCTCCCGCGGCTCGAAGGGCTGGTGGGCGGCCCTCACTGAAGCGATCCACAGGACTGGCGCCTAGACCGCGCGAGGCCACCCCGGGCGCAGGTCCACGCATGCGCGGGGCGGGCTCGGCGCCGGCAGTCAAGCTCTCAGCTGGTGAGGAGACCCAGAACTGCACCGAGCGGTACCCGGTCAGCACTCAGGTCCACCTCCCCTGAGTTTAGGCCTGCCCCAGCCCGCTCCTTGACTCAGACCGATGACCAAACAGCCATCCTCACCCCGGGGCCAAACGCCTTCGGTCAGACCGCAACTGCGGACCGGAAGTAGTCGCTAGGACCCAGCGCTCTGGGTCGGGGGAAAGGGATTCCTTCTACTCACAGCTTACAAGACGGCCTCGAGATTCTCCGACGCCCCCAGCTGGGAAGCAGACACGCTCTGAGACTGGAAAGTCTGAGACGGCCGTTTGCTTTTCTCCTCGCTCCCTGACTAACCTACCAAACTGGCGGCGGCCAAGCCGCCCCCTTGGGGCAGCCCGCGCTTTCCCGGGCTGGGGGAGGGCCCGAGGGCTGCCAACCCCGCTCGCCCCGCCCGGGCCTCGCGTGACGTCACGCAACGTCGCGTGGGAGTTCCCGCGACGTCACGCCCCTTCCTCCTCCTCTCTCGGCGGTGTGAGGCGTCGCTCCCAGGTTGGGTGCGGGTCGGCGAGCAGTCCCACCACCGTGGGCGGTGACTGGCGAGGTGGGGCGCCGCCTCCGAGCGGTCGGAAGGGGCTCCAAGAGCTGGCGGCCGCCACAGCGGTTTTGAGATACCCCGGAGAAAGCTCACGCTGTTCTGACTGCGGAGCTTCGAGTTCTCCTGAGGCATATTCAGATACGTCGGACTTAAGTCCGTTTCTGGGAAAGCATGTTTGGTCTGTACCAAATGGAAAGTTAAAGGTAATTGAGTTAAGGGACACGTATCAGTCTAACGTCGCTCTCCGCCACGTAGCTCTTACCTACAGTCTAGTGATGCGACGTGACAGGACTGGGTGGCGAGGCCGTGTAGCAAAATAAACGCAGTGTATATTATGCTCAGGTTCAAGACGGTTTCTGACGAACCTGGAATGAGACGGAATCAGAAGTTCGCCATTGTTTATTGGAACAACATGAACATGCTGTTAGATAATCTTTTTAAGTCGACGTTTTCTGTCGGTGCTTGTTTGTAAACATTGAAATTGTTAGTATGTTTTCCTATTTGGTTTCCAAAAGAAGCGTTTTTAGTATCAGAAATTCTATAAATAAAGGTGAAGAAAATAAGCAGAATAGGCAAGAATCACAATATCTTTTAAACTAGTTAAGTACTTTAACACTTACAAGACCTGGGAGGAACACAGAGGATAACATAATAAACTTAAAAAAGTTAAGTTGTAAAAAAAACACACAAAAAAACCCAAAAAAAGTTGTATTTAGGAAATCATAGGTATAAAACGTAAAGGTAATTTTCTCATTCTTTCCCAATCATAAGGGATGAATATCGCGGCTTACTCCTTGCGAGTGAGCATAACAGGACGTTTCTGTAGCATGCTAGCAAATGCTTTTGGGGCTGCTGAACATTCATTACCCTGTTAAAGCAACTCTCATTCATTTCCAAATTTTATCTTGTTTTAATCTTTTTGATTAGGTCCTCTTACAGCACCCTGTACTACTGACACTTATTACAGTTTTCATTATTTAATTCTGTCTCTCCACCAGACTCTTAAGCTTCCTAAGATCAAAACCACATCCTGTTCACTTTTTTTTTAATCACCAGAAACTAACTCAGTACCTGCCAGAGAGGCAACCTCCGTGTAAATATGAATGAATTGGGCATCCGTTGAGGGATTCCTCTTTTTATTTAAGCAGAGAGTATCTTTGAATCCATTCAAAATCCTTAGATTCTCATTATGGAATTTTATGATAATAACTTTAACGGTGGAAACAGTGGGCATACTCTAGATCTTTGCCTACAATAAGGAGCTTTAAGACCTGCATGGTGGAATAAATTACGAAATCCTGAACATCTCTGAGAAAACTTCTTTAACAGAGAAGCAGATACTTGAACTCTTTGTAGTATTTGCGTTTCACAAATTTTATGGCTTAAAACAATGCTTTCCAAGCTTATTGGGTACCTGGGAAATGAATACTTGTATTACCTATTGTAAAACCGATCAGACTGCTTCCACCCAGAGCAACAGAAATTAGGATTCTAGCGACCTCACGCCCAGCACTGCCCCCTTGAGGTCTGGGAGTTTAACGTCCTACTCTTGCCTGGAAAATCCCATGGATGGAGGAGCCTGGTGGGCTGCAGTCCATGGGGTCGCTAAGAGTCGGACACGACTGAGCGACTTCACTTTCACTTTTCACTTTCATGCATTGGAGAAGGAAATGGCAAACCACTCCAGTGTTCTTGCCTGGAGAATCCCAGGGATGGGGGAGCCTGGTGGCCTGCCGTCTATGGGATCGCACAGAGTCGGACACGACTGAAGTGACTTAGCATATGTATAATCTATTAGAGGCACTTAGGATGCTTGATTTTTAAAGTGTGTAAAGGGGTCGCAAAGAGTCGGACACGACTGAGCGATTGAACTGAACTGAACGTGGTTAAATCATATATGTACATTTAATCGAAATAAGAAAAATCATGCACTAAAAACTCTAGGATTCTTAGAAGTGTACACTTTTGAAACTGTAGATTTTGAAGTCATCTCATGCAGGCTCAGTTGCTAAGTCATGTCTGACTCTGCAACCCGAAGAACTGTAGCCTGCCAGGCTCCTCTGTCCATGGGATTTCTCAGGCAAGAATACTGGAGCAGGTTGCCATTTCCTCCTCCAGGGGATCTTCCAGGGATGCAACCTGTATTTCCTGCATTACAGGTGGATTCTTTACCACTGAGCCATCAGGGAAGCCCTGGAGTCATCTAACTCAAGCCGTTTTACAACTGAAACTCTTTGTTGATTCATTCTACAATCTGCTTAACTCCTATAGCTGGGTAGTTGAGGGTTGTGAAGGAAAAATCACATAACAGATTAGACTGACATCACTAAAATTACATGGTTTCAGACCTCATATAGGGCACCAGTTAATCTCTCAGGTAGCCTTTATTCAGTTCCTTCTGTTTCCTTTGCTGTCTTCCAAACCTTCACTGTTTTCCTCAAGCCTCTACAGAGTACTCACTCTCAGCTAACACCTTCACCTCCTGGTTAAACAAGACAGTTAGTCTCTACAAGTGTGATCTTCCTGAACTTTCTTTTTCCTTTCTCAACTCTGAATTAGGCAATACCATTTTGCAGTGAAATTGCAACCCTAATCCAATTGCTTCTCATCACCTTGTCTGTATCCAATCTGGGCCTCTCCACCATCATCTCAAGCATTTTCTAAAGCAATACATACTCAGTTGCTAACTCATGTCTGACTCTGCAACCCCAAGGACTATAAGCTGCCAGGTACCTCTGTCCATGGGATATCTCAGGCAAGAATACTGGAGTGGGTTGCCATGCCCTTCTCCAGCGGCTCTTCCTGACCCAGCGATTGAACCTACCTGTATTGCAGGTGGATTCTTAACGACTGAGCGACCTGTGCAGCAATAGCCTTCCTTTAAAAAAAACAACTATCTTTCTACTTACGCTGTTTTCCCTTTACAGTGTATTCAGCAATAGCAGTCAGAATGATTCTTTAAAACCTAAGTCAGAACATGACACTCCCCTGCTTAAGACATTCCAAGGTCTTTCCATCACTTGAGAATAATAGCAACTCCCTTTCTATGGAATCAGGACAAGTCAATTACTGTATTCTACTGATGTTATCTTCTAAATAGAGTCCTGAACTAGTGCTTTCCTTTCCTCCTCACTCTTATAGCCCTAGCTTGGGCTCTGATATTTCTTACCTAGACCGTGCTTCCAGTCTTGCTCCTAAATGTCGTTTCCACACAGCTGCCAGAGAACCCAACTATTGTTTCTGATCTTGGCACTCCCTTGCTTAAAACCCTTCAGAAACTCCCTATTACCTAAAGATTAAAATTCAATCCCGGGGACTTCCCTGGTGGTCCAGTGGCTAAGACTCCACGCTTGTAGTGCAGGGGGCCTGGGTTCAATCCCTGGTCAGGGAAATAGATCCCACATGCTTCAACAAGAATTGAAGATCTTAAGTGCCGCAACTAAGACCCAACATAACCAAATAAATAAATAATAAATATTAAAAAAAAATAAAATTGACAATTTAAAAAAATGTCAAAGAAGTCCCTCTTAACCTTGCACCTCTAACCACCACATCATTCTTTCCCTCTAAAACAGGTTGTTGTTGTTGTTCAGTGGCTAAGTTGTGTCTGACTTTGTATGACCCCATGGACTGCAGTTCGCCAGGCTTCCTTGTCCTTCACTGTCTCCTGGTGTTTGCTCAAATTCACGTCCATTGAGTCGGTGATGCCTTCCAACTAGGGAGACTGCTTATATTCCTCCTTCCAGCTCCTTGCTATTTCTTTGTCTTGGTTCATATAACCCTCTTCTCTTGAAATGACTTCCACCCAGATACTTTATATTTCTACCTAGCCTTTAAAGACTTAGCTCAGGCAGTGCAGCTTCCAGGAGACTACCTTAAGGTCTCTCATCACTGCTCCTTCCTACCCTCTTCCTTTAATAGCCCTCCTCATTCTCCCATACTCCTCTTTGTATGTATTTTATCACTGCATTTAATGCCATTATATTGTAATTATTTTTAAAGCTTTTACCCAACTAGACTGCAAGAGGTTCCTTGATAGCAGAGACTGTGCTTTCTTTATTCTTCTCAGTATTCCTAGTTCTTACCAGAAAGTCTTGTGTGTGTGTGTGTGTGTGTGTGCTTAGTTGCTCAGTTGTGTCCGACTCTTTGTGACCCCAGGGACTATATAGCCTGTCAGGCTCCTCTGTCCACGGGGATTCTCCAGGCAAGAATACAGGAGTTGGTTGCCATGACCTCTTCCAGGGAGTCTTCCCAACCCAAGGATCAAATCCATGTCTTCCACATTGCAGTTGGATTCTTTACTGTGTGAGCCACCAGAGAAGCCCATGAATACTGGAGTGGGTAGCCTATCCCTTCTCCAGTCTTAGCACAGTACTATCTAATAAAGCCACATATATGATTTAAAATTTTCTAGTAGCCACATTTAAAAAGGTAAAATACAGCAGGTGAGATTAACTTAATATATTTTGTTTAACCTAGTTTGTCTAAAATATTATTTCAGCATGTAATCCATGTACAAATTTATGAATGAGACCTTTTACATTAATTTTCTTCATTAATTTGAGTCTTCAAAACCTGATGTGTCTTTTACTGTTATAGGACATTTAATTTGGGTTAGCCACATTCCAAGTGCTCAAAGCCACATGTGGCTAGTGTCTACCATATTGGATAGCCCAAGACTATCATATATAATGAATAAATGAGGTTCTATGGTTTACCTGATGAATCAGGATGGAGCTGATTCATAGTCTATTTCTGCTATTTGTGCTGGCCATTTCCCATCTCTTCTCCCTCTCTATACATCATCTTCTCCTCCCCTCCCAGCACTGAGGCCTGTATCCCCAGGCAAAAAATTTAGTGATTAAACCCATTATGATTGTTTACAATAAAGTCCAGCACTTCTAACGTGAACACACAATACTAGGGGTGAGCTGTATCCCTAGAGTCAGAACTATTTTCAAGAGCAAAACAAAGGAGATAATAAGACAGAGAGAGATAAAAATAATGAGGTTAAGTATAATAAGAGAGGTAAGAGGGGAGAGAAGTATTAACATAATAGAAAATTATGTTAACTGTCAAAATTTATGTCAACCTAAATGAACACTTGATTTAATTTTTAAAAAGTTGTTTACAGTAATTATGAACTGTTGTTTGGGGGTAGGGGTATACATCAATTAGTGATCTTGCCCCAAGTGCCAAAATGTTTCATGATTTGAGTGGATGGTGCCAAGATTCCAGTTAGGTTGAGCAGTTTTGTAATTGTTTTAAAGATATATTTAACATTCATGGAGGATGTCAGTATCATAGTTTTTATTTTGATAGTCTTAGGTGGTCATTAAAGTGCTTATAACAGACATTAAAGATTATACATTGCTTTCTAATTAGAAAAATTAGCTTCATTAGTCTAGCCAACTTCCAACTTTATTTTGGTAAAGAAGCTTTATTTATTTTGATTATCACTATGGCTACATAGAGCATCTTCATTTCCCATGATAAGCTATTAAAGTTGTTTGTGTTTTTAAGTACTTAGCTACTTCATTTCACATCAGCAATGGGCAAAGTTTTATTAGATACATAATTTCCCCAATTTTGGAACTATCTCTTTATACTTGATAGTCTTATACAGTATACCATGTGCTTGCCTGTTGGCATAGGTTTAAATGATGGTGGGCTGATCAAGAATGTTTATGATCTGGTACTGCAAAGTGATTTATTGTCAAAGGAAAGGGGTGTCTTTTTCTTCCAGATCATCTGTTTCTATATAGTGGCTGCTTGGGCAATATTTTATATCTCTGCATACGGATTTGTAAAGCCCAGAAATTTTGTTGGATAGGCCTTAGACCCTTTTTTTAACACTGACATTTGTAAGAACCTCAGAGCGCAACTGCTACAGAGATGATAAAAGAATTTAAGAGTGATCACTAAGACTGTAGGGTGATCTATAGAGATCAAAATACAAATGGATTGTATTTTCGGAATCTTGAAAAACTAATATTTAATTCAGCAGATGTTGTTCTATACAACATTGTCCTGTGTGTGGATATATACACACACGCACATATTTATGTATAATTTATACACACATATATATATACACACATATATTTATGAAAAGTTTATGATGATAAAAATACAAATATATATATACGTATATAATGTGTGTGTATATATATGTGTGTGTGTGTGTGTGTGTAATGCTACCATGATGGCAGCTGTGGGAACAATACTTATTTACAGTAATGTAAGTGGAAAATAATATGAACTGTAGGAACAAATCACTGACACTTGGAGTCTATTAATTAAAGCATTCCTTGATAGGTTCAAAAGAGCAAGCACATTTAATAGTCATTGCTTTGTCCACTAAAAATATAATGATTCACATCAGTAAACTGGTGAATGTATTCACTGATGGCAAATAGTTGTGACCTTTAATGTGTTCATGCCTCACAAATTACAGATATGTCTTCAAACACACTGGCTGACTCCCCCCCACATATTTTCCCTATTCTAACTATGTTTGAGAAAAATAGACTTTAAAAAAAATAATGTCTTTTTCCTTTTCCTAATCCATGTGTTAGTCATAGGTTAAGGAAGCTTTGATTGTTACCATTCCAAAAATGTTTTATGTTCAAAATTCAGCTCTTAGAGACCTTCAGTTTTAGCCAATACTTTTAAATTTTATAAGTTATAATCTGAACTATTATAAATGAAAAGTGAAATTAAATTATGTTTTAATTCACTTCTCACCCTTTAGGACAATTTGTTTTTGCAGGCTATTTAGGATAGATAGAATTCCTCTTCCCAAATTTAGTACACTTCTTATATACAATGCTCATATGCCTGGCTTACCATCAACAGTTCTGGTTAATGTCTATTCTTCTGGCTTAGCTATTAACAGGGCTCCCATTTACTCTAAAAAATATCCTGGTTTGAGTGATAAGTCAAATGGTCAGAAGGTTTAGGGAATTTGAAATATAGCATAATAAAAAAGGGAAGATTCAAATGACCCTTTGTTGGCAGGAATATTTCCTTCTCAACTATATACAGATCTATCTAAACTTGTTTTAAAGAATATTGTGATATAGATAATGTAAGCCATAAAAGAATTACACTTTTTGATTTATTGATAGTACTTTGAAATTCCCATTAGTTGAGAAGTGGTTTATTTAATTCTGTTAGAAAATGGATTTAAGAAAAGTTTATGATGATAAAAATACAAAGTACTGTTCCTACTTATCTTCTCTTTTGAACCTAAAAATAATTATGTCATAAAGGTAGAACAGGTGCAGTTTTCATCTTTTCAGAGAAGTTGATAAATTAGGTGGCGTGACTAGCACTATATGTACAAACTGGTAGATAAGTTGACCCAAGATTCCAAAGTTTTCTGGACATGAGTCCTTTATCTATGATCTTTTCAGTACACTCTGCTATTTTTGAATAATAGACTCTATATGAAACTTACTCTGTGCTTTTCTGTTTTTAATTTAGAAAATAGTTTTGAGAAAATAACCAAATAAAGTTTCTGAAAAATTATTCAGAAATTATTATTACCTAAATGCTAATTTACAGTTCCAGTGCATTTTTCTATTTACTTCAGAAAGATTTACATGATATGAGTTTACTAAAAGGACTTTTAAATTTGATAGCAATTTAAGTCTCATTGAGAAAAAGGAAAATAAACAGGGTTCTCTTGGTCAGGGTAGGAGTGAAGCACTTTTATCTCAGTTTTTAAAGACTGTTTTGCAAAAACAATTTTATTTCTTGGCACATGTGTTCTTTCACTTGGCTTACAGTAGACGTGGACATTTGAAAGAGGAATATAAATTGATTTCTAATGGAATTAGTGAAAGTGTTTATTCTAGCTTTCCTAGCTAGATTTTTCATGTAGTAAGATTTTTCAATCTATTTGAAAACTAAATAGATTGAAGGGCCTTGAATTATGTTGTAACCTCAGAAGGGACCAGAGTAGGAAGTGCTCCAAAAAGCTGTAGCCTTGTTCTACAGTCATTGATGGCATATGGCCATATTCCCAGCCTGTGTTACTGTGTGAGTCCTGAGCTGAGAGGTGACCAGGATTTATGCTCTGGCCCTGCCTCAGGTTATTTGTATAATTCCTAGTCAAGTCTTACTTCCTCAACTGGAAAATGAGAATACTCATTCTTACTGTGTCCAAAAGGGTTGTTGTAAAAATGAGACATTATTTGTGAAACGTCTTAGAGAACACATCACAGAAGTTTGAAGCAGCTTGCCTATTGGGAACAGAGTGGTAGAAGGCTTTCTAGGCAGAAGGCATGTGCAAACGTTCTGCTATGGAAAATCGCTGAGTTGTGGAAACTGTAAGTGTACCATAATGTATTTATGTGGGCTTCCCAGGTGACGCTAGTGGTAAAGAATTTGCCTGCCAATGCCAGATATATGAGGGACACAGGTTGGGAAGATACCCTGGAGGAAGGCATGGCAACCCACTCCAGTATTCTTGCCTGGAGAATCCCTGTGACAGAGGAGCCTGGTGGGCTAAGTCCACAGGGTCACAAAGAGTCGGACACAACTGAAGCAACTTAGCATGCACGTGTGCAATGTATTTGTATAGGTTGATAGTGGGAAATCAGCAGCAGCTCCACCTAGTTTTTTGAATGAATTATAATTTTTAACTATAATCCTCTTTAAAGCAAGTAATTTAACCTATCTGTGCCTCAGTTGTTTATCAGTGATATGACAATCATAATGCATACCTTGGATATTTCACAGGATTGTTAAGGACTGAATGGTTATACGTGTTGTGCTGTGCTTCAGTCATGTCCAACTCTTGAAGACCCCATGGACTATAGCCTGCCAGGCTCCTCTGGCCATGGGGATTCTCCAGGCAAGAATACTGGAGTGGGTTGCCATGCCCTCCTCCAAGAGATTTTCCCAATCCAGGGATCAAACCCAGGTCTCCCACATTGCAGGCAGACTCTTTACTGACTGAGCCATCAGGGAAGCCTGACTGGTTATATGTAGGTATTTAGATACTATAAGAAACTGTTAATAATAGATAAATTTAAGAGCTGTGGCTAATCAAAAAGATGTTTCCAATTGCTAATGTTATGTAATTGTAGTGAAATTGTTGAATTGGTATGCAAATTGTGAGAGATTTATAACTATAGAAGGGATTAAATAATAATTTATTAAGTGGTATTACATATCTTACTTGATTCAAATGATTAAGTTTAAATAAGTCAGGTAGTTAAATAGTCAGGTAGTTATTATATTATTATTTCTGTTATATTCTAAGTGTTAAAGTGTTAGTCACTCGATCGTGACCGACTCTTTGAGACCATATGGACTGTAGCCCACCAGACTCCTCTGTCCATGGAATTCTCCAGGCAAGAATACTGAAGTGAATAGCCATTCTCTTCTCTAGGGGGTTTTTAACAACTGCCCAACTGCAGAATTGTAAGGAAAGGGGAAACTAATTTATTCATTTATTTCAGAAATTGATTGTTGTAAGGAATCATTTATTTAACAGAGATTTATGATCTATTCAGCTTCTTGGGAAAGGGAACATTGGGATCAAGTTGATTGTGATTTGAGCTAATTTAGTGAAGATCTGAGTACATTTGATAACTCCTTTTTAAAATAGTATCTGCTATTATTGGACTTTGTTCAGCAGTTTATGTTCCCACTTTTTCTTATTTCAATGCCTTCTTCAGTCTAGTTTCCCTTTTTCAGTTCAGTAGCTAATTTAACCACTTTCTAAGAAAGAGTTGTTTTTAAAAAATTCAGATAATTATTCTATTCTGACATAGTTCAAATTAAATGAAAAGAGGATATGATTTTAATCAGATTTCTTTTTCAATTGTACCTATTTCTTCCTCATTTTCTCTAAGCTAAGTTTCTATCCTTATGCAAACAAATATGGTATTTACTCAATTAGAGCATATAACTAGCTATTCAGTTTTCTATTTTTAATGAACTTGATTAGAGCCTTCATCTAACATATTTTTCAGAGCCATGCTCCAGGATCACATTAAATGTTATAATGAATTAGTTCTTGTAACCGGACCCTATTGAGAATAGTCCAAGACAAACTTGTAGTATTCAAAATTCTGTGTTTTACTACAGTAATAAGTGTTATTTGAGGATGCAAGGTTTATAGTTTTACCAATGTAGACTTAAACAATAGTCTTCAGATCAATGCTGGACATAAAAGTATTTATAGAGTACATACTAATTGTTCATTCTGTGACTGTTTGGCTCTTTAAAAACTGGCAGCCAAATTCAGGAAATGAAATGTAGTTTATTAGAAAATACCTTTCTCACAGAAGATCAGGTTTCCGTGCAGCTCAGGTTTTGTGGGAATGGATCAAATACATCAGACAAAAATAGGCTAAAGTTCCTCACTTTCCATTTGAAATTGCTATACTCATTTCTCAAACAATCCATTTTAGTTGTACAGTGTATTAGTTAAACATATATTGTTAAACTAACGAAAAAATAGTTTTACCATATTTATTCTGTAATGGATCTGGACTCCTCTTGGGCCCAGGTCGCTCCAGTCATGGCAGTGCCAGCAGTTTGTCCAGTCCAACCTGACAGCCCTCATCTGACTTCTGGTTTTAACATTTAGTATTAACATGTGGTTTGTTGTGGTACCAAAGGAACTGCTGAGAATTGAATTTACACTAATGTGTTTAATTTACACCTACTGGTGGAACTAGAATGACATGTCATTCATCTTAACAAGTAAAACTGTGGGAAAAGAGGTTGGTATTGTTGTGCTGAAATGGACTGAACAGCTTTTCATGCTGAATGGCCTATTGCCAGTTTCCAGGTCCAGGGTTCAGGTTCCTGGCCAATAGTCAGTTCCAGTGGTTGGTTCTATATTATAGTTAAAAGACATACTTGTTCCTGAGCAACATTTATCTCTTTTAACTTTCATCAAACGAGTTCTTGGACAGGTACTAGAGCAGAAGATAAGGGCTCACTGAACTTCTATGTAGATGTGTATTTACCATTCAGTACTTATTTGGGGGGCTTCCCAGTGGTGCAGTGGTAAAGAATCCACCTGCCATTGCAGGAGATGTAAGAGATGGAAGTTCGATCCTTAGGTGGGGAAGATCCTCTGGAGAAAGAAATGGTAACCCACTCTGTTACTCTTGCCTGGGAAATCCCATGAACAGAGGAGCCTGATGGGCTACAGTCCGTGGGGTCACAAAGAGTTGGGCACAGTTGAGGACTGAGCACACATGCACACTTATTATAATATATGATTGAAAATTGATCACAATATTAATATTTTCAAAAATGCAAATAATCCTTTGATCTCAGAGTGCATTTCAGCTACTTTCAGTTAGAAGACCTCCAAATGTAGACCTGTATGGATGGTCCTTGACTTAAGATGATTTGACCTTAATGATTTTTTGACTTTACAATGTTGTGAAAACCATATGCATTCAGTATAAGCCATAATTTTAATTCTGAATTTTGATCTTTTCCCCGAGTTAGCAATATGCAGCATGATGTTGTCTTTATGATGCTGGGCAGCTGTCTTGAGCCGCAGCTCCTATTCAACCATGTAATCATGAGGGTAAACAGTCGGTGGCCTTAAACCATTCCATACCCAGACCAACATTCTGTTTTTCTCTTTCAGTACAGTATTCAATCAATTATTTAAGATATTCAACACTATTATAAAATAGGCTTTGTGTTAGATGATTTTGCACACCTGTAGGCTATTTTAAGTATTTTGAGCATATTCAAGGTAGCCTAGGCTAAGCAATGATGTGTAGTAGGTTAGGTGTATTAAATGCATTAAAAAAAATTTTTTTTTAAATTATTTTCTGGCCACACCATGTAGCATGAGGGATCTTTGTTCCCCAACCAGGAATTGAACTTGTGTAGTGGAAGCAGAGTCTCAACCACTGGACTACCAGGGAAGTCCCTAAACGCATTTTTGACTTGTGATATTTTCAGTTTACAGTGGATTCATGGAGACTTAAGTTGACGAATCATCATAAGTTGAGGAAAATCTGTATATGTTAAATGTAAATTTTTTCCTCATCACAGAACTCTGTAATATTGCTCTATGTCCATGAATATTATACTGCAAGCTACAGAAAGTTATCAATCATTATTTCTTAATGTTATTAAAGTTATCAAAACCTTATTTCTTAATGTTTCAAGATTCATTTATTCATTTCAAGAAATTCATTCAGTTTAAACTATTTTCACGTTGGAAGTGTTTCTCATTCCTAATTTAAATCATTGTAGAGACAGATGCAGAACCTACAAGGGAATAGACTTAGGAGACAGAACTTTGAAAAAAAAATTTTCCATGTAAGTTGTATTTCCACTTTGTCAATAATACATAATTTCTAAGTTAATAGTTTTCTGATTATTTTTAAAACTATATGTCTTTAACATAATGAGCTATACCATTCTCTAATTCCCAGTTAGTTTTTGATGCATAGCAAGTTTGGTTGTTAGTCCTGTATTATTCAAATTAACTATTTATAGAGAAACATTTAAAAATTACGTGTGTGCTTTTCAATTGTTTAGAGTAATATCCACTTTGAATGTATGAAAACTAAATGGAAATTAAATGCTAATTTAATGAATAGTCATATAAGGTTAAATTGCTTATGGATGTAATAGTTTTAGTAAGAATGTATAGTTAGTGGGCTAAATTGGTGAAGTGGTTTTTTTGTTTTTAGGTATACACATGAGCTTTTCAGTTTAATGCATTTACCATGGATATAAATTTGAATTATATTGTTCCCATAAAGCTTATTTGTATAGCAGTTAAACATCTTTCAGGAAGTTAAAATTGATTGCAAAGGCCCAGTAAGATCAGTTTGTGTTATAAAGTAGATCTATTTGTTGATTTTAATATCAAGTCATAATCTCTTTCCTGTTCCTTCTTCACACATTGGAAGATGTGTCAATTGACCCAACTTCCATTAGATAAGCTTTTAAAATGTTTTATCATACTATTCTGAACTCCTTTCTGACTGATGAGATGAGATATCTCATTAGTGAACTTTGTTCATTGGCTCCATTTCCTAATCAGTTTATCAATCTGTGGCTAATTTAATATTATTTTTAGAACCTGTTGAATCCTATTGTATCTTACTTCTTACATCCAGTTTTGGACACACTCTTCCTATCATTATCTACTATCAAGGGAATGCAATATAATTTCATATTAACCTACAGTAAATTAATTCATCAGAGAATCTTTTGGAGGAAAAAACATACTCTATAGCCCTGAAGAAATAATTCAATCAGTAATAGAAAGCACAATCCTTAGAACACATAGAAATCCTTGGCCAGCTAATCTGATGTCGTGTTAAATGATATATATAAATAGATGTAAAATGCCTTTGAAGAACAGATACTAGGTACGAGTAAGGCATAATTTGCACTGTCTTTGTCACATCCTTCCTTTGGTAAACGGAGAAGGCAATGGCAACCCACTCCAGTACTCTTGCCTGGCAAATCCCATGGACAGAGGAGCTTGGTAAGGATGACTGAATTTTTTAAAATTATCCAAGCCTTTTAATCACATTGGTATATTGCTCTCAAAATACATTTAACAAAGGTGTCTTTGAAATGATTCTTTAATTGGGTTCAATTATATGGGTTTTTAATTTTTTAGATTTAACAAGATTAAAATATTAAATCTTAATATTTTCCAAGATTGCTGATTAAATTTTATCTCTGACAAAAATGTATATTCTAAGTTAAAGCTTTGACTTCTCTTACTCAAGGTATTTGTTGAAATTTATTATATATTCTATTAAAAAGGTGGGAAGAATATTGACTGCTATACCTACTATGTTCTAGAAACTCCCCTAGGTATTTACATACAATATCTCATTTGATTCTTCCAACTACTCTTAGAGAATGATTTCCATTTTCTTCATTTACAGATGGAGAAAAGAGAACTCAGCATTAAATAATTCCCAAGGGTAAACTAGTTTGTAGTAGAGTGAATATTCAAATCCATCTCAGTTTGGGCCAAAACCCCATATGTTTTTCAATATACTACCTTTTCTCTTGAGTATAAAGATAAGAAACAAAGTTTTTTCCAGAGTCCACTTGGACTGAACTAAATTTACCAAATTTAGAAACATCCCCCTGGTAAGATTTTACCTGTGAAAAGATAAAGAGCTTAGGAGAATTAACTTTTACCTTGAAGAATCAGAATTGAAAAATTTCAGCCTTTTTTTCTCGAGCTTTCTGTGGTCCTATTACCTTGGAATTCCTCAAGTTAAAAACACTTAAAGCATTTTTGAGCGCTGTGTACAAAGCGCTGTATTAAGATATCACCCTTTATATAACAGGTTCTATCATCTCTAAGATGGGTTTTGAGTCCTGTAATCCTGGGCTTCATCTACTTTTTGAAATGTTTTTGTCAGTTTTAACCAAATTTTAGAAGTACAACCTTCTTAGGCAAATCCTAAACTGTATCCATGTAAGAGTGACTAAAACAATACAAAAATACATATATACTCATACACATACTAAAAAAATAAACAGTTGAGACAGTATAAAGTAATAATAAGTTTTAAAATGACAGCAGTATCCACAAATAATCTGGATAAAGATGGAGTAATGTGAGATACTCATCAGTTTGATACAACATTTTGTGATGGCCTTATGAGATTAGGGTTTGAAGAGGTAGTCATCTTCCTTACCAATGGCAATCCCATAAATTTGGCCACTATACCAAAAAAAAGTTCAGGGGCAATAATTAAATAGATTAAAATACCAAAGCAAAGAGTTTCTTGGTTCAGCAGATACTCCTTAACATAACTTATACAATTTTACCTTTTTATGAATCTTTTAGAACACAGAGTAGATTTTATGTAGTATTCAGAAGAATCAATGTAGAGTGGTGAAAAAATATTAGTCTGAGCTGATATCAGGAAGCTGGGATGGTCTAGTACCACCTCTACCCTTAGACTATGTTATTCAGCTACATTTTGGGGCTTTTCATTCAACTAAAAAGTGAATTCATCAGTCATTTGGAAAGAGTCCTTCTAGCTCAGAAATGTCATGATTCTAAGGGCTTTTGATAGGAAACCCATGAATACATTCAGGAAAGAAGGAGGTTATAGGTGTTAAGAAAGCTAGCATGGTTGACAACAAGAGTCATTGTGTGAAACTGTATGGCCAGCAATAAAGATAAAGGAATGCATCCCCAGCTAGACTTAGAGAGTAAAAAGGTTATTAAATGACTAGAACAGTTTTTGACCTAGGCCCTCAGATAATGTAGGGCTATATAAAATATATGTGCATACACAGATTCCTAATTTGATTGATAAATCTGTATATCCTTAATTTTAATCAAAGTATCACACTGTATCAATATTTTAAAGTAATCAATTTATGGAAAATATATAAAAGTCATATTTAATAGGAAATCATATATTTGAAATTAAAATTCCATTAAAGTGAAAACTGCAGATCCCTCTCCAAAATGTAGCATTAGACTTGAAATTTTACCCACAAATTTTATATGAAATATATATCTACTTCCTAAATAGCTTTCCTCAAAACCATAAACATAAAAAATGCCTAGTAAATAAGCTGGAATCCCAAATTAAGTTTATCTTTAAAGAATAAGCTCTGTATTATAAATATAGTGAGATTTTAAAATTTTAAGTTACTAGGTATAATATATTTACCAGAAACAGTGTAAGTATACACTATTGACATATATCTATATTTAGCCTGAAAACTAATTTAAAAGAGAAAAATTCAATCAACTGAAATTTTTGATCCCTATTGTCTTCAAAAATTGTCATACTACAGTTTATGCTGAATAAAATTAATTTTTTGCTTTGCTGAATCAGCACATTCCTTTTGCAGATTCAACATTACATAGCTTTTTATAAATTCAGCTGAATATCAGAAGC
This sequence comes from Bubalus bubalis, assembly GCF_019923935.1. Taxonomy (NCBI): domain Eukaryota; kingdom Metazoa; phylum Chordata; class Mammalia; order Artiodactyla; family Bovidae; genus Bubalus; species Bubalus bubalis. The sequence continues at coordinate 28,503,277 of NC_059178.1, read as the reverse complement.
TTTACGCAGAATTGCCTTGGAGTAGGCAAGCATCGAAAAGGTTTCCCTGCAAAAACTGAATCTCATCTGAACATTTAAACACTTAAAAAAAAATTATTTAGTATCATCCTGAAGAAACTCTTATAGCCTTTGAATTTGAAAATAATGACAAAGTGAAGACTCTAAAGGGACAATGAAAAGAATGCATCAGTCTTGCTCAGTTCAAGGTGAGTCATATGATGATCTGCAGATAGTCTTTGAGAGGAAAGTATTTAGTATAAATCTATTTTTAAAAGTAATTTTTAATTCCACGATAAAGTTCGTATATCAGCTGTTATATTAAATTGCCCAGAAGATGTGTGCATTCAGTTCAATCTAATACTAATAACTAAGGAGTAGGTTGGTATGCCAACATAAATCTAAAGGGATTGGTAACTTTCATTTTAAATGACACAAATTACTAAAATAAATTAATTGGATCAGTGGAAAAGAGAGGTAAAAGAATTATTTTAAAAAATAAACTAAAAGAAGATCCAAATATTCTTTAACCTAAAAAGGTTTTCAGACCTAATAGGCATGACAAAACCTGTCTTCATTCCTTTCTATTCAGCTCAGCAAGGGCTTTTGAGCTCCAATAGTTAATCAGTTACCAGATTCCACAATCTTTGTTTTTCGCACTCCTCACTTGCTGTGAATTGTTCTTTTAATGTGCTGAGGATCACCAAGAAGAATAGCACTGTTTTTTTTTTTTTTTTAATGCCTTAAAAAGGCAGTTATTATTTTATCCACAATTAGATTTGCCATATAAAATGTTACCATATAGCAACAGCCTGTAAAACATAATAGTATATTATCAAAGGAGTAGATGGCTTAAGATGAATCATTACATTAATAGGTGAAATATATTTAGCAAAATTATTCAACCGAGCTTTCTTAATGACCATAGCCATGCATGACTTACCAAAAAAGTATAGAAAATGTATTATATGGCAAGTAATCTTTATTCAAACAAATCAATGAAAATATATGTATGCAAGTACTATAAAACAATATTTAAGCAAATTTATATAAAAGGTACAATGCAGGTATTACCATGTTAAAAAGATATCATCTTAAACTTAATTTCTTAACCTTCTAAAAGTGCATAGAAAATTGAGAAAGATAAAAAAATATATTAACTTACCCTTCAATTTATTTAGAAAACTTCTGCTCTTGGTCAAAAGCAGAAGGTGTTTCACTGCGGACTTTCCCTGAAGCTATGAACTTACACAGTAATCAGTGGGAGACACCTCTCTGGACCATGCTAGAGTTTGCTAGACACCACTGCTGTGTGGAAGAGTTCTGCTGCATCTAAGCTATATAAGGTGTGCAATGGATAACCTAATATGCCTTTCATTTAACTGGCTGGGCAGGTTTCTGCCGTCTGTGGAACATGGAATCAAACCAGAATATGTTGGCACAACAGCCCAGTCAGACCGGTTCTTCTGTAGATCCAGAACCCGTCCAACCAGTCTGCATCAAAGGCTAGCCCAACAAGCTGCAGCGGCTCAGCTCTGCTAAGCTCGTACAGGTGAGTTATCCCCACCTCCCGTCAACTCCCAACACACTGCTCAGAATGTTGTAGCCTGCAGCAAAATAATTCAGAGTTCCAGTGGGAGGGGAAGATCTGTGTCAGGTACAGCAACAGTCCATTGTTACAAACCTCTCATTGTAGATAACTTGAGTATATCTCATCCTCAGAGGTAGGTAATCCTTTTTAAAAATTCACTTCAAGACTAAAGCCTCTAGAAAGAGATTACAATGAAGAAGAATCCATAATGCCTGACCTTTCCACTTGGTCTAGCTCAGCCTTGAGGGGTTGTTTATATTCCTCAGGAGGGCAGTGGCCCTGAGAGTTTGAAGGAAGCATTTCTAGAGGGAGGAAAACAAGATATGGGTGGACCAAACATTTGCTTGGGGTGTTATCTTCCTTGTACTCAAAGATCCTCATACCATTCCAGTCTAAAATTGGAAAAAATCCTATTCTACATACTAGGACAACTTAGAGAGGTTTTACTTTGGATAGTCAACAGTTGAATGCAAATTCTTGATAACTACTATGTGCCAGACTGTGCCAGGTACAGGGTTGCAATGGTGAAAAAGGACAAATTTGGTAAGAGATGGGGAAAATGTCCAGGTTCCCAGTGAAGCTTGTCTGTTAGTCTTTTGGATGGAAGAAGTGAGCAACACTCACTTCTAAGATCACAAGATCACGTGTTATTTTTAACTTTTCATGGGCTTCCCCAGTGGCTCAGTGGTAAATCTGCTTGCAGTGCAGGAGATGCGGGTTCAATCCCTGGGTCAGGAAGATCCCCTAGAAAAGGAAATGGCAATCAACTCTAATATTCTTGCCAGGAAAATTTCATGGACAGAGGAGCCTGGTGGGCTACAGTCCATGGGGTCACAAAGAATCAGATACAACTTAGTGACTAAACAATAACAACATAACCAATAAACAATGTGATAGTTTCAGGTGGACAGCAGTGTGACTCAGCCATACATATACATGTATCCATTCTCCCCCAAATTCCCCTCCCATCCAAGCTGCCACAGAATGTTGAGCAGAATTCCCTGCGCTATACAGTAGGTCTTTGTTAGTTATCCATTTTAAATACAGCAGTGGGTACATGTCCATCCCAAACTCCCTAGCTATCCCATCCCTTCACTCTTCCACCCTAGTAACTATAAGTTTGTTCTGAGTCTGTTTCTATTTTGTAATTAAGTTCATTTGTACACGAGATCACATTTTGACAGAAATTAGTTTGTATTAAGGGAGATCATGTGAGATTTGTTCTTACTCTTTCATAATACTTACACATTTAGAAATAGTTTTTCCTATCTACTGATGGAGTGATTCTATGACATTCCTGCTAAAGTATAATCTGAAGTTTATTCTGGACCGTACCACCACTTACTTACTTAAGTCTTCTCTGGTGGCTCAGACAGTAAAGAATCTGCTTGTGATGCAGGAGACCTGGGTTTGATTCCTGGGTTGGGAAGATCCCCTGGAGAAGGGAATGGCAACCTACTCTAGTATTCTTGCCTGGAGAATCCCATGGACAGAGGATCCTGGCAGGCTACAGCCCATGGGGTTCCAAAGAACAGGACACGACTGAGCAACTAACACTTACTTACACCTCCAGGGAGTCTGATAAGTAGAGATTTACCAAAGTAGTTACAGTGATCCTGCTACAGTTGTTTTAGGGATATAGGCTCAGCCTCCATTGCTCAGCTTCTTTATATTGTTGTACCTAATTAAATAGATTAGATATTAATCACAAGTTGCCATATTCATCTTTATATTTCTGGTGTCTAGCACAGATGCTTAGAAAGTGTTTAATAAATGCTTGTTCAGTAAATATGTACTCAGGGGCAACATTGCTAGATCCTAGGGGGAATCACAATTAGTGCTATGTGAATCAAACTGCATTAAGTAGAATAATTAGAATAATTAAGATAGGAACAAAGAAAAGGGAGCCAGTGTGACTGAGTATGGGAAAGACTTCACAAAGGAGATTGGTTTAGAGACTTTCCTTTTTAATCATGACCAAAGATTGCTATCTGCAGGATAACCAAAGGTTGAAGGAACAATAAAAAGAATGCCTTTGATATAGCAACAAAAGTTGTAGATACCTGAGCACACCATGACCTCAAAACTTTGTAATAAGGTTATTTTCTGTTGCAGGGGTCAGCAAATTTTTCTGTAAAGGATTAGAGATGAAATATTTTGGGGTTTGTGGGACAGATCGTGTCTGTTTTAGCTATTCAAATCTAACATTGTAGCTCAGAAGCAGATATAAAGGGTAGTCAATGAATGAGGATGGCTGTGTTCCAATAAAATTTTATAAACAAATAGCAGGCTGGATCTGACCCCTGCTCTAGAGTGTAACTTGTGAAAATTAGCAAGATTGCATAATTGGTTAGGAAAATAGGCTTGTAAGTCAAAAAGACTTGGATTCCATCCCAATTCTTTTCCATATTAGCTTTGTCACCTAAACCAGGAAACCCTTTTATTTATAATATGTGAATGAAAGCGGCAGTAACTAGCCCTTAGGGTTACTGTTAAGTTCAAATAATATAATTCATGTGAGGCTTTATCCAAAAATTTAGTACACAGTGTGTGAGTGCACGTGTGCGTGCTCAGTCATATCTGACTCTTTACTTAGTATACAGTGAGGATCCAATAAAAGTCAGCTAAAAATAAGACCAGTTAAACATGGTAGTTGAACATGGATGTTTATTTCCATTATTTCATAAAATTTGATAAAATGATAGTAAAGAATCAAAACAGCATGAACTCAGACTTCCCTGGTGGTGCAGTGGATAAGTATCTTCCAGCCAATGCAGGGGACACAGGTTTGAGCCCTGGTCTGGGAAGATTCCACGTGCCACAGAGAAACTAAGCCTGTGCACCGCAACTACTGAGCCCTCGCGCCTAGAACCTGTGCTCCACAACAAGAGAAGCCACCGCAATGAGAAGCCCGAACGCTGCAATGAAGAGTTGCCCCTGCTCGCCTCAACTAGAGAAAGCCTATGCAAATATCCCAACAAAGACAGACCCAGGGCAGTAGAAAAAAAACACCACACATAGAAAAGCAGCATAAACTCTTAAGGATCAAGAAGAATGAGAGAAGTAACAGGCAAGAAGTGTCCATAAATTTTGAATGAAGGAATGAAGATGAGTGGTCATTGATATAATAGGATAGAGAAAGAGGAAGTCTACTTGCAATAATAAAAGCAAGTCCGTCTCCTCTGCAAAATCGTGGAAACCTTCAGGAATTGGAGGTACAGGTACTTCTAAACAGTTTGGGGTATAGGTGGTGGGGGGCACACTCCAAATGGAGGATTAGTTGAAAATATACTTAAAGAACAGTTTGCTCCCTAGATCCCTTCCCAGTCCAGAAGCCTGGAGACTGCCCCTCTTCAACCTTGATGAACAATAGGCGGCATTTGTTGAATCATGCTGGAAGAGATTGTCTCAGGTTGGTTTTGGACTTAAGAGTAGCAGACAGAGCTGAGGGTGAATGGTAATGAGATTGTATCTGTTTCCTATGGCTGCTGTAACAAATTGCCAGAAATTTAGTGGTTTAAATGGACCCAAATTTATTATCTTATAATGCTGGGGGTTGGAAGTCCACAATGGGTCTCACTGGGTTGAAGTCAGCAGGGTTGACATTCTAAGGTATAGTGAGTCAGCGAGGTTGAGTTCTCTTCTGGAGGCTCCAGGGGAGAATCTGTTTTCTTGTCTTCTCCAACTCCTAAAGGCTGCCTGTGCTTTTGGTTCATGGCCTTTTTCTATCTTCAAAGTTAGCAATGGCCAGTCCAGTCTTTCTTACATTGCATCATTCTGACATTTGTTCTGCTGCCTTCCTCTTTCATGTTTAAATCCAATTGTATATTCTGGTGTATTCTCCCCATTTTAAGGTAAACTGATTATCAATCTTAATTTCATCTGCAATCTTAATTCTCCTCTACTGTGTGATAGAACATATTCACAGGTTCCAGGATGAGGATGTGGACATCTTTGAGAGACCATTTTTCTGCCTCCCTTAGAGATTAGGTCAAAGTTTCTCTATTGAGTGGTGAGATGCCCAGATCCATTCCTCCGCTTGGCTTCTGAATGCTGATGACCAGGTTCATGTTCCTCACTCCGAAAGCAGAAAACTGGAGAATTTCCCTCCAAAAATCAAAACTCTCATCACCCTAGATCAGATCAGATCAGATCCGTCGCTCAGTCGTGTCCGACTCTTTGCGACCCCATGAATCGCAGCACTCCAGGCCTCCCTGTCCATCACCAACTCCCGGAGTTCACTCAGACTCACATCCATTGAGTCAGTGATGCCATCCAGCCATCTCATCCTCTGTCATCCCCTTCTCCTCTTGCCCCCAATCCCTCCCAGCATCAGAGTCTTTTCCAATGAGTCAACTCTTCGCATGAGGTGGCCAAAGTACTGGAGTTTCAGCTTTAGCATCATTCCTTCCAAAGAAATCCCAGGGCTGATCTCCTTCAGAATGGACTGGTTGGATCTCCTTGCAGTCCAAGAGACTCTCAAGAGTCTTCTCCAACACCACAGTTCAAAAGCATCAAGTCTTCGGGGCTCAGCCTTCTTCACAGTCCAACTCTCACATCCATACATGACCACAGGAAAAACCATAGCCTTGACTAGATGAACCTTTGTTGGCAAAGTCATGTCTCTGCTTTTGAATATGCTATCTAGGTTGGTCATAACTTTCCTTCCAAGGAGTAAGCGTCTTTTAATTTCATGGCTGCAGTCACCATCTGCAGTGATTTTGGAGTCCAGAAAAATAAAGTTTGACACTGTTTCCACTGTTTCCCCATCTATTTCCCATGAAGTCATGGGACCGGATGCCATGATCTTCGTTTTCTGAATGTTGAGCTTTAAGCCAACTTTTTCACTCTCCTCTTTCACTTTCATCAAGAGGCTTTTGAGTTCCTCTTCACTTTCTGCCATAAGGGAGGTGTCATCTGCATATCTGAGGTTATTGATATTTCTCCCAGCAATCTTGATTCCAGCTCGTGTTTCGTCCAGTCCAGAGTTTCTCATGATGTACTCTGCATAGAAGTTAAATAAACAGGTGACAATATACAGCCTTGATGTACTCCTTTTTCTATTTGGAACCAATCTGTTGTTCCATGTCCAGTTCTAACTGTTGCTTCCTGACCTGCATACAAATTTCTCAAGAGGCAGGTCAAGTGGTCTGGTATTCCCATCTCTTTCAGAATTTTCCACAGTTTATTGTGATCCACACAGTCAAGGGTTTTGGCATAGTCAATAAAGCAGAAATAGATGTTTTCCTGGAACTCTCTTGCTTTTTCCATGATCCAGCAGATGTTGGCAATTTGATCTCTGGTTCCTCCGCTTTTTCTAAAACCAGCTTGAACATCAGGAAGTTCACGGTTCACATATTGCTGAAGCCTGGCTTGGAGAATTTTGAGCATTATTTTACTAGCGTGTGAGATGAGTGCAATTGTGCGGTAGTTTGAGCATTCTTTGGCATTGCCTTTCTTTGGGATTGGAATGAAAACTGACCTTTTCCAGTCCTGTGGCCACTGCTGAGTTTTCCAAATTTGCTGGCATATTGAGTGCAGCACTTTCACAGCATCATCTTTCAGGATTTGGAATAGCTGAACTGGAATTCTATCACCTCCACTAGCTTTGTTCATAGTGATGCTTTCTAAGGCCCACTTGACTTCACATTCCAGGATGTCTGGCTCTAGGTCAGTGATCACACCATCGTGATTATCTGGGTCGTGAAGATCTTTTTTGTACAGTTCTTCTGTGTATTCTTGCCTAAGAATTCATCACCCTAAGCCAGGGGTCATTAACCTGGGATGATCTTGCCCCCAAGTGCCATTTGGCAATATCTGGAGAAATTTGTTATTGTCAACAACAGGGGACGTAGGGGAGGTGTATGATACTGGCATCTATCTGATGGGGGCCAGGGATGCTACTAAACATCTTACAATGCACAGGACAGCATATCCTCCACCTCCCTCACTACCTCCTCACGTGATTATCTGATCCAAAATGTCAGTGGTGCCAAAGGTGAGAAACTCTACTCTAATGTTAAGCCTACCAGTCAACAGCACCCTAATATAAACAAGTAAGTCCTGCCTTGGCACACAGATTTGCAAATCAGCATTTTTGTGCCTCATTCTAAGATATAGAGAGTATCTAACAGGAAGGAGACAAAAAGAAACCTGTAGATAAAAAGAACTTACAGAAAATAGTCAATGTAGGGAATAGAATAGTAATAATTTTAAATATCTACTATATTAATTTCTTCAAAGAAATAAGAGGAGATATTGATTACATGAAATAAGAACAGAAATCTTATCTAAAAGTAGAACTTCTGGAGGATAAAAAAGAGATATTGGATGACCTAGAGGAGTCAGTTGATGGGGGTGGGAGGGAGGCTCACAAAGGAGGGGGTATATAAACATACAGCTGGTTCACATTGTTGTACAACAGAAACTAACACAACATTGTAAAACAATTATGATCCAGTTAAAAAAAAATAATAGACTGCTAAAAAAGAGATACTGGAAAGTAAAAATATGATGGCAGAAATTAAGTCCACATGAGTTGGAAGATACAGTTAAGGAAATCTACCAGAAAGTAAAATTAAGAAGGTACTGAAAGATGTGTCACAAAATAAGAATAAATTGGAAAAAGTGAAAATATGGAATCTGGAAGTAGCTCCATTTCTTCTCTTTGCTTAAAGTTCAACATGGCCAACTACCAGTTCTAAGACCACAGCACACTAGTAAGTTTGAAGTGTGAAGGTTCCATGACTTTCACTTCAAATTCACATTGCCTATGATTGAGGGAAGAAAAGGGAAGAGGGCCAGAGGGAGAGAGACAGACAGAGAGAGGGAGGGAGAAGAGGAGAGAAAGAGATCTGAGGATTAGTGTTCGGTTATAGATTTAAATGTAAAAGATTTCTTTAAATGCAAGTAGTCACTTTACATTTTACGAAGGGTTAATATTCACAGATCATAAAATGAGGAAAGCAGACAAACTGGTACAAGTACAAACCTGCACCTGCAGAAAAAGTTTGCACAAACATTCATATCTGCCAATATTCATAAGTAAAGGCTTGCAACATACTATTCAACAGCTAGTAAAACCTGATCACAGTGAAATTAAGAGCATGTTTTACTTGTATAAGACCAAATCAGGAAACCCGATTTTGAAACTTGCCTCAATTGTCCTTAGAGTATGGAAACATGGGTTAGTTATTTATTTCACATCCTGAGCCTCAGTTGCTTTGTTTATTAAAAGAGCGAGTTTGATTGGATATATTCTAGGTATCTATTCAACTCAACACTTTTATTCTAAAGTTCTTTGGGGCAAGTGAACAATCCACAAAGTGTGAGAGCAAAAGCAAGATAGACCGATCAAGGAGACATTTTACAGAAGAGCAATTTAAAAATGCAGTTTAATTTTAGGATGTTTTCTCCAAACGTTGACACTTAAGTATGTACTCACGTACAAGTGATTTATTAGAAATGTGCTCCGATATGAAGCTAGTTGGGGAGACAGGAAGGCAGGACCAGAAAGGAGAATAAGAAAAGCAAGTGTATGATTTCAGCATCAGCCTGGGCCCAGGGAATTCTGTAGCATAAATTGTAAAGAAAGAGTTTATCCTACCTAGAGGCAAAGGAACAGGCTTTCATACCCCTGAACCAGTCACTGGGTCCTGGGTGCTCCAGAAATTTGTAGACTTCCAGGCACTTTTATTTCTCCACTAGAAGTGGTTCTAGTAACCTGAGAATATGCCTTTGAAGAAGGTTGTAGGTGCTATAACATTAAAAGTGAAGGATTAAGATTTCTGCTTCCAACCAAGATGGAGTTATAGGAATCAGAATTACCCTTACCATCTAAAATAAAAAAAAGAGGTAAAATGTATAAAACAATGGTTTTCAAGACATTGTACATCAGTCAACAGAAAACAGCTATCTCTGGAGAGAGAGTAAACAAATGAGTCCCACAATCATTCCAGCTCAAAGAATAACTCAAAAGGGAACTTATAAAATCATAAAGCAAATGAAAATGGAAACACAGAATACCAAAATTTACAGGACGTGGTAAAAGGAGTTCTACGAGGGAAGTTTATAGGGACAAACACTTATATTAAGGAAAAAGAAAAAGCTCAAATAAAACAACCTAACTTTATATATTAAGGAACTATAAAAAGCCCAAAGTTAACAAAAGGAAGAAAATAATAAATATCAAAGCAGGAATAAAGCAAATAGAAACTAAAAGGTCAATATAAAAGATCAATGAAACTAGGAGCTATTTTTTCTTAAGATTAAAAAAAATTGACTGACCCTTAGCTAGACTAAGAAAAGAAGAGACCACTCAAAATCAGAAGTGAAAAAGGAAACATTAAAACTAACAAATCCTAAGAATCATTAAGAAACTACCATGGGACTTCCTTGGTGGTCCAGTGGTTAAGAATCCACCTTGCAATTCAGGGTACATGGGTTTGATCCCTGGTCCGGGAAGATCCCACATTCCCTGGAGAAGGAAATGGCAACCCACCCCAGTAGTCTTGCCTTTAGAATCCCATGGACAAAGGAGCGTGGCCTGCTGCAATCCACTGAGTCGCAAAGAGTTGACCACGACTTAGCAACTGGGCAACAGCGACAACAAAGTGTCAGTCTTCCAACTTCGTTCTCCTTCGATGTTGTATTGGGACTATAAATTTTTCATAATCACAACTAATATTTTAGGATGTTTGCCATTTCTAAGCAATTTTTATATAGTAACTCAGTAATTAACATAAAACATTTTAAATTAGTCATTATTTGGAGTGCCTCACTGGTGGCTCAGATAGTAAAGAATCTGCCTGCAATGCAGGAGACCTGGGTTTGATCCCCGGATTGGGAAGATCCCCTGGAGAAGGGAATGGCAACCAACTCCAGTATTCTTCCCCGGGAAATCCCATGGACAGAGGAACCTGGCAGGCTACAGTCCACAGGGTCACAAAGAGTCGGACACAACTGAACTGACTTAGCATGCAAACATGTTACTTAGAATGAGGAAATAGAGAAATTTGGCAGCTTATTGCCAGAATGCATGTGTTTAATCATTACACTTTACTGCCTTAGAGGTGAACTAGATTTTGGTCCTCAAATTGATTTTTCTATTATTTAGCTACTTTTATTTATATTTGTTATTGTTAAGGAGATAATTACTTTTAAAGTTCCTTTCAATAACATACCTTCTTTTTTTCTGCCACTCAATTAGTAGGAATGAAAGGCTTTATATTCACCCCCTTCAAAAAAAAAAAAAGTCTCTTCTACTGCTTACATGCTATTTATTCTGTGTTAGTATTTCCCAAACATATTTGACCTCAGAATACTTTTTTTATAGCATACTATCATACTTGTTAACCTCCTACCCACCACTGTGTGAAGTAGTCTGTGGGGCACTAGTTTGGAAAAATGAGACAGCACCATTACTCGTTGTATTGCTGTAACATCAAATATTCTCCCTGGAATAGCAGCAGGCATGATTTAAATCTCCCATGATTACCTACCTGGTTTTGCTGTATATTTTTCATGGCCCTAAGATTTTACAGATCTTAGTTAAAATTCTTTTGTTGTAAGTGAAACTAACTAGAGATACTTTAAGCCAAAAAAAAAAAAAAAAAGCAGAGATTTATTTTGAGGTTATAAAGGTATCCTAAGAAGAATAAAGAAACGTAGGTATTTCAAAAGCAGGGAGTCAGTCTGGTCAAATGAGGAATTTGAACCAGGAAATAGAAAGCCTCATGACTCTCATTTTCTCCCTCTTTGGAGCACATGATCTTTCATTTCTTCACTTATCTGCCTCATTTTTCTTTCTTCGCAGATCCAAATGTCAGCTAGAGTATCCCAGGATCTGAGATTTAGATACTGTTGGCATGAACCACATTCCGCACCAGTGGAGACTCTGGAGGCCTCCATGTGACTTCTATCGATTTCTGAGTGAGGGGCAGTGAGATAAGGGGCTGGGGAATGTCAGACTGATGCTCTCCTGGTCACCCCTGGCTCTGGGCCCCTGTTTCCACATGTCATAGACTCTGTTGAAGACTGGGGGGTGGCTTACATCACAGCAATATCATCAGTACTGTTTGCTCAGAATACCTACCTTGAACCACTCCTGCAGAAATTTCCTTTGGCCCTTCACTCACCATAGTCCTTCCACTTCAAACTTCCGCTGCTGAATTCTTTCTCCATCTCTTTTCAGGAGGCAGTAATTTTTTCTGATGTCAGGCCTAGTAGCTTTACTATTTCTTTTGTTTCTGTCTCTTCTGATAGTTACTCCCTCAGGGTTCTTAAAAAACATGTATTTGTTTGGCTGTGTCGGGTCCCAGTTGCAGCCGACACATTCCGTCTTGCAGGATCTTTGGTTGTGGACTGCCTAGTTGTGGTGTGTGGGTTCAGTAGTTGTGGTGTGTGGGCTTAGTTGCTCTGGGGGCACATAGCATCTTAGTGCCCGAACTAGGGATCCCCTACACTGCAAGGTGGATTCTTAACCAATGGACCACCAGGGAAGTTCCAGGGTTTTATGCTCTGTCCTAAGCCACTCAAACAAAGACACATTCCTTTATGGTTTTATTAGTTTGCTAGGATGAGATGGTGAGAGAGCATCACCGACTCAATGGGCATGAATCTGAGCAAGCTCCAGGAGACAGTGAAGGACAGGGGAGCCTGGTGGGCCACAGTCCATGGGGTCACAAAGAGTTGGATACAGCTTAGCGACTGAACAAGGGCTGCCATAATAGATAGCACAGACTAGGTGAGTTAAAAAACAGACATTTCTATTCTCAGTCTGTAGGCAGGCTTGGTTTCTTCTGAGGGCCATGAGGGAAGAATCTGTTCCAGGACTCTCTCCTTTGCTAGTAGATGGATATCTTCTCCCCACACCTTCCTTTTGTACGTATCTCTTTCCATATTTCGTGGTTTTATGAGGACACCCATAATATTGGATTAGGGCCCACCCTAATGACTTCATTTTAACTTAACTGCTTTTTTAAAGATCTGTCTCCAAATACAGTTACATTCTGAGGTACAGAGAATTATGATTTCAACACACGAGTTTGAGCTCGTGGGGTAGGGGACTCAAATCAGCTCATAGCACTGGTATTTGTCTCTAAAATAGTATAATTTCTACCTTTGTTACTTTTGCTTCTTAGCATTTATTGGGGGGAAAAAGTCCTGCTTATAGGAAGTCAGTTTAAACAACAGCTTTATCTGATTGGAATTGGGTTCCAATTCTAAATCCCGAGGATCAGATTGACAGAATTGAGATTATGAACATATCCATCCATGATCAGTCAGCATTGACCAGCATGAGATTATTTAGTACAAATCAGGCTGATGGGGCCCATCGTGGGTGACCAGAGACCAATGAGACCAGCAAAGTGAGAATAGTTAGGAGCCAGAGGAGCCTGGTACACTGCAGTCCATGGGGTCGCTAAGAGTCGGACACAACTGAGCGACTTCACTTTCACTTTTCACTTTCATGCGTTGGAGAAGGAAATGGCAACCCACTCCAGTGTTCCTGCCTGGAGAATCCCAGGGACGGGGAAGCCTGGTGGGCTGCTGTCTATGGGGTCGCACAGAGTCGGACATGACTGAAGTGACTTAGCAGCAGCAGCAGCAGCAGACAGTCTCCTTAAACATTATCTACCATTAAACAAGTCAATCCTAAAAGAAATCAACCCTGGATATTCATTGGAAGGACTGACACTGAAGCTGGAGCTCCAATACTTTAGCCACCTGATGTGAAGAGCTGACTCATTGGAAAAGACTATGATGCTGGGGAAGATTGAAGGCCAGGGGGACTTCCCTGGTGGTCCAAAATCTGCCTTCCAATGCAGGGGGTGTGGGTTCTATCTCTGGTTGGGAAGCTAAGATTTCACATGCCTTGCAGCCAAAAAACCAAAACACAGAACAGAAGCAATATTGTAACACATTCAATAAAGTCTTAAAAATTTAAAAAACACAAGATATAAGAGATGTGAAAACATTGCCTACCTGAATGACTGTGGTTTGTGGCAAAGACTGAAGGCAAACGGAGAAGGAGGTGGCAGAGGATAAAGTGGTTAGATAGCATCATGGACTTAATGGACGTGAATTTGAGCAAATTCCAGGAGACAGTGGAGGAGAGAGGAACCTGGTGTGCTTCTGTCCACAGGGTTGCAAAGAGTCAGACATGATTTAGAGACTGAACAACAACAAAACCATTAAAAACCAGCATAAATAGTGTAAATTAAAATGTACTTAGAATTGAAAAGGGCAATATTGTATATGTTCCAATTTTTATGACTAAAACTAACTTAAATAATAGAACAAACCCTTGAGAATTTATTAGTGAGAACATTTTATGATTGATCAAGACTTAAAAGAGAAAGAATGTGAACTGGGTATTTTATATCTGTATTTAATGTTGATGTAATTGGTGTACTTAAACTTCTAATGTGAAGTCATGAAACTACAAAGCAAGATGAACTTATGGCTAAATATTGCAACTTGGTTTGTACAAAATTACCTAAGTACTACATAGGTGCTAATGAATTCTCCAACTTGAGGAGACATGCAATGAAAATTGCATCACTGTGGTTCTAAATGCTGCTGTAAGCAGTGATTTTTTTTTTCCACCCATAGTTTTTTCCTTTAAATTGCTACCTTGTGCCAAATTAAGAGATATGAATTTGCAAATAGCTTCACTTTACGTGCCAGCAGTAATTACTAGACTCACCAAGGAAAGGTAACCTCAGCCACCTTTATAAAAGTTCATATATCATATATATATTTTTTTTTTACTTTATGCCTGTGTATTTTTTGCTGTGACACATATTAGAAAGAGATTTCCAACGTCTGAGAGTGTATTGACCAAGTGTCTTTACTGCCAGAGAAGTTATAATTAGTTTGGAAACATGGCTGGAGGTAACATTTCTAAGCAGCACCATGCTTTTATTTCTGGCTTAGACGGCAGTGGCAAACTTCTCTCTTCCTACGACTTCAGGTCCTTCCTCCTTGGCCTTATAGTGCAGTTGTTAGGAATCTGGGCTTCAAAATGAGAAAGGCTTGGGTTCAAATCCCTGTTCAACCCTGTGTTAGTTGTTTAATTCTTAGGTAAATTATTGGGCTTCTGAGATTAGTCACATCACCCATGAAGAGGGATAATAAGATTATTAAAAAGCTTAAATGGGATATTTGCAATGTGTTTAGCAAGAGTCTGGCATGAGGTCAATGTTTTAAAAGTAGTAGCAAGTGTTACAAATAATACTAATTATTATTTTCAGTGCTAGTCCTGGGGAAACAAAGATGCATGAAGCACAGTCCCCATCTTGAAGGAACACAGACCAACAGAGTTGGAGACTCTGAAAGTATCAGTGTAAATGTATCTTTATATAGGGAAGGTGTTTGGTACTTGACAGTTGGTTCTTAGTTTTCCCATTAAGGCTACATGATTATTTTTAAAAGCACCTGTAAATAAAGTTTATTCTTATCTTTAGATTTTAAGAACTTTATCCCAAGAGTAAATTATTGTAAATGACTCATTAGAACTATAGGTGTTGTCCTTCTTTGCCCTGTTCCGAGATCTGTCCCAGCCGCACAGGCTGTCAGGCTCTTTCCTAGGTACCAGGGAGAGGATGGCCAGGTGGGTATCAAAATAATGAACCATATAAACTTAAAAGATTGGCTCTGGTCCCAGCTTTGGAAGTTGAGCTAGAATGTGAGAAGGAAGCTCAGGCAACCTATCTAGAATTGAGGCAAAGACAAACAGATGTCAGATTGTTCAGTTGGTACCCAACGCCAGACTTCCTCCAGGCACCTTGTGGGAAGAGGGAATAGAGAAACTTAGGAAATCAATGGATCTTTCTGAGACTGAAGCTCCAATACTTCTGCCACCTGAGGTGAAGAGCTGACTCATTGGAGAGGACCCTGATTCTGGGAAAGACTGAAGGCAGGGGGACGACAGAGGATGAGATGGTTGGACGGCATCACTGACTCAATGGACATGAGTTTGAGCAAGCTCTGGGAGATGGTGAAGCACAGGGTGTGCTGCAGTCACAAAGAGTCGGACATGACTGAGCAACTGAACAACAACAAAGGATCTTTGAAAGCTTCTAATGAATCTAATGTGGGAGTAGGGTAGGGTAAGAGAGCTGGAGAGAATGGTGCTAGCACAGTGGTCTCTAAACCTTTCTGATTGTTGATCTTTGTTGTTGCTGTTCAGCCACTGAGTTGTGCCTGACTCTTTGCGACCGCATGGATTGTAGCATGCCAGACTTCCCTGTCCTTTACCATCTCCCAGAGTCTGTTCAAGTTCATGGCCATCAAGTCGGTGATGCCATCCAACCATCTCATCCTTTGTTGCCCCCTTCTCCTCTTGCCTTCAATTTTTTCCACCATCAGAGTCTTTATTTATTCATAAACTATATACATGTAGCTGTATTACTAGTAAAATCTCAGTGCATAATAAAATTCATTGTTAATGATAATTGGAATTATTTAAATAATTGAAGAAGTAATTTAAAAATTATTTTGGCTGGCCTCTTGCGAGATTTGATTATACTGTTTTGTTTTTAAATGAAGGTAGGACTGGAAAAGGTCAGTTTTCATTCCAATCCCAAAAAAGGCAATGCCAAAGAGTGCTCAAACTACTGCACAATTGCACTCATCTCACACTCTAGGAAAGTAATGCTCAAAATTCTCCAAGCCAGGCTTCAGCAATATGTGAACCGTGAACTTCCTGATGTTCAAGCTGGTTTTAGAAAAGGAAGAGGAACCAGAGATCAAATTGCCAACATCCGCTGGATCATGGAAAAAGCAAGAGAGTTCCAGAAAAACATCTATTTCTGCTTTACTGACTATGCCAAAGCCTTTGACTGTGTGGATCACAATAAACTGGAAAATTCGGAAAGAGATGGAAACACCAGACCACCTGATCTGCCTCTTGAGAAATCTGTATGCAGGTCAGGAAGCAACAGTTAGAACTGGACATGGAACAACAGACTGGTTCCAAATAGGAAAAGGAGTTCGTCAAGGCTGTATATTGTCACCCTGTTTATTTAACTTATATGCAGAGTACATCATGAGAAATGCTGGACTGGAAGAAGCACAAGCTGGAATCAAGATTGCCGGGAGAAATATCAATAACCTCAGATATTGCAGATGACACCACCCTTATGGCAGAAAGTGAAGAGGAACTCAAAAGCCTCTTGATGAAAGTGAAAGAGGAGGGTGAAAAAGTTGGCTTAAAGCTCAACATTCAGAAAATGAAGATCATGGCATCCGGTCCCATCACTTCATGGGAAATAGATGGGGAAACAGTGTCAGACTTTATTTTTCTGGGCTCCAAAATCACTGCAGATGGTGACTGCAGCCATGAAATTAAGACGCTTACTCCTTGGAAGGAAAGTTATGACCAACCTAGATAGCATATTCAAAAGCAGAGACATTACTTTGCCAACAAAGGTCCGTCTAGTCAAGGCTATGGTTTTTCCTGTGGTCATGTATGGACATGAGAATTGGACTGTAAAAAAGGCTGAGCGCTGAAGAATCTATGCTTTTAAACTGTGGTGTTGGAGAAGACTCTTGAGAGTCCCTTGGACTGCAAGGAGATCCAACCAGTCCATTTTGAAGGAGATCAGCCCTGCGGTTTCTTTGGAAGGAATGATGCTAAAGCTGAAACTCCAGTACTTTGGCCACCTCATGCGAAGAGTTGACTCATTGGAAAAGACTCTGATGCTGGGAGGGATTGGGGGCAAGAGGAGAAGGGGACGACAGAGAATGAGATGGCTGGATGGCATCACTGACTCGATGGACGTGAGTCTGGGTGAACTCTGGGAGTTGGTGATGGACAGGGAGGCCTGGAGTGCTGCGATTCATGGGGTCACAAAGAGTCGGACACGACTGAGCGACTGAACTGAACTGAACTGAGGCTGATGAAGAAGAGACTTATCTGCTTCCTTGTTTGGTTTTGTGTTTGCTTTGTTAGTGTTATCTTCATTTTGCCTTTCCTTTGCCTTTAAAAGCCATCATTTGAGGGTTATGTTTAGTAATCCATAAATGCGCTCAATTAGGCATGTATAGACGGAAGTATGGAGAAGGCAATGGCAACCCACTCCAGTACTCTTGCCTGGAACATCCCATGGATGGAGGAGCCTGGTAGGCTACAGTCCATGGGGTCTCAAAGAGTCAGACACAAGTGAGCGACTTCACTTTCACTTTTCACTTTCATGCATTGGAGAAGGAAATGGCAACCCACTCCAGTACTCTTGCCTGGAGAATCCCAGGGACAGAGGAGCCTGGTGGGCTGCCGTCTATGGCGACTGAAGTGACTTAGCAGCAGCAGCAGCAGCAGCATACTGAAATCTAGTTAAAAAAAAAATCTCTTTCTGTCTGTAAAACTTCTGCTCCTCCCTCAGGTTACCTCGCATATCATACACAACTTGTTTCCTCTCCTAACATTTAAGGGTGAAAGTTATGATATAATCCTTTTGCTTTTTGTAAACTGATGTTAGAAGAGTTTGGGAGGAGTTAGGGAAGTAACACTCTCCTTTTTATAAAGGAGAAGAGAGATTGATGTGTAAGGGCTACAGAGAAGAAGAGAAGGAGTAGAGCTTGAAAAGATATGGCAATTACTAGAGGGAGTGAGTTTTGGGAGAAATAGATTAATAAAGGACCTTTTCAGGGGGTTTTCTATGTGAAATTTGTGTGGCCTGTCCTTCATATCTCCTTATCTTTTATTTTGGTTATACATTTTTGACTAAGAAAGAAGCTGCATTCCTTAAAATTTCTTTTTTTCCTTAAAGTTTGTTAATAATAGAGTACATAGAACACTATATGCTCAAAATGCTTTTCCTTGCTACTTGCCTATCCAAATCCTGCCCGGCTCAATATCCACCTTGTGTTTACCCAGCTAAACATATATTTAACATGTAACCCAGCAGTCACACTCCTGGCATTTATCCCAGAGAAATGAAAACTTATCTTCACACAAAAAACTTTACATAAATGTTCACAGTGCTCTCTATTTGTAAGAGCTCCAAACAATCAAAATGTCCTACAATAGGTGATGAGTTAAGCAAATGGTGGTGTATCTGTACCAGGGAATACTAGCTAGCAATAAAAAAGAATGAATTATTGACACATACAATAGCTTGGATGGATTTCAAGTGCATTATGCTGAGTGAAAAAGCATCAGTCTTAAAAGGCCACATACTATAGAATTTCAGCTATATAAAATTCTGGAAATGACAAAATTGTGAGATAGAGATAACAAATTAGTGATTGCCAGGGTTCAGGGAGGAGAAGACAATGGCATCCCACTCCAGTACTCTTGCCTGGAAAATCTCATGGACGGAGGAGCCTGATAGGCTGCAGTCCATGGGGTTGCTAAGAGTTGGACACGACTGAGCGTCTTCACTTTTCACTTTCATGCATTGGAGAAGGAAATGGCAACCCACTCCAGTGTTCTTGCCTGGAGAATCCCAGGGATGGGGGAGCCTGGTGGGCTGCCATCTATGGGGTCGCACAGAGTCAGACACGACTGAAGTGATTTAGCAGCAGCAGCAGCAGTACTACCTTTGCAACTTTTTTGTGAATCTGTGATTATTTAAAAAGAAAGGTTAAAAGAATGCAAAAGATAATTTAGATTAGACCCTCATCAGCCTATCTCCACTGTTTCCTTGCCCCTGGAAAAGGCAGCAGAAGGGTGTCACAGAGCACACCAAAAATGTTTTAAATTTACCCTGTGAGTTTTTTCTTTGACTTTAATATTACATAAAATTGTGTTATTTAATTTAAAAATGTTTGTGGGTCTCCTAGATATCTTATTATAGTTAATTTCTAATTTAATTGTGTAAGATTTTAAACTTTTGGAAAATGTTGAGGATTTATTTATAGCCTATTATATATCTTACCTTAGTGTACTTTCCATGTACACTTGAATAAAATATGCATTCTGTAGTTATTGACTAGAGTGTTTTATCAACATTGATTAGGTTAATTAGTAAACAAAAAGCTCAAAAGGAAGTAACTGGTAAATCATAGGTTACCAGTTACTTCCTTTTGAGCTTTTTGTTTACTTGGCTAATCAGTTACTGAGAGACTGTTATTAAAAATGTCTAATACTGTTTGTGGATTTGTCTATTTCTTTAACAAATTTTTTTAAAAATTTCTGTTAATTTTTGTTTAATGGATTTTGAAGCTCTTAGTAGGTATGTACTTATTTAGATTGATAGGTCTTCCTAATGAACCGTTCTTTTATTTTGGCTGCACCACATGACTTGTGAGATCTTAGTTCCTTGACCCGTGATTGAACCTGGGCCCTTAGCAGTGAGAGCAGAGTCCTAACCACTGGACAGCCAGGGAAGTCCCCCTGAACTGTCCTTTTATCATCAGGAAATTTCCCACTTTATCCCTTGTAATATTCTTTGAATCTTAATTTGTCTGACATTAATATAGCCATACCAGCTTTCTTCCATTTCCTATTTGCATAGCATTTATTTTCTCTTCTTTTACTTTCAACCACTTTGTGTATTTACATCATTTTTATATTTGTTCTTCTCAGTGTATAATTGCTGTTGATTTGTCTTTATGTTCACTGACTCTTTCAGTTGTCCTATCCAGTGTGCTGTTATGCTCATTTTGTGAACTTTTTATTTAATCCATTAAAAAACAATAGCTTTATTGAGAAATAATTCACAAAATGCAACTCACTCATTTAAAGTGTACAACTCAATGGATTTTAATTTTGTTTATTTATTTATATTTGACTGTGCTGGGCTTTTGTTGCTTTGCACAGGCTTTTCCTAGTTGCAGATAGAGTGGGCTACTCTCCAATGTGGTGCACAGGCTTCTCACTGTGATGGCTTCTCCGGTCACAGAAAATAGGCTCTAGGTGCGTGGGCTTCAGTAGTTGTGGCCCCGGGCTTAGTTGCTCCGAGGCATGTGGAATCTTCCAGGACCAGGAATCAAACCTGTGTCCCCTACATTGCCAGGCAGATTCTTATCCATTGTGCACCAGGGAAGTCTCTCAATGGATTTTAGATATGACACCAAAACTATGTGCATTAATCACCACAATCATTTTTGAAACCCCAAAAAGAAGTCCTGTATCCTTTAACTATTACCCCCAGCACCCCACCCCCCTAAAGCCTAGACCATTAAGTTACTTTCTGTCTCTATGGATTTGCCTATTCTGGACATTTCACAAATTGAAACACAAAATGGTTTTTTGTTTCTTTTTTTAAGGTCTGAACATGGTGCAATGTTTATCAGAACTTCATTTCTCTATATTGCCAAATAATATTCCAGTATATAAATATACCCCATTTTGTGTTCTCATTTGTTTGCTGATGGACATTTGAATTGTTTCTACCTTTGGCTATTAAGAATATATTGCTAAAACATTTGTGGACAAGTTTTTGGGTGAATATATATTTTCATTTCTATTGGGTAGAAACCTAGGAGTGGAATTACCAGGTCATATGCTAACTCTAAGTTTACTAGGTCATATGCTAACTCTAAGTTTACTAGGTCATATGCTAACTCTATGTTTACCCTTTTGAGGAAGTATGTTTTCCAAGGCAGGTACATTATTTCATATTCCCACCAGTAGCACGGGAGGGTTCAGATTTCTCCACATTCGCACCAACACTTGTAGTAATTTTTTGACTTTTCAAGTCATGCTAGTGGATGTGGAGTGATATCTCATTGTGGTTTTGATTTCCATTTGCCTGATGGCTAATGATGTTGAGCATCTTCTCAAATGCTTGTTGGTTTTTTGTTTATCTTCTGTTCTGATCCTTGCCCATTTTTTACTTGGGATATTTGTCATTACTATTGAGTTGTAAGATATTTATATATTCTAGATATAAATCCTTTATCAGATACATGATTTGTACAGGTAACTATACTCAATATTCTGTACTTACACAGGAAAAGAGTAGATGGGTGTATATGAATAACTGAATCACTTTGCTGTATACCTGAAACTAATGCAGAGCTGTAAATCAACCATATTCCAATATAAAACAAAAACTTTAAAAGTGATATGTGATTCATAAATCCTATACCTTGCTGTTCTGCAGATGATCTTTTATTTTCTTAATAGGGTCCTTTGAAGCACAAACATTTTTTATTTTTGATTATTTGGACGCGACTGAGCAGCTTCACTTTCACTTTTCACTTTCATGCATTGGAGAAGGAAATGGCAACCCACTCCGGTGTTCTTGCCTGGAGAATCCCAGGGACGGGGGAGCCTGGTGGGCTGCTGTCTATGGGGTCGCACAGAGTCGGACACAACTGAAGTGACTTAGCAGCATTCCTAGTTTGTCTAATTTTCTTTTGTTGCTCATGATTTTGGTGCCATGTCTAAGAATCCATTGCCTAATCTAAGGATAGATTTTATTTTTTTTATAGCTTATATTTTCTTCTAAGATTTATTATCTAGTCACATATTAAGTCCATATTCCCTTTAAATATATTTTCCTATACATCACTGAATATGTTTACAATAGCTTCTGAGAATCTTCATTAAATCCAACATCTGGTCCATCTCAAAATTGACTTATATTAAAAAAATTGATTTATATTGACTGTTTAGTTTTGTTCTTGTCTATAGGCCACATTCTCTTGTTTGTTCTTTTACTCAAGGCCTTACAAGTTTAAAGATCCAGGTGTTGGCTGGACTATCTGTTCATCCAGAGCTGAGATCCTTTTTCAAGCTCATATGGCTGTGGCAGAATTCAGTTTCTTGTGGTCGTATGACTGAAGTCCCCATTTCCTTGCTTGCTGTCCAAGTATCTCATAGAAGTGAAATCATAGAGCATTTGTCCTTTTGTGACTGGCTTGTTTCACTTGGTGTAATGCCTCCAAAGTTCATCCATGTTGTAGCATATTGCAGAATTTCCTTCCTCTTTTAGGTTGAATAACATTCCATTGTACACTTATCCACTTTTGCTTATCTCTTTGTCTGTCGATGGACATTTGGATTGCTTCTGAGTCTTAGCATGAATAATACTGCTATGAACTTGTTCATAGTACTCTCTTATAATCTTTTTTGTTTCTGTGGAATTGGTAATAATATCCGCATTTTCATTTCTCATTTTATTAATTGAATTTTAGTCTATCTAGCTAAAAGATTGTCAGTCATGTTGATTGTTCTGAAGAACCAACTTTAGGTTTCATTGATTTTCTGTATGGTGCTTCTAGTCTCTATTTTATTTATATTTGCTCTAATCTTTATTATTTTGTTCATTCTTCTAGCTTTGGATTTAGTTTGTTCTTTTTCTAGTTCAGTAAGTTGTACACAGGTTGTTGATTAGAGATCTCTCTTGTTTTTATTAAAAATTTTTTTGACATCAAGTTGAAACTTAGACATCCATCACATTTCTTTCTAGACAGTCCTCTGCAAGTATTATTCAGTGAGTGAGGTTAACTCTGGCAAGTTAGTCTTGTATGTTCTTTTTCTCATAGTATTAGCAATTCTATACTTAGTGAGAACTTGGCAGAGGTTTGTTGATTAGATTTAAGTTTTTTCATTCAGCAGATATTTTATTGAGCATCTTTTGTGAACCATGTACTGCTTTTTTTTTTTTCAATTGGAGTATAATTGAGATATAACATTATATGACCTTCAGGTATACAATATGGTGATTTGATATTTATATATATCGCAAAATGATTGCCATATGTCTGGTTAACATCCATCATCATGTATAGTTACAGATCATTTTTGAAAGTGTTATCAACTGTCTCAGACCAGGTGGACCCCAACTGGTCCTTCTCTTGCCTGGTGCCAGTTGAGCCAATTGAACAAGACCAGGTTTGGCAAAGCAGAGCAGAAGCTTTATTCATTGATCAAGGAATGGAGAAGGGAGAGCTAATGCTCTAAAGACCCTTTCTCCCAGAAGGGAGAAAAGTGGGGAATTTTATGGGGTAAAAGGCAGATGTGTCATAAGAAATTGAGGGAGAGAGTAGAGATTTCCAGAAATAGCTGGGCCACATGAAGTCCCTCAGGCTCCATTGCATATGGCACTAATGTGCAAGGAAGATACCATGCCTAGCAAGATACAAGGCCTTGGGCAGAGATCTTAGCAGGGTAATGAAGCAAAGGCAACTTTTGGACATTTCTAGGATTCCTCTGCACTGGGGCTGCTCTTGCAAGTTAGGCTAGAACTGGTTCAAGGCAGTGGACTGTGTTTCCTTTAGAGTTGTAATTGAAACACATCTTTGACAAATATCAGGTGGTTTGGAACAAGAATAGGACTAGGTTAAAGCAGAGATCTTTCAGTCCCATGGGATATGCATGGGTGACAGAACACTGAGCAATGTACTTCAGTCAGAAGACAACTGAATGCAGAAGAAAAGAGTGAAATGTATTGGCAAATTTTTATAAGTGCTAACTGTAAAAATATAATATTAAGAATACTCCTGTATGATAGTTGGCTCTCCATTTTTACAGCTGGAGAAAGGAGGGGAGGAGAGGTGAGGTATCACACTTGCATGAAGTCGCACAGCTGCAGAAGACTAGAGCCAGAAGAGCACTCCCTTGTCCACAAATAGCATGAGATCTAAAAAGCAGTGCTAGCAGTCTATGTTCAGGCTTTGAGTTAAGTTGTGACTCAGAGGGTTCTTGTGTCTATGAGCTCTAGAATGTATAAGAAAAACTCACTCAGGTGTTATCCTTTGAATTAAGGAGAACATGGAGCAAGAAGACCCACTAGGACTTCCCCAGTGGTCCAGTGGTTAAGAATCTGCCTGTCATTGTAGGGGACAAAGGTTCGATCCCTGGTCTGGGAAGATTACATATGCTTTGGGGCGATTAAACTCCGTTCACTACAACTGTTGAGCTGTGTGCCACAGCTACTGAGGCCCACATGTCCTGTAGCCCGTGCTTTGCAACAAGGAAAGCCACCACAATGAGAAGGTGCCACTCACCGCAATGAAAGTCTGCAAGCAGCAATGAAGACCCAGGGCAGCCAGGAAAAAATAATAATAAATTTTAAAAAGACCCACTCAAGATAAATTGTGAAAGTTTATTTTACTTGAAATCACAATCGTGCAGAATGATTTTTTTAGTAATTGGAGAAGGAAATGGCAACCCACTCCAGTGTTCTTTCCTGGAGAATCCCAGCGACAGGGGAGCCTGGTGGGCTGCCATCTATGGGGTCGCACAGAGTCAAACACGACTGAAGCGATGCAGCAGCAGCAGCAGCAGCATGATTAATAAACTTGGAGAAATATGGAATAACTGATGGCAATATGACCATATTAAGAAACCAAAGGCAGAGAGAGAAACCAGATTGAATCAACAAAATTACTGTATTAATAAAATTAGTAGTGGCAAAACATAAGAGTTCCTCTGTGTTTGGGGATAAATTCTAGACAATAAACACATATGAAGTATTTTTAAGAAAACATCACCTGATTTGTTCTTTAACCAGGCTTACAAGCTGCAATGTAATCTTTGAAAATTATAGGTAATTACAAGAAGGCACATTAAAACTCAGTTAATCACCGTTGTTTCAAAAATATGTCCCTTCTCTTAACAAAGCAGTAACCCAGCCAAAGCTTGGATAAACTGGCATTTCCCTAGATCACATGTTTCATTCCTAAACACAATGCTCCTTGTGTTTCTTTCAGGTGTCCACACTTTCTCTGAAGAATGGATCTCCCCTTCGAAAGCTTGAGCATTATCTGCTCTTTGTTTGAAAATAAACGCATTGTTCGTGTGTGGACTAGTAGCGCAGGTGTTTTACGGCTCTTTTTCCAGTCAGGCTGATTCTTAAGCCTCGCATGAAATCAGTAAAGTCAAATCTCTGACATCCACTTCTCACTGCCATTTCTCGTTACAGCCGTAAGATAAGCCCCACATACAACCAGGTTGTCTTTCTTTCCATTATGTTTACACTTTTTATTATCTCTGAAATTGCCGACGCTCCGCATCTTCCTCAGTTCTTGAAGGCTAATTCCAGGACAAGGCCAAAGTTCTCATCAAGCATTAGCAGTCTGGGTTGCTTTCGCTTTTTTCTAAACTTCCAACTGCTGCCTAATAATACTGTGTTTGCTCCTATCACTGGAAAGCACTATCTGAAAGCTTTGCATGAAATTAAACTCCCTGAGGTGTAACCAAACTGAATGAAACCACAGAAGCGTGTACTGAAACAACTCTTTTTCCTGAGCAGGGCATGTGAAACACTGACATTCTTAACACAGTGAGGACTGGGATTAAATGTCAGGTAACTGATTCTGTCTTCTGAAGTATAAGGTTTCAAACCCTCATTTTA
Organism: Bubalus bubalis; assembly: GCF_019923935.1. Taxonomy (NCBI): domain Eukaryota; kingdom Metazoa; phylum Chordata; class Mammalia; order Artiodactyla; family Bovidae; genus Bubalus; species Bubalus bubalis. Next base: position 28,477,432 of record NC_059178.1, on the reverse strand, counting down.
TTTTCAAACAATCACTTTCATGTTATTCCTTGGAGAATGAGGACGGTATGCATATCAGATCACTGAGCAAGCTATAGCTGAGAAGGGGAAAAGGAGGACGGGACTACTTAAAGACTTCATCTCTTCAATGCAAAAGACAGTAATTGATATTACTAATCAAAGTTTCTATTTTCTAGCTGTGTAATTTGAAGTTTCAAGCTGTTTTCTTACTGTCATTCATATCTCTAGATTTTTTTTTTTTTTGCATGATCCCCCTTTTCTGTCATTTACTGAGGTGTATTTCAGTAAATACAGGGCATATTTTATGATTTCATTATTCCTATTCCTTTCATGTCTAAAGGTATAAAAATTTCATCTTCCATTGTAAATGTTAGAAACTCTATATAAAAATAGTGAATAATCAGCTAGCCTCTTTACTCGAATTCCAGTGTTTTGCTTAATACAAAGTGCTCAATTCTTTGTTGGTTAAAAAGAGGACTGTAACACACTGGGGGATGTGTATTATTGCCTCTTTGTTCAATTTACCAAATGTAACTGATCTGAGCTTAATTGTGAAACACATTATTCTGTTGTGTCTGTAGACTTTCTCTATGATGTTGCAACTTCATTTTAAAAAATAAGTGCACATATCTTCAGTTGTGTGAAAAAGCTGTTTTTGGAGGAATTAACAATTTCAAAATCACTTTTACTTGATATTTTAGGATTGATAATCCTGTAGCTTTTAGACCAGAGTTTGGTATTCATGTTACTACTAGCAGTCCTCTGTAACATGGTGGCCACAGTGTTGACATGGACTATAGAATGGAACCTACACACAAGCACAATTTCTCTTTTTATAGTTGTGCTTGAGCAAAGGTTCCTGATTTTTGCTTGAGCCGGCTGATTTCAAAACTCCTATTTAATGTCCGCTAAGTAAAGGTCCACACACTAGATACATGGAGAATAGCACTCTGAACTCCTTGAGACAGAAAAAGGTAAAAACTCTATTTTTCCAATATCCTGGGGTTAATATTTGAATATATAATTTATACAAACTGTCTAAAGAGTTTTACTTAAGCTGTAAACACTACTGGTAAATTGACTCAGCAATTACGTTTTCCTTTTCAACTTCATTGAGGAAAAACTTATGCACAATAAGTACAATTTGTCTTGTGTCCCCATTCACTGTGTTTATTTAACCATTTATGTATGTTAGTAGTGACTCATGTATATTTATTTTATAGTTTGGGATTACAATCCAACACTGAGTTATTTATTTTGGTGCTCAAATAGTTCCAGCTTTGGCCAATGGGACCTATTTCAGGTTGGCTCCTGTGTTGCTTTGACATGCCCCAGTCTTGTTTTTTGTCAGCTTCCTTACTTTCTGTTATTACAAGGTACTCCAGACTTCTCTTTTATTTTCTTTTCCTGCCCCCACTCTAGAATTAACCATTTTTCCAAGGATCCCTAGTTCCTTGTATTGGAAAATGGTATTTGGAAACCAAGAAGTGGGTTCTGCATTTGCTCTTTGCTGCGGAGGTGTGGTTGTTTCTCAGTCCTCTTAGTAGACTGAGCTGGGTAATATATTAATACGTATGCCTACTAACCCATGTATGCACATACACTTATAATTGGTCTGTATCTATCTCTCTGTACATAAATTAATTGAAACATGAGTTCCTACTGATGTCTCAGACTCTGATCCAGCACCACAGGGTTCATTCCATCCTTCCCTTCTTGTTTATCTGCCTCTTCCATCTCTGACAGTGAGAAACCTGGCTCATCCACATTCTGGTGGCTTAATTCTTCAACTTCAGTATACATGTAAAGAGGTTACTATCAACATCTTAAATGCGGTTCTGTGCCTAAGAATTTATCCTGCCATATATTCACACTGGTATGCAAAGATATATAGACAAAAACTCTTCACTGGAACATTTAATTCTCCCTTTTTCTGTCTATTCCTTTTCTTTTAGACTGCATTAAATTATCTTTGATTAAAAGAAAAACCTTTTAAATTGTGGGCATTTTCAAATATATACAATAGTAGAGAGAAAAATATTCTGAATCCTATGTCATCAAAGTTCAACTCTAACAATTTTTTGCATTTTTCTGTTTTCATTTATTTCTTATTCTTTTAGAATGCATTTTATTGCAAATATCAGATATCATGTTATCTCATTTATAAATAATTCAGTAAGCATCTCCAACAGATTGCTTACACTAAAAACATAACCAAAATGCCATGATCATACCTAAAAATTAACAGTTCCTATATATGGTACCCAACCTATGGTCATATTTTCCAATTCTGTGAAAAGTGCCTTTTTAAACAGTTTCTTTGTTTGAATCAGAATCTGTGGTAGACAGAATAGTGCCTTTTTATCACCACCCACCCCATCAAATGTGCGCATCCTAAACCCCGGAGCCTGTGTTACATGGCACTAGGGGCTTTGCAGATATGATTAACTTAAGGATCTTGAGATGAGAACATTATCCTGGATTATCTGGGTGCTCAATGTAATCACAGGGTCCTTATTGAGAGAGGTAAGAGGTCAGAGTCACAGAAGGAGATGATGGCAGAAGTAAATGTTGGGGTGATGTCATTGCTGGAAGGGTACCAGTGAGCAGAGAATGTAGACAGCCCTCAGAAGCTAGAAAAGGCAAGGGACTGGTTTTCCACTAAAGTCTCCAGAAGGAACACAGTCCCAACACTTTGATGTTTTACCATGAGAGGCCCATGTTTGGCCTTCTGACCTTCAGAAGATAATAAATTTATAAGATAATTGGTTGTTGTTATTGTTCAGTCGCTAAGTCATGTTCAACTCTTTTGTAACACTATGGACTGTAGCCTGCTAGACTCCTCTGTCCATGGCATTTCCCAAGCAAGAATACTTGAGTGAGTTACCATTTCCTTCTCCAGGGCATCTTCCTGACCCAGGGATTGAAACTGCATCTCCTGCATTGGCAGGCAGATTCTTTACCACTGAGTCACCTGGGAAGCCCAATCTAATCAGTTTGTGTTGTTTTAAAACCACTATATTTCAGTTAATTTGTTACAGCAGCAATAGGAAAACAGGATCCAAAGTTTATGTATTGCGTCAGGTGGTTATATTTCCCAAGTTTCTTTTAATCTGTAATCGTCCTACTTCTTTGTCTTTTCTGATTAGTAGGACAAACCGGTTCATTCCTCCGTGGAATCTTCTGCATTCAGCACATTTTTACCTACTGGTGTCATTTAACTTGTTCTTCTATATCCTGCACTTCCTAAACACTGGTATTAAGTTATAGAGACTTGTTTACAATCAGGTTTGATTGCCAACATCCACTGGATCATCGAAAAAGCAAGAGAGTTCCAGAAAAACATCTATTTCTGCTTTATTGACTATGCCAAAGCCTTTGACTGTGTGGATCACAATAAACTGTGGAAAATTCTGAAAGAGATGGGAATATCAGACCACCTGACCTGCCTCCTGAGAAACCTATATGCAGGTCAGGAAGCAACAGTTAGAACTGGACATGGAACAACAGACTGGTTCCAAATAGGAAAAGGAGTACGTCAAGGCTGTATATTGTCACCCTGTTTATTTAATTTCTATGCAGAGTACATAATGACAAACGCTGGGCTGGAAGAAGCACAAGCTGGAATCAAGATTGCCGGGAGAAATATCAATAACCTCAGATATTGCGGATGATACCACCCTTATGGCAGAAAGTGAAGAGGAACTAAAAAGCCTCTTGATGAAGGTGAAAGAAGAGAGTGAAAAAGTTTGCTTAAAGCTCAACATTCAGAAAACGAAGATCATGGCATCTGGTTCCATCACTTCATGGGAAATAGATGGAGAAACAGTAGAAACAGTGTCAGACTTTATTTTTTGGGGCTCCAAAATCACAGCAGATGGTGACTGCAGCTATGAAATTAAAAGACGCTTACTCCTTGGAAGGAAAGTTATGATCAACCTAGATAGCATATTCAAAAGCAGAGACTTTACTTTGCCAACAAAGGTCCATCTAGTCAAGGCTATAGTTTTTCCAGTGGTCATGTATGGATGTGAGAGTTTGACTGTGAAGAAAGCTGAGAGCCGAAGAATTGATGGTTTTGAACTGTGGTGTTGGAGAAGACTCTTGAGAGTCCCTTGGACTGCAAGGAGATCCAACCAGTTCATCCTAAAGGAGATCAGTCTTGGGTGTTCATTGGAAGGACTGATGCTGAGGCTGAAACTCCAGTACTTCGGCCACCTCATGCGAAGAGTTGACTCATTTGAAAAGACCCTGATGCTGGGAAGGATTGAGGGCAGGAGGAGAAGGGGACGACAGAGGATGAAATGGCTGGATGGCATCACCGACTCAGTGGACATGAGTTTGGGTAAACTCTGGGAGATGGTGGTGGACAGGGAGGCCTGGCATGCTGCAATTCATGGGGTCACAAAGAGTCGGAGAAGACTGAGCAACTGAACTGAACTGAACTGAGGATGTTTCTTGGGTGGTGTCTTTTGCTTCCTATTACGTCACATCTGGAGATAACTAAGAATTGTCCTATTGTTAGTGCTGCTTGCCTGATCCACCCACTAGAAAACTTCCATTAGCTTTTAACCTAGGGTTTAGGTTAGCACCCATTGATGGTTGTTGCTTACATCCATTATTTCACTAGGGTTCCAAAATGGTGATGGATTAGCTGGAATTCTATAAAGAAAAGCTTTCCCTTATCAATTTTTTGGTTCTCTAAAATAGAATTTATGTATGGAAGCAGGGTAAGTGCTTGGCTCTTTCCTTTTATTCATGATTTTTTTTTTCAAATAATAAGTTTGTGTGCCTTAGCAAACCTCTAATGGTAACAAATGATGTTTTTAAAATTAGTTTAATTATGAAATGATGGATTTATATATATTTGTTGGACTTTAATTGGTTGGAAAAAATATTATTTTTTCATGCTCAAAATGTCCTTTGTCCAGTGAAAACTCTTCAGAATGACTCCTTTTCCTTTTGATGCTGTAAAATAAAGTACAGAGAAATTCTGTTCCCATGCCCTTTCATTACAAAAGAATGGACATCTATCCTGAACCAATTCCAATGTGCACAAATTCATGCTATTTTAATTTTTTATTCAATCTGATGAGTGGATGAGCTCAGATTTAAAAAATTTTAAAGAATGTTTATTATAAAAAGAATTTGTTTTAATACTGCAGCTTTCAATAAAGCTTGACTTGTGTTGCAAAAAACCTGTCCATCCCCAGAATGTCTTTTATATTTGTTTATAGTTTGTGTTAGTCACTCAGTCGTGTCCTACTCTTTGCGACCCCATGGACTGTAGCCCACCAGGGTCCTCTGTCCATGGGATCCTCCAGGCAAAAATGCTGGAGTGGGTAGCCATTCCCTCCAGGGGATCTTCCCCACCCAGTGATTGAACTCAGGTCTCCTATTCTTTACCACCTGAGCCACCTCAGATGATAAAGAATCTACCTGCAATTTTGGGAGACCTGGGTTTGATTCCTGAGTCAGGAAGAATCAGGACATGACTGAGCAGTATAACACTTTCCTCCTTAGTTTAGCGTTTCATTAATTCGTGTTGAAAATGAAAGCAAGTGTGTGTATATTTTAGTATTCTTTCCTTTCACACAAAAGTTAACACACTATATACAGTGATTTGCACCTTGCTTTTAATTTACTGATATTTTCTGGAGATCTCTACATAAAAATATAAAGAGAGATGCCTCATTCTTTTTCACAGCTAGTTCCATATTGAGTAATATTTATTTTGCTTCTGAAAGTGAAAGTGAAATTTGCTCAGTTGTGTCCAACTCTTTGTGACCCATGGACTATACAGTCCATGGAATTCTCCAGGCCAGAATACTTGAGTGGGTAGCCTTTCCCTTCTCCAGGGGATCTTCCCAACCCAGGGATCAAACCCAGGTCTTCCGCATCGCAGGCAAATTCTTTACCAGCTGAGCCACAAGGGAAGCCCAATAATACTGGAGTGGGTTACCTAGCCCTTCTCCAGCGGATCTTCCCAACCCAGGAGTTGAAGCAGGGTCTCCTGCATTGCAGGTGGATTCTTTACCAACTGAGCTATAAGAGAAGCCCTATATTGTTTCTAGTCTTTGGGAAAGAACAAGAGAATCATGTGTATACTTGAATACAAGTATCCTGTGTATACTTGCTGTGGTGCTTTAGGATCCTCAGGACCCTAGCTTCTCCTTTTATCAGTGAGTTCTGGTTCTGAGAACCGGCTCAGTTATTAGAATCAACCAAGGGATTGTATCTTTTTTAATGGTGTAGTTACTCTCAGTCTCTTGTTTCATCCATCTTTGATTTCTTTTCATCATTGAGATTAAGCAATACTTTTCTTGCCTGCACATTTATCTGGCCCCACATGTACTGTGCCCTATTAAAAAATTATATATTTCTGTGGTTCAGACCTCCCCCTACCTGCCAACTTCCTCAATGAACTTGCTGTTCCTTATGATAACTGTGTTCACCTTGCTTCTACTAGCTTAGCTTCATCAGTTGGCCTCTGTAATTTGGGGGCCTGGCTTAAAACTCAATATTCAAAAAACTAAGATCATGGCATCCAGTCCCATCACTTCATGGTAAATAGATGGTGAAACAGTGACAGACTTTATTTGGGGGGCTCCCAAATCACTGCAGATGGTGACTGCAGCCATGAAATTAAAAGATGCTTGCTCCTTGGAAGAAAAGCTATGACCAACCTAAACAGCATATTAAAAAGCAGAGATATTACTTTGCTGACAAAGGTCTGTCTAGTCAAAGCTATGGTTTTTCCAGTAGTCATGTATGTATGTGAGTTGGACCATAAAGAAAGCTGAGTGCTGAAGAATCGATGCCTTTGAACTGTGGTGTTGGAGAAGACTCTTGAGAGTCCTTTGGACCATAAGGACATCAAACCAGTCAATTGTAAAGGGAATCAGTCCTGAATGTTCATTAGGTAGGACTGATGCTGAAGCTGAAGCTCCAGTACTTTGGCCACCTGATGTGAAGAACTGACTCATTGGAAAGGCTCTAATGCTGGGAAAGAATGAAGGCAGAAGGGGATGACAGAGGATGAGATGGTTGTATGGCATCACTGACTCGATGGACATGAGTCTGAGCAAACTCTGGGAGTTGGTGATGGACAGAGAAGCCTGGTATCCTGCAGTCCATGGGGTCACAAAGTCAGACATGACTGAGTGACTGAACTGAACTGAACTGAGCATCCCTGTTGCCATCATTAGGACTAGTTCTGTAACACTGTCTCTCCTACTCTCAGCTTTAGCCTGTAGAGGATAGTCAACCCTGGTGCTTCACCCATCAACTTTGGAAAAGAAGTTCCCCTCTGGGCTCTCACATGGAACATATTTAGCTCTGAGTTTCTGGTTTTGCATGATATATTCATTCTGGCCTTTGAGTATTTCAGGCACCTCTTACAACATACTCCAAGAAAGTTCTGACATTTCCACTTTAATGTAGGCCACTGATTTTTCTGCCTCTAAGAGTTATCCTGTCAGCATGGTAGCATTGTCTGCTGAGTTTTTGCCAAGTTGCTAAGTCCTGGGAGAGTGCTCCTAGGACAAATGGACATGGGGCAGTCCGTTTCCACTGATCCATTCCTTCAGAATTCAATCCTACACATGATTTCCTAGCTCCTACTGATACGTGTTGGCTAGGTCTTCTGGCTCCTTCAGCTTATAGTACCTCACCTCTTTTGCAGGCCTGGCACTTCCTTTTCTGGGTTATACTGAGGCTTGACCTTAGTTATTGGTGATGGTTATGAGGAAAAGAGGAGTTTGATCTTGGGAGAAGAGGTTGGGTGGGCATGCCTTATCTCCAAGCAAGGGTGGTGGGGTAGAAGGCTAGCTTTTCACTGAAAGGACTAGGCCATTTATGTAGACCCAGAGGCTAGATCTATATGTACCACTACACAAAATCTGTAAGATACATTAAATGAAAAAACGATTTGCAAATCAATGTATAGAGTTTGGTTTCATTTATATACAAAGAATATTTATATTTATATTTTTGAATTTTTGTAGAAAAATGCCTGGAAGTCTACAAATGAAAAACATTCTGGGAAATGTGATTAGGCACTGCAGCAGGTATATTAATCAGGGTTATCCAAACAGAACCAATAGGAGAATAAATATATATATTTGGTATAAGGAATTTACCCAGGTGATTATGGAGGCTGTTTTTTTTTTAGCCACCCTCACGCTCAGTTGCATCCAACTCTTTGTGACCCATTAGACTGTAGCCCACCAGTCTCCTCTGTCAATGGAATTTTCCAGGCAAGAATACTGGAGTGGGTTGCCATTTCCTCCTCCAGGGGATCTTCCTGACCCAGGGATTGAATCCACATCTCCTGTGTCTCCTGCACTGCAGGTGAATTCTTTACTGGATGAGCCATCGGGGAAGCCCAACCAGGGATAGAAGTCCCCAAATCTGCTATCTGCAAATTGGTCCTGGAAATTCAGTGAAGTTTTTCATCTGAGTTTGAAGACCTGTGCACCAGGGGCACCATTGGTATAAATCCCAGCCTAAGGGCAGGAGAAGACTGATATCCCAGCTGAAGTTCTCAGGCAGAAAGGGGGATTTCTCCCTTTTTCCACATTTCTGTATTAGTCAGGCTCTCAACTGATTGAATGATACCCACCCATATTAGGGAGGGCATTTTGCTTCACTCAGTCTTCTAATTAAAATGCCAGTCTCATCTGGAAACACCTTCACAGATACACCTATAGTTTTTTTTTTTTTTTTAATGTTTATTTTTATTTATTTATTTGGCTGTGCTGGATCTTGATTGTGGCACACAGAATCTTGAGTCTTCACTGCAGCATGCAGGATCTTAGCTGTGGCATGGGAACTCTTAGTTGCTTGCATATGGGATCTAGTTCCCTGACTAGGGATTGAACTTAGGCCCCCTGCATTAGGAGCATGGAGTCTTAGCCACTGGACCACTAGGGAAATCCCACCCATAGTGTTTAAGCAAATATCAGGGCACCCTGTGACTCAAGCCAGTTGCTACATAAAATTATCTAGTATAAAGGATAAGGGTACTTTTACTTTTCACTTTATACCCTTCATTACTGTTTGACATTTTTATGGCAAGTAGAATTAACTTTATTTGTTTCTAAAAATGATACTGCTATTTGACCAACCGATGACCATTTTTCTCCAGCTGTTTGGAAACTCTCATTTTGTGCCACTTCTACTTATTCAACCCTTTTAGAAGAAGACAACAGCCCAGAGTTAGCCCCCTGATCCCAGGCACTGGTATTGAGACTGTTGACCAGATTCGCATCACCCGCTTTGCCTCAATTCTGTCTGAGATTCCACCCCACTGTGGAGGCCCCAATATGTCTCGGGTTCACAGTGGCCAAGACAGTGGTTCGGGCTGTGCTGCTTCTGTGCAATGAGAGCAAAGCAGCTGTTTTCAGAGAAAGAGGTAACTAACATTGTGGACAGAATCGCTTACAATTGCTCATCTTTGGACCAGCTTAATGTCTGTTACTTGGCCAAATAATACAACTCCGTGTGTTCTTTAGAGGGTATGGGTGCATCCATCCCACCTGCCAATGCAGGAGACATAAGAGATGCAGGTTTGATCTCTGAGTTGGGAAGATCCCCTGGAGGTGGAAATGGCAACCCACTCCAGTATTCTTGGCTGGAGAATCCCATGGACGGAGTAGCCTGGAGAGCAGAGTCAGACACGATGGAAGCGACTTAGCACAGCACATGTTCTTTTTCCATTTAACAGAGCATCATTTTGATTATTATCCAACTTTTAGAGAACACAATGTTAAGGAAGCCTAATTTCATAGAGGAACTCGGTGAACAGTAAAAAAACAAACAAGCAAAAAAAAAAAACTGATAGAACTTGATAACTTTCTGATTGGAATAACTCTTTGGTTTGATTCTTAAACTGGTATTTGAAATTAAAGTGCTAAGGTGGTTGTAACCTTAGAAATTTGCCTATAAAGTAAGTAAACAAAAAGAGCATATGCGGGTTAATAATTACTACTTCCTTTCTCCCCAGTAGTGTAGCACATGTAGGATTTTTGTGGGGAGAAAGGGTGAGAAGTGCTGTTCTTTATCTTGGAGTAAATCATTTTACAATTTCAGCGTTAGATTCCCTTTTTCAGGGTACTGGTAACCATCTTCTTTAACAGCTACTTGCCAAATTAAAAAAAAAAAAGCTACAAAAACTATCTATTCTCCTAAAATTCAAGTGTGTGCACCATAGCAGAGGGCCACGGTATAGGATGCCCTATGGAGCTCCCTGCTAAAAGACTCCAGGATCCCCTAAAGGGGATGTGGTCCAGCAACTAGGGTTTTGACTTAAATAACTGAGCTAAACCTAATCTGTCTCTGACATCTCATCAGCTTCTCCCCAGGTCAAGTTGAAAGAAAACTGTGCACATCTTCAAGATTTTTAGAATCCCACACAAAATAAACAAAGAAATGCTGTGCATATTGAGTAGATAACTAAAACTAATGTTAAGCCTCCGAGGGGATAAATGACTTGTCATGTTTTTGAGAGCTTTTCATTTTTCATGTAAAATAGGTGTTTTGAGATCTCTGTTGGAAATAGATGCAAGCTTTCTACTATCAAACAGATTAAACCCTTAAAGTATTTCCAAGTAGGTCATTCATTACTCTGACATACTCTTCTTTGTTTACTTATTACAGAGTAAGATTTGAGTTTTATATCCTATTTCTGCTTTGATAGGAAGGAGTCCATAGTCTTTATTTAGTTTTTTCAGGTTTCTGTCCCATTGTCTTTAGCACAATCTCTTTGTTTACTCTTAATGAAAACACAGTAAAGACCTGTAATGGCCAAGCCTGAGTTACAACTGATATACAACTGATCATGCACTTCAGCCCATATTTTGTTACATGTCTTGATTGACTCACCAAAAACCTAATAATGATCTCTTATAGTCAGGAAATTTGTAAGCATCTGTCACAGATTTAGCATCGAAGCTGTCAATTTCTAGATTTTCCTTTCCAGAGAGCACCCTAGGCTCTTGAACACAGGTACAAAGAAAAAACAAGGGATCTTTACTGCTCTGCCCATCAACACCCTCTTTGCAGGCACCAATTATGATTGACGAGAGGTAGTCTAGACTAGTCATTGTCTGAAGTTTGAAGGCTTTAAAGGGGCTGTTTGGGAGGTATACTGAAAATATTTCAAGCTTCTGTTTGCTTGCACCAAGGCAACAAAATAAATCTTTTAGCGTTCATGCAAAACAAAAAAAAAACAAACGAGATAGCAAACAGGAGAACTACCATCAGAGGCAATTGTTTTCTTGACAGCAAACAAGTCTGTTGTCTTCAAACCTGCTTCCATTGTTTCTGTACTGGATATTGTCCAACTGCACTCTCCACCCTTCTCTATGCTGCTTTCTGTCCAAAGAGGTTGACTTGTTTAGATGAAATCAATGGTTTTCTAAGTGTGGCCTGAGGAACAGCAGTTTCAGTACTGGAGGTGGGCCCTTTGCGGGGTGATTAGGTCATGATGGTGAAGTCCCCAGAATGGAATTAGTGCTGTCATAAAAGTGACCCCAGGAGCCCTCTGGCTCTTTCTGCCATGTGAGGACACAGTGAGAAGACAGCCCTCTGTGAACCAGTCCCTCCTCACTGGACACCCAATCTGCCGGAACCTTGATTTTGGACTTTCAGCTTCCAGAACTGTGAGAAATAAATTTTTGGTTTTGATAAGCTACCCAGCCCATGGTATTTTGCTGTAGCCATCCAAACTGAGACAAGAGGTGTTACAATGTCTTTGCTGTCTGCAGTCATAAGAAATCAAAATGCTAATGTCCTCAGTTCATTGCCTTCTCTCACCTGTTCCACCTCAGCTCCTTTGCTTCCCATTATTAAAGCTGGTTTCAGTGTTGATTAACTGATTTCAGATGGAGGAATTCTAAGACTCATAAAACAGTTTAACATTTGGGGACCATGGATTAAACATTAAAACCCATTTTGAATAGTCCGACCCAAAATACCATTAAACTCAATGATCAAATAATGATTATTATCTAATTTGTAAAATATGTAGAAATGTTTTAATTTCCTTATCACAAACATCTATTTTGCCTCTTCCTTAATAGAATGACTGTGAACTTTGCATTGGTATTAAAACATCATAAAATGATTCATGCAATCACCTGAATTGATGAAAAATTTAGCAAAAGAATGTGAGGGGGTCTTCACAGTGATTTTGGCTCAGTGTGTGTGTGAAGTGTGCAGTCATAGAGGGCCCTGCACTCAAAAGGTCTTTGGGGTCATTGTTCAGTTGCTAAGTTGTGTCTGACTCTTGAGACCCTGGGGACTGTAGCCTCCCAGGTTCCTCTGTCTGTGGGATTTCCCAGGCAAGAATACTGGAGTGGGTTGCCATTTCCTTCTCCAGAGGATCTTCCTGACCCAGGGATCAAAGCTGTCTCCTGCATTGGCAGGTGGATTCTTTACCACTGAGCCACCTGGGAAGCCCTCAAAAGGTCTTGTGCTTGGCTTAATGCTCTGTTGTGAAATTTTAAGAATTTTTGAACAATGGATCCACATTTTCATTTTGCAATAGATTTGATAAATTATAGCACTTGCCCAGCATATTCATATTTGTTCAAAATGACAAAGTAAGTATGAACACTATCAAAAATGGGATCTGATTGTCAGTGTTATTATAGCTATTAATAATTGCTTTATTCATATTGTTTTCTAGATAAAAGGTGCTAAGCCCCAGGTCTTACAGTATTAAACAAATATGTCCCTCTCAAAGACTGAAATATAGTATCACCTGTATCACCATTTCTAATCAAATGTAATAGATAAGGAAACAAATGAGATCCAGTATGCAAAACCTTCAAAATTATATTGGAAACGTTGAGAGGCTAACTTCAGGTGCTAATAGGAATTGCTTTTCTAATTTTATCAGGCAACCAAACTCTAAAGACCGACTCAAAATAGAGACCTAAGGTGAAAAATGTTTTTCTTTGAGAACAAAATAAACAGGAGATGTCCTTTGTAGCACATCAGCAGGTAAATATCATCTCATGCATGCATGCTAAGTTGCTTCAGTTGTGTCCAGTTCTTTGTGACCCTACGGACTATAGCCCACTAGGCTTGCTGTCCATGGGATTCCCAAGGCAGGAATACTGGAAGCGGGTTGCCATGCCCACCTCCAGGGGATCTTCCTGACCCAGGGATTGAACTCAGGTCTCCTGTACCTCCTGCACTGCAGGTGATTTCTTTACCACTGAGCTACCAGGGAAGCCCAAATATGTAAATAATAACAAAAGTCAGAGACTGTCTTCCCTGAATAACCTGAAAGTGTTGCTGGAAGTAGAAATATCTTGGGTTTGAGGGAAAACTTTTCTACAGGGTTGAGCCTTGGCTTTGGAATTAGAAGTAATTTCTAGTGAAAAATTTATTTCCTGAAGGATTAAATGTCTAGTACCTGACATAAGGGTGACTCAGAATATCACTATTTCCATTTTTGGCATTCACTGCACAAATCTTAGCAAAGGCTGCATGTGCCAGTTGACAGTCTTTTCCCAACATGGTGAAGAAGCAGGGTATTCAGTGATGGTTTGCACCACAAGCTCTGTTGCTGTCTTTACTCTGACCAGTCCTAGTGGACAGGGCATAATATATGGTTCTGCTTCTGCTAAGTCACATCAGTCGTGTCTGACTCTGTGTGACCCCATAGACAGCAGCCTACCAGGCTCCCCTGTCACTGGGATTCTCCAGGCAAGAACACTGGAGTGGGTTGCCTTCTCCAATGCATGAAAGTGAAAAGTGAAAGTGAAGTTGCTCAGTCGTATCCAACTCAGCGACCCCATGGACTGAAGCCTACCAGGCTCCTCCATCCATGGGATTTTCCAGGCAAGAGTACTGGAGTGGGTTACCATTGCCTTCTCCGTGTCCATTCAAATACACAGAACCCTGACATGGCAAGTCAAGCAGTCTCACTACCTGAAGCAGCTGGAACTGAAGGAATGTTCGCGCTTGCAGGGACAGATACTCTGGAGGCTTACCATGTGTGGGTAGAGTTGTAAGGACTCTCCTGCTGGTGCCTGGTTACATCATTTAGAATTAAATGCTGAATTATTCGTCTTTCAGAGCTTTCTTACACCTAGAATCTTGCTCCTTGTATTCCTTGACTGAACGCCCCAACAGGAAATCTGTAGTATTCAAACTTAGCATCTAGTTTTCTCATTGGGTAAACCACTCAACAAATGTTGTGAAGGAAAAAGAAAATCAGAGTAAACGATACCATTCCTTTCTTATAAATCACTTCAGTGGACACTTTAGGGGGGTGGGGCTTTGGAGAGTACAGAGACTGTGATGAGATGGGCTTAGGGCATGCCCTAAGAGAAGATTTTCTGTCATTTACTAGACTTTAAAAGGTCTTGCTGTTGGCAGCTACCAGTGTGCCTTAGCAGAAATTCATATCTACTTCACAGAATTTATTAGTATCAAATTTCATGTTGTCCTGACACATGGGCCTTTGAGAAACTAAACAAACCACTAATGAAAATTTTGCAAAATGGAAGAGTTTAAAGATAAAATACACATAACTGTTTGGACCCAATTTCTGCTCCCCCCACCCCTCTTTTTTAAAGGGACTGAGAAGTTATGTATATTGGATTCCATAGAGTAAAGTCCCTAGAATAAAATTGTTGGTGTGCATTCTAACAACTCAATGATTTGCAATTAGATTGTCCAAAAGAGGAATAAGTCTATAATCATCCAAATTATTTATCATTATAAACAGTGCTGACTTTTTCTTTAGCAATCTAATTATATAAGAGATACTGAATTTGTGAGACATATGTGTAATTCTCAGGAGAAATACCAGATTTCATGGAGACAGTATTTATTTACACCAGTTATATACTATAGTTCTCCCTCGGTATCTGAGGGAGATTGGTTCTAGGACCCTTACAAATAGCCAAATCCATGGATCTCAAGCCCTTTATATAAAATGGCCAGTACAGTTGGTTCTCCATATCCTCAGATGATGAACCCAAGGATACAGAGGCCAACTCTTCCTAAGATTAGCAGAAGACACCTTCCTCTGCTCAAGATGGAGAACAGAACACACTCTCTTTCTATGCACTCTCCTGGATGAAACAACTAAGAAACAATAAAATCTCTGAGAATATAGTTTTCAGACAATGAACATCAGGTAGTGAAGCATAGTGATCACTGAGAGAAGGAAACAAATGAAGAAAGCCCTGAGAAGGCAAGAAGACCACATCAAGATCGAGGTGGAGATCACAGTGATGCATCTATCTACGAGCCAAGAGATGCCAAAATTTGCTGAAATTACCAGGAGGGAGGAGAGAAGCAAAGGACTGTTTCTCCATCAGACTCCCCAGAGGAAATAAACTATGCCAACATCTTGATTTTGGACTTCTGGCCTCCTGAACTATAAGAGAACAGATTTTTGTTATTTTAAGCCCCAGTTTGCGGGAATGTAGTGTTAGGAAACATACACACAGGTAGAAAAAAAGCCTGAAAAAAAATCAGCAGTGATTCAGCAAACAGGGAAAATTTAAGCAGTTTAATATATTATGTGCTTGGAATCTCTAAAGAAGAGGAATGAGAGGAAGGAATAAAGAAATAATAACTGAGAATAATAAACCTAGAGATTCAAGAAGATCAACAGATTATAAGCACAAGAAAATATTAAACCAGTGATAAAAATCCTAAAGTCATCCAGTAAGAAAAAGACACATATGTCCAGAAGAAAAAAGGAATTCTTTATTGACATAAAGACTCAGATTGGATCCCTGGGTAAGGAAGATCCCCTGGAGAAGGGAATGTCAACCCGCTCCACTATTCTTGCCTGGAGAATTCCACAGACAGAGGAGCCTGATGGGCTACAGTCCATGGGGTCGCAAAGACTCAGACACAAGTGAGCAACTAAGCAAACACAATTGACATAATGAATGTCAGTGACATTTTATGTCCTTATGACAATGACATAAGATTTCTAATTGGAACAATGCAAGCCAGAACATAGTGGAGCAGCAGAAAAAAAGAAACTATCAACTTATAATTCTATACCAAGTGAAAATATTTTCCTGAAATGAAAGCAAAATATATTTCAGGTAAATAAAAGTTGAAATAATTAATCACTAACAGACCTACATTTTAGGAAATGTTAAAAAGAAAATGATATTGACTGGAAATCTGAATTTACACAAAGGAATGAGGAACACTGGAAATGGTAGATATTTGAGTAAACATAGAAGACATTTTTTTATTATTAGAAAATCTCTTTAAGAAATAACTGAGTGTTTAAAGCGGACATCAGTTCAGTTCAGTTCAGTTCAGTTGCTCAGTTGTGTCTGACTCTTTTCGACCCCATGGACTTCAGCACACCAGGCTAACAAGTTCATCACCAACTCCTAGAGCTTGCTCAAACTTATGTCCATCAAGTCGGTGATGCCATCCAACCATCTCATCCTCTGTCGTCCCCTTCTCCTCCTGCCTTCAATCTTTCCCAGCATCAGGGTCTTTTCTAATGAGTCAGTTCTTTGCATCAGGTGGCCAAAGTATTGGAGCTTCAACTTCAGCATCAGTCCTACCAATGAATATTCAGGACTGATTTCCTTTAGCATTGACTGGTTTAATCTCCTTGCAGTCCAAATATGTCATTAAATTTAATGTTATTTAAAGCAGACATAATAACATATTGTGGGCATAACATACATATATATATAACATATAACATATGCAGAAATAAAATGTATGAAAACAATAGCACAAAAACCAGGAGGAGAGAAATAGAAGTATATTGTTGTATTAGTCGCATACTAATATGAAGTGATATAATATTACTTGATGGTAGACTTTTCCTAAAGGAAATCAACCCTGTGTACTCATTGGAAGGACTGATGCTGAAGCTGAAGTTCCAATACTTTGGCTACCTAATGCGAAGAACCAACTCATTGGAAAAGACTCTGATGCTGGGAAAGATTGAAGGCAAAAGGAGAATGGGGCACTAGAGGATGAGATGGTGGATAGCTTCACCAACTCAATGGACATGAATTTGAGCAAACTCCGGAAAATAGTCAAGGGCAGGGAAACCTGGCATGCTGCAGTCCATGGGGTTGCAGAGTCGGACATGACCTGGTGATTAAACAACAACAACAATAGACAGTGATAAGTAAATCCTAAAATAACCATCTACACACACACACACACACACACATGAACAAAGAATTATATCTAATGTGACATCAAGGAGATAAAATGTAATCATAAAACTCATCCCCAAAATTATAAAAGGCAGAAAAAGATGAGTAAGAGTACAAAGAGCAGGTAGGCCAAGTAAAAATAAAACAAGACAATAAAGTTAAATGCAATCAATTTAGTACTGATATTGAATGTGAATGGTTTATAAGAAGTCTACTTTAGATATAAAGACATAAAAATAAGAGAATGAAAAAGCTATACTATACTTTAATAACACTATTTAAAAGTGACATATAGTAGCTATAATAGTATCCAAAAAAGTAGATCTCAGAGAAAAGAAAATTACCAGGGATAAAGAGGGTCATTTAAAAAGGTAAGAGGGGAAATTATCAAGGGGACATAACAATTCTAAATGTTCATATGCCTAACAACAGACTTAGAAACACATGACGCAAAAACGGATAGAACTGATTAATGGATACACTGTCTACTTTCCTATCTAACTCAGATATCAGATCAGATCAGATCAGATCAGTTGCTCAGTCATGTCCAACTCTTTGCAACCCCATGAATCTCAGCACGCCAGGTCTCCCTGTCCATCACCAACTCCTGGAGTTCACTGAGACTCACGTCCATCGAGTCAGTGATGCCATCCAGCCATCTCATCCTCTGTCTTCCCCTTCTCCTCCTGCCCCCAATCCCTCCCAGCATCAGAGTCTTTTCCAATGAGTCAACTCTTTGCATGAGGTGGCCAAAGTACTGGAGTTTCAGCTTTAGCATCATTCCTTCCAAAGAAATCCCAGGGCTGATCTCCTTCAGAATGGACTGGTTGGATCTCCTTGCAGTCCAAGGGACTCTATTGTGCTATTATTGTGTCCTCCTAAAAACCTTCCTAAATCTGAAATATTCTTCTCCTCAGGGTGGAATAAAAGTCCTTTGTTAAGATATTCTGACTATAGTCAGGCAAGCCTTGTACTTAATATATTCCCTCACTTTTACACCAAGCAAGATCACACCTAACAATCGTAGTGAATTGTTGTCTGGGAAAGTTTCCATCCTGAAAAAATCAGCTCTCTTAGGGTCTTTCTATTTTGAAGTATCTGAGGCTATGGAGACGTTGCAGAAAGGAGCTAATTTAAATGAATTTAATGTGCACGATAGATTAAACAGCTGGAAAGACCTCTTATATCCTTCAACTCCTTTAACTAAGACTCAATTTCGCTACTAACCGGACAAGTTTTCTTTGTTAGATTCAAGAGGTTACTATTAAAGTACAAAGAACTTTTCTCAATGGAAGAATTTATTCGGGGATGATGTGTCCCTTCTGTGGGTCCCTGAAATTCTTACCTTAGACAGAAATTCAGTTAAATAGTGTTTATATGCCACTTTATATTATCAAAGAGTAATTGGTGTTTTCCTTAGAATCCTGGCCAAATTCCAACTCTGATAAATACATTCTACTTCCTGAAATTTCCCCTGCAATTGCAAATGGATTCTGTATCCGTAATTACCTGTCCCAACTTGTTGCTTGGTATTGAAGTTCACCTATTAAGTAGCTACTGCTTTTGGCCTCAGAGACTTGTACCTTTTGGGATTAGAAGAAAAGATGCTGGTAAACTTGGTAAACAAGTATGTGTGTCTGAGACGATGAAGGACTGTAATGGTTTTAGAAGTTAAATTTATCATCTAATAATAAAAAAATTGAAGACTTCCAGGGAGAGAAACATAGCCATTCCAGAACCATGAAGCCTTTCATTTGCTCAGTAAACTTTTATTAAAGGAAGTTTCTATGTGCGAGGCATTGTTCTAGATATTGTTGGAGATTCAAAGATGAAGTAGATAATAGTTCTTGCCTTCAAGGAATATACACTCTAGTAGAGCCCACCAGGCTCCTCTGTCCATGGAATTCTCCAGGCAAGAATATTGGAGTTTGCCGTTTCCTTTTCCTGGGGATCTTCCCAACTCAGAGATCAAACCGGCATCTCATGTGTCTTCTAGCACTGGCGGGCAGATTCCTTACCACTAGCACCACTTGGGAAACCCCAGGGTTTGAACCTGGGTCTCCTGCTTTGCAGGCAGATTCTTTTTCATCTGAGCCACCAGAGAAGGCCCATGGAAATGTTATTGCTATTGAAGTATTGGGTCGTTCATATAAATTCAGATATCTTGACTCTCTAGGTAACAGAACCGTGGGTGGACAGCTCACTTATCCCATAAACACCAAGATTACAGGCGAATTCCACGCCCAAGTGCCTAGCAGGCTCTAAATCTTTCATTTACTAGTTCTAAGATAAAGATCATAAAAGGAGGAAAAGGAATTGGGACCGTCCTGTTCTCGCTCCATCATCTAACTTAAAATCCTGAGGGGTGTTAGGGAATGGGGTTTGGAAATTCAGACCTTTAAAGTTGTTACAACAGAAGAAAATAAAAACTTTACTGTTTGACATTGGCACATATTCCCAAGTCCCTCCCTGTTTAACAAGCTTTAAGCTTTCATATGAGACATGAGACACTTAAGGGAAAAAGTATTGCCACAAGGCTAATGATGACAACAACTGCCAGCACACCTTCCATCAAAAGCAAGTGAAGACTTGAAACAAATCTGAGCTCCGGTTTGGTTTAGAAGCATCACTGTGACATGCCTGTGCGGGCAGAGGCTCAGAATGCATTCCTTAACACTAGAACTCTAAGACGTGCTGGGTGCCAGAAGCCCAGTGGTAATAAGAGAGCAATTGTGAGGCTTCGTTCAGATGGTGTTCCTTCACTGTGGGCGTGCTGGCTCTGAACGTTTGGTTCAGGGATCCACAAGAAAGAATGGGCCAATTCCTCTCCTTCATCAGGGGTTACAGTTCAGCTAATCTTATTCTTTTATACCTTTATCCTTCAGACGTTTGTTGAGTGCCCATTATATTCAAAGGTGTTGGTGATTAATGCACACAGTATATTTAGATTAATGACATGGTGTATTTAGAACTGGCAGTAAATTATAAACTTTATATTCTATTCTTTCTGCAATTCAGAGAAAATCCACTGGAATACTTTAAAATGAATCAGTCAACAGATATACATAATATGATTATACAGTAATGAACTTGATTCATTATACTGAGGATTTATAAGGTAGAACACCATTCTAGGTTCTGGGGAAATCCTAAAAATAAAATGACTGGACTCTAATAAGTAGAGCTGGTAGAGGAGCAGATGTCTTCACTAGCTCCACAAAGAGAAATCTGTGTATTTTTCTTTTTCTTGAGAATCACTCTGCTTATAAACAGATGGCCCCTTTAACTCTTACCTCCTACCTGTGTATCAGGTGCCTAGGTCATTCTAAAAACTCTAAATTGGTAATTGTGATCTCAACCTTCATAGCTATTTGTGGGCTTTCCATGTTCATTTTTGCTGTGATCACTTTCCTACTTTCAATTTGAGTGACTGGTGGAAGTCTATCTTCCCCCTTTCAGCATTTTAAAAAGATTATAGTTCTGTAAATATCTACTGGAAAAAGCAGCATGTATTTAGTATCTCCATTTCAAAGTATATTTGTTTTTCACATGTGGAGTGAGAAGGAGCTTTGGGAAAAGTTTGTACAGATTCTTTTTAAAATTTGTGCTATCCATCAAAGTTTAATTGAATAAGGAATGCCATACTAAGTAAAAATGTGCTGCATTTCTAATTTCTAAAATTATAGAAACAGAGGTTTTATTAAACTATCATCATCAGGTTAATATGCTAAGATGGAATCATAAATTTTGTTCTCTTTTTTACCTGGAAATCTGGTTATATTCATTTGCAACCACTCTTTTGCTACTGTATATTCTTTCTTTTCAAAAATTTATTTGGCTGTACTGGGTCTTAATTGTGGCATGTAGGATCTTAGATCTTCATTGCAATATGTGGGTTCTTTAGTTGTGGCCTGTGAGGTCTAGTTCTCTGACCAGAGGTTGAACTCGTGTCCCCTACGTTGGGAGTGAAGAAACTTAGTCACTGGACCACTAGGGAAGTCCCCTTACCATGTATTCTGAAGACAGTAGGTAAACATTCAACTTCTCCTCACTTCTAGCCAATTGCGTTGTCCCTTGAGAGATACGAAATCTACTTCTACCAGCTCTCTCTGCATGGTCTATCTTCATTTGTCTTTAATGACCAGGCTTATAACCCATATTCCTTTCTATCTTTGGCAACTCTATCTGCCAGGCATTATACCTATCCCTATAGCATATATCAACAAAGATGTGGTTTCTGCTCTCAGATAGTTAGCACTCTATATATAAGATATGTGTCTTTCAGGAAAAGTAGCTCCTGCCTATGCTTCTTCCATGGAATTATCATTTCTTTTTGAAAGACTATAGAGGTATTAAAATTTAATAAGCATTGTATGCATGTGTGAAAGTCACTCAGTCTTGTCCAACTCTTTGTGACCCCATGAACTGTAGCCCTGCCAGGCTCCTCTGTTCATGGTATTCTCTGTGGGTAGCCTTTCCCTTCTCCAGGGATCTTCCTGACCCAAGAATTGAATCTGGGTCTCCTGCATTGCAGGTAGATTTACTATCTGAGCCACCAGAGAAGCCCTTAATGAGCAATAAGTTGCATCAAAAAACTAGGCACATAAAAAGAGAAATATCTTTAAATGATTCAGCATCATGGGATGATTAAAAATATTAGGTGGTGGCACAAAATTCTTTAAAATATAGCTCTTTGTGTCTCTGGCCATTTAATTGGGTAATCTGTAGTACTTTTGGACTTTTTATATTGTTGCTAGTGCTTTAAATGGCACAATTACATGGTCCAGCCATGCAGGGAGGGATTCAAGTTGCTGTCAAGTCAAGCAAAAAAATACTCTATTATTTTGTTCTCCCCAATACTAATTTTGTCTTTATATAATTGAATGAATGTGTTGTAGTGTTTCAGACTTCCCAGCTGACACTAGTGGTAAAGAACTTGCCTGCCAATGCAGGAAACATAAAAGATGTGGGTTCGATCCCTGGGTTGGGAAGATCCCCTGGGGAGGGCATGTCAATCCACTTCAGTATTCTTGTCTGGAGAATCCCATGGGCAGAGGAGCCTGGTGGGCGATAGTCCATAGGGTTGCAAAGAGTCAGACACAGCTGAAGCAGCTCAGCATGCATGTATTGTAGTCTTTCAGCCTGGTAAAATAGAAAACGGCAGGAGGTAGTGCAGACAACATTGGCAAAAGAAAATTAAAAAAAAAATTATTAGTAAGAATGCTTCTGATGTCTGAAAGCAAAATAGTACCTCTAGTGGGTCAGTGGCAACAAACTTCACATGTGATTAAACTAGATTATTTATAGTTAGGCAAATGGAGAAAACAATTATGAGTTTACTGGAAGCAGTACTGCAGTTTTAATCCTTTGAAAGACTTTAAGAACAGAACTCTGAGACAGAACACAGTCCAAGTCGATTATTAGTAATTGGATAGACCAGAACTGAACACCAAGAAAATCTCAAACACAGCTTTTTTCACATGTGTTGAAAGAAGTCAGAATATACGCTTGTTAAAATTTTTTAAAAATTTTGTTGTGGTAAAAACACTTAACATGAGATCTACCCTGTTCAGAAAGTTTTAGTGTATAATACATGATTATTGACTACAAGTACAGTGTGTGCGTGCTAAGTCGCTTCAGTTGTGTCTGACTCTTTGTGACCCTATGGACTGTAGCCCACCAGGCTCCTCTGTCCATGGGATTCTCTAGGCAAGAACACTGGAATGGGTTGCCATTTCCTCCTCCAGGGGATCTTCCCGACCCAGGGATGGTACTTGCGTCTCTTAGGTCTCCTGTATTGGCAGACGGGTTCTTTACCACTAGCGCCTCCTGGGGGGCCTCATGGGTACAGTGGTGTACTGCAAACCGTTAGATTTTGTCTTGCTTAACAGACATCTTTATGTCTGTTGAATAACTCCCCATTACTTCCTGAAGTCAGCCCCTGGAAACTGGCATTCCATTCTTTGACTCTATGAATTTGTGAATTTGTATACGTTCAAATAAGTGGAATCCTGCTGCTGCTGCTGCTGCTAAGTCGCTTCAGTTGTGTCGGACTCTGTGCGACCCCATAGACTGCAGCCCACCAGGCTCCCCCGTCCCTGGGATTCTCCAGGCAAGAACACTGGAGTGGGTTGCCATTTCCTCCTCCAATGCATGGAAGTGAAAAGTGAAAGTGAAGTCGCTCAGTCGTGTCCGACTCCCAGCGACCCCATGGACCGCAGCAGCGTTTGTATCTCTCTGCCTGGCTTATTTCACTTAGCACAATGTCCTCAGGGTTCATTCATGTTACGCATTGCAAAATCTCCTTCTTTTTGAAGATTGACTAGTATTCCATTGTCTGTATAACCATGTTTTCTTTACTGTTTGTGTGTTGATGCATATTTGGGTTGTTTCCACTACTTGACAACTACGAGAAATGCTGCAGTAAACATGGGAGGACTAATAACTCTCTGAGATCTGGATTCTAGTTTGTGTGGAATAAGTATCCAGAAGTGAGACTGCTGGATCATATGGTAGATCTATTTTTTTAAAGAAAACATTGGTTTTTAAAAAATTATTTATTGATTTCTGATTGCATGGGGTTGCTGCGTGTGGGCTTTCTGTAGCCGCAGCAGGTGATTGGGGCCTACTCTCTGTGGTGGAGCACAGGCTCCAGGTTCACAGGTTTAGCAGATGCAGCGCATGGGCTCAGTAGCCGTGGCATGTGGGCTCTAGTCTGTGCAATCTCAGTAGCTGTGGGGCATGGGCGCAGCTGGCCCATTTGTTGAAAAAACAAAGCAGTTAAGCCAGATGTTTTGACATTTTAGATTGATCAATTTATGAATAGATGAAATGCAGGAATGATTGATTTTATGTTTCTGGGTGCTGTCAGTGGTAGTTCATAGATATTTGGCTCTATTAAATTTAGTCCTTTTTCTCTTTCCTTTACTGTTCGAATGGCCTTTTAGCTGATCTTGATGACTCCAACTTACTCCATTCAAACTATCATCCACACTGTCATTCAAGAATCTCTCAAATTTTTCTAATTTGATTATGCTGCTCTCCCACTTAAAGGCTCCTCAGTGGTTTTCTACTACATACAGAACAGTTCATATTCTTAAGCTGGCCTTACGACTTCAAAAGCTAGTCCCTGTCTACCTTGCCCATCTGACTTCCTTTAACATCTTTGCTCACACTCTGTACCCTATAGGTGTTTCCACCTTTCTCTGAATAAAGAACATTCTTCCAGGTCTTCATATTTTGCACATCTTGTTCTGTTAGCCTCTAGTATCCATTCCCTACCCCACTCCCCACATCCATACTGTATGGAATTTATATCTTCAAATTCCAATTCAGATGTTGCCTTCTTCATGAATTAAGTGCACCAATGCCCCTCTCCTGCCATGTTGTATATCATTATAGTACTTTGCACAAGTATTTTTCAAAAGTTAGTGGAAGTATTTGGGTTGGACAAAAGTTTGTTTGCGTTTTCCATATGATCTTATGCAAAAACTTGAATGAACTTTCTGACCAACCCCATATTTGTTTACTGGTCTGTTTTACCCAATAGAATGTGAACTCCTTGAAGAGAGGGACTGTTCATTTCCATATCTCAAAGCCAAGCCCAGGGCCTGACATAATAAACACTCGGGCAGCATTTGCAGGATGAAGGATTGATTGCCTAAGAGAGTTAATGCACTTTAGTGGTTTATCGCTTATTCATAGGAGTGGGCACCTACCCTGGAGAATCTGGTACATTTATAATTTCATAAATCATCTGTTATAATGAAGTGAGTGCCTGAAAAAAGTTATGAAACTCTTGTGGCTCAGCTTGTTCCTTCTCATTCACAGACTCAGTCCAGAGCCTCCAGAGGGCATTGGAAGGAAATTATGACTGTGATTGTTAAGTATTCTACTTATAATTGATAAACATGACCAAGTGTTTGACATACACAAAGTTAAATTTGGTTTAAAGCTCAAGGAATTCAAGCCCTCAAAATATTTTAGAGTTTTCTTCTCATAAATAGCCCAATAAACTCTATCATTTGCATATCATGCATGCCAAGTCACTTCAGTCATGTCCAACTCTTTTCTGAGTTGGACTGGAGACTGCCAGGCTCCTCTGTCCATGGGATTTTCTAGGCAAGAATACTGGAGTGGGTTGCCATTCCATTCTCCAGGGGATTTTCCCAACCCAGGGATCGAGCCCAGGTCTTCTGCATTGGCAGGTGGGTTGTTTACCAATAGCACCACCAGGGAAGCATATTATAATAGTGCTATATTAGAGCTTTGCCCAAACTAGGTGTTCAATAAATACTTGTTAATGAATTATATTCTTCTTTCTGTAGCAAAATTACTGTAGCAAATGACACCTATGCATATGTTCCCCTGTGTATATGTGTGTGAACTTGATCCTGTAGCTCTTAGAATCATAGATTGTTAGACCTAGGATCTTTGAGCTCAATTTGTCAAACAACCTTAGGCTGTAGATGAAGAAATGGGGGTCTGGAAAAATGAACTAATACTTGAGTTGAACCATGTGAAATTGCTGTTTTAGTAGGTCCAAAATGGACAATTTCAATTGTTGTAACCTAAAAAGTCAGTGTACATTTAGTGTCAGTGGACAGAACTTTCTTTGAGGGTGATAAGAAGTGAGGGTATTAAGTGAAAATGAAACATCAAGTGGGTTAACCTCCAAGCTGTAGAAGAGAAATTATCTTTGCCCCAAGTTAGTTACACATGATCAAAAACACATTGGGATTATATGGTAAAAGGTAATGGCTTGCCCTGAATGTCAGGTTGGAAATCTTATTAAGAAATAATTGACTGATTTTTTTTTTTTAACTGCCGAGCTATACAAATTTCCTTGCTGAGTGTTTTAAAAATGAGATTTAAAAACTTTTGACCAAGTTTAACTGGTGGGGCTGTAAGTTATATTTCTTTATTTTAGGTAAGATCTAGACTGTGCAGGGACTAGAAATCCTTTGAGAAATTTTGGCCCTTTGAAAGAAAGTGAGGATTATTTTGTTGACTCTGTCCTGCCTTCATGGGAAGCTAGGCTTACCATGGGACTGCATTTTATTTTCAGAGTGAGCTTTCAACAGGAAGTATTGTGCTCATGCATGCATGAGAGGAGAGGAATGTGCCCTGAGATAATGATATTTTTACCTAAGAGTGAGGTTTGGCTCAGAGATGTCTTTGGGAAATTTCTTTATGGTGTTTTTTTTTTTTTCCCTTGACATAGGTGATTTCGTTGGCACTTTTCTTCATAAACACATACAGTTCAACCCAAGCCATTCTCTGAACCGCTCTCTCCTTTTCTGTTGTTTCTGTAGCCTTTCTGTTAGAGGAAATGTGACGCTGGGCTTGGGGCCAGAGAAGCTGTTGATGTGCTTCGAGTATTCAGAGATTTCTAATCTTAGCATTTGGGCCTGTGAAGATCTGTAGGTGAAAAGGGAATGTGGATGCGGTTTCCTAGACAACTAAAGTAAATGTGTTGTGTTCGCTTTACTTTTAGATTAGATAATTATTTTGGCTCTTACCTTTACCTCAAATGTTCAGGTAATTATCTCTGCTTTCTGTTTTGCTTTATGTCTGCTGGAAAAAAAAATCAGTGAGAAATGGTTTAAAAATATTGGTTACATGTTTCTGATTTTCTTAATGAACATATTTAGATTTACTGGATAGCTATCCAGTTAATTTCATAGACAGTTCAAATAAAAGTTTTATAATATGGTAAAATATATCTGTATTTGCAAATATATTTATATTTGCCTGCAAATATAGCCTTATGTTTATGTATCTGTATTTGCACAATCTTTAAATTCTATGATAGCAGGAATTGTCTGTTTTGTTAGCTGTCAGATCCCCAGCTAGTACTCTGCCAGGCTCAATATACATATCTGTTGTATAATTGAATGAAAATGAAGATATTTAACCTGAGCTTTGAAAGACATAGTTATCTAAACTTACAGAAGTTAACCTAATGAAGTATTCAAATATAGAGATTAGAGAAAATATAAAAATTGTTATTCAGACATGAAACAGAGTCCAGGAAGGCAAATATGTGTGGGAGGATTGAACTCCAATTCTTATTTTTCAAAATCTGTGTGTCCTTGAGTCTTAGAATCTGAAGGAAACTCTAGAAGTTACCACAGCTAATAACTTATTTCATAAAAGGTCATCTAGCCTTCAGTTGATGACCAATACTATAGTGACTGGGTACTCACGCGTTAAGAAACAGAGCATCTTTTTATGGGAAAATTCTGATGCTAGGAAGCTTTTTCTTTCTTTTTTTTTTGTATCAGAACTTTTCTATCTATTATTTCCATACATTGGCCCTAGTTCTGCTTTGTGGAACCACATGTGATATACCTGATGGTGGACCAATGAGACTTGAATTAAGGGTATATACTTCATGTCAGCACTAGCCTAGATTTACAGTATTTTGAGGCAAAAGCCCAAACTAGATAATAAGCCTCCCCAGTTCTTACTATTAATACATGGTAGTTGGAATTAGGAAATGGCAACCCACTCCAGTGTTCTTGCCTGGAGAATCCCAGAGACGGGGTAGCCTGGTGGGCTGCCGTCTATGGGGTCGCACAGAGTCGGACACGACTGAAGCGACTTAGTAGCAGCAGCAGCAGCTGGAATTAGCATGCTTAGCACCACCTAGTGTTCTTATCTCTTACATTGTCTATGGGGATGTAAATTGTTCACACTTGGCTTAGAGAGCAATTTGGATCTATGTATAAAATTGTACCATTTTGCCCTGAAATTCCACGTTTTTGTAAATAATTCCAAAGTTGTACAAAGATAGATGAAAACAGATGTCTATAGATGATCTGAGATGCCCATTACAAAAATTTTAAAACAAGTTAACTGTTCATCAATAGGAGATAGGTGAATAACTTGGATACATTCATTCAGTGGAAAAGAATCATGAAAAAGAATGAGATAGAGCTGCATGTCTGGTTGAAAGATGTTTATTATATATTATTAAGTAAAAAAAAAGCAAGTATCACAAAGTATGTATGACATGCTGTCATTTTGTAAAATAATAGGTTATATAATAATACATCAATGTAAATATATCAGTGAAAAATTTGAGAGATTATACACCAAGCTTTTAACGCTTAATCTCTAAGTAACATCATTACAATGGGCTCAACTTTTTACTTAATGTATTTTTGTAATCTTTGAACATTTTAAAATCAATATTTTAAAACTACTAGTGTAATCATAAAAGAAAAAAGGCATTTTAAAATGTCACCCAGAAGAATTATAGATTGTTAGGACTGGGAGAGACCTTAGTAGATAGAGTCTTTAGAATTAATCTAATTGAATACCCTAATTTTACATATAATAAACTGAATCCTACAAATGTAAATGAGTTACCAAAACTCCCCAACACATTTAGTAGCAAATCCAGTTTTAGAACACAGGTCTAGTACTCTTTGAATTACACTACATTGTCTTCTAAAAAGCAGTACAGATTTTTAGAAAGATAAAATATGAGAGTATTTACTTATAAATGTCTCCATATTTCTTCTTTTTTAAAAAGTGGCTCTTCATTAGATAATATAAAGGTGTAACAACTTTACCAATTGTGATAGGTTATTTTCAAAAATCCTGAAAGTTACTTTAGAGATGATTAACACCAATGTTCTCATTTTCAGAAGAGAAAATTAAAGTCAAGTGATTTGTGGAAGATTCTACAGTGTATTAGTAGTAGAGCTGAAACTTAAACCCTGGTCTTGGAATTCTTAGTCAGTCCTTCTTTGCCACATTGTCTCCTACAAGTTGATGTGCATTTATTAAACATCCATCATGGTGCTCGGTACGGCTGCCAAAGACATGCTAGGTGCAGTCCACACCCTTGAAAAATAAAATAAAATGTGCCAATAAAGTGTTCATTATAGAGACTTCAGCATAGACTTCTTAACTTATCAATTAAGTTGAGAAAGCCTAATGAACTAAACCTCAAAGTTTGATCAAATTCTTTGTCTTTAAATTAAAAATTATGCATATGAGAACATTTTTGTTGTTGTTTTTGCTCAGATGCTAAGTCATGTCTGACTCTTTGTAACCCCATGGACTGTAGCACACCAGGCTCCTCTGTCCTTCACTGTCTCCCAGAGTTTGCTCAACCCATGTCCATTGAGGTGGTGATGCTATCTAACCGTCTCATCCTCTGCCGCTCCCTTCTCCTGCCTTCAATCTT
The DNA here is from genome assembly GCF_019923935.1 of Bubalus bubalis. Taxonomy (NCBI): domain Eukaryota; kingdom Metazoa; phylum Chordata; class Mammalia; order Artiodactyla; family Bovidae; genus Bubalus; species Bubalus bubalis. The sequence goes on along the minus strand of NC_059178.1, from coordinate 28,448,050 downwards.
TCCCAGCATCAGGGTTTTTCCCCAGTGAGTTGGCTCTTTGCATCAGGTGGCCAGAGTACTGGAGCTTCAGCTTCAGCATCAGTCCTTCCAGTGAATATTCAGGATTGATTTCCTTTAGAATTGACTTGTCTGAGCTCTTTGCAGTCCAAGGGACTCTCAAGAGTCTTCTTCAGCACCGCAAGACAAAAGTATCAATTCTTTGGTGCTTGGCCTTTTTTATCGTCCAGCTCTCACATCCATACATACTGGAAAAACCATAGCTTTGACTGCACAGACCTTTGTTGGCAAAGTGGTGTCTCTGCATTTTAATATGCTGTCTAAGTTAGTCATAGTTTTCCATCCGATGAGCAAGTATCTTTCAATTTCGTGGCTGCAGTTACCATCCACAGTGACTTCGGAGTCCAAGAGAATAAAATCTGTAACTGCTTCCACTTTCCCCCCTTCTACTTGCCATGAAGTGATGGGGCTGAATGCCAGAATCTTAGTTTCTTTAATGTCAAGTTTCAAGTCAGCTTTTTCACTCTCGTCTTTCACCCTCATCAAGAGACTCTTTAGTTACTCTTCACTTTCTGCTGTTAGAGTGGTATCATCCACATATCTGAGGTTGTTGATATTTCTCCTGGCAATCTTGATTCTAGCTTGTGATTTCCCCAACTCAGCATTTTGCAAGATGTATTCTGCATATAAGTTAAATAAGCAAGGTGACAGTATACAGCTTTGCGTATTTTTTCCCCTTATACCAATTGAAGATTTCAAGGCCTTCCATACAAATATGTAAGGCATCACAACCTTCTCAAAGGGAGGGTTATTATATCCATTAGGAAATGCAGACAGAGACTCTGAATGACTTGTCCATTAATCACCAAGGATAAGAATAACTCTAGGATCCCCTAGTTTTGGCTGACTCCCAGAAAAACCACACCTTTCATGGATCCAAATTAACTTTGGACTGTTCTTAAAATCCTGGACTTATCTGGAAAGTGGATGGACCATTGCACTTTATTTTAGATTAAATCAACCACAAACCTGGCAGAACCTGGCTCATCTGAGCAGAGTCCACCAAACTATGGCTTCTAATCTAAGTTTACTCCACCAGAAGTGGGAACCCATTTATTATTTTCTGGGTGAGGTTGCATGCATCAAGAGCCACGCCAATAACAGATGAATGGAAACCACAAAATTAAAGGTACTTTTGGCACCAAGATCCAAACTAAAAGTGCTGATCCAGGAATGACAATCTCTAAACATTTTCAGACAAGTTAGGAACACAAGTAGGACCAGCTCCGGGCAGATCCCATTTGTGTGACTGGCACTGACAGTACAGCGCATATTTACCTTGGCACTGAGGCTGCATCTTCATCTTTGTGTTCTGGCTATGTTGTATGCAAATTTTAAGATACAAAGCCATTTTTGTTCCAGGTTTGTTTTCTTAATCATCTTCAGATTCTAGCAGGTTGGTAAAAATAAAGAAATAAGTCTCTGATCACCTTGTGATTCTGTGTCTTTTAAAACATTACCAGTGGAAATGCAGATACCTTTGCTCAGACTTTCAGGGTGTGCTAGTTCGGGTCCACTAAGAAATAGATTAGGGGCTTCCCTGGTGGCTCAGATGGTAAAGAATCCGCCTGCAATGCAGGAGACCTGGGTTCAATCCCTGAGTCGGAAAGATTCCCCTAGAGAAGGGAATGGCAAACCACTCAGTATTCTTGCCATGGACAGAGGAGCCTGGTGGGCTACAGTGCAGAGGGTCACTAAGAGTCAGACACAACTGAGCAAATAACACACATACACACACAAGAGAAATAGGTTTAGTGTGAAAACAAGAAAGTGAGGGAAGGTCTTCAGATCATGAAGAAGAGAGGAAAGGACGAATGAGGCATCTGAGACTGCAATGCAGTCTGGCCAAGAAATATTTGGCCAGTTCGATGGGGAATCCTGGAATTGCAGTCGTATTTCTAGAATAAGCCTGTCTCAGTACTTCTGCTGTATTCCAGTGCTGGCTGAAATTAGTCCACGGGGAGTATGGCCTTGGGGCAAATGTACTGATGGGTTCAGAGGGACAGGATCTTAAGCCGTTAGTCAATTATGCTCCCACAGCAAGAGTCCTGAGAGAGTATTTTCATGACTTCCACAGTCTAACCCTCATGCCACTAAGATCTACTTCACATTAGTCTGAGGGGCAGCTTCCCTTGGGCACCTCTTTCTGAGGGGAAAATTAGAAGAGGGTTAGTGGTACCATATCTGGCACAATAGCCATGATCAAGGATACTCTTTGACTGAGTCTGGCCTATAGTCATTCTCCAAGATGGCTTTTGCAAGGGCTAGACTTGTGAATTATATCAAGATATGATGATAGCTATGTTCTTTGCTGGGCTTCCCCAATGACTCAGTGGGTAAAGACTCTGCCTGCCAATGCAGGAGACACAGAAGACTTGGGTTCGATCCCTGGGCCAGGAAGATCGCCTGGAGAAGTAAATGGCAACCCACTCCAGTATTTTTGCCTAGAAAATCCCATGGACAGAGGAGCCTGGCAAGCTACAGTCCATGGGGTCGCAAAGAGTCAGACACGACTAAGTGACTAAGCACATGTATGTTCCAATGTTCTTTGCCTCTTTTAGGTCATTAATGGCAAAACTCATCTCTGAAATCATCTCCAGGCTTCAGTGTTGTTGGTATCTCACCATCTTGGCTGTGAGAAAGGACAGTTTCGGAGATTTTCACTTGGCTTTCCCCACTACGAGAGCTCTTACCCCATAGGCCAAGGGCTCAATGTAGGGGTTACTCCAGTGGGTCTCATAGGAATCAATACAGTATATACTCTCTGTAGTGTTTAGTCAAGGAGTTCTAGATCTGAAAATTTGCTCAGATCTGTGACTTGAGCAAAGGACTATGACTTTTTATAGGTGTTGCTGCTGGCTTCTTGCTTTCCTGTTCTTGCCTTTTTCCTTTTAAGATGTTGAGTCGTACACTTGCTGGCTGCCCTTCTATTTTGTTCCTAGGGCAACTGTGCTCAAGTAGTCATCTCCACAACTCCCTGTGGGTCAGACCTCTTGGCTGCTCTCGTCTTGCAGGTCATTATGGTAATTGCAGCTTCCTAACTTCTGGCAGTTTAATACTGTTGCTTGGCCTCTGTATTTTGGGGACTGTTACCATCTCATGAACATTAGTGAACTCAGCTCTGTGCCGGTCTCTCCTACCATTCCCCATGGTCTACAGAGAAGCCACCTCCAAATTTCTTAGTGATTCTGTTTCCCTCTCAGCGAATTCCTAATGGTTGCAGGAAAGATATGTCTTCTGGGTCCTCCTGTGGAACGAGCCCTCTGGGAGGCCTTCTGGCCTTACTTCATATGTGCATCTAGCAGGCCCACTTTCAGGATCAGGGCAAGGGTGAGACAAGGGACCCTGCTCCTGCAATACCCTAAGAGTGAGTGACTCCTTAAATTTTGCCCCTGTAGACCTCTCTTGCCTCACCCTCATCTCAGTCAAGTACACTTCCCTTAGCCTCTTAACTTTTCCCTCTAGCATCTGTCAGAGCAACTCAGACATTTCCGCTTTGCTGAATGTTGGCCATTGCTGCCATCAAACTTCTCCAAGCCATCCTAGCTGTGTGTTTTTCCTCTACTTTGGAATCCTTGCCAGGTTTTAAATCTTATGTCCAAGAAAAAGAGCCTTCAAGTCCATGGATTCTTCCTTATCCAATCCAGTCTTATACTCCAGCCTTTTCATCAAGGACTCTTAAAATCCAGTTCCACGGTCACTCCCCTGGCAGCTGCTTGTATGTGCTAGCTAATTCTTGCAACCTCTTTGGTGTAGAATAAGATAAAACCTCTTTTATCAGTCCAGGTAGGTCCTTAGCTGTGTTGCCAAGAGTGGAGGAGAGGATGAATCCTGAGGGGGACCATTTGTTTCCTTGTCAGGACAGGCCTCTGTAGCATTTTTCAACACAATTGGAAGTTCCTCCTCTGATGAGGCATGGGTCGGTCATCTCTGTAAGCTCTGACGGTTTAGCAGGATCTGCATAGTCAACACCTTTGGAGCATCCATCCAAGTGTGGTGGTGGGTGGTTTAGTCGCCAAGTCATGTCTGACTCTTGTGACCCCATGGACTGTAACCTTCCAGGCTCCTCTGTCCATTGGATTTTCCAGGTAGGAACACTGAAGTGAGTTGCCATTTATTTCTCCAGGGGATCTTCCTGACCCAGGAATCAAACCTGAGTATCCTGCATTGCAGATGGATTCTTTACCAACTGAGCCACCAGGGAAGCCCAAGTGTTCCCACCCCATTTTTTTGGGTCCCAGTTTTCCCCAACGAGCACCTTACTTTAGGAAAACAGAACTGTCTTGGATGATATTCAAACATCACCAGAGCTCTGCAAGTTTAACAATCAGATCTGCAGTCTATGGCTTTCTTCTTTTCTGCTGTAAGAGACGAGAGCCTCCTTGTAAAAGCAACCAAGAAGGCCTTTTAAACTGCTTATCAATAGCCCTCATTTCTCAATATCCCTCTGCAGGGCATCAATACAATTGAGCAATTACCAACTCTGTTGTCTTTGTAGATGCTTGCTTGTCTTTCAAAAGCCTGAATGATTGGACCTGTATCAACCAACCTTTGTCTTCCACTGGGGCATTTCCCCAGGTCATCATGGGAGAAATCTTTAGCAACTGGGTCCCTACCTTGTGTCAGAGACTGTCTGTACCTTATCACACACTCCTAATCTACTGTTTTGGGGAGTGAGCCTGTTCCAAATTCCCATCTTCCGGCTGTTTTCTTAGACAACTCTCTGAAACACCTGTGTTAGTTTGAATCCACACAAGGCAAATACCGAGATGGGATTCGATGTGAAAGAGATTTTGGAGGAGCAGTGGGAGACAGAAAGAGGCTTCAGACTGTCAGTGTAGAAGGGAAGAGAGGACAGAGGATTGGGTGGGAGATGTCTTAGTCTGCAGTGCAGTGCCTAGAGCGGCATGGCCGGGTTGATGGGGAGACCTGAAATCAGTCACTGAGAGTCTTGCATAGTGTGGAATTCGGCCTGGCTTAGTACCTCTGCTGTTGTTACTGACCGGGAGTTGTCCATGGGAAGTGTGACCTCAGGGTGAATGCAGTGGTCTATCCAGAGAAACAGAAGGGGCTGTCAGTCAGTTTGTTGTTGAAGTTCAGTCGAAAAGTCATGTCCGACTCTATGACCCTATGCACTGCATACACTAGACTTCCCTGTCCTTCACTATCTACTGGAATTTACTCTAACTCATGTCCACTGAGTCAATGATGCCATCCAAACCTCTCACCCTCCCCCTTCTTCTCCTGCCCTCAGTCTTTCCAATGAAGGTCTTTTCCAATGAGTTGGCTCTTCATATCAGGTGCAAAAGTACTGGAGCTTCAGCGTCAGCATCAGTCCTTCCAGTGAATAATCAGGGTTGATTTCCTTATGCTCCGACAACAGGAAGTCTGTGAGGAGTGTGGCATGTCATAACACAGCTACAAATGATTTTTCGTCTTCATTGGGTTAGACATATTGTGTGTTATAGTTGAAACCAGCTGAGAAAAAATAGGTTAAGGAGGTACTTCTGGGATAGTCATTTTAAATCATTTAGGCAACCACTTTCCATTTTTAATTTTAAAGGAGAAGGCAAACTTAATAAATGTATCTAAATAGGTGACATCATGTTTCAGTGGAATAACAAACCTAGCCTAGATTAGATAATTCAGACCCTGAATTTCCATTATCTCTGGCTCCAGAGCAACTTTTTGGACCTGATATGTGTGAATGCCTTTTTGCAGATACATGTGCCATGGTATAACAGTGTTTCAGCTCATCTTGATAGTCACACTACCAATATCACTGAGGAATTTTGGACCTACTGAATCAAAACTCTGCTCCCTAGTCTGTGGTACCATGCAACTGCTTCAGGTAGAGTCCTTTGCGATTCTTGCATCGTACGAGTGATTTTAACATCTAAGTAGCTATTTGCCCTTTTTTTCTATTGCCTATGTTTTTTTTTCTCTCTTTATCCTCTTCAGTGGCATTATTACAGTATGATGCCACACAGAAACATTCGATAATTATCAATGGGATTGATAAGACAGATGTTGTTACTTGGCAATTCAAAGCATTTCTTTGACTTATGTTGGATATCTTCAGCCTGCCTCTTCTTAGGTAAAGCCTTTAATAGTGCTGGACTATGTGCCTCCCTATTATCTTGACAAATCACTATGTTATGAATATTTCTCCAAGCTCATTCCTTCTGTTGGTATCTCTGTTTTGTCTCTCCTTTGGTATTTTGGGAATAGTGATAAATCTTGGGTAGAAAAAAAGAAGAGAGTTGAAGTATACCTTTGCAAACGTCCATTGTACTCTTGAGATTTCTTTGTTTTTGTTGTATCATCATGAGAAATCCTCCAAATGTCTGTATAGCCAAGCTATGTCAGATAACTTGGTTCCTATCAATGTCCAATGAGTCAACTCTTTGCATAAGGTGGCCAAAGTACTGGAGTTTCAGCTTTAGCATCATTCCTTCCAAAGAAATCCCAGGGCTGATCTCCTTCAGAATGGACTGGTTGGATCTCATTGCAGTCCAAGAGACTCTCAAGAGTCTTCTCCAACACCACAGTTCAAAAGCATCAATTCTTTGGTGCTCAGCCTTCTTCACAGTCAAACTCTCACATCCATACATGACCACAGGAAAAACCATAGCCTTGACTAGATGAACCTTTTTTGGCAAAGTAATGTCTCTGCTTTTGAACATGCTATCTAGGTTGGTCATAACTTTCCTTCCAAGGAGTAAGCGTCTTTTAATTTCATGGCCACAGTCACCATCTGCAGTGATTTTGGAGCCCCCAAAAATAAAGTCTGACACTGTTTCCACTGTTTCCCCATCTATTTCCCATGAAGTGGTGGGACCGGATGCCATGATCTTCATTTTCTGAATGTTGAGCTTTAAGCCAACTTTTTCACTCTCCACTTTCACTTTCATCAAGAGGCTTTTGAGTTCCTCTTCACTTTCTGCTATAAGGGTGGTGTCATCTGCATATCTGAGGTTATTGATATTTCTCCTGGCAATCTTGATTCCAGCTTGTGTTTCTTCCAGTCCAGCGTTTCTCATGATGTACTCTGCATATATGTTAAATAAACAGGGTGACAATATACAGCCTCGACGAACTCCTTTTCCTATTTGGAACCAGTCTGTTGTTTCATGTCCAGTTCTAACTGTTGCTTCCTGACCTGCATACAAATTTCTCAAGAGGCAGATCAGGTGGTCTGGTATTTCCATCTCTTTCAGAATTTTCCACAGTTTATTGTGATCCACACAGTCAAAGGCTTTGGCATAGTCAATAAAGCAGAAATAGATGTTTTTCTGGAACTCTCTTGCTTTTTCCATGATCCAGCAGATGTTGGCAATTTGACCTCTGGTTCCTCTTCCTTTTCTAAAACCAGCTTGAACATCAGGAAGTTCACGGTTCACATATTGCTGAAGCCTGGTTTGGAGAATTTTGAGCATTACTTTCCTAGCATGTGAGATGAGTGCAATTGTGCGGTAGTTTGAGCATTCTTTGGCATTGGGGACAAGAGGAGAAGGGGACGACAGAGGATGAGATGGCTGGATGGCATCACTGACTCGATGGACGTGAGTCTCAGTGAACTCTGGGAGTTGGTGATGGACAGGGAGGCCTGGCGTGCTGCGATTCATGGGGTCTCAAAGAGTCGGACACGACTGAGCGACTGATCTGATTTGATCTGACCAGACCACCTGATTTGCCTCTTGAGAAATTTGTATGCAGGTCAGGAAGCAACAGTTAGAACTGGACATGGAACAACAGACTGGTTCCAAATAGGAAAAGGAGTACGTCAAGGCTGTATATTGTCACCCTGCTTATTTAACTTATATGCAGAGTACATCATGAGAAATGCTGGACTGGAAGAAGCACAAGCTGGAATCAAGATTGCCAGGAGAAATATCAATAACCTCAGATATGCAGATGACACCATCCTTATGGCAGAAAGTGAAGAGGAACTCAAAAGCCTCTTGATGAAGGTGAAAGAGGAGAGTGAAAAAGTTGGCTTAAAGCTCAACATTCAGAAAACAAAGATCATGGCATCCGGTCCCATCACCTCTTGGGAAATAGATGGGGAAACAGTGGAAACAGTGTCAGACTTTATTTTGGGGGGCTCCAAAATCATTGCAGATGGTGACTGCGGCCATGAAATTAAAAGACGCTTACTCCTTGGAAGGAAAGTTATGACCAACCTAGATAGCATGTTCAAAAGCAGAGACATTACTTTGCCAAAAAAGGTTCATCTAGTCAAGGCTATGGTTTTTCCTGTGGTCATGTATGGATGTGAGAGTTTGACTGTGAAGAAGGCTGAGCACCAAAGAATTGATGCTTTTGAACTGTGGTGTTGGAGAAGACTCTTGAGAGTCTCTTGGACTGCAAGGAGATCCAATCAGTTCATTCTGAAGGAGATCAGCCCTGGGATTTCTTTGGAAGGAATGATGCTGAAGCTGCAACTCCAGTACTTTGGCCACCTCATGGGAAGAGTTGACTCATTGGAAGAGACTTTGATGCTGGGAGGGATTGGGGGCAAGAGGAGAAGGGGACGACGGAGGATGAGATGGCTGGATGGTATCACTGACTCAATGGATGTGAGTCTGGGTGAACTCCAGGAGTTGGTGATGGACAGGGAGGCCTGGCGTGCTGTGATTCATGGGTTCGCAAAGAGTCGGACACAACTGAGCGACTGATCTGATCTGATCTGATCTATGTCCAAAGGCACCTTGGATTTATAACGGAGATAAGGCAGAGAAAGGAGAGATTACAACTTCAGTAACCCCTGTTCAGGGCTGTAGAAATTTCATGAATCTTAATGAATAAACAGCTGTGCAATCTTAGGATCAAAACAGAAACTTTGTGCTAGAGTCAGCAGTTGGGATATGGAAGTAAGCTGATAAGCCCTATTAAGTTTTGAATTTTTAAACTGTAACAGATAGGGTGATAGACTATATGTGATCTTTTAACATATATTTAAAAATAGTTATTAATTTTTGTTGCACACAGGCTTTCTCTAGTTGTGGTGAGCGGGGGCTATTCTCTAGTTGCAGGGCTTGGACTTCCATTGCAGTGGCTTCTCTTGTTGCACACAGGCTTAGTTGTTCCATGGCATGAAGAATCTTCCCAGACAAGGAATTGAACTCGTGTCCCCTGTATTGGCATGTGGATTCTTAACCACTGGACCACCAGGAAGTCTGACTATACATGATTTTTGAAGCTTACTTCTCTTTTGTGTGATATAACTAAGACTTTTTTGCCCTTTCTGTCATCTGACAGTGCATTCAAAAACATTTTTACTTTCTTTCACATGCCTTTTTAAAAGAATTATTTTTATTTGGAGGATAATTGCTTTATAATATAGTGTTGGTTTCTACCATATGTCAACATGAATCAGCCATAGGTGTCCCCACCCTCCTGAATCTCCATCCCACCCCTCTAGGTTGTCACAGAGCACAGCATTTGAGCTCTCTGCATCATACAGCAACTCTCCACTGGCTATCTATGTTACATATGGTGATGTACATGTTTCCATGCTCCTCTCTCAATCCGTCCACCCTCTCTTTCCTCCAGAGTGTCCACAAGTCTGTTCTCCATGTCTGTGTCTCCACTGCTGCCCTGCAAATAGGGTCAAAACTACCATTCTTCCAGATTCCATATATATGTGTTAATATATAATATTTTTCTCTTTCTGACTTACTTCAGTCTGTATAATAGATTTCAGGTTCAACCACCTCATTAGAGAACCCAAGTAGAGGAGACAGGGATCAAGACCATCATGACCATCAGGGCAAAGGCTTAATAGAGTTCTGCCAAGAGGACACACTGATCATAGCAAACACCCTCTTCCAACAACACAAGAGAAGACTCTACACATGGACATCACCAGATGGCCAACACCAAAATCAGATTGATTTCTTTGTAGCCAAAGATGGAAAAGCTCAATACAGTCAGCAAAAACAAGACCGGGAGCTGACTGTGGCTCAGATCATTAACTCATTACTGCCAAATTTAGACTTAAATTGAAGAAAGTAAGGAAAACCACTAGACCATTCAGATTAGACCTAAATCAAATCCCTTATGATTATACAGTGGAAGTGAGAAATAGCTTCAAGGGATTAGATCTGATAGACAGAGTGCTTAAAGAACTATGGACAGAGGTTTGTGACATTGTATAGGAGACAGGGATCAAGACCATCCCCAAGAAAAAGAAAGGCAAAAAAGCAAAACGGCTGTCAGAAGAGGCCTTACAAATAGCTGTGAAAAGAAGAGAAGAGAAAAGCAAAGGAGAAAAGGAAAGATATACCCATTTGAATGCAGAGTTCCAAAGAATAACAAGGATCGAGATAAGAAAGCCTTCCTCAGTGATCAGTGCAAAGAATTAGAGGAAAACAATAGGATGGGAAAGACTGGAGATCTCTTCAAGAAAATGAGAGACACCAAGGGAATATTTCTTGCAAAGATGGGCTCAATAAAAGACAGAAATGGTATGGACCTAACTGAAGCAGAAGATATTAAGAGGTGGCAAGAACACACAGAACTGTCCAAAAAAGATCTTCACGACCTAGATAATCATGATGGTATGATCACTCACCTAGAGCCAGACATTCTGGAATATCAAGTCAAGTGGACCTTACGAAGTATCACTACAAAGAAAGCCAATGGAGGTGATGGAATTCCAGTGGAGCTATTACAAATCTTAAAAGATGATGCTGTGAAAGTGCTGCACTCAATATGCCAGCAAATTTGGAAAACTCAGCAGTGGCCACAGGACTGGAAAAGGTCCGTTTTCATTCCAATCCCAAAGAAAGGCAATGCCAAAGAATGCTCAAACTACCACACAATTGCACTCATCTCACATGCTAGTAAAGTAATGCTCAAAATTCTCCAAGCCAGGATTCAGCAATACGTGAACTGTGAACTTCCAGATGTTCAAGCTGGTTTTAGAAAAGGCAGAGGAACCAGAGATCAAATTGCCAACATCCGCTGGATCATGGAAAAAGCAAGAGAGTTCCAAAAAACATCTATTTCTGCTTTATTGAATATGCCAAAGCCTTTGACTGTGTGGATCACAATAAACTGCGGAAAATTCTGAAAGAGATGGAGACCACCTGACCTGCCTCTTGAGAAATATATATGCAGGTCAGAAGGCAACCGTTAGAACTGGACATGGAACAACAGACTGGTCCCAAATAGGAAAAAGAGAAGGTCAAGGCTGTATATTGTCACCCTGCTTATTTAACTTATATGCAGAGTACATCATGAGAAACGCTGGACTGGAAGAAACACAAGCTGGAATCAAGATTGCCGGGAGAAATATCAATAACCTCAGATAGGCAGATGACACCACCCTTATGGCAGAAAGTGAAGAAGAACTAAAGAGCCTCTTGATGAAAGTAAAAGAGGAGAGTGAAAAAGTTGGCTTAAAGTTCAACATTCAGAAAACTAAGATCATGACATCTGGTCCCATCACTTCATGGCAAGTAGATGGGGAAACAATGGAAACAGTGAGAGACTTTATTTTTGGGGGCTCCAAAATCACTGCAGATGGTGACTGCAACCATGAAATGAACAGATGTTTGCTCCTTGGAAGAAAAGTTTTGACCAATCTAGACAGCATATTAAAAAGTAGAGACATTACTTTATCAACAAAGGTCCGTTTAGTTAAGGCTATGGTTTTTCTAGTAGTCATGTATGACTGTGAAAGCTGGACCATAAAGAAAGCTGAGCACAAAGAATTGAAGCTTTTGAATTGTGGTGTTGGAGAAGACTCTTGAGAGTCTCTTGGACTGCAAAGAGATCCAACCAGTCTATCCTAAAGGAAATCAGTCCTGAATATTCATTTGAAGGACTGTTGTTGAAGCTGAAACACCAATACTCTGGCCACCTGATGCGAATAACTGACTTATTTGAAAAGATCTTGATGCTGGGAAAGATTGAAGATGGGAGAAGGGGATGACAGAGGATGAGATGGTTGGATGGCATCACAGACTCAATGAACATGAGTTTGAGTAAACTCTGGGAGTTGGTGATGGACAGGGTGGTCTGGAATGCTGCAGTCCATGGGGTCACAAAGAGTCGGACACGACTGAGCAACTGAACTGAACTGAACCTCATTAGAACTTACTCTAATGCATTCTTTTTTATGACTGAGTAATATTCTATTATATATACGTACCACAACTTTTTTATCCATTTATCTGTCAATGGATATCTAGGTTGCATCCATGTCCTAGCTTGTAAATAGTGCTGCAATGAACACTGGGGCACATGTGTCTTTTCAATTATGGTTTTCTCAGGGCATATGCCCAGTAGTGGGATTGTTGGGTCATATGGTACTTTTATTCCTCCTTTTAAAGGAATCTCTGTACTGTTCTCCATAGTGGCTGTATCAATTTATATTCCCACCAACAGTGCAAGATGCTTTCCTTTCCTCCACACCCTCTCCAGCATTTACTGTTTGTAGATTTTGGATGATGACCATTCTGACTGGTGTGAGGTGACACCTCTTTGTAGTTTTGACTTGCGTTTCTCTAATAATGAAGACTTCCCTGGTGGCTCAGATGGTAAAGCATCTGCCTACAGTGCAGGAGACCTGGGTTTGATCCCTGGGTCAGGAAGATCCTCTGGAGAAGGAAATGGCAACCCACTCCAGTACTCTTGCCTGGAAAATCCCATGGACGGAGGAGTGTAGTATGGTACAGTCCATGGGGTCGCAAAGAGTCAGACACAAGTGAGTGACTTCACTTCACTTCAATAATGAGCAATGTTGAGAGCCATACTCCTTTTCCTTGATAACTCAATTTAAACGGTGTAAGCAAAGAAGAATGGACTTCCCTGGTGGCTCAGACGGTAAAGCTTCTGCCTGCAATGAGGGAGACCCAGGTTTGATTCCTGGGTCAGGAAGATCCCCTGGAGAAGGAAATGGCAATCCACTCCAGCACTCTTGCCTGGAAAATCCCATGGATGGAGGAGCCTGATAGGCTTCAGTCCATGGGGTTGCAGAGTTGGACATGACTGAGCGACTTCACTTTCACTTTCAAGCAAGGAAGAATATTGGAGAAACCAAGTCAAAAGAGGTTATAAAGACTGTCTTTAAGAATTATCACCTTGGGGACTTTGCAGGTGGACCAATGTTTAAAGATCTGCCTGCCAGTGCAGGGGATACAGGTTCAATCCCTGGTCTGAAAGGATCCCACAAGTTGCAGAGCAACTAAGCCCATATGCCACTACTACTGAACCCATACTCTAGAGCCCAGGAGCCACAACTACTGAAGCCAGTGTGCCTAGAGCCCATGTTCTGCAACAAATGGGCACAATGAGAAACCCGTGCACCGCAATGAAGAGGAACCCCTGTTCACTGCAACTAAAGAAGGCCTGTATGCAGCAGTGAAGATCCAGCATAGCCAAAAGTAAATAGAAATTTAAAAAAAGAATAAAAAAATTTACCATCTTAGCTTTCTAAGAGAGTTTTGGCTCTCAGAGAGCTTTGTCTCATGAGGATCTCTCTTCTACAATTTCTTTCTTCTATTCCCACCCCCCTACAAAGAAGTGCAGCTCAACTCAACCCCTGAAATCACAATAACATAAAAAGCAAATTCCCTGTGGAGGCTTAATGCTTTTGGAATGATAACAGCCATGATAACACTTTTGTTACAAGGGGGACATCCTAGCGGGGATAGTAGATATAAAAAGAGGTCCGACTGTCAGGAGTTAAGACAGGAAAAGAGCTGAGATGCTTTGGGGTGAGGAGCTTTGATTTAAGAGCTACATTATATTTATAATCAAAGAGTTAAGAGTTACTTTGATCTCCATCACTCTAAATGAACCCATTTATCATTTTCCTTTTCCTCTTTCCTCCTCTCCCTCCACACCCAGTAAATATCAAAGCAACTGTGTTTAAAGAATATTCCCTTCTCCTAAAGGAGGCCTCATAAAGCAAATCAAATCATTACCTCCTAAATATCAGCACTTGGAATAGAATTTTCCTTATAAAACCATTTTAGTCCAGAAGAAGGAAAGCTGTTCATTAGAAGATACTCAGTTTTAGTAACTGAGGAAACACCGAGACATGGGCATATCCCCTTATGTCAGAAAGGGGCTGGGAATGAAACTTTCTTGAGCTCTTATAGTGTTTATACTTCTAGAAAGTCTTGCAGGACATTTGGTCCCATCTAAAACATCCATATGGCTTTTGGTGAATGCCAAGAAGTCCTTGAAATTTGATTCTATCCAAAATATACATGACCATATTTGGTTCATGCCAAATGGTTTTGATAGGACTAAATACCAGGGACCTTTTGGTACGGACCAAATGTCTTATGGGTGTTTTGGACAGGACCAAATGTCTGCTAACCACAGGAAGTCATTTAATTCTCACAGTAGATTATGAGATAGGTGCAGTATTATTAGCCTCATTACATACACAAGGAAGCTGGATTTAAGTAATTTGCCCATGGCCACAAAACTAGTGTGAAAGTACTGAAGTTAGACTAGCTCCAAAGTTCATAATTTTCCACTCTACTTCTCAGTATTTTTTTTCAACATTTATTATTTATTTTTGGCTGTGCTGGGTCCTCGTTGCTGTGCACAGGTTTCTTACTATGGTGGCTTCTCTCGTTTCAGAGCACATGTTCTAAGGGTGTGCAAGCTCTGTCTGTGGGATCTTTCCAGACTAGGGATCCGACCGGCCCTCCCCTGCACTGGCAGGCAGATTCTTAACTACTGCATTACCAGGGAAGTCCTGTTTCTACTATTTGATAAATCTTATGTATCCTGCAGTTTGATTAAAGCAGGACATGAAATGTGTCATTGTAGAATAGATTCAAGGCTTATGACCCAGAGCCTTCTGTAGATTTTCAAGGAAATTCAGGTCTTTGGATATAAGAGACCTATATTTTGTTTTTTGCTACCAGCAAAGAACTGTGCAAATCTAATTGTGCATGAGGTAATATAACCTAAACAGAACCAAACAGGCTGTTGGGGGAAGGCCCAAGAGTCAGGGAGCAAAAATGAGAGAAAAAAAAAAAACAACAAAGGCTGGCACAAGCTCAGTGCTCAGGGGGATACCTCCCAGCAGTGTTCCAAAGGGATCCAACCAACGTGCAGGTGAAATCTCCATCATCAAACATGTGCAAAGCCTTTCCCTGAGGTCATGCAATGGAAAAACAGACAGATAGTGACTCAGGGCCTTAGCTGTGTGTGGGATCCACTGAAATACACTGTCAAAGGGGAAAGGTGGATTGCAACAGCTTCTACCAATGGTATTGTGGCAGTATACAAACTAGTAATAGGGTGCAGTCAGAAGCCTTAGTCAAAGGTGTTATCAGTGATTAAGGAAGTGCCTGCAGGTCATTTATTTGCACGTGGGGCTGCATGCCTGAAGGGACGTCTGGGTAATGATTCCTCTTTTGGAACTTTGTCAGCTGTTCAGGTACCAAAATATCAGATTTTGCTGCGGCAGGAGGACTAGAAAAGTTCTCATTTGGAATCAGACCCAACACCTGAGAATTTTCATCATGTTTCTGAGTTAAAACTTACAGCAGGTAAAAGGTTGCTTGCTGAAAGAAGCAGAGAGTTTGCCAGCCACACTTCATACTGAGTTTAATGAAGAGGTCAAACTCATTTTCCCAGATTTCCATGGTCAGAGACTATGAAGGAGCATAGTCAGATAGCAGAGCAAAGGAAAGGATCATTAGAGATGGGGCCAATGGTTTGGTTGGAACAATTTGAATAGAATTGCTGAGGACAAACATCCATGTGGAAAGAGAGGAACATCTCCCATACTCATGCAAAAGACAGCATGAGTTATAGAGAAAGATTTTTAATGTTTAATTCTATTTTAAGGTAACAGAAAATTCTCTTTACTAGCTTTTTGGCAGGTGTGACAAATATTATGTCAAATTCCTGGAACCTGTGTCTAAAATAATTTTTTTCCTGGTGGTTCTAATCCTTGACATGTAAGGATTAGAACTCATTCATTCAATGAGTAGGTTATATGGCCTATAAATTCACTGAAGAATTTGGTGAAAAAAATAATAAAATTACTTGTAAGCCTGGATTGTTCTAACAGTTTGATCAAAATAGTATCCTTGGTATGAGGACAAATATTTATAATATCTTTTGGTATGAGAAACAGGAAAACAATGCCAGAGGCATAAATTAAACTCTGGACCCCCCAAGCAAAGAATGGGCCTCTTCACGTATTGTTCACTGGCAAGAAAGTAACAGACTTCTTTTGGTTGATCTAGTCTCAGACCAGAGTTGGGTGGAATGCAAGACTGGAGTCTTCTCCGATGTATGAATATTATTATGAGGCAAGAGCTGTTTTCTTTTCTAGGGTTTGAAAATTCCAGTGCAATGTGGAGGATCCTGTGATGTAAAGGAGAGCAGATTATAGAAAAATATTTCTGGCTTTCTAGTAGCATTAGCAGTAGTACCAAACCAAGCTTCTGGCTCAGCAGTGGCAGTAAATTGGTTTGCAGTAGTAGTTGCAATCAGACTGAATATATAGGATAATAGTGGCTGCAGTGCTAGGGGTGACTATGGTTGCCCTAAGACTGAGTTCCCGGGCAGCTGTGCAAACCGTAGTGTTTAGTGTTTTTTGGCAGCATCGCTGACTACTTTCCTGGTTGAGTTCGCCAGCATAATTTTGGAACTCATTCCTCACTACATAGCCCCAAGCCTGGCTTTCCAGCCCTCCTACCTATTTTGTAAGATATTTAATGTCTTTAAGAGATTCTTTTTGCTTTGGATCTTCTAGACTGGGTTTTGCTGCTTGCAACTCTGTATCTGTTGGGTACATCTGGGGACCTTGTTAAAATAAAGATTCTGTATCAGGGCATGAGAATCTAATTTTTAAAGATTATAAATCAATCAAGTTTTTTTTTTTTTTTTTCTGTAGCAAGTGACAGAAAACCTAAATCAAACCAATTTAAGCAAAACAATGTGTTGACTCACAGAATTTAAAAGTCTAGGGAGTAGATATTTAGGCAATATGCATTTAGAGCTCAAGAAATGCCTTCAGGATTTGGTTTTTGTATTTCTCAGTTCTACCTTCTATGGTGTTGTCTTTAGTTTAAAATTTTATGTGGCAGCAACTGGTGGCAGACACTTCAGACCTGACAATCTCTGAGCTTCTGTTCTAGTAGACAGAGCACTTGTCTTTGTCCTAGAAGTCTTGGTTCTGATGGATATTCATGTCTGAGACCATCACTATGGCCAAAGAAATGCAGAGCTCCATTTGTTAGCTTGAACCTCCTGCCACCTCGGGAGCCCAGACTCTCTTTGAAATGTTTTCACCCTTGGGTGACAGGGTCAACCTTTTTGCTAAGCATCTTTACCTAGGGCTGTTAGACATCCTCATGCTTGCAATGGAGCTGTATACTGACTAACTTATTTTTTCATGAAGATTGAACTTAACTAGGCATTGTGCTCGGAGAAGGCAATGGCACCCCACTCCAGTACTCTTGCCTGGAAAATCCCATGGACAGAGGAGCCTGGTAGGCTGCAGTCCATGGGGTCTCGAAGAGTCAGACACGACTGAGTGACTTCACTTTCACTTTTCACTCTCCACTTTCGTGCATTGGAGAAGGAAATGGCAACCCACTCCAGTGTTCTTGCTGCAGAATCCCAGGGATGGCGGAGCCTGGTGGGCTGCCATCTATGGGGTTGCACAGAGTCAGACACGACTGAAACAACTTAGCAACAGCAGGCATTGTGCTAGGCAATGCTAGGCATTGTGTGCTTGGCATTGTGTCCGAAATGCAGTACTTGGATGCAATCTCAAAAACAACAGAATGACCTCTGTTCATTTCCAAGGCAAACCATTCAATATCATGGTAATCCAAGTTTATGCCCTGACCAGTAATGCTGAAGAAGTTGAAGTTGAACGGTTCCATGAAGACCTACAAGACCTTTTAGAACTAACACCCCCAAAAGATGTCCTTTTCATTATAGGGGACTGGAATGCAAAAGTAGGAAGTCAAGAAACACCTGGAGTAACAGGCAAATTTGGCCTTGGAATACGGAATGAAGCAGGGCAAAGACTAATAGAGTTTTGCCAAGAGAATGCACTGGTCATAGCAAACACCCTCTTCCAACAACACAAGAGAAGACTCTACACATGGACATCACCAGATGGCCAACACTGAAATCAGATTGATTATATTCTTTGCAGCCAAAGATGGAGAAGCTCTATACAGTCAGCAAAAAAAAAAAAGACCAGGAGCTAACTGTGGCTCAGATCATGAGCTCTTCATTGTCAAATTTAGACTTAAATAGAAGAAAGTAGGGAAAACCACTAGACCATTCAGGTATGACCTAAATCAAATCCCTTATGATTATACAGTGGAAGTGAGAAATAGCTTCAAGGGATTAGATCTGATAGACAGAGTACCTGATGAACTATGGACAGAAGTCCGTGACATTGTACAGGAGACAGGGATCAAGATCATCCCCAAGAAAAAGAAATGCAAAAAGGCAAAATGGCTGTCTGGGGAGGCCTTACAAATAGCAGTGAAAAGAAGAGAAGAGAAAAACAAAGGAGAAAAGGAAAGATATACCCATTTGAATGCAGAGTTCCAAAGAATAGCAAGGAGAGATAAGAAAGCCTTCCTCAGTGATCAGTGCAAAGAAATAGAGGAAAACAATAGAATGGGAAAGACTGGAGATCTCTTCAAGAAAATGAGAGACACCAAGGGAATATTTCATGTAAAGATGCGCTCAATAAAAGACAGAAATCGTATGGACCTAACTGAAGCAGAAGATAGTAAGAAGAGGTGCAAGAATACACAGAAGAACTATGCAAAAAGATCTTCATGACCCAGATAATCATGATGGTGTGATCTGTCACCTAGAGCCAGACATGCTGGAATGCGAAGTCAAGTGGGCCTTACGAAGTATCACTACAAACAAAGCTAGTGGAGGTGATGGAATTCCAGTGGAGCTATTTCAAATCTTAAAAGATGATGCTGTGAAAGTGCTGCACTCAATATGCCAGCAAATTTGGAAAACTCAGCAGTGGCCACAGGACTGGAAAAGGTCAGTTTTCATTCCAATCCCAAAGAAAGGCAATGCCAAAGAATGCTCAGACTACCACACAATTGCACTCATCTCACACACTAGTAAAGTAATGCTCAAAATTCTCCAAGCCAGGCTTCAGCAATATGTGAACTGTGAACTTGCTGATGTTCAAGCTGAATTTAGAAAAGGCAGAGGAACTAGAGATCAAATTGCCAACATCTGTTGGATTATTGAAAAAGCAAGAGAGTTCCAGGAAAACATCTATTTCTGCCTTATTGACTATGCCAAAGCCTTTGACTGTGTGGATCACAATAAACTGTGGAAAATTCTGAAAGAGATGGGAATACCAGACCACCTGACCTGCCTCTTGAGAAATTTGTATGCAGGTCAGGAAGCAACAGTTAGAACTGGCCATGAAACAACAGACTGGTTCCAAATAAGAAAAGGAGTACATGAAGGCTGTATATTGTCACCCTGCTTTTTAAACTTATATGCAGAGTACATCATGAGAAGTGCTGGACTGGAAGAAGCACAAGCTGGAATCAAGATTGCTGGGAGAAATATAAATAACCTCAGATATGCAGATGACACCTCCCTTATGGCAGAAAGTGAAGAAAAATTAAAGGGCCTCTTGATGAAAGTGAAAGAGGAGAATGAAAAAGTTGGCTTAAAGCTCAACATTCAGAAAACTAAGATTATGGCATCCAGTCCCATCACTTCATGGGAAATAGATGGGGAAACAGTGGCTGACTTTATTTTTGGGGGCTCCAAAATCACTGCAGATGGTGACTGCAGCCATGGAATTAAAAGATGCTTACTCCTGCAGCCATGAAATTAAAAGACACTTACTCCTAGACAGCATATTAAAAAACAGAGACATTACTTTGCCTACAAAGGTCCATCTAATCAAGGCTATAGTTTTCCCAGTGGTCATGTATGGATGTGAGAGTTGGACTGTAAAGAAAACTGAGCACCAAGGAATTAATGCTTTTGAACTGTGGTGTTGGAGAAGACTCTTTAGAGTCCCTTGGACTGCAAGGAGATCCAAACAGTCCATCCTATAGGAGATCAGTCCTGAGTGTTCATTGGAAGGATTGATGTTGAAGCTGAAACGCCAATACTTTGGCCACCTGATGCATAGAGCTGACTCATTGGAAAAGACCCTGATGCTGGGAAAGATTGAGGGCAGGAGGAGAAGGGGACAACAGAGGATGAGATGGTTGGATGGCATCACCAACTCAATGGACATAAGTTTGAGTAAGCTGCAGGAATTGATGATGGACAGGGAGGTCTGGAGTGCTACAATCCATGGGGTCGCAGAGAGTCAGACATGACTGAACGACTGAACTGAACTGTGCTAGGCAAAGGGGATTTAAAGTTCAATATGATATTGTCCTTCTTTTAATTATTTTTGATGTGGCCATTTAAAGATTTTATTGAAATTGTTAAAATACTGCTTCAGTTTTATGTTTTGGTTTTTTGGCCACAAGGCTAAAAACAAGGTTTTTTGGCCATGTAGGATCTTAGCTCCCAACCAGGGATCAAACCTGCACCCCTGGCATTGGAAGGTGAAGTCTCAGTCACTGGACTGCTGGGGAAGTCCCATCATCCTTCTTTTAAAAGAGTATGTTTTAGTTGGGAGGAGGTGCATAAGTAAACCAGTATTTAATTCCATTTGATTTATTATGGAACATCTGCTAAGTGCTTGGCACTATACTAGTGAGGGGGATACAGCAGTGAATAAAATAAGGTCCTGATAGAGGTACATTGCTTTCAATCTTTCCCAGCATCAGGGTTTTTTCCAATGAGTCAGCTCTTTTCATCAGGTGGCCAAAGTATTGAGATTGAAGCTGAAGCTCCAATATTTGGCCACCTGATGAAAAGAGTCAACTCACTGGAAAAGACCCTCATGCTGGGAAAGACTGGAAGTAAAAGGAGAAGAGGGTTCCAGAGGATGAGATGGTTGGATGGCATCACTGACTCAAGGGACATGAGTTTGAGCAAGCTCTAGCAGATAGTGGAGAACAGTGAGGTCTGGCGTGCTGCAGTCCATGGAGTCACAAAGAGTTGGACACAACTTAGTGACTAAAAAACAACTGTGTAAATGCACACACAAGTGCACACACACTTATGGGTGCACATGTCTGTTTCATTGCACTGCAGTGTCAGGGTGGCAAAGAGTCAGACACAACTTAGTGACTGAACAACAACAACAATAGTGGAGTAAGACAGAGATAAACCAATGAACAAATAATGTAAGAGACAGTGATAAGTGTAATTGAAAATGAGTCCGACAAGCCCTCTGAGAGGATGGCAGAGATTTGAAGGAAGTGAGGGGGTGTGCCTGTGGCTATCCTCAAGGAAGAACATAGCAGGCAGAGGAAGCATCAGGTGCACAGTGCCTGAGACAGGATCAATGGAGTTTCAACAGAGTGTTGGGGAGGGTTGTTGGAGATGAGTTTAGGGAGTTAGTAGGGGGACTAAATTATGTAGGGTCTTGTAAACCATTATACTTCCTCTGATATGACAATAATTTGGGGATTCTGAGCAGAGAAGAGACATGATACAACTTGTTTTCAAAGAACCACTCTGGCTCTTGTGTGAATGGAGAGAAGGTTGGAAGGTGGGAGGCTAGGTGGGAGGCTGTTACATAACCAGGTGAGAGAGAATGGGCTGACCAGGCTGGTGAGTAGATGTGGTTGGATTGTGAGTATATTTTGAAGGCAGACCGTACAAGATTTACTGGTGGTGTAAATGTGAGGTATGGGAGAAAGAGAGAAGTCAAGGATGACTCCAAGATTTTCGGCTTGAGCAACTGGAAGAATGAAATTGCTATTTACTAAAAAGGGAAGGGTTGCTGAAGGAGTTTGGGAAGCTGCCTATTAGACATTCAAATGCATGTGTTAAGTTGGGTATTCTAGAGTGCAGGGTAGAGGTGTAGGTTAGGATACACATTTGGGCACTGTAATTCTTAGAGAGGGTGTTTAAAGCTATAAAAGTGATGATATCACCTAGAAAGGAAATAGATAGAAAAGAACATTCCAAGTTCTAGAGATTAAGATGATCAGGACAAGTGGCAACGGGGATGGGGTAATAGCTGCCAGTGAGACAGCAGAAGCAAAAGAAAATGCTGAAAAAAAAAAAAAAAAAGAAAATGCTGCCTGAAGGCCAAGAGAAGAAGGTCTTTCAAGAAGGAAGGCGTAATTAATTGTATCAGATGCTGCAACTGTGATGGGTCAGTAGACCATTGTTTATAGTCATGTCAAAGACATTTATGACTTTGTAAAGAGTTGTTTTGCTAGAAGAGTCAAAATGAAAAGACTGACTTTAATGTGTGCCAGAGATAAAGGGAGGAGACGAAAGGGCAGCAGTGAAGTATTGATGATAATTTTTGATGGGGTTTGCTTCAAAGGAAAGCAGAAAAATGAGGAAGTAGCTGGAGGGGATCTAGTGGTAAGTGAGGTCAGTGTGATAAGTGAGTATAAGTATAGTACACTCACTGTGCTTCGGGAGTACATATGAAGTTTACCTGCAGTAAATGTCAAGATGGTGTTCAGAGGAAGGTCTGGAAGCTAGTAGCAACTGCAGGTGAAGAAAAGGTTTTTCAAAAGAAAGTATGTTCTATATTCTATTTCTATTCTATTTCTGTTCACTCAGTCATGTCCGACTCTTTGTGACCCTATAGACTATATGCAGCCAGAGTCCGCTGTCCATGGGTTTCTCTAGGCAAGAATACTGTAGTGGGTTGCCATTTCCTTCTCTAGGGGATCTTTCCAACCCAGTGATTGAACTTGGGTCTCCTGAATTGCAGGCAGATTCTTTACCATCTGAGCCACCAGGGAAGCCCCCTGGTGTACATATGATGCAATATGCAAACAGCAAGTAATTTGGAATGGCTGGATTGGTAGGCTATTAGGCTAAAGGATAGCCAGCATCAGACTTTGAAGTGAATTTTACTTTTTGAGCTAAAGAGAACTTTTGAAATATTTTAAGTAGGGGAGCAAGGTAATGAGATTTGCATTTACCAAAGAGAAGATTGGAAACTGTGCAGAAGGTGGGTTAAGTGGGGATAGACTGACATTAAAGACAGGAGACTGTTGCAGGAACTTAGGTGAACGGTGACAAAGGACTGAACTTAGGCAAATGGCAGTGAAATTAGAGGGAAGAGATGTGTGTGATGTGAAGAAGGTAGGAGCTACAAGATTCTTTGACTGGAGTGTGCAAAGAAGACTCTTGCTTCTTACTTTAGGCATTAGATGGAGGGTTGGTAGGTTAGCAGCATCAAGGACCACAGGGGTGGTTTTAAACATGCTATTTTAGTTTTGGATATGCTGAGTTTAAGAGGTACATGGGAGATTTTAAGTTGAAAACTCTAGTAGACGTTGACTTTGGAGTTCCAAAAAAAGGGTTAGTTAGCTTGAAGATACAGATTTGGGAATCACAAGACACAACTGTTAGCCAAGTCATGAATCTGGATGAAGTCACTCAGAGAGAGGGTGTAGAGCAGGGGTTCTTAATCTGAAAAGTGTTAGTCGCTTAGTCATGTCTAACTCTTTGCAACTCATGGACTATAGCCGACCTGTACATGGACTGTAGCCTGCATGTAGAGGAGCCTGGTGGGCTACAGTCCATGGAATTCTCCAGGCAAGAATACTGGAGTATCCATTCCCTTCTCCAGGGGATCTTTCCAACCCAGGGATTGAACCCAGGTCTTCTGCATTGTGAGCAGATTCTTTACCATCTGAGCCACCAGTGAAGCCCTCCTAATCAGAAGTTTAGCTAAATGTAGCTGAAGGAAAACATCCAGCTGTGCTGATTGGTCCCATGTTAAATGATTCCCTATTTTAAGTGGTCTTTCCATGGCAGAGCAGCAATCTTATTTCTCAAACCTCTAACAACCCTTCTTCTCTCCTCACACTCAGCTATTGACTTTGCATCTAATTAATTGAGAACAAAAGCAATCATAAGAGAACTACCTTTTCACCATCCAATCGACCGGTTACTCTGCATCTGTACACACACGCTGCTGTTATTCCTGTTGCAATAGGTAAACTGCTCCAGTCCTCATCAAACCAGAGTTGTGCACTGGATCTTGTCCCCTCTCTTGTATTCAAGGACTCTGCTTATGCAATCATTCGCTTTCTTTTTTGCATCGTCAATTTCCTCCTTGTTGCACATCATAGCCATCCCCATTGCTGTAATATGTCCCATTTGAAAAAAGTCTCTTGTGACCCTACATTCCCATCCCATAACTCCCTCCTTCTATTTCTCTGTTCTTTTTAAATTTCGATTCTCTTCGGAAGAGTCATTTACAATCACTCTGTCACCTCCCATTCTATCTGGAGCACACTCCAGTCAGGATCTTGTCCTCTGATTCCACTTAATCCGATCTTCAGATTGGCAAAGATTTCTTTCTTGCCAAACTCAATAAACAATTTTTAATCTTTATCTTACTCATCATCTCAGCATAATGTGACACAGTTGATTACTCCCTCTTTCTTGTAACATTTTGTTGTTATTGTTTTTGGGTTCCAGAGCCTCATATTTTCTTTTCTTATCTTTTCTTAGCAACTGCATCCTTCTCAGTCTGCTTCACAGAGTCTTTCTAATTCTTATTGACATTGAAAAGGTGAAATACCCCAGAGCTGAGTCCTTAGCTTTCTCCTCTCTATTTGCTGTCCTCCCTAGGTGATCTCATCCACAGTTATGGCTTTAAATAACATGTGGTCAATTATCTGTTTCAGAGAGGTCTTTTTTCTCCATGACTCTCCCTACCTTGCTTTGTTTTTCTTCATGGCAATTATCACTAATTGAAATCATATACATATTTAAACTTATTTACTTATTGTGTGTCTTCCCCATGAGAACAGGAAGCTTGTGTGTTTTGTTCTCTATTACATCCTCAACAACTAGGACAATGGCTGACATATAATAAGCTTTTGTTGTGCAATTACTCAGTCATGTTTGATTCTTTGGAACCCCATGGACTGCAGCATGCCAGGCTTCCCTGTCCTTCACCATCTCCTGGAGTTTGCTCCAACTCATGTCCATTGAGTCGATGATGCCATCTAACCATCTTATCCTCTGTCACCCCCTTCTCCTCCTGCTCTCAATCTTTCTCAGCATCAGAGTCTTTTCCAATGAGTCAGCTCTTTGCATCAAATAAGCTTTTAAAAATATTTAATAAATATATGTCTGAAGAGCCTCCCATACCTTTTTTTTTTTCCTCCTTATTCTTAACTCCCCAAAGCTCTTCCCTGGTAGCTCAGATGGTAAAGAGTCTGTCTGCAATGGGGAGACATGGGTTTCGATCCTTGGGTTGGAAAGATTCCGTGGAGAAGGGAATGGCTTCCTACTCCAGTATTCTTGCTTGGAGAATTCCAGGAACTGAGCAAGCTGGTGGGCTATAAAGAGTTAGACATGACTGAGTGACTTTTACTTTTTTTTTAACTCCCCCAAAGGAAGAACCATTAATCTCTAGCGTGAAAAGACATAAGATCCAAGAAAAGACACCTGAGGAATACAGATATTTAAGACGCAAGCAAGAAAAAGGACCCAGAAAAAGAGATGAAGAATTAATTAAGAGGGGGAAAAAAGGGGGGGGTACTATAAGGCCAACAGGAGCAAAAATTCAACCTAAAAGAATTAAGATAAAGGTGGAATCATATTTTAGGTTGGATAAAAGAAGAACAAGTGCAATTTCCTGTGAGTGCGATTTCCTGTGGTAAATGAGAAGCTTTTTCATTTGTGGGCTGAAAGAGGAACAAAGAGAAGTGTGAAATCCTCATCTAGTTAATGGGACTTTGCCTGGAGGGTGAGGTGGGGCAGAAGGTAAGAGGTGGTGCTGCTGCAACAAAAAACTAACCCTGTGGAAGTGGCTTTGGAAATGGGTGAGGTGTGGAGACTGGAGGAGTTGTGAGGTACATGGAGGAATCTCAACTGGAAGGGAAATTCTGGTGAGAGCTCATAAAGAAAGGAGAGCTAGAGAGAACAGTTCCATCTTCTTAGAGAATCATGAACTCCGAGCTGGTAGAAATAAGGAATCAAAGGCCATTCTGATGAGATGTCAGATGGAAATGAGTAACATGTTACTGAAAAGGCAGTCTATGTTATAAAATGAAAAGAACTCGGCTGAATTGTGTTCATAGTCTAGTGTTTTGTGGAAGGCAGAACTTGCAAGCAATGACACTGAATATTTAGCTGGGGAAATTTCTAAGTGAAAAGAGTGGCTTGGATCCTCCTAACTGCTTAGAGCAAAAGGCCAGAAGAGAGAGATGAATGAAAAAAGAAATTGTTAAACAATTCCAGAACTAGAACTTCAAGGTTTGGAAAATTCTCAGCCTATTCATTTTACAAAAGAAAAAAGAGAGAGAGAGAGAACAATAAATTTATATTGTTGAAGCCACCAAGTCTATGGTATTTTGTTACAGAATCCCAAGCAAACTGAGGTGTTTTGGTTGCCAGTAGCACCTGAAGGGTCTTCCCAGGTGGCTCAGAGGTAAAAAAAAAAAAAAATCTGCCTGCCAATGCAGGAGACACAGGAGATGCAGGTTCGATCCCTGGATTAGGAAGACCTCCTGGAGGAGGAAATGGCAACCCACTCCAGTATTCTTGCCTGGGAAATCCCATGGACAGAGGAGCCTGGTGGACTACAGTCCATGGGATTGCAAAGAGTTGGGCACAACTTAGCTATTGAGCATGCACGCAGGAACACCTGGAGAGCTGCAACCTGCAGCATGGGGTGCTAGCCACTTTTCCCTCCGGATTCAGTTCGGGGTTTTGCTCTGAATCAAAATGATCTGGGAGCTGGCTCTTCAAAAGTTTAAGTCCTTCACTTAGTCCTTCCTAGGTAATTAATTATCAAGGTAGTTCATTTTTTCATTTCCAGAGGGGAGGAGAGTCCTCTGGGACAAAGAGGCAGTCGCCTGAGTGAAAGGATACGTGGCCTGGAAATGACCGCTTTCTCTGCCTGACTCAGAAAGGAGAATGTATCTTCCATTCCTGCCTGGAAGAAAGGTTTTAAAGCACAGAAATGTGGAAATGGGCAAGTAATTCAGTGGCCTAAGGGTAAGGCAGAGGTGCCAAGTCTGCCCAGAGGTGGGAGTTTATAGGAGTCAGAAAGACATCCTGAGGACAAGTTTATACAAGAATGCTCAGGGAGGGACATAAAAGGAGGTGAGGCAAGAAACCTCAAGATTAACTTGGCATCTTGCGAATCTTTTTGAGAAAATCCCCAACTATAGGCTGTCAAAAAGCCTTCCTGTGCTATCTTCAGGTGCTTGCACTTGCCCCAAACCTGCTTCCTTGCTGCATGTGCAACTCAAACCAGTCTGTAGATACTCAGCCTTGGCCGCCTTTGAAGTAAATCTTTTCTTGCTGAGCCTTTGCCCCAGGTGGGAGGGGAGGACCCTCCTGAGCAGGTGCTGGCATGGCTGAGGCAGAGCTGTGGCCCTTACAGGTAATATTTTGAGGAGGAAAGCAGAGTGATTTCTGTCCTTCAAGCATTCTATCCATCTCTCCTCCCATCTCCAACGTGAGCAATTTTAGAGGTTCTATTGAATAACCAGATTAAATGTTCAATTCTCGATTTTATTCATCTACTGAGATATATAAAGCTGCTAAAAATGTGATACCTTTCAGGGCAAGGCGTGGGCTAGCAAACCTACTAGGTTTTTGTTCTTTAATTACTTGTTAAATTTTCCACTAGAGCAGCTAAGGATCCTACCCTCTATTTAACACTTCTTTTGTTAAAAAAGTATGAATGGATTCACATTTCCAAAACCTGCAAGAGGTTATGATTTTGCTAAAAGATGAGTAATATTTAGCCTTTATGAGACACCTGAAAAATCCTTAACAAAGAAATATGTCTCTCTGGCAAGGCTTCAAAGATGAAGCTTGAAACTTTAACAGTATTACCGTAAATGTAGACTTTACCACTGTGCCAAAATTTTGTCCTTATGACTTGTTACCATTTGGAGGTATTTGCTATTAAAGCACCTGCCATACCTCAGTTTGATGAAGAGTAACTACAGTTTGTTAACGCTTTTACTGACAAAAGTTATCTAGATGGTGTCTTTTTATGCGGAAGGCAATTAAACCAATCTAAGAAATAATGCCCAGCAAAGCAAATTAAAAGTGGGAATGTTTGGATAGTCCTGTAGTATCAAAAAGAATGACATGCTTGCTGAATTTCTTCTTGGCACTGAACTAACAGATACAAATTGAGCTCAACAGATTTACTATTGGATACCATACAGAATAATAGAGACTATGAGAATTGCAGAGAATTGGTAAGCTTGTTTTACATGCACAAGAAATCCACTGTTTATAAACATGCTGCTGCTGCTGCTAAATCACTTCAGTCATGTCTGACGCTGTGCGACCCCATAGACGGCAGCCCACCAGGCTCCCCAGTCCCTGGGATTCTCCAGGCAAGAACACTGGAGTGGGTTGCCATTTCCTTCTCAATGCATGAAAGTGAAAAGTGAAAGTGAAGTCGCTCAGTCGGGTCCGACTCTTCGAGACCCCATGGACTGCAGCCTACCAGGTTCCTCTGTCCATGGGATTTTCCAGGCAAGAGTACTGGAGTGGGGTGCCATTTCCTTCTCCGTATAAACATGATTTTTGTAGGAAATATATCAGTCAGCAAAACAAAAGGCCAAATAAACTGATTTGCTGAATTTGTGATTTTCAAAATGTGGTCTCTGTACCACCAGCATCAGCCTCATCTGGAAACTTGTTAGAAATGCAGACACTCAGGCTTTACCAAGACCTACTAAACAAAAACTCAAGGGCTGGGGGCCAGAAATTTGTGTTTTAATCAGTCCTCCAGGTGATTCTAATGCATACTAAAGTTTGGAACCTGCTGTCTTGAACCCGAATCAGTACTGAGGCCGGCAGTACTTTTTCAGTTCTAAAATTACCCAGGAGTCTTTATATTGGGAGAGCTTGTGACATCAAATGTGACTGCTCAGATCCTTTTATAGACAAAATGCTTTGTCTAGTTAGAGATATAGCTGATGACAATCTCTTCATTAACTCATTGAACAAATATTTTCTGAATGTTTACAGTGTAGGCACTAGACAAACAACAATGAGCAAGACAGATAAGAGTCCTGCTTCACAAAATACCATTCTGGATTGAATATTGTATACTAATATGGATATTAATTTAGCACCATGACTCAAATTGCCTGGTGGTAGACTATAAGGGGAAAAGTTTTTATAATCATCTATCCTGGTGGGTGAAAATTGCTCATTCCTTACAAGTAATGAATTCCTTCTGCACTTGACCTTATGTGATAACAGTGCTGCGTTCATGTTAACACACACCCCCTGAAAAGTGATCCGTTCAATCAGTTATTCCATTAAACAACCCTAAATGACTGAGTTTTACTTCATTGAATCATTCAAACCAACTAGTGGTGTTGGTATTATATCCATTTATTGTGAATCCTTACTTATGTGGAGGATTATGTCTGAAGATTTCAGCTGGAAAAAACATTAGTGAATGAAAACCAACATTTAGAACATAAATGATCCAGATTGGTTATTATCTGATTTTACTAGTTTTTTTTTTTTCCTCAGTGTTCCAGTTTATTTTATAGTATACACAGGCTACCTGTATGAGAAGAGATCAACCATGTTAAT
The DNA here is from genome assembly GCF_019923935.1 of Bubalus bubalis. NCBI lineage: Eukaryota > Metazoa > Chordata > Mammalia > Artiodactyla > Bovidae > Bubalus > Bubalus bubalis. The sequence continues at coordinate 28,418,335 of NC_059178.1, read as the reverse complement.
AATGAGATGACATAAGGAAAATTTAGGACCAAGACCTGCCTTTTAACTTAGTTTAATACTTGCTGTCATGGTACTCACAGACCAGCCTTCATAAAATGATAGTAAACGTGTTAAGGGAAGTTCAGAATGCTATGAGAGATTAAGGAAGGGGATATTTAACTTGAACCTGGAAATAAAAGCAAGTTTCATTTGAAGAAGGGACTTGAGAATGGAAAGGTAATTAGGATTTAGCCAGACCAGGGGGAGGGACAAGAGTGATGGAAGTAGATGGACTAACATACAAAGCTGAAAGGGAACCAATTTTGAGTAAACTGTAAATCGTTCAACATGACTGAGCATACAGTGTAAGGAGCACAATATGAGTTTGGAGAAGTATGGAGAGACCATAATCATGAAGGATCATTTATGCTGGGTTCTGATGTTTGGAGCTTATCCGAGTGGCAATGACCAGTTATTGAAAGATTTTATAGGGAACAGAATGTAGTGTGATCAGAGTTTTAGTAAAACTACTTTGGAAAGAAAGTTGGAGACTATTGTAGAAACAGTGGAAATAGAAAATAGTAATGGAATAGGCAATGAAAGTAGTGATAAGAGAATTAGCTTAGAGAACTTTGTTAAGGGGTAAAGTCAGGTGGCCTGGTTAATTAGCTGTGAGAGAAGGAAAACACAGAGTTAAAGATAATTCCCAAGAATCTGACTTGAACAACTTGTTGGTGACATTTAAGAGAATCCGAGAACTGAAGAGGAGGAGCAGGTCTGGAATGAAAACTATGAGTTCACTTTTGAACCTGATGAGTTTGAGTTGGTTGTGGAAATTACAAATTGAGATAGTCAACAAATAATTAGATATACAGGAAAGACGTTTGTTAATAGGGCTACTAATTTAGAAGCTTATAGATGCCATAGGAACCTTGAAGTGCCTGGGTTCATATACTTGAGAGGGTGTAGAGTGAAAAAAATTTCTGAGCACTATCCTTGTAGAACAGAAAACTTTAGGGACAGGCAGAGGAAGTAGATCCTGCAAACAGTATTGAGAAGTAATCAGAGGGAAAAGGAAAACTGGAAGGATGTGTCATAATGGAAGCTAAGGAAAGAGTGTTGAGATGAAGGAGTGATCAGCTACCACAGATGCTGCTGTGAGTACAAGTCAGACTGAAGTTCAGGATGTTTAGCAACAAGGAAGTCCTTGGTTACCTGCTGAGAGCAGTTTTTACTGGAACAATAGAGTCACAAACAAATTAAATGGCTAAGGCGTGAGTCAGAGTTGAGCAAACGGAGATTGTGGGTCTAGACAAAAGTAATTTGGCTTTGAAGGAGAAAAAAGAATGTGACAGTGAAGAGGGTTATTTATTTATTTTTAAAGGATGATCTAGTCTTGATGGGAAGGAATTAGTAGAAGAAAAGTTTGAAGAATCATGAGTGTCAGAAGATGGGTGAAATGTTGAGATTCCCCAGAAGGCTGGAGGAAGTAGAATTCAGAACACAGAGGGAGGTATAGCCTTAGACAGGAAGAGCCAGAGGGAAGAATTCCACAGTTTTGAGTTTTGTGATGGAAAGGTGAGGGATTTTCCATCTGATGGGTTTTACTATCTTTCTGAAGTAGGATAAATGGTCATCTACTGACCATGAAAGGTGGTTTTGAAGTTGAAAGTTTGAGGAAAGTAGAGTTTTGTAATAGATATTCTTACATTGTAGCCTAGAAGGGGAAAACAAAATAATGAAAAAAAAAAAAACAAAAAAACCAAACATGCTGCCAATTGTAGGATGTCCTCAAGTTTTAGAGATGCTAAAATACAGAATGGGCATCTTAAAAACCAATGAAGCAAGTTCTTGATGAGATGTAAAGAGAATTCATCTGCATTAATACAAACAGAAGATATAAACAGATGTTCTGATGTTAATTAACATGAAAAGAGACAAAGTGGCAGCTATGTAAGCATAACATAGCCAGTAAATCAATAAATTATAAGTAAGATATATAGGATAACAAGACTGAGGAAGAACCTAGTGCAGAAAATATATAATTAAAGGGAACAGAAAAAAAGTTTTCCATGAGTGTTTTGTAAATAGAAGGATTTAATAAGAACATGACATACATATAATAAACTTTCAAACTGCAGAATAAAATGAAAAGGGAAGTCAGAGAGCTAAAAAAAACAGAGGACATACACAATATGGAATTGATTTATCTGGTAAGAGTAATGGACAGGTCTCACATGGCTTGAAACTGAATTACTGATGTGAAGGAAAGGCTTAACAGAATCAAAGCAAAAAATATATTAAAATAATTAGAAGATAATATAGAGGAGACAAAACTGGTATAGCAGAAAGATAATCAGAGCCCTTAAAGCAGACAAGCCAATGAATAGCTCAGAGAATATTATTTCAATATTATGTATCCATAATATAATATAAAAATATGTAATATACACATAGAGTATATGCATGCTCAGTTGCTCAGTCATGTCTGACTCTTTGCAACCCTATGGATTGTAGCCCACCAGTCTTCTCTGTCCATGGGATTCTCCAAGCAGAAATACAGGAGTGGGTTGCCATTTCCTCCTCTAGGGGATCTTTCCGACCCAGGGGTTGAACCCACATCTCCTGCGTGTCCTGCATTGAGGGAAGATTCTTTCTCTGTGAGCCATCGGGGAAGCTCGCATAGAGTATATACAGAATATGTATATTTCATATAGTAAGATTCAACGTCAGAAGGCAATGACAGGAAGAGAACACAATCCAAGAAGGTAATACCCAGCCAAATTGCCATTCATGTCCAAAAGTAATGGGAAGTTATTCTTAAACATTCAAGAATTCAAATTGCCATTCATGTACAAAGGTAATGGAAAGTTATTCCTAAACATTCAAGAATTTATTAAAAACAGAACACATGAAGCCTCTTTGAAAAAACAAAAGACTAATGAAATTCTGATAATCAAAGAATAAATTAAAAATATAGAACTCAGGAATGGGAAAGATAAAAGAACAGGCAGTGATTGTCAGATATATTTAGGTATCAATCTAAGGTTTAACAAGTAGAGGAATTGTAGCTGTAGAAGCTAATGTAAACATTATAAACTCTGAAAATATGAAAATAATAACTGTCATGAGGATGTGGGAAGAAGTGAAACTTACTAATTTTCTATTCTTGCTTAGAAAGGAGTCAATTTATACTGTACTTGATGTAAAGTGTAATCATGTAATGACAAACTGCTTGTATTTTATAATTTTTTATAATCTTAGAGATATTTTAGGAAACAATAGATTTTGTGGTAAAAACATTTAGCTAAAGTTTATCAATTATTTTAGTGTACTTCCATTTCTTTTTTTTTTCTTTTAAAACCAGTGGAGGTTATATTTAATTCTTTATGAAAATGTAACATATATACTGTGATTCTATTTTAATGAACTTTAATTGATCTGCTTCTTTACCTATCATTTATCTATCTAGTTAATCTATGTGCATTTAAGCATGTAGAGATATCTAGGATGATAGATGGATAGACTCATTTTTATAAAAGCAATTGTAGGTGAACAGCAGCACTCACACATATTTGCACATTTATTTCATTATTTATTAAGGTAAGTTCCTAAAGATAGAATTTCTGGGCTAAATCTATAGTTTTTTGGGGAGGGGGGCAGAAAAGCAAAGTCTTTGTGTGTGTGTGTGTATGTGTGTGTGTAGCTAACCATACATCAAGCAGTGTGTTGCCCCTTCTTTTCAACCAAAGAGAAAGAGTGAACATGCATCTCTTGGAGTCTGAGAGTATGTCTTCAAACGTCTAGCTGCAAATGTGTGTTGTCTTTAATTTTAATATTTTATCTTAAAAATTCATGCCAATTTTTTCACCTTTTTAAAATATACAAATGTCATGTCTTATGCCTCTAGATCTTTGAGTAAATCTGATGGTTCAAAAAAGTGTGTGAAGAATATCCTGTTGCCCCTGTAGCTCCTGTTACTCTGCCCTACTCTCTGTTTGAAAAGTACATAAGAAGGATAAATCAACAAAAGCCAATTGTTAATCAAGGAACAACCATCATCAGCTCCACATTGTGTTAAGTTACTGTAAGGCATTACAAAGAAGTTGAAAACAGAGTTCCTACCTTTGAATAGCCTCCAGCTTATTTGTTTTCCTTTAACAAGTCATCACAGAATTATGCTTAACCTGATAACTGACTGGGCTAAGAAGTTCCATGATGAATTTTGTTGACAGCGTGGAAAGTCCCTACCAGCATTTGTTACACACTTTCAGAAGCTAATGCCTTTGTTTTAGACTCCGAGGCATCATCAGCATCTGTAGCATTCTAGAGTCTTGGGGAGGATATCAGTTAGGCTGCCGACCCAGGACACAGTGTAATGAAGATGGGTATTTTCAGGCTTTCACATTTAGGACCAGTACAGTATAGGAAATGTAAATGAACTAGAGCCCACCTTAATGAGAATATTCAATTGAGTAAACTTTTTGATACACATGATCTTAAATACTTAAGGAGGGTGAGGAAAATGTCAGTAGAGAAGGCTCTTACTGACATGGAGCAGGACCATATTGTCCTTGCCCTCCCCCCACCACTCCCCCACCTCACCATGTCCTCTGCCTGCCTTTTGCCTGTGGAAAACTTAAGTCGAAGAATAAATTTAATCAGAGAAGTAAGAAATGCTGAAACAAAGGAAAAGAGTCAAAGGAGACTAAATAATAATAATGTAGTCATTAAGCATAATCAAGGACCTTTAGTTCTTTCTCAAGGGCTATAGATAATATTCCGAGCCATATCCTGTGAGCTGTCTAATAGATACCAAAACACAAGGTGGAGAAGTTAACTGCATGATGACCAGACTGTACCCAGGACTTGAGCTGCCACAGTTCTGAGAATTGACCGCAAAGAAATGAGAACAAATGGACCCTGGAACTGAAGATAAACTGTACCTAAAACAACCAAGATGATGCTGGTCAGACCACTAATGACCGATTCGAAGATGACTGTTAAAGATGACTGTGCTGTTTCTGCATGTAAGTCCCACCATCCCCTCCCCCACAACTCTGTCTATAAAAGCTCTTACCCCCTGCTTGACAGGGTGGGGGGCGGGTGAAGAGTTGGCCTTTGAACAGATGTCTGCCACCCTTCCCACTCCCCAGTTGCTGGCATCTGAGATAAAGCAAACTCTCCCAACCTGGCCTGTTGATTAGTTTTTGAGCAGCAAGCAGTGGGACCCACAAATTCCTTTCAATAACATTACCAGGGATATGAAAGTCACCTTCAGAACTCATTCTGTCTGTTGCTGTTTAACTTTTATGTTTCCATTCCCTTTTACTTACTGTGACCCTGATGCCTAATGAGTCCCAAGAACAGATAAATAGATGCATGCCCCAGATAATGAATCAAAGGCTTTCACTTGTCCTTAGGATTCTGTACTTACTGAAAGAACTAAGATGTGCTCTTTAGTTTTAGGAAGACCTTTAACATCAAGGATTCTTATAGAGAGTGTTGGCTTGTGAACTTTGAGCAAAACCACAAATATTCTTCATATTCTGAGCTGGATCTCTCTTAGTCCTAGATTTTTCCATTGCAACCCTTGGATCTGATTGTCGAGGGTCTCTGGCAGGAAGGGTGTCCTGTGTCTGTCCTTTTCTGTCCTGACCTCATGCTGGGACCCCTTGATCTTCCTTAGAAGCTTAATATGCTTCTGTGTTCTCCCAGGACAATCTTGTTTTTTTCTGAACTAGACACTCTTCATTCCTCAGGAAGGAGGCTCCTGTCCCCTTTCTCTGACCCGAAGCGTTGTAAAAATCATTGTATGACTCTTCCCCACTCATGTTCCCACCAAGGTAAAAGAACCACTTATCCTGATTCTGAAATATTTTTGTCCAGGTTATCATTTGAGACCTAGAAGAAGATCGGGTAGGGCAAAGGGCAAGACACAGTCACATGGATGTGTAGTAAGTTATGTTGCCTTTGACTTTATTTGTTTGAATAGAATTGAATTGATCATACTCTTTGATTTATAAAATACTATTGTCATTGTTTCATAAATGGCTCTTAATTTATTTTAATTTTACTTTTAATAGTATAACAGACAGTGAATCCACAACCCACTCAAGATATAATACATTCCCAATAAATTATATAACTGTGTATTTATTTTCTGCTTATATTTATTTAATTTCTCCTTTTGTTTATAATAATGAGAACTTTGCTGGTTATGAGGTGAAGTGGATATCTTTACAGTAAGCTCCCTGCATTCAAACCTTCAAGTTGTAAACTTTCAAAGATGCGAATGTGAATTCAATGTCCAATCACGTAAGTCAGTTCATGTGTCGGGTGTACATCGTTACATGCATGCATCCTCTACAAGTGGCTGTGCTTTTGTGTACTTCACTGTACAGGACTGTATACAGAACAATAGTCCAGTATCTTTATTTCAAGCCCAGGATGCACTGAAGCAAGTGTAAAAGCAATGGTGACGTAGCTGGCACTGTTAAGAAGCACCAGCTGTTGTACCATACTTTTGAGGTACTGTTTAGTTCAGTTCAGTCGCTCAGTCGTGTCTGACTCTTTGCGACCCCGTGAACCGCAGCACAACAGGCCTCCCTGTCTATCACCAACTCCCGGAGTTCACTCAAACTCATGTCCATCGAGTCAGTGATGCCATCCAGCCATCTCATCCTCTGTCATCCCCTTCTCCTCCTGCCCCCAGTCCCTCCCAGCATCTTTTCCAATGAGTCAACTCTTCTCATGAGGTGGCCAAAGTATTGGAGTTTCAGCCTCAGCATCAGTCCTTCCAATGAACACCCAGGACTGGTCTCCTTTAGGATGGACTGGTTGGATCTCCTTGACTATAAGATTAAAAATGTCTTTTATTTTTTGTGTTTTGCTTTTTATGTACTGTTGGTGTGAAAAGTATTATAAACCTAGGACATTACAGTGCCAAATAGCCGATAGTGTTAGTTGGATGGTAGGTTAGCTTTGTTGGCCTTAAGAACAAATTGGACTTATGAACACGCACTTGGAACGGAACTCATTCATATGTAGGGGACTTACTGTACTTAAATTTAATCCAGTTTATATAAAATTTTTTTTTCCTCCAGGCGCCAAAGTTCCGGGTATAGCCATTCATGAAGAGAGTTTATGAGTTATATAATGGAGATCTAAAGACCTGGTGTGGAAATTCCACCAGGCAGAGGTGGGGCTCAGAATTGGAACAGTGATTATTTTGACCTCATTTGCAGGGGCACCTCAGTGTGGTATTGCAAGGATGCTGCCTGACCTGGTGCCGGCATCCACAAAGGACAACGACTGTAAAACCTGATGTGTGTGTTTAGTTGTGCAAATCAGCAAATTATTTAAGGGTGAGAAATGCTTTTAACATTTACAAATTGAACCATTTTCTCCTTTAATCCAATTTGGAGGAAGTATGATTCACACAAATGTTCCTTTATGTTTCACATTGGCACTGGATTATATGCTAGTTGGTGAGCTGCTAGTCTTTGAATAATCAACTCTGACCAGACTTTGCTCTTTCTTAAAGTTTCCATATTAGATGGAGTGGTAAAGGAGCCTTTTAGTTTGGTGATTTAGTCGTTTGTTGATTTGAACCATCAGAGGAAGTTTTTCCCCCTACAGCTGGCTGTAGTCTTAAATTCTTGCCTGAACATGCCTGGATCTGGAATGTAAATTCTACCTTGCTGTACAAAGTGTTTCTCCATATTGTGACTCCTCCAGGACTGGTGACTTTCCAGTTTAGAAGATTTCACTCAAGCTCAGCTTTTCTTGAAGATAAAAGTTATATGACAGTTTCTGCAGAATTATAGCTGAATTTTGTCTTTGGCAAAGTAGGTAATCATAAGTAATTTTGGAAAGGAAAAAGCCCATGATCACTCTTAACCTAAAGCATTGTTTCCCTTTATATTTTCAAGAAGTACAGTTTTTAATAATTGAGACTTACTTCTTTGAATTTACATGTATAAAAACAGCTATGCAAAGTCAGAGGTTAGTTAGCCTTTTTCCTTACTGGAAAATGTGTCCCAACTCGGATCAGATCATTAGCACCACCTAGTGAACCACACTGGAGGAGGAAATGGCAACCCTCTTCAGTATTCTTGTCTGGAGACTTCCATGGACAGAGGAGCCTGGCGGGCTACAGTCCATGGGATCACAGAGTTGGACACGAATGAGCGACTGACACTTTCAACAGTGAATCACACATGCATAGAGACACAAAGTCAAAGTCAATGCCAAGTCCAAAGGCATTTCTACTGAGCCAGATTTTTCTAAAGATAAAATTTTTCTTTTTTATAGAAACTTGAAAACCCCCAAACTTTAGAATTTAGAATCTAAACTCCCAAACTTTAGAATTCAGTGTAGAATTCGTTGTTTGTGTGTGTGTGTGGGGGGGTGTGTATTTGTTAAAATGCAAATTATCTAGTTTCTAATTCACTGGATCTGGACTGGGATTCAGGATTGTTCATTTTCAAAATGTAGCCTTAGGGTAGGTTCTGATGCTGATATCTTGAGAATCAAATTCTGAGAACTGTCTTAAAACAGTTTATGTATATGTGTGTGTGTGTGTGTGTGTGTGTATATATATAAAATAAGACACTCCTCAGGTAGTGAATGAATGACTTAAGATATGCAAAGGATTTTTGCGACTGTGGCCTCTCATAATAAGAATGAGTTACTTTTTAATAGGTTGCAGATGGCCTTTGTTGTAAAAATAGGTAAGTGCCATCTGGGTGTAGGACCTCTTGTGATTTCCAGTGCACAGGATAGTAAACGGCATCTGAAGCAGTTATATTTTCTTTTTGTTTAATCAGGAAGTAGTTACTGAGTGCTGGCTTTGTGCTGCAATATGCCTGCATCTTGAGATGGTTTCATTTTTACATCCATTGCCTTACTTTCCTCATAGTTTCCAATTCTTGAAATTGGATCTTTATGAATAGGGATTGAAATCCCAGAGGACACGCGTTCAATACTTCATTATCCTACTCAAAAAACATTTCACAGGGCATTCATGAAAATCCATAGTGTAGGTAAAATACTCATTTTATTTTCATTTTACAGATGTAAAACCTATCGGGCAAAGATGTTAAATGGATGCTGAGAATCACACAAGTAGGAAATGGTTGGACTAATGCTTGACTCTTGATTTTCTGACTCCTACCCTTCTCTCCTATACACAACGCCACCTCCCATATGAAGTCTACAGGGATCTTGTTACATTTTGGATGTAATTCGATTTTGACGAAATGCAATGTATATGTACATTTCCAGGACAAAGAATCTCCTATTATCTCAGCATGGTACACCTGTGCAGCAAAGAAAAACAATGACATCCTTATGATGTCATAAAATACACCCCAAAGGAAAAGACAGGGTTCTGTTTTCAAAATGAAGTGGTGTTGCAATGAACAGAATCAAGCCTAATTACAGAACAGCATGCTCTGTCCCCAAGACATGCGCATTGAATTATCTTGCCAGTCCTCAAAGTGCCCCATGAGAGAGAGGAATGGAGAAGGCAGTGCAGCACAGGCTTAGGCTGTGGACAAACTGCCATGTTAATTCTGCAGGGGACTTGGAGACCATGCCTTGGTTTCTTGTTCCCAAGTACCATGCCAAACTTTTGCTCTGGGCTTCCTGACTTTCTCAGAGACTTCTCTAGATTTTGTATTTTTCAGGGCTCCCAGGTCCTGTCTGGGTTTCCATAAATGTTAGGTAACAACAATAACACAGAAGTGACTGTTTATTCAGATGGAAATTAACGTGGATGAGATAACATTCTGCATTTCAGTTTCCCACTCCCATGATTGTGAGTTTAGGCAACAGAGGGAGAATGGATTTAATATACATTTCTATTGCTGATAGAGAATGGCAATCCTTACCTGGGGATAGGTTCTTTGTTTTCGAAATGCTCTCACTTGTATTAGGCCCCTTAATCAAACACCTATGAATTGAGCAGTGCAATTTTCCCTTTATAATGGAGGTCCTGTTATATACTTCCTTTTATAATGGAGCTCAAAAAGATTAATTGACTTCCCTAATTTTGCAGTAATTGAGCTTCTCTGATTCTGAACCTGGTTCTTGACTCATTTAAAATTTTTTATTCATGTAACCACCACGTCTGACATTCTTCTCTAGCCAGAAAGTGGGCATCACCTTAGAAGCCTGTACTCTACAGCCTGGTACAGTGGTCAGAAGATCCTGATCTGGTTCTGAGTTCTGCCTACCACCTGCCTTGGTCAAGTTTTTTAGCTCTCTCAGTCTCAGCTTTCATGAGTCAGAACTAGCTTGGATTCTGGGAGGGTTTCACTACTGAAATAGTTAGAAGTAGTCTTCAGAGTCTCTTGGACAGCAAGGAAATCAAACCAGTCAATCCTAAACAAATCAATCCTGAATATTCATTGGTAGGACAGATTATGAAACTGCAACTCCAATACTTTGGCCACTTGATGCGAAGAGACAGCTCATTGGAAAAGACCTTGATGCTGGGAAAGACTGAGGGCAGAGGAGAAGGGGGTGACAGAGGATGAAATGGTTGGATGGTATCACTGACTCAATGGACATATATTTGAGTGAACTCAGGGAGATAGTGAAGAACAGGGAAGCCTGGCATGCTGCATGCAGTCCATGGGGTCTCAAAGAGTCAGAAATGACTGAACAACAAATAATTGGAAAGGCAGAGGTATAGTAGAGCACAACAGGAACCAAATTTTTATTCTGGGTGAGGCTCCTCTCTCTTCTTCTCATGGCCCCTGTTTGTTTCCCTCCCACTGTAGTTCTGTCCCTCTGTGCTATATGCCAGTAATAATGTACTGACTTTATAAGAGAAAATGAGGTAGAAGTTCTCTTCTTCTGATCATGTCACCCTAAGGCAGTGGCCAGAAATGTAAGCTACTATAATGACCCAGCCTGGGTCACTGGCCTTGGACAGCATAGGACTCTATATTGCCTCCACTTGAATCACATGCCTGGGGTGGGGAGGACAGTTTCCTAAAAGAAGGAGGAGGCGGTTACTAGATGAAGTGGGAAAGGGTTCTGGCAGATAAAATCAATAGATGTGCACTATGGGCTTCTAATGTCAAGTTCGAATGATAATGCTGACTTTTATAGAATCCTTGGTGAGGATTCTGTCAGATGTGGTCCACTGGAGAAGGGAATGGCAAACCACTTCAGTATTCTTGCCTCGAGAACCCCATGAACAGTATGAAAAGGCAAAATGATAGGATACTGAAAGAAGAACTCCCCAGGTCAGTAGGTGCCCAATATGCTACTGGCGATCAGTGGAGAAATAACTCCAGAAAGAATGAAGGGATGGAGCCAAAGCAAAAACATTACCCAGCTGTGGATGTGACTGGTGATAGAAGCAAGGTCCGATGCTGTAAAGAGCTATATTGCATAGGAACCTGGAATGTCAGGTCCATGAATCAAGGCAAATTGGAAGTGGTCAAACAAGAGATGGCAAGAGTGAATGTCGACATTCTAGGAATCAGCGAACTCAAATGGACTGGAATGGGTGAATTTAACTCAGATGACCATTATATCTACTACTGCGGACAGAAATCCCTCAGAAGAAATGGAGTGGCCATCATGGTCAACAAAAGAGTCCGAAATGCAGTACTTGGATGCAATCTCAAAAACAACAGAATGATCTCTGTTCGTTTCCAAGGCAAACCATTCAATATCACAGTAATCCAAGTCTATGCTCCAACCAATAACACTGAAGAAGCTGAAGTTGAATGGTTCTATGAAATCCTACAAGACCTTTTAGAACTAACACCCAAAAAAGATGTCCTTTTCATTATAGGGGACTGGAATGCAGAAGTAGGAAGTCAAGAAACACTTGGAGTAACAGGCAAATTTGGCCTTGGAATACGGAATGAAGCAGGGCAAAGACTAATAAAGTTTTGCTAAGAAAATGCACTGGTCATAGCAAACACCCTCTTCCAACAACACAAGAGAAGACTCTACACATGGACATCACCAGATGGTCAACACTGATTGATTGATTATGAACATAATCAGATTGATTATGTTCTTTGCAGCCAAAGATGGAGAAGCTCTATACAGTCAACAAAAACAAGACCAGGAGCTGACTGTGGCTCAGATCATGAACTCCTTATTGCCAAATTCAGACTTAAATTGAATAAAGTGGGGAAAACCACTAGACCATTCAGGTATGACCTAAATCAAATCCCTTATGATTATACAGTGGAAGTAAGAAATAGATTTAAGGGCCTAGATCTGATAGATAGAGTGCCTGATGAACTATGGAATGAGGTTTCTGACATTGTACAGGAGACAGGGATCAAGACCATCCCCATGGAAAAGAAATGCAAAAAAGCAAAATGGCTGTCTAGGGAGGCCTTACAAATAGCTGTGAAAAGAAGAGAAGCGAAAAGCAAAGGAAAAAAGGAGAGATATAAGCATCTGAATGCAGAGTTCCAAAGAATAGCAAGAAGAGATATGAAAGCCTTCTTCAGCGATCAGTGCAAAGAAACAGAGGAAAAACAACAGAATGGGAAAGACTAGAGATCTTTTCAAGAAGATTAGAGATACCAAGGGAACATTTCATGCAAAGATGAGCTCAATAAAGGACAGAAATAGTATGGACCTAACAGAAACAGAAGATATTAAGAAGAGGGGGCAAGAATATACAGAAGAACTGTACAAAAAAGATCTTCACAACCCAGATAATCACGATGGTGTGATCACTGACCTAGAGCCAGAATCCTGGAATATGAAGGCAAGTGGGCCTTAGAAAGCATCACTACGAACAAAGCTAGTGGAGGTGATGGAATTCCAGTTGAGCTATTTCAAATCCTGAAAGATGATGCTGTGAAAGTGCTGCACTCAATATGCCAGCAAATTTGGAAAACTCAGCAGTGGCCACAGGACTGGAAAAGGTCAGTTTTCATTCCAATCCCAAAGAAAGGCAATGCCAAAGAATGCTCAAACTACCGCACAATTGCACTCATCTCACACACTAGTAAAGTAATGCTCAAAGTTCTCCAAGCCAGGATTCAGCAATACATGAACCGTGAACTTCCTGATGTTCAAGCTGGTTTTAGAAAAGGCAGAGGAACCAGAGATCAAATTGCCAACATCTGCTGGATCATGGAAAAAGCAAGAGAGTTCCAGAAAAACATCTATTTCTGCTTTATTGACTATGCCAAAGCCTTTGACTGTGTGGATCACAATCAACTGTGGAAAATTCTGAAAGAGATGGGAATCCCAGACCACCTGATCTGCCTCTTGAGAAATTTGTATGCAAGTCAGGAAGCAACAGTTAGAACTGGACATGGAACAACAGACTGTTTTCAAATAGGGAAAGGAGTACATCAAGGCTGTATATTGTCACCCTGCTTATTTAACTTCTATGCAGAGTACATCATGAGAAACGCTGGGCTGGAAGAAACACAAGCTGGAATCAAGATTGCTGGGAGAAATATCAGTAACCTCAGATATGCAGATGACACCACCCTTATGGCAGAAAGTGAAGAGGAACTCAAAAGCCTCTTGATGAAAGTGAAAGAGGAGAGTGAAAAAGTTGGCTTAAAGCTCAACATTCAGAAAACAAAGATCATGGCATCCGGTCCCATCACTTCCTGGGAAATAGATGGGGAAACAGGGGAAACAGTGTCAGACTTTATCTTTCTGGGCTCCAAAATCACTGCAGATGGTGACTGCAGCCATGAAATTAGAAGACACTTACTCCTTGGAAGGAAAGTTATGACCAACCTAGATAGCATATTCAAAAGCAGAGACATTACTTTGCCAACAAAGGTCTGTCTAGTCAAGGCTATGGTTTTTCCAGTAGTCATGTATGGATGTGAGAGTTGGACTGTGAAGAAGGCTGAGTGCCAAAGAATTGATGCTTTTGAACTGTGGTGTTGGAGAAGACTCTTGAGAGTCTCTTGGACTGCAAGGAGATCCAACCAGTGCATTCTGAAGGAGATCAGCCCTGGGATTTCTTTGGAAGGAATGATGCTAAAGCTGAAACTCCAGTACTTTGGCCACCTCATGTGAAGAGTTGACTCATTGGAAAAGACTCTGATGCTGGGAGGGATTGGGGGCAGGAGGAGAAGGGGACAACAGAGGATGAGATGGCTGGATGGCATCACTGACTCGATGGACGTGAGTCTGAGTGAACTCCGGGAGTTGGTGATGGACAGGGAGGCCTGGTGTGCTGTGATTCATGGGGTCGCATCGAGTCAGACACACTGAGAGACTGAACTGAACTGAACTGGTGAGGATTATGAGAACAACTGAGAACAATAAATCTATATCTTCAGCCTTGATACTTTGAAAGTGGAAGTGTTAGTCACTCATTAGTGTTCGACTCTTTTCGATCCCATGGATGGTAGCCTGCCAAGATCCTCTGTCCATGGGATTCTCCAGGCAAGAATACTGGCTGCTGCTGCTGCTGCTAAGTCGCTTCAGTCGTATCTGACTCTTAGCAACCCCATGGATGGCAGCCCACCAGGCTCCACCATCCCTGGGATTCTCCAGGCAAGAATACTGGTAGGGTGCCATTTCCTTCTCCAGGGGATCTTCCTGACCCAGGGATTGAACCTGCATCTCCTGTGTCTCCAGGATTGGCAGGCGGATTCTTTACTGCTGAACCACCTGTGAAGCCAGTTAATTCAAAATATATTCAAGAGTAATTGACTACATGCTAGGTACATTTTGAGATCTGAAGTTAAGAGGGAGCTTGCTATTTCAGAATGGGTCAGTAAGATCAGGTTACTGGGTTTCCATAAGGGATCAGAATGAAATGAGGCTCAAGAGGCTGAAGGTCAAATAACAAAGGAGTCTTGGTGCCACATGAAGGATTTTTAACATTGATCTTTTAAAGAGAAAGAATAAGAACTTCAGTAAGGAATTCGGATGGGGGAGGACTTCCTTGGTAGCTCAGACTGTAAAGAATCTCCCTGCAATGCAGGGTTTAATCTGGGTTTAATCCCTGGGACAGGAAGATCCCCTGGAGGAAGTCATGGCAATTCACTCCAGTGTTCTTGCCTAGGAAATCCCATGGACAGAGGAGCCTGGTGAGCTACAGTCCATGGAGTCGCAAAGAGTCGGACATGACTGAGCATGCATGCATAATTAATTAGCTAATTAATTAAGCAATAATAGTGTCTGGCCCATAGCAGGTACTCACTATATAGAAAGTATTCTTATTTTTCATTTTGTCTGTAAACTGCCAACCCTATTTTTACATTCATCTCAGTCCAACCAAAGGCCAGAATCTTTTTTTTTTTTTTTAACCCTTCTCTTCTTGGCTGCACCTGGAGGCATGTGGGATCTTAGTTCTCCGACTAGGTATCACACCCACATCCCCTGCACTGCAGAATTGTAACTACTGGATTGCCAGGGAAATCCCAGAATCCTTCTGTTCTGAAACACATATTCTCAAAGGTTGAGGTCATCCTGGGTAGGGAGGGAGGTGGATGCTGGGACTGCATGATCTATGGTTAGTGGTCATAACTGGCCATGGGCATAGACTTAAGGGAGATTCAAGTCACCTTGAAGTGCCTCAATGTCATCATAATCTCTTTTCTGTCTCTGGAAACAGGACAGTTGTCCCCTAAGGAGGGGAGACAGCTACTCTGTCTTCTTCCCTTAGGATATTGTTGCTGTTCAGTCACTCAATCATGTCCGGCTCTTTGGTACCCCGTGGACTGCAGCACACCAGCCTCCTCTGTCCTTCACCATCTCCCAGAGTTTGCTCAAACTCATGCCCATTGAGTCGATGACACCATCCAACCATTTCAACCTCTTTTGTCCCCTTCTCCTCTTGCCTTCAATCTTCCCTAGCAGCAAGGACTTTTCCAATGAGTTTGCTCTTTTTATGAAGTGGTCAAATTATTTGAGCTTCAGCTTCAATATCTATCTTTCAAATGAATATTTTCAGGGTTGATTTCCTTTAGGATTGACTGGTTTGACCTCCTTGCAGTCCAAGGGACTCTCAAGAGTCTTCTCCAGCACCACAGTTCAAATTATCAATTCTTTAACACTCAGCTGTCTTTATGGTTCAACTCTCATATGCCTACTCACATCCAACTCTCACATCCTCAGGATAGAGACAGACACATGTATTAGGCAAGTTAACTGT
The DNA here is from genome assembly GCF_019923935.1 of Bubalus bubalis. Classification (NCBI taxonomy): domain Eukaryota; kingdom Metazoa; phylum Chordata; class Mammalia; order Artiodactyla; family Bovidae; genus Bubalus; species Bubalus bubalis. The sequence continues at coordinate 28,402,227 of NC_059178.1, read as the reverse complement.
TTTGTTGGTAGGTAGAGTATCTAGCTCTGGGGTTGAGGGAAGGAGATGTGCCTTTTGATAGAGAAAAAGGTCAGACACATGTTGGCATGGCCTTATTAGCAGAGGGCAAGGTCAGCTGGTAAAGAATCTGCCTGCAATGTGGGAGACCAGGGTTCCATCCCTGGGTTGGGAAGATCCCTTGGAGGAGGAAACGGCTACCCACTCCAGTATTCTGGCCTGGAGAATTCCATGGACTACAGTCTATGGGGTCAAAAAGAGCTGGACACGACTGAGCAAATTTCACTTTCAGGGGAAAAATAATCAGAGAAGGGTGAGCTGAGGGAAGCCAGGTGGGGTGTGGGCAGCTGCGTTACAGAGGCCAGCCCGGGGAGGTGTAGTCTCAGCACTGAGAGGTGGGTGTGAACACACGCTGGGCTGGCAGTGGACTAGGCTGAGGGGGTGTGGGGGAGGGAATCATCATGATGACTGTGAAAGAGCCCTGAATGACGGGTCATGTGTTCCTGGCCTGGATCGAGCTTGAATTACTAATTGTGTTCCTTTGGTTGGTCACATGTTTCTCTGAGCTTTGTCCAGGGCACATTGGGGAAATGACTGTATTAAATCTGATTCATTTCAATAAAGTGTAATATGATTTTAAAGCTGTAACATACAACTGTATAGGTAGCACTTATAAATTAAAAGTTTAGTTATTGAGTTTTCCAGAATTCATTCTTGTGGGACTTTATCTCACAACTTTGCCATTAGGAAGCACAAATATGCTCTGAAATAAATCCATTTGTCATTTAAAAAGTCATTAAAAAGTTAATATCAAAGAAACTAGATCATTTTATTATGTTTAATTTCCACTTTTTATAAAGAAATACACAGAGAACTTTACATTTTTATTATTTTGTCAAACAGTTTCTAAAAGAATTCTGTATATAAAACATTTTAGTTTTGGGACCTAAATTTAATTATTTTGGGGATCAAGTCTAAACTACTTTTAAACAGAAACTTTTAGGAAGTCTTTTTAAAAGATGATACCAAAAATTTAATCTCATTGATTATTATTTCCTACAAGACTGGATTTTTTAATGAGGAGAGGAAGGTAAGTGTGATAAAATGAGCAAATTTTTTCTTAGAAAGAAAAAGTCGCAAGAACCTCCCCCTGTAAGACAGGGGCCTCCCTTTCACAATTAATTTAAAAAAAAATCGAATTGGCAAAGTACCGAGTTAAATCCCTGCAAGATCTGATTACAGCAAGTTCTTGGACAAATGCTTATCTCTAATTAATAGTATTTTCATCCATGCTAACTATGTGGTTGTATGACACAGCCTTGCAAATTGTATCATACCCCAAAACCGAACTGATTTAGCATGATGATTTCCCCAATGAATTTGGGACTAGTCCCAAAGAAAGAATCCAGAATTTACTGATGTTATTTGGGAAAATGTTTTTTACGGTCAGTCCAGGAACATGTCATCAGATTTCTTATAGAGATTTTGTTCCCGAGAGATGGAAAACAATCCCTTTCTGTGATTAGCCTTCAGCTCTAAAAGATCTTGCAATTCTGCGTCTGCTCACGGACAGAATAAAAGAGGGTGAGGTGTCAGAGTCTCTGCAGTCACTGATCACCTTTGCTCCTCTAGGACGGAAACAGACAGAGCTAAGTTTACATTTCATGTTGGTTTGTTTTCCCTCCCTAAGTTTCGGTTTTACTGGAACAGGTCATTTTATGTCCTCTGCAACCAAAGATGAATTCCCACTCATATAGGACTGCTGGCCGACCTCACAGGGCCTCTGTTGACAGAGCTCTGCAGGTACCAGTGCAGAGGTCTGTGGCAGTCCCCGGCTGTTCCAGCCAGCCCCGTGTTTGCATGCACAGCACTTTGCATCATAAACCATGGCTGAAGAGGATCTCACTAAAGCAATCCCATCCTGTTTGTCATCTTTTACTGCTTCCCTCAGCTAATTAGAGCCCGAGGAGAAGAATGCTAAGAACCTGGCTTCTTTCCCACTTCAGAACCCAGTGCCTGCACTCCTAACCCCAGTCTCTGCTTCCCCATACCAGTCTGCTTTAACTAGTAGTAAGTGAAAAATACTCCTCTGTTATGACCTGACTTTTATCCCCACCCCCAAGACCCTAAATTCCTGGGTATTCAAATAAGATGGGATTTAAACTCATTAAAAAATCCAAGTTTATAGCCAAGTCATGCATAAGTGTTTGTTCCCTCATGGGGGTGAGCTGAAGTCCAAGTTTTTTCATTTTTCAAGATCTGGTTTGGGTGTTTAATGTGGGAAATTAGGTAATCATGAACGGAAAGCTATGATGCAACCACATATGATGGCTCAGATGGTAATGAATCCGCCTGCAATGGAGGAGACCCAGGTTCGATCCCTGGTTAGGGAAGATCCCCTGGAGAAGGGAATGGCAACCCACTCCAGTATTCTTGCCTGGAGAATCCCATGGAGAGAGGAGTCTGGCAGGCTAGAGTCCATGGGGTGGCAAAAGTCGGACAGGGTCTGATTTATTTTAAAAGAATGATGAAGCAAAAAATCCTACCAGCACTTTAGAATTGTACTGGCACATTCCTTAATATCTGTTTGTTAAGAAGTCTTTTCTAGTTTTGAATTTCCCTTTGCAGATAAAAGGTGATGTACACACACTTCCTAGAATCTGATTATATGTTAAACAACATATTCTATCCAGAGTTGTGAATTAGAACAGCCTTTTTGTGCTTCTAATGACAGGGTTTCCTTGGCAGCTCAGCTGATAAACAATGTGCTCGCAATGCAGGAGACCCCCGTTTGATTCCTGGGTCAGGAAATTCCCCTGGAGGAGGGCATGGCAGCCCACTCCAGTATTCTTGCCTGGAGAATCCCCATAGACAGAGGGGCCTGGTGGGCTACAGTCCAGGGGGTCGCATAGAGTTGGGCACGACTGAGCTACTAACACTTCCACTTAGATATTTCCTGTTATTAGAGACCCCCTTTTAAAGCATGAAATAATACCTGTGTCCTGGTAAAGACTTCCTGTTTGCAGAGTGAATTAGTGGGCAGTATTACTATGCAGTTCGTTTAGCTTGGTCAGTGCCAGGAATCTGAAAGGCTTTACTTTCCAAGGAAGACAAACAGCTCAGCTTTTAGACCTCAAGAGGATCAGGAGGAGAAATCTAAGGCCCAGAGGACAAGCAGGACACTTAAGGAGCCCAGAACCCTTTTATCTTATCCCAGAACCATAAATCTCTTCTCCATCTCAGACTGCCTAACTCTATACCAACATGCAGTGGAGATTTTGACCGAAGTACTCACTAACCCTGAAGCAGCCCCAAGGGGAAAGCATAGTCATGAGTCTCCCTCTGGTGGACAATGAGAGTCTCTGCCAGATTAAGGTGTGGGTTTCAGAAACAAAGACTGTGTATGGTACATAGTAAAGCTATTTTAAGATACTATTACTGTGCATTACTATTTTCTGTAATAATTAAATTTATTTATTTATATACTCACCTCTATAATCTTCTGTTTTAGTTCAAATAATTTACACTCACTATGAAAGTCTCAATTAATTGCTCCTGTAACTAAACACCTAAGGAGAGGTCCCCCTGCCCCACCCCCACCGGTAGATGAAAGAAGTAAACAGCGTACCCATCTCTATTCCCATTCCAGTGTTTCCCCAGTGGCTTGGCAGTAAAGAATCTGCCCGTCAGTGCAGGAGACACAGGTTCAGTCTCTGGATCCGGAAGATCCCCTGAAGGAGGAAATGGCAATCCACTCCAGTATTCTTGCCTAGAAAATCCCATGGACAGAGGAGCCTGGCAAGCTACAGTCCATAGGGTCGCATATAGTCTGTCATGACTGAAGTGACTTAGCATGCACACGTGCAAACATTTGTTTACAGTTTTTGCTGCTACTGCTAAGTTGCTTCAGTCGTGTCCAACTCTGTGTGACCCCATAGACGGTAGCCCACCAGGCTCCTCCGTCCCTGGGATTCTCCAGGCAAGAACACTGGAGTGGGTTGCCATTTCCTTCTCCATTGCATGAAAGTAGGGTGACTGTAATTTTTATTTATAATTTTTATGAGTGGCGTTGATGGGTCATATTGTACCTATATGTTTAATTTGACAGGGAACTGCCAAAGTGTTTTCTAGAGTGGCTGTTAGAATTTTGAATTCCCACCAGTAACATATGAGAGTGCTAGTTTTTCCACCCAGTACTTGATGTTGTCATGATTTTTTTTTTATTGTAGTAATCCTAGTAAATGTGCAGTGATATCTTATTATGGTTTTAATTTGCATTCCAATCCCAAAGAAAGGCAATGCCAAAGAATGCTCAAACTACCACACAATTGCACTCATCTCACACGCTAGGAAAGTAATGCTCAAAATTCTCCAAGTCAGGCTTCAGCAATACGTGAACCGTGAACTTCCAGATGTTCAAGCTGGTTTTAGAAAAGGCAGAGGAACCAGAGATCAAATTGCCAACATCCGCTGGATCATGGAAAAAGCAAGAGAGTTCCAGAAAAACATCTATTTCTGCTTTATTGACTATGCCAAAGCCTTTGACTGTGTGGATTACAATAAACTGCGGAAAATTCTGAAAGAGATGGGAATCCCAGACCACCTGACCTGCCTCCTGAGAAACCTATATGCAGGTCAGGAAGCAACAGTTAGAACTGGACATGGAACAACAGACGGGTTCCAAATAGGAAAAAGAGTACATCAAGGCTGTATATTGTCACCCTGCTTATTTGACTTCTATGCAGAGTACATCATGAGAAACGCTGGGCTGGGTGAAGCACAAGCTGGAATCAAGATTGCCGGGAGAAATATCAATAACCTCAGATATGCAGATGACACCACCCTTATGGCAGAAAGTGAAGAGGAGCTGAAAAGCCTCTTGATGAAAGTGAAAGAGGAGAGTGAAAAAGTTGGCTTAAAGCTCAACATTCAGAAAACTAAGATCATGGCATCTGGTCCTATCACTTTATGGGAAATAGATGTGGAAACAGTGTCAGACTTTATTTTGGGGGGCTCCAAAATCACTGCAGATGGTGATTCCACCCATGAAATTAAAAGATGCTTACTCTTTGGAAGGAAAGTTATGACCAACCTAGATAGCATATTCAAAAGCAGAGACATTACTTTGCCAACAAAGGTCTGTCTAGTCAAGGCTATGGTTTTTCCAGTAGTCATGTATGGATGTGAGAGTTGGACTGTGAAGAAAGGTGAGCGCCGAAGAATTGATGCTTTTGAACTGTGGTGTTGGAGAAGACTCTTGAGAGTCCCTTGGACTGCAAGGAGATCCAACCAGTACATTCTAAAGGAGATCAGTCCTGGGTGCTCTTTGGAAGGAATGATGCTAAAGCTGAAACTCCAGTATTTTGGCCATCTCATGCAAAGAGTTGACTCATTGGAAAAGACTCTGATGCTGGGAGGGATTGGGGGCAGGAGGAGAAGGGAACAACAGAGGATGAGATGGCTGGATGGCATCACTGACTCGATGGACGTGAGTCTGAGTGAACTCCGGGAGTTTGTGATGGACAGGGAGGCCTGGCGTGCTGCGATTCATGGGGTCGCAAAGAGTCGGACACGACTGAGCGACTGAGCTGAACTGAACTGAACTGAATGGTTAATGATATTGAGAATCTTTTCATGTGCTTATTTGTCATTTCATATCCTCTTGGCTGAAGTACCTATTGAACTCTTTTGCCCACTTTTTAAAAATTGTTTTTTTCTTACTGTTTAATTTTTAGAGTTCTTAATGTGTTTTAGATACCGGTCCTTCCATGGATGTGTGTTTTGCAAGTATTTCCTCCAGTCTATAGCTGGTCTTTTCATTTCCCTAATTGTTTTTTCACAAAAGAAAGGCTTTTCCCCCTGAATCTTTTTAAAAATTGTGGAGGTAAATTCATATATGTGTATATGTATAATTTGTCATTTTAACCATTATTAAGTGCATGACTTGTTACAGTCACAATGTTGTGCAACCATCACCACTACCTATTTCCAAAACTTTTTCATCTCCCCAACCAGAAATTCTGTACCTGTCAAACTGTAATTCTCCATTCCCTCCCACTCCCAACCTCTGATAACTTTTATTCTACTTTCTGTCTCTATGAAGTTGTCTATTTTAGGTACCTCATATAAGCAGAATCATGTAATATTTGTGACTGGCTTATTTCATGAAATATAATGTTTTCGAGGTTCATCCATGTTGTAGCATGCATAAGAATTTCATTTTTTAAGGCTGAATAATATTCCATTGGATGTATATACCACATTTTGTTTATCCATTCATTTGATGGTCACTTGGGCTGTTTTTACCTTTTGGCTATTTTGAAGAATGCTGCAATGAATATGCGTGTACAAGTATTTCTTGTACAAGTATTTCGTGTACAAGTATTTGCTTGTTTTTAATTCTTTTGGCTATATATTTCAGAGTGAAATTGTTGGGTCATATGATAATTCTATGTTTTATTTCTTGAGGAGCTTTAGAGGAAAAGATTTTAATTTTGGTAAAGTTCAATTTATTAATTTTTATAAATGAATAATGTGTTCAGTGTCATGCTTTAGAACTCTTTACCTCACCTAAGGTTATCAAGACTTTCTCCAATGTTTAATTTTATAGTTTTCTGTTTTATATCTATTTATTTAATCTCTTTTGATTTAATTGTTGTATGAAGTGTAGGGTTTAGGCAGGGGTTAATTTTTTGCATAAAGGTGTTCAAGATTCCAAGGAAAAGCTATTCTTTTTCTGTTGATCTTCTTTGTGTCTTTAAAAAAAATCAGTTGATTATATTTGCATGCTTCTTTATTTTGCTCCATTGATTTATGGCTGCAACCTTTCTTCATTAACATATTGTCTTGATTACCATGTTTATCGTAATTTTACAATCAGTGGTGTGAGTTCTTCAACTTTGCTCTTGTTTTTTCAAAATTATTTTGGCTTTTATAGTTCCTTTACCTCTTCCTATAAATTATGGATCCAGCTTCTATTTATCTACAAAAAATTCTGCTGGGATTTTGATTATAATTGTGTTAAATCTGCAGATCAGTTTGGGGAGAATTTTACATACATTGAGGCTTCTGATTTGTGAACATGGTGTGTGTCTCCATTTATTTAGGTCTTATTTCATTACCATTTTGTAGTTTTCAGGATGCAGAACCTGCACATTCTTGTTAGATTTACAACTCAGTATTCAATTCTTTGGGGGATATTCTAAGTGATATTGTTAAATTTTGGCTTTTAATTGTTTATTCCTAGTATTTAGAAACACGAGTGCTTTTTGTATATTGACTTTGTGTCCCTTAAACTAGAGTGGGCACGATGAAAAGTAGTTAAGACATCTTGCCAACACCCTAGCCAAGAGGACTGCCTTTGGGCAAGGGGCATTGGTTGTGGGAGGTACCACTGGGTGAGGGCAGATGGATGGGTGTGTCTGAGAACTGTGCGGTGGAGAGGACTTGCAGGGCCCTCTGAGGAACTCATACACATGTGCATGAGAGAGCCTGCCTCAAGAGAAGTCCATGTTCACCAGAGACACACTGAGAAAACCATTATTGTGTTCAGTTAGATAAAGAGATGCTTGCCCTTTTCCTTCATCCTCCTCTCAGTCCTAACACACTAAAGAACTGTTAAGTCAGATATGAGATTGCATTTTTGCACTGGCCTATTTTCAGCTTTGAAACTGGAGCTAAAAAGAAAGTTATCTCTGGTTAAGTGAGATTCAGTATAGTATTGGGGAAAAGATAAAAACAATTTTCTACTATACAAAAAATGGCAACGCTGATTTACAGCTTCCCTTGTGGCTCAGCTGATAAAGAATCCTCCTGCAATGCAGGAGACCTGGGTTCAATTCCTGGGTTGGGAAGATCCCCTGGAGAAGGAAAAGGCTACCCACTTCTGTAGTCTGGCCTGGAGAATTCCATGGACTATATAGTCCATGGGGTTGCACAGAGTTGGACATGACTGAGTGACTTTCATTTTCACTTAGTGGCTCAGATAGTAAAAAAAAATCTGCCTGTAATGCAGGAGACCTGGATTTGATCCCTGGATCAGGAAGATCCCCTGGAGAAGGGCATGGCAACCCACTCCAGTATTCTTGCCTGGAGAATCCCATGGACAGAAAAATCAAGCAGAATGTAGTCCATGGGATCACACAGAGTTGGACATGACTGAAGGGGCTTAGCACACATGCACACATGTTTCAGCCTCAGCTTCGATGTCACTTCTTGGAGATTCTCATCCTCCAGACTGGATTAAGTACCCTCTGATAAGTTCCTGTGGTCCTGTATTACTCTATTTTATCACACAGTGTTTAACTCCTGATTTATTTTGTATGTCGTTAGGCTACAGGTATGTTGAGGCAGGGAATGTATTTCATGTTCTAGGGTGTATAACAGTGCCAGCGGACTCCCTGCCATCTACTGAATATTTTTAGTATTTGCAATAAGTTAAACATGCAGAGACATTGCATCCTTGCTGTAAACTGTCCCATAATCTCTTCATTCTACAAAAGTTTCCCCAAACAAAAAACTTTCTAAATAAAAGAAATACAGGGAAATAGTTTTTCAATGTATGAATTTTTTTGGGAGGTGGTTAGAGCGGACCAAAGATGAAAGAAATGGACTGCCAAGGAAGGTAATGAGTTACCTATCATTAAGGAGTATTCATTTCTAAACTGGATGGCTGCTTGATTTGGCGGTTTGTAATGATTCAGATTAATGGTAAGATAGTCATCTTTTAAGTACTTTCCAACCCTGAACTTATTAGTGTTTATTATGCTTTTAAATGGGCTTGCCTGGTGTCTCAGACAGTAAAGAATCCACCTGCAATATGGGAGACCTGGGTTTGATCCCTGAGTTGGGAAGATCCCCTGGAGGAGGGCATGACAGGCCACTCCAGTATTCTTACCTGAAGAACTCCACGGACAGAGGAGCCTGGAGAGCTACAGCCCATGGGACCGCAAAGAGTCAGACGTGACTGAGCGAGTAACACCTTCACTTTCAGGTGACCCCAGTGGACCAGCCAGGACTGAGACCCACTGAAGTAGGGGGCGGGGGCTAAGCCAGGCAGGCACTGACACTATTCAGGAAAGGAGAGCTGAATAGAGGAAGTAGATGACTTATTCAGATGATAGGTGAGTCATTTATGTACCTGCTGGCCTCGTCTTAATACTGGCTTCCTATAAATGTGGTTTGAAAATAGTTTGTGCTTTCATGCAAATCTTTTCTTTTTCTTTTGTGATTGAGGAAATTGTAGTTCTCCTCTCCCTCCACTACCCAGTGCATCGTTACTAACAGACACTGATGGGAGAATGTGATATTAATTAACGGAATTAAAAAAGGAAAGGATTTGGGAAACCTTCCCGAGAGGGCTTGCTGGCACTGAGAGTTCTTGGCCAGCAGAGTCCCCACTGCTCCTTAACCAGCTGGCTTTCTGGAGCCATCAAACTAGGCATTAGGACAGCTGGTTTGATTCAGAAATAGAAAAGTGCCGACACCGACACAGTATCTACTGGCTTTCATTTCACTTTCCCAAACAGATTTACCACAAAGCGGAGAGGACCCGTCTTCTGCATCCCCACATCAGATCCATATGCCAAGGTTTATCCAAATCTGAGGAGCACACCCTGGTGAGATTTACACTTCTTTGCTTTGGTAATTTACTGCTTCCTTCTCCTGCAAGCCTAGTAAACCAAATAACAATGGAGTGGGGGAGAGAAGGAATTGTTCTCATCTTTAAAATAAGTAACCACATGGATTGGCAGAAAGCAGTGTTAACTTGCCTACTGTAAACATCAGCAATCCTGTCACAGCTGCAGGCTGATGGCCGCCCCCCACCACCCAGGGAAATGTGTGTGGTTGAGACATACACACTGGCCCAGGCAGCAACAATGGAGAATAGGACCTGAGGTCTTTTCCCAGGTTTTATCTTTAGCAGGCATCAATGTCTAATGCAGTAAGTCAGCTACTCAGTTCTCCCAGAAAGAGTCTGGCTTCCTCTGTTTGTATGGAATTTCCTCCAAGTGTGTGACTGGAGAGACCCAAGCTCACAAAGAACAACAGTGTGGGACGGGATTAATGTCACCTGTCTTTCCTTGTCTGCTCAGCTCCTAGGGAATAATGTGTTTCACGCAATACAGAACAACGCCAAATGACTCAAGAGCAATAGCTTTTAATTCCCAGTGATTTTTCATTAAAAAGTATACTTTACTGATATATATCTGTACTGATATCCTCAATGTTAGGTTGAATACTCCACCATGAAAAAGTTGGGTTGGAAATTGGAATAACCATGATTTTAAGATGCATAAATGTTATTATTGCTTGATTTGGCTCTTCAGTTCAGTTCAGTTCAGTTGCTTAGTCGTGTCCGACTCTTTGCGACCCCATGAATTGCAGCATGCCAGGCCTCCCTGTCCATCACCAACTACCGGAGTCTCTTGGGGGCTGACAAAAATTAGAAAACAGCTTGGGTTCTTGAACTTCTACTTCAAAACAGTCTTCAGTATTATGAAAACTTAATTAATAGATTTTGGAAGGTAATTGAAGTATATTCCTATTTTAGAACAGGTTATTGAAGTATAAGATTGACAGAAGACAGAGCCAGAAGGTCATTTAAAAATTATCGAGTCCAGTGGTTCTAAGCCTCAGGGCGCATAAGAACCCCTAAGAGGGCTTGTTAGAGCACAGATTGCTAGGCCTAACTCCAAAATGGAATTTCTGATTCAGTAGGTCTTTGATAGGCCTGGGAACCTGCATTTTAAACAAAATTGTCAGGTGATATTGATGTGGCTGTTCTGGAGACTGCACTTTGAGAACCTCTGGTCTAGTCCAGTCTCATTTTATAGGTGAGGCAACTGACTCCTGAAGTCCAGAGGCTGGCCATCTTGCTAGGCCATGTCCTTTTGTAAGGTAAGGTCCTCTACTTGAGTATAAGATATTACCCTCTTTCAAGGGCATTGTTTTAATAGTTGTTCCTTCTCTTGGCATCAACCTCTCCTGCTAACAGTTCTCTAGTTAACTATGTTAATCAGCATACAAATGTTCTGTGATAGTGAATGCTTTAAGAAGGCAGTTCTCTGGACTCACAGCCTATGCCAGCTCCCTCCACAGACAGTGTCCTCAGAGGAGATGTCTGTGGTCACCATTCCATTTCCTCTCCTCCCATTCTCTCTTGAACTCACTCTAATCAGACTTGCATCCCATCACTTTACTGAAAACAGCTCTTGTCAAGGCATCAGTCATCTTCATATTGGCAACCAAATGCCATGATCATTTCCTCGGTATTGTCTCACTTGTCTTGCCAGCAGCACAATTGATTACTCTTTCCTCGAAACCCTGTGTTGGCTTTGGCACACCTCTTTCTCGGTTCTTGTTGTAGTATATCAGCACTCCCTGTTGGCTTTCTTTGTAGATTCTTCCTCCTTTCCCTAAACTCTAATCATTGGGGTTCCCCTGGGTCTAGTCCTTAGACCTTTTCTTTATCTATACTCACACTCAAGATGATCTCATCTTGGAATATCAACTATCCAATAATAATTCACAAATTTATGTCTCCAGCCTGGGCCTCTTCTCCTGAACTCCAAACACACACACAGGCAGTCCTTACTTTGCACACTGTGGGACTATATAAATGACTGTGCAGACTGAGACTTTGCAAAGGTTTCTTAAGAATCAATGAGAAAAATTATTGTTTTTCTCTGGGACCTTTAAAATGTTGTCAAAAAGTAAAAGCTCTCACTGTCAGTTATAAAAAAATAGGAAAATGAAAAGATAAAAACTTGCATCTGTAAACTAGTTTTTACATATACATTACCATATGTAAAATAGGTAGCTAGTGAAAAGCTGCTATATGACACAGAGAGCTCAACCCAGTGTTCTGTGATGACCTGGAGCGGGTGAAGGGGGAGGTGGGAGGCAGGCTCAAGAAGGAGGACATACATATATACTTAAGGCTGATTCACGTTGTACAGCAGAAACCAACACAACATTTAAAAACAACTATCCAATTACAAATAAATTAAAAAAATAAAAATGAGTATTTAGTTTAGTGCACTAATTTAAAATATTGATGCTTTTTTGCCACTTCATTTTTTTAATTGAAGGATAATTGCTTTACAGAATTTTGTGGTTTTCTGTCATACATCAACAAGAATCAGCCATAGGTACACCCACGTCCCCTCCCTCCCGAACTGTGATGTTGGAGAAGACTCTTAAGAGTCCTTTGGACAGCAAGGAGATCAAACCAGTCAATCCTAAAAGGAAATCAATTCTGAATATTCATTGGAAGGACTGATGCTGAGGCTGAAGTTCCAAAACTTTGGCCACCTGATATGAAGAGCTGACTCATTAGAAAAGACCCTGATGCCAAGAAAGATTGAAGGCAGGAGGAGAAGGGCGACAGGACGAGATGGTTGGATGACATCATCAACTCAATGGACATGAGTTTGAGCAAGCTCTGGGAGATGGTGAAGGACAGGAAAGCCTGGCATGCTGCAGTCCATGGGGTCACAAAGGGTCAGACAGGACTGAGTGAACAACAACAACACTAATTTAAAATATTAGAAACATTGAGAATTAATGTTTTATTTCTTTGTAAAATACTTACTAAGAGTAGTTTGAACCGTGCTTGCCTTCTTCTTGTCTAATGTGATACACAGCTAGCATCTTTCCTATGCCCTGGCAAATTATCACAGTCCTCTCTAAGTATGGATCAACTTCCAACATTTTAGCTTCTGTTCTTTCAATGTTGTGAAATATCTCCAAGGGTTTCTCTGATGTGAAGGTTTTTGCCAGGATCACCTCCTCTGGGACACCTTCATCTTTTTCGTTACCACTGCTTTCCTCCTTTGTGTCTGCAAACTTCCCTTCACTAGGCACCTGTGGCTGCAGGTGGAGAGTCTCTTGATGGTAGCAGGATGCTGTCAGGTCAGCTATTAAGATTTCTTCTATAACTTTGTTTATGCTTGCTTCAAGTTTTACTTTCAGAGTTGCCACTTTTTTCTCATCTTTGTTGACCAATTTCCTCTGTTGAGAACCCATTTGGTGGAATGTCATATGGGTTTATCACTGGGAGATAAGGAGGCACAACACACTTTGCAGTCTGTGTGGGAACTGAATAACCGATGTGCAGTGACCAAGCACAGACTCTGAAAGAAGCGATACAATTGGTCGCTGATCACAACGCACATCTGTTACACGTGTGGTGATTTGTGCGCCAAGGAAGCAGGGCCGTTATATTTTCTGCAGTTACACGTAGTTAATACACTGGTGGCAACTGGAATTTGAGGGCTTCCCAGGTAGCTCAGTGGTAAAGAATCCACCTGTCAAGCAGGAGACATGGGTTCGATTCCTGGGTCAGAAAGGTCCCCTGGAGGAGGAAATGGCAACCCACTCTGGTATTCTTGCCTGGGAAATCCATGGAGAGAGGAGCCCTGTGGGGCTTCAGTCCATGTGGTCGCAAAAGTGTCGGACATGACTTAGGGATTAAACGACAACAACAAATTGGAATTTGCACTGCACTATTGGAGGACTGCTGTTATTTAATGGAACTGTGGTAACTGAAATTTGTGCAAAGTTTCAGAATCATGCAGGGAGAGGACTACCTATGTTCAGCTACCTATTTGACATCCCCACTTGTTTAACAGATATCATGTGTGACATGCCTTAAAGTGAGCTTTTAATTTTCTCCAACCCCAAGCCTGCAGTCTTCCTTGTTTTGTCAAATGACAGCTTCATTCTTCTAGTTTTTTGGGTCAAAAACCTTGGAGTCATTTTTGACTCCTCACTTTCTCTTACACAGCACATCCAATCCATCAGCCGGTCCTGTAACTGTGTTCGAATCGTAATTCTGATCCGACCATTTCTCGGGAGCCCCACTGCTGTCATCTTCTTCTGGGCCAACATCATCTCTAGCCTCCCTCCCTAACTGGTCCCCCCAGTGCTCTACATCTATTCTCCACTGTAACCAGAATGATCCTTTAAAATCATAAGCTGGTATGCACCTCCTCTACTCAAAATCCTTCCGTGACTTCCTGTTTCAATCAGTGTTAAAGCCCGTTTTATAATGATATCCAGGGCCCCATATGTCATACCTCATATGCATTCTCCCCTGTTCCCTCTACTCAGGCTGCACTGGCCTCCTCGCTCTTCCCTGGACAGGCCAAGCATACTTTGCCTCAGGGTCTTGGCACGTATTTTACCTGGGTCTGGTAGCTTCTTCCCCACATAACCACATGGCTTATATCCTCATTTCCTCCATGCCTCTGCACAAATATCACATTTTATAACCTGTGCTATATAAAAGGATGGGCTTCCTTGGCGGCTCAGTCAGTAAAGAATCTGCCTACAATGCGGGAGACCTGGGTTTGATACTTGGGTTAGGAAGATCCCCTGGGAGAGGGCATGGCAACCCACTCCAGTATCCTTGCCTGGAGAATCCCCATGGACACAGAAGCCTGGCAGGCTGTAGTCCATGGGGTTGCAAAGAGTCGTACCTGACTGAATGATTAAACACACACAAATATAAAAGGATAATACCCATCCTTTCATTCCTCATCTGGCAATCCTTTATTCTCTTATACTGGTTTTCCCTCCTTAGTTTCTTTCTTTTTTCTTTATTTATTTTTGGCTGCACAGGGTCTTTGTTACTGCTCGAGGACTTTCTCTAGTTGCAGAAAGTGGGGGCTACTCTTCTTTGTAGTGTGTGAGTTTCTCACTGCAGTGGCTTGGCTTGTGGAGCACGGGCTTGGTTGCTCTGTGACATGTGAGATCTTCCCAAATAAGGGATCGAACCATGTCCCCTGCATTGGCAGGTGGACTGTTAACCACTGGACCACCAGGGAAGCCCTCCCCCATCCTTTATGTTATCACTCAACTCATTAAATATTTGTTTGTGTATTTCCCTTGCAATCAGATTGTAAGTTTCATAAGAACAGAGACGTAGTCTATTTCATTAAACTTTATTCCCAGAGCTTAGAACAATACCTGGATCATAGTAGGTCTTTAACAAATATTTGTTGAATGAATGGATGATGAATATTGCTGGTTTTGGCAGTTTTGAAGAACCACATCTTCTAGTATGGTTTCTGCTGAGGCAGACTTGTCTTGGAGTGATGGGCAAGGCAGTGACTTCACTGCTTTGGTTTGTTCTGAGTGGAAATGCTGAACTGTCTTTGCAGTGTAAAGTTTATCGAAAGATTTATTTTGGAAGTTAGTGTTTTAAAATAATTTTATTTATTTATTTATTTTTGGCTATGTTTGGTCTTCCTTGCTGCACAGGCTTTTCTCTAGTTGCAGTGGTGCATGGTC
This sequence comes from Bubalus bubalis, assembly GCF_019923935.1. Taxonomy (NCBI): domain Eukaryota; kingdom Metazoa; phylum Chordata; class Mammalia; order Artiodactyla; family Bovidae; genus Bubalus; species Bubalus bubalis. The sequence goes on along the minus strand of NC_059178.1, from coordinate 28,386,933 downwards.
TCATTGTGGTGGCTTCTCTTGTTGTGGAGCACAGGCTTTAGGGCATGCGGACTTCAGTAGTTTCAGCACATGGGCTGAGTAGTTGTGGCTCTTGGCTATAGAACACAGACTCAGTAGTTGTGGCATATGGGCTCAGTAGCCAGCCCTCAGCATGTGGGGTCTTCCTGGATCAGGGATCGAATGCCTGTCTCCTGCATTTACCAAGGTGGTTTACCAAGGAAGCCCTGGCAGTTAGTTTTTATGTACAGAGCATGCACATCTTTGGGAACTTCTGATAGTCTTTGGCCATCAAATGTACCTTATTAAACAAATCTGAAAACTCTTTTTTTTTGGTATGTAAATAAGTTGAAGCAAAATATTTGCCTATTTTTGTTTCCTTTTTTCCCCCTTTTTTCTTTTTGGAATGATAGGAGAAATGAAAGGAGGAAAAAAGAACAATGCTAAAAACCCTGGAGTTGATTACATGTGCAAGGACCGTGGTACAAAAAGACTGAAGAAAAAGGAATCAGGTAGTAACGTGGAAATAAGGTTTTGGACTGGATTGATCTTCCTTTGGAGGTTGTACCAGATATCACTTACATAGACAGCCTCTTGAACCCCTCTTCTTAACTTCAGCCATAGCTGGGTCACCAGTTGCATGTAGGTTTTACTGGACCACACTGTACCTTAGCCTCACTGTGTATTTCTCACGTTCTGCCCAGGGCTTCTCTACCTACACTAAGTAGGATGCTTGCAGAAACCCATTTGGGCGTTCTGAAGCATATATAAACCTTTCGATGTGAGGGCAACCCTTGAAGGGTGATGGGAATTGATAGATACTTCTCTCTTTAATCTTTTGGGTGAACAATTCTGAGATGTATTCTTTATGGTTCTTTTAGAGCATCCTGGCAGATCAAGCCTTAGTTGCCCACAATGGTGAGGGGCTTGATGGCATTGACTTCCCCTCTTCCCTCCTCTACTCTTTCCAGTGTCCAGCTCTGGGTCCTCAGGATCACATCCCTCTAAAAAATACCTGTATGCCAGGCCTTGTCTTGGGCTCTGCTGTTTTGGGGAACCTAAGCTCAGAGGTCAAGAAGAAAGTCTCCTTTGTTCTAATTGCTGAGGGGAGCACAACTTTCTATAAACACACTTCTCTGAAATGCTCTCTTCACTCAAAGAAATTCCAACAACTCTTTTGGCCTGAATAATAAAGATCTAGATCCTTATTATAGAAATTGAAGCAAGGTATGTTACACTGATTCCATCTACTTGTACGAACTCTTAACTGGTATTTTCCCCAAATATGCCATCTGCATTTTTGCCTCTGTCTGTATATGTATCTTCTCTCAAGGATCAAGTCTCATATTCTTCTAGATCTTTCCCTGAACACTTAGCTTATAACAATTCAGCCTCCTATGTGCTCTAGCTGCACTGTTTGTTTGCCCTTTTGGTACTTATACCATGGTGCCTTAAATTATTATTTATCTCTTTATTTATATGTTCTGGCTCAACTTTATTATAATAATCTGTGGGAATAGATTGTATCTTACAACCCAATGTCTCCAGCAGTACCTCACACAATGCCCTGAACAATAAATGCTACTGATGCTCAGACTGACATTGTGACCACCACATGATCTGAATCAGTGTTTATCAGTGTATTCGTGGGGTATTAATAGGCCTTATAAGCACAAATGTGTTCTGTGTGTGTTAACTTGATTAACTTGGGAAACTGGAGAATTTCTCTGAGTCTTTAACTGAACTTCATTGTAAATCTCTAAGGGGAAAGCACAGTATATAGTTTCCCCAAACTTATGTGGCCATGGATAATTTTTTTTCATGAATAATTGCCTTAAACTTGTCTCTTGAAATGTATGCTCAAATTATTTTTAAATACATAGGTTGTTTAGACTGCATGGAAATCCAAGAGACCTAGGGCAGAGTGAGGGTATAGGGTTTGGATGTATCTTGTAAGTGAAATAATATATGGTGTGAGAGAGGCTTATAATACACATGAAGACAAAATACTTGCATGCTAAAAATCACTAATGAATGCGTGTCAAGATTTGTCAACAGTGCAAGTTGAGTACATACAAGCTGGTGGGATACTAGAAGAGGCACAATCAAATTTGGTTAGGGACAGTCTGGTCTCCAAGAGGTACATGTGACTATGGATTTCTCTTGCAAAAGTAGGGCTTCCAGAAGCTTGCTTTGGTATGACAAAGAAATGCATATTATGCATATTAGACTCATCTACAAGGATCATTCCGAGAAGGCAATGGCACCCCACTCCAGTACTCTTGCTTGGAAAATCCTTTGGATGGAGGATGCAGTCCATGGGGTCGCTGAGGGTCGGACACGACTGAGCGACTTCACTTTCACTTTTCACTTTCATGCATTGGAGAAGGAAATGGCAACCCACTCCAAAGTTCTTGCTTGGAGAATCCCAGGGATGGGGGAGCCTGGTGGGCTGCTGTCTATGGGGTCACACAGAGTCGGACATGACTGAAGTGACTTAACAGCAGCAACAAGGATCATTGCTACATCTTCCTTTGTTCTCAGGCTCATTCCTCACCCTTTTGCAATCTCAGTTTCTCTAGCTCCCTTATTAACCTTCTTCAACTAAGTCTGTCCTATGGGAGGCTCTGGAAGGAGGGACTGGAGGGAGGAAGGGAGAACTGGATCTCTTTTTCTCTCTTTCTGTGTTTCTGAGAGTGTTTTTCCAGTTTCCAGCAGGGGCTACCTCTTTTCTGAGGTTTCTGGGTTCTGTTGACATCTCCTCTATCTGCTTGGTGTGGTAGTGGTTTCCTGGTCTGGGGAATCTCTGGGTTGCTTCACCACCCCTCCTAGTTTTAATCAATGCTTCCGCCACCTAGGCAACCAATTCCTTATTTTAAATTTTCTTTATTGAAAAACCTGGAATGGTTTATGTTTTCCTTAGTGGGTCCTGAGTGAAATGTGTGAGGTGATACCTCATTTTGCTCTTGATTTGCATTTTAGAGAGAATAATTTTATTAGGCCAACTCTCCTTAGAAGGAAAAGCTTTTATTCCAATAGTTAATTTGCTTCTCCTCCCTATGCTTTAGCCTTTGGAGGCGATCGCCTCCAAGCAGACTAGAGGGAGGAGATACTTCAAGAAAAGAGAGAATATTTTTATCTTTTCATTTCCAAAAGTATGACAATGCTTTATCTTAGGCAGCTGGGCTGTCATTTCTCCAATTATAATGCCTTGGAATGGTATAATTTCAATTTCTGCTTAGCAAGTTGTGGGGGAGGGCTGATGTTTTTACCTTTTGTTTAACAGTGATGAATATTTAGATGCATCAAGAGGTAGTGAAAGCAAGAATTAGACTAGAAGACCTTTCAAAAAGTGAAAGTGAAAGTCACTCAGTTGTGTCCAACTCTTTGTGATCCCATGGATTATACAGTCCATGGAATTCTCCAGGCCAGAATACAGGAGTGGGTAAGCCATTCCCTTCTCCCAGGGATCTTCCCAGTCCAGGGATTGAACCCAGGTCTCCTGCATTGTAGGCAGCTTATTTACCAGCTGAGCAATCAGGGAAGCCCAAGAATACTGGAGTGGGTAGCCTATCCCTTCTCCAGCGGATCTTCCCAACCCAGAAATCGAATCAGGGTCTCCTTCATTGCAGGTGGATTATTCACCAGCTTAGCTACCAGGGAAGACCTTTCAAAGGTTCTTGCAATTCACTTAGGCTATGGGAAAATTTTAGTTTCCTCCTACTAATATAGAGAGACTCTAGCACATTCTGGTTTATACTGTACTATAGATTGTTCTTAATATGACCATTGCTTGAAAGTATAAGAAGATCTGTATTAGTCTGGGTTCTCCAGTGAAACAGAACTAGTAGAAGGTAGATGGATAGGTAGATGGGCTTCCCAGGTGGCGCTAGTGGTAAAGAAACTGCCTGCCAATGCAGAGACTTAAAAGACATTGATTCGATCCCTCGATCAGGAAGATCCCCTGGAAGAGGGCATGGCAACCCACTTCATTATTCTTGCCTGGAGAATCCCATGGACAGAGAAGTCTGGTGTGCTATAGTCCATGAGGTCTCAAAGAGTCAGACATGACTGAAGTGACTGAGCACACATGCAGATAGGCAGATAGACATACAAGAAGATTTTTTATGAGGCATTAGCTCGTGCAGTTATGGAGAGGTCAACCATTTGCAAGCTGGAGGCCCGGAAATCTGTAGTCCAGTTCAGACTGAATGATCTGAGAACCAGAGGAGCCAATGATGTAAGTTAGGTAGTGTTTAATGTTTGCTGTAGCTGTAGGTGCCAGAAGACCTTTCAGATTTCTCTTTCATCCTTAGTTTTGTCTCCACTGTTTATTTGGGCTTCTCTAATTTTGCATGATGACAGATGGTAACTAGATTTATGAATGTGATCATTTTATAATGTATAAAAATATTGAATCACTATGTTGTACAACAAAAACAAAAATACATGAGGGTCTGGAAATTGTGCTAGCTTCATTAAGTGAAGTTGTGTTCTTCAGTTCAGTTCAGTTCAGTTCAGTCGCTCAGTCATGTCTGACTATTTGTGACCCCATGAATCGCAGCATGCCAGGCCTCCCTGTCCATCACCAACTCCTGGGGTTCACTCAAACTCACGTCCATCGAGTCGGTGATGCCATCCAGCCATCTCATCCTCTGTCATCCCCTTCTCCTCATGCCCCCAATCCCTCCCAGCATCAGAGTCTTTTCCAATGAGTTAACTCTTCACATGAGGTGGCCAAAGTACTGGAGTTTCAGCTTTAGCATCATTCCTTCCAAAGACATCCCAGGGCTGATCTCCTTCAGAATGGACTGGTTGGATCTCCTTGCAGTCCAAGGGACTCTCAAGAGTCTTCTTTGAACCACAGTTTAAAAGCACCAGCTCTTCGGTGCTCAGCTTTCTTCACAGTCCAACTCTCACATCCATACATGACCACTGGAAAAACCATAGCCTTAACTAGACGGACCTTTGTTGGCAAAGTAATGTCTCTGCTTTTGAATATGCTATCTAGGTTGGTCATAACTTTCCTTCCAAGGAGTAAGTGTCTTTTAATTTCATGGCTGCAGTCACCATCTGCAGTGATTTTGGAGCCCCCAAAAATAAAGTCTGACACTGTTTCCACTGTTTCCCCATCTATTTCCCAGGAAGTGATGGGACCGGATGCCATGATCTTAGTTTTCTGAATGTTGAGCTTTAAGCCAACTTTTTCACTCTCCTCTTTCACCTTCATCAAGAGCCTTTTCAGTTCCTCTTCACTTTCTGCCATAAGGGTGGTGTCATCTGCATATCTGAGGTTATTGATATTTCTCCCGGCAATCTTGATTCCAGCTTGTGCTTCTTCCAGCCCAGAGTTTCTCATGATGTACTCTGCATAGAAGTTAAATAAGCAGGGTGACAATATACAGCCTTGACATACTCCCTTTCCTATTTGGAACCCGTCTGTTGTTCCATGTCCAGTTCTAACTGTTGTTTCCTGACCTGCATACAAATTTCTCAAGAGGCAGATCAGGTGGTCTGGTATTCCCATCTCTTTCAGAATTTTCCACAGTTTATTGTGATCCACACAGTCAAAGGCTTTGGCATAGTCAATAAAGCAGAAATAGATGTTTTTCTGGAACTCTCTTGCTTTTCCCATGATCCAGCGGATGTTGGCAATTTGATCTCTGGTTCCTCTGCCTTTTCTAAAACCAGCTCTGTTCTTAAAGGTTAGTGTATAAAATAAAAATTTTAGAGTCCCTAAGTTCCACTGGAAGACAAATAGAGTGATTCTCTGTGTGGTGAGTCACATAACGGAGGCATTAGAGCAGGTTTAACATGAATAAGATAAGATTTCCCCTTGTTACTTGATTCAACTTTATTCCTTTTGGGTTGCCAAACTACAACATTGTCTGTAGTTTGGAGGGCAGTTAGGTGCAGTATATTCTGGCTCTTTATTAAATCATAATCTTTTGTGCTAACAATAAAAAAGTTGAAGTAGGTTTGGCAAGTTCTTTGAATGGTGATGGTGTGACTTTGGCGCCATCTTGTCTCCTGGCTCAAACACTGCTTACTAATTATGGTTCAAGTTTGTCAGTGAATTCAGGAATAGGGTCCATGCTCTCATCATGTGACCCTGAGCCAGTGCCCAAATGACATTGACTTCTCATTATGGAAGCAAATATAATGGTCACACTAAATTAACATCTGAGAAAGTTCTCTGGATGCCCAGTGGCTAAGACTTTGTGCTTCCATTGCAGAGGGCCCAGGTTTAATCCCTGGTTGGGGGACTAGATCCCACATGCTACAACTAAGAATTCACATGCCTCAATGAAGATCAAAGATCCCACGTGCTGAAACTAAGACTGCCGCTGCTGCTGCTAAGTCGCTTCAGTCGTGTCCGACTCTGTGCGACCCCACAGACGGCAGCCCACCAGGCTCCCCCGTCCCTGGGATTCTCCAGGCAAGAACACTGGAGTGGGTTGCCATTTCCTTCTCCGATGCATGAAAGTGAAAAGTGAAAGTGAAGTCGCTCAGTTGTGTCCGACTCTTAGCGACCCCATGGACTGCAGCCCACCAGGCCCCTCCGTCCATGGGATTTTCCAGGCAAGAGTACTGGAGTGGGGTGCCATTGCCTTCTCCGATAGTGTAGCTACATTTTTTTTGACCCTTAGGATCTCAAGTCTCTTCCTCTACATACTTCTATTCTTCTAGACTAGCATTTTTCAGAGTACATGCTTGGGCTCCTCTGAAGGCAATCCCTGTCCACAATAAAGTTTGGAAGCTACTGTCTTGGTTTATCCCCTATCCCCTATCTTCATTTCACTCCCCACCAGGCTTGGATTTCACTGATCACCGTTGTAATGTCCTCAATTCCTTCCACCCTTTTGCATGCTCATCCCATCTACTCAGTCACTCTTTCACTCTAGGTGAATCCTTCTTCCAGTGTTGTGTTCTGCTCTCTGTTGCAGGAATACAGCTGGAAAAAAACTATATGACCCACCAGGTTGGTATTAATATGGACTCCAGCTTCCACAAAGCTCAGAATCCTTTCTTGTCCTTGATCAGCTTGTTTTCTTTTCCTCAACAGCAGCTATTTTAAAATGTAGTATTTTATTTAGAAATTCTATCCCTTTTCATTGGTCTCATTCTCAGCCAGCAGTATATTCATAGTCTTTCCCTCTTCAAAGAGAAAGTGGAGACCATAAGCAGAAAGGCATTATCTCTGTTCTATTACTGTCTTCCTTAAACCTTGTCTATGAGAGATCCTATCCCACCTCATAGGAAGCGGTCTCTCCTTTATCTTAACGTAATCCTCCTCTATCCTGGGTCTCATTCTCTACCTCTTTTCTGTCTTTCGTATCCCTCTTCTACTAGCTCTTTCTCCCCTAGTTGCAAAAATATCAACAATCTAAAAAATACCTTCCCTCATTTTCCCTATCTAATGCTTTCCTGTCAGCAGTTTCTTCTATTTTATCAATTCCCTTCGCTTCCTTAATCTATCATAATCTGGCTTCTGCTTCCAATGCAATTATTCTTAGTTTTATTTGAAAACTACTGAGCAACCTCAAAAAGTTAAAGTTACCCATAATTTCCAACACTTAAAAGAATATAAAATAGAGGTTAATTGCTTTCCTTTCCATTCATCTCATACCCCAGAAATGAACTGGGTATACTAGAAAATTTAACCATTTGTCTCCCTTTTTTTTTTTTCCTGGAAAATTTTAATTTTATTTTTAAACTTTACATAACTGTATTAGTTTTGCCAAATATCAAAATGAATCTGCCACAGGTATACATGTGTTCCCCATCCTGAACCCTCCTCCCTCCTCCCTCCCCATTCCATCCCTCTGGGTCGTCCCAGTGCACCAGCCCCAAGCATCCAGTATCCTGCATCGAACCTGGACTGGCAACTCGTTTCATACATGATATTTTACATGTTTCAATGCCATTCTCCCACATCTTCCCTTTGTCTCCTTTATATTGTGTTTTTATATTGTTTATGGGCTTATTTTTTATAGAGAAACTTCAGATTTTTATTTGGTTGGTTTTACTGTGCTTTTTTCTCTTTATGGCTTCTGAGTTTCTTGTTTAGTAAGATCTACATCTCAGGGTTACAGAAAAGTTTCACCATTTAAAATATACTTATATAGTTTTTCCTCATTTACTTCCTTTTGCCTGAAATTTATTTTAGGATTCAACATTTTATTCTGCATGGATACTGGCTTGTCCCAACATCAATATTTTTTCAAAGAATACTTCTTTACCCACTAAACTGAATTGCTGTTTTTTTTTAATTAAATGCAAATGTCTGAATATACTTCGATTTGTTCTATAGTCTGGTCCACTGATCTACTCTCCTGTGCTGTTCCTGTACCATAATTGTTTGTTTACACAAACCTTATGGTGGGTAACAACTGGCAGGTTTGTCCTATAATCACTATTCTTTTTCAGAATTTTCTTACAAAATTGTTAGACATTTATTTTTCCTGGTGAATTTGAGAATTATTTTATGTAGTTCCAACCTTACCCTACCCTCATACCAAAAACAAAATCATATTCTGTATGATTATAATTGATATTACAGTAAATTTGTGCATTAACTTGAGGATAAGACTTTTTAATGCTGTTAATTCTTTCCATCTTCACGTCCTAGAATTATAATGTGTTTCTTCATTTATTCTGTATTTTCAGTAGGTCTATACCTTTATTCTTAAACGTATTTCTAGGTTTTGTCACTATTTTGCAGTTTCTTATTAAGCACCCCCATACACCATTTTCTTTTTTAAGTGTTAATATAGAAATAATTTAATAAATTTATATATTTGTATCTTGTTGCTGTTGTTCATTCACTCAGTCATGCCCCACTGTTTGCAAGCCTACGTACTGCAGCACACCAGGCTTCTTTGTTCTTCACCATTTATATCTTTTATTTAGCCAATTTACTAAATTGTCTAATTAGGGTCAATAGTCTTCTGTATTTTCCAGGCATGTGCCAAATCCTCTGCAAATAATTATTTTTGTTTTTTCCCCCCAATATTTATTGATTTGTTTATTTTTTCACGTTTAGAAAGTATTCTTATTTTATAGAGTTTTTTAAGATCAGAAATATCTGTTCCAATATATCAAAAATTTTTCTGGTTTGTACTTCTGTAACCATGTATTTTCTCCTTTAATTTTTTAATGTAATTATTTTACTAATATGTTTCTTAAATCGGGACATCTTGAGTCTCTGGAATAAGCTTCACTTAGCTGGAAAAAGCTTCACTTATAACTATTTCAACATATTACTGGATTTGATTTGTTGATATCTGGTTTCAGATTTTAATTTTTGTTAATTATAAGCATGCTAGTTTTCCTTATTGGAATAGCTTTATCAAGTTTTGGCATCAGTATTATGATAGAATTATAAAATGAATTAGGAAGACCTCTGTAGCCTCTTCCCCCACCATCCTCTGAAGTAAAATAACATGGGAATGATTGTTCTTTGGATTTAGCAATAACTTGCAAACCTCCTGAATGTGGTGCCATTAAAAATAATTATTTCTTTATTTTTGGCTGCTCTGTGTCTTCTTGGTGCACATGGGCTTTCTCTACTCGTGGCAAGAGGGGGTTACACTCTAGTTGTGGCACATGGGCTTCTCACCACGGTGGCTTCTTTTGTTGAGGAGCGTGCGTCTTAGTTAGTGGGAGAAATCCCTGGGCTCCTTTGGGGGGAAGGAGGGGAATGTTTTTCGCTACTTGGACGTGGTGAGCTCTGGGTTTTGCAGCTCTCATTAGTTCCCCAGCAGGTATGCCAGGCTCAAATCCTGGTGCTGTTTATCTCTGACTGCAGTCATCACACCAGTCAGCTTCACATTTCAGAAAGTTACAATAGTACAAGGTTTAAAGCAGTCATGTGGTCTCCACCTAAAGAGGGATCCAACAATAACACTTTGTCTTGATGTAATGAAGAAAAATCTCATCCTTTCCAAGTTAAGCTTGAGAGTGGGAATGAGGTACTTATAAGGGATAAGGAGAAATATAAAGAGAAAACCAATTGGGACAGACTGGGTAAAAACTATTAGTAGCAGTTTTATAGCACTTATTATATGCCAGGCACTATCCTAAGTGCTTTGAAAATATTGATTTGTTTAATCCTCAACAAACCTATGAGGTTGTTATTTAATTTTCATCTTATAGATAAGAAAACAGAGGCACAAGAGAGGTAGGTATGCAGTTACCAGGATAAAGAGAATTCAAATCCAGACTGTGTGTGTTCAGACTCCATGCTTTTAACCCCTATTTGGTGAAAAAATCCAAAACTGGGACCATCCCTCGTGGTCCAGTGGTTAAGACTTGGCACTTTCACTAATGTGGTCCCAGGTTCAATCCTTGGTTGGGGTACTAAGATCCCGCAAGTCATGTAGTAAGGGCAAAAAAAAAAAAAAAAAAAAGAAATCCCAAGAGACACAAAAAATTCTAAATCAAGACTGTAGTTGGGAAAAGAGACAAATACTGTGTATCCACAAGTCTTATAGCTACAGATTGATTTTTAAGCACAAATAATCCTTTTATTTCAAAGCAATAAAAACATTAGTTGACTGGATTGGATGACTGGAAAAATTTTCAAAGGTTATGAGGGAACAAGGAACCACCTACTCTATTTTTGATCCTCAGTAGAGTCAGAGGAAGATGAGGACCTCTGGAATATGTGAAGAGTTGTGAATTTTTCATAATTAGACGTATTCTTGATCTTACACTAAAGAGTAAGGAAAGAAAACATAGTACGAGGTCATAACATCTTTTGGGCTCAATGGTTGGTTTGTGAGTGCATCTTGTTTTATCAGTTCCCTGACCTTTCATATGCAGGTAAAGTAGTCACACAAAAGTGATTATAAAAGTTTTTCACTTTTTCAGGTGCAAGTAGCAACTTACACAATGTTTGATGGTTTTATCCTGGTTTTTGGCTAATCTAGGTCCTTTGCTAATATAGATCCATATAAATTTTAGAATAAGCTTGTCTGTCTCTACAAAAGACTCTGCTGAGATTTTGATATGACTTGTGCTAACCTTATACATCAATTTGGGGAGAACTGACACTCTTATTATTTTGAATTTTCCAACCTATGAACTCTCCAATTATACTGATCTTCTTTGATGTCTTTCATTATATACATAATTAAAGCATACAGATCCTGCACATGTTTTGTTTCATTTTCTTTGGTACAATTTAAAATGGCATCCTATTTTTAATTTTGGTTTATATATGTTCATAGCTTTATAAAGAAATGCACAAAAAAAGAATTTTTGCATTGATCTTATATCTGCAACCTGGCTGAACTTATCTTTTGGATGTTAAAAAATCTTTTCTTATTGTGACAAAAAGCATATAATACAATTTCTACCCTCTTAACAAAATTGTTAAGTGTACAGTATAGTATTGTTTGGGCTTCTCCAGTGGCTCAGACAGTAAAGAATCTTCCCATAATGCAGGAGACCCAGGTTTGATTCCTGGGTCAAGAAGATCTCCTGGAGAAGGGAATGGCAACCCAATCCAGTATTCTTGCCTGGAGAATCCCATGGAGAGAGGAGCTGGTGGCCTACTGTCCATGGGGTCACAAAGAGTCGGACACGACTGAGCAACTTTCACTCACTCACTCACCGTATCATTTATGATAGTCCCAATGTTGTAGAGCAGCTCTCTAGAACTTTTGACATTGCAAGACAGAAATTTTCATACAGTAACTCCCCATTCTCCCTTCCTCTGGTCCCTGGCTATCACAAGTCTACCCTTTGTTTCTATGAGTCTGTTTTCTTGGGTACAGCTGACTATAAGAAAGCTCTCACTTAACTAGGCTAGATAGCAATCCCTTCCTTCTCACCTTCTGGTAGAAGAGCTTAGGTTTTTTAAAGTATAGAGTCCATTTGCTTCTCCTTTTCTTCTAGTTGTTCCTCTTGTGGTTTGAGGGAGATAAAGTTTTCATGCTTCTGACTATTAGTTCTGCAGTTCTGAGAGTGAACACAGTGTCAAGTAGCTGGGGCCGGGGTTTTCTGAGAAGAGAGAGAAGGTGGGTGGTGGTGAAGTATTTTCACATAATAAGAAAAATATCTCCAACAAAACTAAGGAAATGAGGATTCTAGGTTTTACAGCACACCCCAGACCCCAGCTCTCATTAGAGGATATACTATATAAAGTCAATCAGGACATCATGGTGGGTTTGCTGCTTTTATTGACTGCATCTGATGGAAATCCAAGTATTAAAGATACCTTGTCTGAAAACTTTGTAGATAAATTCCCCATTTAGTCTCTGAGACTTCTGTCTTTGTGGGTCTTCGTATTCTCTGCTCTGACTCAAAGGTCCTTAGATTTGTGTTCAGGGCTCCTGAGTTGGGTTTGTTGTCAGCCCATCATTTTTCTGAACGGCCCAAGTATGGCATTACTTTACCCTGCGGTCCCCACAAGGTCTGAGCAATGTTCTTGGAAACATGAGTATGATCTCACCCAGTTGGAAGAAGGGCCACATAATAAAATCATGGTCCCTTTCTCAGGCCATTGCACATTACTAAAATATATTGCTTCTTGACCTTTTGGCTAAGATCCCATGCAGAACAACTAAAATATTAGCTTTCTGTCAGCTTTACCACACTCAAGGCTATATTTTATGACAGCTGAAAGAAATCTTGTGCCTTGCGGGGGCCCAGAGTCCCTTTGTGATAGCTGAGTTTGTCCAAAAAGCCTGGATCATAGACTGTCCAGTCCAATAATCCACGTAATGCTGGAGTCCTCACTGTGATGTTTGCTGATATTCCTAGTTGGGGTTGTCCAGCCTGAACTCGAGCACCACCGCTAGAAGAGCAGGGGACTCAGAGGCAACCCATTCCATCCTTGCCTTACTATTGGTCTGACTACAAAAAAGGCCTTGCCTTTGCACTGAAATCTGTTTTCCTAAAATGTAGGCTCATTAATCTTAGTTCTTCCTCTATGGGTCTATGCACAACAAGTTGAATCATTTTTTAAAAATTATTTATTTTAATTGAAGGATAATTGCTTTACAGTATTGTGTTGGTTTCTGCCATACACCAACACATAGAATCCCTTTTTAACTATTTGATGATACCTGCTATTGGTTCCCCAAGTCCTATCTTTAGGTTAAATAACCTAGTCCATGAAAACATTCTCTTGGAATGTGAATTCAGGCTTTTTTTTTTTTAAACCAAGCATATCCCAAACATACTCTAATATGTGCCCAGACTTGAATTCAGTACTGAGCCATCTACTTTCTCATTCCTGATATTCTGTATTTATGAGTGCACCATAAAGAGCCATTAGATTTCTTTTGGAATCATATCATACTGTCAACACATATTGATTTTATTATTAAAAAAATCCCCAAATCTCTTCCACACAGAGACTTGTAGCCACTTGCACAGTTGATTTTTGAACCCAAGTATAGGATTTTCTACTCATTCTTTCTATTTGTCATATTTGGGCCATTGTTTAAGTCTCTCATGCTGTTTCTGAGCCTTGATTCTTTTATCAGTGATATTTGCTGTCCTTTCTGGATTTTTATCATCTGCACATTTGTTGAGCATCACTTCCATATTTGCACCTTATTCATTGGTATTAGCAGAGCAGAGCTAAGGACAGAGGGCAAGTGAAAATTAAAACTGCAGTCCAGTAATGAAATAAGTTTTCTATTTACTCTGCTAATAATGAGTTATGGGTCTAAACAATAGAGTAGTATTACATAGTGAATCTGGTGTGGGGAAAAGATTGATGTCTCAGTAACCTATACCCCTTATGATATGGCTTCTTAATTTAAAAAAGAAATCAGAAATTAAAGGCAATCTTTCAGAAGTAAAATAATTTGTTGGCATATAAAACTTTTAAAAAGATAGCCCAAGATTTTCTTTGAGGCTCTGGTCACTTTCTCCAAACCTCAATTGTTATTTTATTTAAGAAATAAAATCAAAACCAAACAAAAACCTTAGTACAGAGCAAGCTTTTCAAAGTTGAGTTTCTAGATCATCTGGTTCAGTTAATTTGTGGCTAAAGATGTGGTTTTGTTTAAACAGCCCCACATGCAGGCTTTCAACCCTCACCTAAAATTAATTTCCATAGTCCTTAACAGTGACAGAAAGATGTATGTGAAAGATGGGAGAAAACTCAACTTCAGTTGGTACTTTCTGACTAATAAAGAGAAAGATTTCAGCTTCAGGAGATACATTTGAAGGATGAGCTGAATCTTCCAATTAAAAATGGGTGTAGCATGACTCTCCATGTCAGAGATTCCCAGATAAGTTCAAGAGGAAAATAACTGAAGCTGAATTCCATAGGGAAGTAATAGTTCCTTTCTGATTAATGACTATAGGCAACACATGCAGGACAAATTGCTGCCCGACAGTCCAACTTTAAAAAAAAAACAACTCCTTTCATCAGTTGAATATTTAAACACACTTTAACTTAGTCTAATTAATGAGATGCATGCCAGTATGGGTGATCAGTAATGGGATCATTGTACTTTATTTTCCTTTTGTTTATGCAGTGTCATAGCTACATTTTTGGCCATATTTTATGATATTATAACCTGGACAGCAAACAAATTCCTAGTCAAATTGTTGTGTGTGGCTTATAAAAAAAAATAATTTTGGAATCTAGTGTGTTTTAACTTTTAAGTTACAAGTAAGTTATAAGTAACTTACAATCTACCTCTGCATGTACACACACACACACACACACACACACACAGACATTTGTATGTGTGCACCATCTATCGCTTTCAGATAGTCACAAATAGCTTTTTCTGGCACAAATATTGTAATTATAATTTATCTGTAACTAAACATTATATTTGTGAAGCACTGTCTATCCTTGAAGATGTTTTTTTACTTATAAGGCTTGGATTGCCTGTGAGATGGGTCAAAATCATCCTTACCCTGAAACATATTCTCTGCTTTAACAACGGTGAACTCGTTGCAGATCTCCAAATGTGTTAGGATATAACTGCTTCCAAAGCTTTGCCTACACTCTTCCCATTGACTGGAATGTCCCTTTTTCTGGCTTAGTAATTTTTATGCATCAAAATGAGGCTGAGAACTTCTCTCCGATTCCTAGCACTTATTCAAATGCCCTCATGCTTATCTTCCACACATCAGGTATCAAACTGTGTTGTAAAGGTTACTTTTCTTCCACTGTCTTTTCTAAACACTGTTTACCTATAGATTATGCCATATATAATACATGCTACTACTATCTGAGACATAATAGATGTTCAACAAATAAAATAAATATTTCTTTTAAAAGAGGAGAACTTTCAGGAATTCCCTGGCAGTCCAGAGGTTAGGACTCTGTGATTTCACTGTCAGGGGCCTGGGTTCAGCCCTTGGTCAGGGAATTAAGATCCCACAAGCTGCGTAGCACAGCCAGGGGTGAAAAAGAGGGGGCCTTTCTTATCGTCCTGACTAGAAAATGTGGTGGTACTGTATATTCTCATAAAACACTGAACCTCTGCTTTGCAAGACATATTTGTAAGTACTTACTTACTTGTGTAGTTGTTTAATATCTATTCCTCCCCTAGATTATAAGCTCAATAAGGACAGGGACCACTTTTTTCCCACTGTTTCCACTTTCCCCCCCTGCCTCAGCACAGGGCATCTTCTCAGAAAGTACTTGTTAAGTGAACAATCGATTTAATGAGTAGATCTCTATGAGAGACATCGATGGGGGAAGCCTTGCCCTTAGGTTTTAGTTTAATATCAGGTGTTGCTAAGGGGGAATGTACTAGGAAAACAGTAAAAATGTAAAAAGTAATGTAAACATGTAAAAAGAGTAAAAATGTATTAGGGTTTCTTGAAAACTAACTGGAATACTAAAAGGCAGGGTGGGAAGAAGGGAGCAAAGGTGAGGATGGAGTGAGGAAAGACAGGGGCCTAGTAAAAGCAGAGTAGTGTGAGGAGAAGGGGTTTACACCGTAAGTCGTGGCTGTGGGTCACTGAGATGAAGACTACAGGGAAGTGTGAAGCAGGTGGGATGGTGATGGGGCTTTACCTAACCTGGGGGTTGCAAATAGGGCTTTGGTTTAAAGACTTTTTTAATAGTCTTAACAATGCCATTCCATAGGCAGCATGACATTATAGAAAGAATTTCAACTTTGTTATTGGACAAATATAGTTGCAGAATGCAGCTACAACAGTTACTAGCTATTTGACTGACTAAGGCATTTGACATTTCTGAGACTCAGTTTTCTCATTTGTAAGAAGAGGACACTCATATTTACCTTGAAGAATTGTGTGTTGTGAAATGAGATCATGTTTATAATCATCTAACTCAGTACCTGAATCATAGCAATTACTGTACAAATGGTAGAAATTTTAATATTAACCAGACTTAACCTTTACAGAACTTCTGAATGATTCTGTCCTTGGCCTCAAATTCAGTATTTTTAATAAATGATTTGAAGCATTCTTATCAAATTTAAAGATGACACAAAACTGACAAAAACAGCTAGTTTGTTGGCTGACAGACAAAGGAGCCATAAACATCTTAATAATTGGGAAGGACAGGCTGAAATCAACATGATAAAATTAATAGGGACAAATTTAGCCTCTTGCTTTTGTACTTAAAGAATCAGCTGAAACCAGAACAAGGGAGACCTCACTTAAGAGCTTACAAGAGAAAGGCCCAAGGGTGTTAGCTGACTGTCAGATTAACATAAGCCAATTGGGTTAAGGCTGCCAAAAAGCTAATGTGATCTGAGGCCATGTGATGGAAACAGTGCATCCAGAAGAAACGAGGTGATCGTCCAAGCGTCCTCACGCTGGGCGGACAACATCAAGGAACTGTGCTCAGTTCTTGGCCTGAGCTCTAAAAGAGATAGATCTAGAAGAAGGTTAACAAGAGGGCCAAAGCCCTGGAAATCATGTTACATGAGCAACGGTCAAAGGCAAAGGGGATGTTTAGTCTGGAAAAGAAGAGACTGGAATGGTACAGGGTTGGGGGTAGAGAGTGAGTGGCATGGAGCAGGCTGCAGCCTTCAGATATCTGAAGGGCTTTCATTTGGACGAGGAATAGACTTGCTCTGCAATGTTTTACAAGATGAAAGAAATATGATTGGAAATTGGAAGGAAGGAAAATTTTGGTCAACATATGTCAAAGTACACTCATTGTAGCCATACTTGCTATCATTTATAAACCCTCACCATGTGCAAGGCACTCTACTAAGCTTTTCTGATATATTACTTCTTATATAGTTCTTGTTTAATTCTTAGACTCTGTGAGGTGATATTATTATCCCCATTTTATAGGTGATGAAACTGAGGCTTAGAATGAAGAACTCATTTGCCTAAAGCTCTGCAACATGTTAAACAGTGAAGCTGGGACTCTAACTCAAGTCCCTTATGACTAGAAAGCCTGAGGTTTATAGCCCTATGTCATATTTCACCCAGAGTTTCATAGGATATAGGATTTTCAGTGCTACAACTAGGACAGTCCCAGGCAAACCAGAATTACTGATCACTCTGATTTCATAGTGTGTTTCTCCGCACCCTCATGGTAGAGGAAAACTTTGCTTCCTAGAAAGCTGGGGTTATAGCTCAGTGCCTGGCTTTGGCTCAAGTTTCAAAAGCGGTTCCAGAAACATGTCACTGTTTAAATATGGAAATGGTCCATCCTAAGTGGCAATGAGCATCCAGTTTCTGGATGTAATCAGACCCAGGCTAGATGCCACTCGATGGCATTGCTGAGGATGAGAATTCTCTGTTGGGCTAGTTGTCAGAAGAGCTCATTTCTGCAGTCTCTTCCACCACCTCTCGTCACTATGTGATTCAGACAGAGAGGGCTTCTTCCTTGAACCCTGAGGAGGTCCCCTTTATTCAGAATCAAGAACATGACTGTGGGGCTGGTTTGACATGGTGTCTCAGGAAGCTTGGAACAGGGACCCCTTCTCCCTTCCCATGTCATTGCCCCCTGCTAAATGTAGCCAAGGACATATGTATAAATACTCTGAGATCTTTGCCTCAGAGCACACATGCTTTGGATTTTCAACCCAAGGCTCTTCCAAGAAAGATCCAGACACCAATTCATTTTGCATAGGTCACTGATGTGTTTATGTATTTAAAAATCATTTCAAAAAGGAGAAACAAAACAGGTCTCAGTCCATCCTTTGGAATGCACTCATCAGTGAAAAATCATTTCATTGGTAGTTTTTAAAGGCCTCAAGAGTGAATGTGTGGGAGTCTGTTAGTATTCCAAGAAAGATTTTAAAAACTTTTTTAGACTTTTGAAATTAGTCCGATGACTGGGTAGTGTTGCCTTGGAAAAGTCTTTTTTTTTCCTTACAGCCTGCGACTAGTGTAAAACTGACTTAGCATAAGTAAAGTGACATCACAAGACCTCTGCCCACATAGGTTAGGACATCCTTAGTGATTCTTTGCTACCTCCTGGTCAGTCTGTGGGCAGTGAGATTACAGCTTCCCCAGGAAGCCTTGGCATTTGGTGAGGTTCTCTTCCCGACTAAAGGAGATGCCATCTCATCTGTGACAGTTTTGTGTGTGCGACAGGCAAACACAAGTGACTAACACAGGGAGTTCTCCATGGGAAAAACGGAAAACAGAGCAAACATTAAAAAAAACAAAAACAAAAAACCACAGCCAACCTACAACAGTCCGCATTTGATCCCCTCTGTGCTCTTTTATGCATACGTTCTCCATGAGGGCCCAGCCATAAACATGAGTCATTTTTTATGTAAATCTAACACTGCCCATGTCTGGGTCCTCGAATAGCTCAAATGTTGCTGTTTTCTTTACTCACAGCCATTGTGACTGAAGACCCATGTAGAGAGAAGCACTGTACCAAATGTTTTACATCATTATTTTATTTATCCCCTCAAAGCAACACTGAGGTAGGCAAGATTGTCCCCCTTTTGTAAACGAGGACAGTGAACTTCACAGGTTAAACCTCTTGTCTGAAGTCACACAGCTGGTAAGAGGAAGAGCTGGGATTTGAACCTGGTTCTATCCAAAGCCTATTTTCATTATGCTATTCCACTTCAGTTCAGTTCAGTCGCTCAGTCGTGTCCGACTCTTTGCGACCCCATGAATCACAGCCCAAATCTGACCTGCCCAAAGCCGACGTGGCCATATAGGTAAGACAAACAAACAAGTGCGAGACCCCTGAAAGCTTCCTTCCTTTGTGAAGTTCCCATTCATCCACTGGGATGTCTCCTGTGGTGTATGTATGTGACATGTGACCAGTCAGGCCATATGTGGCAGCCAGTGCTAATCTGAAAAGGCAACATGAGTAAAGTTTAATTACTTTTTTATAGATAAATATTATAATGAATAGATGTCCTAAAGTTTTCTTAAGGAGGATTTGAGAAGAATTTCTCTGCCAGCTTTCATCCCCCATTGGTCAAGTCTTGCTCCCAGGCGTGTTAATGTCCCTGATTTTATAGCTTAGGTGTGTGTGTGGCATTAATCAAGTCCCTTGATGTCTTACCCCTCAGTGACATAAGGGAGGCCACAGTGTAGGAGGAAATAGGTAATTGTCAGGGCTGAGGCTTGATAAATAGGACCAACAAAGGCTGAAACCGATTCCATTTAATAATTTTGTGCATGTGTGCTCACTCAGTTTTGTCCAATGCTTTGCAACCCTATGGACTGTAGCCTGTCAGGCTCCCCTGTCTGTGGGATTCTCTAGGCAAGGATACTGGAATGGGTTGCAACTTCCTTCTCCAGGGGATCTTTCTGAACCAGGGATCAAACCCGGGTCTTCTGCATTGCAGGCAGATTCTTTACCCACTGAGCCACTTGAGAAGCCCTTAATAATTTCATACAGCATTTAATTAAGACTTCTAACTATCAAGCAGCAGGATGGAGCCAACCTACAGTAACAGACTGCTCCCCAGGGCCCTGGACTTAACTGATCAAGTTCTACAAACCATCAGGGTCTACTTCAGAAAGGCAGGCAGCGTTCTCCTGAAGTCTCTGTGCTGACCTTTCTACTTGGCCCAAGGCGTTAATCCAGGAGCAGCCTGGGTGTACTCGGATTGCCCCGGCTCTGCCTTGGCCTGTGGCCAGTGAGATGAGGCTGACTTGAATGCCTGGTGTCACAGATCTCTTCAGCTAAAGTCAGAAACAAATTTCTTAAGAACTTTTCTAATTGAATGACTCCATCTGGAGGGATAAACACCCGAAGAATAAACAATGAGTCAGTTGTCCTTCAGGAGACTTTCCCCAAGTAACTGAGGGTGACTGTGTTTCAGAGAAATCTCACAGATGTCTGAAGACTACGTGATCTGGTGGTTCTACTGGTTGTTCCTCAAACCCTTGAAGGTGCATACGACCAAGCCTAGGGTGATGTTGCTGTGGTCTTGGGGAGCATACAGATGAATGTCTAGTGTCATCATGGGCACAGTCCTGGGGATACACAGGAGGCTCTGGAAAGAGTATTGTTTATAGTTATTAGTGTCCCCAAGTGGGACCTACATCAGCAGGGGACACAGATTGACAATGTCTTCAATATGCCCTCTCAGCAGGCTGGTAAGCATTAGAACGTTCAACTCATGGCAGGTAGCTGAGTCTAATCCTCACCTTTGGAGGGATCACCTGTGAGCAATCTTTTTGACCTGTCCTATTCATCTACACCACTGATTGGGTGGTATTTGTCTGTCCCCCATAGAATAATTGGGGCTTCCCTCATGGTTCAGCTGGTAAAGAATCCTCCTGCAATGCGGGAGACCTGGGTTCAATCCCTAGGTTGGGAAGATCCTGTGGAGAAGGGAATGGCTACCCACTCCAGTATTCTGGCCTGGAGAATTCCATGGGCTGTATAGTCCATGGGGTTGCAAAGAGTCGGACATGACTGAGTGACTTTCACTTCATTTCATAGAATAATTCAGTGATGGCGATGGGAATAGAGCTGGGGAGAGACATCCAGAAGTGTTGATAAGTATTTTATGCAGGAGGTGCAGGAGCTGAGGCTAAACCCCTAGTGTTTACAACTGAGTGCTCAGGAAGGTTGAGAGCAATGGCAGTTTAACTGTGGTTAGATCCACCTGGTGGAAGATACCAGATCCAGCTTAAATTTAAGTTAAATTTAAGGCTTTTGCAATGGTTTAAATCTAAGTTAAATTTAAAGCTCTTACAATAGTTTGGGAGAGCTGCAGAATAGTTTTCCTTTCCTGACATAGACAGGTTCCTCTCCACCAAATAACTCCCCCAAACTCACTTTGGTGCCTAAAAATTCAACATCAGTGATCTGGTCTTTTGAGTATTGCCTTATCTATAAACAACTGCAGACAAATAATACACTGTTAGCCAACCAGCCCTCTCCTGAGGCATGCATCTGCAGGGCCATAGTATAATGGAAGAAAATTGAATTGAATCAGGGTACTTATTTCTCTTGGTACATTCTAATATTAAAATGGCAACATTTTCTTGATGGAATAGTCTAATTCCTTAAAAAATTCCTATTAATTCTTATTAATTTACTTAGGCAATATATGAATAGTTAAAAGATAAGTAGAAAATATATTCAGTGCAAAGTCTTTCTCTTACTTCGATTCCTTAACCCTGCATTTTTCTTTCCTAAAGGCAACTTTTACCAGTTATTTATACCATTTGTGCTGTGCTAAGTTGCTCCAGTCATGTCTGACTCTTTGCGACCCTATAGATCGTAGCTTGCCAGGCTCCTATGTCCATGGGATTCTTCAGGCAAGAGTACTGCAATGGATTGGCATGCTCTCTTTCAGGGAATCTATCCAACCTAGGGATCGAACCTGCATCTCCTGCATTGGCAGGCAGATTCTTTACCACCACTGCCACCTGGGAAACCCCCTTTTATTACAGGAGACAGTTAAAATTTCCAAGCCTCGCCTTTAAGGCACTGTTGGTCAGCCCTGGAGATTTTTAAGAAGTTGTCTCTCGGCTCGTGCCCCCGCTGGACTCAGCTCTTTGAGGCTGGGAGACTCTGAGGGCGACATTTCTGCTTAGCCAGTTGGGTTCCTGTTGGCCCTGCCAGTAGGGGGCACTAGAGGGAGACTGGAGTGCTGGAGGGGAGAAGGGACTTGCTGCTTCCTTTCTTGCTTCCTGTCTGTGCATGGAGCCTGTGAGTGTAGTTTCAGCCTTATTTTTCACTTCTGCTGCCACAGTGCCTTGTAGAAGCAACTGAATCCAGTTTGGCATTTTCCTCACACTTGGAGAATCAGCCTCCTTGAGCCCCTTCAGACTGGGGTCCTGGCATGTGGGTCCCTTCCTCTAAGTTTCTACATTTTAATTGTCTCTCTTCTTTTTGTCCCCCATGCCTAGGCTGTTTCCCACAGTTACTACCTCAGTGGTACCCTAGAGTTCTCTTAGTTCCTTAGTTAACAACTTTGTACTTAGTTAACAGTTCTTTGTATTAAATTTTGTCTGTTGAAATAACTGGTGTGGTTTCTGTCAGCTGATGGAGACCTCACTGATACAGGCACCAAACCACTATTCCCCAAAGTAGACCCTCAGCTCCAATGAGAAAAATCTACTCTTTCCATGGACCCCTAGGTGAATTTTTCCCTTTCTCAAATTTGAAGCCTTGCTTATAATCACCCCTACCTGCAAAAACTATCCAACATCTGCCAATGGGAATCCTGTCTTCCAGAGCCCAGGTAAAAATCCAGTCTTTTCTGAAGCTATCACCGACACCGACCAGTCCACTTGCCCAGATGACTCATTTAACACTCAGTCCCATACTGACAGCCTTCTCCCTGACCACCCTCTTCTTCATTTACAGATATGCAGGTTGGTTGTTTAGACCTCTGAGTGCATTCTACCATAGGAATGATGTTACGCATGGTGGCTTAGGCAGTGCCATAACCATATGTTGGCTGTTTCATATAAGACCATTGAACTCATAGTGGAACTGAATTGTCAAGATTCAGGAGTGGAACTTTTGTTATGATTAAGATTCAGGGCTTCCCAAGTGGTAAAGAATCCAGCTGCCAATGCAGGAGACTCAAGAGATGCAGGTTCTATCTCTGGGTTGGGAAGATCCCCTGAAGTAGGAAATGGCACCCACCCTGATTCCAGTATTCTCACCTGGAAAATTCCATGGGCAGAGAAGCCTGGAAGGTTGTGGTCCATAAGGTCACAAAGGGTTGGAGACAACTGACGTGACTTAGGACACACATGCGCACACACCCTAGAATTGTCTACCTACTGAATATTCAGTCAAACCCATTTTCTCTACAGATAGAATCATTAAAATTGGGGTTTGAATGGATACTTAAGGAAAAAACCAAACAAAAATCTTCCTTAAGTGGAAGAGAGGAAGAGAGGCCTGGAGTTGCCCATGGCTGGAATGTCCTTCTGCAAACCTAATACCTAATTGTAAACTACATGATATAGTAGAGGCATAGTGGCTTAGGGGTTTGTCAGTTCTGCATTCAAAATCCAGTTCCATAACTTTGCTGCTGCTGCTGCTACTGCTGCTAAGTCGCTTCAGTCGTGTCGGACTCACTGCGACCCCAGAGACGGCAGCCCACCGGACTCCCTCGTCTCTGGGATTCTCCAGGCAAGAACACTGGAGTGGGTTGCCATTTCCTTCTCCAATGCATGAAAGTGAAAAGGGAAAGTGACATCACTCAGTCGTGTCCGACTCCTAGCGACCCCATGGACTGAAGCCTACCAGGCTCCTCCGTCCATGGGATTTTCCAGGCAAGAGTACTGCAGTGGGGTGCCATTGCCTTCTCTGATAACTTTGCAGTGTGAAGTATTAAGCTATTTGATTATTTGAATTTCAGTCTTCTCATTTATAACATGGTGATAATAATATTACCTCATGGCTTTATTTTGAGGAATAAAAAAATAACATGTAAGGTGTATGGTATAGAGTCTGGCATATAGTAAGTATCTAAGTATTCAATACATATTAATTTTTTATTTTCCCTTTATTTTCAGTTCAGTTCAGTTCAGTTGCTCAGTCGTGTCTGACTCTTTGCAACCCCATGAACTGCAAAACGCCAGGCTTCCCTGTCCATCACCAACTCCTGGAGCTTACTCAAACTCATGTCCATCTAGTTGGTGATGCCATCCCATCATCTCTTCCTCTGTCATCCCCTTCTCCTCCCACCTTCAGTCTTTCCCAGCATCAGGGTCTTTTCAAATGAGGCAGTTCTTCTCATCAGGTGGCCAAAGTATTGGAGTTTCAGCTTTGACATCAGTTCTTCCAATGAATATTCAGGGCTGATCTCCTTTAGGATAGACTGGTGGATCTTCTTGCTGTCCAAGGGACTCTCAAGTCTTCTCCAACACCACAGTTCAAAAGCATCAATTCTTCACTGCTCAGCTTTCTTTATAGTCCAACTCTCACATCCATACATGACTATTGGAAAAACCATAGCTTTAACAGATGCACCTTTGTTGGCAAAGTAATGTCTCTGCTTTTTAATATGCTGTCTAGGTTAGTCATAGCTTTTCTTCCAAGGAGTAAGTGTCTTTTAGTTTTTTTGGTTGCAGTAACCATCTGCAGTGATTTTGGAGCCCAAGAAAATAAAGTCTCTCACTGTTTCCATTGTTTCCCTATCTATTTACCATGAAGTGATGGGACCAGATGCCATGATCTTCGTTTTCTGAATGTTGAGCTTTAAGCCAACTTTTTCACTCTCCTCTTTCACTTTCATCAAGAGGCTTTTTAGTTCCTCTTCACTTTCTGCCATAAGGGTGGTGTCATTTGTGTATCTGAGTTTATTGATATTTCTCCCGGCAATCTTGATTCCAGCCTGTGCTTCCTCCAGCCCAGTATTTCTCATGATGTACTCTGCATATAAGTTAAATAGGTAGGGTGACAATATACAGCCTTGATGTACTCCTTTCCTAATTTGGAACCAGTCTGTTGTTCCATGTCCATTTCTAACTGTTGCTTCTTGACCTGCATACAGATATCTCAGGAGGCAGGTCAGGTGGTCTGGTATTCCCTTCTCTTTAAGAATTTCCCACAGTTTGTTGTGATTCACACAGTCAAGGCTTTGGCGTCCCTTTATTTTAGACATAAGCTTCTTTGTACCTTGAATGTAAGATGTCATATCCACTGTGAACTGTGAGCCACAGCTAGAAAGTAGACCAAACAACACAAACACCAAGTTTTGAGGATTTGTATGTTATGCTCTTTCTATTCCTTTTTTCTCTACCCCCTTTCTCATGGATGTCGTGCTGATAGCAAGCATACAAACGTTTTCTGAGATGATTAGAGCATGAACACCACAATTTGTTTCTGATGGTCTCCCTGGAGTGTGTTCTAACTGACCTTTCCAGAATGTGTTAATACATGTTTTTAAGTTAAAACTCCAGGAAACAGGATGAAACTTCAGAAGAAATCTTGAAATGTCTGAGATTTTAATTTTGGGGACCTAGTATTACTTTGGATACAACATTCTTAGTGAAGTGACACTCTGAAATCTTAAACCCTCTGTCCAGGGAGTAGGCTGGGAAAACATTCAGTGATGCAATTTCAGCAATGAAGTTGCTGAAATGTGGCTTGAGTTTTGGGAAATAGGTGACGTGTTAAACAGCTGGGACTCCAGGGATGGTGATGCACTGGGCCAGCTGTGGACCAAAAACTTATTCAAGTCTGCTGACTCTGGAAGACTCAGTTTTTCAATATGAACAACGTGGAAGATAATAATTTTCTGCAAGCTCCTTTTCCAACCTGTTCTGTGTGTATATACTATTTGAGACTTTAAATTTTTTTCATTTGTTTTAGCTGTGCTCATAATTGCTTACTGAAGCATTTTTATAATGGATGCTTTAAAATTCTTGTCAGAATTCCAACATCTCTGTCATCTTGGTGTTGAACTCCATTGGTTGTCTTTTCTCATTCAACCTGAGATTTCCCTGATTCTTGGTATAATGAAGTACTTTCATTTGTGTCTGGGACACTTTGGATACTATGTTATGAGACTGTGGGTCTTATTTAAATCTTATTTAAATCTTCTGTTTGAGCAAGACTCTTCTGACTCCACAATAGGAAGGGAAGGGCCTTGTACCTTGATTCTGTCCAATTCCCCACTCAGCCTCTGCTGACACTTGAGAATGTGGTGGCACTCTGTTATAGCTGGAGGTAGATGGGCTTGGGCTTCCCCCAGATCTTGTTGACATCACACTGGCTGGAAAGGAGAGTGTGTCTAGTTACTGCTATATGCATGCTCTCCACTGATGCATGAAGGAGAGAGAGGGCTTACTGTCCCCTGGTGGTGTTGGAAGTCCTGGCTTCCCACTCAGTCACCTCTGACACCACCCTAGCAGGTGCCTGGACCATTCTGGCAGTAGCAGACTGCCATAATATAACTAGTTCTCACATCTTTCTCCACTTTAAACTCTTTTGACCCATCCACAAAGTAGACAGAAGAGTAATGTACGTGTGTGCTCAGCTGCTTCAGTTGTGTCTGACTCTTTGTGATCCCGTGGACTGTAGCCTGCGAGACTCCTCTGCCCATGGGATTCTCCAGGCAAGAATACTGGAGAGAGTTGCCATTCCCTTCTCCAGGGGATCTTCCCAACTCAGAGATTGAACCTGTGTCTCCTACACTGCTGGTGCAGTTTTCACTGCTGAGCCACTGGGGGTCCACAGAGAAGAGTCTAATGAACTCCACATACCCACCACCCAAATCCAGCAGTTTTATTTTGCTAGTCTAGTTTTATCTATCTCCCTCAGACTTTCTTTTTCTTGCTTACATATTTTATAGCAAATCCCAGATATTATTTTATTTAGTAATACAACCTTCACATGAAATTAAAAAAAAAACACAATCTCAATTCCATTATCACATTTAGTAAAATTAATAACAAATCCTTAGTATCATTTTATATCAATCTTCATTCAAATTTTCATGACTGTGTCAAAAAATCTTTTTTACAGTTGGTTTTTCAAATTGCAGCTTCCACTATAAAAACTAACATATGCACTTCCCTCTTATTAGTTGCTGCCCATTTTTCTACTCCCCTTTATAATCCAGTTCTGTAAATTTACAGGTGCGTGCATGGGTGCTCAGGCATGTCTGACTCTTTGTGACCACATGGACTGTAGCCTGCCAGCCTCCTCTGTCTATGGGATTTCCCAGGCAAGAATACTGGAGTGTGTTGCCATTTTCTTCTCCTGGGGATCTTCCTGACCCAGGGATCAAATCTGGGTCTCCTGCATTAGCAGGCAGATTCTTTACCACTATGCCACCTAGCTATCTCTAATCCCTTAGCTCCCATTTTGTCTTTAACCTATTTTGATCAGGATCCCCTATAAATCAACTGAAACCAATCAACGTCAACAGGGGCCTCCATGTTGTCAAATTCAATATATTCTTTTCCAATATTTACTCAACTCCCAAGCAACTGAGACAGCTGATATTTTCCTCTTTCTGGAACGCTTTCTTCACCTGGTTTCTGGGACATCATGCTCACCTTCTTTGTCAGTCTCACTAGCTACTCTTCCGCTTCTTGATCTCTCGGTTTTGGGATACTCTAGAAAGTACTGTGTCTTCTTAAGTATATGCTTGTCTTTCTTTGTTATTACAAATTCATATGTTCACTCCCAACCTTTCCCCTGACCTCCAAGCTATATGTCTAACCAGCTCAACATGTACCTTCCCCTGGGTATTAAATAGGCATCTTAACACCCCCAAATCAGGACTCCAAATAAAACTACACTCCTCCCAACCCTTTGTCATTTCAGTAAATTGCATAGCAATAGTAAAAGGGAAGAGAGCAAGGAGTTAACTTCACATTTTAAGCTAAAGTTGTCACAGAAGGCCTCTCCAAAGAGGAGATATTTGAGCAGAAATTAGAATGATGAGAAGGAGGCATCAGGAGTCAGCTTGCATTAAAAACAGCAAAAAATGGGAAAGAGAGGCAGACAGAGGGGTGGTTATCTATTAATTATTTTCTTAGACTCCACATCCATTTATCAACAAATCACTTTGACCCTGCCTTCAAAACAAATATGGAATCTGATTAGTCTTGTTTGTTTGTTTGTTTGTTTGTTGGCCATGAGACATGTGGGATCTTAGTTCCCTGACCAGGAATCAAACCT
Organism: Bubalus bubalis; assembly: GCF_019923935.1. Classification (NCBI taxonomy): domain Eukaryota; kingdom Metazoa; phylum Chordata; class Mammalia; order Artiodactyla; family Bovidae; genus Bubalus; species Bubalus bubalis. The sequence continues at coordinate 28,358,927 of NC_059178.1, read as the reverse complement.
GCACCCCCTTCAGTAGAAGCTCAGAGTCTTAACCACTGGACTGCCAGGGAAGTCCCTGACTAGTCTTTACTTCTCCCATTACTACTGCCTTTTTCCAAGTCACTGCCATTTTCAGTAGACCACAATATCATTTTCCAAGTGGTCTTCTCTTGGAATGTAATCTCTATCAGAGGAAATTCACTGATGTACCCCCTGCACTTGCAACAAAGCCTGGTGGATATTGATGCTCAGTAAATTATTATTGAATGAATAAGTGATTGACCTACTTTCATCAGCCAGAGTGATCTTTTAGCAAAGTTCAGGATACCTCTCTGCTCAATAAATACCCTCCAGGGATTTTGGCTTTCCAGGTGGCTCTAGTGGTAAAGAACCCACCTACCAATGCAGGGGAGAAATATCAATAACCTCAGATATGCAGATGACACCACCATTATGGCAGAAAGCAAAGAAGAACTAAAGAATCTCTTGATGAAAGTGAAAGAAGAGAATGAAAAATTTGACTTAAAACTCAACATTCAGAAAACTAAGATCATGGCATCTGGTCCCATCACTTCATGGGAAATAGATGGTGAAGCAGTGGAAACAGTGACAGACTTTTTTGGGGGGCTCCAAAATCATTGCAGATGGTGACTGCAGCCACGAAATTAAAAGATGCTTGCTCGTTGGAAGAAAAACTATGACCAACCTAGACAGCATATTAAAAAGTATAGACATTACTTTGCCAACAAAGGTCTGTATAGTCAAAGCTATGGTTTTTCCAGTGGTCATGTATGGATGTGAGAGTTGGACTATAAAGAAAGCTGAGCACCAAAGAATTGATGCTTTTGAGCTGTGGTGTTGGAGAAGACTCTTGAGAGTCCCTTGGACAGCAAGGAGATCAAACCAGTCCATCCTAAAGGAAATCAGTCCTGAATATTCATTTGGAAGGACTAATACTGAAACTGAAACTCCAATACTTTGGCCACCTGATGAGAAGAACTGACTCATTGGAAAAGACCCTGATGCTGGGAAAGATTGAAGGCAAGGGGAGAAGGGGACGACAGAGGATGAGATGGTTGGATGGTATCACCGATCCAATGGACATGAGTTTGAGTAAACTCTGGGAGTTGGTGATGGACAGGGAGGCCTGGAGTGCTGCAGTCCATGGGGTCAAAAAGAGTCAAACATGACTGAGCGACTGAACTGAAACTGAAACCAGTGCAGGAGACGTAAGAGACATGGGTTTGATTCCTGGGTCAGGAAGATCCCCTGGAGGAGGAAATGGACACCCACTCCAATATTCTTGCCTGGAGAATCCCATGGACAGAGGAGCCTGTTGGGCTATGAGACCATAGCGGTCTCAAAGAGTCAGACACAACTGAAGCGACTTAGCACACACACAGGGATTTTGTATCACACATTAAACTTAAAATCAGATTCTAAAACTTATACCATCTGGCTCCTACTTATCTCCCCAAGTCCTCTGCAATCGCCTTTTCTCTTGTTCTCTCTACTCCACCCTCTCGGTCACCTTGATGTACCTCATCTATGCAAAGCATGTCCTATTTCATGGCTACACATGGCTGTTCCTTCTGCCAGGGACCTTTTCCCCCAGATCTTCACCTGACTCCTTCTCATCTTACTAGTATCTGCTCAATCTCTCCTCTCAGAGCAGCCTTCTGATAACCTTATTTTAGTGTGACAACTTCCTTACTGTTCTCTTTCCCTTTATGATGATTTTTTTCCTTCATAGTTCTTAGGCATCTCTAGTTCAACAAATATTGTTGAATGACAAGATGCATTAATCTGGCAATATAACCTTCTTGCCTTGCAGGTGAGGACACTTGGGTCAGAGAGGTGGGGTTATTCACCAAAGTCTCTTCTTAAGTTGGTGTCTGAGCTGGGGCTCCACTGCGTTCCTCCAGTATCCTAGTTCAGAGCAAGTTTTACTGCATGATGTTGTCATGAGGCCCTGAGAACTCTACTGATCCCATTCTCTGCCCGTTATAAACACAGAGTCTGCTGGATGTTGTTATTTCACATCTTTAACAATACGGCAAGCTGGCTGGCAATTCCCAGGATTTCCCAAAGGGGAGAGGAGGAGCAGAACACCTCTGCTGGTTTCTCCTCTGAAATGGAGGCTTTGCAACGTCAGCCGCCGTGCCATTGTTGGACAACAATATGTGTCTCAGAGGCAAGGAAAAGTTCCCACACTCTGTGCTCACCAGACGCCTGGCTGGTGTGCCCCGGTCTCCCCATTACTCCTGAGTTCCTTGTTTCTTTTTCCTCCCTCTTTGTTATGTCATCTATTCATGACTGGGGCAAGATGCCATGCTATTCTTTCTCAATTCTGGATCAGTCTGTTATTAGCTATTCTCCTTGGGTGCCCTATTCATAGAAACCTAACCACCCCCAGTCGCAATAGGTGAATTCTGTGGAAAAGTGCAAGGCATGTTTTTCCTGCTTGGATTGTGCTTTTCCTGTGATTCAGCAATCTTCAGAGGGAGCTCTTCACCATGTTATACCGTCGCGGCTCGTGTCACGGGTCCACAGAGGCTAAGTGCCATCCAAATTTTGTGGATATTCTCAGGGGATGCTACAGCTAAGTCACAACACGAGGTGAACCTGTGTGGGTGGGTTTGCCAGATCCATCTGTGGTTTTAAGAGACTTAAAAACAGAAAGGTTCTCATGGTAAGAGCAAATTGGTAGAGAAGTTAAACATGCAATGCTCAGGTCGCTCGAGGTTAAACTTGAATTCTTCTCCCTCACCCCGCATCATTTCTAACACTCTCCTAGGATGCCCTGCTTTCTGGACATCAGAAAGCAGAGCTCAGAGTAACAACGAGCCCGATAAAAAGCTAGTGTTTTGTGTTGTGCTTTTAGCCGTTTTCAGAAGGGAGCTGAAGCCAGGCAGAGAATCCTTTCATCTGCAAAGCTTAAGTGCAGGATGTTGGGAAGTGGGGCTCCAATTCAGTTAACATGTGTTCAATCCTTTTTGTCTGTGAAGTTAGATACTCTCTTTTCCTACTTCAGGAGTTAGATATATGTATATGCATATATATTTGGTGTGTGTATGCTTGTCTGTGTGTATGCGTGCGTGAAAGAACCGAATGAAGTATCTTTGTCAAATCATCAGATAAAGTGGAAACAGGACAGTATTATGATTAAGAGTGTGGAATCTGGGCTTGGGAGCCAGAAAGGCCTGGATTCCAACTCCTGTTGCACGTCTCATGTGCTTTTTGATTTGAAAGATTTTCCTTTTCCTTTCCGAGCCTTGGTTTCTTTATATGGAAAAGAAAGTTACTAATAATATCAGCCTCATGGGGTCAGCATGGGTATTAATATATATGGACATGAATAAAATGCTTAGTATCATTCTAAGTGTTTAATAAGTATTAGCTATAATTATTATTAACAATTATGGGCTTCCCAGGTTGTGCTAGTGGTAAAGAATCCACCTGCCAATGCAGGAGAAGCAAGAGCTGTGGGTTCGATCCCTGGGTCGGGAAGATCTCCTGGAGAAGGAAATGGCAACCCACTCCAATAGTCTTGACTGGAAAATTCCATGGACAGAGGAGCTGGGCGGGCTACAGTCCGTGGAGTAGCAAAGAGTCAGACGTGACAGAGTGTACCCACACACATATTAATAATGATGAATGCAATGCACAGTGCCATAGAAGCAGAGCTGAAACAGTGTTCAATATTTTCTAGCATATTCCCTTCTCTTTAGAATTTCATTGGTGTTTCCTATCTCTGCAAGATTTCACACCTTCCCTGAAATAAACCTCTCCAAACACATGTTCACAGTGGTCCTTAGAAGGAAGTCTCTTTGTTGCTCTGTGGGTCTTTAGGGAGTCCCTCAGACTTTTTTTTTCTTCCTGAAGGACTTTGAGTCAAATTTCTGTATTTTCCTCCTTAGTTAAACCTGTTTTGTGAGCTGTAGGAATGGTACAAATAATCGTGTGGGATTTACTCTACCCATTCACTTATCCTTGTAGATGAATAAAATTAACTTAAAATGATGGGCACTGGGGAGACAAAAAGTAGCATAAAAGAGGGTGGAGGGGAAAAATAAGGTGGAAATAGCTTCCCAGTTAGGACTGAGTTTGGCTACATGTCACCAATTCCAAATAATGGCTTAAACAAGATAAAGCTCTATTTGTATCATTTAGAAAAAGTTCTGAGAGAGGTGGTCCGGGGTTACTGTGGTTCTTTCTGGTCTTCTGGACTGGTTCACGTTTCCTCTCTTTCATCCTTGTTGTGTGGAGAAAGGAGGGAGAGGTCCAGGGTTGTTCCTCTCAGCTGAATAAGTTCCTTATATAAACTTCCTCTTTCATCTCATTGGTCACCCCTAAACAGCAAGAGATACTGAGGCTGAAACTCCAATACTTTGGCCACCTCATGCAAAGAGCTGACTCATTGGAAAAGCCCCTGATGCTGGGAGGGATTGGGGGCAGGAGGAGAAGGGGATGACAGAGGATGAGATGGCTGGATGGCATCACTGACTCAATGGACATGAGTTTGGGTGAACTCTGGGAGTTGGTGATGGACAGGGAGGCCTGGCGTGCTGCAATTCACGGAGTTGCAAAGAGTTGGACGATTGAGTGACTGAACTGAACTGAATAGCAAGAGAAAATGAAAGACTGCCTAGAAGAAAGCTGACATTCTGTTAGAAAGGGAGGAGGGGAGAATACATTTGGAGCAGAGAACCAAAAGCTTCTGCCATTGTTGGAAATTTATTCTAGTGCTTTTGGCAGGCTATGCTTGTAGGTATCAGAATTTCAAAACATTTTATTAAAACAAATTATTTATTTATTTGGCTGCCCAAGTGTTAGTTGTGGTATGTGGGATCTAGTTCTGTGATCAGTGATCAAACCCAGGCGTCCTGTGTTGGGAGTGGAAGTCTTAGCCACAGGACCACCAGGGAAGTCCCTCAGAGCATTTTAAACACTTTCTTGATTGGGGACAGCTTAACATATTTCTCTTCAACTTCTCTACAAGGCTAGCATTGTTAGATGCTCCAAGAAAGAGCCTGAGGACGTTGTCCATCTTTCCAGAAGGCTGCTTCAGGTCCTTTTTGTATAGGAAAAGATATAAGTTAATTAAAACAAAAAACACATTAAGAATTGTCAGGACTGTTCCTAACTTTGGGGAGTGAAAGAAAAAAAAACAACAACAACCCTATTTTGAACATAGTGTTTAGAGTTCTGTGCTAAGTATAGATCCATCCATTCTATATCAATCCACCCATTTACAGCATTACCTTAGATAAAAAGTGTAAAACATAACCTTAGAACAATTTAAACCACCAAACTTCAGTCCAATGAGAAACAAAAATTGGACTTTCCAATCTACCGTACTTTATAATCTCTTGGCTCTTGAAATAAGTCAATTTATACTAAAAGTTTTTTTTCATAATAAAAATTATTTGTTGTTAAAAAGTAAAGGAATTTTTATATCTCACATGAGGCAAATATTCAATACGGACAAAGGCAACACTTGTCAGCAAATAATAAAACAAATAAGTGTTAAAACATAGTGTATTGGAGCCTTTGAAAAGCTCAAGTCTACCTCAACCAGATTTTAAAGAATTCTGGTGTAGACACCAAACTGATATACTCATCTGGTGGTGAGAAATCCACATTGTAGCTTTGATGCTGGATCATGCATACATTGGCTGGGACTAGGCAGCAGTAATGGGCTTCTCTGGTGGCTCAAAGGGTAAAGAATCTGCCTGCGGTGCAGGAGACCTGGGTTCAAGCCCCAGGTTGACAAGATCCTCTGGAGATGGGAATGGCTACCCATTCTGGTGTTTTTGCCTGGAGAATGCCATGGTCAGAGGGGCCTGGTGGGCTACAGACCATGGAGTCACAAAGAGGCGGACATGACTGAGCAACTAACACTTTTGCTTTTCAGGCAGCAGCAAAGGTAAAGGTAACTCGGCAGCACCCCACCTTGATAAACGGGCTTCCCTGGTGGCGCAGACAGTAAAGACTCTGCCTGCAATGCAGGAGACCTAGATTCAATCCCTAGGTCAGCAAGATCCCCTGAAGGAGGGCATGACAACCCACTCCAGTATTCTTGCCTGGAGAATCCATAGACAGAGGAGCCTGGTGGGCTACAGTCCATGGGGTCACAAAGAGTCAGACACGACTGAGCGACTGACACTTTCCCTTTTTCTTTCAGTAACAAAACTGGCCCTGATGAGGAGAGCAGAGCTGGTAGACCTGAAAAGCAATGTCTGGTGGTGAATCCAAGCAGATGGTCCACCTGAGGCATTTCTCTAAGAGGGCCAGAGAGAGAAACAAACCCAGGTGTTTGTCAGGTACCTGAGCATTCAGGTGGGAATGAAAGTGAGATGAAAGCTTATAGGGGTTGACTCACGACTCACTGTAGCTGACAAGGACTTTTCACAGTGTGGATTGTCTTTCCTGTGGGTGGAGAGATGCAGCTATGAGCACTGTGCTGGTTTGGACAAGGGCCAAAGAGACAGAGCAAGGTGGTCAGAAGTAGAGTGGTTCTCCTTTGCCTGGGACTCAGTCTCAGGACATGGGAATTTAAGTGTCAAACTGGGACAGTCCTGGCCACCTTATGAAGAAAAAGGGTTTTGAAGTCATAGGGGGACTGGGCTCAGTAGTGAGCCCCTGGATCATCCATTATCAGAGTTAAGGGGACCTCAGAGTCTGGCCAACTAGGCAAAAATTTTAACACAATTTAGATTTCTCTAGACTACTCCCAACTGGCCATCTCTTTCCGAACCCTTCTGAATGGTTTGACTTTTTAGCAATTATCATGGAACTGGAAAAATTTTTGAATGTAAGGTTACAAGGAAGCAATTCTCTTTTATTTGATCTATCCAGGAATAAAACCACACATTTTGGTCCCAGAATAAATAAGCATCTACTCATGATATCGTAATTAATTAATTACAACGTGCAATTACTGGGCTGGGGTGCACACACAAAGTAATAATATGCACATTTTTTAGCTACAGAAATATGTCATCAAGAGATGAAAAGTGAAAGTTGCTCGGTTGTGGCCGACTCTTTGCTACCCCATGGACTATACAGTTTGTGGAATTCTCCAGGCCAGAATACTGGAGTGGGTAGCCTTTCCCTTCTCCAGGTGATCTTCCCAATCTAGGGATCGAACCCAGGTCTCTGGCATTGCAGGTGGATTCTTTACCAGCTAAGCCACCAGGAAAGCCCTGGTCAAGAGATGGGCCTCTTTAAACTCCTTGGTGTCTTGAGAGCCTGAAGAGTCTCAGTAGGACCCCCAGATTTCTGTAATTAATGTGATAACTGTAATTTCATAATATGTAATAAATTTGATTACTACAAAAAAAATTCTTACTGTGTGGGATCCTGGCATTCTGATTTCTATTCAAGGCTGTGGTGTGGATGTCATGTGTAACTGATATGCGAGGACATCAATGTCATAACAAACAGAGATGCACTGGGAAGATGACAGAATTTATAGCCAGAAGATCTGAGCTTGAGACCCACCTCCATCCTTTGACCTTGCCACATTAGGCAGCTCAGAGAGATTAGGTGAGCTGCTCAAGGCAGCAAAGCATCTCAAATCCACTCCCCAGAAAACGGAGCCCAGACTCTGACTTCCTCGGCTCCTTTGCCTTCTAAACTGTAATTCCCTGGAGGTGTTGGCTAACATAGTGCTAATGTTAAAACAGAAACTTGGGGGTCTTACTGATACTCCTCAGGCTCTCATGACACCAAGGAATTTAAAGAGGCCCATATCTTGATGACATATCTTTTTAGCTAAAAAATGTGCATATTATTACTTTGCGTGTGCAGCCCAGCCTGTAACTTCTCAGTTCACTTTAACTGCAGTCCCATGACTGACACAGATGTTATTGCTCCCCAATTACAGTGTTTTCTGCTTGGAGGCATCTTGTCTTCTGTAATATATCACGAGCAAGAGCCCAGTGCTAAACATTAGCTAGTAATTTATGATCATACCTTCTGAGGCAGAGAGGGCAGCCATAGCTCACTTTGGACTTGGAAAAGCACTCCACGTTTTCCCTCAGCTCTTTTTTTTCCCCCCCTCTTTTCTTTTTCTGCATTTGCTCATTACTCTATCTTTTCAATTTAGGGATGGCCTGGATCCTGCCATGTAAATCAAAGAAGAGAGGGCCTGACTCAGCTGCCTAGCCTGGGTCACCTGGAACCCATTATGATACAGGCTCATAAACACCTCCATTTTCCCTTCAGAGAGAGACCAGACCCACTGAAGTTAAGCTACCTGCATAAGAGCTGAGTGCGATCAGCTGTACTTAATCTTTAAATGTCCAACCCGCTGATAACCTTTGGTTTGCTTTGATAACTACGAAATAAATTCTCACTGCGTCGGATCCCAGCATTCTGGTTTCCATTCAAGGCTGTGGTGCAAATGTCATGGAATCTTGGACTGGACAGCAGTCCTTGGAGATCTCTGGGGCCAGTTACTGGCTTTCAGGCACTTAATTTCTAAGCCTCCCTCTGCCAACTTTAAATTTCCTTAGGGAATGACACAACGTTTCTGCATTATCAAGCTTTAGGTACTCCGTGGGGTGAAAACCATTTGGAGGTGGGAGAAGGGAGGAAAAAAAAAGATCCATCAAGTTCAAAGCTTTACAGTCATTATAACAGAAAGAACACTGGTCTGAGTTTCAAGCGTCTTGGGTTTGAATCCAACTCTTCTGTTCTTGTCCCTCCTCCCCGACCCTCCCACCCTCCCAGCAGTGTGATCTTGTGAAAAGGATGTTAACTCTTCTAATCTTCATTTTTTCTTCAATGAGGAGAATGGTCAGGACTTCTCAAACTTTCATGAATATATAAATCACTTGGGGTCTTGTAGATTTATTGTGAGGATTAAATTAGTTAATGTATATAAAACTATTAGAATGGCTGGCTCATAACACTAGATAAATATCAGTTTTATTATTATTTAACATCATGAGGATTTCCCCGTGTCATTCAGAAACACTTCAGAAATATAATCTTATGGAAACTCTGAAATATCTCCAGTATGACTATATCTATAATAATTTAATTATCCGTTTTCTTATTTTTGCCTATGATATTGCTGTTCTGAAAAATCTTTGTATGTGATTCCTTGCCCATAGACATGAATTTCCTGCAAGTAATAGGAAGTAAATCTAACAGGTTTCACTAAGATCCAAACTACGAATCATGCGATGATTCGTAGTGATGAAATCAGCTTCATTTTTATTTAACGGACATGTATCACACACCTGCCATGGGTCAGGCACTGTGCTGGGTGTTCGGTACAGAGTGGTAAACAAGACAGGCGTGAACCCTGTCCTCAAGGGTCCTAAGCTAGCAGCAAAGTCAGATTTTAAAAATGTAATTACAACAAAGCATGATGAATCTTATGATGGGAAAGTCGAGGGAGCATATAACCAGGGGGACTAATTCAGGAGAAACTCAGAGGGGGAGGAGACAGGGCTGTTTATGCTGAGTCTAGATAAAGAAGGAGTTGTGCGGTGAAGGGGAGCGCAGGAGGCTGAGAGAATAGTAGGTACAAGATAATTACTAATATTCTTCAGTTTCTATCTTCTTTATGTGGTGGCTTGCTGTTTTAATTTTAGTTTGTTAGAACATCAAAACTCCCATTTATTGCTTTGAGTCCATCAAAGCAATAAATTAATGCTTCTTATTTTATTCTTCCTCAAAATGATAGCTTAAATAATATTTGTAATGGATTAAAAGTCCCTAATGGGAGATTAAATAGCTCAGGCAGTTAAACAGGTTAGAACTAAGAGTACCCTGGGTTGCTCTCTAATGGAATGATGATCATAACGGGCCCTAGTGGCAACATGTATGTGTCTTCAAAGCTATAAAATAATAATGTAATTTAATTTTAAAAGTAAGGAATAATTGATGGAAATGCCTGTAAATAAGAATTCATTGGGCTTTCACCTTAGAAAGTCAAATATCTTATCAGACTTGAGAATTTGTATCATATTTGATAATAGTACTGTCATGTCTCCACAGTGATGTAGCATCAGAACCTTGAGTAGTCCTAGAAATCCAATGGAGAAGGCAATGGCACCCCATTCCAGTACTCTTGCCTGGGAAATCCCATGGACGGAGGAGCCTGGTAGGCTACAGCCCACGGGGTCTCGAAGAGTCGGACACGACTGAGCGACTTCACTTTCACTTTTCACTTTCATGCACTGGAGAAGGAAATGGCAACCCACTCCAGTGCTCTTGCCTGGAGAATCCCAGGGACAGAGCAGCCTGGTTGGATACAGTCGATGGGGTTGCACAGAATTGGACATGACTGAATCGACTTAGCAGCAGCAGCAGAAACCCGATATTCTTCATTTATTGGGATAGATACTCAGATCAGACCAGATCAGATCAGTCGCTCATTCGTGTCCGACTCTTTGTGACCCCATGAATCGCAGCACGCCAGGCCTCCCTGTCCATCACCAACTCCCAGAGTTTACCCAGACTCATGTCCATCAAGTCCGTGATGCCATCCAGCCATCTCATCCTCTGTCATCCCCTTCTCCTCTTGCCCCCAATCCCTCCCAGCATCAGAGTCTTTTCCAATGAGTCAACTCTTCCCATGAGGTGGCCAAAGTACTGGAGTTTCAGCTTTAGCATCATTCCTTCCAAAGAAATCCCAGGGCTGATCTCCTTCAGAATGGACTGGTTGGATCTCCTTGCAGTCCAAGGGACTCTCCAGAGTCTTGTCCAACACCACAGTTCAAAAGCATCAAGTCTTCGGTGCTCAGCCTTCTTCACAGTCCAACTCTCACATCCATACATGACCACAGGAAAAATCATAGCCTTGACTAGATGAACTTTTGTTGGCAAAGTAATGTCTCTGCTTTTGAATATGCTATCTAGGTTGGTCATAACTTTCCTTCCAAGGAGTAAGTGTCTTTTAATTTCATGGCTGCAGTCACCATCTGCAGTGATTTTGGAGCCCAGAAAAATAAAGTCTGACACTGTTTCCACTGTTCCCCATCTATTTCCCAGGAAGTGATGGGACCAGATGCCATAATCTTTGTTTTCTGAATGTTGAGCTTTAAGCCAACTTTTTCACTCTCCACTTTCACTTTCATCAAGAGGCTTTTGAGTTCCTCTTCACTTTCTGCCATTAGGGTGGTGTCATCTGCATATCTGAGGTTATTGATATTTCTCCCGGCAATCTTGATTCCAGCTTGTGTTTCTTCCAGTCCAGTGTTTCTCATGATGTACTCTGCATATAAGTTAAATAAACATGGTGATGATATACAGCCTTGATGAACTCCTTTTTCTATTTGGAACCAGTCTGTTGTTCCATGTCCAGTTCTAACTGTTGCTTCCTGACCTGCATACAGATTTCTCAAGAGGCAGATCAGGTGGTCTGCTATTTCCATCTCTTTCAGAATTTTCCACAGTTTATTGTGATCCACACAGTCAAAGGCTTTGGCATAGTCAATAAAGCAGAAATAGATGTTTTTCTGGAACTCTCTTGCTTTTTCCATGATCCAGCAGATGTTGGCAATTTGGTCTCTGGTTCCTCTGCCTTTTCTAAAACCAGCTTGAACATCAGGAAGTTCACGGTTCACATATTGCTGAAACCTGGCTTGGAGAATTTTAAGCATTACTTTACTAGCATGTGAGATGAGTGCAATTGTGCGGTAGTTTGAGCATTCTTTGGCATTGCCTTTCTTTGGGATTGGAATGAAAACGGACCTTTTCTAGTCCTGTGGCCACTGCTGAGTTTTCCAAATTTGCTGGCATATTGAGTTCAGCACTTTCACAGCATCATCTTTCAGGATTTGGAATAGCTCAACTGGAACTCTATCACCTCCACTAGCTTTGTTCGTAGTGATGATTTCTAAGGCCCACTTGACTTCACACTCCAGGATGTCTGGCTCTAAGTTCGTGATCACACCATCGTGATTATCTGGGTCGTGAAGATCTTTTTTGTACAGTTCTTCTGTGTATTCTTGCCACCTCTTCTTAATATCTTCTGCTTCTGTTAGGTCCATATCATTGCTGTCCTTTATTGAGCCCATCTTTGCATGAAATGTTCCCTTGGTATCTCTGATTTTCTTGAAGAAGTCCCTAGTCTTTCCCATTCTGTTGTTTTCCTCTATTTCTTTGCATTGATTGCTGAAGAAGTCTTTCATATCTCTTCTTGCTATTCTTTGGAACTCTGCATTCAGATGTTTATATCTTTCCGTTTCTCCTTTGCTTTTTGCTTCTCTTCTTTTCACAGCTATTTGTAAGGCCTCCCCAGACAGCCATTTTGCTTTTTTGCATTTCTTTTCCATGGGGATGGTCTTGATCCCTGTCTCCTGTACAATGTCACGAATCTCATTCCATAGTTCATCAGGCACTCTATCAGATCTAGGCCCTTAAATCTATTTCTAACTTCCACTGTATAATCATAAGGGATTTGATTTAGGTCATACCTGAATGGTTTAGTGGTTTTCCCTACTTTCTTCAATTTAAGTCTGAATTTGGCAATAAGGAGTTCATGGTCTGAGACACAGTCAGCTCCTGATCTTGTTTTTGTTGACTGTATAGAGCTTCTCCATCTTTGGCTGCAAAGAATATAATAAATCTGATTTCGGTGTTGACCATCTGGTGATGTCCATGTGTAGGGTCTTCTCTTGTGTTGTTGGAAGAGGGTGTTTGTTTTGACCAGTGCATTTTCTTGGCAAAACTTTATTAGTCTTTGCCCTGCTTCATTCCGTATTCCAAGGCCAAATTTGCCTGTTACTCCAGGTGTTTCTTGACTTCCTACTTTTGCATTCCAGTCCCCTATAATGAAAAGGACATCTTTTTTGGGTGTTAGTTCCAAAAGGTCTTGTAGGATTTCATAGAACCATTCAACTTCAGCTTCTTCAGCGTTACTGGTTGGGGCATAGACTTGGATTACTGTGATATTGAATGGTTTGCCTTGGAAACGAACAGAGATCATTCTGTCGTTTTTGAGATTGCATCCAAGTACTGCATTTCGGACTCTTTTGTTGACCATGATGGCCACTCCATTTCTTCTGAGGGATTCCTGCCCGCAGTAGTAGATATAATGGTCATCTGAGTTAAATTCACCCATTCCAGTCCATTTGAGTCCGCTGATTCCTAGAATGTCGACATTCACTCTTGCCATCTCTTGTTTGACCACTTCCAATTTGCCTTGATTCATGGACGTGACATTCCAGGTTCCTATGCAATATTGCTCTTTACAGCATCGGACCTTGCTTCTATCACCAGTCACATCCACAGCTGGGTATTCTTTTTGCTTTGGCTCCATCCCTTCATTCTTTCTGGAGTTATTTCTCCACTGATCTCCAGTAGCATATTGGGCACCTACTGACCTGGGGAGTTCCTCTTTCAGTATCCTATCATTTTGCCTTTTCATACTGTTCATGGGGTTCTCGAGGCAAGAATACTGAAGTGGTTTGCCATTCCCTTCTTCAGTGGACCACATTCTGTCAGATCTCTCCACCATGACCCACCCATCTTGGGTTGCCCCATGGGCATGGCTTAGTTTCAATGAGTTAGACAAGGCTGTGGTCCTAGTGTGATTAGATTGACTAGTTTTCTGTGAGTATGGTTTCAGTGTGTCTGCCCTCTGATGCCCTCTTGCCACACCTACCGTCTTACTTGGGTTTCTCTTACCTTGGGCGGGGTTGGGGGGGGGCGGGTATCTCTTCACGGCTGCTCCAGCAAAGTGCAGCCAATGCTCCTTACCTTGGACAAGGGGTACCTCCTCACTGCCGCCCTTCCTGACCTTCAACGTGGGATAGCTCCTCTAGGCCCTCCTGTGCCCGCGCAGCCACTGCGTGGGGTTGGTCCTCCCAGCCGCCGTCCCTGGCCTCAGGCTTAGGGGGGTGAGGTAGCTCCTCCTGCCTGCAGCCCCTGACCTCGGGCTTAAGGGCGTGGGCTATCTCCTCTCGGCTGCCCTCCCTGACTTCGGACGGACGTCGGGTAGCCCCTCTCGGCCGTTCCTGCGCCGTTGCAGTCTGGCACTCCCGGCCGCTGCCCCTGACCTCGGACGTGGGGTAACTCCTCTTGGCCGCAGCCCTTCGGGCATGGGGTCCTCCCGGCTTCTGCCCCTGACCTCGGACGTGGGGTAGCTCCTCTCGGCCGTGCCTGCGCTTTAGCGCGCCCGTAGCAGCCGCCTGCGCCTAGCTGTTGATAATCTCAGTTTTATGTGATTATGCATCATAGTTAATTACTATGATCTACTTGAGAGTTGAATCGAACTGATTGATACATTTGTACTTAATATTCACCAAAATTATAATACTATGCAGAGTCAGGGTTCTCAATGTGTATGTATACTACTTTGATGATATATTTCTGGAATTCAGGAATATCCAAGACTATCATTGGTTATTGATTGCCAGTGTTGGAAATGCAATTGGATAGAAGAGCTTGTTTCTTTATTTTTTTTTCTGTTACAACTTTTTTTCATTCAACATTTTGTAATGTTTTCCTATGTGAGTACATCATTCTTTTCTCAAAGCCATATAGTCCATTGTAGTTTATGTAGCCAATCAATTATTGATGGATAAATATTTAGCTTGTTAATATTAATAGTTCTTTCTCCTACAATCTTGCTATGTAGGTTGTCATTGTGTACCTTCTGCGAGTCTTCCTGCAGTGTGAATTACCTAGATGTACAATTGCTGTTTTAAAGATAGAGATTGTTTCTGTTTTCTCTTCATCCTGAAAGAAAGAAAAGAAAGTGAAGTCGCTCAGTCGTGTCCGACTCTTTGTGATCCCATGGACTGTAGCCCTCCAGGCATCTCTGTCCATGGGATTTTCCAGGCAAGAGTACTGGAGTGGGTTGCCATTTCCTTCTCCAGGGGGTCTTCCTGACTCTGGGATCAAACCCAGGTCTCCCACATTGAAGTCAGATGCTTTACCCTCTGAGCCACCATCCTGAGTCATTATTTATTCATTCAACAACCAAAGACTGCTGTGGGTCACAGTAAAGAGATGAAGGCACAATCTTATTTTTAAGTTTATCTTCAAGCTGGAGAGATAAATATTCAGAGTATAATAAAGCTGGCTGGGCTCGGGTGGGGGTTATTGTTGATTAAAGGAGGATATGAGTTTAAGCTGAAGATAATGGCTGTCATTTATGTATAACAAAGGGTCAAAGACTATTTGATAGATCATCGTGGTAGACATTTCCATTGTTGCCATGAGCTACTATAAGTATTTATTATTGGCTAAAATAATCTTAATTTGTATTCATTTGTATCACAATTCTTCATACAAATATTTTTCACTCTGAATTTATATCTTTTATGGATTTTGAAGTCACATAGACCTCAAATCCTGGCTCCACCATTCATGAATTATATGATCATGAGGTAAAAAATTTTGCTGTATCAGTTTCTTCTTTTATAAAATAGATGTTTTTGTGTCTAGGCATATATAGAATGTCTATCTGTCTACATAGATTAGGTAGATATTTTTCTAAATTAGTAACTAAGCCATGTGTAAATGAATCAAGTGATTATTAGAGCTATTAGACTGAAATCTGGCATCTATGAGAATATACAAGCTTGAAACTAGAAGTGTTTGAAATTGGTAAGTTAAAAAGTCAGTAATGTGTTTGCTGAATTTTAGTGATTTAATAACCAAGCCCAACTAGAAATTAACTGGCGTGGTAATATTCTATATAGAAGTATGAGACCAAATATACCCAGCCTATTTTATTATATTCTCTCTTTCCCTTTGGTATTTAAAAGTGGAATGAAGTCGAAGTCCCCTTCTCTGGATCCATCCATCTGTATTTAAGTTCCTGCCCCCAACTCATTCAACGGACTTGCTGTTTTACCAGCACGACTACTCCCATAGTCAGGCCAGTCGTCTCTGTGTTTTAGGACCTTCCTTTGCTTATTCCCACCTTTATGCAGGTCTCTGTTTTCAGGAAGCTTATAATCTAGTGGTGAAGAAGGACATTAAAAGAAGTAATTATCAAAAAGTGAGATGAGTGCTATGTGAAATTTGTGGGGTGCCATAACAACAGGCAGCAGGGGAACCTAATGTGGCATTTCTGAGAAATGCCATTTATTGATCCAACAAATAAGTCTGATGAACCCTTAGTATGGGCCAGACACATATTAGGCCTAGCTGGAAATTTAAAAGGAAACATAACAGACATAGCCTGTAAAAATGATGTTTAGGCTGGAACCTGAAGGATGAGTAGGAAATAATTGTGTGACAGGAGGTAGGAGAGGAAGATGATTTTCAGGGGATAACTGGAAGGCTGAGCGATGCTTTAATGTGAGGTGAGAATAATTGTGTGGAGTCCAAGCCAGCCCTGGGTTTCGGGGTACGCTGTGCAGCTGGGTAAATGGGAGTGCCATTTACGTACATGATGAGTTGCAGGTTTGGGGAGTGACGGGGTTGGAGATTCATTCATTTATTTATTCCACAGCTTTGGAAAGAAGTAGAAGAGAGTGTAGCAGTTGAAGAGAGGGATTTTGTAAGGTGGAAGAGACTCAAGTACGATTTAAATGTTCATTAAAAAAGAAGATACCAGTGAAGACAGGGAAGTTTAAACCCCAGAGTGAGGGAGGGACAGATGACATGGGATTCTCAGGAAGGCAGGCAGAGGAGCATGAGATGGGGGCAAAGCAAGTGGAGGGACTAGACTTAGATGGAGGGAGTGGTCCTCGAAGGACTAACAGAGGACTGGAAGAGTGCTGCTACTTGGTTAGAATGGGAGGCCCTGGTAGTATTTTACCCACGCACAGAATTGTTGCTAATTCAAGAGGTGATGTGTCCTTAGGGGAGTCAAGCACAGGGAACAGGTGGCAGCTATTGAGGCTACTGACCTCCACGTGACCGACAGCAGATGCTCAACTGAGTCCCAAGAGCCCAAGAGGATGGCCCTATTCCATTTTTTAAAAAAATTAATTTTCATTGGAGTATAGTTGCTTTGCAATATTGTGTTTGTTTCTACAGTACAGCAAAATGAATCAGCCATACATATACGTATATCCCCTCTGTATATCCCCTCCTTTTTGGACTTCCTTCCCACTGAAGTCACCACAGAGCTTTGAGTAGAGTTCCCTGTGTTACACAGTAGGTTCTCATTCAGTTCAGTTCAGTCCAGTCACTCAGTCGTGTCCAACTCTTTGTAACCCCATGGTCTGCAGCACACCAGGCTTCCTTGTCCATCACCAGCCCCCGGAGCTTGCTCAAACTCATGTCCATTGAGTTGGTGATGCCATCCAACTATCTCATCCTCTGTCGTCCCATTCTCCTCCCATCTTCAATCTTTCCCAGCATCAGGGTCTTTACAAATGAGTCAGTTCTTCTCATCAGGTGGCCACAGTATTGGAGTTTCAACTTCAGCATCAGTCCTTCCAATGAACATTCAGGACAGATTTCCTTTAGAATTGACTGGTTTGATCTCCTTGCAGTCCAAGAGACTCTCAAGAGTCTTCTCCAACACCACAGTTCAAAAGCATCGATTTTTCAGCACTCAGCTTTCTTTATAGTCCAACTCTCACATCCATACATGACTACTGGGAAAACCATAGCTTTGATTAGATGGACCTTTGTTGACAAAGTAATGTCTCTGCTTTTTAATATGCTGTCTAGGTTGGTCATAGCTTTTCTTCCAAGGAGCAAGTGTTTTTTAATTTCATGGCTGCAGTTCTCATCAGCTGTCTATTCTATACAGAGCATCAATAGTGCAGATGTGTCAATCCTAGTCTCCCAAGAGGGTGGACCTATTCTTGAGTGTGCCTTTGTTTTGCTTGTAAAATATCAGTTGATGATCCAACAGAAATCATGGAAAGAAAAATCACTTCCATCCCATCATCTTGTACAGATTGTTATTTCAATTCAACATATATTTTCCAAGGGTTAGTATTACATGCTTTTAAAAAACTTGTATTAAGCAAAATGTTTTTTGCAGAATTTTTACATTAACTTTTGAAACTTATGACTACTTTGTTAGCTGTATTTATGATTCAGTCAAGTAGAATTTCCCCAGTTCTCACTAAAACCCACACAAAAATGAATATAGCTTTAGCAAAGAACAATAAATACTTTTTTTTTCCTTGCAGAGGACTAACTTCAACAGGTATAGTAAGAAGAAATCTAAACTTAAATGCCAATGTGCCTCAGGTAGTTCACAGTGTTACCAAATATTTCAATGACTTTATCTGTATTTTTTAATCTTTAATTTTGCCATTTTAATGAATTTACTGAAATAAAATAATACCTTGCTGCTTACTTTACATGAGAGAATTACAAAGGTTATATATATATATATATATATATATATATATATATATATATAACAGTGCTAGTGGTAAAGAATCTGCCTGCCAATGCAGGCGATATAAGAGATGCAAGTTTGATTCCTAGGTCAGGAAGATCCCCTGGAAGATGAAATGACAACCCATTTCAATAGTCTTGTCAGGAGAATCCCATGGACAGAGGAGCCTGGCAGGCTACAGTCCATAGGGTCAAAAGAGTCAGACACAACTGAGCATTTGAGCACACAGCATATGTATATATATATATGCTCATTTATATGTATATACACATAAATGAGAAGAGCATAATATGAACCATTCACTATCTGACAACTTTTGAAGATTCAACTCTAAGCATAATTTCAACCATCACTTTAGGAGCTCAAGGTAGCTGTTCACACTGATAACCAAACCATTTCCAGCCTTGGGTTAAGGTAATCTGTTCACACAGATGGAGGGGTAAAGATGGAAATTCATATTCAGAAGTATGGTTTCCCCATATTTTTCCCTGAAGGCATGTTATTTTCTTTTTGTCATTTGGTACCAACTGGTGAACTACATAACTTTGAGATAGATGGAAACATTATTTTTTAACATGGTTGGCTTCAAGTCTTGATATATTAAATGAGAAGGGAACATGGAAAATGGTGGTCCCTTCCAAAGACCATCAAATCATTCTTTTAAGGGACTTTGTAGCTAAAACTTTCACTTTTTTTTTTTTTTTTTTTCATTTCTTTGTGAGAAACTGTCCACACACAGCTCCTTTAATCTAACGAAAGGTGATTCATCAGGGAAAAGTTCTAGGGTACTGGTGAGATACCATCTTTAAAGGATACGTTAGGACTTGCCCTCTGAGAGAAAGAACCAGAAGGAAGTTAACTGCTGAACTGCATGTCTAAGCCGGAAGACTTGTTTTCAGCTCAGAGAGTTGTGTTGGTTCAACGAAAGTATTATTCACAGGGAATGAGACTGGAAGATCCAAAAATAGTTGACTTAAGTCATTGCCTTTTTAAGTCTGAAGTCACAGATACATAATTGTATTAATTAGTGTATGGGGAAACCTTTTCTTCTTAACATGTAAAAAATTGTAGTCCTTATAGTTGTTTATAAGATTTCTAGACTTCTCCAAAGGGGAAATCTGAAAAAAAAATTACATTATAAATTATTTGGAAGTTTCTCTTTGTAGAACTAAGCCACATGTCAAACATTTCATATGTCTTATAACTCAGGCACCTACTCAAAACTTTCTCCTCTTATGTTTGATTATAAAAGAGTCCTTGAATAAGAAAATGAAGACATTTGCTGGTTTTCCCTGGGACTTTAATCAGTTGATATCTGACAGGTACTTTTATTTTCCTGGCCTTGAAATCTTTCTGGATGAGATGTGGGAGAAATATTTGTGAATGCCCTCTTGGTTAGCAAATAAATCTTTCCTCTTTTCATTTTCTTTTCTGTATTCTTAGCTCATCAGCCTCCCTTCAACACACACTCACATGCATGCCTCCAAAGTTCTTATTCCTTTTCTTCCAGTCCAGAGCAGAAAAACGCTTTCAGAGTTGGCTGACTGACTTGAAGCTGCTTATCCATGACATTGCTGAGGACACAACCTGAATGTCCTCAGGTTCCATAGCCTATGAGTACAAATGAGGTATATAGCATTAACACCTGGATTCTGCTGCTCAAAATATTTTACACTTGACTCCTGTTAGGCCCAGCAAGGCTTCCATAGGCATTCCTGGCAGTTTCCTGGGCTGTCTTGCATTTTACTAGATTGCATCAGTGCATCTGGATATGACAACCTCTGGGGGGTCTCTAGGTCAGGGGTTCCCAATCTCTGGGTCAAGGACCAGTACTAGGAACTGGGCTGCACAGCGGGAGGTGAGTGGCAGACCAGTGAGTGAAGCTTCATCTGTATTTACAGCCACTCCCCATCACTTGCATTCCCGCCTGAGCTCTGCTTCCTGTCAGATTAATGGCAGCATTAGACCCACTCCAGTGTTCTTGCCTGGAGAATCCAGGGACGGGGCATCCTGGTGGGCTGCCGTCTATGGGGTCGCACAGAGTCGGACACAACTGAAGTGACTCAGCAGCAGCAGCAGCAGCAGATTCTCATAAGAGCATGAACCCTAACCCTAAAGTCTAGGCGGAATATCCCGAGACTGCCACAAAATAGAAATAAAGTGCATGATAGATGTAATGAGCTTGAATTATCCCGAAACCCCTGTCCTGGTCCGTGGAAAAATTGTCTCCTGTGAAACCCAATTCTGGTGCCGAAAAGCCCGAGTACCATTTCTCTAGGCAGTTGACTTGGGCACTTCCTGTGCTCAGCTGGACTGTGCTCCGCTGTTGCCTTTACCATTTCTCTCTGCCAGGCATAGCTCTACCCTAGTCCGGAGGCTGTCTCTCAATTTTCTTCTGGCTTTCCCCTCCAATCCCCTCTTTTCAGAGCAGATCAAAAAGCCAGTTTAACAAGGTCGGGTGGAAAGCCAGATGCAAGTCACCAGAACCTTTTCTTCCTTTTTAGTCTAATGTAAAAGTCCTCAGGCAAAGTCACTCACAAGAGCAGAATCTCAGATGTGTAGGCAGCGGGCTTTGATCCAGTAAGGTCTCAGCCTCCATGGGGCAATGTGATTTTGAAACTAAACAAACATTTTCTTGAGCATCTATTTTGTGCTCTACCATGTGCTAAATACTTATCTTTGCTGTTTCATTTAATTCTCATAGTCCTCTGTATAATGCTTTTTTTTTATTGTTATTTGCATGTTAGAGATGAGAAAACTGAGGCTCAGAGAGGATAAGGAATTCACTCACCCAAGATCACAGAGCTGATAAGGGTGGAGTTAGGGTCTGGTTACAGGGTACAGGCTTACTGTCTTATATGCATGCGTGTAGCGTGCTAAGTTGCTTCAGTCGGGTTGGACTCTTTGCAGGCCAGGCTCCTCTGTCCATGGGATTCTCCAGGCAAGAATACTGGAGTGGGTTGCCATGTCCTCCTCCAGGACTGTCTTATACACATTGTCTTCACTCTGGATAAGAAGTTACTTTCATCACAGTAAAATATACCTTAGCTTCTAAGAAGAAAAACTGCTCTAAAAAAATAAAAGGATGCAAACAACTCAATTTTTCTGTCACCCTAAAATCAATCAGAGTAAAGTCTAGTAATTAAAAAGAAAAGATATAAATACTCCTGGCTAAAGCAGGTTAAGTGGGGTGTTTATATATCTTCATCATTATCACTACTATTTTCAACATTCACAAGAATAAATGACATAATTCATGTGAAAGTACTTAGAAAGCACCACATTATGTGAAGATTCCAATATGAGAATGAGTAAGAAATCACTTTTTTGCATGGAATTTACATGAAATTTACCTTATCCTAGTCTTGTAAATCGGTGGGCTATTTGTACAGTATTGTGAGTCGTTACCTATTAGATGAATAAACATAAACTCAGACTTTGTGGCTGCTGATCTGACACTTATGACCGACACGAAATTGTTTTAAAAGATTCTGTCCAAGGAACTTAATATTTTGCAGAAGATCTTTCCGTCTTGTTCCAGGAGCCCAAAGCCTTGAGTTGCTATTCTGTTGAATGAAATGTAATGCAAGAGAGTTAATCTTGCAATAGTTCCTGTAACTGCGACTCGGGAAAAGGAAGGGAGTGGAGCTTCAGAGACAGCCTCCGACCACAGAGAATGTGTGTGTGAGGGAGGGAGGCGGGGGGCTGTGCTGAAACCGAGGTCCGGGGAGGACAGTGGCGGGGGGAGGACAGTGGGGGGGTGGGGGAGGACAGCAGGAGGTGGCCTCTGGCCAGACAGTCTGCTTTCCTGAGAAGGTCTTTTGTGTTGAGACCCAATATTGATAGTTTGGTTCCATTACTAACTGGTCGTTGTTAGAAAGGACGTTGTTTTCGCCTTTCCGTGCAAAATATTCTATAACAGTTTTACTTTCTTTTTAACTTCCATTGGAATGAGGAGGGATGAAGGGTATCATTAGACATTAGAGCTTGCAAGGGGCTTTCCAAAGCCGTCTCCTTTCTAGTTCTTAAACCAAGGTAAGAAACTAGGTAGTTATTCATCCTCTCTTTGGCAGAAAGAAAATACCACTGTAAGAATAAGTGACTCAGAGCAGCTGCCAGGACCTGTACATCTGTAGCTGAATTCCATCCCACCCCCGCCCCCCCATCTCCTGTAACTCAGAGCTCTTTCACAAATTTGGGAGTACTTCCTCTGCTCCGTACACCCTGGGTTCAGTGGGTGCAGAAATGCAATATTGAATGCTATTATAGAAAAGTGTTCATATTTTTCAGATGGCATTTAGGAAGATGGCTAACAAAAAGGAACACTGAGAGCACTAAAAATGGTGTACCTTTCCACTCTCTCAAGCTTCCTCCAATGGTGGCCCCACCATTCTCCTAATCTCCCAGTTCAGAAAGTCATCTTTGACTACATCCCGGCCTTAACTTGCCCTGTATCATGGGTCCCAACTGGTGTCATGGAGAGAATGTGGCAGATATGAATGCTGTCATGGGCATTCAGTTCAATTATTACCAAAATGGTAAAGGCTAGCTGTTACTGTTACTACTTCACGCTCCTTTTTGACAGTTTTTTAAAGTCAGAGCAGACATAAACAGTGTTAGAACAAATGTGCCTGGCTTGGACATTCCTTGACTAAGGAAGGGCAGGTAGATGACAGATATTCTATGGAAATTTGAATTGATAGCACAGCTGCAGACTTCCCTTCTCTAAAGAAAAACCTGTTTTGGTCACTCACTTTGACATATCTGGGCTTCCCTGGTGGCGCAGTGGTAAAGAATCTGCCTGTCAATGCAGGAGATGTAGAAGACCCGGGTTTGATCCCTGGCTTGGGAAGATCCCCTGGAGAAGGAAATGGCAACCCACTCCAGTATTCTTGCCTGGAATTTTCCATGGACAGAGGAGCCTAGTGGGCTATAGTTCATGGAGTGGCAAAGAGTCGGATATGACTGAACATGCGTGCGTGTTTTTGATGTATCTGCAAAGATGGTAGGAATAAAATTACTTCTGACACTGTAGTGTCCCCTCCCTTGGTTCTAGTTTAGAACCAACACCATGAGAGAAATGTTGAATGTCCAACCAAGTAACAATTCAAATGAATCCCACAAGAACAGGAAACCAAGTGGAAATCAAAATATAAGCTGTTCGCTAAAGTTGCCATCAATAATCCCTGAAGTGAAAACAATGAAATTAGAATATTGTTTGGGTTTCCCTCCAACCTGATAACTGAACAAGAAATCAGCCTATTTTCATCATTTCCGGTTTAAGAGTTAATGAGGTGGAGAAAGTCCAACAGAAACTGGGCAGTGACGTTTGCCCCTTTGTCAATGACAAAATCATGGAGCAATTTCCTGGTCTGCAAAAACATCCCAATAAATCTCCCCTGTATACCATTAGGAAGAAGTTGTGTGGCGCTGGGTGGACTTCAGAAGGCTGCTAACCTTGGGCGGCTGGGCTGTTATCCCACTCTTATTGCTCAGTGGAAAATTCAGCAGAATTGCTAAGTAACAGGAGACTAGGTTCAGGGCCATAAATCTCCAAGGGATGCTTGCCGACATCCCCGGTGCTTTGCAGAGTGAATTTACCAAGGTCACTCTTGCTGAGCTTCCTTTGAGTTGGAGGTTACAGCTTACTGTCAGGCCCAGAGCCAGGCTCTTAATCATCGAGGGAACCAGAAGGTGAGGGGTGGGGAGTCCGTGAATGGTACCTTGAGGCCTGGTCCCAGTGTCAAAGGGAGCCTGGGAAGAAGCCCCCTACAGAATGACAGCCCCTGGGGAGCCTTCCCACCATAGCTGAGAGCCTGCCCTGCACCTGCTGCTTTAGCTCCGTTACTCAGTCATCTGGGGACTTCCCCCCTCCGCCCCCCCATTTATTGAATCAGGTAGAAACTTCTGCCCACTGTCTTCAAAGTCTTCTCATTATGCTTTAAACATCTGTACATATCTCCTAATCATTCTTGGATTTAGCCACAGCAGTCTTCACTATCTTCATTTGGGTTTCTCCCTTCTAAAGCTTAGTCACCCACTGATGAATGTCTGAGTTTCCTTCCTTTGAATTTGTTTTGGTGACAGAAATACCAAAGGGCAGGAGAGGTTGGCAGAGTGTAAAGGCGTATTTGGAGGCCCTTTGGAGGCAGCAGTGGGAGAGGGGAGGAGAGTCCAACCAAGGTAAGAAATCCAGCCAGCAGCAAGAGGGAGCTCAGTCTACCTGTGGAGGGAGGAAGGTGTCTTAGAACAGCAGCACAGCTGCAATGGAAAGGTGAGGGAGTCTGGAACTCCAGAGCCCTACATTTAATGTTTATGAATATGTGTTATTTCATTCGCTCCTCACTGAAGTGTTGCCAAATGGACAAGGCAGGCGTTAAGCATTTTTGAGGTGATAAACTGAGATTCTGAGCGATTATAAGACCTTGACCAGTAAGTCTGAACCTGTGTTACAATCATAAATTATGTTTACTTTATGCCAGGGGTGAGTAATTTCTTTGGTAAAGGCCCAGGTTAAAAATATTTTAGGCTTTGCGGGCCACAGGGTCTCTGTCACAACTGCTCAACCCTGCTGTTGTAGCACAGAAGCCTCTGTAAACATCCATAGACAATACACAACATAATGCGCGCGGCTGTGTTCCTGCCGAGCCTTATTAACAAAAACAGACAGGAGGTCAGATTTTGCCTGTGGGCTGTAGTTGGCAGATCCTTATTCTACGTCATAAAGTTGTAACTGACCATATGTCAAGGGTAAGGGTTCATAGACTACTAAACACTTTCTTAAGTCTGAATTCTCAAAATGCAGATAGTAAGTAATCGAGTATAAAGGAATATGACTTCACCTCACGTGATTCAACAAGGAAAGAACCCGGGGAAGCTAGTCAATGGGCAGGTTACTGGATAGTGAGGCGACAGGAACTCAGGAGATGCCCACAGCAGATAGGGAAGGTGAGAGATGCCGACGAGCTGATTTTCTAGGTGCCTCTGCAGTGGGAGTGCCGTGGGAACCTCGTGGTTCTCTCCTCAGCTCTCTCCTGGGTACGCCTACATTTTCTACTCCAAAAACTTCTCCCAGAATCTGTCACTCCCCTTTCTGATATGACACATATCCTGGAATTTGCTTCCTGGAGCCAAAATATAGGCTCTTCTCTGAGGTCAAGACCAGACGCCTTGATGGGGAGAGGAGCTGGGTGACTTAATAGCAAAAGGTCTTTGCCTTTTGTCTACCCACTTCTGGCTCTAGTTGGGTGACCTTATTGTTTGGTGACTTTAAAAGTGGATAGATCCACTTGTCTGCCCACCTGACTGGCTAGATCTGCTAATAAGGCTAGGAGGGTACAAAGGAGAAACTCTCAGGCTAGAACTCACTCTTTGAATGTTGTACATTTCTGTTTATACTCAGAAAATGGACTTATTCTCAGGTGCCACGAGTCTCCAATTCCTTCCGTGGTCTTCAGTGTACATTTCCAGCCACATCCCATGCTCACTGCTCCCTGCAGTTTCTGTCACCTTCCTCTTCCACTTGGCCTTCCTTCCATCCCTTCCTCTCCACTTGGCCAACCCTTGTCCCTCTTTAAGGTCTACCTCATGGCAGATTTGCTGCCTCCTTCGTGGCACTTTCTCCCTTTAGTCCCTTACTGTCTGTACCTGTCGTTTAACATTTTATTTTAAGCTGCTTTATAATCCTCAGGTTAATTAATTTTTCATGTGTAACTTGTTCTGCAATGAAAATTGAGCTACTTGGAGGCGTTGTCTGGGTTTGATCTGTGTCAACCAGCACACTGCTCTGCTTATAGTACAAACTCAGCAAACACCTGTCGGGGGGATAAACCCACAGCTATGATCTTCTAACATGGACGGTCTCTTCTCCGAGTTTCTCACGGCCTCTTGAGTGTCAGAACTCCTATTTAGCCAGCTCCTTTGAATTGTCGTTATTCCTTTCTCTCTCAGAACGTGACACTAGTTCTCCCAAGCGTAGGTTGGAAGGCATGAGTGACAGCACATGAGAAATGACCCCGTGGAAACGTCGACCCTCACCTTGTCCAAGTCTAGTCAGTGTTCCGTGAAATCCATGAAAGCAGAGGCTGTGGGTCACCACTGGACCATTTCTCACCATCGTATTTCCTCCAGCTAGCAAGTGCCTGGCACATAGTAGATGCTTAATAATTATTGATAGAATTAATAATTATTGGTTAAAGGAAAGAATGAAGGAGCGAATGTTATCTTGATCTGGTTTTGGGTCACTTGCTTGCCTTACCGGAAGGGAAGTGCTCAGTCACTCAGTCATGTCTGACTCTTTTTGCCACCCTGTGGACTGTAGCCCTCCAGGCTCCTCTGTCTGTGGGATTTCCCAGGCAAGAATACTGGAGTGGGTTGCCATTTCCTTCTCCAGGGGATTTTCCTGAGCCAGGAATTGAATTTGTGTCTCCTGCATTGTCAGGCAGGTTTTCTACCTGCTGAGCCATTGGGGAAGCCATGGGAATGGGACTTATTGTCACTGAGTGGGAGAGCTTAGCTGTCTTTCCTCTAAGAACAGCTCAGCCCTCAGTATTTTGCTCTCACAGGAGGCCCATCAGACCACATGCAAGCAGAATGTTAGCTGGCAGATGCCAACCTACCAGATCCCCATGGACCAGATTAGCACTGTTCTCGAAGCTGGTAATGTACAGAGAGCCAACAACTAAAGTAGCTTTCTGAAGCTACACCTCTTTATATAACCCACTAGAGCTTGCTTCGTACCTCACTGACATGTGCTCCTATGTTTATCCACTGCTGCTGCTGCTGCTAAGTCGCTTCAGTCGTGTCCAACTCTGTGCGACCCCATAGACGGCAGCCCACCAGGCTCCTCTGCCCAGGGGATTTTCCAGGCAAGAGGACTGGAGTGGGGTGCCATTGCCTTCTCCATGTTTATCCACTAGAAGTTTGGAAATTCCTCCACAGAGTGGGTGGGTCACACATACAGTAAATGCTCAGGGGTGATGATTTGCTGTTTGACTATTAAGCAAAACTTGCTTTAAAGGCCCAAATAATATAGCAATATTATTAATGATAATATTAATTAATGGTAATTAATTAATTACCACTTAATGGTAAAATATTTCCTTTTCCTGAGTAACGCTTTCATACAAGTATTTTCCTCCTTGGGTTGTTATGTAACAATGTACTCAGAAAAAGGGTTAGCTGTATTGATTTAATTGGCTCATGGACGCGTACATGAGCTTATCCGGTGGCTCAGACAGTGAAGAATCTGCCTGCCAAAGCAGAAGAAGCAAGAGATGTGGGTTTGATACCTGGGTCAGGAAGATCCCTGGAGAAGGGAATGGCAACCCATTCCTGAATTCTTGCCTGGAGAATTCAATGCGCAGAGGGGCCTGGCAGGCTACAGTCTATTAAGTGGCAGAGTCAGACAGGACAGAGCGAATGACATTTTCACTTTCACTTATGCATACTTACCACAAGGTGGCAGCATAGCAGCCCTTACTTGCTCATTAGGGTGATGTATCTCTCTCTCTCTCTTTTTTTTTTGATGTATCTCTTTTAAACTGAGATAGTGAGAGTCCTCACACCTTAAGTTTCCAAAATCTAAAAGTATATGCATATGACCTAGCTTTTAGTTAGGCAGATTTTATAATTAAACACATACTCACATAAGTCCAAGTACTTGCACAAATATTCTCACATACACCCTCTCCCATATTCTCACATTCCAAGTCTTTCCCATACTGAGAGGCTGGATAATCTGTATATTCCATCCAGCACTTAATCATGTGCAAATCATGTGTATTAATAATTATGCAACCTCTTGTGTAAGTAGGCAAAATCAATTAAAAATTTGTTAATGAAACGTCTAAAGCAGTATACCAAGACTAATCCATTTCAGAGGTATTATTATTGTTATTACAAACAAGATGTGTCATGATTCTCGGCTGGAACAGGAATGGTTGCTATAGAAGGAAGGTCTGTATGAGGCAGGAGGAAAGGTGCATCAGGAAGCTGTCATCATCTTTTGGTTATAAATATCTACTGAGCACAAATTGTCCATTATTTCATTATCTGAACAGTTGGTCCTTGCCATGTAAGAGCTTAGGATTCAATGTTATATGAATAACAGAGGAAAAAAAAAGCAGCAAGTAGGTGAAAAGGTAAGTACCATAACCATTATCTGAGAGCAAGGAGGAAAGCAAAGAAGAGAGAAGATAGTAGAAACAGCAGTATGAAATGGTCTGGTCAAAAGATCACGGGAATAATAAGAAGGAGACCCAGTCTTGGCTCTGCCCTTCCCCGTTCTTGGCCACCTCAGTTTCCCCACGTGTAGAAGGAAGAATTGGGACTTGGGTCTGGGAAGCTTTACAGGAATTTGTTTTGTCAACAGTCGATGTTAGTGATACACTTCAAAAAGAATTTGTGTTGAAATAAGTTAGAGGATGCAAATTATTATTTTGCATCTCATCCTCTCCCTGTGCCCTTCAGAGAGTCACATGTATGTTAGCATATTGAAAGTCTGGAGTGAGGAAACTGGCTTAGCTTTGTCTAACCTGTCATTTCAAAGTTATTATAATTTAACCATTGAACACTTTTTTTCCCTTCACTGCACTCAAGACACAGCAGTTAACATCACATCGAATATTAATGATCTTTGATAAATAGTTTGGGAAGCAGTGACTTAGGAAGTCTTTTAAAACCTGTCCAGCTCTAGAATCTGAATCAGGAGCTCCAGAAGGGTGGAACCAAGTCTGACTTACTTACTCTTTAGCTCTACTGATTGGTGTAAGTGACCAATAATATTTTCAAAATCAATGAAAGAATTGTGGCAAGATAGGTTTTTCCCTCTTTCTCCTAGAAAGCAAGGGCTATGTCCACCGCTCTTCTGAAGTTAGGTACATATCAAATTAGAGCAACTTCAGCTAGGGAAAGGAGACAAAGACTTCGTTTAGCATAAAAACACAGGGGGGAATTATTCTGTCTTTCTTGGTGATGTAAAAGTGTGATTGCCTTGAAGGTATTTGCCTGTAATAGGATTGGTTTTCCATTTCTTCCTCTGTTGTCGTGTGTGTGTATGTATTAGTCACTCAGTCATATCCAACTCTTTGTGACCCCATGGACTGTAGTCCACCAGACTCCTCTGTCTTGGAATTCTCCAGGCAAGAATACTGGAGTGGGTTGCCGTGCCCTTCTCCAGGGGATCTTCCTAACCCAGGGGTCAAACCTGGATTTCCTGCATTAGCAGGCAGATTCTTTACTGCGAGTGGTAGTCTTACCTGGAACTATCTAGAAAAAAGTAAAATCAGATGGAAGGAAATGACTGACAACCCCATTCTGAAGATCACAGTGAAGAAAGGATTCCCAGGGTGGGGGAAGAATTTTAAGAGACCTAGAGGCTCCCATAGTGGAAGATAAAAGAAGAGAGATTCTGGAGAAAGGAGAGCTCCCTAAAGGAAGATGACATGGTGATAGAGTGAATGCCCCTGGCAAATTAAAGAAGTTTGAGCAGCTGGTAGAATGAGCTGAATAAGACAGAGGAACCACTCCACATGCTAATGAAATTCTGTATAGGTTAAGGTGGGTGTCCTGAGTCAGGAGTAAAAAACACAAATGTGGATTCTACCGGATTCTGGGTATGTGCGTGTTTGAAGTTAAACATTTCTCAGGGACTAGACCATTATGGTATTAAAGGCATAATAAGGGAAGGGACAAAGTGCTACAAAGCAAACTCTACTGATAGGAAAAGTACTATAGCGTGAGATTTCAGGCTGGACCCAACCAAAGACATCTGCTTCTTCCCGTGAACTCAGACACACTGTGCAAAGTGCCTGTTAAAATGCATTTTGTGGCCAGAGGAGAAATAATCCATTGATCCAGTAGTGATCATATTCACTACTTTTGCTACTACTTTTGCTAGGAAGCAAAAGAGTCCTCGGTAAATTCTGTTGGGGAAAGAAAAGCTGTGAGGAGGAGGCAGTGCTGCAGGGTTGTATTGTCGAGGTCCTGGGAGTCAGGAGTCAAGGTTCAAAGGTTGGGGGGGACTCCAAATATAAGACGTGGGAAACATCAAAATTATGTTTCATCTACTTTTACAGTTTTGTTCAGAGCAGACATAAAAAAAGATGATGTCAGGTAGAAAACAAAAGGTCTTAGAAGGCAGCCCAGGCCTCCCCATTTCTGCTTTGTATCAAATGTCCTGACCTTGTTAAGTAACTTTCTTCTAATAATAAAGTATCAATGTTTGTAATGATTAAATATTTATACTCATGTTTATATATTTATGTTAATTTTGTCCATACAAATAACAATTACTATTTTAAAAAGCTTTTTTTGATGTGTACCATTTTAAAGTCTTTACTGAATTTATTATAGTATTGATTCTGTTTTATGTTTTGTTTTTTTGGCCATGAGGCATGTAGGATCTTAGTTCCCTGACCAGGGATGGAACCCGCATCTCTTGCACTGGAAGTGAAGTCTTAACCACTGGACCACCAGGGAAGTCACTATAATTACTTTTTAAAGTTAATTAAATCAAATTCAAGGTTTAAGGTTATTCTTGTAGTTCTTCATTACTTCCTCACTTTTATTCCACCATGCTTTTTTAATAAGGAGAAAAAGGAACAGGGTAGCAATCGGCACTCTAGAATTGCATATAACTTATGTTGCTGGTATTGCTTAGTTGCTAAGTCATGTCTGACTCTTTGTGACCCCATGGACTGCAGCATGCCAGGCTTCCCTGTCCTTCACTACCTCTGGGAGTTTGCTCAAACTTATGTCCAGTGAGTTGATGATACCATTCAACCATCTCATCCTCTGTCATCCCCTTCTCTTGCCCTCAATCTTTTCCAGCATCAGGGTCTTTTCCAGTGAGTCAGCTCTTCAAATCAGGTGGCCAAAGTATTGGAGCTTCAGCTTTGCATCAGTTTTTCTAATGAATATTCAGAGTTGATTTCCTTTAGGATTGACTGGTTTGATCTTCTTGCAGTCTAAGGGGCTCTCAAGAGTCTTCTCCAGCACCACAGTTCAAAAGCATCAATTCTTTGGCGTTCAGCCTACTTTATGATCCAACTCTCCTATCCGTACATGACCTACTATAGCATGTAATAGCTTGTAGCTTGTACCATTTCCATCAAAAGCTAGTGGACTCTGTCTAGTAATGATCTAGAGTTAGTAAATGTAGTGATAGATAAATCTATAGTTTACTTCCTTCTCAGTTATTTTGAGTTTTGTTACCACTTAGGTGCTCTATGGAGATAAGTCATGTACGTGAATGTCACTTAGCACCCAGTACCTGTAATACTGCAAGAAGGTTGACACTGTAAATCAAGTTCATCTTTCTAGATGTGAAGACAGAAGATCGAATGGGAAGAATCCCTGACTGCACAGCAGTTTCAAGAAAGTTTTTGCCAGGCTGGCAGGGTTGGGGGTGGGGTTGTAAAGCCCAAGGTACCTATTAGAGGGGTCCTGACTCTCACAGGAACAGGCCGGCACTAGTTCCCTACTTCTTGGCCATCGACTGGGAGCAGCCTGCTGGAAGCATGGTCTAGGTTCGACCGTGGCAGTGGATCCAAGTGTCAATCAGTAAGCTATTCTCTCTGCAGCAGGAGAGCTGAGCCAGACACTTTCCTGTGTTCACACCATATACACTTATGCATATAAAAATGTACAGGAATTCCCTGGTGGTCCAGTGGTTAGGACTCAGCACTTTCAATGGCATGGTCACTGGTTCGATCCCTGGTTGGGGGACTAGGATCCTGCAAGCCATAAACAGCAGGCCAAAAAAACCAACAAAAAAATCACAGATGTGTGTGTCAACTATGGTCCATTCTGGGGTCCCCTGTTGCCATATCCCTTGCCAAATTCTCACATCTGAGATGCTTTCAGTCACCATTTAGGGTTTTCCCACCAGACTTGGTCCTGGGCTGTGGATTCTCTGGGGAAGAAGCAAGGCCCTGGTGTGCTGGTTCTGTTGGGATTTCTAGGACAAGGGTCCGGTTTCCCTGTGTGTGGAAAGGGGAGAAGGGCTGAGAGAGCACGCTGGGGTCCTGGATTAGAGGGAGGGATTTGGTAGACTCAGAGTCATGTTGGGAGAGAGTTGTGGTTGGAAGGGGCAGATGGAGCATTTGCCAGAATCAGGCCACCAACAGTCACAGAGGGTGGGCTTGTCCTTCCAGAGGGAATATGGGCAAATGGAGAGGGGGATGTCAGTCCATCTATCTTGATCCCTGCCAGGCACCCTTACACAACCAGAGGGCTCCCCTTTGGTGACCACTCTGTCACCAAAGAACTCCTCAGCTGCCAGCTGATATCCAAAACTCCTTTAGCTGCCATAAAGCCTTTTATTCCACAATTAGAAAAGTTTTAAAGCAGTCCTCTAGTTTACTACACTATAGTCAGTTGCCTCAGAGCTAGGTGGGTCTGTCCCTCTTTAGACCTGAAGTTATTTGGGTGTAGAAACTGTGTCTTTTTCTTATTAGTTTCCAGCACCTACAAAATGGCACAAAACTTATACCCAATAAGTTTTCTGTTGAATTGAACGGCACCAAATAGACGCAGATACTTCTGGGAGAAGTACCATAGCAACCAAGATGGAATCACACCAGAGTGGATAAATACCTGGGCGTGTAACACGGTGAATTCAAGTCTCAACTGTAGGACCTTCCACCTCTAAGACTGTGGATGGATGCTTTACCCTCTCTGAATGGTCATTTCCTTCTTATAAAATGAAGCCAAAGCTCCTTTCCCTAATAAACTCAGTATTCCTATGAGTATTAAATGATAAAGGACTTTGAAATGTAAAATTAATGGATAAAGTTACATTACTTTTTGTTTGTTTGTTTTGGGGAGTACTTGTGCTCAGCTGCATTCAACTCTTGTGACCCTATGGACTGTAGCCCATCAGGCTCCTCTGTCCATGGAATTCTCCAGGCAAGAGTACTGGAATGGGTTGCCATTTCCTACTCCAGGGATCTTCTAGACCCAGGGATTGAACCCACATCTGCTGGGTCTCCTGAATTGGCAGGCAGGCTCTTTACCGGCCGAGCAACGGGGGAAGCCTGGGCAGGGGGAGTACTTAGGACTTAGTTCAACGGTAGCCGGTGCTTGGAGCCAGGAGAGCACATGGAGAGAGCGGTTTTAAGGATACTCAAGTCCTCCTGGGGACCGAGGTATTTTAGGCCTTGCAACACTGTAATTGCCAGTTGCAGGAAATTCTAGATTTTAAAAAAATGTAACTTTATTATACAAAGCATGAAGTAATCCATGGCTCACATCTTAATAGGCAGTTTCCCTGGTAGCTTTTATGCTTTTTATAAACAGGAATGAATGCTATTGACTCAATATACTTGCTTTAATAATAAATCCTATAAACAACATAGCCGCCCTTTATTGCTGGAGAATGGTGTTTGACTGAAGTAACCTACTGTTGTTTGGCTCTTTATAGTTTACGAAGTGTTTTAATGTACATTACCATTTCTATTCATCACAATTACTCTGAAAAAGGAACAGTTTTCATGACATTAGTACTTCGTAGATGTTAAAGGAATTTGATAAAAAAATCAGATGGTGGTTAAAAGTTTGAGATCAGATAGACCTGGTTAATCCAGGGTTTTGCAACATGCTAACTGTATGACCTTGGAAAATAAATAACTTATCTCAGGCCCAGTTTCTTTTTCTGCAAAATGGAGGCTTAACTATAATGCAGATATTTTTGAGGTAAGCACAATAGCTTCCCATTCAGATTTCAGAGGACAAAGGATCTTGATTTTGGGATGAGCGTCAAGGACTTTCCCAAGTAGCGGTGCTGACATTAGATTAGCTGACATTAGATGAGGCATGTGAAGTTCTTAGCACAGAGACTGTCACATACTAAGCACTTAATAAATATTCAATATTAGCTTTACAAATAGCTTACAAAGTGTTTCACATACTTCACCCACTCCTCCCAATAACCTCATAGAGCTTCTCTTTACAAATGAAGAAACTAACACTCAGGGAGCTTATCATTTGCCCCGGTCACATACCAGTCCAGTGTCACAGCCGGATCTTACACCCAGCTCGGTTAGTTCTCTAGCTGTGACCACTGCGTGTCCCAGTCACAGAAGCTCGTCATCAGCTGTAGTTATTTTTAAGAAAGTAGACCATGGGGGAAGGGTATCAAGCAGTATGATGAGCCTACTAAAGAATGAGAAGATCCTTTGCAAAGGATGAGTAAAGTTAAATGGAGAAGACTCTAGTTTCTATCATCTCTTTTCTTCAGCTTCCATGAGCAGATCTATAATCTGAGAGTATTACTAAGACTTTTATAAATTCCTTCAACCCAGGTACTTGATCATTTGTGGCACATATGAGAATTTAGAGAAAATGAATCCTTTTGATTAGTTGATATTTTGAGCAGCATTTAATTACATTTCTTTTCTGTCATAGAAGTTTCTTTATTACTAAAAATTTGAAAAACGACATAGAACCTCTAAGACAGGTAACAATATAAGTGATGTTCTTTTCTGGACCCAAGCTCTATTATCGTCTCAATGTCTTTGAACATTCCTTTCCTTTTTCGACTGTGTGCAATTCTACCCTGGTTTGAAATCCAGCTTTACACTTTTGGGAGGTGTTTTTGTATAGCAGTGACTGGGAGATTATCTTTGTTGGTTCGGGTGGAGTTTTAAGGGTCACATTAACATAATGATATGTGCAGATATCCAGGGCAAGTTAACTCAGGTGTGGGAGACTCACAGTGCATCCCGAACACAGGGAGAGGAGGCTGCCATGAAGAGAGGAGCTGTGGAAGGGGCTTCCCTGTGAGCGTGGCTCAGAGTCCCTGGGAAAGACAGGTCACGCTGTTCCCACGTGGGGTGACAACATGGTGAGGGGAAACACCATGAACCCCGACTACTAAGTAAGATTGGGAAGGTGAGGTGAACAGAAAGAATATGAGGACAAAGGAGCTGTAGAATTTGCTTTGACTCCCTAAAGAGAAAAAGATGTGCGATAAGCCTTTAAGTCAAGGAACTCCATAGCAGACAATCAGGTAAGACTTACTGTTAGAGAGGAAAAGAAGGTAGGAAAAGAAGGTCATTCTCTGTCCCACTCACCTCATCATTCATTCCTTCCTTCTCGTGCCCAGAAAGAATGTTTAAATACCTGCTGTAGACGCACCCTGTCCCCAGGTGGTTCTTTTTAGGAGGAAATGATGACATAGTCCCCATCCGTAGAGAAGGTATAACAAACCTGCTCAGAGATTGGAGAGCATGTAGACAGCAATAACCCTGGTGTTATTTTTGCTGAGGAGCCATAAAGTCAAAAGAAGGATGACAGTCAGGGGAGGGTAAACTTCAAATATGCTTACAGTTTGCCTAAGGTGTCTGTGTGTGGAACTTTCATAAGTTTAATGCTCAGGAAAACGCCTGGTCCATAGCCCTGGGGAGGAAGTCTCACGTTAGTGTCCCTCAGTGATGTCCTTCAGTTGATTGGGTTTTGCCCTTGCCTGGGCTCAGTGGTGATTTGTGACCTACTAAATCCTATGTGTAGACAGTTCTGGCAAACCTGAATTCACTAAAGGAAGAATCCTCATTCCTGAAGAGGCCTGCTAATGGTGACTTAATGGACACAGCACTAGCAGAAGGCCAGAAGTCTTTAGGATGCTTGGACTAGGGTACTAAGAGCTCAGAACTTTGAGGGCCATTTGGAGCTCCCCATATTTCACTTCAGCAAGAGGTAGTTACCTACGGTTTGCCTGTAAGGTCCTTTGACAGCATTAGCTTGTGGGTGTGGATAAGTCCATACGCTTGGAACCATGTATTGTTCAACTCAACAGACACCTGATGGATTGAATAGAGGCCGAACAGAAGGGCTTCCAGCTGTCTTCTCCTCTCCAAATGACTTTCTGTGCCTCAAACCGAATACTTGAGTTGACATCATGCCCAGGTTTAACTGTTAGCCATATATTTTCTAGATAAGTGACATTAGCTCCCCTTTTGGATTTCAAAGACAGAAAAGGATCTTGAATTCAGGATGAGGCCCTGAGGACCTTCTTAAGTAGTGCTGACAGGTCTCCGGATGAGTTAAGGGTATTCCTGATATTAGGGGCTGAGCAGTCTAGCCTCACAAGTGTGTGCACTCACTACCAAATCTTATGAGGCCTTTTGGTAATGATAATATTTTGTTATGTTTTTAAGATGTCTTCTTGGGTGGCCAGAATATTAGCCATCAGCCTGGGCCTGTATAATTACAAACTCCAAGGCTTTCATGTTAAAACAGAAATCAAAGTCAAAACAGGCTCTATTTCCTATAGTCCCATTCCCTTCCTCAGTCTCCTGCTTACCTATTTCCATTGCACTCAGTCACTAGTGCTACTTAAATCATAAAAACCAGTGAGATTTGAAGGCCACTGAGATCTGTGCCCACCTATATTCTGTATTTTGGCACGAGCGATTCCAGGAGCTTATGTTAGATTCGGATCTCCTTACAATTAGGCCACTGTCTCTGTGTCTGCAAGGCTCGTTACAGGATTTAGGGGAAAAAAAGGAATGAGTATGCTATGATTATTCAGCTCCCTTCACCACTCACATGCAAGACCCCACCTAGTGACCAAATGATTTGCAAGTGAGCTATGAAGAGACCTGCCCTGTTAGAGGTTTGAAAGTATGTATAAGGATATTTTGCAAGAGCAGCAGAACAGAAACAAGTTCAAAAGGACAGAGGAAACACGCTCCAAATCTGTGGCAAACAAGATTTCGCTGAAATTTACAGGATTCCTTGGATATGTCTTTGATTCATGCACTGATTTCCCAACACTTTGAAACTATTTCAAGTCCTGTTTAAAGAAACAAAAACTTTTTTTCTGGAATAAAAAGTAAATTATTCTACTTTTATAGACAAACTGAAAAATGACTATTGCTTAAGTTTGTTTTCTTAAGTCGAGTGCTTCTTTTTTCTTTTAGTTGGGGGTGGGGAGGATGATTAAAAGAAACTACATCTTT
The DNA here is from genome assembly GCF_019923935.1 of Bubalus bubalis. Lineage (NCBI taxonomy): Eukaryota > Metazoa > Chordata > Mammalia > Artiodactyla > Bovidae > Bubalus > Bubalus bubalis. Next base: position 28,321,697 of record NC_059178.1, on the reverse strand, counting down.
TTCTTTCTCTTTTTCTTTCTCTGCCACCTCCCACCCCCTTCTATTTTAACTGAAAATGGAAAACATACTTTGTGATTTAGCCAAAGGAAGTTAAGGACGAGTCTTTGGGGAGAGGAAGCAGTGCAACCGGTTATCATGTTAATCTTCCATTATAGAGGTCGGGCTGGGAGCCAGATTTGCTGCTTATAGCAAATGAACAGAATGGGAATGGTTAAAAAAAAATCCCCCCAATTCTCAGATCTGTGTCTGTAGGCCAGCTTAATATGTTTTCTAGCATCGTCCTTCTCCTTCACACATATTAAATACCTAAAGCAACGGGAGATGAATGTCAGATTATTAGATACGATAATCTTCCTCCTTTTCTCTCCTTCAGTAACTGTCTCTGTGTTAGGAGAAACACACTGACTGAAACTGCCCACCCTGGCCAGGCATCATAGTAACCATTTGCATGAGTTATTTTATGACAGGAGGTCCCAGCAAGGAACACAGACCTAACAAGCCACCACCAGCCGGAAGAGTTCAGGAAAGGTCAAAAGGAGATGCCACGTGTCCTACCACCTCCCAGAATCCTTCTTGCATCTCAGCTGAGCAATGTGTGTGCCACCAGGAAGGACCCTGAGTCAAATGATTGGCCAGAGAAAACCTGGAAACTAATCCCATCACCATAAAACCCGAGACTGTGAGCCACATGGCAAAGCAGTCCTCCTGGGTTCCCTTACCCTCCTGCTTTCTACCAGAGCAAGTGAAAGTCACTTGGTCATGTCTGCTCTTTGCGATCCCATGGACTATACAGTCCATGGAATTCTCCAGGCCAGAATACTGTGGGTAGCCTTTCCCTATTCCAGGGGATCTTCCAAACCTAGGGATCAAACCCAGGTCTCCTGCATTGCAGGCGATTCTTTACCAGCTGAGCCACAAAGGAAGCCCCTTCCCAGTCAAGTCTCTTGCTTTGTCAGCATGTGTCTCCTTGGACAATTCATTTCCGAGTGTTAGACAAGAGGTCATTTTGGGGCCCTGGAAGGGGCTCCCCTTCTTGTATCATCTGTGTAATCATGGCTGTGAGCCACCTCAAAATTGTACATCTTTGTTAATGTTTCTGCACAGTTCTCATCACTTGGTCTCTGCCTTGATTTTCCTATCTGTTAATGGGAACAATAAAAGGCTCTTAAGGGAGTATTAAGAATACAATATAATGAAGATATTAGTGTGACATGGAAGTTAGGATGTGGGTTAATTATGGGGAAAGGTGCTTCCCATTTTTCATTTGATTCTAGGCTTAGTTATTGGTTTTACTGTCTTTGAAATTCCTCTTTTCATCAGACTTTGGTGCATATATTCCTTTTATTGTTCAGTAGCTCAGTCATGTCCAACTCTTTGTGACCCCGTGGACTGCATCACACCAGGCTTCACTGTCCTTCATTATCTCCTGGAGTTTGTGCAAACTCATGTCCATTGAGTCTGTGATGCCATCCAACCATCTCATCCTCTGTTGCCCACTTCTCCTTCTGCCCTCAATCTTTTCCAGCATCAGTGTCTTTTCCAATGAGTTGGCTTTTTGCATCAGGTGGCCAAAGTATTGGGGCTTCAGCTTCACTGTCAGTCTTTCTAATGAATATTCAGAGTTGATGTCCTTTGCTGCTGCTGCTGCTAAGTCACTTCAGTCATGTCTGACTTTTAGCGACCCCATGGACTGCAGGCTACCAGGCTCCTCCATCCATGGGATTTTCCAGGCAACAGTACTGGAGTGGGTTGCCATTGCCTGACTTATTTGATCTCCTTGCAGTCCGAGGGACTCTTGAGTCTTCTTCAGCACCACAATTCAAACATATCAATCCTTTGGCACTCAGCCTTTGTTATGGTCTGACTCTCACCTTCATACATGGCTACTGGAAAAACCATAGCTTTGACTCTATGGATCTTTGTCATCAGAGTGACAAAGGTTTTTGTCTTTGATTTTTAATACACTGTCTAGGTTTGTCATAGCTTTCCTTCCAAGGAGAAAGCATCTTTTATGTATAAATCTCTCTGTGTATATATTTATATATCATATGGATATGATTAATGACTATTTTGGAATTTCCATTGTATTGATATTATTTAAAACCATGAGGCTGGATGAGATCACGTAGGGCCCAGGCCAATAGTTCTTAACCTTGACAGTACATGAGAATCACTGTGAGAGCTTGAAGCATGTGTGGATGACTGGGCCTCATCCTAGATCAACTGTGGTCTTAGATTATAAGGCTGGGGCTCAGCCCCAGCACTGGGAATTTTTAAAAGCTCTCCAAGGTATTCTAACATAAACCAGGGTTGAAAATCACTGACCTTGAGAGTGAGTGTAGATGGAGAAAGGAAGAGACCTGCTTCCTGCTGCCCTTCAGTGTTTAGAGATCAGGAAGTTGGGAGGAACCAGCAAAGGAGACTGAGTAGGAGCTGACAGGGAGGTAAGGAGAATGTTGTGTCCTGGAAGTTAAATGAAGAAACTGATTCCGGAAGGAGACAGTGATCAACTGTGGAATGTGCTGTTCAGAGATTAAGATAAAGAATGAGCAAGGATCACTGGACTAGGTAACAAGGAGGTCACTGGTGACCGACAGGGGCATTTTGATGTGGTGGGACTGAAGCCTGATTCTCTTGTTCTAGAGCACACGGGGGGAGTGGAGTTGGAAGCAGTGAATGGGATAGAGAGGAATGAGGTGGAAGCTGGAACTGGGACTGAAGGCTCAAGGGACAGAGTTTTGAGAGATATGCGATTTTCCCGGTGGTTAAAGACAGTGCACTTCCAACAGCAAGGGCTTGGGTTTGATCCTTTGTTGGATAAATAAGATCCCCCTTGCTGTGCAGCCAAAAAAAAAGACTCATTACAACATGTTTGAAGGTGATTATAGGAGGGAGAAAAACTGTTGATGCTAGAGAGAGACATGATGGCTGTAAGAGTGAAGTCCCTGAGAAGTCCCGAGAGGGTGGGGTACATGGCACAAGGGGTGGGGCTCCAGTCCTAGTTCACTCTGTGTGTGCGCAAAGAAGTCAGAGTACATGTATACACATGAGGATGCCCTGGCAGATTTTGGAAGTGGGAGTGTGTAGAAGGTAATTTTATTCTCAGTGTTGGAACTTTTGTATTTGGAGATTTGTAACATACTAGATTGGTAAATTCTTAGAGGAGGTCATGGCAACCCACTCCAGGATTCTTTACTGGAGCATCTCATGGACAGAGGAGCCTGGCGGGCTACAGTCCGTAGGGTCGCAAAGAGCTGGACACCACTGAAACAATTTAGCATAGCATAGATTAGTAAACTACATAGTCTGACAATTTGCAAACTTGTAGTCTTTAGAGGCACACAAATAGCATGGTAGAGAAACAGAATGTAACAAGACACTATGTTAATATAATCAAATATCTTATAGATATTTAAAATTATGTTTTAGAAGAATATTCATTAAGTGGGAAATATCTTTAACACAGTGTTAAATGAAAAAGGCGTATTTCCCCAGAGTATGAATAGTATGCTCCAAATTTAAAAGAATACTTATGTGTATTTATACAAGGAAAAAGATAGCAAAATTTTATCAGTTCTATCTGGATGGTGGGATTATGGGTAAATTTTATTTGTATTTTTCAATGTATTATTAACTTTATATGATGATTACATGTTTAGAAAAAGCAAATAATACAAAGTACAATGCACTCAAAATGAAAATTTAAAAAAATACAAGATACAAAAATAGGACTGTTTTTTTCCACTTCACAGTTGTTGTTCACAACGGAAGTATAAATGTTTAAAATTTGACTCTACAGATTGGATTAAGGTTTACAATGAAGTCACACCTCACAGGAAATATACTCATAGGTCCTGGTTTGGATTATTCACTGAAAATATTTCATGACTAAATTAGTACCCAGATCAGTTATCTTGCATCTCAGAAAGGAATTGTAATCAAATCTATCATAAATCAAGCTCTAGATTGTAATGGAGCATTGAATTCTTTAAAATTTTTGTTTGTTGATAAAAAATGTTCAGAGTAATTGTTACCTTTGCCAACCAAGGGTGTTTCTATTTCCTCGTCTTCCTACAGTTATGATACTTTTCTGAGATCCTCTCTTGTGTCCTCATTTTTGTTCAGACTGTGGCACTACTTCTAGAGTAGTTCAGTTCAGGTCAGTCGCTCAGTCGTGTCTGACTCTTTGCAACCCCATGAATCGCAGCACGCCAGGCCTCCCTGTCCATCACCAACTCCCGGGGTTCACTCAGACTCACGTCCATTGAGTCAGTGATGCCATCCAGCCATCTCATTCTCTGTCATCCCTTTCTCCTCCTGCTCCCAATCCCTCCCAGCATCAGAGTCTTTTCCAATGAGTCAACTCTTCATATGAGGTGGCCAAAGTACTGGAGTTTCAGCTTTAGCATCATTCCTTCCAAAGAACACCCAGGGCTGATCTCCTTTAGAATTGGACTGGTTGGATCTCCTTGCAGTCCAAGAGACTCTCAAGAGTCTTCTCCAACACCACAGTTTAAAAGCATCAATTCTTTGGCGCTCAGCTTTCTTCACAGTCCAACTCTCACATCCATACCTGACCACAGGAAAAACCATAGCCTTGACTAGATGGACCTTTGTTGGCAAAGTAATGTCTCTGCTTTTCAATATGTTATCTAGGTTGGTCATAACTTTCCTTCCAAGGAGTAAGTGTCTTTTAATTTCATGGCTGCAGTCACCATCTGCAGTGATTTTGGAGCCCCCCATAATAAAGTCTGACACTGTTTCCACTGTTCCCCCATCTATTTCCATGAAGTGATGGGAAATAGAGTAGTTAGGTGACCACAATTAAGAGGCAGAACTTCTCAATGCCATAATCTTTGGTGGTAAAATGGTGCCAGCACTCCAAACTGAGCTCCCAAGTTTACATCATTGTAATGTGTCAATCATGATGACCAGCTGGTTGCTGGATGTCACCAGCTTTTGGTGGCCTGATGCTTGTAAGCAATGAACAGTCCTTCTACCCAGGATATGGTCTAATTGATATTCTACAACAGAATCCAAATAAGTTACAAGAACATGCCATAGAGGTGAGAATAGTTGTCTATTATAGTTGACAATATAGTCAACAATATAATAGTTGGACAGAAAGGTCTTTGGAGAACTGACTGGAGAAAAAGTACTATAAAACATGACTGATTGGCACAGGATAGAGTCACAGAGAAGGAAAAATAATGGCAACCTCCAGTAAAATGAGTTGTGCTCCTCTTTGTCCCTTCTGTAGATTCGGAAAGGGTTAGAGACCTGCTATTGGAAATGGAAAAGTTTCAGGTCAACAGTCAGCAGTTATGGTATGGTGCTGTAGATCCTTTAAAGATGGCACCTGTAATAAATCATAGACTGACTGTTGCCATCATGGAGCCAGCGTTTCATGGATGACATCAAACAGGATAGCAGGGCAACTCCAAAGCCTGAATCAATAATTAGCATCCATCTCCAAGAGAGATAAGTTCCTCTTGTTTTTTTTCTCACAAAGATCACTTAGAAAAATCAGTATGGGGACTTCCCTGGTGGTCCAGTGGTTAAGACTTTGCTTTCCAATGTAGAGGGTGTAGGTTCAATCCCTGGCTGCGGAGTTAAGATCCCATATGCCTGATTTGCCAAAAAACCAAACCATAAAACAGAAGCAATATTGTAACAAAGACTTTAAAAATGGTCCATGTCAAAAAAAAAAAAAAAAGCTTTAAAAAAATCAGTGCAAATTTAATGTTGGCTACATGGATACCATAAAATACGTTGTAATACACATGTACATGTTCTATTATATATTATAGCCTTACATGAGAATATAGAATATATTCTTACAGAATTCTGTAAGTTTAGAAGATGGAGAACAAGTGGAGCCTCGCAGATGTACTATCAGAGGATAAATATTACTTGGCGAGTTCAAAGGCACTGAGCTCTGTGCTTAGTGCTGCCATCAAAGCTGATTGCGGTGCGTTGCTGCCAGCGGGCCCCTCCACGCCAGCAGGTGCCAGGCACGGAGAGCACCGCTCCCTCAGACATTGACCCCGTGTTAGGGAAAATGCTGACGCGTTATGTTTACTCCAGGAACGAACAGGGAGGCGCATGCCCTCCTCCCTGAGGAGCAGCCCACGTACCATAAAGGTTTTATAGCTGTTCAGATAGACTTCAGGTTCATTCCTTCCAGATTCATTCATGGGGAGGGAGAAGGCGAGGGAGGGGATGGTAACAGTAGGGCAATGTTTAACTCAACAGATTCCAACGTCTCAGCGGTGAAGACGATCAAACCCCCAGCTCCCCACCCTGTTGACTCTACAAAGAGCAAACGTCAAGGGTGGGCACCCTGCCAGATGTTCCAGCCAGCGGCTGAACTGAAACAGACCTGCCCTGGGAAGGGAGGCAGAGAAATAGGGCCAAGGAAACCTAAGAAGGAAAAAAAGGCAAACTAGCCGTATAGCTTTGCCACTGACCTATTTACGAGTTTGTTAAGGTGAGAATTAGACTATATCTGACATGTTATTGCTATTACTATTATTATAGTTTTATTAGCTAAAATTTATTATGTGCTAGACATCAGGTTAAGCATGTACATGCACTTTCTCATCTGTTCTGCTTACCCTGTGAGCTAGGTTCTATTATTGCCTCCATTTTATAGAAGAGGTTGAATAATTTGCTGTATAGTGGAAGAGTGAAAGTAGATCTGTTAAATGTGATTAAAACTTGAAGTGTGTGGTATCAAGATTCACGAAACAGTGGTGTTCACTAAGGTTACTTTAAGTTGTAGGTCCTTTGGATGGAAAGAAGTCACTCTTTTAGCTACTGAGCACTTTACAAAAGTTATTAATTCATGTTTCCCTCTAATAGAGTAGATACTAATTTTCGTGTTTTAAGGTAGCGTCACAAATTGAATTTAGGTTTGCCTGAACCCCAAACCTCCCTGTTTTTATCCCCTGGAGGAGGAAAATGGCAACCCACTCCAGTATTCTTGGTGAGAAAATCCCATGGACAGAGAAGCCTGGCAGGCTACAGTCCAAATTGTCTGAAAGAGTCAGACACGACTGAAGGATTAAGCACATAACACCTTACTGGGAGGCAAGGTGTTATGAAAGGAAAGCAAAGGAATAGCCATTTTCACTTAAAATGGTGGAGTGATGCACGCCACGAGGAGGCACATTTGTAGACAGCTCAAAACTCATTTTAAGCAGTTGATGGAACTCTTTCTCATGATTACTTATGAGAAATGCTGCTTGATTTGAAGTTCACTGTCTGAAGCTGCTGCTATTGTTAAAGCTGCTGCTGCTGCTGCTGCTGCGTCACTTCAGTCGTGTCCCGCTCTGTGCCACGCCATAGACGGCAGCCCACCAGGCTCCCCATCCCTGGGATTCTCCAGGCAAGGACACTGGAGTGAGTCTCCATTTCCTTCTCCAATGCGTGAAAGTGAAGTCACTCAGTCGTGTCCGACTCTTTGCGACCCCATGGACTGCAGCCTATTAGGCTCCTCCGTCCATGTCCATGGGATTCTCCAGGCAAGAGTACTGGAGGGGGTTGCCATTGCCTTCTCCGTTGAAACTGCTAATAAACTATAAAAAAATCTTTAGATACATAAAAGAGAAGGAATACCAAGCCTAGTTTACAAAACACTTTCTTAAACTTTGCAATGGTTCTGGCAGTCCAGTTTATGATTTCCCAGTCTCCTTTCTTTTTTTACAGTGAGGAAGCCAACACCAACCCATAAATATTTATTACATTGTGATTATAACAGCGGCTACCATTTGTGCATTCGAGTCTTTACAGGCCTTGTCTCGTCGGCCCTTCACAACCACACGGTGGGGCAGACAGCCTTTTATGAGCATCAGGGAAACTGGGCTTCACAGTGGGTCTGTGGCTTGCCCAAGGGCAGAAAGGTAATAACCGAAAGCCAGGATTTATCGAGCTTGGCCAGTATTCTTTTTCTTACCTTAGACCGGTTTTTCCCTCAGGGGTCAAAGCAAAAAAAGTTGGATAATCAACCTCTCAATACTTGAAAGTCAGCTGGAGAATGTGAAACACTTAGAGATAATGCTGATTTCTTTACCTGAGTTTACATCTATTGCAACAAAGGCAGAGAGCAAATGACTTATTCATGTTAGATCAAACAAGTTCTTATTAGAATATTAAAATTTTCTGTTTTAATTTTCAATTCTTTGATCTTAATATCTTTAGGTTTCCCTAAAGACATGTTTCTGTAATAAAAGATGAAGAAAATATGACAAATTAGAAAAAACAAAGTGAGGGGAGAGAAAACAAGGGGAAATAAAAGGACAGGAGGGCAAAGCCAAAGAAGCAAGTGCATTAAAATGAAGAGATGAGAGCAAGTAACCAGCATTTATACTTTGGTTTCCCAAGGGAAAACCTAGGCACAGAGAGATGAAAGAATTTATCCTATGAATGATTTACCAGTGAGAGTTCTCTTGGGCCTTTTCCTGAATTGCCATAAACTTAGCTTCAAAACAAGATTCCAAGTTTCCAGCATTTAAATGAGCACAGGATAAGGTTCAAAATTCCAATGAACATTCTGGTCCTTATCCTTCTAGAAAGGCATACATTTTAATGACCATGTACTTCGTTGCTTCTGAAGCCTGGTTCCCCCATGGTCTGTAGGTAGAAATACTTAGCCTGTTCCTTGGGCTCAGCGCCATTCCAGATGTTTAAAATAGTTTGTTGCTGTGGTTCAGTCGCTAAGTCATGTCCAATTCTTTGCGATCCCATGGGTCTGCATGACAGGTCCTCTCTTCTCCACTATCTCCTGGTGTTTGCTCAAATTCATATCCATTGAGTTGGTGATGCCATCCAACCATCTCATCCTCTGTCATCCCCTTCTCCTCCTGCCTTCAATCTTTCCCAGCATCAGGGTCTTTTCCAATGAGTTGGCTCTTCACATCAGGTGGCCAAAGTATTGGAGCTTCAGCATCGGTCCTTCCAATGAATATTCAGGGTTGATTTTCTTTAGGATTGACTTGTTCAATCTCCTTGCAGGCCCAGGGGCTCTGAAGAGTCTTCTCCAGCACCACAGTTTGAAAGCATCAGTTCTTCAGCACTCAGCCTTTTTTATGATCTGACTCTGACATCCATACATGACTACTGGAAAAAACATAGCTTTGACTATACGGACCTTTGTTGGCAAAGCGATGTCTCTGCTTTTTAATATGTTATCTAGGTTTGTCATAGATTTCCTTCCAAAGAGCCAGTGTCTTTTAATTTCATGGCTGTGGTCACTGTCTGCAATGATTTTGGAGCCCAAGAAAATAAAATCTGTCACTTCAGTTTGGATTTTGATTAAAGTAAAAGTGTCAATTGCTCAGTCATGTCTGACTCTTTGAGACTCCGTGGACTGTAGCTTGCTAGGCTCCTCTGTCCATGGAATTCTCCAGGTAAGAATACTGGAATGGGTAGCCATTCCCTTCTCCAGGGGATCTTCCCAATCTGGGGACTGAACCTGGGTCTCCATTACAGGCAGATTCTTTACCACCTGACTCAGCAGGGAAGAAAATAGAATCTGTCACTGCAGTTAGGATTTTGATGAAAGCAAATAAGAGGGCATTCTTATTTCCATTGGTCTACATTGCATTGTGGGTGGTTCTTATACTGTTTGCTGTCATTTCTATATACTAAAACCAAGCACCTTCCCTAAGTGACACTTGTTAAACCATGACTTCTCAAAAATAGCACCAAAACAAAGCTGAGTTTATTCCTGTTTCAGTAAGGGAGAACACGACCTTGAAAGAGTCTTAAGTGGTAGCTCAGAGTAGACTGCCCTCAGAGGGCAAAGTGGGGATATTTATGAAGTTTTGGAGTCTAGTTTAATGCAGGTCTTTTAGTCTCAGGGCTTGAGTAGGGTTTGGTAAGGATCATGATATAATAATCTAGAACCAGAAAATGTAATAAAGCAAGGATTTTATAGCTGGAGATTCAATGAGTCGTAGAGATAAACTACTGCTTGATGTTACCTATTGAAGAATTGAACCATCTGATATTAACTTAAGTGATTTCAGCTGAATTATTGCAAAAGACCCTGATGCTGGGAAAGATTGAGGGCATGAGGAGAAAGGGGCAACAGAGAATGAGATGGTTGGATGGCATCACCAAATCAATGTACATGAATTTGAGCAAACTCTGGGAAATGGTGAAGGACAGGGAAGCCTAGCATGCTACAGTCCATGGGATCTCCGAGTCGGATGCAACTTATTGACTGAGCAGCAACAGGGGATGTTCTTAAAATGAACAATACGGTTTATTTGCAACATTTATGTTCCTAGGCAAGAGTCTCTCAAAATATTAAAGCCATGTTAATGACTATTGTTGTTTAGTCGCTAAGTCGTGTCTGACTCTTTTGCGACCCCATGGACGATAGCCCACCAGGCTCCTCTCTCCATGGGATTTTCCAGGCAATACTGGAACCAGTAACCATTTCCTTCTCCAGGGGATCTTCCCAACCTAGAGATTGAACCCACCTGTGTCTCCTGCATTGGCAGGCGGATTCTTTACCACTGAGCTACCTGGGAAGCCCTAATGAATATTGGGGAACAGTAAAATTATGTTGATGTAGGTAGTAAGCTGTGTGGCTGTAAATTGTGTTGCTTCTCAGTGTCTCACTTTGTGGTCATTGTTCAGTCTAATCTACAAGGTAGACCATTAGTATCAAGGCATTGGACCAGTCTGGGAATTGTTGTTTTACTCATCATGCCTGTGGGTTTCCTTGTTCTTTTTGATGGATCATGTAACGGACATCACAAGACACATAGAATAATCATTTGATAATAGTTATATAGCAGCATTTAAGACATGACAATCACACCTCTAAACAGTGCAATATGGAGCACTTCTCAGCCAGGAGCCAAGGGCACCCAAGTTAAACAAAGAGAAGAGAGCCTAGCCCCAATCTGAAGGACCCAGGAAACTAGATAATTAGCCAGATTAACTACCTTCATGATTATTTGCTTTCTAATTTTTTTGAAATATTACAGATTCTAGAGAGGTCTATAGAGATCTAACGTTTTCCCCCTAAAATAGTACATGTTTACCTTCATGAGGGCAATGTTATATCTAAAGCATCTCTATTCTGATCTAGCACCTGCCAGATTTCATAAACCTTCCAGGCAAGGAATTCTGTGGATTGACATTGTTGAATTCTCTCCTGCATTTTCTGAACTACAACATGTAAAATTTTTGCAAGTTTCCATTTGAGGTGGCCTGGTACTTCTATGCAGTCACTCTCAGAGTGCCAGAGATTATCTTTGTGCAGTTCATTACTGGATTTCTCCCAGTATCCTCTTCTAACTCTGGACGCAATGACTGATGTTCTATAAAAAGCCTTTTTGAACACCCTCCTCCCCAAGATTTAGTCTCTCAGTTCAGCATTAAGGCTGGAATCTTAGTGGTGCGGTTGTCTGGTATAAAGAGTAGCAGGGATTTACCTTGGTCTCCATGTTATCTCTTTTTCTATGAGCCCCTACCTTTATATAGCCATCTCCTTCAGAAGCATTAGAGCATACAGAAGCTCTTTAATTTGTTAATCATTCTGAATTGGGGTTCTGGTTGAGGGTTAAGAGCTCTTATTTATAAAGTTTTCCAGAGTCATGCACTATCTGAAAGCGTAGCTACTGGCAGTGGAAACTTTCCTTTTGTTTCTAGCTAGCTTTCACAGAGAAGGCAATGGCACCCCACTCCAGTACTCTTGCCTGGAAAATCCCATGGACGGAGGGGCCTGGTGGGCTGCAGTCCATGGGGTCACTAAGAGTCGGACACGACTGAGCGACTTCACTTTCACTTTTCACTTTCATGCATTGGAGAAGGAAATGGCAACCCACTCCAGTGTTCTTGCCTGGAGAATCCCAGGGACGGGGGAGCCTTGTGGGCTGCCGTCTATGGGGTCGCATAGAGTCGGACACGACTGAGGCGACTTAGCAGCAGCAGCAGCAGCTTTCAAGCTCTAGTGAGTGCACCATGCTTTTCCATCTGAGGAGATTTTGCTTTTGGTAAGGAGTGATAGTTTCACCTAATATTTTGCTGTATCAGTGTTAGGATATGACCCATTAGCAAACAATCTTGAATCTGGGTTTTCTAAAGGAGTATCTAATAAATCCGTGTATGGCATAGATGGTTTATGAACAGATGTTAAACAGCCATGGATTTCCTGTTTTAGGTAGTGGAAGAAAAACAACAGAATTTTACAGTGCCGCAATGACACCTAGAAATATATTAGGGAGAAAATAGGATTTCATATGCAGTAGGCCTATTTGCTAAGAAGTGTTTATTTCAGTAAGTAGAAAGCATGTGCAGCATGAAAGACCATCACATTTAAAGCATACCCTAAAACCAAGTTGGTAGATGTCTCTACTGGTCTAGCTGCTGTGATTATTGAGAAGATAGGTAGGCTTATGCCCCTGGGTCAAGAAGGGGAGGTTAGTAAGCTATTGATCTCCCATAATTTCCATAGAGTAGAGTCAGAATGCCAAGAGCCTGCCCAGATAAGTAAGAAGGTTTATGACAATTATATTGGCCCAGAATGGGAGGCTGTTGGAGAACTCATTTTAAGTAGATCCAGTCCTGTTTAGTGGAGAAGGCAATGGCACCCCACTCCAGTACTCTTGCCTGGAAAATCCCATGGACAGAGGAGCCTGGTAGGCTGCAGTCCATGGGGTCGCTAAGAGTCGGACATGACTGAAGCAACTTAGCAGCAGCAGCAGCAGCAGTCTTGTTTAGATTCCAAGGGAGGAGGTTTGGTTACTGAGAATGTGGTCAAGTTCTGTAATGGAGGGGTAATTAGAAAAGTTAAGACTCCATTACACTTGAGTCAGTGAGATGGAAGAATCTTGCCAAGCATCTCTGGCCTAGTAAAATATTAAATGACCTGTAATTGGTTAGGAAGAAGGGATTAACTTCCTTGGGATAACTTATATCCTATATCAGGGCATGACTTTTGCTTCTTCTGTAAAGGACCAGGTAATAAATATCTTAGACTTTGTGGGGTGTATAGTCTCTGTTACAACTGTTTAAATTGTTGAACAGTTAAAGTAACCATGAAAGTGAAAGTGTTAGCTGCTCAGTTGTGCCTGACTCTTTGTGACCCCATGAACTGTAGCTTGCCAGGTTCCTCTGTGTGGGTTGCTATTTCCTTCTCCAGGGGATTTTCTGAATCCAAGGATCAAACCTGGGTCTCCTGCATTGCAGCAGAGTCTTCACCATCTGAAGCCCCTAAAGTAACCATAAACAATATATAAATGGGTATGACCATTTCCAAAAAAATTGTTATTTACCAAGGAAGGTAGCAGGATGGATTTGGTTCGTAGCTCTAGCTGGCCAATTCTTGTCCTACATAATGAAGTAACTGACAACAATTTTACCTTCTTGTGGGAAATATGCCTTTACTAAACTAGAACAGCAAATAGATGGAGACAGTCTTAGCGTTTACCTCTTTTCAGAACACAACAAAAAGTTTTACACATACTACAAAGGAGTAGGACAATGGGGAAAGTTAAGGTCCTTGTGGACCTGGTTGACGATTTATGGAAAATGGCAGACTTCTCCTCAGGACATGGCTCTGGGACAGTTCAGGTGAGATGAGGAAGCCCTGAGAATGTGATCATGGACTTCTCGTCAATCTGATAGGTATATGGGGGACTTTGAGCTAATTCTGAAAGAACATTGAGCAATAAAGAAATATCTCAAGTATCAAAGAGTATACCTGTTAAATTTGTATGGAATAAAGGTATAGACTTTTGGTGTTTCTCTGAAAGTGATGTCCAACCTGCCTTCCATTTTCTTTTATAAAAGATGGAGGCCTGTCACTATGTCTCTGCACAGAGCATTGAGAGACACAACTGTTGTTTGAAAAACTCTCCCCTTTTGGCCATGGAAGATGGTGCCAGAGAGGCAATACAGAAAATCCATGCCCTAGGATAGTTCAGTAGATGAAGGAATGGAAAGGGAATTTATCTTCTGGTTTTCTCCCATTTCCTATCTCTTATGGGTTTAAGCTCTCTACTTGGTGTTAACGTCTTCACATTTCTGGGTTTTGTTAACTGGCCTTTTCAACAGCTATTAGGGGAACTAGCGTCATACCCTAAAACATCCTCCAAGCTTGAAAGTAGAGGAGGAACCAGAGACTGGATGCAGGATTCAGACAGTAGAACCTCACACAGTATGGTGTGGCTGAGGGTCTGCGGTGGGGGCCACAGGTGACACTGAAAGAATATGAGGAAACACACAAAATTATCTAAGACAAGATATTAGCAGGCTTCTGATTATAATTTACTAGCCAGATCCGTGTCATGTGGACACACTAAATGCGTTGGAATATGAGTAGCTTCCCTGGAGCTGAGCACATGGCTGACTCTTCAAAAATCTGGATTTAAGTAAAAAGGATGTTGTTGTTTAGTCGCTAAGTTGTGTCCAACCCTTTGTGGCCCCATGGACTGTAGCTTGCCAGACTCCTCTGTCCATGTGATTTCCTGGGCAATAATCCTGGAGTTGGTTGCCATTTTCTTCTCCAGGGGATCTTCCCTACCCAGGGATTGAACTTGTGTTTCCTACATGGGGAGGCAGATTCTCCACTGCTGACCCACCAGGGAAACCCCGCAAAAGATAATAGGGGAATTGACATTGGGTAGGTGTGCCAGGCAGGGATTTTTCAATGGGCAATAGTAACCAATTTTCCTAAATGTAAGAAAAAGAAATTTGTTGGAAGAAAGTCAGTAGTCGGTGTCGGATAAATGTTTGTTGAATGGATGATTGTATTTGAGTGGGGCTGTATGTTTCCAGTTGTCCATTTCTTGCTAGTGCCAGCATATTGTGTGAATCTCCTATAAACCCAACTTAAACAGTCAGCTGTGCATAGAGAAACCCTCAGTGGGCATAACCTGGGTTGAGGAAGCCATGGCCCTTTAAAAGAGATATGTGTCTTCTGGTACTTTCTGTATGTCATTTGAAAGCCAATGCCATGTTACTATAGAATCAAAGGAAAAGACAGTCAATGGGGGAAACCGAGGACCTTGGAGTTAAGAGGTGTGTCTGAGCTCACGTAGCTACTGAGCAGCAGAATTAGTGGACTTTTTGTAAAGAAAATGTCAGTGTACTTCCTTTTGCTAAAGCAAGATAAAAATAAAAATGATTTTACAAATACAGTTAGTGAGCCCGACATGTGGGTGTACATTTTAAAATTCCCCAAAGGCATAATGTCCTTGTCTGCGTAGTTTCAGAGAGTGTTTTACATTTCTGTCATTCTGGGTGCCATGACACCATCAGGATGGCCGTGACAGCTAAGAAAACACAGAAGACACGTAACTCGGAAAAAGATTCAGTCACAACAAAGGCTGGCTCTCCTTATCAGTGTGAACCCAAGAACCCAGGGAGCACCCCAAAATATACATCGATGATGACTCTGTGAGTCACTGTATGACTCACAGCTCAATGACCGCTACAAAACAGAAACTTGAATAATTTACTGCCCAGGCCAAAAGGACTTGAAAGAACTTTCCCACCCACCATATGAGTGATATATCAAATTAGGGATAAGGCGCCATCCCTTTCTTCTTCTTGAAGTGGATTGATTCTCTCTCTTTGTGTGTCTCCCCCGAGACACAGAGCCAGATAAGCCTCTGGTTTCGCTAATAATCTCTCAGCGAACCCTTCTATTCCTGTACCTGCCTCCTTGGGCTCGCTCTGCACAGAAAGCTAACCCATAAGAGTGCCTCAGCACACAAAAATGTACTTCATCACTCCACAGAGCAAGATGGCTTCTTGGATCAGCGTTTTATGCCTCCCTGCCTTGACTGTGACACTAAACAGACCCATAATAAACCGTCCTCAACTGCACAAGTAAGAAATGATTCTCAGGGCCAAGGCGGCTTGCTCTCCAAAACTGTTCCCCTTACTTGTATGAATCAAGGACCCAGCGATCACACTTTGGGGGCACAGATAAGATTAGAGGAGAGGCTCATTGCTCTAAAGGAATGAAGCCTTTTAGTCTCCAGTACCTTCTCAACAAGGCTGCAACTGTACTCATGTGATCTTTGTGCTTGGGTCCCTGCAATTCCTGCTTTTCCCAGGAGAGTTCTGAGGTCAGTGGCCTGGGTTCACATGGGCAGGTCCTCACAGAAGCCGCAATGTACATGCTGAAGTGCCTTTCTCTGGCTGGTACCTGACCCCAACCAGGCCATCTTCCAGGGCTTGGCTGCGCCCATCCAAGTAGCGATGGTGACACAGACCTTCTGGTGTCAGGGGGCTGTCTGGCATCTGGATTTTCTCTCATGTAGAAGACAGCCCTTTAAAAAATAGTCTCCTACAGTCATAGAGTATCCCCTGGTTTGGGAGCAATGGGTGCTTTTCAAGCAAACACTCCAGGGCGAGAGTGTGCTTGTCTCACCCCATTGCTTCCTTCCACACTAATAGAAAGTTCTTTTTTTTTTTTTTTTTTTTTGGCCAGCTTTTTATATTGACAAATAAAATTGTGAGATATTTAAGGTGTACTTTGTGATGATTTGATATAGGCACGCATTGTGAAAGGATTCTGTCCATCCAGCTAATTAACACATTCGTCACCACACACATATTTTGGTGAGAACATTTAAGTTCTACTTTCTTAGTAAATTTCAATTATATGAGGCAATGTTACGAACAGTAGTCACCATGTTGTACATCAGATCCTCAGAACCTTTTCATCTTATAGCTGAAAATCTGTTTTTCCCTTCCTCACAACCCCTGGCAACAACTTTTCTATTAAAAAGTTGGGCTGAAAAAGAAGAACCATATTTAAGTGATACCATGAAGTGTTTAGTTTTCTCTGTCTGGTTTATTTCACTTAGCATTGTGTCCTCAAGTTCCATCCATGTTGTCACTTTTTTTTTTTTTAATGACTGAACGATGTTCCATTGTATATACACATCACATCTTCCTTATCCATTCAGCCATTGATAGACGTTTAAGTTGTTTCTTAAAAATCTCTTAATGGCACTAGGAAGGCATTTTCTATCCGAGTTCTTATGCTGCTCGGGGGTTATTAGAGCTAAAGTATGATTCTCTCTGATGAAGCGGCCTCCCTGGCTTGCTTGCATCCCCAAGACTGTTCAAGTGATCCTGCAGATGAGAAGCTGTTGTATCAGTATTTTCCTAAAGAGAAAAATACACTAAAAAATTGAAAGGAAAACTGTTACTTTGGTGAGGGGAGCCCTGGAGCAGGTGGCCAGGATTTCTTCCTTCACTGAGATTTCCTTCCCATCCTTCAGTTCAGTTCAGTTCAGTCGCTCAGTCGTGTCCGACTTTTTGTGACCCCATGAATCGCAGCACGCCAGGCCTCCCTGTCCATCAACCAACTCCCAGAGTTTACTTAGACTCACGTCCATTGAGTCAGTGATGCCATCCAGCCATCTCATCCTCTGTCGTCCCCTTCTCCTCCTGCCCCCAATCCCTCCCAGGATTAGAGTCTTTTCCAATGAGTCAACTCTTCGCATGAGGTAGCCAAAGTATCTCTCCTTAAATCAGCATCAATTCAATTCCTCCTTAAGCTAGGTGCAGAGGTGCGGAGATAAACACTGTGTAAAACAGGAACAAGAACTAAAGAAGTGAGGCAAGTCATCTGTTGAGAGTAGGTCGAACCAGTGAAACTAAAACAAAGTTCAAGTTCAAAAAGCAGGAGTGCCTAGAGTCAAGAGCTTGGGCAATTGTTAAGGCTGAAGCTGAGGTTTCTGAGGTTTATCTCTCTTGGTTTAGATCAGAACATACATTTTCCTGTTGAAATATTAAATAATATCTTCACATAGTTGGCTTGGTAGAATTCGCTTTCTAAATCACAACATTTCAATTTATAATTTAAATGCAATCCTCATCAAAATTCCAGGGCTTTTTGGGGGGGCAGAAATTGACAAGCTGATCTTAAAATGCATATGGAAATGCAATGGAACTTGAATAGCCAAAACAATCTTAAAAATGAATAGCAAAATGGGAAGACTCACTCTTCCTGACTTTAAAACTTTTTACAAAGCTACAGAATCAAGACAGTATAGTACTGGCATGAAGATAGAAATATAGAATCCAGGAATAAAGCTTTAAATATGTGATCAACTGATTTTTGACAAGAGTGCTGACTCTTCACTGCGAAAAGAGTAGTCTTTTTAACAAGTGGTGCTGCAACAACTGGATATTCACATGTGAAAGAAGAATGTTGGACTCCCATCTTACACTGCAAACAACAATTAACTTAATTAGACACCTGAAGGTATTAGGTAAACCACAACACTTTTAGAGGAAAACACATTAGGAAGTCTTTATAACTTTGGATTATGCAATGATTTCTTAGTTATGACACGAAAAGCACAAATGGGAAAAGAAAAGTACAGCTTAATTGGACCTTAATAGAATTTAAAAATATTTGTACTGCAGAGGAACACCATCAAAAAAAAGTGAAAAGAATGCACAGAACTGGAGAAAATATCTGCAAATCATATATATTCCGTATCCAGAATATATAAACAAGCTATCACAAGTTATCAATAAAGGACAACCTAATTAAACATGGGCAAATTATTTAATATACATTTCTCCAGTGATACACAAATGGCCAATAGGCACATGAAAAAATACTTAATATATAACTGGTCACCAGAGACATGGAAATAAAAGTGTGAGATACCACTTTATATTCACTAGGATGGTTATGATAAAAAAAAAAGAACAATAACAGTGTAGACAAGTAATAGAGGAATTGGAATCCTCATACACTGCTGTAAAATTCTCATAGAAATATGTAGATACAAAGTAGAGAGGGTTCCTATAAATGCCCTCTCCTCCCCCATCAATTCTGTCTTTCTCTTTTTTAGTACGTTGCATTAGTGAGGTACATTTGTTACATTATGAACCAATATTGACACATTATTATTAATTATAATGTTTGAATTCTATAAAATACAAGAGAAATTATCCCACAATTAACAATTTGTTGTTGTCATTGAGCTGAAGCATGCTATTATTATGAAAATGCGAGTTCTGGGCTGTAAGCTCCACAGGGTGCATTTAGACCCTATTTTGTGAAAAGACACAAGGGAACAAATTACACTAGATGAGTTTCTCTTTGGAGAGACTCGTTTATTCACAGAAAACAAAGAGTATTACTGTTATCTGAGAACCGGGGAAATAATACCAATCTTTTGGGTTCTCCTAATTTTGTCAGGCATGAATGGACAATAGCTTTGTGTCTTGACTCAGAGGAATGGCATGAATCATTAGGACAACAATGATGCATGTCATCACATCAGAACCTGCATTAATGGTGATCACCTAAATAGTTAACATCATTTCTTTGTAGCACTGACATAATGACCCTGGCTTATATTGATGGGACATTAAATTGCATGTTCTAATCCTTCCACTATTGGTTGGACCTATTCTTTTTTTTTAATGTGAAATCCCATTTTAAAAAATATTTATTTATTTGGCTGGGCCCTGTCTTAGTTGTGGCACATGAAGATCTTCACTGCAGGATGTGGGATCTAGTTCCCTGACCAAGGCTGGACCCTAGCCCCTCTGTATTGGGAGCACAGAGTCCTAGTCACTGGACCACCAGGGAAGGTTCTGGACCTATTCTTGATTTAAACACAGACATTGATCTTTAGAAGATCCCTTCTCCAGGGGATCTTCCTGACCCAGGGTTTGAACCCAGGTCTCCTGCACTGCAGGCAAATTCTTTACCTTCTGAGCCACCAGGAAAGCCCCAAATGTTGGGTTAGTTTCTGTGCTCTGCTGTGCTTACTCAGTCGTGTTCAACAATTTGCAACCCCATGGATTGCACCCTGTCAGGCTCCTCTGTCCATAGGGATTCTCCAGGCAATAATACTGGAATGTGTGGCCATGCCCTCCTTCAGGGGATCTTCCCAACCTGGGGATCAAACCCAGGTCGCCTGCATTGCAGGCAGATTCTTTACCATCTGAGCCACCAGGGAAGCCCAAGAATACTGGCATGGGTAGCCTATCCCTTCTCCAGGGGATCTTCCCTACCCAGGAATTGAACCGGGGTCTCCTGCATTGCAGGCAGATTCTTTATCAGCTGAGCTACCAGAGAAGCCCATTTAGAAGACAAATCTATGCTATTAGCTACATACTGATCAGAATTGTGAATCTTAGAACTAGTCGTTAGGAAGCACTTGAGCCCCCTAGGAAATAAAGTTTTCTACTTGAATAGAGTGACTTTGGACTTGATATTAATTTTTATTATTGATTTCCATCAATAGAAACAGGGACTTCTGAGGAAGAAAAGAACTGTCTTGCTTAGAATGTAGGGCAGGTAGGCAAGCAAGTCTGAGCATCTTAGTGTCTATTTGTTGGGTTCTACCCTTATTAACTCTTGAGAAAAACCACCCAAGAAAATTCAAGGCACAGAAAATATATAGCACTGTGCTTGGGATTAATGACCTACTTTCATCTTCTGTTCTGGCTTCCATGTGCCATTTTTAAGCTCCCATTCTCCAAGAAACCACAGAGGGAAAAGAGGCACACAGGTATAAATTCTAGAAGTCTCATTATGTTCTGAAGAATAAATTAATCCACTAGGTTGCCAAGAGCCTCCAGTGTTTTCCACTGGGTATAAAAGGGTTTACTCTGGTTTCTGACTGCCTTGGTCCTTTATAAGATCAGTTTTCTTAACAGTATCTCTTTCCTTAGCATGGGGCTATCCCTAAACAATACAGTTTTCCTTTGCCCAGGAAACTGCAGCTATTTTGATATTCTCCAGAACTCTCGTCTCCCTGTCTCCTTCACATGTTGCTTGGGAAAGGAAAAGCAATTTCCTTCCTTGGGGAACCCTAATCTTTATTTGTATTTCTATTTTGAATCAGAACTGAGTAAGTTTTGTTACGTTGTCACTCACTGTAACAAAGACAGAAGAAGGAACACTCTCTATGTACCTTTGGGGACAGGGAAGTGTGGCCAGGGGAAATTAATTGTTTTATGTAGACTGGAAGCACAGAAACCATCTCACTGTATCATTTGTTGTCAATACATTTCTTCATTCCTTTTGTTGATTAGATGTTTTCTTTATGTACTACAGCCCGGGATTTCTGCAGTTGGAGATTCTCTTTATGATAGTCTTGGTGTTCCTTTGGTCTTTTGGTAAAGGCATTTGACCTAATCATGATAAGCTGATGAGTTGGCTTCATCTGTAGAGTGGAACAGGGACTGTTGGCTGAGAAAAGTATGAATGCTGAAGCTGAGGGCAGAGTTGGCTCATGGAACATTTTATCTGTCCTCTGAGTTTCTTGTCCCAGTACATCAACAAATTTGTTTTTGTTTAAAGACTTTCCCACACAAGTGTCTGCCAAGTTCAGAAGACTGCTTTTTGAGATTGATCTTGGTTTTCTTGGAACAAGAGCTGAGATCATATAATAAGCTCAATTGGTCTTAGTGAGTAAAAGTTGGGAGATTTTATTTCCATATACATCAGCCAGATCTGGGCATAGAATAAAAAAGGTCTGGACACTAGGTGGGTATGGGTGGGAAATGCAAGGAGAGAACTAGTGAAAGGAGGCTTTCATGTCTGTCTGCTTTTCCCACTTGTTTTTAAAACTGTTTAGGTCACTCGGAAATAGGGTACTGAGCTTGTAATGTTCCATACTGAGACTGCTGTTGGTCATACTCGTATATGATTTAAATTAGGCTCTGCTGTGCGTGCTCAGTATTGTCCAACTCTTTACGACCCCATGGCCTGCAGCCCACCAGGCTCCATTGTCCATAGAATTTTCCAGGCAAGAATACTGGAGTGGATTGCCATTTCTGCTCCAGGGAATCTTCCCAACCCAGGGATCAAACTAGTTTATTAGAAAAGAGTCTTTACATTTCTGATCTCTGGATTGGTAGAGATACTGTCAATATACAAAGAAGTTCCAAAGTGTCCTCTTAGAGTTAGACTAGAAGACTCCTTTCCTTTCAGGCATAAAAACCACTCCACTGTGATAATCCCACTTGCTGGGAGCTCCTTAAAAAAAAAAAGGCTATAAAAAATGTAATTTAATGGACATAAATTAGACTGTTCTTAGTGAAAGCAGGAGGTAAGTATCACAGTAAGATCACATTGTGTGCTGGGTTGTTATTTGAAAAGGGACATGGAATCTGGCGGGCTGGGAAATGGCTCGGCCTTGATGAAGGAAGGCATTGATGGATCATTATGGGATGCCATGTGTTCCTTGAGATTGGTTTGCGGCTTTAGGCCACATGGAAGTTGAATGAGAGGAACGAGAGGAACTTGGAAGTTTATCGGAGACAGAAGTGTAGGGGATCACAGTGGCCATGGTGAATGTGAACCCTAGCATAGGCTTTCAGAGAGGAAATGGATGTCTGCCATGCCCACAATCAAAGAGCAGCATTGCCTGGAGAACTTACTAATGTCTGCAAATCCCAGCCAAATGTCTGATAGCACTTTGAGGTTGGAGGGTGTATATATAAACACACACACACTCCTTTCCTGACTACTCTTGACTACTCTATGACAAAGAATAAGTAAGATGGAAACTGAGAGTCTAGATGTCAGTCAGAAGCTTGCTTGTTAGTTGCTCATTTGTGTCCGATTCTTTGCAATACTTTGGACTGTATAGCCCACCAGGTTCCTCTGTCCATGGGGTTTTTCAGGCAAGAATACTGGAGTGGGTAGCCATTTCCTTCTTTGGGGAATCTTCCTGACCCAGAGATCAAACCTGCATTTCCTGCATTGCAGGCGGATTCTTTACCACTGAGCCTTAAAAGGGCGGCTTAATGCTAATACTTAATACTTGGAAAGACTGATCTAGCCAGCCCCAGGCCACTGCTGCTCCTCTGTAGGCTGTCCTCTAAATCATCTGGCATAGAGAAGCATTCCTGGCTCCCAGAGGAAGAGAATGGAAAAAAAAAAAAAAAAAAGACGCTGATTTCTACATGTCTAATTCCTCTCCCAGACTCATCAATTTGTGTAACTCACTGTATATCCACCATGAAAAGTAAGGAGTATACCAACAAACCAGAAGTACTTGGAAAAAAAATCCTTCCTCAAAGCAATGAGAGAAGTGGGGAGGATGTATTTCTTCCTTTTAACAAGTTCTCTTGGCATCAGATCAGATCAGATCAGTCGCTCAGTCGTGTCCGACTCTTTGCGACCCCATGAATCGCAACACGCCAGGCCTCCCTGTCCATCACCAACTCCCGGTGTTCACCCAGACTCACGTCCATTGAGTCAGTGATGCCATCCAGCCATCTCATCCTCTGTCATCCCCTTTCCTCCTGCCCCCAGTCCCTCCCAGCATCAGAGTCTTTTCCAATGAGTCAACTCTTCCCATGAGGTGGCCAAAGTACTGGAGTTTCAGCTTTAGCATCATTCCTTCCAAAGAAATCCCAGGGCTGATTTTCAGAATGGACTGGTTGGATCTCCTAGCAGTCCAAGGGACTCTCAAGAGTCTTCTCCAACACCACAGTTCAAAAGCATCAATTCTTCGGTGCTCAGCCTTCTTCACAGTCCAACTCTCACATCCATACATGACCACAGGAAAAACCATAGCCTTGACTAGATGAACCTTTGTTGGCAAAGTAATGTCTCTGCTTTTGAATATGCTATCTAGGTTGGTCATAACTTTCCTTCCAAGGAGTAAGCGTCTTTTAATTTCATGGCTGCAGTCACCATCTGTAGTGATTTTGGAGCCCAGAAAAATAAAGTCTGACACTGTTTCCACTGTTTCCCCATCTATTTCCCATGAAGTGATGGGACCGGATGCCATGATCTTCATTTTCTGAATGTTGAGCTTTAAGCCAACTTTTTCACTCTCCACTTTCACTTTCATCAAGAGGCTTTTGAGTTCCTCTTCAATTTCTGCCATAAGGGTGGTGTCATCTGCATATCTGAGGTTATTGATATTTCTCCCGGCAATCTTGATTCCAGCTTGTGTTTCTTCCAGCCCAGCGTTTCTCATGATGTACTCTGCATATAAGTTAAATAAACAGGGTGACAATATACAGCCTTGACAAACTCCTTTTCACACGGGCATTTGGGGACTTCTCTGCTGGTCTAATGGTTAGAGCTTCGCCTTCCAAAGCAGAGGATGTGGGCTTGATCCCTGGTCGAAGAGCTAAGATCCTACATGCCTCATGGCCAAAAAACCAAAACATAAAAAGAGAAGCAATATTGTGGTATACCAGCGTTTTCATGATTGACAACATCAGCAGTAAGAAAATTATGTCTGCTTTGGGGACTATAGCATGAGAACAGAGAAAATAAATGTTTAAAAAGTAATCATTTCCTCAGCATTGTTAGTGCTTTCCAGTGTTTTCAGAATGCCAGAAGGTGTTCTGATTACATTAATCCATGAAAGCAATGCAAGAAAAAAAAGTTATGAGAATAAGATAAGTTCATATATTATCAAAGAATAGGAGCTGGTCAGTCAGGAGATATTTTTGAACAATCACAGCTCATAAAAAGTTTGTGACCTAATGGAGAAGACAGAAGCCAACCCATGCAAAAGAAATAGACATTTGCAAGTACAAAATTTTATTGTTAAGTCAATGAGGGTTAAGTCAGTGTTTTTGCTAGTAGGCAGGGTTAACCAGGCAGAGTTTCCAAAGAAAGTGAATCTTGATCTGTGATGACAAAGAGATGGGGAATGTGGAAACAGTGGCCTTGAGTTTCCAGGCATATGGTGAAAATCCATAGAAGCATGCTAGAGAGTTGCTGATGTCATCCAAGGTTGAAAGTGAAGTATTACGATGCTGCTGCCGCTGCTGCTGTTGATGGAAAGAAGATAAACATTGTGACAGACACCCACAATATTTTTGGCAAGAAATAAAATTCCATTTAGTATGAGGCATTTCAAAAAAATGACCTTTAGCATGCACGTATGGCATATTTTTGGCTCATTGCTGAACTATGGGGTTTGGGATCTATACAAATATGGAAGGCATCAGGTGAAATGCAATACATTGTTTCTTGGTCAATGGAATTGACAAAGTGAACACTGCAACAGTTCCCAACCTAATGTGTTGAAACAACAGAAATAACACCCAAAATACCAGCAAGGGCTTTCCCCACAAAAAAGAAAATGAGAAAAGCACTAAGACATATGCTAAAGGCTACCTGTATTGTTACTTCTAATTCTCTTTTCAGTCTGAAATCAAATGCATAGTTTCTTCAATGTGATAAGAGAAATCCTTCTGTTTATTCACTAAAGTCAAAGAGACAGTGAGGGTCAATGAGATATCCCCAGGCAAGTTCTCATGTAGATCTTCTAATTTCTACTATTATCACAATAAAGACCTACTACACATACGTGATTTCTTACTTTTAACTTTTTTCCTTTCAATTTACCCAGCTCAAGGCTACTGATAAATAGACCTACAATACTTATTCTTTGCCAATCTGAATTGTTAAAATAATTTTCTATTCTCTATAATAGGTGAATTCATTAGCCTAATAGTCAAAATTATATATAAGGTGGGCCTATTTTTCTCTTTTTCTTTCCTTATTCTTTTTTTGTTTTGTTTTTTGGAAGCTTGAGGTCTTTTAATTGACAATTCTCCAAATACACAGATACCCTCTTAGCTCTTCTCCAGTGTAAGTAAAGTATGAGCACTTAACTCTCGTTTCTCAACAGGACAAGATGGGCCTATTTTTTTTTTTACTTTAATTCCCTTACTTCATCATACAAATTCTCCTGTATGATTACCCGTACTGATTTACTCATTGTTTCTCTAAATAGCTCATTGAACTTTTTCATCACTAGATCTTTGGTCACTCTAGTCTCTCTTATCCCACCCCTCCCTCTGTCTACCTCCTTCCCTAAGTACAGATTCAGCTAAAATATACCTTCTGCATGAAATTCTCTCTCAATACTGCAGTCAGGTTTTCTTTTTACTGTATGTACTACTTACGCATCTTAGATCAGCTATCAACTTATGCCTATAGCGAGAAAAGTGGAGCCTTGTGAATAGACATGGTCTGTGGACGGGACCATTCCCAGAGAAGGAGGAAGTCATCACTGGTTACAGGGTCACTTCTGGGAAAGATAGTCTCATGCATGCAGTCTTTTGACTCCTAATTGGCCACATAAAAATGAGCCTTAGGCCCGGAACTCTTCTTTACCAAGACGTAAGGAATCCTCACAGCCTGTGCTGGGCTTGTCACCTTGTGTCGGAATATCTTTCCCTGTTTTGGACCTTTATTCTGTTCAGTTCAGTTCAGTTGCTCAGTTGTGCCTGAGTCTTTGTGACCCCATGGACTGCAGCACACCAGGCTTCCCTGTCCATTACCACCTCCTGAATCTTACTCAAACTCATGTCCATTGAGTTGGTGATGCCATGTTTAAGCATATATCAGATGGCACCACTACTATATTTGTGTCTGTGGGGAGGGGGCAGAATCCTTCATTCCAGGCACAGGAGGAGTGCCTGTAGCTTGGTCACTCCATGGTGGTTGCCTGCAGGGGTCCTCTGGCTGTGGGGGACAAGTGCCCATTACCAAAGCTGGCCTACCTTGTTCTGCTCTTCTCTGTGTGAGTAACGAGGTGTTCCATAGTGACTCTGATACCAAGATGCAGTTGGCAGAAGTGTTTGGACTCCTACTCCTGGTGATAGGCAACAAGTGTCACTTGCTTGACAGTTACCAAAAAAAAAAAAAAAAAAAAAAAAAATGATGTCTAATGTGAATGATACAAAAAATAAAGCCAAAAAAACAAAATATATAAGTTGCCCCGGTATAAAGCCTACAACCTGCGGGAAATGTGTTTTTCTTGACCTGAGTTCCAGGACTTTGATTTTAACGATTACATTTCCTGGTAGATGAAGATTTGAGGATGAACCAGATCCAGGGTGAGAGGCAGACGGCAGCTGTACTACTTTGCTGAGTCATATCCTAAAGCAGGATATCTAATAAGCAAAGGAAAAGAATAGATACCCAGGCGTCAACAATCATTCTAGAAAATAGGTTTTGAAAACAAACGTGCCTACAGCAGGAAGTCTCTCTTTCCAATCATTCATACTATACAGCATCTCTGAAAACTAAGGCAGGTAGGGTAACAGTCTGCAATCATTCTCAGACACTTTGCCAAGTGATTTTGCAATAACGTTTAAGGAATTTTGAAAATTAGTCTTTAGTTTGAAGGCTCCTTTTGTGTGGTTAAAATACCATTTTGGGGGAAAACTAAGTTCCAATGGGAAAAGAATGTAGTTTGGGCTATGGGTCAAGTTGGGAGTATCGGGTAAAGTAAGAAGGAATGATGTCACAGTGAAGCAAACTTAATTCAGGAAAAAAATGCCTCAGTTCCCAGAATATTTGCTAGGGAAAGGTGGAAAGAAGAGAGGGATCTACCCACACAAATTTTGCTGGCTTACACTTGATATGCCTAAAGGATGAGTTATAACAATAACAGTTAGTATCAGATGTGCAGTTGGAATCAACTTTTGATGATAAAAATATAAGAATATAAAGATTTCGTCCATAGTTTGTATTAGTTTTTATGGTTTAACTCTTTTTACATTTAAATCTTTGATCCATCTGGAATTAATTTTATTGTAGTATATGAGGTTGGTATCCAATTTAACTAATTTCCAATTGTAATTCAGTTATCTCAATAATAACTATTAAATAAGCAATCATTTCCCCACTGATTCAAACTGACATTTATAATAACAAAATAACCCCTTATGTCTATTGTAGTCTACTATTAGCCTTTCTAGAATATTACTGTGATATTTTCTATCACACTTTATTTCTCTGTTTATACATGAATTAGAATTAAACTCATGCTTAGTCACTTCAGTCGTGTCTGACTCTTTGTGACCCCATGGACGGTAACCCACCAGGCTCCTCTATCCATGGGAATTTTCAGGCAGGGATACCAGAGTGAGTTGCTGTGCCCTCCTCCAGGGGATCTTCCTCCCAGGGATTGAACCTGTGTCTCCTGCATTGCAGGCAGAATCTTTTACCTCTGATCCACCAGGGAAGCCCTAGAATTATGCTATGGTAGGCAAAATAATGCTGTCTCCCAGATGGCCACATCCTGTACCCTGGTACCTATGAGTGCTGCTGCTGCTGCTAAGTTGCGTCAGTCGTGTCCGACTCTGTGTGACCCCATAGACGGCAGCCCACCAGGCTCTGCCGTCCCTGGGATTCACCAGGCAAGAACCCTGGACTGGGTTGCCATTTCCTCCTCCAATGCATGAAAGTGAAAAGTGAAAGTGAAGTCGCTCAGTTGTGTCCGACTCTTAGCGACCCCATGGACTGCAGCCTACCAGGCTCCTCTGTCCATAGGATTTTCCAAGAGTATTGGAGTGGGGTGCCATTGCCTTCTCTGGTACCTATGAGTATGTCACCATAAAAGGGATTTTGCCAACATGAAAATGGTAAGGACCTTGAGATTTTTATTAGATCATCTGAATGGGCAAAATCCAATCACAAATGTCCTTAAAATTAGAGAAACTCTTCCATCTGTGTTCAGAGT
The DNA here is from genome assembly GCF_019923935.1 of Bubalus bubalis. Lineage (NCBI taxonomy): Eukaryota > Metazoa > Chordata > Mammalia > Artiodactyla > Bovidae > Bubalus > Bubalus bubalis. Next base: position 28,293,225 of record NC_059178.1, on the reverse strand, counting down.
AAGAGATAAATGTGACTACAGAAAAATGATTAGAGAAATGCAACATTGTTGGCTTTGAAGATAGAAGCAGGTGACCAGGAGCCAAGGAAAGTGATGGCCTTTAGAAGGTGGAAAAGCTAAGGAAATGAATTCTCCCTAGAACCGCTAGAGAGGAACACAGATCTGCCCCCACCTTGATTTTAACCCAGGAAGGTCCACTTCAGACTTCTGACCTCCAGAAATAAAACAAATTTGTGTTGTTTGAGTTTGTGATAATTCTTTACAGAAGCAATAGGAAATGAATACATGTGCAATTTTAATGTTTTAGTATCAGGCAGAACTAGTTTAACCCCTGCCCCCATAACTTAAAAAAAAATTTTGTCTAGTCAACATCTGTCACCATAAATTAGTTACAATTTTTTTTTCTTGTAAGGACAACTTTTAAGAGTTGCTCTTTAGCCACTTGTAAACACAATATAGTATTATTAACTATAGTCACCATGCTGTACATTATATCCCTATGACTTACTTATTTTGAAACTGAAAGTTTGTACCTTTTGACCCCTTCATCCATTTTTGTCCCCCCACCCCCACCCCACTTCCTCCTCACTCTGGCAGCTACCAATAGCTTCCTCGTATCTGTGAGTTTGTTTTATTTTTGGTTAGAAGTAGAAGTATTGGAGAAGGAAATGGCAACCCACTCCAGTGTTCTTGCCTGGAGAATCCCAGGGACAGGGGAGCCTGGTGGGCTGCCGTCTATGGGGTCGCACAGAGTCGGACACGACTGAAGCGACTTAGCAGCAGCAGCAGCAGCAGAAGTGAGATGATACGTATTTGTTTTTCTCAGTCTGACTTACTTCACTTAACAAAATGCCCTTAAAGTCCATCTTTTGTCACAAATGGCAACATTGCCTTCATTTTTATGGCAATAACGTTCCACTGTGTTTGTATGTTTCACGGATCTATTTGTCTGTTTTTACACCAATGCCATACTGTTTTGATGATTATAGTTAGAAACCAGGGAGCGTGATGCTTCCACCTTTGCTCTTTCTTAAGATTGCTTGGAATATTTGGGGTCTTCAGTGGTTTTACACAAATTTTAGGATTGTGTGTTCTATTTCAATGAAAAATGCCATTGAAATTTTCATAGGAATTGTATTGAATCTTTACATAGCTTTGAGGAGTTTGGGCATTTTGTTAATATTAATCCTTCCAATCCATGAGCATGGAATATCTTTCCATTTGTTAGTGTCTTCAATATTTTTCATTAATGTCTGATTGCCAGTGTACAGGTCTTTCAGATCCTTGGTTAAATTTATTTACAGGTAGTTTATTCTTTTTGAGGGGATTGTAAATGAGATTTTTTTAAAAAATTTCTCTTTCTGATAGTTTGCTATTAGTATATAAAACCATGACCCATGTTTGCATATTAATTTTGTAAATTGCAACTTTACTTAATTTCTCTATTTTTCTAACAGCAACTAATAACTGCTCATAACTTACTTTTCCTCTGAATTAGTAATGGTGTGGAGAAGCAGATCAAGAACATCCATCATATGACTTACATAAATTATCCGTTTTTATTGTAATATAGGCATTATCATTTGGATACATTTGTTACAGCAATTTAGCCTACCCTAATTACAAACCTTACATTATTATGCTGTTGGGCAGTTTGTTTTCATCAACAACAGGTGTTTAATTATATCAAATTTTTTTTCAGCATATGTAAAATTATCAAATTATTTTTTGTTGTATTCATATGGTGGTTGTTATTGATATACTTTCTAATATGAAATCTTGAATTTCTAGAATACTGCTCAGTTGGCCATGGTATATTATTCTTTTAATATGCTATGGATTCTGTCTAAAATATTTTGGATATTTGCAAATCCAAAATTTTCTTGTATTGTTCTTTTCAGCTTTGGTGCCTGTCTAATAAATTGAATTGAATGGATTGCCTCCTATGGTAGTCAAATTATAAGATGACCACACTTCCTGATATTCTTGCTCCTGTGCAATCTCCATTTCTTGAATGTGGATTGAATTTATAGACTTATTTCTATTGAATCAGACATGGAAGTAGCCATGGAAAGTTATTTCCAAGATTAGGTTCTTAAAATAATGTATCTTCCATGTTGTACACTCTCTCAGGTTCTTATATTGGGAGAATTCAGCTGCTATGTCATGAGGCAATCCCATGGAGAAGCCATCATGAGTGAATTTGGAAATAGATCTTCTGGGGTCCACCAAAAGTCATGTGAATGAGCTTGGTAATAGACCCCCCTCCAGCTGAACCTCAAGGTGACTACAGCTCTTGCCAACATCTTGAGTATAGCCTGGTGAGATATCCTGACCCAGAACCATCCAGGTAAGCTACTCCTAGGTTTCTAACCATCAGAAACTGTGAGATAATAAAGTTTGTTGTTTGCAATTTCTAAGTTTTGAGGCAGTGTCTTAAGCAACAATGGATAACTCATGCACCTTCTTTTTATATATTCTGAGTAAGTTTAAGTAATACAAGAGTTACCTGTTTTTTAAAGCTCTGGTTCAAATTTCCTATGAAAACTTCTTACTGTGGTGCTTTCTTGTGATTTTAGTTTTAGAGTAGTAAGGTTTACCAATTTTTCTTGGTTTATTATTTGTAATAGTATGTTCTGACAGAGTCAGAATTAAGAGGTATCTTTTGAGTTATCTCTATTTAAAACAAATTCTTTAATGCAATTTAACTTCCTCCTTACCACTCCATGGTTCTTGGTCTTTATTATTATTTCCATAGGTTTCAGATAAAACATATTACGTTTATAAGGCTTCCCTTGTAGCTCAGTCGGTAAAGAATCTGCCTGCAGTGCAGAAGATCTGGGTTTGATCCCTGAGTCGGGAAGATCCCCTGGAGAAGAAAATAGCAACCCACTCTAGTATCCTTGCCTGGAAAATCTCATAAACAGAAGAGTCTTGTGGGCTGCAGTCCATGGGGTTGCAAAGACTCGGGCACAACTGGGCGACTAACACTTACTTACTTATTACGTTTATACATAATAAGTTGTATGTTTATTTAAAATAATATAAATCTACATTGTTTTGTTTTAAAAATATTTATTTACTTATCTGTCTGCATTGGGTCTTAGTTGCAGCATGCAGATCTTTAGTCTCAGCATGCAAACTCTTAGTTGTGGCAAGTGGGATATATTCCTTGACCTGGGATTGAACCAGGGCCCCTGCATTGGGAGCACAGAGTTTTACCACTGGACCACCAGGGAAGTCTCTACATTCAGTTTTTAATAACTATTTTCCAAGGGTTTTTACTATTTAATAATTATTTAATGGTGGCTTGAACACATACAAAAGTAGGCAGAACAATATAATGAACACATACCCATATCTTGCCCCAACAGCCATGAATCCACGGTGAATTCTAGACTTTTCACTCTCCCATCCACTCCCTATATTATTTTGAAACAAATCCAAGATATCATATTTCATTCATAAATATTTCAATATGTATCCTTAAATGTCAGAACTTTAACAATAACCATAGAGACATTATCAAAACTGAAAAATTAATATCTTAATTTTCTCTATCACTCAGTATTTACATTTTTGGTTATTTCATAAAAGTCATGTATTCTTTGCCATTTCTATGGTTTTTCAATTTGAGAATGTTATATAAATGAAATCATACAGTGTACTATTTGGGGGGATTGGCTTTTTTAACTTAGCATAATTTCCTTGTGATTGATCTAGGCTGTCATGTGTGACAATAGTTTGTTTCTTTTATTAGCTAAGTAGTATTCCATAGTATGGATATACCACAGTTTCTTGGACCATTCACCCATTGAAGATCATCTGGGTTGTTTTTAGTTTTTGGCTATTTAAATAAAGCTATGATGAACATTTGTGTACAGGTTTGTATGAACACAAGTTTTCACTTTTCTGGGATAAATGCCCAAGTATGTAGTCCTGCCCAAGTGCTGGGTCCTATGGTAACTGCATGTTTAATTATATTCGCTCTTTACCTTTTAATTGGTATAATTAGATCATTTATATCTAAGGTAATTATTGGTATGTTAAGACTGAAGTCTGCCATTTGTTACCTGTTTTCTGTTTGTTTCCTTGTTTCTTAATCCTCTCTTCTCTCTGTTTGCCTTTCTATGTATTACTTGCACATATTTTCAGAATACCATTTTAAATTATTTTTAATGTTTTTGAGTATATCTCTTAGTTTAATTTTCTTAGTGGTTGTTCTGCGTATTACCATATGCATATGTGACATCACATTCTAGTGTCAACATTTTACAACTTCAAAGGAAGTGTGGAAATCTTATTTTCATTTAGGTTTCTTTACTTTGCCCACGTTATCTTAAATGTCATATAGTGTTATGATTTTTCCTTCCAGTCATCAAAAATGACTTCTAAAGCTCATGAGGAGAAAGGTAGACTATTGTAGGTATACATAGTCTTGGTTTTTTTAAATTGAAGTATAGTTTATTTACAATATTATATTAGTTTCAGATGATTCAGTATTTTTTATAGATTGTACTCCATTAAAAATTATTATAAAATAATGGCTATAATTCCCTGTGCCGTACAACGTATCCTTTTTGCTTATCTATTTTATACTAGTAGTTGGTATCTCTTAATCCCATACCCCTATCTTGCCACTCCCCTCTTCCTTCTTTCCACTAATAATCACTAGTTCATTTTCTATATCTGTGAGTCTGTTTCTGTTTTGCTATATACATAGTTTTTTATGAATCCACGTGTAAATGATACACAGTATTTATATTTCTCTGTCAGACTTATTTCACTAGGCATAATACTCTCTAGGTCCATTCACATTGAAGGAAACAGTAGGATTTCATTTCTATGGTTAATATATTCATATCTTACAATAGTCAAGATGTGGAAAGAACTTAGTGTCTTCAACAGATGAAAGATAAGAAAATGTGATATATATCATATATATCAGTTCAGTTCAGTTCAGTCGCTCAGTCGTGTTCAACTCTTTGTAATCCCATGAATTGCAGCACGCCAGGCCTCCCTGTCCATCACCAACTGCCGGAGTTCACTCAAACTCACGTCCATCATGTCAGTGATGCCATCCAGCCATCTCATCCTCTGTCATCCCCTTCTCCTCCTGCCCCCGATCCCCCCCTAGCATCAGAGTCTTTTCCAATGAGTCAGCTCTTCATAGATAGATCGATCTATCTGTATATGTATACCTGTTTCCTCATTACTCAGGAGTAATGGAGTACACAAAAACTCATAGGTTCCACGCAGCAAAAAGAGAAATTTTTCCTATCTTTGTCCCCGGTTGGAAGAACAAAAGTGCCAATGCTAACCTTCTACCTACTTATTGCACATTTTTCCCCCGGAAGTTGTGGTCTCTGAATGCATGAAAGGAGATGGGCAACAGAAAAAGATGTAGAATATTTCTCTAGCTGCCTCAGAAATCTTCGTCTATGTAACAAAGAAATTGTTATAGAATTTTTCAAATTCATGTTCAGTTTGGGCCCTGAATCATAGGGCAGGAAGTGGAAGGAGTTTGGCATGTATTTTTACTCTTTTTTATTTTTAGTTGGACTTCTATTTCATTGGATGTCTGGGTATGCCTCCATTGTCATCAGGGGAATTACACAATTTTTCAGAGTCCTATGTTTTCAAATATTTTCCTATCAAACTACAGTTTTAAGAACTAATTAATTTCCCCCAATAATTGACTCATAAAAATCATGTCCCATGCTAACCAGAGGTTTCGATAGGTATGAAACAATCAGGATTATATAAGGACTTAGTAAAACTCAAAGTCAAAGAAAGCAGATTGTTTGCTAATTGTAACCTTGTAGGAGATGTAAAAATTGCCATTAGGACTTTAGAAACATGGACAGTCTATCATAACAGCCCTTTTTTAACTCAAGAAGGCCTAGCAGTCTGGGGACCTTATGGCCAGGGATTGCTGTACCTTCAGGGATCTGAGGTGGCAGAAACTGGGCAGAGGTTGGGTTGATCAGCATGGCGAGACAGCAAACTCCCAGTGTGCTGGCATGTACTTAAGAGACTAGGGTCACCACTTTAAGCTTTAAATTAGATTAAACACGGGATGTACTGGTCTGACAGATCAATGCAGATGATTAGCTAACTGTGAAGAGTAATGAGCTTACCAGATGGTGCTAGTAGTAAAGAACCCGCCTGCCAGTGCAGGAGATACTAGAGATGTGGGTTCAGTCCCTGGGTTGGGAAGATCCCCTGGAGGAGGAAATGGCAACCCACTCCAGTATTCTTGCTTGGGCTATCCCATGGACAGAGAAGCCTGATGGGCTATAGTGCATGAGATCACAAAGAGTCAGACACGACTAAGCAACTGAGCATGCACTAAGAGTAACATCATGACTTTTTTCAGTTCAACATTTATCTTTTAAAAATACATGTATATTCTTTAACATATATGTATATATGAATTTGTATACACATGCATGTACACACACTCAGAGTCTCTGAATTAGTTTCAGTGAAATCTGCATCAGTGCAGAGGTACTCTCGGAGTGCCTTCAATAAAAAAGTCACTGTGTATTATGCGATAACATTGAACAGACTCCAGACAGCCTCTTATCTTAGATATACAACGACGTAGCATAACTCAAGCCTAAAGGAGAAGTTAAAGCATTAGGTAACGGTAGCAACAGTAGCATGTTAGTGAAGTAATAACTCTCTTGGAGGATAACCCAGGATGGGTTTTATTGAATTCAGTTTATTTAGCTGGGATAAACCCAGATAGGCATCTCATTTACAAGAAGGTACTAGCAAGAGGGCAGGTTATTACAAGCACATTTAGAAGATAAGCAATAGGAAAATCGAATAAAATCAGAGATCAGGAAGGGAGCAGAAGTGGTTCCTGGTTCAGCCTCTTGCCTTGGACAGGTCTATATTTACTCCAGCTAAGAACAGTAGTAATTGCCTTCTCAGACATCCTTGGGGATGAATGGTGTGTGAGCTCTCTTAGGAACGTGTGAGTTATCCTTGTTGACAAGCTTACTTTGTGGCTAATTGAAGTTTCTTTTTCTCGCAACTTAAGTGCATTTTCTTTGTTTCTCTGTTCTCTAAAGAGTTAGAATAATTATTCAGTGTTTCTTCATAATAATTTTTTAAAATGTGACAATAGTTGCTATCCCTTAGCTTTTCCAGCTTCCCATACGAATTAACTGTAAACTTGGATTGATGCTGTTTTTCTACCCATTTAATTAGTGTTTTTACTGTTTTCAAGGGTTGTTGTCTTCCTTCCTTTTTCCTTTCCTTCCTTTCTTCCTTCCTCCCTTTTTGCAGACTAGGAAAAAAAATGTCAAAGCCTTCCTTTCTTTCCTTTTCAAATTTAAATATAACAGATATTTACTTGGTTGTTTTGATAAGTGAGCCTTTGTTCTAAACACTGCTGCCAACATGAGTAGCTGCATGGACTCTACTCCTTGGAGTAACTCCTGAATCTTAAGGTCTTAACACAGCTTTGTCCGAGACATCAGACAAAAAAATGTGACTAGCGGAAACACTTGGTTGACCATTCTAGTTGGTGGTTTTGGTTCCAGAAGTGTACTTTATGACACAGAAGAGCATGTTCCAGCTGAGCTGTCCTTGCAGTGACGTGTGGCATTGCATCCACAGAGGACTGAGTTTTATATATTGATAAATATTGATCAGTTAAAGGTGTGTCCCTCCACTCACCATTGCCTTCTGCTCTTGTGTGTGGTTTCCCACGTGAATGTATGTGTGGATGTGTGTGTGTGTGTGTGTGTGTGTGTGTGTGTGTGTGTATGTGTTAAGAGTGGTAGTGGTACATAGGAAAAATGCATCCATAAATGAAATATTGTGATGTATTAACTGAAAAATTTTTGTTTCTGGTATTTCATTTTTACCTAGACTTCTCTTCCGTCCCTCAAGGACTTGGGTTCTCTCTAAAGCTGCTTTCTCTTGAATAAACCTTTATTTGGAAGTTGGTTGTCTAAAAAGCAAAGTCTGTCTATATACCATCTAACTTCTTTGAATGCTTAATCTTTTCTCCTGTCCCATTCAAGCTCTTTCTTCTAAAGATTATGTTTCTGAATCAGAAAATATTCATTAAGTGTCTCTGAAAGCTACTGTGCATGACACTGAGGATGGCAGAAAATAAATACAAAAGGGATACTCTCTTCTAAGACCTCACAGTCAGGGGGATGAGAAATACATGCACAGATAACTCTGGGTGGAGTGGGTGAAGTATCTTAGTTAAGAAGAAAAGTGTTATTATTAGTTACATTAGGTGTAGACCTATCCAAGGAAGTTTAGGCGGTAGTCATATATGTTCATTTTTTAAAATCTTCTTTCTTTTCTTAAAACCTTATAAAATCAAATTAGTCACTGCTTCTACCAAATTATCCATTTACTCAAAAAACAAACAACTGTTATCATTTACATATCATAAAATTCACCCATCTAAAGTATACAACAGAGAAGGCAATGGCACCCCACTTCAGTACTCTTGCCCGGAAAATCCCATGGACGGAGGACCCTGGTGGGCTGCAGTCCATGGGGTCGCTCGGAGTCAAACACGACTGAGCGACTTCACTTTCACTTTTCACTTTCATGCATTGGAGAAGGAAATGGCAACCCACTCCAGTGTTCTTGCCTGGAGAATCCCAGGGACGGCAGAGCCTGGTGGGCTGCCGTCTATGGGGTCGCACAGAGTCGGATACGACTGAAGTGACTTAGCAGCAGCAGCAGCAGAATCACACAATATGTTTCTTTCTTTCTTTTTCATTGGCCTCTCTCACTTGGCATTTGTTGTTGTTGTTCAGCCACTAAGTCATGTCTGACTCTTTGTGATGCCATAGACTGCAGCATACCGGGCTTCCCTTCCTTCACTATCTCCTGGAGCTGTAGTGTGTATTTGTATTTTATTGCTGTTTAGATTGCTGAATAACATCCAACTCTGGCTATCCCAGATTTTATTCAGCTATTTGCCAGTCTATTCACGTAGTAATCTTTTTATTTTCTTTCTCCCTCCTCCCAATACAGAGTGCTATAGAAGATTACGGCATCAACCATTTTAGAATCCCATCTCTTATTTTAGAATCCCACCTTTTATTTTTCTAGGAGACTCTGACTGAAGTCTTTAAGAACTGTTAGCACTTCAGGTTGTCTCTGTGTAGGTGGGAAGCAGGTGTGGGGCATCCCAGAAAGTTCTCACCCACTTTTCATTTTGGATTTGAAGGTTAAAAAAAAAAAAGAGTCTGGTTCTATTAGTAAATTTACCTTTTAGATAGAGGAATACACTCTGATGTCTGGGGACGGGGCATCAATTCAAGTCACCAGAACACATCATCACCACACGAATGCCTTTGCTGAGCTGGTTACCTTTCAGTGACCGCTGTGCCCATTATCAGCCATATTCAAGTTTTGTGGTATGTGGTATGCACTCAAAATTTTAAGGTGTTAGAGACATTTCCTTCTTTCAGTGTGAGGCAGGGTGACCCAGCGTCTCTGAAAGGTAAATACGAAGCCTCTCTCTCGTTCGAAAGAGTTATTGAGCCGTGTTTACAGTGGGTCCCCTTTGTCTGCAGTGCACATACTTCACATTTTCTTGAAAGGAATGGGCTACCTGCCAATGACATTTCACAGTTCTCAAAGTGCACGGTTTCTTCAGGAATATAATTCCTCATCTGCTCTGCCCTTTCCCTTTGAGTTTTACGTTTCATCCTTGCTCTGTGCAATGCACCAATCAACACACATTCAGGCAACTCCTCATTTCTACTTCCTTTGATGACCTTGAAGCTCTTCATCTGGCCAGTCGATCCCGCCTGGAGGAATGTGGTGGGACGGGCCTCTGCCGTGGAGCTGGAAGCCCGGCTGGCTCTGTACTGTGTTATAATTCCTCCCTCCTCTTCGTGGCACCCCTTCCTTTCCCATCTTAAAGCAAAAAAACAAAACAAGACAAAGCAAAACCCCAAGGATATGAACAGCTTGAAGTAAACTAAAATGGTCATTGTTATTACCGGAGAACTTCACACCGAATGCAAGCGATAATCTGCTTATACACATTGCATTCTCTTACACAATCCCTTCTCTTTCATCACTCTTCTCCTCTGCTGGGCAAACGGAGGAGTTCAACCTTCTCATTCCCACCGTTTTGTACTCATGAAAAGAAGTCGACAGAGCTTCCTTTTGTTTTGCTCTTGTTTGTGGGCTTCCATCTGGGTCGCAGCATAGGGCTACCAGCTGGAGGGCACTTTTGCGGGTAACCACGTAGAGGGAGCTCTCGTGTTTTATATGCAGAACTTGGGCTTTCTCACCGCAGTGCATGAATCCCAGGAGAGTGATTCTGTAAAAAAGCAAATCAGTTTTCCTCTGAAGCATCCAAATGGTACTGGGGATCCTATCAAAGTTGAGGGAGAGGTTATGGCAAATTGACCAGCATCCCTTTACTGAGAATGTAATTAGATGAAAAACCAGTCACTAGAACCCTATAGTCAATATACTGAGTTAAGGCTCCTCAGAGGCAACCAGGAAATACAGAACAAGCAGTGTATCTTCTGTGGGCATCACTTTCCTTATTTTCAGGGAAAATTACACCTTCCATATTTTTCCTCCACCTTCTACTTCAGAAAGTATCCAAAATCCCCAAGTCAGAGCTTTATTAAAAATGAGCCTATGTTATTAAAAGTGATTTTGGAAAAAAAAATTTATAAATACAAATATGAATGAACAACTTTCCTGGATATTTTGAATTTGCAAAAGGACTCTGATGCTTTGCTATGGAAGCCCTTCTTATATAAATTTGAAGATGCAGAGGATCTCCAAATGGGATCCCTGACTCATGCTGGAAGTAAAGAATCAGAGCATTTTACAGTATTCTAATGGACATTTTAATATTTTTCATCTGTTCTTAATTTGAGATAGACATAATCTCTTCTAGGCTAGAAGATAGTTTTAGTATTATTTTTAGTTGTTAGTAAAATCTTCTCAATGCTTTGGCTCCCAACTAGAACTAAGAAATATGGAGCAAAAGCTAGACAGTCAGCTGAATAATGAAGTCAGCTCAATTCAGTTCAGCCTTTTTTATGTCTCAGCTGCAGGCGAGGCACTGAGTTGAGCATCACGGCGGACAGAAGGATGGGGAAGGAACAGATGTTTACCTTAGGGAGCTGGGAGGCTAGTTAGGAAGATGGCACAGCACTTCAACCCAACATGTGAAGAAGGTGCACATAAAAATGTTTGTGTGGGTTCAGTTTATGGTAACCTAGGAAACATAAATGCCATAAAGACAAAGGAGGAGTTGAAAAAAATATGCACTTAGAAATGAAAATTCCTCTAAGATCAGTGACCAGTCTTATTTTTATATTAGTCACAAAGCAGCAAGCTTTCATCTTCTCTTCTCCGCCACAGTGGGCACTTGGGTTACATTTTTAGGATGAGCAGAAGCTTATGAGAGCCAGACAGAAAGAGTGGGACTGATTTCACTTCTCTCCCAAGCATGACTGCAAGATGAGGTTAGACTGTTAAAAAATTTTTTTAGACACATTTTTGTGGTTTGGGTTTGAATTAATCTACACAATTGCTTTTAGAGTTAACTGTTTTGATGCAAATGCTGTGGATCTTAAGAAATAAAAGGACTATAAGCTAATTGATCCAATTCCTTGCTTTCAAATAGATAATGTGTTTTTTTATTCCTTAGTTGAGGAGCATTATCCAGAGGTTATATGTATTACCTAAAGTTGCAAGCACAGGAAGTCTAGGTTCCTGTCCTTAGACTCTCAAGAGAGCGCTTCCACCTTACCACCTCTCGTAGATGAGAAAAGAAAACCACAAAATTACTGTGAGTTGGTAGAAAACTCTCATTTTTGTTTGTATTTTTGTGCCTATCGATTTATACCTTTATTTATAAAAGAGTACTGTTTTAGAAACCTTTGTTGCTCTCTGTTATCACTGTTTATTTAAGATTTATATCACATCAATTTCCAAAAAATTTAAAAAATTTGTTGCAACTGTATGCACATGCTAAGTCTCTTTAGTTGTGTCCAAATCTTTGTGACCCCAAGGATAGTAGCCTGCCAGGCTCCTCTGTCCATGGGATTCTCCCACTGGAGTGGGTTGCCATTTCCTTCTCCAGAGGATCTTCCCAACCCAGGGATCTCTTATGTCTCCTGTGTTGGCGGCAGGTTCTTTATCACTACTGCCACCTGGGCACTACTGTTGTATACACATTACAGAATAAAACACCTTTTTGTTTTTCCCTAAATCACAGAAATAGTTAGCAGGCATCTCGGTGGTAAACACTAAGTATTCCAGAAGATGAAATTCAGTTTTCAGTTTGCTGGTAAATGAGATAAATTATAAACATGTGGGTCTGTGTTATTCCCCTTATCTTACCTGTTAGTTTTATGTGAGGTTCCCAAATTTCATAGAACACAAGAAAGGAGAAGTGCTTTTTAGTAGATCTTGGAGAGTATTCTTCAAGTTTTGACTTACATAAAGCATTAGAATAAAAAAAAGATAGAAGAATAATTAGTTTTCAGTACTTTTGTGGATGTGTTTTATTTTTTTTAAGATTTTTTTTTGATGTGGATAACTTTTTTTTTTCCCCAAAAAAGAGTCTTTATTGAATTTTTTTACTATGTTGTTTCTGCTTTCTGTTTTAAATTTTTGGCCCCAGGCATATGGGATATTAGCTCCCCGTGCATGCTCAGTCACTTCAGTCATGTCTGACTCTTCACCACCCTATGGAGTATAGCATTCCAGGCTCCTCTGTCCATGAGATTCTCCAGGCAAGAATACTGGAGTGGGTTGCCATGCCCTCCTCCAGGGGATCTTCCTGGCTCAGGGATCAAACCCTAGTCTCATGTCTCCTGCATTGGCAGGAGGGTTCTTTATCACTAGTGCCACCTGGGAAGCCCTTAGTTCCCTGACCAGGGATGAAACCCACACTCCCTGCATTGGAAGGCAAAGTGTTAACTTCTGGGCTGCTAGGGAAGTCTCGTGCATGTATTTTAGAAGGATGAAGGTAGATTTTTCTGAACCTGTAACACTAGCGGGAAAGTTTCTCTTTTGCAGGAGGGGTGGTCTCCAAAGTATGTCTCTAATAGTTTTTAGACTACCTTTTCAGCAGCTTTTCAGCCACAAAATTGTGAGCAATGGATCTAATCCTATGTGAATCAAGCAAAATATAGAATGTTTATAAGATGCTTTGAACACTATTGAATGCTGTAGAAATGTAAGGTATTATGATTACACCAATTCTTGGCTCCTTTCTCTATTTATTTAAGGGTTACACAGACCTTGTTTAATACCTCAGCATCCTTCCAGTTGAGTCAAGCACAGACATACTTTAGCCACTTGAGGTTAAATACTAAACCCAGTGCAGAGCAGGGTCTCCAGCCTCCCCCTGCCTCTCATCTTTCAGGTTCTGTTCTGGAAATGGGCCCAGCAGTGATGTGTGAGAATTTATTCCTTTGTGTTTATTTGTTTTGCTTTTTTATTTGGCAGCTGTGGTCACTGACTGGCTTCCTTTTTTTTTAGGATGAATCTTTTCTATTCCTTTATGATTGGGTGACAAAAATTAGACAAAAATGCCAAAATGAACAACCCAGAAAGCTCATCAAGTTTCCTGGATCGTTATGAAAAAAAAAAACCAAACAAAAAAAACCCCAACCTACCAATAACTTGGAGTTCTGAACATAATTGGTTGGTTCCCAGAAGTACAATAAAAGGAAACCAGAAGTATTTTGGTCCCTGGTTGTTTTTGAATCAATCTGTTGTTTTGTTTTGTTTTGTTTTCAAATTTTGAAGGTCACAGAATCAAATCATGTGGAGCCACAGGAGGGAGATTCCACCTTTCCATTGGTCTTCCCACCCACTTTTTCTCCCCATTTCTGTTAGAAGTGAGGTTGTGCTGGATTTAAGTAGAACATTGCTCAGAATTTCCAGTGGTTTCCAATCAAAGCAGGTCACAATGAAAGGTGTCCTGGAAGTTACTAGAAGAGAAGCAATAGTGACAAGTAAAGCAGATCTTGAAACCTTCAGTGTGTAGCCTTGGGAATTCTCCTGGTACACAGGCTTGGAAACTCTGCTAGTCTCAGGAGGGAACCCAAGGAAGAACAGCCCATACTCATATCTCCAAGTAAGCCAGGGTGCTTTAAATCTGAAATAATGACTGTGAGGCACAGAACCATGGGGGCATGGGATTAGATTTATGTAGAGAGTGGATAATTAAACTTGAGTTTTAGACTCACACAGGAAGGTGAAAGAAGAGGAAAGAATGACAGTTATTATTTTCTAGTGATCTAATCTAGAGAGCCTCAGTGTTTTCATTATAACATGACCACTACAGAATACAGGAAAAAGAAAAAACAATTGGTATATTTCATGGCAAATGCAGTTACATAAATAATGTAAATTTTCTACCCTGATTTTTTGTTCTTTTTATTTCTTTTTAAAAAATTCTTTTTATTTCATACTTCTATCAAAAGATTTAATTTTACTCTGCAGATTAGTCAGTAATATATCTTTTATTATTGCATAATGTAAACAATTTCATATTGCTTATATCTCTTTTTCTTAGGATTTAGTGAATAGCAAAGAAAAATTTTTCTAATGAATAAATTTGTTGCACAATTCCAGAAACCTCCCCTCAATGTGTTATACATCCAACTGGTACACCTAAGCACAAGTGAAAAACTGTAGTATCTGAAGTAAGAATTAAGATATATCAACTGCCAACTATGTGCAAGGCATTGTATTGGGTGCTATATATTAGATATTCCATTCAATCCTCAAAACAACCCTCAAAGCTGACTATTTCCCACATACATATAAGAAAGTGGGTTCAGGGAGATCTTACCCAAGTCTTATAGTTAGTAAGTGTCAAAGCTGCTGCTGGAGCTGAGCTCACTCTAATTTCAAAGTCCTAATTCTTTCCCTTTATCATCATGCCAGGATTGTACTGGAAGTCCTGAAAGCTAGAGCAAGGGACCTCTCACTAGCTTATACAACTTAGCTTTCTCAAGAGCATCTGCAGAAAGAAACCAATTCTAACAAATGTAGATAGATCTGGATTGTGGAGTTAGGTAATCTTTTGCCCTCTGTTGTTGTTTACTTGCTAAGTCACGTCCCACTCTCTGCAACCCCATGGACTGCAGCATGCCAGGCTTCCCTGTCCTTCACTATCTCCTGGAACTTGCTCGAGGAGCAAGCTCATGTCCATTAAGTCAGTGATGCCATCCAACCATCTCATCCTCTGTTGCCTCCTTCTCCTCCTGCCTTCAATCTTTCCCAGCATCAGGGTCTTTTCCAATGAGTCAGCTCTTTGCATCAGGTAGCCAAAGTATTGGAGCTTCAGCTTCAGTACCAGTCCTTCCAGTGAATATTCAGGGTTGATTTCCTTTACCCTCCAGACAACTGTGCCTTGGATTTTTCTGGGGGATAGGACATTCCCAATAATAGAAGTTGAAATAGGTCCTTAAAGAGGGTCTTGATGTTTGCAAGTTTGTCTGGGGAACAAAATGGGGAGGGCAGGGCAGGACAGTTGAGGTAAGATTGCAAAAGAGTATCTTTGAATGCATCTAAGAGAGGATTCAGCAAAAGGGAAGGGGTGTTAGGCACGGTGAATCTGATTCAGCAAAGGCAAATTAAGCTACAGTTGGAAAGAAGGTGCAGTTGTAACCATGACCATGACCAGCTTGGTTTTTCTAGAAACTGTCCTGACCCCACTGCTCTGGAGGGTTCTGTACATTCTGGAGTTGGAAGGGCTATCTATGTGAGATATCTATTTCGGATACTTGGATTCAATAATGAAGGATCCTCGTTCAGAATTGACACTTTAAGGAAAATAGCCATGTTCCAACAAGAAGGCCAACTAAGCTCTCCTATAACATAAAGTTTATAGATAGTCAAGGCACTTTGCCTCAATTCAGGAAGTCTCTGAAGAGTCATCCCAGCTTCAGACATCCTGAAGGATCAGATGATACTCAAGGAATACTATTTGAGCCAGCCTTCCAGTGCCTCTCAGCCCAGGCTGCCCTGACATGCTGACCTTTAGCAGAGGGAGCCTGGGGGTGGAGATACTGCTCTTCTCATTTTACAGCCAAGTACTGAGTAGCCCTGGGTTGGGAAGATCCTCTGCAAAAGGTAATGGCAACCCACTCCAGTATTCTTGTCTGGAGAATCCTGTGGACAGAACAGCCTGGTGGGCTACAGTCCTTGGGGTCACAGTCAGACACGACTAAGTGACTAACACTTTCAATTTCACTGAGTAGCCAAGTGGTCTGATGATTGAGATGCATACCCAAGAGTTGGTTCTAGATCAGGGGAGGCCTGGATCCTTGTGTCCAGCTGTAGGGGTGGCAGTCAAGACTCAGTCTACATTGATTTACAACAATGTCTGAAACATCCCCAGGGACTTCAACAAATAGGGCCGAATAGAGACAAGGATCTTGTAAAGGGGATGGATTCCTTCTTTGCAGATGGGGGCCATGAGCCCATAGAGTTGGCCATTAATGTTATGTCTGTATCAACCAGGGAGCCCTGGAGTTACTCTTGTAGATGGGCAATGAGAATCTAGTATAGCATGGCTGGTGTATAGCGAGTAAATGTTAGATCTTGTAGAATCACACTACTTTAGCCAGGTAGGTTTGGCAAAACTCCCTAATAGCTGTGCCTACCCAGATCCCTCCACACCTGGCTTGACTATGTCCCAGTTAAGGTTCATGGAGAGGTGCTCAAGTCAGCTGCCAGTTGTGTAGAGTGGTAGACAGTTGTCACTTAAATGTGCTGTGAAGTCAGGCTTGATGACTATCCATGGAACAGCTTGTCCTGACCCTGCTTTCTCTCTCAGGTTGACGAGATAGCCAGAGACAAAGACTTGGAGGTGAGTAGTGTAGCCATGGAGCCATGAAGCAGCCCTGGGGAGTGTGAAGCTAGTTGTGAAGCTATGAGAAGAGACACTAGTACATGTGCTGACGGGGCACGTGGTTCCTGAGGAAAGCGTGCCAGGGTGAATCAGCCCTGCCACGTGTCCCTGAGCCCAGCTTCCCAGGTCTCCTCAGTTCCTCCCCAGAGATGTCCTTGGCTTGTTGACCTTCATGCTCTGCCTGCCTAGACTAGTCCCAGCAGGTGGTGGGAAGACCCATGTCAGGTGACCAAGCCTTTATCCCCTCAGCTCTTCAACTCCAGCAAAATGGCAGGTGCATGAACCCTTTCAATGGCCTGGTGAAGCCTAGGGACTCCTTATCAGAATCATGTCGTTTTTTTAATAGTTTTATTTATTTGTTTACTGGCTATGCTGGGTCTTCATTGCTGCGTGGGCTTTTTTCTCTAGTTGTGGAGAGTGGGGGCTACTCTCTGGTTGCAGTGCGTGGACCTCTCATTGTGGTGGCTTCTCTTGTTGTGGAGCATGGGATCTAGGTCATATGGGCTTCAGCAGTTGTGACTCCCAGGCTCTAGAGCACAGGCTCAATAGTTGTGGCACATGGGCATAGTTGCTCCATAGCATGTGGCATCTTCTTCCCCATTCTCCTGCATTGGCAGGCAGATTCTTTACCACTGAGCCAGCAGGGAAGCCCCGGAATCATGTAGGGCTTTGTACTCAGGGTTACAAAGGAAGCCAATTACCTGGAAATATAGTCTGAAATATTTGTAGGGATTTCAAAAAATAATTAGGGCCAGGTGAAGGGAAGGATTTTGAATGAGGGCTAGATTTTTTTCTCTGCAGGTAGGAGCCTGCACAATCAAAATGCCTAAAAGTTAAATTTGTGATATTAAAATGTATATGCTTCATTAATAATATAATAAATAACAAGACTTAATAGCAGGCTTAATAATTACCATAATTCCAAAGAATGTTGAGCATAAAGGGCATCTGAGATGTTTGTTACCATGTGATTTGAAAAATTTGTGATTTCTATTGGTGACAAAGTCACAGACACTGTAATACTAACATAGTATGTGGCCTACATTCATAATTGGGAGAAACACTAAATTTCAATGAAAGGGAATGAAAACAAAAACGTAGTTTTCAATAGACCACCTAAATTCTGTCTATGGACCTCAGTTAAGACCTCATACCTTATGTGTTTGGAAAATGGAAAATGCCTTTAGGAAGTCATGTGCTTGGTTTTGGGAATACCAATACCGCCGAGCTACAGTGTCCCCAGTTTATGTAATAATGACCAGGCAATGCCCAACCCCATTGCTGGGCCAGTCTGTGGACATGTGAAATTAGTTATCTCCAAAGTTGTGGAGGGTCGAGCAGATGCAGACGGGGAAAGGCGCCAGGGCCAGGCACAAATTCTGTGCCATTTATGGAGGGCAAAGGAAAGCTGTAGTAGTTCTTTAAAATGGAGCTGTTCTACAAACTAGATAGCTGAACAAGACTAATTTCGGGCAATTGCTATGAAGACTAGCAATGAGGAAAGAAAGCAATGACCCCAGTTTGAGCACAGAGTAGAGGGCTGGGAAGTACATGGTGTTGGGACTAGAGTCCCAGTTCCACCCTTGACAGCTGGTGACCTTGAATAAGTAAAAAAAAAGTCCTCCACTTTTTGCTACTGATCCCCATTGTTAAAATGGGACTAATACATTTGGCCACCTGATATGAAGAACTGACTCATTGGGATAGACCCTGATGCTGGGAAAGACTGAAGGCGGGAGGAGAAGGGGACAATAGAGGATGAGATAGTTGGATGGCATCACTAACTCGCTGGACATGAGTTTGAGCAAGCTCTGGGAGTTGGTGATGGACAGGGAAGCCTGGCGTGCTGCAGTCCATGGGTTGCAAAGAGTCAGACATGACTGGGTGACTGAACTAAACGGAACTGAATACCTCACAAGGTTTCTGTGATGAACTCATACAAGAAAGAGCTTCTCTGGTAGCTCAGATGGTAAAGAATCTACCTGCAATGCAGGAGACCTGGGTCTCCTGGTCTCCCCTGGAGAAAGAAATGGCAGCCCACTCCAGTATTCTTGCCTGGAGAATTCCATGGACAGAGGAGCCTGACAGGCTCCATTCCATGGGGTCTCAAAGAGTCAGACAGGACTGAGTGACTAACTAACACTTCCACTTTTCACTTTCACACAGGCATATATGGGAAGGCCTGCTGGGGAAACCATAAAATCTGAACATATTTTTGTTATTATCCTGTTACAAACTGCCTCCTGTTAACTCTACTCCAAATCACTGGGCAGCAGTCTCAATGCGGTGCTCTCACTGCCATTTGCAAGCGGAGACAAGTCCCCTGTGGTTGTTGTCACTTTGCCCTCTCTGGGGACCTTGTGGTGGCTAGCAGCTCTGCTAAACTGACTGACTGTAGCACCCCAGGGCTGGTGAAGGTGACTTTGATTCTCCTGAGAGTCCTGTGCCCCTGTTTTTCTGAGGAAAACCCTCTGACCTATTCCTCTGGCTTCCCTTGCCTCCTCCGGCGCTGGCTTCTGTCCAAGGCCCTGGGGTGGAGGTGAGGGGCGGGCACCCTGGCCGCGTGGGTCAAGGAGAGAATGGATTGGTGGGCAGGAGAGGGGAGAGGCTCTAATCCTATGGCTGCCTCCCTCAGGTCTGTGGGGTGTGCTTTCCATGGACAGAACAGCAGCCAGAGCCCACAGAATAAAGTATATTGAAGTCATTCGGCTTTGAAGACTTCCTGTATACTTTTAAGCCGCCCATGACATCATTTCTCTGGGCGGCTCAGAACAATAGGCGGGGGAGAACTGAGATGAACCAAATCCACAAAGCTGCCCAGAACAGAGAGAGAGAGAGGTCGAAACAGAAACTGCCACGGTTGACGTGGACATTCCCGACCTAACTGGGAAAGAACTGGCCCCCGAGTGTTCAAAGATGGCCCCTCGGCCTAGCGCCCCCGCACGCCCACGCGGAGCCCTGACCCCTCTCTGCGGAACAACAACAGCAGACACACAGGGAAAGTCATGTGACTCCCAAACGGTTCATCCATCCAAGTTCAATAAATTAGCAGCCAAAAATTTTAATCAGATATTTAATCTTTCCTCCCTGTAAGGGAGATTGAGTGTTTACTGTGGCTCTCAGCCAGGTTAATCTCAGAGAAGAAAGATTGCGTGCCGCGAGTCCTTGGTGCTGGGAGGGCCAGGAGAAGTCACTTTTGCCTGTGGAGCCTCCCCCCGCCCCCCACCACCTAGTCACAAGGTTAGCTTGTCTACCTTGTCTCCTGTAACTCTCTGCCCTTGTGGCAGGCTGAGGAGTGACCAGACAAGACATTTACACATCTTACAAACACGTTCAGATGGGACAAGCCACATAAAGAACTGCAGAAATCAATACAGGAACCATTTTGTGTGACGCCTGTTCTTTACCCCCTCTCTTCTCCTTTGCTCCCTGACCTTTTCTGCTCTTCTTCTCTGCACCCTCCCACCTCCTGAAAGCCCGAATTGACCCCAAGGAGGAGACTGTCTTGGCAGAATCCTGCCAGGGAGCTCCTAACTTGGGTAGCAGGAGTTACCTAGTTTATGAGTAAGTAACTGATATTTGCATTGCTAACTATGGTTAAAATGTATTAATTCATTCAACCAATAGTGATTGAGTGGCGGGTGCTCCTCTAGGTTCCTGAGACAAATCAAAGAACAAAAGACACAAAAATCTCTTCATGTAGCTTAAACTCTAATAGTGGGAGACAGATACTTAACAATGAACATAACAAACAAATCATATAGTTAGAAGATGACAAATGCTATGAAGAAAAGAAATGCACCAGATAAAGTGGGCTGGGCATGTGTGTGTGTGTGTGTGTGAATATTACTTTGGAAAATGATTCATTGCAATATTCCCATGGTGGAACCCTGAGAATGCTATTAATACTTCAGTGGGATATTAATAAATGCCATGGAGATGGGGTAAGGAGTTGGCTCCGTAGTGTAGGTGTGTAAACTGAGTCAGGGAGAGAGGTGAGAAGCAGAGACATTTTGGAGGCTATTTTAGTAGCTACAAAAAAACTTATGAAATCTGAAATCAGCTCTGAGTAAAAATGGAATTGAAAAGTCATGCAGCAGAGACACTGAAGGGGAGGAGAGGAAACAGCCTGGCCCTGGCTGGACAGGACAGAGCAGCAGAAAAAAGAATCAAGCTGTTAAGTGTCTAGACTTTTCTATGTGTCCTGGTGACTATGCGAATGAATGGACTTTTCCTCCAGATGTCAAAGTCAAGAGAGGCATGTTTGGGGAATTTGTCAAGTTTTCAGATACAGACATATATTTATAGTCGTGATGGATAAAACTACCAGAGTGATAGAAAAAGTAGCAAGTGATGGATACTAAGAAGTGTCTGAGAAGTAGGAGAGAATATAGAATACTGCTGTATCTCAGGAGTATGGCAAACTGCTTTTAAACCAGAGCTTCTTAAACTTTGCTCCCGCTAGAATCATCTGGGGAGATGTAGACATTCCAGTCTCCAGGCTACACCCCATGCTAGTTACATCAGAATCCCTGGGGGTGGGACCCAAGAATCAGTAGTTTTAAAAGCTCTCCAGATGATGGCGATTTGTGGTCAATGCTGAGAACTAGTGTTTTAAAGCAGGAAGAATGGATAATAGCTGCAGAGAGATGAAGATGGATGAGGGTGAAAAAGAATGGTTAAATCTGGAGCTGAGGAGAGCATTAACAGTTCTTTCCGGAGTGGATTGCTACTTAACATATGACCCCCAGACCATAACAGCAGCATCACCTCAGCGCTTTCTAGAAATGCGCGACTTCAGAACTACTTACTTAGTCCAAATCTGCACTTTAACAAGATTCCCAGGTATATGAAAATACTGATGTTTGAGGGCCTACCCTAGTCCAACTAAATCAGACTTTTAAGGGTGGGGTCCAGGTTTCAGTATTTAAAAATTACTTCCCAGTGATTTTAACATTTATACTGTATTGAGAACCACTGATCTGGAGCAGGGCTTCTCAGACTGTAATGTACATGTGAGTCATATGGGTCTTATTAAATGCAGATTCTGGATTAGTAGGTCTGGGTGGAGACTGGATCTTGCATTGGTGACTCTTCCCAGGTGAGATGCTGCTGGTTCACCTCTGGAGCAGGAGTTCTTACGTGTCTCTGGACAAAGACATAAATATCACCTGAGAAGTTGCTGGAAATAACATTCTTATCCCTAATCCAAACTTAATCAGAAATTTAGAGTTGAGACTCAGAAATCTGTTTTAACAAACCATCTCAGTGTTAAAGAGTGAATGAGTAATCAGACAATGGCATAGGAAGGTCTGTTACCCACCCCTACTCCCCACCTCCCTGAAATTGGTGGTAACTGGAATAAGGAAGCTAGAACTCTTCTATCTGTAAGGTGAAATTTCTCCAGTGTAGGGCTTCCCTGGTGGCTCAGATGGTAAAGTGTCTGCCTGCAATGCGGGAGACGTGGGTTTGATCCCTGGGTTGGGAAGAGCCTCTGAAGAAGGAAATGGCAACCCACTCCAGTACTCTTGCCTGGAAAATTCCATGGACAAAGGAGCCTGGTAGGCTACAGTCCATGGGGTTGCAAAGATTCGGACACAACTGAGCGACTTCACTTTCTTTTTTTTTCTTTTCTCCAGTGTGGCTGGAAGGAAGCACATCAAAATTCCCCTAAAGAGTTGTCAAATACCCGTCATGCTCAGAACCTGCTGCTTATCGCCTCCCTGACCCCCACACTCCTGCAGCCTTCCCCTGAAGGTGTGTTCAAGGCCAGGGGAGTTGTGTGCAGGTGAAAAGCCAGCTGCAAGGGAGTCCCCAGAGGAGGAGGAGTATAAGATGCTGGAGAGAACAGACAGCAAATGGCTCAGAGCCCAGAGCGAGGGGATGAAAACAGATTCACAATCTAAGGAAGAGGGATTCATTTTGAAAAGGAAGATGGAACCCGCATCTTCTGAGAAGATTGGAAGCAAGTGGGTGAAAATAAGGACAGCTTTGGAAGCAGAGAGAAGAGTATGCTAAAAAGCAAAGTGAAAGTAACTGTCATTGTTGACCAATTCCTTGTCAGCCATTATGCTTATAGTTTTACACACAGGAAGCCTAACTATCACAAAAACCCTATAGGGTAGATGTCCAGTCTGTTGTTGCTGTGAAGACAGTCTGGCCAAAACGGGGTTAGTAACTTTCCTGCTGTCACACAGATAGCAAATGAGGGAGCTGAGACTGACTCCTGCTCTTTCTGGTACCAAGGCCCGTAGTCTTTCCACTCAATGATATTGGGGTAGAGATTGGGAAAGTTAAGGGAGTTTTTACTGGATGGTTTTTTATTGTTGGCGCAATAGGTGTTGAAATGAAAACCCATGACTTGAAAGGTCAGGGCACAGGCAAATCAGAGTAAGGAATTTGGGTTTCCCCTTTTATGAATTACAGTCAGACCTTTATCATTAACTGTGAAACTTCCTATCTTAGACTTTTTTTTCCTTTTCCTTGTTTGTAAAATAAAGGATTTGGATTTTCTGGACCCTAGAGTTCTAAGTATTTACAAAACCCCAAGATTTGAAGATGCTGTGAGTGTGGAGTGTAACAGAGCATCAGTATGAGATGAGTTTAAGAACCAAGGAGCAGCACTGGGAGCCCCCTGAAGGCAGAGAGCATGCTGAGTCCTCAGAGTTGGGTGACTTGCTGCTGTGAATCAGTGAAAGGGTCCACGTGAAGAAGTTAGCTGGAGAGGAGATGATTGCCGGAGAAAAGTCCAAAAGGACTTTGAGGACATGAGGCCAGCTCAAAGCTGAGGTGTTGGAATGGTGGGCAAGTCAGGAGTATAAAGGTGACAAGGTTTGCTAGTTAAAGCTATGCTGAAATGCCTGCTTGGAGAGTTTGGGTTCCGGGTGAGAACAAAAGAGATACAGAGGGACTGATGGAAGGAGAAAGAATAAAAGTATGAATGGGCTGGAAGTCAAAGGAGGTCAAACTGCAGAGGGAGAAATGATATCCAAAGAAATAGTGGATGCTCTTGAAAAACCACTTTCTGATTCTAACTTGGGAGATTTTACCAAATGGTCTGTACAAATTCTTCTAGCTCTACCTAATATTTTATGATGCCACTGAACCTTTGGTGAATATACGACTTCCTTACCACCTAAAGAAAGTTTCACAAGGAGATCTAAGCTTTAGTTTGGAAATGCCTCTCTTTTTTGAAGATTCTAAACAGGTCACTAAAGCATATCAGTTTGTGAGAAAACATCTTATGTTATTTCCTTTTATTTTTTAAAAAAGTGATAAATAATAAAGACTGAGTGATGACAAATTAGCAAGCCCCTTCTTCATTTTAGGCAACAGATCCACGACTTTTGAATGAAAATGTTACAACCTTTGCATCATTACCTTGTATGAAACATACAATCTTTCAATCCTTCTAAACATTCTTTCCCAGATCTTTGATTGCCACAGCCTAATTTTGTTTGTTCACATGACACTTAATTAAGATGATAAATATCATATCAGGTCTGTAGACATTCTTTTACCTTGACACTAAAACAACAGAGGTGACAAAGAACAGGTCGAGCCATAATGGATCTCTCCCTACCGTGGGATTACCCAAGACAGAGTAATAGAATCATCAGACACTGCACTCATTATTGTGAAACTTTGTTCATCATGGTTGCTTCTCAAAACTCCATTATGGAAAAACATTTACTCTGAGTCTCCTTGGTTTGCAAAAAGAAAGGTATCAAATGTACCATTTTTATTTTTAGTGCCTCTGTCAACAAAGACAAAACAAAAGTGAGGAATTAAATGACATCTGGAAAATTTGACCTGTGGTGTCAATGAAATGGAAACGTGCTGTCCGTTAGATCCTTCTGCCTTTTTGAACATTAGGGTTTGTTTGTTTGTTTCCTTCCTCCCTTTGCCTCTCTACCTCCCTCTGTCAGTTCTTTGATTAATTACCTTAAGTTTTCATTAATTTCTTCATCAAGTATTTGTTGAGATCTACTCTTCCAGCTGCTGTGCAAGGCACGGGAGTTTTAGCAGGTTTGGTGAGAGAAATGCTGAGCTTTCATTTGGATTTAGTCTAATGGAGAAGACAGATATTAAATACTTATAATGATGAGGGTTATTTTTAAGACAAATACAAGGTATGATGAGAGTGTCAGGCAGCTATAAAACAAACTCTAAGTTTTATGGGAGATCTCTCTGGAAAAGGGACATATAAATTAGTTACGAAGGGATAATGAATATGTGAAAGTGTCAGTCACTCAATCATGTATGACTCTTTGCGACCCCATGGACTGTAGCTTGCCAGGCTCCTCTGTCCATGGGTTTCTCCAGGCAAGAATACTGAAGTGGGTAGCCATTCCCTTCTCCAGGGAATCTTCCCAATCCAGGTATCAAATCCGGGTCTCCTATATTGCAGGCAAATTCTTTACCATTTGAACCACCAGGGAAGCTCCTAATGAATATGTGAATGCAAGGCAAATATCCTAAATTGAGAGAAGAATATTTGCAATGGTCCACATGTGAGAGAGAGAGATCACAGCACGTTTGAAGAACACTGAAAGTATTTTAATAATGCTGGAACATAAAGTGGAAATTGAGGAATAGTGAAAAATGGTGCTGGAGGAGTGGGAAGGATAAGACTATGTAGAGCCAGCAGCCCTCATTGCATCTGGGGGCTAATATGATCAGATTTGTGTTGAGAGAATCACTCTGGTGACAGTGTAAAGAATGAGAGGCAAATGTCAAAAGTGGAGGGAAAAGACTTATGTTTCAGCCATAAGGAATGAATAGAGTCTAGACTTATCCTTTCCCTGTAAACAATAAGAAAAATGGACAAAATATAGGAAACAACTATTTTCAGATGTTTCACAACAGGCAGCACAGGATTGCAATCACTGAGAAAAGGAAAACAGATGATGTAAGGCCTGTCATCATTAAAATATTCTGTCTGGAGGTAATTTCCAGTCTTAGGTATAGGAAGCATGAACTCAAATAGAGCTCAGCAATCTTTCAAAATTCCAGCAAGCTGAAGCATTTAGAATTTTGAGGGCAGAGTATGCAATAAGACAGAGTTATTCAGAAGAGTCTCAGAAATATGCATAGAAGTTCCCTTGAACTTTGGCTGAACATCAGAACACACATGTATAGGGTAAAATCCATGAGGTCAAGAAAGGGTAAATCTCAAGGAAAGCATTATTACTGGAGAACTGTGGTACAAGTAATTTCTACAGCTCAAACAGTGTTATGAATTATTCTAATTCCCTTCAACCAAGAGGAGAGAACTTATTAAATTCTTGAAGCATTTAATGGAGACCTCAGAATAGTGGTACCTTGGAAATGGGGCTAAATTCACTCCAGATAAAGTACTTTACTTACATCTACCATAAAAGAATTTAAAAATAAGCCTCAAAAAACTAAACCACTTTATAAATAACCCTCTACCAGAAAAAGTCAAACAATCCTAAAAACAATGCAAAATCCAGCACTCAGTACATATTCAAAATGTCCAGCAACCATTCAGCAATTGCTAGACTTATAAAGAAGTAAAAAATGTGACCCATAGCCAGGAAAAAGAAGTAAATAGAGACAGACATAGAAATAACAAATAAAATAGATTTAGCAAAGATATTAAAATAAGTATTATAAATACTTATAAAGTATAGAGTATAAAGGAAAATATAAGATATAATGTTATAAAATGTTATAAATTATGAAAAAGAGTATACCAATGCACATGCTTCTGTCTTTAGAACTTAGAAGAACAAAAGCAATTAAACCTGAAGTAAATAGAAGAAAGGAAATAGAAAGCAATAGAATTAAAAAATAGAAAAATAGTAGAGAAAAAAGAATGAAGCTAAAAGCTGGTAATTTGAAAAACCAATAAAATTAAAAAGCTAAGTAGACTGACTACAAAGAAAAAAGGACATCTCTACATATCTTATAGGTATTAAAAAATAATAAGTATATATTTTGAAAAATCTGTCAATAAACTGAAAACCTTGGATGAAAATAAAAAATTCTTTGAAAGACAGTTTATAAAAACTGACTCAAGAAGAAATAGAAAATTTGAAGATCCCTATATGTATTAATGAAACAGAATTAATAATAGAAAACTTTCAAACACACACACACACACAATCTCAACCCAAATATTTCTCCTAGTGTATTATATTCAAATTTAAAGAAGAAACACCAATTCTATACAAACTAATTTAGAAAAAAGAAGGAAACACTATGAAAATAATTTTTGAGAACAGATTTACTCTTCTACCAAAATCAGATTAAGATATTACAGAAATGGGAAAACTAAAGACCCCTACACCACATAGACATGATTATAAAAATACTTAAAATATATTAGCAATATAGAATCCAACAACGTATAAAATGATGCCATGCCCATTTGGCATAAAACTCTCAGCAAGCTAGGAATAGAAGGGAACTCTCTTAGCCTGAAACTGATAGAATATCTACGAAGAACCTACAACTGACATCATGATTAATTCGGAAAAACAAAATGATCTCTTGGTAGTTTTGGGCAAGGATGCCCACTCTTACTATTTATACTCAAGATTATGCTAGAGAGTCTAGTCACTGCAAAAAGGCAAAAAAAGAAACAGAATGCACATAAAGAAAGAAAGAAAGAATTCTTTTTTTATTTGCAAATAATATGATTATGTTTGAAAAAATAGAGTCTACAAAAAATTACAGAACCAATAAATGAATTTATCAAGTTTGTAGAATGCAAAGTCAATATTCAAAAATCAACTGTACTTTTACACACCAGCAATGAACAACTGTAAATAGAAATTAAAAGTATCATGTGAAAGAGTATCAAAAAGTATGAAATACTTAGGAATAAACTTTACAAAATAAGTACAGAATCTTTACAATGAAAAACATAAAACATTGCTGGGAGAAGATAGAAAGTGAAAGTGAAAGCTACTCAGTCCTGTCCAACTCTTTGCGACCCCACGGACTATATCCATGGAATTCTCCAGGACAGAATACTGGACCATGGATAGCTTTTCCCTTCTCCAGGGGATCTTCCCAACCCAGGGACTGAACTCAGGGCTCCCACATTGCAGGTGGAGAAAATAGAGAAAATCTAAATAAGTTAACAGATAAACCATGTTTGTGAGTAGGAAGGCTTGGTATTTTTAGGATATCTTCTCCACAACATGATCCGATTAATGCAGTCCCAATTAACAAAAACTATAGTTTTGCATATAAAAATTAGAAAACTTTTGGAGAAAAATAGATAAAAACCTTTATAATCTTTGGGTGGCCAAAGATTTAAAAAAGCGTGAATCATTAGAGAAAATTAAAACTTCTACTTTTTGGAAACATTGTCAAGAATATAAAAGTTTAAAGACTGTGAGAAAATATTCACTTGTGTATATTTAGCTGCCCAAGGAATTGTATCAAGACTATATAAAAAACTTAAAATTCAATAAGTAGACAACCCAAAGGTGACGAAAAGTGGATGGATTTGAAAGATGTCTGAAAATGGAAGAATCTTGTACTCTTCCTTTCATCTGAGTGAACACATCTAATATTTCAAAAATATTAAAATATTTTTATATTATTTTAGAGTAGAAAGAAGGTTTCTTGAATATTTGGTGAGGATGGAGAGACAATTTATTCACAAAATAAGAAGTGATCTTTATTGATGATTATAATGAGTTCTGAAGGACCCAGTGATGAAGGATTTTATTTTCTTGGGCTCCAAAATCACTGCAGATGGTGACTGCAGCCATAAAATTAAAAAATGCTTGCTCCTTGGAAGGAAAGGTATGACAAACCTAGACAGCACATTAAAACGCAAAGACATCTCTTTGCCAACAAAGGTCCATATAGTCAAAGTAGTCATGTACGGAAGTGAGAGTTGGACCATAAAGAAGGCTGAGCACCGAAGAATTGATGCTTTCAAACTGTGGTGCTGGAGAACACTTGAGAGTCCCTTAGGCTGCTAGGAGATCAAACTAGTCAGTCCTAAAGGAAATCAACCCTGAATATTCACTGGAAAGACGGATGCTGAAATTGAAGCTCCAATACTTTAGCCGCCTGATGCAAAGAGCCGACTAACTGGAAAAGACCCTGATGTTGGAAAAGATTAAGGGCAGGATGAGAAATGGGTGACAGAGGATAAGATGGCTGGATGACATCATCGACTCAATGGACATGAGTTTGAGAGAACTCTGGGAGATGGTGAAGGACAGGGAGGCCTGGCAGGCTGCAGTCTATGGTGTCACAAAGAGTCAGACAAGACTCTATTTGGGCCTTCTGTCTTTAATCCTCAAAGTTTTAGTTCATTTTATTTATTTTTTCTCTTGTAAATTTAACAAAAAGAAACTATCATTCATTCATTAGTTTTAATAGATTTATTTTTCTAATGTGGGGCCTATCTTCTGAGTTTACTGTATTCTGAGACATCTTCCATATTATTAGGAGAGTATTTCTGGAAGAGCTATAGAAATCTGTTTTCTATGATATATCTTGCTCCCAACATCAAAGGCATCAGAAGAAGCAACAAGAACTGACCCTCTCTCCCTAATTTCCATTGCTTCAAGGTAGGATTTTACATGGAATGACATAACGACTCATGTTTCTCTTCTCTCTTTGCTCCAAGTGGCACATGGATTTACATACTATGGTAATCTACTTATTTACACTATTCATGTGCTCTTATTTTATTTTATCTTGTAGTGTTACTTGATTATATGTATTTTACAGCATTATATGTTCTTTACGAGCAGAGATTTGTTTCATTCTACTTTATAAACCACCACCCCCAACATTAGTGCCAGGGACAGAGTAAACACTTTAAAAATCACCATTTTCATGTACAGATGCAGTTGAAAACACCAGCAATTTCCCATAAAATCTGTTTTTCCCAGAATTCTTTGCACTTCAGTCCTGCAGGATCTATTTCTAGGTATTTATGATTCAGAATCATAAAAAATATGGAGGAAAATTTTTGTCATCAAAGCGTTTCAAACATCAAATTAACTCTCCTCAACTTGGTTTTTCTCTAACATCTTAACGCTGTTGATCATTATCCCAGCCAATAAAAGTCTCTTCCTCTGCATCTTCTAAAAGTTGTTCTAACAGACAAAGTTTTCTGAGAAAAAGCTAGAACTGGGATCCAATTTGTCAGCCTCTGAGGTTTACATCACTCTTTGGTGTGGTGCCCAGAAAAATACATTTTGCTTCAAAGAACTGACACAGCTTCCAGAACAGCGAAGGGGCACATGCTGAGAGACTTTTGGTGGTTTCTGACAGCTGGACCAGACACATCCCTTCCTTGAAGAGACTATATTGTTTTATGGGCGTATGATCTCTGTGTATGAATATCTTCTAGATTAAAAATTCATGAAGATGTAAATTTCCACCCCCCTCCAAAAAGGGGAAAGAAATAGCAGGTAGATGGAGTTCCTCATGTCACCTCCACTACCTCAGGCTCTAGTCTTCATCTGTACTTTATTTCTTTTTTACATATTAAACCCCCACTTTCTTACAGGCTCCCAAAGAAGAACTCGAGAGAAACCACTTCCCCGCCTCCTACTGTTTCTTGATGTCATCTTCTCTCGTTCTCTCATCCTCCCCCATTTCTCCTGCCGAGATTCAAAAGCTGAACCTCTGTGATGTCATATCACTCTAACTTTCTCACCAAAGGTGTGGCCAGTTAAAAAACACAGCAAATCCTTCATTCTAGTTAAAAGCCAGTATTTGAAATTTGCCCTTCCATTCCAGATGTAGTGCATGAGTCCATATAAGTCTTCCTTGTTTATAGTTATGGAGCAACAAACAGAATGTTCATTATTCAAATCCACCAATATTTTGTTAGATACATGGATCTTTCTCCTCTTCAGTTTTTTTTTTTTTTTTTACCGTGTATGCTCATAAGTGAAAAAAAAAACAAACAAACAAAAACCAGATTTGAAGGCATGGTTTGCAGTTTCTTTTTCTTCTTAATAGGTAGCATTGTATAGTAAGAATTGGTCAACTGTACTGGCTTCCCCTGCTGGTCCTGCATGGACTGGTTGGAATGATCTGTGGCAACATATTTCTGAATCACCCTACCTTATGTAAAATGGGGACAATAATCAGGTTCTCATAAGACTGAACAAGAGCAAGGTGGGTGGGGATATGTCTTTTGCCTAACATAGTGCTCTAGACTTTCAATACATACAAGCTCCTTCCCACCCCACCTTCTCTTCTCCATTTACTTCCTCTGCATCAGTAGTGAAGCATCTCAAATCCGGGCAATCTTAGAATAGAGCAAACACAGTAAACACACACCCTGCAACTGAGCAATAAGTCAGCTGTGACCAGATCGGTTCTCGGTGCGCATCACACTCTGCCTCAGTTTGCTTTACACTCAAACTTGTCTTATAAAGACTCCCAATGGGAGGCAAACTTCAGGTCGAGCCCCAGAGTTTGCCATCATTTAGACTCACACTGCTTATCCAGTGCGGCCTCTTCTCATGGATCCCTTTCAACAAGGCAGGCAATCTTTTCTGTCGCATGAATGTGAGCATTGCATGGGATCTTCCTGAGTGTTCGCATCTGTTGCTGGTAAAGCCTGAAATTCCTCACTCTTCTTCTCTATTCTTCTAAGTCCTTGTCACTCCTGAACTTTGTCCAGTGCTGTCCTATACTGCAAATTGCATATGTAACTTTAAACTTTCTGGTAGGCATATCTAAAAATCAGGTATAATTGATTTCAGAGATTTTTTTACATAATTCAATATATCAAAAATACTATTTCAACTTATGATCAATGAGATATTCTACACTGTGGGTTTTTTGACTAAATCTTCAAAATCCAGTGTCTATTTTATACTTAGAAAGTACATTTCAATTTGGCCTTACCACATTTCTAGTGCTAATAGCCACATATAGCAAGTAGCTACTGTGCTTGATGTGCAGGTCTAGTCTGTCCGGTTCGGCCCATCTCTTAACTCTATAAACATGACGCCTTACAGTTTTGAAGACTGGTTTACAAAACACTTTCAATATACTGTCTTCAGTGGCCTTCAGAGCAGTGCCCGTGAGGATGGAATGAATTTTTGTTACCATTTCAGAGAAAAGGTAAAGAAACCACACACAGTTACCAAGACTCTAAGACATTGGGTAACATACAGAGAAGTGTACGAAAGTGAAAGAATTCATCCTTGAATACAGGACTTGAAGTTCCGATACCCAGTAACAAATTGCTTCTTGAAAATTGTATTTGCCTATGGGGTTGCAAAGAGTCAGACACGACTGAGTGACTTAACTTTCAATTTTCACTTTCATGCATTGGAGAAGGCAATGGCAACCCACTCCAGTGTTCTTGCCTGGAGAATCCTAGGGACAGGGGAGCCTGGTGGGCTGCCGTCTATGGGGTCGCACAGAGTGGGACACGACTGAAGTGACTTAGCAGTAGCAGCAGACTTTAAAGATTTTCCCATAAATCATCTCACAAAAATTAATCTCCACAAATCCATCTGGAGGTAGTTTAATTTCATTTATTTATGATTTTTTAATTGGGGTATAGTTGCATTACAATGTTGTGTTAGTTTCTGCTATGCAATGAAGTGAATCACCAAAAGGAATTAAATTGGGTCATTTGAAGAGAACTACAAGTCTAGAGTTTGTCATCCATAATATCATTTATTTTTGAAAATTTATGCTGAAGCTACAAAACCCAAAAGGCACCCACATTTACCAGTTTCTCGTAACCTTTTCTTTTCCTTTTTACTTAACAGCTATATACTAAGTGCTGTGTTCTGCACTTGATTTTTTGACAATGTGTTTAGTATATTACGTATACAAAGAGAACCTTGTGTATAATTTGGAAGGTTTACCTTATTCTTTGTAGCTGTGGTTTCCGGTGTCTGTATGCCATGGTCTGGATCTGTCATGCTTTAATAACTAGTCCTACTAAGGAGCATTCAGGGTGTTTTCAGTCTTTTGTTATGACAAGTATTAATGACATTGTAGTCAATAAACTTGTGCATGCCTCATTTCACCATTGAATGTAACTACAGTATACCAACATTTCTGGGTCAAAGTGTATGTACATTTGAAAATTGGGGTGAAATATTTCTAAACTTCCCTTAAAAAAGGTTTAATGACTTTCACTCACACTCGACATGTAAGCGCTTATATCTTCACGCTGTGAAAACTCAGTGTGCTGTGAACTTGCATTGGTGAGTTCGGGCATCTTTTCACATGTTTAAGTGTCATTTGCATTAATTTTTCGGCAGCTTGACCATTTGTGTCTGTATCCTATACTGTGTTCCTATTGAAGTGTTATTATTTTCTTTTTAATTAAAAGAGCTCTCTAAATTTTGAGGAAATTATGAGGGGAGATGTGATATTTTGACTTTGAATTTTTTTTTAAAAAGATTTTGCTTTTGCTTTGTTGTTGTGTTTGTTATTTTATATGTCTAATTTATGAATCTTTTCTTTCATGGCTTTTGGGTTTTGTATCATGCTTTAGAATTTTAGTGGTATGTGTCCAAGTTTAATTTTCTTTTCAGATGATTACTCACTAACTCAATGCCATTATTAAATAATCTACCTTTTCTTTACAGATTTAACCTGCTACCCAAGCCATGTGATTCACCTTGGATTTTTATGTTTAGTTTGAGTTTGGTTTTTCCTTCACTGAGCAGTCCTTGCACTGGCATCACATGATTTAACAGCTCCTGAAGCTTATCCCCTCACTTTTATCCCTCCTTCCCTGATTTCTTTTGGATTCTCATGTATATTTACTTGTTTCCATATGAAGCTTATTGGCTTAAAAGAACACTTCTGTATTTTGTTGGGATTACCTTTTATTATCAGCCTACGTTTTGGAGAAGGATTAGGAAAATCATCTATATGTAACGAGGCTTACCTCCCAATGGTACACTTTTTCATTTGTTAAATTCTTCTTCTGTCTTTCAGTAATGTTTTAAAGTTTTATTTTCATATACTTATTACCTATTTTTCTAGATGTTTTATATTTTTGTTTCTACTGTAAAGAGAATCTTTTCTTCCATTATGACTATTTAAGACATTTTATGATAGAAAATTTCAAACACATCAAAATTAGAGAAAATAGGATTGTGAAGCTCCTTGTGCTCATCACCTCATTTCAGTAATTTTCAACTTATGGCCAGTTTTATTCCATCCAACCCCCTCCTTCCATCCTCCCCTACTCGGATTATTGTGAAGCAAATCCAGATTTCATGCCGTTTCACCTGTAAATATTTAAGTATGTATCTCTAAAAGATAGTAACTTGAAAAAATGTCCTACCATAAAAATTTTGTATCTCAAATATTTTACAATAATTTAATATCTTCAAGATATTTCTTTGTCTTTAAAGTCTTTTCTGGGTCATTTGAGTTAGATTTCAAATAAAATCCATATATCACTATTGTCTGAAATGTTTCAAGTTTATTTTAATGTATAAGGTTGTCCTATAGCTGTTTTTTACCTTGCACATCTTTTGTTGAAGAAATTGGACCATTTTTCTTGTTGAGATTCCCATAATTTGGATTTTGCTGGTTGGCTCCCCGTGGAGTTATCATATTCCTTTATTCCTCTGCATTTCCTATAGACTGGTGATTAGCGCTAGAGATGTGATTAAATTCAAGTTGGATTTTTGGGAAGGAAGACTGTATAGCATCTGGTTTTCTTTTTGTGGTTTTAGAAGACACTGATAGTTATCTTCTGTGTCTATTGTTTCATTAAGGCTTGCAAATGGTGATATTCTACTTAGATCAGTTTTCTCCATTTATTAGATTGGGTGACTTCTAAACAGAGGTACTTCCCTCATCAACTATTTGTATGTATACTGAGGTACAATAACTTGAGGTGCATTCTTATGAGAAAGGCAGAATAAATACGTCATTCTCTCCATTTATTAGTTTTCAAAACACTAATATCTTAGCATCTATCAAGGGCAACCAGCAAGAAATGTTCTGTTTTGTTTTGTATCATGATGAATACATGGTTTTTAAACATGTTTGATGTGCTTTAGTCCATTGAAGTTATTATCTTTATTGAGGTTCAAATCATTCTATCTTTAGCCATTGGCAATCCATTGACTTTGGCTCTTGCACTCTTTAGACATGATAAAAATCACTGATAACTTTTTACTTTCTTGTACAAAAAGATGCTCCAGGCTTATCTTGTGCATTTCCTGCCCCAGATCCAAAAATGGACATTTTCCCAAGAAGCTCTGGTTACTTTTAGTGGGAAATTATTTTTAGAGACTACAGTCTGGACATTAAGGGTGCTTACTGCTATTGTGTGGCCATCATTTGTAGCCCTTTTTGGTAGATAGAGCTGGGAAATGTGTGCATGTGGGTGTTTCAAAGATTAACTTTATCATGAGTTTATGTAAGTACTTCCAGCTCAAACTCAGGTCTACAGGGCTCTTACTCAACCTCATTGATGTTAAATCTATATCTCCTTTCTTCCTTGCAAAATATTCTGATTTCAGTAGGGAGCTTAATACCACAAAACGAGAGAAGGACAAGAGTCTAGGTGCATGTAAAAGAGTGTTTATAATTACTGATCACAGAATTTGAGCTAGGTTAGGAAGAGGTCTTCCCCACTGGCTCAGGGGGAAAGAATCCACCTGCAATGCAGGAGACGCAGAAGATGTGAGTTCGATCCCTGGGTTGGGACGATCCTCTGGAGGAGGAAAGGGCAACCCACTCCAGTATTCTTGCCAGAAAAATTTCATGGACAGCAGAGCTTGATGGTGTGCAATCCACAGCGTCGCAGAGTCAGACATGACTGAAGCGACTGAACACAGCACAGCACAGGAAGGAAGAAGATGAGGGAGATGATGGGATGCAGGTGTTAGCTAATGCTATGGTGGGAATCATTTTGCAATATATAAATGTATCAAATCAACACATTGTATACCTTAAACTTCAGTTCAGTTCAGTTCAGTTGCTCAGTCGTGTCTGACAATGCTATATGTCAACTAAATCTCACTAAAGCTGGGAAGGAAAAATGAGAGAGATGAACAGTCAGCACACTGACAGTATTGTGCAGGTCTCGGTGGGAAAGAATGAAAAAGTATTGAAATCAAAAGAAGAGAGCGAGCCAGAAAGGTTGGGGGTGGTGGCCAGAGAGGTGGTGTGATTGGGGCAATTGTAAAGCCTAGGGTGTTGGCATGAGGGTGAGGGGCTGAGGACAGGAGGAAGTGATTCCTGGATGAGAAGAGGAGGAAGAACAAATTGGCCAAGATCTCGGAAGAATCACCCTTGTGGATCGTGAAACATTGGGAATTATGACAGGAGCACTGGAGAAAGTGACAGTGGGCAAAACAAAACCATCAGGAACTGAGAGGACTGAACTGGGAGTGGCAGGCGAAGGCAACAGCGAGGAGGGTGGGGGTCTGAGCCTGGAAACTGAAAGTCGAGCCTGGGAGTTTTAAGAAAGACCGGTGAAAGGTGCTTAGGAAATGGTGCTCAGAGCCGGGGAATCCCTTTCCCCCACCACAGGCCTCACAGCAGAAGGTGGCAGGGGAAGCCTGCCCTCCCAAGGGGCTGCAGGCACAGTGCGTCCTCAGGAGAAGAGCCAGTTCTGTGAGAGCCAGAAGCTGCAAGTACTTTCGGACATGAGGCTACAAACTTCAGGATTTTGCTGGAAAACTGGTTTTCCATTTCAGTCCAAAGGGCAACAGTGAAAAGGTTTCAAAATCTGGAGAGGGATGAGATATGGTATCAGGGTTGGGGGGTGGTGCAAAAAAGGCATGAAAGTGACTTTGCTCAGTCGTGTCCAACTCTTTGTGACCCCATGGACTGTAGCCTATCAGGCTCTTTCATCCATTGGATTTTCCAGGCAAGAGTGCTGGAGTGAATTGCCATTTCCTTCGCCAGAGGCTCTTCCTGACCCAGGAATTGAACGCAGGTCTCCCGCAATGCAGGCAGACGCTTTACCGTCTGAGCCATCGGTGTGGGGAGGGTGGGGGTGGTGGGTGGAAGGCATATGAGTGGTGGTTCAGGTGTCCTGTGTCTCTTGTGATGAATGCAAAAACAGATGAAAGCATAATAAAATGATTCCTATTGGTCCCTTGTCACATGGTGTTGGCAAGGCTCTTAGAGTAGTAGGGAGCGTGGGCAGAGAGGGCTGAGAGCCTTGCCACCAGCAGCCAGTTCTGGACCTTCTTGCCCGCCGCCTCTGGTGGTGGTATGGGGACAGGCATCAAGGAGGAAAGGGGTGGTCTTATCCAGAGCACCAGGGGTTTGAGGGTTCTCTTTTTTTTTTTTTTTTAAAGAGGGATAAACTTTATCTTGAAAAATAAAATACCTGCAACAAAGTGCACAAGTCTTTGAGGCTTTGGCTCATAAATGAACACAGTTTCATTCACCAACAACCAGGTGTAAAAACAGAGCGTTACCAGTGTCCCTTGCCCAAGATGGTTAATTTTTCTAATAAATACTTAAGTCTAGGAAGATGGGGTACATGGTACAGAGGAATTAACTTTGTTGCCAATTAAAGCCTATGTCTATAGGCTTTAGTAGTGATAGCATATTCAAAAGCAGAGACATTACTTTGCCAACAAAGGTTCATCTAGTCAAGGCTATGGTTTTTCCTGTGGTCATGTATGGATGTGAGAGTTGGACTGTGAAGAAGGCTGAGTGCCGAAGAATTGATGCTTTTGAACTGTGGTGTTGGAGAAGACTCCTGAGAGTCCCTTGGACTGCAAGGAGATCCAATCGGTCCATTCTGAAGGAGATCAGCCCTGGGATTTCTTTGGAAGGAATGATGCTAAAGCTGAAACTCCAGTACTTTGGCCACCTCGTGGGAAGTGTTGACTCATTGGAAAAGACTCTGATGCTGGGAGGGATTGGGGGCAGGAGGAGAAGGGGACGACAGAGGATGAGATGGCTGGACGGCATCACTGACTCGATGGACGTGAGTCTGAGTGAACTCCGGGAGTTGGTGATGGACAGGGAGGCCTGGCGTGCTGCGATTCATGGGGTCGCAAAGAGTTGGACACGACTGAGCAACTGATCTGATCTGATCTGAGTGTCTGAACACTATTTTACAAGTAAAGCAAGATACAGAGAACAAAGTTGATTTGTGCCTTTACCAAGTTATTGATAGGTCAGGAAACGTTCAAAGCTAAATAGCAAGGATTCACATTTCTACAAAATAAAAACACATTATATAGATCTAATCATTTGAATCATGTTATGATGGATTGAAACTAGTGCGTCTTAAAAGCCTTGAAACAGATCCTAGTATTTACAAGTCTTAGCATTTGATATCTTTTTAAAAAAATGTCTCCAAAATTTGTATGAAGAAAATGACAATAGTATGTAAAAATGAATCTGGGACAACTGTCAAATGCTTGGGGAAAAATAAAACAAAATCAAAATTATATACCTATTGGGTTGGCAAAAAAGTTCTTTTTGGTTTTCTGTAACAGCATTTGGAAAACCCCAAATGAACTTTTTTGGCCAACCCAGTACTTTTCCCCATCACACATATTCAGCTGACTTTTTAAATTTTAAAAAATCTTAAAAGAAGCAGAAAATACATAAGTCACTTTCTTATCTGATATTGAAATGAGAATGGCTTTCTTAAACACAAAGAGAAAAGAACCAAATGCTGGAAAATATTTAACTTTATGACAGGTTGAATTTATACATTAAATAAATTAACATTGATAAAAGCAAAGAATAAACTGAAAATAAATATGTGAAACATATATGACTAACAGATATAATACCCTTAACAAAAATAAAGTACAAATCAGAAAAAAGATGTACAGCTTACTAGAAAAACTGGAAAAAAATGTAGGTAAATAATTCACAAAGGAAGAAATATAGCCCCTAAATATATAAAAATACTTATTTCAATTTTACTTGTATCAGAGAAGTGTAAATGAAAATGTTCTCCCCACTGAAATGGTAGAAATTAATACTCAATAAGGTGAGAAGGAATGAACAAGCTTGTGTTTTGCTGATGGGAACTTATCCCAGAACCTCTGAAGGGCAATTTGGCAATGTATAGCCAAATCTTGGGCTTCCCTGGTGGTTTAGACCGTAAAGAATCTGCCTGCAAAGAAAGAGACCCAAGTTCAATCCCTGGAGATTGATCCCCTGAAGAAGGGAATGGCTACCCGCTCCAGTACTCTTGCCTGGAGAATTCCCTGGACAGAGGGGCCTGGGGGGCTACAGTCCATGGAGTCACAAAGAGTCAGATGCAACTGAGTGACTAACACTATTCTCACCTTAAGAAAGAAGGAAGTATAGAGCAATGATGCTGAGATCAGGAACTACTGAATTAAAAAAAAAAATACCTCAATAGAATAAATATAGAAGATGATTCTGTAAAGAAAATAGCACTATGGGGGAAAAAACCCTAAAAAATTGATTCGAAGAACAACTACCCGAAAGGCACTAAAATAAAGATAGAATATATAACAACAAATACAGAAGAGGTGATAAAATTGTAATAGAACTTTATGTAAAATTCTTTGATATTAAATTTGAATAACACACATTTCAAGGAAAGTAGAAGCAGCCAAAATTAACTCAATAATAAGTAGACTAATAACTGTGGGGGAAATGAGAAATGTATTAAAGAAATAATTCAGAAGGCCTTATGCTAGACAGTTTTTCTGGTGA
This sequence comes from Bubalus bubalis, assembly GCF_019923935.1. Lineage (NCBI taxonomy): Eukaryota > Metazoa > Chordata > Mammalia > Artiodactyla > Bovidae > Bubalus > Bubalus bubalis. The sequence continues at coordinate 28,253,687 of NC_059178.1, read as the reverse complement.
AGCTTCTTCAAACTGTCAAGGAACAGAAAATTTCAATGCTATTGTATTTCAGAATATTATAAATCTTCAAATCACTTTATGAAACTTATGTATGCCAAAACCAAAACCAAATCTTAAAAAAAGAGTTTAAAAAGAATTTCGTTTGATTATAAATGTAAAAATCCCCCAAGAAAATTCAACTCTATACTATTGTATACTATACCCCAACATGCAACTTTATTAATATTAGGAAGATGATGGATTCAATGAGTAAAATACAAATGTAAAAATGTGACATATGATGAAATATAACATCTACTTCTAAAAACCAAAACTCTGGAAGATCTGGATTAAACTGATCCTTCCTTAATATGGTTAAGAATATTTATCTGAAACCTGAGTTTGCAAATGGGCTGAATATGGGCCATTGTTATAAATGTTTTTGTTTTGGCCTCTATAATTTGGGGAAATGATTTTAGTTATAAACATTTTAAAACTGAGAAATTTCATATAAAAATCATATGTTTTCCCTTATGTGAAAAAAAATTTAGGATCAAGTTTAGGATTTTCAGTGTGAAAAAAATGGCAGCTCTGTTAGTGGTAGGTCCACATTTTCACTGGGTATAATAGTCTTAAGCTTGAGCATCTCCTGTATGCTCCATTCAGAAGGAGCCTTCTCCTGTTTGTCATGGTTTCCACAAAGCTCTCTATTCCAGCATTAAACTTAACAACAAAAATCACATTTGGCATTATAATCTATGAAGTTATTGTCATTCTTCTCAGGAATATATGAAATATGTCATCTTACCTGGAGAATCCCATGGACAGAGGAACCTGGCAGGCTACAGTCCACGGGGTCTCAAAGAGTCAGACACGACTGAAGCAACTGAGTTTTAGTCACAGCACACATATCACCATTACTACTTAACTTTTGTGGCCAATGGAAGAGATAAGAACTCAAAAAAGGGTAGAACTACTGGTAAGAAAAAAAGTCAAAATGTAATCATTCCAGTTGGAATGACTACATGTTAACATACACACACCAGCTGTAGGCTTGTAATAATAAGAGTTAAATAAACTGGTTAGAAGATAAATATTTCTAAAATTAGTAACTACATTTTGTATCCCAGCAACCTCTAGTTAAATAACACAATGACAAAATTATATTTATAACTGCAACAAAAAGTTTAAAGTACAAGAAATGCATGGAAACAATATGAAAAAACTACAAAAGTTTTTTGAGATATAAAAGATTTGAATAAATGGACAATTCTCTGAAAATTGTAAAAATGTCAATTCTTTCCATTTGAATTTATGGTTTTAACATTATCCCAATAAAAATTCTAAAGAGCTTTTTCCTAGAATGTGAAAAATTTCAATAAAGTGCATCTGGGAATGTAAACAAGTAAGAGTAGAAAGAACTTCTGAAGAAGCTGTTTAAAGTGGAAGCACCCTAAAAATGTTCATTACCTTTTCCCTAATAATTTCAATTCTAGTAATGTATTTCATTACTAGATGAAGCGCAGGCTGGAATCAAGATTGCTGGGAGAAATATCAATAACCTCAGATATGCAGATGACACCACCCTTATGGCAGAAAGTGAAGAAGAACTAAAGAGCCTCTTGATGAAAGTGAAAAAGTTGGCTTAAAACTCAACATTCAAAAAACTAAGATCATGGCGTCTGGTCCCATCACTTCATGGCAAATAGACAGGGAAACAATGGAAACAGAGAGAGACTTTATTTTTGGGAGCTCCAAAATCACTGCAGATGGTGACTGCAGCCATGAAATTGAAAGACGCTTTCTCCTTGGAAGAAAAGCTATGACCAACCTAGACAGCATATTAAAGAGCAAAGACTTTACTTTGCCAACAAAGGTCCATCTAGTCAAAACTATGGTTTTTCCAGTAGTCATGTATGGATGTGAGAGTTGGACTATAAAGAAAGCTGAGCCCTGAAGAATTGATGTTTTTGAACTGTGGTGTTGGAGAAGACTCTTGAGAGTCCCTTGGACTGCAAGGAGAATCAACCCATCAATCCTAAAGGAAATCAGTCCTGAATATTCATTGGGAGGACTGAGGCTGAAGCTGGAATGCCAGTACTTTGCCCACCTGATGAGAAGAACTGACTCATTGGAAGAGACCCTGATGTTGGGAAATATTGAAGGCAGGAGGAGAAGGGGACAACAGAGGATGAGATGGTTGGATGGCATCACTGACACGATGGACTTGAGTTTGAGCAGGCTCCAGGTGTTGGTGATGGACAGGAAAGCCTGGCGCGCTGCAGTCCTTGGGGTTGCAAAGAGTCAGATATGGCTGAGCGACTGAACTGAACTAAATGTATTTCAATAAAATAATATGAAATATGAATAAAAATTTATAAGATGCTCATCACTGCATTATTCATGATATTGAAAAATTAGGGCTATTAAAAACATCCTTCCCTAATATGGAAATAGTATATAAAATATGGTTAATTCATATCATAGACTAATAAACATTCACTAAATGTCATGTTTGTGAACCATTTTTGTGACACAGAATAAGGTTCATGATATAATGCTTTGAATTGATAAAATAAGCAAGTTATAAAAGTAAATTCAGCACAATCTCAGTTGTTTAAAAAATCTCAGGGTAGGAGAATTATAGGTGATTTTTGTTTTCCATATGTTATAGATTTCTAATTTTTGTAAAAAGAGGATGTATTTTATAATTAGAAAAGAATGCAACAGTTTTTACCTTCTCAAGGGAAAAATATTTTTTTAACCAAGATATACCCTTAGTTGGCTTCCCAGGTGGATCTGTGGTAAAGAATCCACTTGCTAATGCAGAAGATGTAGGAGACACGGGTTCTGTCCCTGGGTTGGGAAGATCCCCTGAAGGAGGAAATGGCAACTAACTCCAATATTCTGTCTGGGAAGTCCCATGGACAGAGGAGCCTGGTGGGCTATATAGTTTATGGGGTCACGAAGAGTTGGACATGACTGAGCACTCGCCCAAGCACCCTTAGTAATGGGTTGATGTTTTTGGACAAAGGCACAGAACACACTTCAGTGGGGACTGTCTGTATTTGCTTTTCACTCTCCTTACAACCTTTTCTGTTTGTGGATATTCTGTGTAAGAACTAATTAAGGAAGATCAGTGTTAATCTATATTGATTTTCACTGAACAGGGTCTATTCCTTATGAAGTCAAATGAGAAATGACTGTTTATATATAATGGACATCCCCCTGTCAATACAGCTACATATTCTGGAGTATTAGCTCCAAACTTTTATATTTTTAATGAGATCCTATCTCCCTCATAGGCCAGCAACTGCTGGATCATTTAAAGACCAACCTGTACGGTTGACAACAGCACAGATGATTACTGTGAAAAAAACGTGAGCTGTCCCTGATGCCATAACAAAAATGGCTTCAAAGCAGTTTATTGGGTCAAATTCAGAGCCTCTGTGAACCCTAGGAGTACTGAGTTACCAATTTTCCTGAGCTGTTAGAATTTTGTTTGCTGTTAGTAATGTAAAACTGCTTTATTTTTCTTTCTTTTTAAAGAACAATTTGATTTTTAGAAGAATATGTGTATGTTATATTAATAAAAGTATCCAAAGAGGAAAACAACAAAAGTATGTTTGAGGAAAAAAGTTTAGAAAGAGCATGTGTCAGTATGTAGACTTTGATCTTGCTGCTGCTGCTAAGTCACTTCAGTCGTGTCCAACTCTGTGCGACCCCATAGACGGCAGCCCACCAGGCTCTCCCATCCCTGGGATTCTCCAGGCAAGAACACTGGAGTGGGTTGCCATTTCCTTCTTAGGTGAGTGATTATCAAACAAGAGTGTTTTATAATACATATATACGGAATCTATAAAAATGGCACATATGAATCTGTTTGCAGGGCAGGAATAGAGACTCAGACAGAGAGAACAGACATTATGGACACACCAGGGAAAGGAGAGGGTGGGATGAACTGAGAGAGTAGTGTTGAGATATATACATTACCGTGTGTAAAATAGCTGGCTAGTGGGAAGCAGCTGTATCGCACGGGGAGCTCAGCCTGCTGCTCTGTGAAGACCTAGAGTGATGGGTTGGGGTGGGAGTCGGGAGGGAGGTTCAAGAGGGAGGGGACATATGTATCCCTATGACTGATTCATGTTGATGTGTGGCAGAAACCAACACAACATTGTAAAGCGATTATCCTCCAATTAAAAATAAATAAATTAAAAAATAATAATAACAATTAAAGTTACCACTGCCCTGTAAACAAACAAACAAAAAACAGTGATTTCTCTTTTTTCTTCTTTCTGGAGATTTTTACTTCAAGCATATAATTTCTGTGTTTTGTTTTCTCTCAGGAGTTGAGCAGAGTAATGGATACTCTGTATCAAACTTAACACTCGATAACCATGCTTAATGGGTAGGGTAGGGTAAGACATTATTAAATCCAAAAGACACGTCTTTTTTTAAGATGCAGGCTTTATTTTTTTGTATTAAATTTTTTATTTTGTATTGAAGTATAGCCAATTAACAATATTGTGATAGTTTCAGGGGGACAGCAAAGGGACTCAGGCTTGCGTATACATGTATCCATTCTCCCCCAAACTCCTCTCCCATCCAGCCTTCCACATGATATGGAACAGAGTTCCCTGTGCTATACAGTAGGTCCTTGTTGGTTATCCATTTACATATAGCAGTGGGTACATGTCCATCCGAAACCCCTAACTATCTCCTCCTCCCATCCTCCCCCGCCACCCCACAACCCTAAGTTCATTCTCTAAGTCTGTGAGTCTGTTTCTGCTTTGTAAATAAGTTCATTTCTATCATGTCTAAAAGACACTGCTGATCATCATCATTTTAATATGAAGGTAAATATCTGTTTAAGCTGCAGGTGTTGTGGTATATTGTGAATTTTGTGGTTGCAAAAAATTTCATTCAAAAGAACTCTTTTGTCCCAGTCTCTGTAGAGTCCATTCTCTGTTTATAAGGGCATTGCATTTACTTTGCAGCCATAGCCTAATCATAATTTCATGTGCAGTAAAAGCTTTAACATTATCTTTTAAATTATGAGTAAAGAGGGAAAAAATTCCATTTTGTGAAAAATAAAGGAACTTCTGGTGGGCTGCAGTCCATGGGGTCACACAGAGTCGGACACGACTGAAGCGACTTAGCAGCAGCAGCAGCATATACATAGTCAGAAGCCACAAGATTCCTTTTTTCCCCCCCAATTTCACTTCTTTCACAATGGAAATTATAAAGTTGGTAATGTAAACTCTTTCAAGAGCATCATAATTACTAAACTTGGGAATTCAAGGATTTGATTGCAATCAGGTGAGTGCTATGTACTCTATGAATCTGATCCAAGTCATGCACAGACAATCAGTCTTATAATGCTGACTTTCATTTCTCAGCTTGGTGACATTGGTCAAGACTTTGGTCATTTTGTGCTTTTCAGCCTGCATGTATACGTAAATTGAAGAGCTCCTTGGGTATTCTACCAAGGATAGCAAATAGTTTCTTTACATAAGCCAACTTTGAGTGAATCATAGAGGCTGGAGAGCTCTGGAAGAAGAATAATAAGACTAGGTATGTCTGGGCTCAGCTAGCAATTGCTGAGTTTGATTAGTTATGCCTGCCTTGAACAGAAACTAAGAAAGTGTGTAACCTTACCCCCATATATTTGTCAACCCTAGTTTAGACAATCTGGAAAATTTATTTCAGATTTAACATTATTTCATTCTAGTTTAGGATTTTAATTTTCTACTTTGGACTCTGGGCTTTTCTTTTTAAAATAGTACATTTAGTTGGATGAAACTGGAGCCTATTATACAGAGTGAAGTAAGCCAGAAAGAAAAACATCAATACAGTATACTAACGCATGTATATGGAATTTAGAAAGATGGTTACAATAACCCTGTATTCCAGACAGCAAAAGTGACACTGATGTATAGAACAGTATTTTGGACTCTGTCGGAGAGGGAGAGGGTGGGATGATGTGGGAGAATGGCATTGAAACATGTATAATATCATATATGAAACGAGTCGCCAGTCCAGGTTCGATGCACAATACTGGATGCTTGGGGCTGGTGCACTGGGATGACTCAGAGGGATGGTACAGGGAGGGAGGAGGGAGGAGGGTTTAGGATGGGGAACACGTGTATACCTGTGGTGGATTCATGTTGATATATGGCAAAAACCAATACCATATTGTAAAGTTAAAAAATAAAATTAAAAAAATAAATATAAAAAAATAAAATAGTGCATTTATTAGGTTACATAAGATCTTTTTAAAGGCAAAAATGTATAGAGTGCCTGTAGCCATTTAAAGGAAGGAGAATTCTGCTTTATTTATATGTAAATAACATTTTAATGAACCAAAGTAGTTAATTATGTAACATTACACCAGGGGTGTTTGAAATATAGATTAAACTTTTTTTCAGTCCATCAACTTTAGTATACTTAATGCACCGTTTTTCGTGGACATAGATCGTACATTATTGAAGAATCCAAGGACTAATACTAAGGGGGAAATGATTGTTACTGCACATGTCTCTCAGGAGAAGGCAATGGCACCCCACTCCAGTACTCTTGCCTGGAAAATCCCACGGATGGAGGAGCCTGGTGGGCTGCAGTCCATGCGGTCGCGAAGAGTCAGACATGACTGAGCGACTTCACTTTTACTTTTCACTTTCATGCATTGGAGAAGAACATGGCAACCCACTTCAGTGTTCTTGCCTGGAGAATCCCAGGGACGGGGGAGCCTGGTGGGCTGCCGTCTATGGGGTCGCACAGAGTCGGACTCGACTGAAGCTACTTAGCAGCAGCAGCACATGTCTCTCAGTGGGTAGATTTCCTTGGTCTGTGTAACTTTATTATGAAGGGAGTTACTTGAAGGTATTCAGATGTATAGGATTTCACGGAAGTTTTTTTTTTTTTTTGGTAAATCATGACAATTTGTGATACTTAGGGACTGACCCATTTGAGGTAATTTGGGGAGAAAACCCACTGTCAGATGTAACTAGATTCTTCTTTGACATTTTACTCCAAGCTTTTTTTCTGTGCTGGTACATGTGACCGCCTTTGTGTTTGCGGCTCCAGTAGGTCAGAGCCAGCACCGTCGGCCCTTCGGGAGTGACTTCCTTCCAGGCATATATCTGTTTTGTCTGGTGATATTTGGTTGAGGGAAAAGGGGTCAGTTAACAAAATGTGAATAATAGAAATAGAAGTTTTACTAGATTTCTGCCAGGAAACTTTGCATCCTCCAGTGGTATTAGCAACAGAAACATGAAAGAAAAACCAAGATAACATAGACCATGTTCAATATTCCTATTCTTGACTTGGAAATTTAACACACAATTATTGAGTATTTACACGTGACCCTATGAAATATTGGAATAACATGGGAGGTGATGTCAGAGACTATAAGGATAAGAAAATCAAATCCTATACTTCTAATTTAAAACAAGTGTACATGGAATTATTAAACTGCTTTTAATTACTCTAACAATCTCCGGGAGTCTTTAAAAAATCTGTAGTTTCAAGCTTCTTGCAAAAGAAGCTTCTTGCTTTCACTTCTTAAAGAAGACTTGTATTTGTTTCTCTTGTTCATTTGAAATATATTTCCCATGAATGCTCACTGACAGATAAGCAAAATGTATCATATACTTACAATGGAATAGTATTCCACCTTGAGAAAGAGGGAAATTCTGACAGATGCTACAGCATGGATGAACCTTGAATATATTATGCTACGTGAAACAAGCCTGTCAGAAAAGAACAAATACTGCGTGATTCCATTTACGTGAGAGACCTAGAGCAGTCAGACTCGTGGGGATAGAAAGCAAAATGGTGGCTACTAGGGGCCGAGGGGAGAGAGGAACAGGGAGCCATTGTTTAATGGGTGCAGAGTTTCTGTTTGTGAAGATAGAAAAGTTCTGGAGATGGATGATCGTGATGGTTGCACAAAAATGTGAAAGCATTTAATACTACTAAGCTGTGTGCTTAAAAATGGTTAAAATGGTAAATTTTGCACTGTATATATTTTGCTACCATAAAAAACACTTTCTAACCAAACAATACTACTATGAACAAGGCTAAGAAACTGATTTCCTCACAAGCAGTAAGAAAATTCTACCTGAGAGATGACAGTGATATAAGGGGAAGAGCAGGAGCCTGGATGGTGCAGAGGGCTCTCTTGTGGGCTATCAGCTTTGTAATTAGCTAACATTACCTAGCCTGGCCAAACCTGTTTCCTCATCTATCAAGTGAGTAAGGTGAGAGGAGGGGCATAATTTCTACAATACTTGTTATTTGACCTCAGATTGAGAACCAAGGTTATCCTCAACGTGAAATAGTCTACTCCTCTCCTTTGCAAGCAAATGCAACCACCAGCAATGCAGGGTTTTGAGAATGTAGAATATTTCCTGTACCCGTCATCCCTTCCCTCCTAGAAACTGTCCACAATATAGAAATCCAATTCCCATCCAGATTTAAAAGTGCAATTCTTCAGGTACCTGATAAGATGGAAGCAAGAAAATCATGCTATTATATTTTATATGAATACATTCCAAGCTGTACTTCATTTTTTAAAATTTATTTTTAGTTGAAGGATAATTGCTTTACAACATTGGTTTCATTTCTGCCATACATTAACATGAATTAGCCATACGTATACACACGTCGCCTTCCTGTTGAACCTCCCTCCCATGTCCCACCCTTTTCCAACCCCTCTGGGTTGTTACAGAGCCTCAGAGCCCCCAGGGTCATAGTGCAAATTTCCATTGGCTATCTAGTTTACTTACGCTAGTGTATGTGCGTCCATGCTCCTCTCTCCATTCGTCTCACCCTCTCCTTCCTCCCCCCGGCCCATGTCCATAAGTCTGTTCTTTATGTCTGCATCTCATACTTCATTTTTAGAGTGTTATATTCAGACCCCTACATTTAGGCTCCTTATACAAAAGTAAATATCGAGGCAATATTTATTGGTCCACAGCTTCCCTAAGCAGATCAGATATTTCAGCTCAGGAGCGGCATCTAATTGGCAAGCTCCATGTTACCAGCTAAATAGTTGGGCATCCTCAGTAGGCCTGCACACCAAGAGAGCTTTCAAGGCCAGTCTGGAGGCAAACAACATCCGGGAATGAATTGCCTAAAACTATCTCAATTGTAGGAGAAGTCTGTCTTAAGGGAATACGTATTGTTCTCAAAAATGCCACAATACCAGTAGGAAACAAACAGTGGACTTAGAGGCAAGGAACTTCAGACTAAATAAGCAGTCTGTGACCATCCAGGTTCCTGGGAGATACGGATCCAAGATGGAATAGTCCTGTTGCAAGCTTATCGGTCATCTACCTCTTGGAGATAGACTGGTCGTGGATGACATTTGCTCTCATGCCCCACAGGAGGCTGCCAACTGTTATCATAGATCATCCACTAGAGGGTGACAACCACATATGCTTAGGGATGGATGGCTATTCCATCGACCTGGTACCTAGGCACATTCCAAAGTCCTGAGTAGTGTCTTGAAGGGCATCAGCCTAAGTGGTTGCACTTTCACTTCTACAACCTCCATCTCTCTAGAATGGAGGAGAGCAGAGAAACTGTGCTTTTTCCCTCACATTTATGAGCTGGGTTGGACTTAGCAAAGAAAATTTGATAGATTTTTTTTTTTTTTCAGACTTAGCTTAAAAAATAAAAAAGAATAGTTTTTTGTTTTGTTTGTTTTTAAGCAGGATCACCTCTCATCAACTTAGATGGGAGCGGTCCCTAACAGTTGGGAGGAGCTCTTGCTGGCCATTATTGGTGATCTTCTCTTGATAGTGTTATGGATCTTTGTGACAGTTTCAGTAAGTAGTTTCAGAGGTTATTTGGTTTTTTCAACTGTAAAATGTGGGCTACATACTATAAACTTTAAAGTAAAAATTCTTTTTTTGTTTTGTTTTTAAAATTGGGTTGCTTTTTTATTTTATTTTATTTTTAAAATTTACAATATAGTATTGGTTTTGCCATATATCAAAATGAATCTGCCACAGGTATACATGTGTTCCCCATCCTGAACCCTCCTCCCTCCTCCCTCCCCATACCATCCCCCTGGGTCGTCCCAGTGCACCAGCCCCAAGCATCCAGTATCGTGCATCGAACCTGGACTGGCGACTCGTTTCATATATGATATTATACATGTTTCAATGCCATTCTCCCAAATCATCCCACCCTCTCCCTCTCCCACAGAGTCCATAAGACTGTTCTATACATCAGTGTCTCTTTTGCTGTCTCGTACACAGGGTTTTTGTTACTATCTTTCTAAATTCCATATATATGCGTTAGTATACTGTACTGGTGTTTTTCTTCCTGGCTTTCACTCTGTATAATAGGCTCCAGTTTCATCCACCTCATTAGAACTGATTCATATGTATTCTTTTTAATGGCTGAATAATACTCCATTGTGTATATGTACCACAGCTTTCTTATCCATTCATCTGCTGATGGACATCTAGGTTGCTTCCATGTCCTGGCTATTATAAACAGTGCTTCGATGAACATTGGGGTACACGTGTTTCTTTCAATTCTGGTTTCCTCAGTGTGTATGCCCAGCAGTGGGATTGCTGGGTCATAAGGCAGTTCTATTTCCAGTTTTTTTAGGAATCTCCACACTGTTCTCCATAGTGGCTGTACTAGTTTGCATTCCCACCAACAGTGTAAGAGGGTTCCCTTTTCTCCACACCCTTTCCAGCATGTATTGCTTATAGACTTTTGGATCGCAGCCATTCTGACTGGCATGAAATGGTACCTCATAGTGGTTTAGATTTCCATTTCTCTGATAATGAGTGATGTTGAGCATCTTTTCATGTGTTTGTTAGCCATCTGTATGTCTTCTTTGGAGAAATGTCTATTTAGTTCTTTGGCCCATTTTTTGATTGGGTCATTTATTTTTCTGGAATTGAGCTGTAGGAGTTGCTTGTGTATTTTTGAGATTAGTTGTTTGTCAGTTGCTTCATTTGCTATTATTTTCTCCCATTCTGACGGCTGTCTTTTCACCTTGCTTATAGTTTCCTTTGTTGTGCAGAAGCTTTTAAGTTTAATTAGGTCCCATTTGTTATTTTTGCTTTTATTTCCAATATTCTGGGAGGTGGGTCATAGAGGTTCCTGCTGTAATATATGTCGGAGAGTGTTTTGCCTAAAAATTCTTAAAGTAAAACCTTCTTTGATTAGAAGGTTTTGTCCTTTTCTAGCTGGTATCATACTATACTACAATGTGTGAGATAAGTTAGCCAGTCGGAGTCTTAGTGGTATGTGGGAGTGGAATTCTGGATTACCGATTTGAGAAACAGTAACCATTCAATGGACACTCAGGCAGCAGGCTCAAGCCCATGGCAGATACCACAGTCACTTTTGAATACTTGTGTTCAGATATATTCTTACTGTGTTCCTCTCTAGCCATGCTCAGGGAGCATTTAAGCAGTTCTTCACAGAGCTCAGGACCTTGTCCTTCACATCCCACAAAAATGTTTCTAGGACTTTTCAGATTATGTGTGTCTAAGTCTTCTGTATACTACTCAGACAAACGACTGAGTACTCTTTAAAAAAGGAGAAAGAACGGTGGCCTTTATAGCAGGCCTGAGTATAAGCTCCTGTGTTAACTGCTTTTATAGCTCTTCCCAGTGCTTCACTCAGGGCTATGTACATGATAAGTACATATGTTGGTTACATAATCCACAATAATTTTAAATAAGAAAATCCATCATCAATTAAATGATGTGTTTATGATGCTCCTTGACACTTCCTTCAGTTTAAACAGAAACCAAATTGGTTTCCTATTATCTGGGACTTTGGCGGAGTATCTATGCCTGTTCATCAATGCTCCTCCTTGCCTTTGTGGTTAGTGTTTTTAGGAAGCAGTGTTTATCGTAGACTACAGCCAGACAGACCTAGGTTCAGTGGGTTTACATTGCTGGGTTTTATAAGGATTAAAGACAAATATATGTATAGTGCCTGGCACAGACAGATAAAATTTTGTGTATTTGCTATTGTTTCTAGCTGTATTAGAATGATAATAATAATAGGTATATTGGAAAGCTACATAGAAGACGCAGAGACAAGATGGTAGGATGAGCGTGGCACACATCTGAGTTAGGCCAGTCTGGTTATTTTGCAAATTCTCTTTCAGCAAATATTTGTCCAGTACTTTCAATAAGGAGCACTGTTTCAGGCATTAGGGGCCAAGTGGAAAATAAGACAAAGTTCCTGCTCTGATGGACATTATCTGCTGGCTTCATTGTTATCGAGAGACCAGCAGTGCACTTAGTAAAATAATCTTTTTTTTTTTGGTTGTGCTGAGCCTTCACTGCTGCGTGGGCTTTTTATCTAGTTGCGGTTAAGCAGAGGCTACCTTCAGTTGCAGGGTGTGGGCTTCTCATTGCAGTGGCTTCTCTTGTTCTGCAGCACAGGCACTAGGGAGTGCAGGCTTCAGTGAGTGGCACGTGGATTGAACAGTTGCGGCTCCTGGGCTCTAGAGCACAGGCTCAATAGTTGTGGCACACGGACTTAGTTGCTCTGCAGCATGTGAGATCATCCTGGATCAGGGATCGAACCCATGTCTCCTGCACTGGCAAGCAGATTCTTTGTCACTGAGCCACCAGGGAAGCTCCAGAAAGAGAATTTTTAATTGCACCTTTTTTTTTTTTAAAATAATAGCTTTATTGGGATATAATTCACCCACTTAAAACTTATAATTTAATGATTTTTAATATAGTCAGAGTTGTTCATCCACCACTACAATCAATTCTACAACATTTTCAGCACCCCAAAGAGAAACTCTATACTCTTTTTAAGTATCAATACTTATTCCTCCCTTCTTTCTACCCCACCACCCTTTAAGGCAACCACTAATTCTAAAGGAGATCAGCCCTGGGTGTTCTTTGGAAGGACTGATGCTGAAGCTGAAACTCCAGTACTTTGGCCACCTCATGCAAAGAGTTGACTCATTGGAAAAGACTCTGATGCTGGGAGGGATTGGGGGCAGGAGGAGAAGGGGACGACAGAGGATGAGATGGCTGGATGGCATCACTGACTCAATGGACATGAGTTTGAGTGAACTCCGGGAGTTGGTGATGGACGGGGAGGCCTGGCATGCTGCAATTCATGGGGTCACAAAGAGTCAGACACAACTGAGCAACTGAACTGAACTGAACTGAATTTACTTCCCATCTCTATAGATTTTCTTATTCTGGACATTTTACATAAATGGAATCATACAATGTGTGTTTGTTTTGTAGCTGGCTTCTATCACTTAGCATAACATTTCCAAGGTTCATCCATGTTGTAGCATATATCAGTACTTGGTCTTTTTTTTATGGCTGAGAACTTTTACAAAGTCTCCTTAATGCATATTAAATACTAATAAGTAGATGGACTGATGCAGTTTTTTCTCCGCATCTACAGGGTCCTGTCTTGCTTTCTCCCTCACACTCCTCTTCCCCCGCCCTAGAAAGGGCTTTCTCTCCTAATCTCTTTTGAAGGCGACTACATTCCTGCTGCTGCTACATATTCCAGCTTTAACTTTAACATGTACGGAAATTTGGAGCATGTGGCACCTACTTTTGCAATGACAGGAAATCTGGTTTCTGTCCTTAATTTCTTCCCAGTCCTCTCATTTTGCATCTGTGCACCCTCCAAATGTAATGGCGCCAGGATCCTCTGAAGAACTTTGTAGAATTGGCCTTAGAATGGAAGCTTCAAAATAATATCCAGAGATACACGAACCAGCCAAAGGAGAATGAAGAAAATCAAGAATGACAGCCAGGGACGTTTCCCCCAAATTCGGACAGACTGGTTGTTCCTTATTCCTGCAGCCTGATGGATTGAACATTTCCCCCCAAGGGCTTGGTACCATCTAGGACCTGAAGATACTGTTGCAATTTTTTCCTAGTGAACTGGAGACTCTATTTCACTCTCACTTCCTCTCTTCTGGGTTTGGCCCATGCAAAGCCCACCGATAAGTTATAAATGACTTATCAAGCATTAGCGTTTAGAGTAGACGGCTCCATAAATACCTACTTGGCCTCATTAAAAAGCTACAGTGATTAAAGAGAATGATTAGTGTGGTGCCAGAGGGGAAAGGAGAAAATCCAACATCTGACTCCAGCCCGGCCAGACCTCTTCTCGGGGGCAGACCATTCGTGTCCTGGAGGATGGAGGATCTGGCCTGCGCGCCGCGAAACAGAACTCTGGGGGCGGCATGAGAGGAACCTCCACACTGGGGCCTGTCATGGAAAGAGTTATGGAAAGTGCACACGTTCTCAGAGACGATTACCCTCTTGGCCTCCGCGCCTCCTTCCCAACCTCCCCTTCCACTCCCTGTTGCGCCCCCTCCCCCCTCCCTCCTGGAATTGAAAACATTATTAAAACAGGGAAACCTATAACGGGTATGAAATGACCCTCAAATGACTGCTTAATTACATCCAAAGGAAAGCCGCGGGGTGGGGGTGGGGGGCTACAAATAACCAGGAACTGTCCCGGCTGTCACTGAAGAGGAGCCTGCGCGTGAGTCATGAGGCCTGAATTAGCCGCTAAGTGTTGCGCTTCCATCCCGGCCCCTCGCGCCCCGGCGCAGCGCCGCCCGGCGTCCCAGGTCGGGGACCAGGCGGCGGGGGCGCCCCCTCCAGAGGCGTTTGTTGTTGCTCGGGAGGGCGCAGGAACCCGGCGGGCCCGGCTCCCCACCCCCCGCCCCAGGACAGGCAGCCCCCAGTCGTCGGTGGGGGAAGTCTCCCAGGCTGCACAGGAGACAGGCTGACTGAAGGAGCGCAGCCAGTGCGGCTGCAGATAAGTTAATGTACACAGAGAGGATGTAAATTACCACGACCCTCGGCAGCAGGACACTGGCCAGGGCCCTGTCAGGCAGAGGACAAGCGTCGGCGGCGGGGCCCGGGCGGGGGGCGGGGGGCGGGGGGCGGGGGTTGCTGACATCCACTCCGAGAGATGGAGCCGCCAGGCGGCCCGGCCGGGGAGGACCTTTCGGAGCCAGACTTTTCCTTGAAAACAGCTGCGTGTCCCTGACACCTCCAAACGAATGCATTTTTAATCAGGGGAATTAGCTCGAGGCGTCCCATATTTTTCCCAGCCCCCCTTGTCTCGCAGCCACGTCCCCTCGTCCCCGCCCGGGTTTAGCGACTGGCGGTCCCATTGGGTTTCTTTATCTTCCCTGCGGTCCCCCTGCGGCTCCCACGCGCTCCAGATCCCCGGCCACCTTTGAAAGCCTCCCATCCCCGCTCCCATCCTCCTCCTCGGCCCGGTCCTCTCCAGGGCAACTTGCGCCCCCACCCTTCCCTGTGTTTATTCAGTGACATCACAGCCCCTGGCGCTTCGAGGCTCAGAGAAAACAGAGCAGAAAGGCAAACAGGAAAGCCGGCTGGTCGCAGGCACAGGGTGAGGTTCGGTGCAACTGAGGCGGGATGCACGTGCGCGTCCACTTCTGTTGCAGCTCAGCTCCTTAAAACATCAAGTCTTTGTGACCTTGCTTCCCAGGCATATAACCCTTGTCACTTTTAGGGGAAAACTCGTGCGAGCCTCTTAGGTGATTTACGGCTTTGGAATAGGGAAGGCAAGAAAAAGTAAACAGATAGAAACCGGGGAAATTAACTTTAATACTATTATTTAACTCAGTATATCCAAAATATGCTTTCCACACATAATCAATATAAAAAATTGTTAATGAGGTATTTTATGTTCTTTTGGTTACCCTAAGTCTTTGAAATCCAGTTTGTGCTTTATGCTAACAGCACATCTCAGTTTAGACACTAGTTTTCCATTGGAAATACTTGATCTGTATTCAGAGTTCATAAAACTTGCAGTGGGAAAAGTGGATGCACATACTCACGTTGTTTCTAACATACTAAAATGTTTCCCAATAACTGAATTCAGTATTAGATTTTTGATTTTAAATTAATTTGAATTAAATAAAATTGAATTTAAATTAACTTTAAAACTCTCAATCACACATTTCAAGTTCTTAATAGCCAGTGCAGTTAGCAGTTACCATATTCAACACCAGATATAGTTACTTAACCTCTCCAAGTTTTGCTTCTGTTATTATTATGAAATGGAGATTATTCTAACGTAAGATTTTTGTAAGAATTAAATTCGGAAGAGCAATGTGTACAAAGCTCTCAGCACAGGGCCTGGTACGTGGAAAGTGCTTAGTAATGAAGGCCACTCTGAGGGTTATTTCTCTTCCCCACTTTGGCAATTGCCCCTCTGTCATCCTTAAGCCCCATGTGACGTACTGCTTCCCTCCAGCTCTTAGGGAAAGGTTGTTAAATGAATTTATGCTAAGCTGCCAAAAATGACCAGAGTATTCAAACACGCATGCGCCCTCCTGTCTCTCCTTACTAGACAACATTCCCTCACCCCTGGTGTACCTACAGCTTCATTTATCATTCATGTATGAATCACTCCCAACTCTGTAAGTAAAACACAGATCTTCAGAGCTGTATATCCAACTACCTAGGAAAGGATTGACTGAGATTTTCCAACACATTTTTAACTCAACCCACCAAGACCTGAATTCGTTATTATCACCCCTAAAGTGTCTCTCCTGGGCTCTCCTGTTGGCGTGGTGCTCTCATCCACTCATGCCTGATGCCTCAGCCAAAAATCTGGCAGCCATCCTAAGCTTTTCTCTCTCCATCGTTCCCCTCACCCCACATCCTTACAGTCACCAAGACCTACTGATTCTCCCTCCTAAATAGCTCCCAAATCCATATATGTCCCCGAGTCTTCAAGGCCACCGCCATCCTTCACTTGGATACTGTAACGGGTCTTTCTGCCTCTACTTTTGCCTGCTTTTAATCCATTCTCAGCGTTTCAATGAGAATGATTTTCCTAGAGGTGAATCTGATTGTTCAATAAAGTGAAGTATTAGTTGCTCAGTAGTGTCCGACTCTTTGTGACCCCATGGACTGTAGCCCACCAGGCTCCTCTGTCCATGGAATTCTCCAGGTACGAATACAGGAGTGGATTGCCATGTCCTTCTCCAGGGGATCTTCCTGATCCAGGGATCAAACCTGGGTCTCTTGCGTTGCAGGCAGATTTTTCTTTTAACCATCTGGGCTACCAGGGAAGACCCCTGATTGTCCAATAGCTCTGCTTAAACCCTTAAATGACTTGGAACTTGTCAAAAGGACCTATGAGGCCCTTCACAAACTTGTCCTGCTTACATCTTTTTCAGTTCAGTTTAGTTCAGTCGCTCAGTCGCGTCCGACTCTTTTCAACCCCACGGACTGCAGCATGCCAGGCCTCCCTGTCCATCACCAACTCCCGGAGTTTACTCAAGCTCATGTCCAGTGAGTCGGTGATGCCATCCAACAATCTCATCCTCTGTTGTCCCCTTCTCCTCCCACCTTCAATCCTTCCCAGCATCAGGGTCTTTTCAAATGAGTCAGTTTTTCGCATCAGGTGGCCAGAGTATTGGAGTTTCAGCTTCAGCATCAGTCCTCCCAATGAATATTCAGGACTGATTTCCTTTAGGATGGACTGGTTGGATCTCCTTGCAGTCCAAGGGACTCTCAATAGTCTTCTCCAACACCACAGTTCAAAGGCATCAGTTCTTCAGTGCTCAGCTTTCTTTATAGTCCAACTCTCACATCCATACATCACTACTAGAAAAACCATAGTTTGACTAGATGGACCTTTGTTGGCAAAGTAATGTCTCTGCTTTTTAATAAGCTGTCTAGGTTGGTCATAGCTTTTCTTCCAAGGAGTAAGTGTATTTTAATCTCATGACTGTAGTCACCATCTGCAGTGATTTTGGAGCGCCCCCCCCAAAAAAATAAAGTCTGTCACTGTTTCCATTGTTTCCCCATCTATTTGCCATGAAGTGATGGAACCAGATACCATGATCTTAGTTTTCTGAACATTGAGGTTTAAGCCAATTTTTTCACTCACCCTCTTTCATCAAGAGGCTCTTTAGTTCCTCTTCACTTTCTGCCATAAGGGTGGTGTCATCGGCATATCTGAGGTTATTGATATTTCTCCCAGCAATCTTGATTCCAGCTTGTGCTTCATCCCGCCCAGCATTTCTCATGATGTACTCTGCATATAAGTTAAATAAGCAGGGTGACAATATGCAGTCTTGATGTACTCCTTTCCCTATTTGAAACCAATCTGTTGTTCCATGTCCAGTTCTAACTGTTGCTTCCTGACCTGCATACAGATTTCTCAAGAGGCAGGTCAGGTGGTCTGGTACTCCCATCTCTTGAAGAATTTTCTGCAGTTTGTTGTGATCCACACAGTCAAAGGCTTTGGTGTAGTCAATAAAGCAGAAGTAGATGTTTTTCTGGAACTATCTTGTTTTTTTGATGATCCAAAGGATGTTGGCAATTTGATCCCTGGTTCCTCTGCCTTTTCTAAATCCAGCTTGAATATCTCAAAGTTCACGGTTCACGTACTATTGAAGCCTGGCTTGGAGAATTTTGAGCATTAATTTACTAGTGTGTGAGATGAGTGCAATTGTGTAGTAGTTTGAACATTCTTTGGCATTGCCTTTCTTTGGGATTGGAATGAAAACTGACCTCTTCCAATCCTGTGGCCACTGCAGAGTTTTCCAAATTTGCTGGCATATGTCTTTTATTAATATGCTGGTCACATATGGATGTGAGAGTTGGACTGTGAAGAAAGCTGAGTGCCGAAGAATTGATGCTTTTGAACTGTGGTGTTGGAGAAGACTCTTGAGAGTCCCTTGGACTGCAAGGAGATCCAACCAGTCCATTCTGAAGGAGATCAGCCCTGGGATTTCTTTGGAAGGAGTGATGCTAAAGCTGAAACTCTAGTACTTTGGCCACCTTATGTGAAGAGTTGACTCATTGGAAAAGACTCTGATGCTGGGAGGGATTGGGGGAAAGAGGAGAAGGGGACGACAGAGGATGAGATGGCTGGATGGCATCACTGACTTGATGGATGTGAGCCTCAGTGAACTCCGGGAGTTGGTGATGGACAGGGAGGCCTGGCGTGCTGCGATTCATGGGGTCACAAAGAGTTGGACACGACTGAGCAACTGAACTGAACTGAACTGAATAACCTTTACCACCTCTGCCTCCCCATTCTAGCCACCCTGAACATCTTTCAGTTCTTTGGCTTCCCAAGTGGCTCAGTGGTAAAGAATCTGCCTGCCATACAGGAGAATTGCGGAAGACACGAGTTTGATCTCTGGGTTGAGACGATCTCCTACAGTAGGAAATGGCAACCTAGTCCGGTATTGTTGCCTGGGAAATTCCATGGATGGAGGAGCGTGGCAAGCTGCAGTCCATGGCGTCGCAAAGACTGAGTGACTTAACAGAAACAACAACGCACCATATTCCCTGATGGAGGGGCTCCAACACATGTGGGCTGTGCCTGGTTGCTTCATATTCATGTATATTCTACAAGTCAAGTCTCCGTTCTGAGAAGGTATTTTACATACATGGCTAGAAATTTCATCCCGTTTTGCCATGTGCCAACCTGACTGCTCTATTTGACTCTATTTCAGAGAGTCCCTCTGTTCTGGACTCCCAGTTAGAAAATGCCCCCTCTTCTCAAAAATCTACACATGACACCTCAAGAAATCTTTTAGGGTACTAAGCCTTTAGGTCACTTAACCTGCACACTGACTATCATTTATTGTGTCTGTTTCCTTTCCACAGCACCAATTTTTATAAAGTTTCCTTTGTTTCCCTTTGACTATAGAAACTAGCCATGATACATTGGCTCTAGGATTGTCTATGGCTTGTGAAAGTTTTGCTCAAAGGAGCATTGATGTTGGAGCTGTAAGAAAAACAGATTCTACCTTGTAAAATTGAGGGTAAGAAGGGAATGCTTACAAATGGTAGGTGTCTGGGTGCCAGGCAGGAGCAGCAGTAGAACCTTTGAAAACCAGTCCAGAGCCTAACAAGGTCTGCTAGCATGCTGGGCAGGCGTCACTGGCTAGCTGGCTTTTCTCTATACCTCTCATCTTCCCATTCCTCTCCTCCCATCTCCCAGACACACAGAGGGTGAGGAGTCAGCATTTGTGCTGCCATTGGAGCCGGACGGGCAACATGAGATTGGTAGATCAGGGTAATGATGGGTAGATATTTTCCCAGTGGCCCAAAGTGAGCAGGATTTGTATGTCTGGTTTCTGCCTCTAACACCTCCAGGCCTAGGGGTGGATTCCCAGTGATCTCCTCCCATCAAAGAGCTTGATCCCTGGAAAGGCGAGTGAAGATGAAACCTCAGCTCTTTGTCTGGCTCCAGGATAAAGCTATGTGAAACTGTCAAAGAAAATATCATGTTCCCCTGGAAAGCTGTAAATTCCTTTGGCTTTAGGTCCAGGGGGGTTGTCATGGAATTCAACACAGATCATTAGCTTTAAGGTTCTAGAACTCAAGGCCAAGTCTACCGTGCAAACCTCTTTATTTAACACCAAGTATAATAGCTTCAAGTAATGCTTAGCAAATGCTCTTTAATTACTGCTCAAGATGAAGACAATGAAATAACCTGGCATTTGTTATGTATTTGCCTACTGAGGCACATTTCATCAGTTTGAGTGGAGGTGTTGATAACTTTAGTCAAAGAGACTACAGATTTAAAAAATATGAAATAATTATAAATACTGTTGTAATAGAATATGGCTGAAAATCTTCAGAAAGAAATGGAGAATCCCAAATATTTATTTGTTGGTTAGCTGATTGACTTCTTTTTGCTAGATTCTTTAGATATTGAAGTAGTATTAACATTAAATTCATGCTGCAAAATTTAGATGGGAAAGTTTAGAAGTTACCATGATTGAAAACTCCCTTCCTCTTTAAAGCTTTGGTAAATAGGAATGATAGATGCTTAAATAATGTTTTTTCCAAAGCTTCTTCTTTCATTGTTGTGCTGTGGTCAGAAAGAAAGAAAATTTTTAAGAAAAGAAATTTTGATCACCCATAGCTGCAGCATTAACTATATCTTACTGGTCTTTTTGTGCTACATTCAGCATTTTGATTTTCTAATGGTTATTTTACCCATAACAATTAAATATCCATATTTAACAAGTATTTTCCCCATGTTGTTATAAGTCTTTGTGAATATCATTTTTAACATCTACAGACTGTACTATTACTTAGATTTGCCTCACTTGCTTAACCACTCACCTAATATTGATTATTTGGGTTATTTTATTTTAAAATAAGAATTTTCAAAATATTCACTTCTGGGTAAATTTTCACTGGTTTTATAGTAATGGCAATATTTAGTGTACATATGGTAATACTTTATCTTAATGTGTATCCTGTTGGCAAAAATTAAAAGAAGCAGAAATTTTGTGCTAAAATCTCATGAAAATCAGCATAATACAAAAAGCCATCAATCAGTTTCACAGAGCTTCTGGTTTCACAAATGGTGGCCTTTTCAAATAGAGATTTTTTTGTTCCTCTGAAGGAGGATCCAGATAACTAAGCAGTCTTAGGAAAGATGCGATATAGAAGCATGACAAGGGAGAGAACCCAGTGTAGATGACCATGACGTGTCCCCTAAAGGTGACATTTAAACCAGGACCCAGAGGATGAGGAGATGTTGAGAACCCCAGTTATCCAGGCATACTCAAATCCTTTGGGGAGGGACAGGTAACAGTGGATAAAAGCTCTCTGGAAAGCAATATGATAATATTTAAAGTGAAAGTGAAATTGCTCGGTCGTGTCCGACTCTTTGCGACCCCATGGACTGTAGCCTACCAGTCTTCTCAGTCTATGGAATTTTCCAGGCAAGAATACTGGAGTGGGTTGCCATTTCCTTCTCCAGGGGATCTTCCCGACCCAGAGATCGAACCCGGGTCTCCTGCATTGCCGGCAGACACTTTACCATCTGAGCCACCAGGGAAGCCCAGTAATAACATGTGAGAAGAGTCTTAAATATGTTTCTATCTTTTTAAGAGAAGCAGATATTCCAAAGTAATCAAAAAAGATGAAAAAAAAAGATAAGCTAAGATAATCATCTTGGGGCTTCCCCAGTGGCTCAGCAGTAAAGAATCCACCTACAGTGTAGGAGATGCAGGAGATGCGGGTTTGATCCCTGGGTCTTGTCTGGAGGAGGGCATGGCAACCCATTCCCGTATTCTTGTCTGGAGAATCCCATGGACAGGGGCGTTTTGCTGGCTACAGTCCATAGGGTCACAAAGAGTCAGACATGACTGAAGCTACTTAGCACTCAAGATGTATCTTAACAGGATTTGTAATAGAGAAAAAAGAAAGAGTTTATATGTCCAAAACCCAGAGGTTGGCTGTGCACATATCTACAATAGAATGTGTGCATCATTAAAGAGTATGCTTAGAATGATGGAAAATTAGTGAGAAGAATGATCTGGAATAAAAGACACATAACTAAACACAAGATTTGAATTGGTTTCCTGGGGGAAAAAATCCAGCAAAAAGTCATTTGGGGTCAATTAAGAAAATTTGAATATGAACTGAATATTAAATGACATTGGGGAATAATCACTAATATTCTATTGTGGTATTGCTATAGCAATTCTGTGGGAGAATGTTACTTATAGGGGATGCATATTGAAATATTTAGGGTTGAGATACCATGATTAATGCAATTTATTTTAAAAATATTTCTGCAAAAAGATACATGTGTACATATATGTGAAAATATACACATACACACATATATAGATAAATAAAGCAAATATGGCAAAGTATTCATAATTATTAAACCTAAGTGGAAGTCATGTAGGTATTCATTGTATTTATCTTTTGATTTTTGTATGTGTTTGAAAATTTTCACAACAAGGAAATGCATTGTGTAACTCTATTTAGAAAGCCAGAAAATATGTCATAATGGTACAGTGATTATATTGGAATAGTAGATTTATGGGTGATTGCTATTTCCTGCTTTATACTTGGGTGCATTTTCCAAAATGGATATATTTTATTTTTATTGTCAATAATTAAAGCCATATTCTACTAAGCACTTATTGGGCTCTATGCTTCACATGAATTATTCTATTTAATTCTTACAGCAAGTCTAAGAAGCTGGCATTATCTCTCCCTTTTTATACCTGAGGAGACTGATATTTAAAGCGACTATATGCATGCTCACTGATATGTGGCGATAGTAAGATTTAACCTCAGCACAAATTATGCTTTCAAATTCAAATTTAACTTTCAAAAAATTTAGTAAAATAGGAGGAAACTATATACATAACTGGAGAAGGCAATGGCAACCCACTCCAATACTCTTGCCTGGCAAATCCCATGGAAGGAGGAGCCTGGTAGGCTGCAGTCCGTGGGGTTGCTAGGAGTCGGACACGACTGAGCGAGCTCGCTTTCACTTTTCACTTTCATGAATTGGAGAAGGAAATGGCAACCCACTCCAGTGTTCTTGCCTGGAGAACCCCAGGGACGGGGGAGCCTGGTGGGCTGCCGTCTCTGGGGTCACACAGAGTCGGACCCGACTGAAGCGATTTAGCAGCAGCAGCAGCATATACATAACTGGAGATTTCACCCTAGAGGCAAAGTGAAAGTGAAAGTGAAGTCGCTCAGTTGTGCCCAACTCTTTGCGACCACATGGACAGTAATCTGCATCAAGCTCCTCCGTCCATGGGATTTTCAAGGCAAGAGTACTGGAGTGGGTTGCCATTTCCTTCTCCAGGGAATCTTCCCAACCCAGGGATCGAACCCAGGTCTCTCTCATTGTAGAGTAGTGATATGGATTGGATCCTTTCTCAACCCAGGGATCAAACCCATGTTTCTTAAGTTTCTGCATTGGCAGGCAGGTTCTTTACCACTAGCACCACCTGGGAAGCCCCATCTAGAAGAATACTTATAACATCTATAATTTTCCACATACATTATAAATGTTTACAACAAAAATCTATAGTTTTGATGTCTGGCCTTTTGACCTTTTAAGATTTGATTGATTATTATGAAAACATCTTTTAGTGACATTTGTTTTTATTTTATTAATTACATTACTACTACTACTAAGTCGCTTCAGTCATGTCCGACTCTGTGCGACCCCACAGACGGCAGCCCATCAGGCTCCACCATCCTTGGGATTCTCCAGGCAAGAACCCTGGAGTGGGTTGCCATTTCCTCCTCCAAGGTATGAAAGTGAAAAGTGAAAGTGAAGTCGCTCAGTCACGTCTGACTCTTAGCGACCCCATGGACTGCAGCCCACCAGGCTCCTCTGTCCATGGGATTTTCCAGGCAAGAGTACTGGAGTGGGGTGCCACTGCCATTTTATTTTTGTGACATCTTATTTTTTTGGTTTTTGTTTTTGCTACAATTGCAAAGAATAAGAATAGCAAATTCCTCCTGGTTTCTTTTTTAATGTTTATTTTTATTTATTTATTTGGCTGTGATGGGGCTTCGTTGTAGCATGAGGGATCTTTTGTGGCATATAGGATCCAGTTCCCTGACTGGGGACTGAACCTGGGACCCATGGCTCACTTTGCAAATCTGTCATCCTGTTCCTTATTTTCAACATTTTAATCCAGGCACAGAAAACACAGTAGAAACTACTATGAATTATTATTGAATGGATGACTGGCTATTGAGAAAACCTGTTCTTTTTTGTATAATTTCTTATCACTAGCATGAAATAGTCAAGAAATTGCCCTTGTTGTGAAAACTTCAGCTCAGTAACTTAGAGGTAAAGAAAATTGGCACAAGAACATTAATTCTTCATTTGGACAGAATGTCTGAACTTTGTGCAGTTTACCCATCCTTGTTGTAAAACTTTAAAGATCAAGTTTATTTTGGAAGTTCTGCTACAGCCTCAAGTATCATGTTACCAATAGCACAGCATCAGGGGAAAACTGAAAAGGCCAGCATTGTATTTCGGAATACACATCTCTATTGTTTTAAAGCTCACAGTGTTTGCTTTACTAATTCGGAGAAGATCACAAATTACAATTTAGTTTAGTGTTTTAACATTTTGCTTTTCCAAGGTAACCTTCTTATTACCAATGTCATTGCTGACTATCACAGGAATAATAACCTCATACCTTGAATGTGAATAAATTGAGTGAGCTGAACAGTCTTTGACTAGGATTGACTACCTTCAAACTTCTCTGCATTTGTCTGTTTCTTGTTACCAATATAAGCAATGATGTAAATGTGCCCATTTAGGGGTAAGCAAGCAAGCAAGAGAGCTAGCTAAGATCTCCTACAGAGAGCACATATAGAATCAAGTTGTGTGTATGTGTGTGTGTGTGTGTGTGTGTGTGCATGCAGGGGACTAAAGTCATAGGATCTCATTGGGATACCCTAAAGTTTGTGCAACCAAGAAAAGAGTCAGCTTCCCTGGCAAAAAACACCACACAAAAGTTACACAGCATTCTTGGAAGGATAAATTTGTAGCTCTGGGGACACCAGAAGCCAGTGATTGGCAGCAGAAAATAATGGCTTGTGATTAATGGTTGGAAGCCTTCTGATAAGGGCCTTAGATACCAAAACATCAGAGGAATGTATGGCAAATATGGCTCCAATATATTTAATCTTACAAACCATAATAATATGAGCTTGGTAAGGCTTATTTGAATTGTTTGTCTTATCTCTTTGTCTTGAAGATTTAAATTAAATTTATTTTCTTGACTTGAATTAGTGTGATTTCTTTAAAAATATTTTTACTCTGTAAATTAGTATATTGTGATGGTTAATTTTATGTATCAACTTGACTGGACTGAGGGCCGTCCAGATAGCAGCTAAAACATTATTTCTGGATTTGTCTGCAAAAATGTATCTGGAAGAGGTTGGCATTTGAATCGATAGACTGAGTAAAGAAAGATAATCACTCTGCCCAATGCAAGCAGGCATCAACCAATTCAATGAGCACCAACAAAACCAAAAGGCAGAGGAAGGGAAAATTCTATCTCTTTCTCTTCTGCCCTCAAACATTGATGTTCTTGGTTCACAGACCTTGGCACTGCATTATAATTATACCAATTATGATACCAGCAGCTTTCCTGGTTCTTCAGCTTGCAGAGGGCAGATCATGTAGCCTCCCAGCTTCCATCATCATGGAAACCAGTTCCTATGATAAATCTCTCTCTCTCTCTCTCTCTCTCTCTCTCTCTGCAAGGCAGGAGGAGAAGGAGACAACAGAGGATGAGATGGTTGGATGGCATCACCGACTCAATGGACATGAGTTTGAGCAAGCTCCGGGAGATGGTGAAGGACAGGAAAGCCTGATGTGCTGCAGTCCGTGGGGTTGCAAAGAGTCAGACACAACTGAACAACAAATATATATATATATACACACACACATGTCTGATTAGTTCTGTTTCTCTGGAGAACACTGACTAATCCATTGAGTGGTAGTTCTAACACTAAACTGAATGCAGTAACGACTATAAAGAAATAAATGTCATGATACGTCCTCAAGGAACTTACAGTGAAGTTGGTGGGGTCAAAAGAACACGAAATAATGATTAGTGTGTGGTTAGATTAGTCAGTGAAAGCTACTGAACAGCGACTAATGAATCTTGCTTGTTGATTCATGTCATTTGTTCATTCACTGTAAAACACTTCCTGAATTCCAAATGGCAGCAGGTGATTATGCTAGTGAGGAATGTCCATTCTTCTCAGAACTTCACTAGTTATGCAGAAGCCACCTAATCCACCCTTTGCATTTGGGTTGGCCGGTTTTTTTATCTCTATTTTTTTAAATTTCCATTTCCCCAGGCTTAAAGGTAGTTGTGGAATGTGGCTTTCCTTTTCAGAAAATCCAGTGCCAGCATTGTTCCCTCAGAGTAGCAATTTGCAGGCTTAGAGATTTTAGTTTAGTGCTGGCCATTATTATTTGTTTTCACAGTGAGAAAATCGAAGTCATTTAGGCACTGGTTCAAGGTTCCATGATGAGGGCACAGACCCCATGCCTGAACTCACTAACAAACTTGAACCATAATTTCTGAGCATTGGTTATGCCAGGAGATGAGATGGGGTCCAAGTCATACCATCACCATTCAGAGAAACTTACCAAACAGACTTTAAATGCTTGACATTGATCCCATTTCCTCATTTCTCAGCCTGGAATTATACATAGCTTATTTTCTTGTCTTGCTTAAAATATTACCCTGCATGATCATGGGCCCTGGGATTGTCAGCGTCACCTAAATGTCCTCTAAATCCACAGATCTGTTCTTGGTCCTCATTTTACTGGAATTATCTGAGCAGCTGACGTGGTTGATCAATCCCTTCTCTTTAAAGTACTTCCTTAACTACACCTTTGGGGCCCCACAGCCTCTGTTTTCCTACTACCACACTGGCTGTTCCTTTCCACTGCTGGTTCTTCATCATCTTCCCAACCTCCTAACAATTGATGTTAAACCAAGCTCATGATTGTTCCTCCAGATTTTTTTGTAATTAATTCAGTTTTTCCCAACCTCAAGAAATAGCAACTCCTTCCTTCTAGTTGCTCAGGCTAACAGCTTGGGGTCGTTTTTGGCTCCTCTTTCCTTTCACATTCCCCATCCTCTCTGTCAGGAAATTCTGTCGACTTTTTCTTGGAAACGTATCCAGAATATGACGCCGTCTACCTACTTCCACCCTAGCCAAGCTCCCACGATTCCTTCCTCTTTGATAGCGGTAGTTTACTCCCTGCTTCTTCCATGCACCTCCAAAGTCTACCCATAACACAGCAGGTGCTGTGTAGGTGTTCAGTTGCTCAGTCATGTCGGACTCTTTGTGAGCCCATGGACTGTAGGCCTCCAGGCTCCTCAGTCCACAGAATTCTCCAGGCAAGAGTACTGGAGTGGGTAGCCATTCCTTTCTCCAGGGGACTGGAGTGGGTAGCCATTCCCTTCTCCAGGGGATCTTCCTGACCCAGGGATCAAAACCAGGTCTCCTGCATTTCAGGAAGATTCTTTACCATCTGAGCCACCAGGGAAGCCTCTAACACAGCAGAGTGGGCTTTTAAAATAATTCATCTCTGTGCTCAAAACTCTCCAATAGTCCCTTCATCTTACTCAGGGTAAAAGGCAGACTCTTTGCAGTGCTTTACAAGACCTTCTGTGACCTGGTACCAACCACTTCTTTGGTTTTGTCTCCTTCTATTCTTTTGACTCTAATACCTTTCCAGTCACATGACTGCTGTTTGTTTCTCTGACCATCCAGGAACGCCCCTAACTTGAAAATTTATACTAACTGTACCCCTTGCCTGCGATACTCTCCCTTCATGGAGCCACATGACTGACTCTCACACCTCCTTCAGGTCTTGCTCAAGCATCCCTTAATCAGAGAAGGCTTCCCCACCCAACTTAAAATTGCAACTACATTCCCCATCCCAGAACCCTCTTCCCTTTCTTTTCAATTGTTTCCCATTGTACATATCATTGTTTGAGACATTGTTTTATTTGTTTGTTGATGCTCTCAATTCTGTCCACAAAATGTAGACTCCATGTGGACAGAGAAACTTTTGTCTGCGTTCTTTTTAACTGCTATATGGCTGGTGCTTAGAACAATGTCTGCCACATAGTAGATAGACATAAAAATGTTGATAAATATTTTTGAATGGCCAGATCTTACTCCCAGGCCATGATGCAAGCCTCAAGTGAAGCTCAAACCCAAGGATTTTGAGGAAATTGTCTCCATGACCACATAACCACTTATACTACTCCAGAGAGTAGTACTCTCTGTACTCCAGAGAACAAGAAGCTGAATTGATTTGCTCTATTTTACTTTTACTCCCTTGTACATCAGATGCTTATTTAATGTATACAGCACGTCCTTGTATAATGAGACAGCTGTCCCTTCCCATTTACTTGGCTCTGTTCTCCCTCTAGCATATGGTTTCTTCACTATAGAATAGTCAGTTCCATTTTAAAGAGTGAAACTATCTTACTAAAACATGGAGAAATCTTAGAGTTGGTCTGTATATCAGAGATAACTATGAGGCAATGAGACTGAAGCAGAATTTTTTAGTTATAAAAAGCAAATTATGGGACTTCCTGGTGGTTCAGTGGTTAAAAACCTGCCTTCCAAGGCAGGGGGTGCAGTTTGATCCCTGGTTGGGGAGCTAGGATCCCACATGCCAGACGCAGACAGAAATAAATAAGTATTTAAAAAATAAATAAATGAAAAATAAAATGAAAAACAAATTATTTGAAAAACCATGGAGCCATTTTTTTTTTCCTGCTCTTGATCTTAAGCAAATGGGGATGGTTAAGAATTTTATTATCACCAAATTCAGGTTAATCAAAAAGGAAGAATGAGTAGTGAGTTAGGGTAGGAATGGAATGGGACTTACAGATAGATGAAGGTGTAAGTTAGGTTTATTAATTGCTTATTTAGGATCCCGAAATGCTTCAAAATACAACATGTAAATATCTGGTTTGTTCTGCTTTGGGGAAGTTCTCAATTCTATCCTTGTTCTGTATGTCAAATCTCAAATCTCCAAGGCAGAAAAATAGCCAGGACATACTGGTAATATATAAGCCTGATGATGTACTCTAATGGAATGGTTTTTACTGGTCACACACGAGCCAGTTTCTGGTATAATAATGCACACAGTCACTCATAGTATTTTGATGTAGCTTGGCTCACTGACCATGATTTATATAACTTGTAGTTTCTGACTAGTTGACTCATTCATTCTATCTCAGTCCTTTAATTATCCAAGCCTTCCTTACCATTTTCACCTGCGTTTTGTCTCCTAGTCCAAGACTTCTCTTTTCATTTTTTAACCCTCTGAGGAAACATGGGCCAGTTAACATCACCATAGATCACGTCAGTTGCTATGCCCTTTCTCTAGATTCTGTTTGAGGCAATCCAAACATCTATAGTCTTTCGGCAAAGTTAAGTTTCCAGAAAGCCTTGTCCTTCTCACTCTTTTCAACACCTGTAGCCCCAATACTGCTTGTAAGAGCACACAATATAAAGTAAGTCCCCAAATGGTTTAGCCTTTCACTTAATTTTCTTAGCCTGCCCCTCACCGCCACCCCTTATCCCCACCTCTAGTCTTCCTGTTTCATCTAAGAGGGAAGAGACAGTAGCTAAGAAACAGGTATAGGTTACAGCTTAGGGACATAGGCCAACTAAAAGAAAGTAAAAGTCACTCAGTCGTGTCTGACTCTTTGCAACCCCATGGACTGTACAGTCCATGGAATTCTCCAGGCCAGAATGCTGTAGTGGGTAGCCTTTCCTTTCTCCAGGGCATCTTCACAACCCAGGGATTGAACCCAGGTCTCCCACATTGCAGGCGGATTCTTTACCAGCTGAGCCACAAGAGAAGCCCAAAAGACTGAGGTTTTATAAAAAGATTATGGAATGTTTCCCTTCCCCCACATTTACCCCTACTCACTGCTACCAAAAAGTGAAGGAGAATAAAGACCTTATCAGACAAATAAACACTCCAATCTAGAGGCTTCTGAAACTGCTGTAGCTTGTTGGGTTTTAGGGACATTTGACAGACTGTAGAGATTTAGCCTATCTAGGTGTGAAGAGACTTCGCCACTTTGCTATATGTGAAAAAAGTAATGATAGGGCCTGGTTAGGAAAAGTAAATGGTATGATTTATCAGTATGGAGTGAAGACTACTGTTTATTTCTGGGTGACTAATTCTGAACTAGGTGCTTAACATGTCAAATTATTTCCTTCCTTCCTTCCTCCCATCCATCCATCCTTCCTTCCTTCCTTTCTTCTTTTCTGCCTGCCTTCTTTCCTACCTCCTCTCTCCCCACCTCCCTTCTTCTCTCCCTTCCCTCCTGTATACACAGTCACTGAGTGGTCTGATAATACCACTGAAGACACTATGTCCTCAAAGAGTCTACAGTCTAGTGGAGGAAAGTTACTGGTGCAGGAGAGTCCAGTGTGGCGACATCCGCGTGCCTCTGTTAGGGAGATTACCAAGTACTGTGGCAGCACATGAGACAGGCCCACAGCCACCCTTGTGGGCACAGGGAAGGCTCCCATAAGAGGTACCTAAGTGGGATCTGAAGGATGAGTAGTGATTAGTCAGATAGGCGAGGGGGAGCCAGGGAGAGGGAAGCAGATTCCAGGCAGAGAGAACAACCTCTGTGAAAGCCCAGAGATGAGTGAAAGTCAACACAACTCACTGGAGAGAGAATTCATAATGCCAGGATAGCTATGAAGAGTGAAGATGATGCTTGGGTGGTAAGAAAAGATGCGATCCTGGCTGGCCAGGGAGGAGATATCCTGAGGGTAGTGAGTAGCCATTTAGAAAGGGGAGTGAACCAAGCAGACCTCCTCTTTCCAAAGTCAGATGGAGTGTGGAGAATAGGCCAACATTAGGGTCCGGAAGCATTTATAATGATCTAAGTGTGAAATGGTGGCACTCAAACTAGAGATGGTGATGGCTAAAAGCTGGAATCAAAGGATGAAATTTCGAGATCTTTTTTATTTGAGAGTGGTGATGGAACAGGAGAAATTAGAGAGACATCTAAGGTTTTTTGGCAACACATGATGACATCTTTAACTGAGGAGAAAACAGCTCTGTGAGGTTAGAGGGAAGAAAGATGATCATTTCAGTTTGGAACATTTGGTTTTGAAAAGCCTGTGGGAGATGGGAGAGAGTGTATGAATGTGAAACTCAGTAAAGATTTTTGAGCAGGAAAGAAAAGACCTGGAAGTTGTTGGCAAAAAGGTAGTGATTAAAGTGGGAGATTTATTTTTACAACAACCATTAAGGCGGCTATTTCTCTCCTTGTTTTCAGAGGTGGAAAGCAAGATTTGGAGAGCATTAATTCGGAGAGGGTTTGCTCAAAATCCGAGAATCATGGAGCCAGGATTTTTAACCTGCGTATTTCTATTCCACACCACTGTTTTGGGGGTAAAGGCACTGTTTCTGAGTAATCTGATTATATTACTCTTGTGGGATTTTCTTTTCTTTTCCACATCTGAGATTTCCGGAAAACACTTCTACTTGTCACAGGACCTCCCTTGGAGTAACGTCGCCTTTCACAGCTCAAAAACTCCTTTTCAAAGGCTAAGGTAAAACACATTCGTGTCTTTATGGGAATTTCCTTTCATCTGGACAGAATGATCCCAATGATACTTGATCTCTGAAAGCATCCTAGAATGTCTCTCTGAGCCGGACATGCAGTGGATGACGAACCTTGGCATTACATTGATCACTTGCCCTTTCGTGCAGTAACATGACATTGGACACATCCGACAAGCGACGGCAGAAGCAGACTCTCCTTTCACTTGCTGATGCTCTGTATTTGGCTACTGCATACGTGGGATATCCACTGATGTCACCTGTCTTCTCCTCATGGGATTCCCTCATCTCCGTCAACCTGACCCTCAAATTCCATCTTCTTTATGTCCAGATAGCCCCAGAGTTGAGCCTTTTCGTATTTCCCATTCAGAAGGGAGCTGGACGCTCACTGTGGTGACCTCATCTCTGGCATTCCCTCCTCCCCTCCTTCTCCCAGACACTGTCGTTTTCGTTTGCATGGCCTCAGGGGTCTTTGACTGTGGAGGGACCTGCTCCATAGCTGACACCAAGGCTCAAGCTCTAACCTCTCGCACTTTCTCATATAACATCTCATCTGCTGGTGGAGACATTTGTTTGTGATTACAGGCTGCACACAATACCATCGCACAAGGCCTTATGTTATGGCCCAGCGCCATGAGAAAACACATTAGTAATTTTTTATGACCCTAGTACAACCATGCAGGATTTCCCTAAAACAGAAAACATGAAGGGATTTTATTGTCTTGCACTATTAGCCATCCCTTATGGCTGATGCGTGTATATTAGAACTAACAGAACACAGGACTCTCCAGACATTTTGGGTTGAGAGGTTTCTGACTCTAATTAGTGAACACCCCTTGTTTATCTGTTCTGGGGGACATAAAACATGCAAGGAAATTACAAACAAAAGGCATAGAGGTCTTGAATGTGTCTCCTGGTATATTAACTTACTCCTGGGCTTAAACAAGGTTCTCTTAGAAAGTCACTTCTGAAAGGGACGGTGAAATGATAGAAATTGAAAGAGACTGGTGAATTCTCAGGGATCCGCACTACTCCTTGTTGAAAAATAGCCTACAGAATGGACTTCCCATTAGACCAGGGCAAGATCTCACTCTCTGGGGTGGGCTTTGTCTCTGTCTCTGTCTCTCTCTCTCACACATCATCATCATCATCATCATCACCATCATCTAATCAAAATGTCCAAAAAGAGAATAGTGGACTTTTATTTGGCCTCAAGAATAAATACACACAATTCCTATTTTTAAAAAAGCCAATCTATTTTTGGCCTTGTTAATGGTATTCAACGTCCACGCAGGAGTTTTTGATAAACTAGCAGGAGATAACTTGGGAGGTTCTAGTCCTCTCAGAGGAACCGCACTGGAACATTTTAACTACTTTTCTGTGAAGGACAAAATCAATTTGAATCTGGCAGCTCTTAGAAGCCGCTCCACCCAGCTGGGAGTGTGTTCCCAGGGGTCCAGGGGGTGAAGATAAGTCAGCCAAGAGTATGAGAAGACAACACACACCACGGAGGAAGTGGAAAAACCCTCCTAGAAAAGGGTTTAAATTAGAAAAAATAATGTTGCCTTTTGGATATAGAATTCTAGTAGTTGGCAGGATGGTGCCAACTCTTTAAACTCCACAGAAACATGTGATGGCTGCCTTTCCAAACCATGCATCAGCCTTCACTACTATGCTTCCCACTGAGGGGCAGACAAAGGGTGAGAACCTGGCTGAGCACTTCTGTATTAAGAGCCATGGGAAAAACACGGTAGACAAAGCAGAATAACAAAGCACAATAATGTTTGGGTTTCACAGTGACTGTGCTATGGTTATAGTAACAAATGCGCCAAGGTTCAAACATATTTAACCTCCCTTTAAAAAAAAAAAGTAATATATTTGTGAGATACTCCGGGGGAAAGCTGTTTATGGCATGTCACTCCTAACAGAAGGGGAAAGATGAGTTTGCAAGCCACACCTCACATATTGTCTTCCCTGGGCTTGAGTGTTTTCACTTGTTGCACACGGCTCCCATGGGGTACTTTGGGCTCACACTTCGTGCAAAACGGCACCAATAGGGAATGTTGAAGGCCCTTGAAGTATCAGACTGATCTGCCTATCACTTTTTTCATATTTGGACTGGACTCCTCTATGTTGCCATTTCTACACATTAGTTTTACTGGAGGCTATGCTCTGAATGCTCTTCTGTATCTGCTAAAAGGTGTTTTTTATCTAACCAAGCAAACATTGGAAAGGAGCTCAGATCAGTCAGCCCCTCTAGCACCTCATGGGGAGATTCCGCCAGCAGGAGGAACTGGGATTACCTCAGGAGCTAACCCCGGAGATTAGGCTTCAGGCCACCCATGCCCTTGCATGTCTTTTTCCTTGGAGAAAAGATCATTTCCAGTTTGATCCATTGGACCAGTAAGTAAAGTAGGTAGAGACTCACTCATTAGTCCCGTTGTGAAGGAGAGAGGGCTGCACATTTAGTCAGTGGTGAGGCTGGTTTCCACGGCGGACACAGATGCAATGTGTGGCAATTTGATCTTGACGGTGTTGTAATGAATACAATGTGTTCAGTGCTTACTGGACAGGGTGATGCCTCTGAAAAGCATCATCGTGAACTCGTGACTGGAAGCATATTTCATTAGTGTTGGGCTCCTTGTAGCTCAGTTTCAGATGGTGTCATCAGCGAACAGCATGCGCTGATTGGCATGTTTTCTTAAGTTCAGTTATTGTTTAAGAGATGTGGAAGAAAAAACTCTGCTTGCAGCTCTTACCTAAGATTCACAGAACTTGCTCAATTTGCAAATGCTCTTTCAGTGGTTGACTCTTGCCTGCTCCTCTCTGCTCCCCAGGTTTGGCTATTCATAGACGGAGAATTAAATCACTGAAGTCCAGCCTTCTCAGGTTTCCCTCCCCACAGGGAGGGCAGATTTAGAGTGGTTATAAGAAAATCAATTCATCCCTAATCAGGTGACCCAAAGAGACCCAAAGTGCTCCTCCCCCTTCCTTTTACAATCTTTCCTATAAGACTTCTTTGCTTTTTTTTTATCCTTAGGTGGAGAGCTCTCTTAGAGAGTTCACACAGTGAGTGTGGTTTGTGCATTCAATATTAAGATCTAATCATTGTCTCTTGAGAGCTGAAAAATGAAAACACTGGATAGGAGCCCACCTTCTGGCTTCATGCTTGTCAAGAACAGGATCTATTAGCCTTTTAAAGAAATACTGATAATAAAAAGCAGACTAAGTGAGCTATGTGAATTGGCATCTAATCAATTATTTTCTGAGCTTTTCCCCACTTTAGTTACTCAGAGCCGGGTGAGCAAACAAGATTTTACTGTTCCAAGCCCTCTTGCTTTCCACAGAGCTTGAATAATATATAAGCCTGTGTGTGTGTGTGTGTGTGTGTGTGTGTGTGTGTGTGTGTGTGCTCGTGCGCTTACTCACTCAATCGTGTCCAACTCTTTGCAGCCCCACAGACTTTAGCTTGCCAGGCTCCTCTGTCCATGGGATTTTTCCAGGCAAGAATACTGGAGCGGGTTGCCATTTCCTTCTCCAGGGGATCTTCCCAACCCAGGGATTGAACTCCCGTCTCCTGGTTCTCCTGCATTGGCAGGCAGATTCTTTACCACTGTGCCACCTGTGCATACCCCTACTCTCTTTTGAGATGTTTTACTATTATCACCATCATCATCAGAGGAAAGGTTGTATTCCCTTTAATTAAAGGGTATACAAGTCAGAAATGACCCCCGCAAGCCCACATTCCCCAGGCATCAAGAGGTGCGAGGCTAGAGTGTCCCCTTGCCCACCAGCTGGGTGGTGGTGGGAGGATGGAGACAGCTGCTGGGCCTGGCTGCTTTTTTCCCCCCACATTAGTTCCTCATTGTGTTCAACCTAGAAATTTTGGATGTGAACAACATCACGTGCTTGAAATAATACTCTTTTTTCTTTTTTTCACTTCTTAAACCTTTTGCCCTCCATTTGATTTATTTCTCCTGAGCTAAAATTGGATTCATCCTGAACATCAGTCTTTGGCTTGGTCGACATGCCAGCATTTGGAGGGTCTTCTCTTCACTAGCAAGTTGCATCAAATGCTCTGGTTTCCCTTGCTTGTCCTGCCTCATCTACACCTCACCCTCTCTCCTGCTCTCTCCACACTCAATCTCTACCCTTTGACTTCTAGGACATATATTACTGGAAGAAGAAATGTATCTATGACTTGCCCAGAGTGCTGGCCAATTCTTTATTTTAGCGTGGGTGGGCCTGGCCTGGGGGGAGGTGCTTGCCAGGCGGTGGAAGAGTGATGCTGGCTTTCTCTGGTCATCTCCGGTCCCCAGCCAGGAGGTGTCCTGAAGCACTGATTTAACTTGGATAGGGTATGATGGTGAGGTGTGATGAGTACTGTTGGCTAGACCCTGCCACAAAAATGCTTCTTTTGAGAAAAAGGTAGAGGATTATCTAAAGCATTGAGTATCTCAAGTTTGGATTTTCTTAAAATTAGATTGGGAAAAATTCATTTCTGCATGGAGCGTGCATTCGAGAATAAACTTAAATGCAGGCGTTTCCAGGCCTGATTTGCAATCCTGTTGGGTGATTCCAGACAGTACTTGACCCTGGGGGTTGTAGGCACCGAGAATGGTGTTACCAGTTGTTTGTTTTGTTGGAAGCTGGAGTTGAACTTGGGAGTGTGAATAATGCTAACTGAATTTTCCCCTTCCTTCAGCCAACTGCTGAAGTCACTAAGGCCTCTCGTAGGATAAACGTCTGTTAGTTTGCTCCCAGGAATGCTCCTATGCTTTACCTTGCAATATTAATTTGCTCCTTTCCTTACTTTCCTCTGGCCCTTGACACCTTTCCTCTCCACTCTTTATGTAATTAAACCTAAATCCAAAGCCATGGGTTTTTCTGGGAATCTATCCACATATGAAACAGCTCAGTCAGGGTCTCCATAAACTGAAACAGAGCTTTTCATTCTCTGTTTTCAGGGACTTGGTTGCCTGTTTCTGGTGCTTAGTCACTGTTCCTATTTGTTGTTGTTTAGTCGCTAAGTCATGTCCTACTCTTACCTCCCCATTGATGACCCCGTGGCCTGCCAGTCTCCTCTGTCCATGGGATTCAGGCGAGAATACTGCAGTGGATTGCCATTTCCTCCTCCAGGGCATCTTGCCGACCCAGGGATTGAACACATGTCTCCTGCACTGGCAGGCGGATTCTTTTCTACTGAGCGAGCCATCAGGGAACTCCCATTATTCCCATAGAAGAAAGCAATTTTTAATGTTTTATTTTTTATATTTTAATATAAAAATTCAGAAATCTGAATAAATACCCACATTTTCAAAGAACCCAAGGCTTCCTTTTCCCCAGTTCCTCCACATGGCCAACCAACATTTATGGAGAGCATTTTAGGAGGCAGCTGCTCTGCTGGGCCTTCACTGACACGCTTTTCTTTAACCCTCACCACCAACCTTTAGCCTGGGTTGGAAAGATCCCCCGGAGAAGGAAATGGAAACCCCCTCTAGTATTCTTGCCTGGGAAATCCCATGGACAGAGGAGCCTGGTGGGCTACAGTCCCTGGGGTCGCAGAGAGTCGGACACGACTTAGTGACTAAACAACATCACTCAGGGTAGGTTCTCAGTGAATGTGTTAATGTGCATAACCTTTTGGAAGAGTTATTAACCTAACAAGAGGGCTGAGAAAACCAAGGCCCAAAGTAATTAAGTGATTTGTCCAACATACTGAGGTTTGACCAAACTTGCCCTCTGTCCAGCCCAATGCTGTCATCTGCATGTTGGTTAGTTAAAGCCACCATCCAGCTGGTACCATAAACGGGTCTGCTTGACGCGCTGTCTCATTGCTTCAGGAAGGCACGGTGCTATTTATGGAGAGAACACGGGTGACAGACTGCTGTGGTGTTTTGCCTCTTGGCCTCTGGAATGCAGCCTACAGCATTCGCTCCAGAAAACCTCACACAGATCTGTGTTTGCACAAAGGGGTCCAAAGGCTTAATTATTTTTTGGGAACTCTATTATTTGTCCTTTGCTAACCAGGTCATCCTTCAGACAGAAAAAAATGCTGTGTGTGACCCAGCCAAGGCTGCTGCTCAATGGGGTTGACCACAGGCCAGAAACTCAGAGCCCTGCCCGCAGGCCTGAGCATGTCCAGAAAGTGAGCTGACAGAAAGCAGTTCTCTGTGTGTGCCCTGCACGCGTCTCTCTCCCCTGCGCCTTTGTTCAAGCTGAAAGAGTTACCAAAGGCAAAGCCTACCTGAGCCTTGTTGACGGGTGGTTGCACTGAACTGAATGAGAATAGGGCAACCTAGCTCTTCTGACACAAATAGGCACGACAGAATCCAGCCTGGCCTAGATGCTCTGTGACTCGCAGCGTTTCCATTTGCGTGTTTCCAGCACTGTCATGGCAGCCGCCGCATCTCTCTCTCTTGGGAGGTGGATGTAGGAGTGCCTTTCAGCAAAAAGTTGAAAATTTCAACATTGGGTTTTTCTTCTTTCCCAACAATTATTTTGTGGATATGTTTACATGACTAAGATTGTTGCTCAAAAGCCCCAAAGCACTGGAGAATAAATGACAAAGGGCCCAAGGAGTGGTCCCCTTCCTTCTACAGCAGTGTGTTCTATGGGACCCCTTCAGTGTCCATAAGAAAGGCACAGACTGAACTGCTTGATCATTGAGCCCATCAGAGCCATTAGCTATGCTGATCCTGAAAGCAGAGAGTCATTCAGAGTCGAGTCGGGTGTCTGTCTTTCATTCGACAGATACTCGTTTATCTTCATGGCATGTAGAGCAGTGTGCTGGGTAGAGATGGACTCATTAGCAGGCTGCCTCCAGCTCTCCAGGTCAGTCAACACCAATCAAGGAATCCCTGTGCTCCAGAAGATGCTCCAGTTCCCAAAGACAGCAGGATGTCAGTCAGCATCCTCTAGTCAATCCAGACCTGATTCATATGTCTTTAAATATCAGCAGAACTACAATTTGAGGGATTTCCCCAGTGGTCCAGTGACTAAGACTTCGCCTTCCAATGCAGGGGGTGTAGGTTTGGTCCCTGGTCAGGGAGCGAAGATCCCACATGCCTCGTGGGCAAAAAAACAAAACATAAAACAGAAGCCATAATGTGACAAATCCAATAAAGACTTTAAAATGGTCCATATAGAACCTATTTGCAGGGCAGCAATGGAGATGCAGACATAGAGAGCAGACTTAGGGATATGGGCAGTGGGGAAAGAAGAGAGGATGGGGCCAATGGAGAGACTAGCATGGAAACATACACTACCATATGTAAAATAGATAGCCAGTGGAAATTTGCTGTATGGCTCAGTGAACTCAAACCGGGGCTCTGTAACAACCTAGAGGGGTGGGAAGGGGTATAGATGGGAGGGATTTTCAAGAGGGAGGGGCATATGTATACCTATGGCTGATTCATGTTGATGTATGGCACAAACCAGCATAGTACCGTAAAGCAATTATCCTTCAATTAAAAGTAAATACATTAAAAAGTAATTAATTTAAAAATCTATACTTAGAGTGGCAATAATCACGGACTGGCAAGTCTTCTCATGAAATCAACACAGATTTTATCCTTTCTTCCATGTAGAAATTTTCAGTGTTTTCTCCTTAAAAAACAAACAAACAAACACAAAAAACCAAACTTCAGTTTATTTGAAAGACCACACACACAGCTACCCATTTGTAGAAGTTGCTGTAATAAATCAAATGGGAGGATGCACTGGAAGGGCTTCCTATGCGCATGTCCTCAGTAAATGAGAGCTTCTATTATTACCCTTGTCACATCATCATTACTGTCATCATTATTTCATTTTATTGTTGCCTTTACCCAGGAATTAAATCAAAGACAGCTGAGAGCTCTAGAGCTAAAAACCTCCTCTTTGTACCTTGACACACACTTTTGGAGAAGTGAAGCCTAGTTTGCCTCTGTTTTTAAGCTGAAGACATACTTATTTGTTTATTTTTGGCTTACTGGGGCTTCGTTGTGGCAAGTGGGGCTTCTCTTGTTGCAGAGCACCGGCTCTAGGGCACATGGGCTTCAGTAGTTGTGGCATACAGGCTTAGTTGCTCTGTGGCATGGAGGGTCTTCCTGGACTAGGGATCAAACCGGTGTCCCCTGCATTACAAGGTGGAGTCCGAACCACCAGGGAAGCCCTAAACTGAAGACTTTTAGAGGAGCAGTGATGGACACCTCATTTTAGTGTCTTTGTAAAGGATCCTGAGAAGTCCACTCAAAGAGTCGATGCTGCCTCCCCTGTGTCTTCTTTACACCAGGACTTGGAAGTGGGGAGAGGGGAACCAATATTTATTGAAAGTTGTCAAGTTCTAGCTCTTGCACCTATGTTATGGGCTAAATTGCATTCCCCTAACCTGATGGCGCTAGTGGTAAATAACCCTCCTGCCAATGCAGGAGACTTAAGAGACACGGGTTTGATCCCTAGGTGGGGAAGATCCCCTGCAGAAGGAAATAGCACCCACTTCAGTATTCTTGTTTGGAGAATCCCATGGAGAGAGGAGCTTGATGGGCTATAGTCTATAGGGTCACAAAGAGTCGGACAGGACTGAAGTGACTTAGAATGTAAAATTCATATGCTGAAATTCTAACTTCTACTGTCTCTGAATGTGACTGTGTTTGGAGACAGAATCTGTTAAAAAAAAAAAGTAAATGAGTTAAAATGAGGTTGTTTTAGGAAGGCCTCTAATCCAAGCTGCCTGGTCTCCTTCTACAAAGAAGAGATTAGGACACAGGGGGAAAGCCATGTGAAGATTTGGGGAAAAATATCCCTCTGCCAGCAAGGAGAGAGGCCTTGAAGGAACCCACTCTGCCTGACACCTTGCTCCAGGATGTCTGGCCTCCAGAATTGTGAGAAAATACATTTTCATTGTTTAAGCCACCCAGTCTGTGGTATTTGTTATGGCAGCCCAAGCAAACTAATACAACCCATGTCATCTCATTGATGCCTCTGCACAAACCAATGTGTTATTATCACCAATCTGTAGATAAGAAAACTGAGATTTGAGAGGAAAGTAAGTTGTCCACTGTCTTACAGGTGGTCAAACAGCTTGGCCAGATTTTGAATCCAGTTCTGCTAGAGAATATTTGACATATGGTAGTATTTTAATAAGTATTAACACTTATTATTTCCTGTTACCACTGGCTTCAGGAAGATAGTATCCAGTTGAAGTAAGCACACTACTTGGAGATGAAGCTGATAGTGTATATAGATCAATATAGGCACACAGAGCAGGAGAGAAACACATTGGCTTGCTTATAGGAAAAGCAAGAGCCCAAGTTCCATAAATATTATTCAAAGGCAGCATGAAGTAAAGCTTAGCTTTTTATAAGCCATGGATTGTTATAGGAGCCTCCAAGAAACGAAGTTTTAGATGTCAAATATGCATTGATTTACAGACAGAACAAGAGGCATCTTGGTGGGAATACGTTCTCTAAGGTGTTAAGGTGCATTTACACTCACCTTAAAACCAAGGAGGCTTTTCCAAATAAGATCTTAAAAGTCTTTGTCCTAGTGAGTCAAAGATAGCCCTTAAAACATGGCCAAAGATGAAAGTTTATGTTCACAATTATTTTAAACCAAGAAATTACTCTCTGGCTTCTCAATCATATTTCTATTCCTTGTACATCTCATCAAAGCATTTTGATTAGAACAAGTCACTGAGGACAGAAGCCAACATAAATATTTGAGTTTAAATTACTACAGAGAAGGGACCACAGTTTCAGTCAGGCCCAAGTTATGGGGACTTTTCATGATTCTAGGAGATTCTAGTATTTATGGAATTGGCTTGCATGTCGATTTTTTTCTTTCCTGATTTATTTCTGATTTCTAAAGTCAGCCATGAATTTCTTAGTCTATCTTGTCAAGTTCTTTCTCAAAAGTTCCAGCCAGTTGATGGTTTGAGTTTCCTTGGAGCCCATTAATTCCTGTCCCTTGGCCTGAAGCCAGTGGCCTCTGCTGTCTGGCCCTGTCGTTCACGTGGGCCACATGAGACCCAGAGGTGCTGGCCAGCTCCACTGCTTCTACCTCTGCTTCCAGAATGGACCAGGTGAGGTTGCAGTCAAAAGGAAATAAGGCTAGGCTACACATCTACCCAACCCACTCCAGTACTCTTGCCTGGAAACTCCCATGGTCAGAGGAGCCTGGTGGGCTGCAGTCCATGGGGTCGCAAAGAGTTGGACATGACTGAGCGACTTCACTTTCACTTTTCCCTTTCATGCATTGGAGAAGGAGATGGCAACCCACTCCAGTGTTCTTGCCTGGAGAATCCCAGGGACGGGGGAGCCTGGTGGGCTGCCATCTATGGGGTCACACAGAGTCAGACACGACTGAAGCAACTTAGCAGCAGCAGCACACATCTACCCACAAATCTAATCATTGTTCATCTCCTCTGGGCTGGCCAGGAAACATCATGAAGTGGTGAAGTGCACAGGTTTTGCAGATGGACAGAGTCAGTTCAAACCCCAACTGCCACTTACAAGTCATGTGACACTGGATGTCTTGCTTAATCACCTGGGCTTCCGTTTTCTCATTTAAGTGGAGATAACAACTCTACTTTAGGGCTTCCCACGTGGCTCGGTGGTAAAGAATCCACCTGCCAATGCAGGTGACTCAGCTTCAATCCCTGGGTAGGGAAGATCCCCTGGAGGAGGAAATGGCAACCCACTTCAGTATCCTTGCCTGGGAAATTCCAAGGGGAGAAGATCCTGGCGGGCTAGGGTCCATGGAGTCTCAAAGAGTCGGATACAACTTAGTGACTAAACAACCACCACCACCACCTTGCAGGTTAGTGGAAAAGGTAAAATGAAATAACATAGGTGAAGCATCTAGGAAAATATTTGTCAGAAAGTAGGTGCTTAATAAATGAAGATTATGAACAGAAGTCTGAAGACCTCTCCTAATATAACTTCCAGTGCGTTCTGTGTGGTTGAGATTTTATTTTTGATGTGACAAAGCTGGCCTGTGTTTCTTCAGAGGAGAAATGCCACGGTGGCCTGATGTGCAAATGGGACTTAACCTCTCAGAAGACCCGAGAGTCCCCACGGAGGCCATTCTCCATGTGTTTCAAACTTGGTGTATCATCCACCAAGCATGTTCCCTCCGGAAAAGCAGGAGACCGCCCAACGTTTGGGAAGCATCTGAACTTTTTGGGAACTGTCCCATCAAAACTGGAGTTGTCTGGGTTTTGACCACTGGGGCCAATATTCTTTTCTGTCTGGGCTTTTAAAAGAGTTCAGAACATTTATTCCCAGTTCTCTATGTCATTAGAAGCTCTTAAGCATGAAGACTAATTTCAACCAGAATTTTGTGGGTAGCAGAGATGAGTAACGTGAGAAAATGAATGGGGAGATTGGCACTCACTGAGGGGACATGAGGGACTCCAAGGAGAAAAATAAAAGCTAACTTTGTCAGCTGACCCAAAGTGGAGGGGTTTTATGTTATGTGATGGTTCCCAGTGTTCTGTTTTGAATCTCTCCTTCCTTGCATGAGTTAGAATTGGAATGATTTGGGTTTGAATTCTATTTCCAACATTTATCAGGTGAGTTGACTTCTTCTTACCTCCCCAAGCCTCATTTCCCATTTGCAACATGAAAATATTAGTAAGTACTCAGTAGGATTGTCATTCATTCATTCACCCAACGACATTGACTCTGGCACAAACACTCAAGAAACGGCAGCTCCCCAAAAGCTTCCGTGGAACCCTCATAATCCCTTGTTCCTAGGCTTCAGGGAATACTTCACATTTGCACTACAACTTTTTTTCTATTTTTCTCATGAATATGTTCTCACTTTTATTTAAAAAATGCATGTGACCCTTTAGAGTCCTCGGAGAAAAACTGTAAATAGAA
Organism: Bubalus bubalis; assembly: GCF_019923935.1. Classification (NCBI taxonomy): domain Eukaryota; kingdom Metazoa; phylum Chordata; class Mammalia; order Artiodactyla; family Bovidae; genus Bubalus; species Bubalus bubalis. The sequence goes on along the minus strand of NC_059178.1, from coordinate 28,209,906 downwards.
GAATGTGAATCCTTCTAAAACAAGTATTACTGAAACTCACTAAAATGTTTGGCCCATTCCTTGTGGTTCTCGATTCACTTGAATTGACATGCGTGAAAAAATGCAACTTAACTACATCCAAATGTTATCAAGTGCCACTATACCATTAAATGGCTTGATATTCAGTCACCAGGAGAGAAGTGTGGCCAGTGACCAGGTGCACAGGATCCCAGGAGACTCCCCTGGCCCAGTGCCACAAAGGGCTGTAGTACCTTCTCCATGCACTTCCTCCAGCACCCATGAGCAGAGTGCATGCAACCATGATGCCTTCATAGAGCCTACGACTTTTCAGAGGTTTTAATACTTCCCCTAAATAGAATAGGTGGCTCAGTGGTAAAGAATCTGTCTGCCAGTGTAGGAGACAAAGGAGACATGGGTTCAATCCCTGAATCAGGAAGATACCCTGGAGAAGGAAATGGCAACACACTCCAGTATTCTTATCTGGAAAATCCTGTGGACAGAGGAGCCTGGTGGGCTACAGTTCATGGAGTCACAAAGAGTCGGACGTGACTGAGGCCACACACGCACCAAATAATATTCTCTGCCTCATAAATAATCCTGTTTGTGAGTCATGTCTTTTTGTTTCTCCCCCATTTTGATTGTTGATCCCCTTTTCTTTCAGAGTCCTGAGTGCTCTCCTGATTTGCCCGTGACTGACTCTTGCACTACTCTGAAGAAAACTATGATTTGAGTGAATACCACACATTGCTTTCATTAATATGTCACTTTAAATTTAAAATCTCAAATCCAAATCAAAAGTTGGATCTCTTAACATTGTTCATACTTTAGGAAATTCTGAGGGCTGGGAATAATTTTTTTCATGGGCCAAACACACATACACACATACACACACACACATCCTGCAACTGATTCTACTGATTGCCAACACTTTTTTAAACCTCCTCACCATCACATATGTAGCACACTCCCTTCAGTGGCGTTTCTCCTTGGGGTGATGATCGTGGGTGGGTGAGGCCATGTGCAGTTTGGAAAACTACTTCCTCCCACCTCACCATACTGAGAATCACATTTCCCACAGCATCGAGAGAATAGGATTTCTTCTACCGGCTCTGATGGCTTTATTGAGAAAAGCTTGTCTAGAATTGTCATGCTTTGAAGTAAAGCTTAATCTGTTCTGGAGATAAAGGGTCCTACTGGAAACCTTTTTGGAGGGCTTGCTGGACTAGCTACCCTCGGCATCCCAGGTCCAGCCATGGCCTTTCTGCTGTCATTCTGTGCCCACTGCAGGGAGCTGGTGCCAGGTCAGTGGTGTGTCCTTGGATGGCACCAGGAATCTTCCCAGTGCCTCCACTCTACAGGAGCAAAGAGAAGGACCACTAGACAAGAGCTTGGGTTTTCCTTATGAAACACAATGACCTGCAAAGAGACTTTATAGCAGGAGTGGAATAAAAACAAACAAACAATGAAAACAAACGGAAAATGTTTTCCTTAGAGTCATACCATCAGAGTTCAAATTTCCCCAAAGCAAAACAAATCAGGGAGGCTTATTATAGAGGTAATGAGACAAAGCAACACTCTTTGGAAACAACTCCAAGAATGGCATGGTTCCTGGATTTGGGTAAATGGTCACCTATGAGATTGATGAGTGACATCATTTATGGCCACCTCCTGTCCTCATTGCCTCCAAAAGAAGAACAAAACTAACATTAAAAAATGATATATTGTTATTACTTGCCATGTCAGGAAGGAGAGTGAAAGTGCAGGAAACAAAAACAGAGGAAAGGGAGTAACCAATATAATATCCAGGGACTTGAACAGAAACCTCATTTTCCAGGAGAGGAAAGCACTATCCAGCCCCACACGTGGGATGGAAGTCTCCAGGCTTACAAGTTTGGGGTGGCAGTAGCTTCTCAGATCCTGCCTTTTCAAGGCCAGTGAGGCTTTCCTTCCGATAGACTTAACTAAGCTAATTGTACTACGTTTTCACTTAGAAGGAAAGGGCAGTGTTTTACCAGGAAGATGGTCTTTTTGACTGTCTGTGTTGACCTAATCTCCTCTATTCTGTTCACTACCAGTCTCTGGAAGGTGTTTCCTCTCAGCCTGGAGTTGTAGGTACAATAGCGGAGAAGACAGGGAAAAAACGTCCTGTTATATAATTAAAACCGTGGCGAAATGCAGTGTAACTTTCCGTGAATACATGCCACTAACAGAACAGTAAAAGACTAGTCTTGTCCACATATTGAAGTTACTTTTTCATATTTGTATTTTATATTGGAGTATAGCTGATCACCAATGTTGTGATAGTTTCAAGTGTACCACTACGGGACTCAATCGTACATATACATATATCCATTCTCCCCAAACCCCCGACTCGTCCAGGCTGCCATATAACATTGAGCAGAGTCCCCTGTGCTGTACAGTAGATCCTTGTTGGTTATCCATTTTAAATATAGCAGTGTGTACACATCGACACCAAGCCTTCACTGTATTAATAGCTGCCACCGATACTATCTGATCCAGTTTCCCATTACAGCTATGCTATGCTATGCTAAGTCACTTCAGTCATGTCCGACTCTGTGTGACCCCATAGACAGCAGCCCACCGGGCTCCCCCGTCCCTGGGATTCTGCAGGCAAGAACACTGGAGTGGGTTGCCATTTCCTTCTCCAAGGCATGAAAGTGAAAAGAGAAAGTGAAGTCGCTCTGTCGTGTCCGACTCTTCGCGACCCCATGGACTGCAGCCCACCAGGCTCCTCCATACATGGGATTTTCCAGGCAAGACTACTGGAGTGGGGTGCATTGTTCTCCCACTACAGCAAAATTCCATATTTATGAATTGGATTGGGAATTAAGGTCATTCAGTTCTTTAGCAGTTATTGGTAATCAAGACTAAGGAAACATTACAAGAATTGGGAAGAAATTCAAGGATGCTATAAATTCCACCGTAGAACCAGTCTATTTGCTCAAAGGACAAGACAATCTCTGCCTATTCACAGAACAATGGGAGAGGAAAACAGCCAGGGAACAGAGTGGATGAGGAAATCTGAGTGAGTGTCTTAGCATTCTGTTAGAGTCACGTTTGGGGATTTTGCTGCTAACCTGGCGGTATTGCTAATCAGAAACAACTACTGCTGAGCGGAATCGTGAGTGCCTCTGCCAGGCGTGTCCCCATGGCCGAGCCGGGCCGATCGGAAACAGGTGCATGCTTACGGTCACTTGCCTTCTGTGAAAACAGTGTTCTGTGAAGTGCGATATGAACATATCATATTTCTCCAAGAGCAGGCTCTGTCTTGCAGACTTCATCTAACTAATTCTCACCGCATCCCTGGAAAGCAGACCATGAATGGGAATCTGATTTGTTTATCTGTGTCTGGCAAAGTTTGTGGTTTTTCAATAGGAAAATGTGAATTTCCCTGAAAGCAACAACAACCAAAAAACAGCTATACGGCAAACATAGGGAAATGTTAAGGAGTCTTTGGCAGATGTTATAAAAGAGTAGGGTCATAAATGATAATGAGAAATTAAAATCGAAAGAAAAAGGGTTTTGGAAAAGGTAACAGAGGGCCCGATTGTGGTTGTGCAGAAATTTCAGGTGCTTTGGGTTTCCCTTGTGGTTCAGCTGGTAAAGAATCCACCTGCAATGCGGGAGACCTGGGTTCGATCCCTGGGTCAAGAAGATCCCCTGGAGAAGGGAAGGGCTTACCCACTCCAGTAGCCTGGAGAATTCTCCATTCTGGCCTGGAGAATTCCACGGACTGTATAGTCCATGGAGTCTCAAAGAATCAAACAGGACTGAGTGACTTTCACTTGAGAGAGAGAATGGGCAGCTGATCCTGTGACAATTCTTATGCATTTAGGCATTATTTGCCCCCCAAAAAGTTACTATCCCTTGAGATTTGGTTGAAGAGTCATTCTCTGTCCTGTTTTAATGGAAGCATCTTGCTATTTATTAATAACAGCAGCTGTCCTGTAGTCGGCACTTACACAGCCTGGCCTGACTCATTACATATGGTTCCTTCAATGACTCCATAGCTTTTGCATTCTCTTTTTTCTCATCTGACAACATGGACATAAAATGACATTCTTAAATCACAGGGATGGTGAAAGTCATGCCCAGCAGTCAGATTCAATGCTGTCTGCTGGTCAAGCAGTACCCATTGCTGGGTACCCATCTGCTGGTACCCGTTGCCTTATGGTGCCTCTGCTCAGAACAGCAGTTAAATAAGGAGAAAAACTTCAATCTGAAGTTAGAGTCTAAACTTTTGACTCAAACAGGCCCTGGATGGAGCAGAGGAATGACAGGAGAGGAAAAAATATGTGTGCAATAATAGCATAGTGTAACTTGTGTCCTTCCTTTAGTGGAAGGAAGTGAGTGAGTAACAGTCATAGAAGGGCCACGTTGTCAATGGGGGCCCAGGACATTCCTGACCCGGGCTGTGTAACCCATTGTGACGTCACTCACTTGGGCCTGACTGGCACTGACCTGGTCATCAGCATGGTCTTGGTGGTCTCGGTCAGCCACGGGACACTTTTCCCCTCAGCGATAGAATTTTTTTACATACTTACCCTGTCTGTTTCTCACAGAGCTCTGCATTCTCCCCATGTTGACTCATGACTTGAGTTATTACAGTCTCTCTCTGCCGAGGACCTTGACCCAGGCTGCTGAAAGGGCTGAACTAGAAGGCGACTGAAAAGTTCCTTGCCCTCAGTGACACGTCCACAGGCAGCCCTCCTACCCAGGTCCCTATTCAGGTTTCTCTGGTCAGAATTGCTCCTCTCTGAAGGTGGCTCTGCCAGGAGATTGTGTGGTGGCCGAAACCTCAGGGTCCAAGTCCTGCCACCAGGCACTGACTCAGATGCACCCTCATTTTCCTTTATGGAAAAGGCACACTCTTTACTTTAGATCATTAGGGAAATAGAACCTCCAGCTGCCTATTGGTGCATGCCTTCATTTCAGGAGTGAATCCTGATGCTTACATTGGCCAACCGTGAGATTTGGGACAAGTCACTGAAAAACAGTCAACTTTCTAAGTCTTGGTTTCCCGATCTGTTATAAGGGGACCCTGGCACCTAACTGAAAAATGGCTTGAGTGGAAACTTCAGTTTATTTCTTTCTAGCATTTGTAGCACAAAGAGATAAATAACAAGAACTCAAGAGATAAATAACAAGGACTTGAGGTCTTCCCCGTTGGCGCTAATGGTAAAGAACCTGCCTGCGAAGGCAGGAAACATAAGAGACGCCAGTTCAATCCCTTAGTTGGGAACATCCCCTGGAGGAGGCAACCCACTCCAGTTTTCTTACCTGGAGAATCCCTAAGACAGAGGAGCCCGAATGCAGTCGGACAAGACTGAAGCAACTTAGTACACAAACTCAGTTGAGGGGTTTCTTTTATAAACCACTGTTTCAAACTCACCTGCCCAGTCTATGTCAAGATTTAGTCTGATCTCATATGCCCCAGAGGTCTCCCTATAGTTCTATAAAATCCTTACAATTGCAGAGTGTTTTAGGTTAATGCAAATGCTTTCACAGAGGTTTTTAGTTATCTTCAATAGTCCTATAAAGTTAGGTAGATTAGCTTTTAATCCCCCATTTTACAGAGAAGGAAACTGAGAATTGGAGGGTTTTGTTTTTTTTTTTTAGTTTTGTTCTTGAGCAACTTGTCCCAAATCTCAAAGCTCTAGGCAGAGCCAGTCCTCAAACCCACGCCTTCTGGCTCCAATCCTCGGTGTTTGTCCCACGGTCCACAGAACTGAGGTCAGTGATGACCCAGATGATGATCCAGACAATAACTCAGGCCGGACACAATTCCAGATCTTCAGAGAGAGCCTTTTTGATCAGTTCCCTTGTACCAGAAGAGTGGGCTTGAAATCTGAAGAGACATCTTTTTCAAAAATAGCAGATGAAACAATACTGATGAAAGAACATTCCATCCTTTAAAAAACTCCCATTGTAAGTCTGTGCCCCAGCCATCAACCCAAGATGGGGTGTGGCGGCGGCCATACGTAGATTCGCCATTTGGAGGAAAGAGTGCAAGAGCCGTCACAGAAACTTAAAACAGCATGTAGCAAGAAATGAGGGAAAACATCGTACGCTGTAATCCTCTCTCTGTCTCCAAGGGGCCAAGTGGAAAACAGATGCCTATGGCTTTAAGAGAAACAGGCATACTGGGAGAGTGTTACAGGTGCTAAGGAAGAGAATGTTTTTCAAGCCTTGGTTCATGGGGATTCCCAAAGGCCTGAGTCTGCTTCCAACAACACAGCCTTCAACCTGCATGTTATCTGATATATGTTTGTTATTGGGTATGAACTACACAGGGAGGAAAGCACGGATCCCTTCCAGGGGGACTTGCTCCCCATCATGGCTCCATCACTCCATCTCTATAGGGAGATGGTCACCTGAGGATTCAGGAACATTGCAAAGAGCCCACCTCAATCCTCCTTCTCCCTCAATGTCCCTTCCTCTCCATCATTTCCATTTTTTCCCAGTTATTTTTCTGTTTTCCCTGCTTCTGAAGAAAATACTGGGCCACCAATCACTGGTTGAGATACACTCAGGGTTTTTCTAAATCAGGCCTCATCACTGTGAACTCTCTTCTCCGTGAGAGGTGAGAAATGGATCCTGAGATGGGCAGAGTCCAGCCTCTCCTTGGTCCAGCTGACTCGAGTGGTGTGCAGTATGTCTAAATGATGAGCAAGCTGATTCAGTTCTTCCAAGGAGCTTTAGTTCTTTTTACCTAGATTTCCTTTTTTTTTTTAAGCTTTATTTTATTTTGTGTGGACCATTTTTAAAGTCTTTACTGAATCTGTTACAGTACTGCTTCTCTTTGTTACATTTTTGTTTTTTGGCTGCGAGTTATGTGGGATCTTGGCTCCCTGATCAGAGATCAAACCTGAATCCCCCACATTGGAAGGTGAAATCTTAACTACTGGACTGCTGGGGAAGTCCCTTTACCTGGATTTCTTGATCTTGCCAAACTTACCTACTTCTGGATGTGGGGCATATTACCTGGAATACTGTTTATCTGAAGACCTGGTGCCCTGGAGTTCCTCTTACCTCTTCTTTCTCAGTGTGGCCCAGATCTGTGGACTGGTTTTCCTTAGTCATGTTTATTGCTGTGCTCCTTTTAAGATTAGCAGTCATATCTTAGGTACCAAATCCAGTGTCCTCTGTCCTTCCATTTGGTTTCTGGTGAAAGATGACCGGGTTAGGAGGGGCCCATCCTGATTCTCCTCCTTCCTCTCCATATCATGCTTTCGCTTGCTAGGTGGTGCCTCTTCTTTCCGCAGACCATGGGTGTGACCTGGAACTTTACTCTTGGTCCTTGCACCTTCTCTCCGCATATGTTCCTTTGCTAAATTTACCAACCTCTGCTTCAAATGTCACCTCTGTATGAATGAATTTTGAATTTATATCTCAAGTCCCACAAGGCTCTTCATGGTAACAGTATCAGAGGTTGTAATCTGGCATTTGAAAATGTAATAGTTGGAAAAAATATTAGAAGTGGATTCCAGATTTACAGTTTTATAGATGAATCAGCTGAATGCTATAGGCACATCTGAGGTCATATCATTTAATTGAGGTGGAGACCTTAGTGATTGGCCCTAACCTATATACTTCCCCTCCTTGTCTTCCATTATTTCATGTGAACACCAGCCAACAATGCTAAGTGAGCTGCTCCTTTGTTCTGACCCCATGCCCACAGTTTTTCATATTGTTTCCTTACTGAAATGCACACTCCTCCTTTGCTCAGGTCTTTCTGTATAAAGACCCTACCTCTAATTTAACACAGGAAGCCTGGTTGCTCAGTGGTAAAGAATCTGCCTGCCCATGCAGGAGCTGCAGGAGACACAGGTTCAGTCTCTGGGTTGGGAAGATCCCCTGGAGAAGGAAAGGGCAACCAACTCCAGTATTCTTGCTGGGATCCCTATATAGAGGAGTGGGGCCTAGTGGTCCACAGATGGAATAGTAAAGAGTTGGACACAAGTGAAGCGATTGAGCGTGAATGCGCACTAATTCAGCACACATGAAATATTGGTGTTTCTCTTCCACTTCCCTTAAAAAAAATCCCAATTGATCCAAGTAGTGCACAATGACCAGGAAAAGAAGGATTCTAATGAACCAGCATTCTCAGGGGTCTCAGTGGGACCTACCTACAGATTTAAGGAGACAAAGGCAATGAATCCTCCACCTTTATATTTTCCACGACCTACCTCTCCATCACCATTAGTTAGTAAAATCTGAATGTCTTTAAATGAACACATTTCAAAAAGTTAAGTGCTATGTGGGATGGAATTCAATGAAAACTTTTAAACCATTAAAAAAAAATTATTTCTCCAAAAGAAGTCCAAGATATCTGTTGATAATTTAAAAGGCATAGAAAAGTTTTTGACCCTATTAAACTTCCTTAGACAATGACTTATTTTAGGCATTAGAAAATTTTTGGTTCAAAGGACAACTATTTTTATTAACAGTATGAGTCATACACTCTTCCTTACCATTTATTTTATCTTCCTCCCACTTTCTTCCTTATACACTCAAACAGTTGGGATAGTACATGGTTTCCCAATTCTTTTTTATTCTGGTCAAGTTTTAGTAAGAATTTAATATTAAATGTAAGAAGACCTTAAATATTTTCATATTTTTCTAATATTTTATTTTCCCCATCATGAAAACATGTTGAAGAAAGAAAAATGAGAAACTGGGGTTTATGCTGATGAATAGCTTTGCATGCTGCTGCTGCTGCTGCTGCTAAGTCGCTTCAGTCGTGTCCGACTCTTTGCGACCCCATAGACGGTGGCCCACCAGGCTCCCCCGTCCCTGGGATTCTCCAGGCAAGAACACTGGAGTGGGTTGCCATTTCCTTCTCCAATGCGTGAAAGGGAAAAGTGAAAGTGAAGTCGCTCAGTCATGTCCAACTCTTTGCGACCCCATGGTCTGCAGCCTACCAGGCTCCTCTGTCCATGGGATTTTCCAGGCAAGAGTACTGGAGTGGGGTGCCATTGCATAGGTATTAATAAATACCCCACAAATGAATTTGTCCTTTCAATTTGTTATTAATCATCAATTAACAAAGATGATCACAAAGATACTGGTGACCACTATTTTTAGATCTCTTAAAACTGAATCTTCGCTTAGTCTACTGAGTTGCTTTGTTAGTTGTCCAAGAAAATCCACATTTAGTGGGAATTTGAATACTTGCTTGTAACTGCTTTACATAGTGGGTTACAGAACTCTCTTGACATTAGTAAAATTACACAGTCCCCGTAATCAAGCCCCACTGACACCATGTCTGGCCAAAAAAACTGTAATGGGAGAGGAGAACAAAGAGAATGAGGCTACTCTCAGAGTTTGATACTAAGACAAATTAGTGATCCTTCATCTCACTGAGTCTTTCTGTTTTTGCAAATGAACCCATGTTCTATATCCAAACTCCACCCTTCCAACACTCTAAAGGTTTATGGATCATCAGCCTTTCCAAAGTAGAGAGCCCAGTGTCTGACCCTTGTTTAACATGAGAAAATATATGGCATTTACCTGGTCCCTATTATATCATTGAGACCAAGAAAGTGGCCACACTTATTCCTATTTTTAACCTTGAGGCTTCTATGAATCCCTCTGAGGTCCTGAAAAAATGGATGTTGTTTGAGATCACATGCCATTGAAAACTGACCAACCTGTCTTCCTTTTCATCTTGTACTTCTCCATCATTCAGTTTGTCATGATTTTAAGACCCAGCATCTCTGAAGCTTGGGAAATCCTGATATCTGCGCAGCCAGGAAAACATAGCTTGGGCCTAGTCCCTTAAAAATCTGCCTCCTAAGCTCCATTAAGCACTGGGACCCTTTGGCCTTGTTCCCATATTGCTTCCTAATCCCAAGGAATACTTCTGGCACATAGTAGGCACTCAGCATGAATACATGGTACCCTGGCTCCTGACCCAAGCCGTGTCTTTTCAGTCATCTGATTTCTGTTATAAATATAGCTGTTCTCATGGAGTTGATGCCATTTGACTCATTCTCCTCGAGGTCATGGCAGGCCCTTCACCGTGGGACAGTGCTTTGGCCAAGACTGAGTTTCCCTCCCACACAGTACCTCATGGGAGACACTGGAGTGCCTGCTGTTTCGTGTGCTCAAAAAGCACATCCTGTGCCAACAGTTAAGTTGCTTAGGTAGCCCAGAACCCTCTGGAATAAGGAGGTTCTGTAAACAACCATCTCATCTCACAGGGCCCAGTAAATATCTGCAAACACTAACAGCTACTAGTTAGGGTCTTCAAATGAACTGTGTAGCCTGGGATTATTTTCATTTTTTTAAAAAAAGTGATGGAGAGTTTCTCAGATCATTTTAATTGACTTTTCTATTTTTCGTCTGTACCTAACCACAGACAAAAGGGAGCCAACAGTTCCTTTATGAAACTTCTGTTGCCAAATACCTTTGGACTTTTGGATTGTGTGGTGCACACCCATTGTTAATTATGTTGATTGTTATCCTTAATAGGGGAACAAGTAAGACTCTGGCTCTGAAGCTTGGGAAAACCCCATTTCCAGGACAGACAGGAAACCACAGCCTGGGCTTTGATTGACCTTGAACTTTATTCTCACCTTCCTGGCCCCCTTCCTTACCTTCTACTCCCCCAAATTTAAACACACCCAATCTCCACTTGGGCGTAAGTGATGAGAGCTTCAGTAAAAGTGGGAAGCTGTTTTCCCAGTAATCATTTGGAAATCATAGAATCTGGAAGTGGGAAATGATCTAGAGTTCTATTATTTCATCCAATCCCTTCATTTAATAGGGGAAAAAATTGAGCTCAGAGTGGCTAAGTGATGAGGCAGAACTAGGATCAGAATCCTGAGGGATGAGTTAGAATTCTCCAGACAAAGTCTACATAAGGGGCCACCTGGAGTTTGCTCTGGAGTTTGCTGTATACTTTCAGGCTCATGTTGAGTATAATCAACACTGAGAAATAGTTAATGGTTCTTTTGTATACGTTGACCTAAAAGCTTCCCAATCTCTAAGGCATATTTTTAAAGTAGAAATACAGAGAGAGGAAGAGGTGCTAGGTACTTAGAGACTGGATGTAGCTTCCTAGTTGTATCAGAATTCCTCTTGGTTTTATTCAGCCAAGTGAAGACCAAATTACCATCATTGGTGATTTTTACGAAGGACTGAATGACTTAATTAGCTTGACTTTTATAAAAGCCTAAAAACATCTGTCCCCACTCACTGCTGTGTTTTAACAAAGCTCAAGCACTGTTATAGATCAAAGGGAAGATAACATGAGATCTGGACATGCCAAGTGTGCTACACTAGAGCCTTCTGTAAATGGGTAATTGAGGAGCTGTTTCCAGGCTGGACTCCTGGCCCCAGAGGCTGTCATCAAGGAGAGAGATAATCAGAATCTGGGGTATCTGAGCCTTGGCTGCTGGGAGAAAAGGATCCTCACTTATATACCCCTGAGTATGTGGTCCTGGCAACGACTCAGGATATCAACTAACTACATGCCTCTTCTAAATGTGTCGTTCAGAAAGGAGCCCTCCTCCATGCCAAAGCCTTTATCCTCGAAGTTTCAGGCTTCCTTCAAAATCAACATTCTCTTTATTTATTATTGACATTAATGTCAACTACACCAAAACTATCAATGCCAAAGTTGTTAATCTTGCCATTGCTGATTTAAACCAATATTGGTTGCAAATAATGTTTCATCCCATGTCATGTATGGTTGCATTCAAAGCCAATGACCTTGGTTAAAATGTCAGCTGCGGACCCTTGAAAATGACACAATTTTTCAGAGTCTCTTTGTAAAATGAGAATAATAACACCTATCCTGTGAGGTTTTCACTTCTTAATGATTCCACAGATAATGTGCTCATTGCAGGAAACAATTTTTGTAGAGCAATGTACATTATGTTTTAAGAAATAGAATTGGAATTAGGTGTAGTGGCAATTAAACTAATAATTTCAAAATTTAAACTAGAATTAGTCATTTGAGAAACTTACCCTTTACTCATATTTAAAATTTATAGTTTCTAATTAGAAGACAATAGTTTTGTTTTTTTTTTTTTGAAAAAAAAAAATCTCATACTCTAAAGGAGCTCTAAAAGGCTGGCCATTCTCATAACGTTCTTGAAGTAATTAAAAGAAACAATATGTTTATTTTTAAGGGGACTAGATAGCTATTCACATAAAAATTTAAAATAGTCTCAACGTTGTGAATTCTGAATTCTTGGGATTGTTTTTTATTTTGACTCCTTTCTTTAAAAGTTTTATCCTTGTTATTCAGTTGCTAAGTCATGTCTAACTCTTTGCAACCCCATGGACTGCAGCATGCAAGGCCTCCCTGTCCTTCGCTATCTTCCAGACTTTGCTCAAACTCATGTCCATTGAGTCGATGATGCCATCCAACCATCTCATCCTCTTTTGTATTTTCTCCTCTTGCCTTCAGTCTTTCATAGCATCGAGGTCTTTTCCAATGAGTTGGCTCTTCACATCAGGTGGCCAAAATATTGGCACTTCAGCTTTAGCATCAGTCCTTTCAATGAATATTCAGGGTTGATTTCCTTTAAGATTGGCTGATTTGATCTCCTTACTGTCCAAGGGAGTCTCATGCATCTTCTCCAGCACTGCAATTGGAAATTTTCATTATAATCATTATCATTTTTTCCCCAGGGAGACCTGAGGCTTTCGTGCTACTTGGATGTATTATCTAAAAACTTGTAGAGGAGTCAGTTTTTGTTGATATTTTCTAGTGGGAATGTCTATGAAGGAAGAATTTTAGCAAGTGTTAAGAGAGAATACAGATTCACACTTTTTGTGTACAAAATAGCTTGCTCTGAAATCTTGAGAAATGGTCAAGGAAAAGGAGGACGTTCAGAACTGTTGTTATTTAAAGATTTTCTAAGAAAGTCATAAATGTTTCATTACTGTAGCACTTAAGTTTTGCCCTCCAAAGAATCAAACAGATTTGTTACAGAGAGTCTTGCAGCAATTTATGAATCTTTGCACATGTCTGTTTAATGGAGAACTAGTTGGCCATTCATGGATGTACAGTGGCGCTATTAAATCAATGGATTTGACTAATTAGGCATGGGACCCTCTCTGCTTTCAACCCATAGAGGTCAAGATATCCACCACAATTCTGACACAGAACCTATTATACAAAGAATAGTTTTTACAGCTTGCTTCAGTGTGGCTTTCTGGTCTACCCAGCAGCCTCTGCTACCTGGTTTTTTAGATAACTAGCCCACATCAGATCTGAGGGGCATGGATGCAGGTCTACTTGAAGGCTAACAGCTAATGTGTCCTCACTTGTGGGAGAAGGGAGAATGTTGGTCAACTTGTTGAAAAATTTCTTCCCAAATTTGAAGGACAAGGAGCGATTTTCTTCCTTAACAGAATATATGTCAGTTACAGAAGATATCAGGACTACATTTCATTTCTCTAAGCCTGCTGGAGTTTTTCAATTCCTACCCTTAAAAAAGACAGACTAGAATGGAGAAGATAGAGAAGAGCTGACTCTAAAGCTGTCAAGAGAGTTTAAAGAAACCTCTAAATCACAGTATAGTTTTTTAAAATTAGCTTAGCAAGCATATGACAATGTGTAAAGAGGCCGTAAGTCCAATTTCTGGCTCTCCTTATCTCTAGTAAGAATTGTATTTTGCAACAAGAAACTCAAGTGTTGAGGGACAAACACGTTCAAGGTCACATAGCATTGGATGCATGATGCAAGATACTGGAATAGCATTCCAATGATGCTGACATTTCCAGTTATCTCTGCAATGTATAACTGGTTTCTTCAGGCCTTAGCAGCCTGTTTCATAAAATGAAGACACATTGGGACTTCCCTGGTGATCCAGTGGTTAAGACTCTGCACTTCTACTGCAAGGGGCACAGGTTTGATCCCCAGTAGGGGAACTTAAGATCCCACATGCCATGTGGTGTGGCCAAAATAAATAAATGAAAAAAAAATTTTTTTTAATTATGGAGGCTGTATGACAACCTAGAGGGGTGGAATAGGGTGGGAGGTGGGAGAGAAGTTCAAGAGGGAGGGGACATATGTATACCTATGGCTGATTCATGTTGATGTTTGGCAGAAACCAACATAATACTGGAAAGCAATTATCCTTCAATTAAAAATAAATTTTAAAAATTAAAAACAAAGGAGTGCCCCTGCATGGAGAGCTGGCTGTGGGTAGGAACAGAGTTTCAGTTTTTATCTCTAAAAACCACTGGAAGAATATTCCATAGACAAAGACTAGTCTTTTCAACAAAACATACAAATAAAAGGATGAAAAAATCAAATTTAAAGATGGGCAAAGGATTTGAATACACATTTCACCAAAAAATATATGCAAATGCCCATAAGCCCATGAAAAAACGCTTAGCATCATTAACCATTAGGGAGATGCAAACCAAAAACCATAATGATATATTACTTCACACAAGTAGGATGCCTAAAATAAATGACAGGTGACAACAAACGTTCATAAGGATGTGAAAAGTTGTAGTTCTTATTGTCTGCTGGTGGAAACTTTCCCGTCAAAATGTTGAACTTATAGTTACCATTTTGCAATTCTACTCATAGATATCCATCCAAAGAACTGAAAACATGTTTGCTCAGAAATTTGTACATTATTAATAATAGCCCCGAAGTTGAAGCAGTATAAAATGGTCATCAACTGATGAATAAACGAAATATGATATATCCATAGAGTATTAATTGGCAGTAAGGAGCAAAATATCGATATATGCTGCAAAGTGGGTGAGCCTTAAAAACTCTGCTTTCTCAACTCAGGACGCCCTCCAGGCTATGTGTAGGTTCTGCCGCCTTGTGCTGTAACCTTGAAATTCTCTCCAGGCAGTGAGCTAGGGCATTCATAGGGATAACCTCATACGTTTATCTTGTCTAAGGATTATTCTCTTAAGCTACCTGTTGTGGGTTACCTAAAGTGGTTATTTCATATGTTTTGTCTAGCTTTATAGTAGTTTAACATGGAAAGGAAAATTTGTTTCCTGTTACTCCATGATGGCTGATAATGGAAGTCTTTAGTGATATTATTTGTTATAAAATGAGAAAATACTGATTTAAGAAAATGTGGAAATTACACATAAGGAAGTTAGAACAAAATACCTATTAGTCACTCACAAAATGCATGAAATTTTGGTATATTTTCATTCAGCTATTTTGTTTCCTAAAGCTTTGATTAGGCATTAATTTTAAAAACAACAACAAATAAATGCAGCACTTAAAATACAGTTTTCATACTTATTTTTCAGTTTAATATGATTTCATAATCAATTTCCTGTACTCTTCCTTAGAGTCATTTTAATGAATGGACAGTATCCCAGCATGTAGACATGTATAATAGAGACTATTGACCCTTCTCTCTGCAGATGGCCATTTGGCTGGCTCCCAGTTTTGTCATTATAAATAATGAATATTTTTAGACTGATATTTTTGTACAAATTTGAATGATTTAGACAACTTTGCAATGACTGGGTGTATGTATTTTAAGGGACTCAACTCATTTTTGCAAGTTGATTTCCAAAAAACTGTGTCATTTAAAATATTTCATTCACCACTCTACATATAATCATGAAGTACTTACTCTGTCTTACCGTGCAAGGCGATGGTGATATAAGACGACCAAAACCTGACTTTGAGTTCTAAGTGTGTACAGCCTAGCTGTGAAGACCAATATGTTAATAGATAAGTGCTGCAAAGCATTATGGGGGTTCTGTAGGCACCTGCGCGGGATGTGAGGAGTTGTATTAGGCCAAGAAATGGGTCTACTTTATCACCTAATAGAGTTTGAGATAAAGTAAACATTTAATAAATAATCACTGAAAGAAATCTAGAAGAAGGTTAAAGAAATGAATGTTTCATCTATTTAGTGACTTCTTCAGAAGAAGTTTCTTAGAGGGACCTATTATTTGAAGTTAGTATACCACTTAATCATTCACACATTCACTTAATAAATACCTTTTGGCAGTGTGCCAGGGATCATGATAAGTGCTAAGGACATCACTGCTACCGTGGAACTTGCTGCCAGGCATGAAAGACCAATAATAAGCAAACAATTAAAATAACGGAGGACGTACGCTTGTCTAAGAATATATGATAGGAGTGAGTCACTTGGTCTAGGGGTCAGCTTCCCATGGGGAGTGACAGTTAAGGCACAACTTAGAGTGTACTTAAAAGTTAGACAAAAAAAGAAGAAAGTGAAAAAACGGTTCTAGGCAGAGGCAGTCATATCATTTATCTATATGCAAATAAATGCTTTTCTAATGTTTGATATGGCTTAAAGACAGTTTATTTGCTTGAATACTTTCACATTCCTTCTCCAAACAATGTGGTTTATATGGTTCTTGATTTCTTAAGCCGTTATGAATAATACAAAGGTAATGTCACTAGAAAGTCTATCCATATTCAAATTTAATGGGACTTAATCCAAAGGGTTTTAATTGTGTTGCTCTAATACCTTTCTGTGTGATAAGCAAGGCTGTATCCTTTCTATGGCAGAGTAAACCAGTCAGCCTAGGTCATGTGTCCTTCAGCATGTCTGACTCCATCATGGGACCATCCCAATGAATTCAGATTTCTGATTGAAATGACCACCAAAAAGGTAAAATACACGGAATTTATATATATGTAAACTCTATCTTTCTGATTATTTAGAGAACTGTGAGCCAATGCTGTGGTCCAGGGCCTGGAGTTTTATTTTAGTTGTGCATTATTGTTTAAAATAATGTTTTCATCATCTAGAACTGAGAGGAAATGAGGTGTTCTAGAGAAGTGTATTTCCATCTATTGAAATTGACCTCTTTTTTGGCACAACACTTTTTACAAATCGAAATGTTTCTGAACATTAATAATTTTAAAATAAATTGCATGCTCTCAACGTTCTTCAGTAGCCTTTCTCAGTTCAGTTCAGTTCAGTGACTAAGTCATGTCAGACTCTTTGTGACCCCATGGACTGCAGCACACCAGGCCTCCCTGTCCATCACCAACTCCTGGAGCTTACTCAAACTCATGTCCATCAAGTTGGGGATGCCGTCCAACCATCTCGCCCTCTGTCATCCCCTTCTTCTCCTGCCTTCAATTTTTCCCAACATCAGGGTCTTTTCAGATGAGTCAGTTCTTCGCATCAATTGGCCAAAGTATTGGAGTTTCAGCTCCAGCATCACTCCTTCCAATGAATATTCAGGACTGATTTCCTTTAGGATGGACTGGTTGGATCTCCTTGCTGTCCAAGGGACTCTCAAGAGTCTTCTCCAACACCACAGTTCAAAAGCCTCTTACACTGTTGGTGGGAATGCAAACTAGTACAGCCACTATGGAGAACAGTGTGGAGATTCCTTAAAAAACTGGAAATAGAACTGCCTTATGATCCAGCAATCCCACTGCTGGGCATACACACTGAGGAAACCAGAAGGGAAAGAGACACGTGTACCCCAGTGTTCATCGCAGCACTGTTTATAATAGCCAGGACATGGAAGCAACCTAGATGTCCATCAGCAGATGAATGGATAAGAAAGCTATGGTACATATACACAATGGAGTATTACTCAGCCATTAAAAAGAATACATTTGAATCAGTTCTAATGAGGTGGATGAAACTGGAGCCTATTATACAGAGTGAAGTAAGCCAGAAAGAAAAACACCAATACAGTATACTAATGCATATATATGGAATTTAGAAAGATGGTAACAATAACCCTGTGTACGAGACAGCAAAAGAGACACTGATGTATAGAACAGTCTTATGGACTCTGTGGGAGAGGGAGAGGGTGGGAAGATTTGGGAGAATGGCATTGAAACATGTAAAATATCATGTATGAAACGAGTTGCCAGTCCAGGTTCGATGCACGATACTGGATGCTTGGGGCTGGTGCACTGGGACGACCCAGAGGGATGGTATGGGGAGGGAGAGGGGAGGAGGGTTCAGGATGGGGAACACATGTATGTATACCTGTGGCAGATTCATTTTGATGTTTGGCAAAACTAATACAATTATGTAAAGTTTAAAAATAAAATAAAATTAAAAAAATAATAATAAAATAAAATATATTAAAAAAAAAAAGCATCAATTCTTCGGTGCTCAGTTTTTTTAAAAGTCCAACTCTCACGTCTATACATGACTACTGGAAAAACCATAGCTTTGACTATACAGACCTTTCTTGGCAAAGTAATGTCTCTGATTTTTAATAAGCTGTGTAGTTTGGTCATAACTTTTCTTCCAAAGAGCAAGCATCTTTTAATTTCATGGCTGCAGTCACCATCTGCAGTGATTTTGGATCCCCCCAAAATAAAGTCTATCACTGTTTCCACTGTTTCCCCATCTATTTGCCATGAAGTGATGGGACTAGATGGCATGATCTTAGTTTTCTGAATGTTGAGTTTTAAGTCACCTTTTTCACTCTCCTCTTTCACTTTCATCAAGAGTCTCTTTAATTCTTCTTCACTTTCTGCCATAAAGGTGGTGTCATCTGCATATCTGAGGTTATTTATATTTCTCCCGGCAATCTTGATTCCAGCTTGTGCTTCATCCAGTCCAGCATTTCTCATGATGTACTCTGCACATAAGTTAAATAAGCAGGGTGACATTAGAAGACGCAGTAGCCTTTCTAACCAGCATTTAACCTGATAACTCAGTCTATGAACATTGACTGTATTAATTGTCTGGGATTCCCAGGTAGCACCAGGTAGAACTCACCTGCCAATGCAGCACACATAAGAGAGGCGGGTTCGATCCCTGGGTTGGGAAGATTCCCTGAAGGAGGAAATGGCAAGCACTCCAGTCTCCTTGCCTGGAGAATCCCATGGACAGACGAGCCTGGTGGGCTACAGTCTGTGGGGTCACAAATAGTCAGCCACAACTGAAGTGACTTAGCACACACGCACACATAAGCATCTACTATGCCTGTGTACTATGTTCTAGGCAACGTCACTAGGCCTGTCCCCGTGGCTCTAAGATCCCCTGAGAACCGAGGACTTCTGTTGGCTGTGGGCTCAGAAATTGGAGAGCTCACTGTGCTGCCGGTGTAAATGAATGTGTGAGTGCACACAGAGTGAGTGAGGCCCTTGGGGCCGGCCCTATCACCAAGAGTGCTCGGCTTTGGGACTTTACGTTGCTCAGAGCACTTCCCCCCAGACTGCTGGGTTCTTATGTGTCTTCCTTTATCAGAGGACCCTGTAGACACGGGAAACCCTGCATCTGCCCAGATAGTGGGGCCCAGATTTGGGGAGCCCTGCTCACCCTGCTGCACTCTCCTAAAGAGAAGAATGTCCTGCAAGCAGAGGGCGTTGGGATCTGAAAAGTTAGTTACAGAGCTGTGGCTCCGCTGCTGGGGATGCTGGGGATGCTGGGAGACAAGTGACCTTCTCCCAGACTGGCTGCCACACTGTAGCCATTTGTCACTAGAGAGAAGGAGGGCCCACCCGCCCCGGGAAAGTCCACGCCGTCTTCCGCCTTTGGGGGGAGATGGTAGCACGCATCTCCACAATACATGACATCATCTCCCAAAGGCAAGGGCCACTCGTGAGTTTTTGCTGGCTCAGACTTCAGGGCAGGACTTGGTGTTCTTGATATAGAACATCTGTCTGGGGAGGCACGGTCGGGAAAGAATGAAGAATTTTCTGGGAGCCCGACTGGCTCACTGAGGGAAGGCCAGGAGGCATTTGGTGAAGTAGTGGGAAGGCCATGGTGTGTAAACACGATGTGGGCGTGTTTCTCAGGAATGACCGGAGTCCTCAGAGATGGATCACAGGCCTCGTTTCTCCTCAGGCACAGAGAGAAGGAAGGAGCCTTGTCACACATGTGTGTTTATTTGGTTGATTGGTAAACAGATATATATCTTGCCCTGAGGGTATGAATGAGTATCCATGGATATCATTTTCTCTCTTCATTGTTGCTATCTGTACAGAATTCACTCTTTGCAGAGACCGTTTCCTCCCATCAAATGCCCCAATGTCCTGAAATCAGTTTATCTATGGGATATTTTCCCAAATATACTGATAAATGAGCCCCCTTCTGGTTATCTGTATTTCGGGGAAGATGGAAGAGTTGATTGTTGTTGTTCAGTCGCTCAGTCATGTCTGACTCTTTTTGTGACTTCAGGAACTGTAGCCCACCAGGCTCCTCTATTCAAAAGATTTTCCAGGAAAGAAAACTGGAGTGGGTTGTTATTTCTTTCTTCAGGGGATTTTCCCAATCCAGGGATCAAACCCAGCTCTCCCTCATTGCAGATGGATTCTTTTACCTCTGAGCCACTGGGGAAGCCTGGAGGAGTTGTATAACAGATTCCTATTCTCTAAAAGCAAAAAAAAAAAAAAAAAGAAAAGAAAGGATACAGACACAGTATGAAATAGTATATTCCAACTAACCTGGCAAATAATCTTGATAAAAGCTGATAGGAAACAAGTCAGAAGATAAGAGTTAGAACTCAGAGGAAAAGGTTAATAAGGAACTTAAGTGGCCATTTATCAGAAATTCTGTCCTGACTTCACTAGATTTGGAAAATCCATGGCTGTTGGGGTTCACCAGCTGCAAAAGAGAAAAGAGGGATAATACACAAAAGGCGGATGGAAGATGTTCTTCTTCCCTCCCAGGACCTCCCAAGATAAGAGATCTCTGAGTTAATCTGAAGGTGCAGTGGGTTTTCTCCCTTAAGTTCCTCTACTACCAGGTAGATATACTAGTTGGGATATTGAAAAACACATAGACTGCCATACGTGTGCAAAAGAGTGTGGTCAATCTAGTTGTCTCTAGACAACTGACCACAGTTCACCATCTTTCAAAAGTGATTCCAATGAAACCCTTTCTTCTGACTGCTCTCCTTGGCACCCACACCAGGAGGACTCGATCCCTTTGTGTCTTCACTTTATTCCATATATTTACACAACTTTTATCCCACCTGTAATTCTGACTCCCATGTAATTCTGGTCAGGGATTGTCTGTTCTTGTGTAACCACACATCTAACAGACCCTGATACATAATCAAGGATGCAAATTGAATAAATAAATGTATGTATATGCAACATGCTATCTCCACTTATGCACTCACATACAAATAGAAAAGTATATCATATGTTATAGATGTAAGGATACATAAGCTATGCCTCAAATATGTTTGTGATTATGCTTTGAAAATAAAGTCCAAGGCATACTTTAAATCAACAATTCTCAGGAAAACATTATGATTCAATTAATCTGGAAGACGTGTTTTATTTTTGTTTTCGTGTCATTTTATTTTTACACTCTCTGAATGATTCAAATGTGCTGCCAACATTACAAACTATTGATTTAAGAGGAGAAAAATTGGGGGAATTTCAAATTTATCAGCTTTTTTTCTTTAGGATTAGTGATTTCTGTAACTCAAAATATCTGCCTGCATCAAAGTTGTAAAGATTTCCCCTTTTTATTTTTTTTCTAGAAGTTTTATAGTTTGGCATTTGTATTTAGGTAGATGGTACATTTCAGATTAATTTTTCTGTATGATGTCAGATTGGGGCCCATAGTCATGTACATACAATGATTTACATTCAATCAGTTCCATCCACTTTAAGTATACTTTTCAATGGGTTTTGACAAATTTGTCAAAACATGTAACTACCAGTATGTAAATAACACCACCCCATCAAGATGTACATTTCCATTAATTTTCTCTCTTTCCATTGAATTACATAGGTACCTTTTTCAGAAGTCAATTGACCATATATGTATGGATCCACTTTTGGACTGCTATTATGTTCCATTAATCTATTTGTCCATTTTAGCACAAATGGTATGTTGTGTTCATTATATGAGTTTTATAGTAAGACTTGAAATCAGTCTTCAAATATTGCTGTTGTTTTTTTCCAAAATTGTTTTGGCTATTCTATTTCTTTGAATTTCTGTATACATGCTAGCCATGAAATTAAAATACACTTGCTGCTTGGAAGAAAAGCTATGATAAATGTAGATAACATATTGAAAAGCAGAGACATTGCTTTGCTGACTAAGGTCTGTGTAGTCAAAGCTATGGTTTTTCCAGTAGTCATGTATGGATGTGAGAGTTGGACCATAAAGAAAGCTGATTGCCAAAGAACTGATGCTTTTGAACTGTGATGTTGGAGAAGACTCTTGAGAGTCCCTTGGACTGCAAGGACGTCAAACCAGTCAATCATAAAGGAAATCAGTCCTGACTATTCATTGGAAGGATGATGCTGAAGCTGAAGCTCCAATAATTTGGCCACCTGATGTGAAGAGCTGACTCATTAGGAAAGACCTTGATGCTGGGAAAGATTGAAGGCAGGAGAAGAAGGGGATGACAGAGGATGATATGGTTGGAGGGCATCTCTGACTTGATGGACATGAGTTTTAGCAGACTCCGGGAGTTGGTGGTGGACAGGAGAGTCTGGTGTGCTGCAGTTCATGGGGTTGCAAAGAGTCAGACATGACTGAGTGACTGAACTGATAACATTTTAGAATCAGCAGAATTGATATCTTAACAATATTAAGTCTTGTTATCCACAAACATGATATATTTCTCCACTTATTTAGGTCTTGTTTAATTTCTCTAAGTAACATTTGGTGGTTTTCAGTGTAGAAGTCTTTCCTGCCTTTCACTAAATTTATTTTTAAGCATTTTATGATTTGGGGGACTATTATAAATGGAAATGACTTATTTTTAATAAACCTTTTATTTTGAGATAATTGCAAATTCACATACAACAGTAAGAAATAATACAGAGGTCCTATGTACCCTTTACCAAAGTTTCTCTTTCTGATAACATCTTGGAAGCTTATAGTACAACATGTGTTGTGCTCAGTCACTCAAGTTACATCTGACTTTTTGTGATCCCATGGATGGCAGCCTGTCAGGTTCCTCTGTTCATGGGATTCCCCAGACAATAGTGGAGTGGATTGCCATTTCCTTCTCCAGGGGGTCTTCCTGACTCAGGGATCAAACCCATGTCTCTGGCATCTCCTGTATCAGCAGGCAGATTCTTTACCACTGAGCCACATGGGAAGTCCACAGTACAATGTCACAACTGGGGTATTGGTAGATTCATTCAAGATACTGAAAATGTCACCAAAGGATCCCTTCAGCTGCCCTTTTGTACCTGTACTTATTTCCTTCTGTCCTCATCCCCTCTTTATCCCCTGGAAGTAATTAATCTGTGCCCCATTTCTATAATTTGGTTATTTTAGGAATGCTATATAAATGGAGTAGTGAGGTATGTAAACTTTGGGGCTGGCTTTTTTCACTCAGCATAATTTTTTAGAGACTCATGCAGGTTGTTGTATGTGTCAATAGTTTGTTTCTTTCATTAATGAGAAACATTCCATGGTATGGATTTCATGGTTTGTTTAACAATTCACTCATTGAAGAGCATCTGGGTTATTTCCAGTTTTGGGCTATTACAAATAAAGTTGTTCTAAACATTCATGTACAGGTTTTTGTGTGGACATAAGCATTTATTTATCTGGAATAAAGGCTCAGGAGGGCAATTTCTGGGTGGTATGCTTCTTTCTTTTTTTCTTTTTTAACTGTCAATCTATTTTCCAGAGTGACTGTATCATTTTACATTTCCACCAGCAATGAATGAGTGATCCCCATACTCTGCATTCTCATCAGCATTTGGTGTTTCACTTTTAAAAAATTTTATCCATTCTGATTAGTATATTAGTGATATGTCATTGTAGTTCAATATCTCTTGACAAATGATGCCATTTGTATATCCTTTTCTACGAAATGTCTCTTTACATGTTTCGCCCATTTGCTAGCTAGGTTTATTTGATTTTTTTTTTTTTTTTAATTACTGAGTTTTTAGAATTTTAAAGTATTTTCTGAATACTGGTTCTTTCTCAGATATGTGGTTTGCAAATATTTTCTTCCAATCTGTTGCTAGCCTTTTCATCCTCCGAAAAGAGTTTTTTACAGAGCAAAATTTTTGATATGCTCTAACTTATCAATTTTTTCTTGTATGGATCATATTTTTGGTGTCAAGTCTAAGAAGTCTGCCTGGCCCTACATCCCCTAGAGCTTCGCCTATCTTTTTTCCTGAGTTCGTAGATCTATGTTTTGCTTTTAAGCCTATGGTCAAAATTGTGTTAATCTTGAAGGAAAGTGAAGACTTAGATCAAAGTTAATTCTTTTGCCTATTGACATCCAATTGTTTCAGCACCATTTTTTGAAAAAATATCTTTTCTCCAATGAATTGCTTTTGCACCTTTGTCAAAAATTGTTGGGCACATTTGTGGGGATTAATTTGGGGGTTCTCTGTTCTGTTCCATTAATCTATGTGACTATTCCTCCACCAAAGCCATAGTCTTTATTAAAGTGAAAGTTGCTCAGTCATGTCTGACTCTTTGCGACCCCATGGACTGTAGCCTGCCAGGCGCCTCTGTCCATGGAATTCTCCAGGCAAGAATCCTGGAGTGCATAGCCATTCCCAACCCAGGGATCAAACCCAGGTATCCCACATTGCAGGCGGATTCTTTACTATCTGAACCACCAGGGAAGCCAAGAAAACTGGAGTGGGTAGCCTATCCCCTCTCCAGGGGATCTTCTCGACCCAGGGATTGAACCAGGGTCTCCTGCATTGCAGGCGGATTCTTTACCAGCAAAGAACTACCAGGTAAAGTAGTTCCCTAAACTACCTAAAGTAGTTCCCTAAACTTCCCTAAACTACCAGGGAAGCCCTTATTAGTATAACTATATAATAAGTCTCGAAATAGAGCAGACTGAATTCTCCCGCTTTATTCTTCTTTTTCAAAATCATTTTAGCTCTTCTAGTTCCTTTGCCCTCAATATAAATTGTATGACTTTAGGTCTCACATTGAAGTCTTCAACCCATTTTGAGTTAACTTTTGTATATGGAGTAAGATAGTGATCTAACTCCATTCTGCATGGGGCTATCCCATTTTCCTACCACTATTTCTTAAAGAGCTTGTTCTTACTCCATTGTCTGTTCTTTGCTCCTTTGTCATAAATTAGATGCTTATAATATGTAGGTTTATTTCTGGACTATCGGTCATGCTCCATTGATCTGTGTGTCTGTTTTAGTACCAATACCATATTGTTTTGATTACTATTCCTTTATAGTACAGGGAGCATTATGCCTCGCACTTTATTTTTTATTCTTCTTTCTCAAGGTTGGTTTGGCTACTCAGAATCTTTTGTGTTTCCATACAAATGTTTAAATTATTTGTCCTAGTTCTGTGATATAAGCCATTAGAATTTTTATAGAAATTACATCAAATTGGCAGATTGCTTTATGTAGTATGCAAATTCTCATAATATTAATCCTTCCAATCCATAAACACAGCATATCTTTCTATTTATTTGTGTCTTCAGTTTCTTTCTTCATTATCTTATAGTTTTCTCTGTAAGGTCTTTTACCTCCTTGGTTAAATTTATTCTTAGGTATTTTATTCTTTTAGATCCAATTGTAAATGGGATTTTTTTCTTAATTTCTCTAATAGTTTGTTATTTGTGTATAGAAATACTACAGATTTCTGTATATTTATTTTTTATCCTGTGACTTTACTAAATTTATTCATTAGTACTATTTTTCTAAATTTAGTAAAGTCACAGGATAAAAAATATACAGAAATCTGTATATTTAGAATATTACATATATAGATTCTATAGAATATATATCCTGTATATACAGAAACCTATATATATAAATTATTTAGGTTATTTATAATCTAAATCTGTAATTTAGATTAACTTAGATTATTGATTTGAGATCTATCCCCTTTGCTAGTGATATAGTTAGTGCTATAAATTTCACTCTCAGATGCTTTGGAAATGTCCCACAAAATTATATGATGTTTCATTTCTGCTTTCACTCAACTGAATATATTTTTTAATTTATCTTGAAACTTTCTCTTTGACTCATGGATTATTTAAGGCTATTTATATTAGTGTTGTTTAATTCTCAAGTGTTTGGAGATTTTCCTGTTACCTATTATTAATTAATAACTTGATTCCATTGTGGTCAGAGAACATAGTCTTTTATAATTTCAACTTAAAAAAATTTTTTTTTGTTTTATTTTATGCCCAAGGAATGGTTTATTGGTTACTTACAAACTTGAATAGAGTGTATATTTTACTGCTGGGTGGAACTCCATTAATGTCAATTAGATCCTGTTGGCTGGTGGTGGTGTTGACTTCCTTTACAGTCTTGCTAATTTTCTGTCTAGTTGTTCTATCAATTGTTGAGAGAAAAAAGGTATTGAAGTCTCCAACTATAGTTGTAGATTTGCCTATTTCTCCTTTCTGTTCTGTTGGTTTTAGCTTCACATTTTACAGCTCTGTTATTTGGTGCACACAAAATTAGGATTGCTATATCTTCTTGACGAACTGACTCTTTCATCCTTGCATAATTTCCCTTTCTATCTCTGGTCATGTTCTTTGTTCTGGAGTCTATTTCATCTGATATTAATTAAGCCACTTCTATTTTCCTTCAATTAACATTTGCATGATATATCTTATTTCATTCCTTTACTTTCAAACTGACTATATCATTATATTTAAAGTGAGTTTCTTGTAGACAGCAGAGAGTTAGATCACATTTTAAAATTTGCTACACAGTAATCAATACCTAATAAAATTGACATAATATCACTGTTTCCACTTCCAAACCCAAAATAAAACCACATGACTCTGCAGAACAAGTAGGCAGTCTTGGAGCCTATGTTCAGTGTATGAACTTCTCTACAGCACGTCTACCAAATCTCTCTGGATTCCTGTCTTAATAAGAGACATACTTTCCCAAGACCTCTCTAAGACCCATAATGAAGGTGCCTTACGTATTGTCTGGTTATAATGTGAGTGGCTGGTCCAAGGGGTCACAAACTCAGAACTTCAAGGATGTTCTCAATGTTAGACTTTAGAGAGTTGTGGGGACGAGTGGAAACTTGGATGCAGTCTCTGCCTCATTATTCTTCTTGCTTTGTATCTAAGTGTGGAGGTTTACTGCCTTTAAGGGTGTCCTTACATGAATGCTCCCTGGTTGTTAGAAGTGTTCTATGTGGATCCCTTCTACTTTCTCTTAATGCTGTCTTTTCTCTATTCCCCTCCACAGTCCCTGCCTCTCTTCTTATTCTCAGAGTAAATCTGCTTTTTATTCTTATACCATGGGTCTTTTCACAACCTCTTCTTGCCATGAAAGTCTTTGAGCTTTCAGCATGGGATATGAGTCATGGCTATTTTTCTTCCACTCCATTTTATGGAGTAAAGGCCATACCTATGAGTTTGGAAGAAAGGACACAAGTTATTTTCACTTCAGGTAGAAGAGTGTTGTAATTTTTCTGATCTTCCTTTTAAATTTCCACTACAAAAATCAGATATCCTGCATAAATCAGTTTGGGAACTTACTATATTTTTTAAAGTGTGTCTGTCTTCTTCCTGAATTTTTATTCCACCATCCAGCAATTTTCTACAGATTTCACCTTGGAAGAGGCCGTGCCCATCCTAACCTTGACTTTTTTCCAATTCCTGTTTTGTTTCCTTTGTTGCAGAAGATAAAGGCCAGAGCAATTCCACTTCACTTGGCTTCGCTTTCTGTATTTGTTACCTTCTCTTACCCTGTGCTCTTTGATAGGTTTAGTTAAGCCATGATAGAGGTGCTTTGGCACCTCAATCTACACAGTAGTCAATTAACAATTAAAACTCCAATCTTGGGCTTCCCTGGTGGCTCAGTGGTAAAGAATCTGCCTGCCAATGTAGGAGACATGGGTTGGATCTCTGATCCAGAAAGATTCCACATGCCATGGGGCAACCAAGCCCAAGTATCACAACTACTGAGCCTGAACTCTAGAGTCCAGGAGCTGAAACTACTGAGCCAATGTGCTACAGTTATAGAAGCCTGTGTGCCCTAGAGCCCATGCTCCACAGCAAGAGAAGCCACCACAGTGAGAAGCTCGTGCACTGCAACCAGTGGGTAGCCCCTCCTAGCCACGCTAGAGAAAAGTCGGTACAGCAATGGACCAGCACAGCCAAAAATAAATGAATAGATAAAAACATTAAAAAAAAAAATCTCCTGAAAAGAAGTTTTAATTGTCAAGAGAGGCATGAGACTGAGGACAAGACATGAGGTCTTCCAATGTAGACCTGCTACAAAGAGAGGGTGAGTTTAAGAAACCAAGTGCACCCTGAAAGAGACCTCAGAAAGCCACAGTTCTTGAATCTGTAGCCTAGAGCCTAAAATCTTGCCTGCCCTGAAAATGCCCCATTTTGCTCATTCTACCCACTGGGTGCAAGCTCCAAATGACTGGACAAACTTTTACACTTCAAATCCTTTGGAAGCTGCTGCCTGGGCTGAAATTGTCCAGAGGCCCTAGAAGCAGGAGGGGCCAGGGCAGCAACAGAGCGAGGCTGGGAGAGCCTCGACTCTGACCTCTGGCTTTGCTGCCTTCACAGCCCCTCAGTCTCTGGGCTCTCAGATTGCTGTCCGTCTCCTCCCCTGAATCTTGAACCGCATGGACTTGGACCTTCCTCTCTCTAGACCTCTAGTGTCCCACCCCTTGACCTGCCTCCCCTTGACTCCTCCAGATGTGGGACATACTCTTGGTTTGAACTCAACAAACTGTATTGAACCCTCCTCAGGTGTTGGCTCACCACCCACCTCCTACTGGGAGAAGGTGGTTCTGGACTCACACATGACATCCCTCCCAGGGATACTGTGAGGCTAAAATGAGCTGAAAGGATGATCTCAGTGGCAGAGATAGAGGAGGAGAAAGTTAATCGTGATAGGAGTAGTGGTTTATAGGAATGAAGGAAGAGTAATTGACCACAAATCTTCAGAGGGAAAAGCCTTGGGCTCTCTAAATTCATTAGTTCAGAACCAGATACAAATTCCTTCCCCAGGCTTGTAATTCAGGAGACTAAAGTTCCCAGGAAACCCATCTCTAGTCACAGATCTGTGTCTATAGCTCTCTAGCCATCATTAAAAATGTTTCTGCTTATTCGGCAAGGCATATTTACTAGCGATTAGGAGAACTCATAAAACATTGTACTCTATTGAAAGTCTTCTTCAGATAAACCCTCTGAAGCTTTGAAGTATCCACTTGCCAAAGATTTTTCATTACCCTTATCCCCTTGGCAAAGAGCCTGTGTGTATGTGTGAATATGCAGTTTTGTTGTTGTTGTTGTTAGGTCTTGGTAGATCTAAAGATCAACCCATACCTCAGAGGTGGGTGGAGAATATTTTATTTATCAGTACAGGATGTCATTGGAAAAGACCCTGATGCTGGGAAAGATGGAGGGCAGGGGGAGAAAGGGGCGACAGAGGATGAGATGGTTGGATGGTATCATTGACTCAATGGACACGAATTTGAGCAAACTCCGAGAGATGGTGAAGGACGGGGAAGCCTGGAGTGCTGCAGTTCATGGGATTGCAAAGAGTCAGACATGACTGAACGACTGAACAGCAACAACAACAGGAAATCCAAACATCCCATTTGTAGTCCCATTCCTTTCCAAGAGTATGGCATTCTGGGAAGGGCTCTGAATTGGGGCTTAGAGACCTGGTCTATAACAACAGCTCAGCCACAAACTGGTTACATGATCTCATACAAGTCAATACAAGCCTTCAGTTCCTCATGCTTAAAGTTAAGGGACAGATAGATAAGCTCTAAGTGTCTCTTAGAAAGTTAAAGTTCCATCTGTAACTGACTCGGTTTTCAGTAATAAGTGACTCAGTGATAAGCAGTGTTTCCCCAACTGCCAGCAGCAACTGGGACTGCCTTTGGAGGACGACAGGGCAAAAAAAGAAAATGATACAGGATTCTTTTTCAACATGAGCCAGGCTATGTTGTGCAATTTTGTTCCTTGCACTGTGGAGGGTGTGTGTGTAAGTGTGTATGTATCTGAATTTCACAAGGTATATGAACATGAACTCAGAAGACTTGTTTTAGAACTGAGAATGTGTTTAGAGGTCATCACATCCTGTGCTTTTCAAACTCTTTGTAAGCAGCAGAGTCCTTTCCTCGGTGGAACTTCTGGCAGAATTTGAATGTTCATAAAGGACAGGAATAGAGCTCCAGCTATAGGAGTCCAGGGCCCCATCTCTCTCTTGGTTTTTCTCCTCTCACCCACATCCCATATGGACCTCAGAGGTTCTCTGTAGAACCCAGATCTCTGGATGCCCAGCTGAATAGTCCACACCCTCAGAAAAAAACAGGCTCAGAGAAGCAGGAACTTGCTGAGGCTCCTACACCAACTAATGGAAAAACTAGGGTTTTTGAATGTCCATCCAGGCATCTTTGAATAATCACCATTATTGTAGATGTTTGGGTACATGATTGTAAGTGTGCCAACCCTCCCATAAAGAAAAACTCTCTGAGGATTGTGGGAGCTTTAAAACTCAGCAACAGGCAAAACAGCATCTGTGTTAAGATTCAGGAAGCTCTGGGCTTATTATCTTCTGGCTCAATACACAGATGACCCTTCCTGTGAAGACAAATATGACCTTATTTCTCAAGTGTTTTTTAAACTGAGCTATGAAAAGCCTCGTTTAAAAGTTGTTGTTGTTATTGTTCAGTCGTGTCCAGCTCTTTGAGACCCCATAATTTCATATATAATTAGAGGAAAGAAATCATTCAAGAAGAGGCAAAAGGAAATGTTTTCACTTGCTTGTTAGGGAAAACGTTCACAGCACCACAGCACCACTAGCAGAGTAAACTCACAAAATAGCTCTGAGAAATGTGAGGGCTCCTCAGTTTGGCTGTATCAGTCATTATGATCGTATAGCTCCAGGGTCCAACTCTGGGTTGCAAAATATTTCCCCTTTTGGACTTCAGCTCAATCATAATTCAACAGTGACAAGTTAGTAGGAAGTGGACCTTGAACATGAATGATAGGTATCTTGAGCTTGGCCAGAGCTGCCCAGGAAGCCTGATGTCAGATCAAGTCATCATATCCTATGGCCTTCCTCTCTCACAAAAGGAACATTTGCGGTATGCAACCCAAGCACATTTCATAGAGAATCTTGTTCCCACTTTTTCTCTAAGTGGTATTTGGAAGTTTTTATCAGTTCCTAATATTTTGTTTGGGTTTTCTTGGTGGCTTATCAGGTAAAGAATCTCCCTGAAATGCAGGAGACACAGGAGACATGGATTCAATCCCTGGAACAGGAAGATTCTCTGGTGGAGGAAATGGCAACCCACTCCAGTATCATTGCCTGGGGAATTCCATGGCAGAGGAGCCCGGTGGGCTACAGTCCATGGGGTCACAAAAATATTGGGCCATGACTTAGCAACTGGACAACAAGAACAATGTTTTGTTCTGGTCACAAACAAACCTCTTTTGTCCACTTTATAAGCAAGTTGACTGCAGACCGTTCAAGCTGGAATTGACCTGAAGACTCTTGCCTGGAAAATCCCATGGACAGAGGAGCCTGGTAGGCTGCAGTCCATGGGGTCGCTAAGAGTCGGACACGACTGAGCGACTTCACTTTCACTTTTCACTTTCATGCACTGGAGAAGGAAATGGCGACCCACTCCAGTGTTCTTGTCTGGAGAATCCCAGGGATGAGGGAGCCTGCTGGGCTGCCATCTATGGGGTCGCACAGAGTCGGATATGACTGAAGCGACTTAGCAGCAGTCAGAGACAGAGAGAGGGAAGTGACCTGACCAAAGTCCCACAACTCTTGCCAACAAGAGCTGGGGCATAAGCACCACTGCTGCCCTGATTTCAAGGACTTCTCCACGACTCAGTGCTGCTCTTTAAGTTATAACCACAAAACAACGAGGTGAGGGCTTTCCTTCCTGTGTCGCTAGTGTGATAGTTGTAGTCTGATCACAGAGATGTATTGAGGATTTAGGGAAACCCCCTCAATAGGCTGACAGTCTGGAGAGGAAGACAGATATTGAACAAACCATAGCAAATGATTAGGTACCTAGTGCCAAGTATGTAAACAACTGTGTGAAGAAGGATCAGCTGGTATGGGAGTGTTATCTCTAGGACTGATAGGGGCTGTTTATGTTCAGGGTTGAATCCAATTGGTTGGTCCTGTGACTTTGCAGTTGAGTATATTGACTCTCACCTTTGGTTATGTCCCAGAGGTGGTTTCCATAAAGTGTGGGTAGCTTAAACCACTTGATTCTGCTCCTCTTTTTTCTTCTGCCTGACAAGTCTACCTCCAGCAAGACAGGCACTGCAAAAAGAGCTAAGATCCATACAATCTTATTCTGTTGCATTGCTATGAATGTAGCAAAGTGGACATTGAAATTATCCATGAGTCACGTGTCTTTGTGCTCTTCCAAAACACTGCATGTTAGATGCAGAACCTAGGTATCCTGGTAACACAGTTCTAAAATTGCTTATGTTTATACTGAAACTGGGATTCCCAGGTAGCATTAGTGGTAAAGAACACACCTGCCAATGCAGGAGATATAAGAGACTCTGTTTCAATCCCTGGGTGAGGAAGATCCCCTGGAGGAAGTCATGGCCACCCATTCCAGTATTCTTGCCTGGAAAATCCCATGAACAGAGGAGCCTGGGGGCGGGCTACAGTCTATAGGCTTGCAAAGAGTAGGACACGACTGAAGCAACTTAACATGCACCACTGCTGAAACGAAACCAGTGATTTCAAATTAAACTCCAACCTAAAATAGTAAGACTCCTCCTCTTTAACTCCCACCAACATTTTAGCCATTCCTGTTATAATTTCTGC
This sequence comes from Bubalus bubalis, assembly GCF_019923935.1. Lineage (NCBI taxonomy): Eukaryota > Metazoa > Chordata > Mammalia > Artiodactyla > Bovidae > Bubalus > Bubalus bubalis. The sequence continues at coordinate 28,177,235 of NC_059178.1, read as the reverse complement.
AAGTGCAGCTTCTGCAGCTAGAAATCCTATCATGAATCCTTCTGGAAAATCAGCTGTCATGGCTAAATTCCTTATCATTCCGGAAGTATATAAAGAAGTATACAAAGACGCAAAGGAAATTCCTACACACTGGGCTTCACTTTGAAGGGTTAATCATAAGACATTTTCTTCTTTTTTTAATGAAGCAGGTTTGAGTTTAGGGTCTAGATTAGCACCTGGAGTTGCTCTTGGCTTGCTCCAACCTCCTGTATGTCTTCTCAGCTCACTTTTCATCCTGAGATTCTTCCCTTCCTCCTTCTTTTCCATCATGTCCATGGAGTTTCCCTGAACACTTGCCTCATCTTTTCCCTTAGTCCCCAAGTCTGTTCAGATTTTCTTCTTCCCCAATGACTCCCTCCTGACTTTTCCTGGCTTTCTCTAAGCCCTGCATCTTCATGGGTGGCCCTGCTGCCTCTCCTTCCACTTGCCAGTCATTCCCCCCATCACCCCTGCCCCAGTTGTAAGAGCTTCACAAAAACTGGAACCAGGCAGTAGAAGGGGAGAGAGCAAAGCTGCTCGTCCAGGCATTTCTTTTCCCCTGGCTGGGTAAGTACCTTGGGGAAAGGGCGCTGGGCTCACCGGGCAAAGGACAATGTGTCCGAAGCAAGTTGGCTTGAAGTCAGTATTCAGTTTTGGTTAGCGCTCCCTCTCATGTTGAGAAGTTGGGCCAAGTTTGGCCAAAGGCCCATTCAAAGTCCAGTTCTGGAATAAGTGTCTATTCTTTCTCTCCATCTACTTTCCCCAGAGAGCCCAGGAGGCCAGACAAGCTGTTCCCACACCAGGACTTCATCAGGGTAGCCTGACATCACTTTTCCTCTCCAGGAAAAGATTCAGAGTTGAATTCCTTTAAACAGATCCAATATAGATTTAGAATTAGAGAATAACATCTCTTTACAAAAAGTCTTATCATGGAAGTATTTTCAGTAGAACACGGCAATGTTACATTTAAGACATGATTCAATTTGCAAGTGCTTCTAAGCAACTTTTAGAAATATGTGTATTGTGTAAAGTAAGACACACTATAAAAGCAAGTCACTGCCCAGCCAGAAGAAGACAGAACCAGCCTGGCCCAATCACTTCATCCTTGTTCCAAACTTCCACCTCACACTGTCTCCATCTCTTTCTACTTTCTTTTCCTGTTCTTCCCACATATCTGAGGTGGAGCCACAAAATGTTACTACACTGGAATGTACTAAAGTGAACATTCAATCCATATTATTAAAATAACCTGACTTATACATCCCAATGAATGTTGTCCCCTAAAGTAGTCATATTTTAATTTATTGCTATGATGCCGCTATACTCAAAACCCCATTTTGGAATTTATCTTCTTGAGTTGCTTTGGAATTACATCCAGACCCACTTTATGAGCCAAAATTATAGACTCATAGAGAGAGGCCTTAAAAATCATCTGGTGCACCCCTCGATTTTATAAACAAAGAAACTGAGCCGATCGAGTTTGTGCATTTGTTTTTCCTCCTCCATCGAGAAGTTGTTAACTCATTCTTTCTCAGAAAAAAACCCCAGATGACTTCACTGTTAATCCATTAGTCATCTCATCAGCAAGCTCAAATGTCTTCATTAAGTCCATAGACATTACAATATGAGTTAGCATCTATCAAAGATAGTTTGTGCCAGCATCTGTACCAGTCACTTGTCACAACAAAAACATACATTGGTGATACAAAATGTACAATTTTTGGAGGATGAACATGAACTCTGTGAATCAGAAGTGACTTGCTCAGTAAGAGGGGCCTATGGCGGAATTTGGATCCACGTTTCTGAGCCTTCAAAGCCTGTTGCTCTTCATGACTCTGTGAGTGCGCTAAGGAAAGCCAAGAAGTCCTTTGCCTTCAATTGTGAGGCATTGTCTCTATGAAAACTGAAAGAGTTTGCAAATTTATATAAAACATTTTCAGCAAGCCACACACATACCCACGTGTGCACTCACAGTTCATAAGAAATTATAAAATGTTAGAACTAGATGAGAAACTAAAGAGGAACCCTTATTTTTAAAGGAAAAAAACTGAGATCTAGAGAGATCTCAGCTTTGTCCAGAGCCCCATCAATAGTGAGTCCAAGCCTAAAGCTTCCTCCATTGCACCCAGTAGAGTACTCAGATCCACTCTCACTCTCTAGGGCAACAACCTAGAGGCAGGGACACTTCAGGACCCCACCTAAGCCCAGCTGCGAAGCCAGCCTTTTTTGATCCATCATTCTCTTGCAGTGGAAAATGTTCTCCAAGACAACTCCTTTCAACAACACATACGAATATTGCCTAACTTCTAAAGCTGGTAGTTTCTACATCTAGATCTGCCCATTGACTAATGGCTGCACAAGAGAACTCACTCCGAGTACCTATCAGGAAGTTTATATATATTTTTTGTAATCACACAAAAGAAAACAAATGAAGAACACAAAGTGTCCTGAAATATCACCTTTCAAGTCACCTTCTTTTATGAATTAGGGCAGTGAAGTAGGGAGCAGCTTAGCCAAGTCAACGCAGTTAGTTAAGGGCTGATCCAAAGTTTGAAGATAACTCTTTCCAACTCTCAGCTCACTCCTTTCTGCTCTGCCAGTAAGTCACTTCTCATGTCTCATGAATCTGAACAGAAAGGATCTTTACTGCCGTGACTGGAATTCCTCTTGGCTGCTGTTAAAAATCAAGTCCACCCTGCAAGAGCACAAAATTGCCGTCTTGTCAGAGCTCCAGATAAGATTTTGCCTTTTTGGGATGTGAGCATAGCAGGGGCAGACCTTAACATAGCCAAGCAGATGAAAGTCACATTTGAGGGACAGCTTGCATTATTTGCTATCATGACTCACATTGTATAAGAAGAGAACTTTGGTGGTCCAGAAAGACATCACATTTCATCCAGCAAGGTTTGCTATGGAGCTTCTCTTCTGCAAACTTGAACCAATACTCTTCTGATTGATATGCAGTTTGTTGAGGTTTGGTTCTGCATATAGCATGAGCAAGCCAACACGAGGAACAGTAAAAAACAGAGTGGATCTCATGTGAATTCAAGAGGCCTAGAGTGACTTGTTAATGCTGTGCTGTCTCCTTTTCTGACTGATGGGCAACTGTCTGAGGGCCAGGACCACACCTGAGTCAACTGCGTGCCCATCACCTGGCACAAACGTGTGGATGTGCTCAGTCACTCAGTTGTGTCCGGCTCTTTGCAAACCCCCCTGGACTATAGCCTGCCAGGCTCCTCTGTCCATGGGATTTCCCAGGCAAGAACGCTGGAGTGGGCGGCCATTTCCTTCTCCAGGGCATCTTTCTGATCCAGGGATCGAATTCAGAGTCTCCTGCATTGGCAGGAGGATTCTTTATCATTGCCCCTCCTGGGAAGCCTCAGATGTACAGATGGGTCACACTAAATATTCACTGAATAAGTAAGTAGATAGAATTCACCTGTGAGATAAGAGATTGAACAAATAAAATCTCAGTACGAGGGGCTTCCAGCTTTTGCTGTAAGTGTAATACTGATAACAAGAGTTATTGAAGGTCAAGCGGGCAAAGATGATTCCTGGAAGCATAGAAACTCAACTGGGCTCAGAATGATGGCTCAAGTGTGTGGTCAGTATTAGAAGCAAAAGTGGCTGTATTCCAGGCAGAGAAAAATAAGAGCAAATGAACATACATGGAAACAAATGGAGTGGTGAAGATTTGTCTGGCTGTCCTAGACAGTTTCTTTCAAGTCAATGGGTTCAGAAATGAATGCTTCACATTTCCTCCCAAACCACTCCCTGCCCCAACTGGTAACCCTACAGTCTGAGCCAGAGCCCTTGAGGTCATTTCTCTTTCCATCCCAACTAGTCAGTTGAAATATTTCTGCCTTACTAACCTCAATTCTATATCCTTCTCTCCACATGAACATCCATGGCCCCAGCTCAAGTGGTCACTTTGCCAAACTTCTCCAACTGAAGTTTCTGTCCCCAGAATGGTCCCACACTATCATCTACATGACAATATGCTTATCAAGATTTTTTTTCCTTCCAAAAATGTTGTAGAAGTCACTATATCATAAGAGAGAGTGTGCTGTGGAAATATGTACATGTATAGATTCCTTATGTAAATGTAGATATTTAAAAACAGGCACACCTCATTTTGTTGCATTTCACTTTATTGTACTTCACCGATACTGTGTTTTTCACAAATCAAAAGTCCATGGCAACTGGGCATCAAAGAAGTCTGTTGGTGCCTTTTTTCCAATATTTGCTCACTTTGGTGTTTCTGTGTCACATTTTTGTAATTCTTCCAATATTTCCATCTTTTTCATTGTTACTATATTTGTTATGATGATATGTGCTCAGTGACCTTTGGTGTTACTGTTGTATTTGTTTTTAGCATTTTTTGCAGTATTCTAAAATTAAGGTATGTACATTTTTAATATATATTGCTACTGTACATCTGATAGACTATTAGTATAAGCATAGCTTTTACATGCACTGGGAAACCAAAAATTAGTATGACTTGCTTTATCATGATATTTACTTTATTACAGTGGTCTGGAACCAAATCTGCAATAATCTCTGAGGTATACTTGTTTGTGTATGTGTGCGGGTGTGCGTGTATAAATATATGTGTATATGTATATATCAGGGGGTCAGAAGAAAGTAAGAATAGAATAAGACAAAGCAAAATAAAAATTTCAGACACAAATGCATGCCATAAAGTTCTACACAGGAGCTAGTATCTGAAGCATGACCATATGTCAAATTAAGTAGTTTTCTGCATTTGTATGTTTCACTATAATAACGGAACTGAGGATAATGGGCATTGAGAATATTTTGAAAAATAATCAATTGACTCAAAGTTTTTTTCTTGGTCTTTTGCTGTTTAAAATGCTGATTTTGAAAGTTATACTTTCAAAATCAACACATGATACTGCTGGTATCATGTACTGTGTGGACCAAAATTGCCTATAATAAACTTTTTATTAAAAAATGCATATTGATCCACATACTGTACAATGCCATGTAGTACAGACTGGTTCATACACTAGAACTTCAACTCTAATCTCTTAGTAACAAATAAAAAGAAGAGAATACATTGAGTGACCTGATTTGCATTGTCGATGTTTTCTAAAAACTCATACTCTCTGTTAAAGAGAAGCAAGACATTTTTTAGCAATAAGCTATGAGAGGAATGTTTCTCTTGAGGCCTCTTAAGGGAGACATTGCCTGATATAGTGGACAAGACCTCAATAACACCCTTAGAGCAAATGCAACAGAAAACTTCATATTAAAGATGCTATCTCTTTTACAAGCTGAAAACATAACCCCAAAATACAATTAAAATACAATTTTACAGTGGATTTAAACAATTCAGACCAAGTCCGTGGTCTGGGATGGCCTTTCTTGACTCAGGGCCAGAGGAAGAAGGGGGGGAATCTAGATTATTTTGGAGGATTATATGAAAGGCAAAAGCTTTAGGAAACACTTTATAAACATTAGTTTATACAATTGATTTCCTGTTAAAACTTGGGCTTATGCAAAAAGAAAATGAAAAAAATTACTATATTCCATGTGCAAGTGTGCTAAGTCACTTCGATCTTATCTGACTCTTTGTGACCCCATGGATGGTAGCCCACCAGGCTCCTCTGTCCATGGGATTCTCCAGGCAAGAATACTGGAGTGGGTTGCTGTGCCCTCCTCCAGGAGAGCTTTCCAACCCAGGGATCAAACCCCACATCTCTTACGTCTCCTGCATTGGCAGATGGGTCCTTTACCACTAGTGCCACCTGGGAAGCTCCGCATTTCATATAACCTAAATCCCATGGATGGAGGAGCCTGCTGGGCTTCAGTCCATGAAGTCGCTAAGAGTCGGACACGACTGAGCGATTTCACTTTCATGCATTGGAGAAGGAAATGGCAACCCACTCCAGTGTTCTTGCCTGGAGAATCCCAGGGATGGGGGAGCCTGGTGGGCTGCCGCCTGTGGGGTCGCACAGAGTCGGACACGACTGAAGCAACTTAGCAGCAGCAAGCTACTTTTAAATATCCCAGAAAAAAGACTGGGAAAAAATACACCAAAGTGTTAACAGTGGGGCTCTAGGTTGTGAGTGAATACATAACTTTTTTCTTATTGTTATTTATAGTTTTCTGTACATTTTAAGAGAATTATTCTGTGTTAAGAATAGAATGGAGGTTGGGAGGGGAGAGGAGCAGAAGAGTGATCAGTCAGGAAGCTTCTAATTGGTTCCATTTTCAGAATTAAGGGAAATGGATATGAAGTAAATTAAAACACAGCATGAACAGTTTACCATATACTTGTAATCTCCACTATTTTGAAATATGGATAGAGAAAAAAAAGATGGGAAGAACGTGTTCCCAAAAGTTGTTAATAGTTAGCTCTGCAAGAAGAGGTTTTGAGTAATTTTTTTTTCTATTATTGACTATGCTTTGGCACACTTTCCAAAGTTTCTAGAATGTATATATGTTAGTTTCATCATTTGAAAGAGTGAGAAAATCGATTACCTCAGAAGACAATTCTGGGACAATCCTAACATAATAGGGGAGAATGAGGTATCCAAAACATACCATGTTACACTTGGGGAAAAATATATCCATTTGGTGACCATCCCATTGCCCATGGGATAAAAGACAGGTTCCCTAGCATGAGTTATGAGACCTTTTGTACCCTTGTCTGCTCTCTGACTCCTCACTTCTCTCTTTGGCAACATCAAACTCCCTGTGACTCTTCAGGGCTTCCAGGCTTTATTCATGCTCTGTTCTTTTTTTGTAGAGCACCCGGCTCTGCTTTTCTTCCTCCTCCTCTGGAAGCCAATTTTCCTTACATACCCGATCCTACATGACTCAGCTTCCAAAACAATGCCCCTTTCTCTAGGAACTCTGGACTCCACAGATTAGTTTCCATGCAGAATAATTTTGTAGCCCCTACCATGTTGAATTTAAATTCTGTCTACCCATTTGTCTCTGCACAAGTGAACCATTTGTGCCACTTATTTTTGTTTATCTCGGCAGAAGCAGTGTTGGATGTCACAGAGGTTTTCTATAACCTTGCTCAAACAGTAGAGTCTAAGAGGATCAAACCATTCTCCCAGGTTCTTCACAAGACAGCCCTTGCTGTATGCTGCGAAAAGACAGTGTCTGCCTAAGGATCAAAATCTTTTGTGATGAGAATGTGGTGAATCCTATGAACCAGATTCCTAGTTTTACTGCTGTTCTCCTGTATCCCTAGATGCTGTATGTGAGCTCACAAAATCCTGAAATTGGTCCATCTCCTGCATTTATTTGAGAAGCAGTTAGTATCCAGAGGATTGGTTTGCTCTGGACTCAGAGATGGGGACTGGAGGGCAAGAGTAGTGTCTTCTGTGTCCTTCAAGCCCAGGCAGTTCTATATGACATTACAAGCAATCAAGTTTTTATTTATTCTGTGTGCAGCTTTCAGATATTAGCTTTCTTCTTAGCATCAAGTCTCTGTCATCACTGAGGAACCAATTTCCAATTTTAGCCAAGATTTCCTCTGGTGGCAAAGCAAAGGAACACTCTGCCTTATGTTCACCAGAGCCCACCCCATGTCTTCCAGGTCCCAGAGCTAAACTACATTACCCAGCCTTCCTTGCAGCTAGGTGTGATCATGTGACTGAGTTCTGACCAATGACTTGAGAATGGACATGAAGAGCATCACTTCCTAGACTGGTTCATAGAAACCTCCCATGGATATCTCATCATTCTCTTTTCTTCCATCTTCCAAAGGGATGCCAACATCCACGATAACTTGAGAAGCTACACATTAAATACAGCAGAGCTTCCCTCAGCCTAGGTACCTAAATGATAGACAATTTGACTGTCCGAACAAGGAATAAACTTCTCTTGTGTTAAGCCTCTGAGATTTTAGGTTCTTTAAAAGCACTTAGAGTTACTTTAACTTTTATACTAAGACTCATTTTCCATGGCCTGAGTGGTGAAAAGCACATAGCATGCCGTGTTTAACTTGATCTCTTTATGAAGCAATTGCCACAGAGGGTCACAGTTCCTCCAGGGGAAAAGATGGTAAATCTTTCTCTCTGACATACTGCATGAATTTAGAAGAAAAATTTATTGTTACCTGCTACGTAGTCACCCACTCATGGCTGCAAAGATGTTTTCTTTCATTCTAGAACTGGAGTTGGCAACTTCTTAAAAAAATCCACATAGTAAATATTTTTGACTTTGTGGGCCAAATATAGTCTCTGTCACCTACTTTTCTTTGACTTTTTTTTAAAATTAACAATTCTTTACATTTGTAAGCACCATTCCTACAGAATCCTTAAGACAGATTTCATGGACTTTAAGGCAGATTTCACCCAAAGATCATGGTTTGCTAACCCTTCACTAGGCTTGGACTAGACCAGTGGGTCTCCATCAGGGATGATTAGAAACCCCACAAGACATGTGGTAATATCTAATTTTGTTGTTATGATTGGAAGGGGTGCAGGTGGCACCCAGTAAGTAGAGGCCAATTGTTGTTTGTTCCATTGCTAAGTTGTGTCCGACTCTTTGTGATCCCATGGACTACAGCAAACCAGGCTTTCCTGTCCTTCACTATCTCCCAGAGTTTGCTCAAATTCACATCCATTGAATCAATGATGCCATCCAACCAGCTCATCCTCTGTTGCCCTCTTCTCCTCCTGCCCTCAATCTTTCCCAGCATCAAGGTCTTTTCCAATGGGTCAGCTCTTCTCGTTAGGTGGCCAAAGTATTGGAACTTCAGCTTGAGCATCAGTCCTTCCAATGAATATTCAGGGTTGATTTCCTTTAGGACTGACAGGTTTGATCTCCTTGCTGTCCAAGGGTTTCCTGCATTGCAGGTGGATTCCTTACTGTCTGAGCCACCAGGGAGGCCCAGTAGAAGCCAGAGATGCTGCTAAACATCTTACAAAGCATTGGACAACTGCTGCTACAAAGAATATTCCAGTTCAGAATGTCAATAATGCATAGATTCAATACCCTGGAGTAGAGGAATGAGTCCCCTTCTTTTTCAATAATGGAAAAGACTCTGGGGTGGGGGGCCTCTGAGGGGATCTGCAGAGTACCCTGGTCCTGACCCAGCCCAGGGAGGCCCTGCCTGCAGCAACTCTTATCTATGGTCAGAGAGCAGGAAACCCAGGGAATGGGTACCATTTGAGGAAGGAAGGGACTCTGGGTTCCAGAACCATGGAATCATCTGGAAGAGATCAGAAGTGAAGGTCACCATGATGTCATCAAATCATTTGCAGTAGAGAAGAGACCTGTTCCTAGAAAAAGGCAACTCGAGCCCAAATCATGGAGACTTGGTTGGAGGTGGTGGCCAGGTTCTGCCCTGTGATGGACTTTTCCCTCCTCCTAAATCACCTCCTCCCACTCAAATGCCAGTCTTGGGGTTGGCTTCTAGCTGAAGACAAAGCATGTGCCGAGTAACACACACTTGCTTCATTCCTGGGCCTCAACTAGGGAATGCACTCTTGATAAGGCTGTTACCACATTGCCATAAAAGGTATTTTTGTTTTTCAAGAAAACTCACGCAGGTGTAAATGCCTTGATGAGTTAGGGGACTATCCTGAAACACAAGGTCACAGCAGTGAAGTTCTTTTGGGCACAGTGGCACTGGTGTGTGGGTCCAGGTAGCCCAGATGCCAGTGTTCTGCTTACCTTCACAGCTTGGGACAGACTCAGAGAGAAGCTGTCCTCAATATGCAATTGACACGATGTCACAGCTGGTCCTCCTTAATCCAGCATCACAGCATGTAATTCAGACAAGATCGACAACGATGGGTCAAACCTATGTGTTCTGATGTCCCCACTGCAGACCAGAAAACATTTGCAGCTAGTTTTGGAATCCATGATATATTTGTGAGTGTGTATATACATATACTGGCTTCCCTGGTGGCTCAGATGGTAAAGAATCTGCCTACAATGCAAGAGACCCAGGTTTGATCCCTGGGTCAGAAAGATTCCCTGGGGAAAGGAATGGCAACCCACTCCAGTATTCTTGCCTGGGAAATCCCATGGACAGGGGAGCCTGGCAGGCTACAGTCCATAGGGTCGCAAAGTGTTGGACACGACTGAGTGACTAACACACATACACATATACGCTGAATATTCATTGGAAGGACTGAAGCTGAAGCTGAAGCCCCAATACTTTGTCCACCTGATGCAAAGAGCCGACTCATTGGAAAAGACCCTGATGCTGGGAAAGATTGAAGGCAAGAGGAGACGATGGCAGCAGAGGATGAGATGGAGAGATAGCATCACCGACTCAATGGACATGAGTTTAAGCAAACCCCGGGAGATGGTGAAGGACAGGGAACCCTGGCATGCTGCAGTTCATGTGGTTGCAAAGAGTCGGACCCAACTTAGCGACTGAAAAACAACAACAACAACAACAGTATACATTTAATAAAGTGTGCATCTGGGTGGGAGGCATCTTTAGTATCTAACAATGCTTTAATTAAGCTGATATTCTAATTAGCTGGAATTCTCGGAGCCCCCAGGGGATGGAGCTTATGGAGTAGCAGATGACGGGGAAAGACAGATTGCGATTAAAACGTCACGTGGGATAAATGCCAAAGCAGAGGTCCCACCCTGGGAGAGTTATGAATTGACTGCACCCCTTCTCATCTCCACTCCCTCAATCATTGCTGATGGGCAGAGGGAAACCATTTTCTGCCATCTGGTTTTTGCAAAAGTCAGGCAGTAAGCTCCCTGGGACAGGAATCTTATCTCGTGGAGTTCAAGAATGAGCGCATGGCTGTGTACACTCAACAAGCCCTATTAGTACTGAATGCAATCATAAAAATAGCCCGAACGTGGATGCTTGATAACGCCCCTGCAGTCAGCCTTAGTCATCGTGTCCGAAGGGCACTGGGTTCCCCAGGCTGGTGCCGTGTGTCTCACAGACAAGCACCTTGGCTGATAAGGTGGCGGACTATTGTGAAAATCACACAGTAGTTCCCAGGATCCTGGAAAAACAGCAGTTCAATCACAGCTTTTTTTTTTTCTTGGTGTTTGACTTTGGCACTGAGTCCTTTTCAAATGAGAACTATGCCAAACATCTTGTTCGGACCCTTCTACTCAGCAACTATGCGAACAAGCTCTCTGGAGCATGCCAGGGGCAGGGTGAGGAGGGCGGGGGAGGGTTCTGGTGGAAGGCTGGGGAGGCCCAGAACACTTTCCGTGCAGCCAGCTTGGGGCGTCTGGAAGCAGGACTGGACCGAGCAGTGCCTAGAGCGAGCTCACAGCCCAGCAAGGGCTTGCCCGGACTCAGGCAGCCCTAGAAGACTCTGCCTCCTGGGCCCCTGGCCAGGCCTGCCTGTGATTTTCAGGGTTGGCCGTCACTGGTGTTTCCTCCCCCAAGAAAATTGCACAGACGTTAGGGGAATGTCTCATTGTTGGGGCATCTGGAGTTGAATTCTCCTCCGGGACCAGCTGTGAACTCACTGGAGCCCAACAAGGGCAAGCTCACAGGGTGGAGGGTGGAGGGTATGCTTCCTACCAAGGTGCCAGGACCACGTGTTCACAGAGTCAGGATGGCCACGGGATGGACACAGCAGTCCAGCTCCGGAGGGAGACCTTGCACACAGGACTTCCTGGGGAAGAAGTTTCCCTCCTGAGCCAGCCAATCCTTCTCCCAGGTTCTGAAGAAAGGCGGGAGGCAGGGCCCCCAGGATGATGGGTCCTGCTGGAGGGCAGGGACAAGCCCCAAGACAAGCTGTCCCAGTTCCCCGCCGGCTCCTGGAGCTCCAAGCCTCTGCACCCATGGCTGTCCATCTCCCACGGCAGGAAAGCCATCTTTCTTCATTCCCAGAGCAAATCGTTCCTAGGAAAGAGCAGGATCTTAGGAGGAAATCACATCATCCAGTAGGGGAGAGCCAGTTCCTTTGTACTATTTTTCAGGGCTGCCTTTGGAGCCAATAATCTGTCATTCCTTGAATAAACAAGCACCTTATCATATCACAAACATTTATTTAACCCTTTTCTCCTGCACTTTTACCAGCAGGGAGAGAGAAGGCAGTTAGCAGGGCAGCCGGAGCCCTGTGGCAGAAATGCCAAATTCCCTGGACATGACACCCAATCTGTAAAGTGTCAGCCGACCCTTCTCTGTCTCCATAAAATGCCGGAGCCGGTCACCCAGACTCAAGCGCCACATTCCCACTTCCCACTCCTCCTCCTATCCTCCCCTCAACCCCCTCCATTAATGCCCCTCACCCTTCTGCAGACAGGCCCTTAATTCCGTCCAAATGGAGTCTGGACTAATTTGTTAGGTTCTTTAGGGGGCTGATGAGGGAAATGGAAGGGGGTGGGGGCAGGCTGGGGAGTATTTACATTTCTCCTTCTTCTCTGCATGACAATCTGCTTGACTGCTTGACGGACAGAGCTGGTGAGCCCCAGCATTTTTAATGAGTGTGTGATTTTTTTCTAAGAGGAATATTCTTTGGCCCTGACATCACCAGCAAATGGAATGAGCAAAGTATGTCAATTTCTCCAAGCTCCCACAATATCCATTTTCTCTCAGTGGATGGATTTTGTTTTTCTTTTCTGGTGTTGCTCCCACACAATGGGGCCAAAATCTTGTTCAGGACAAAGAAACATATAAATAGAACATGCATGTGGTATGTGAGAGAGCTCTCAGAGGCCAGGGAAAGGCCGCTAGGAAAGTCGTCTGGGGCTGCCAGGGGGAAGCGTGGGGTCTCAGCCCCAAGGATCGGACAGGCAGACGTCTGCTTGTCCCTAACGTTACAAGTCCAAATGTCAAAACTGTTCTCATTCTTGGGGAAATACTAAGAAACTCTGGAATGAATATAAGTGTAAAAGGAGAATGCGAAGTATCTGTGTGTGAGTGTGAACATGAGTATGTATGTTGGATGTAAGTTGATGGTAAGCCCCATTAAGAGGCTAAACATGCTTTGTGGGCTTCCCACACAGCTCAGTGGTAAAGAATCCGCCTGCCAAGGCAGAAGATTCAGGAGACACAGGTTCAATCCCTGGGTCAGGAAGATCCCCTGGAGAAGGAAATGACAACCCACTCCAGTATTCTTGCCTGGAGAATCCCATGGACAGAGGAGCCTGGCAGCCTACAGTCCATGGAGTCAGTGAGTCGGACATGACTTAGCGACTGAGCATGCAAACATGCTTTGTAGAGCTGATGGAATAAGTTCTCTTTCTCCTTCACTGTGAAGGATGCTAAACCATAGGCAGTCTGTCCTCTGCATCATCTCAGTGGCTGTCAGGGACCAGCTGAAACGTTCATCAGACATGTTTTCCTGTATGAAGCATTTGCCATTGTTTCGGTGTCAATCACCCGCCAAGCCCTCCAGTCTCATAACTGCACACTACAGCTCCAGCCAAAAAGACTTTTATCAGCGCAAGTTTGAACAAACTAATGTGTGTAGGCCCTGAACGGTTATTTTTGTTTCCAAGTCTGGACATAGAATCACTTGTTCAATTTCCTGCTGGGTTATATCAAGTGGTTTTAACATGTAAATCTCTGATAAGGAAACTGACTAATTTATATGGGTTGCCATCTGAGTAGCTGTCAGGATTGCCTTAACTCCCTCCCCCCCACCCACTGGCGTCCTTTATTCTTTCTCAGTCATTATTGTAATTGCCATTCCTGGTACTATTGAGTGTATCTTTATTTGTTATATGTTTGGAATATGTTCTTATACTAAAAAAAAAAAAAAAAGCTTGAAAAACACACAAACTCTTTCTCCTTGAAGGGTATGTGGGAGTTTTGCTGGTTTGGGCATCAATGCTTTACAAACCAAATTCAAAATAAATATGCCTCTCAGCCTCCTTCAAGTAATGCCCTTGACAATTAGAAGAATGTTAATTTTTGAAATGAAAATGTAAAAACAGTAACAATAAACTATTTCCATTTCGTGAATATCCCTTAAGCAGCCTCATCTGACTTCAGCTGGTCGAGCTTCACTACGTCTAAGTGGACATCTTACAAGATGCCTGAGCACCAGTTTCCAAAACCCACTCCGGCTGCAAGCTGCAGACACATCGATCATTGTGGAGGTTTCTATTCATAAGCTTGATCAAAGAAACAGATATTTGTAAATCCTTTTTAATTCTGTGTCCCCAAATGCAGACTGGAGTGGCTTGAAACCTATAAGCCAATCTGGGTTTCCCAGGTGGTACTAGTGATAAAGAACCCTCCTGTCAATGCAGAAGACCTGGATTCATATGGGTCAGGAAGATCCCCTGGAGAAGGGAACGGCAACCCACTCCAGTTTTCTTGCCTAGAGAATCCCATGGACAGAGGAGCCTGGTGGGCTACAGTCCATAAGGTTGCAAAGAGTCAGACATGACTGAAGCGACTTAGCACCCACGCACGTGTTGTTCTCATGAAAAAGAAAGTCAGTCTGTCATGTCTAACTCTTTGCAACAATATAGAAGCCTGCCAGGCTCTTCTGCAAGATTCTCCATGCAAGAGTATTGGAGTGGGTTGCCATTCCCTTCTCCAGGGGATCTTCTCGACCCAGGGATCAAAGCCAGGTCTCCCGCATTGCAGGCAGATTCTTTACCATCTGAGCCACCTGGGAAGCCCGTGCTGTTCTCATACCCAGCGGCAAACCCAGCCTGAGCAAAGTCCAGAGCTGCCCCCAGACTTGAGAGCTGGGGCCCAGTCTCTAAGGACTCAGAGTCACTGCCTCACCCCGTCGGCGGGGAACAGAAATAGAATCCATCTATTCTAGGACCTGGACACCAAGTCAGGTAGGGCTCTGCTCCCTCCTTCCTTCAGTGGCTCCGGGGTTGGGGGGAGGGCTGGGGTGGAGATGGGGCACAGTCTGGGTGGCCCCAGAAGTGGCTGCCTCTGCTCCCTCCGTAGCCCCAAGCCTCTGCCTGCTGCTCCGACCACCACCCTAGAGACTTTTTAAGACTGTACGGCAGTGTGAGCCTAAATGCAAACTGGCTTCAGAAGTGACCATTTTTGTATCCCCTGCTAACTCTCAAAGTCCCCTCCCTCTCCTTGTTTCCCCTTCCCCCACGGTGAACTTTAAATCCTTCATCCATGGGGACCCACAACGGAGAATCTGGGTTTTCTTTCCCAGCCCACTTGCCAGTCTGGCTTTTCTCTCCTTTGTTGGGATGCTCTTCTTTATGGCTCCTTGCCAACACACAGATGTAAACTATTGTCTGATTATTGAAAGAAAAAAAGCCCAAACACAGAAAAGCACACGTGCCATCAGTGCTAACGACTGTAGAACAGTCTTCGTCGAGTCAAGACCACGTGGTCTGCGGCCAACGATAAGCCATCAGCCCCGGCTGCTCCAGGAACTTCGGCTTTCTCCAAAGTTTTATTAAAAATGAATCTAGGAAAACACAGCTGGCTCAGAAAGGGACTCCTCTGTGCCCTTGGGGCTTTGGGAGGCAGCCGTCAATGTCACCTCCTTCCCAAGTTCACTGTCTCAGGACCCTCTGCCCCCTCTTCATGCAATCTTCCCCAGTCCGGTGACCTGTGACCTCAGGTTCCATATCCCTCACCCTCAACAAATCAGGTTGTAGTCAGGCCAAGTCCTACTAATAGTTTGGAGTGGAGGGAGCACTGGGTGAGGAGTCCAGGCTGGGTTTTACTCCCATGGCGGCTTACTGACTGCGTGGCCCTGGGCAAGTTCTTTCTCCCTGCCCAGTTTCCTTGTCTGCAAGCTGAGAGGGCTGAGCTGCATACATTCCTTCCATTTTTCCTTAAGCAAATATTTATTTAGCTCCTACTCTGTGCTAGACACAGAGGATGGAACTGGAAACAGGACAAACAAGGTCCTTGCTCCCTGGTGCGTACGGAACAGCAGGAGGAAGAGAAGAGAAAGCAAAAGACAACAAAGACTGAATATCCTTGTAAACTCCAACGACCTCTGAATATTTTATTAATAGCAGCCTATGTGTCATCCTTCTGATTTATCGAGGATCAAAGTCTTTAGTGAAAGATGTAGAGGTTCTAGGATGTTTGGCATTGGCTTCTGGGAAGAAGTAAGAAGTGATAAGGCCTTCGTGGCCTGAAATCCCCACCTTCCTGGCCACCTCCGCAGCTCTCCTAAGCTCGGGACCTGCCCAAAACTGCCTCTAGGTTTGTGTCTCTGCCCCAAGGCTGGGTGCGGGCAGCCATGACTCCATCCTCCACTTCCACCCTGGGGAGTTTTCAGAAACAGCAGCCAGCGTGACACAACACCAACCTCTAGCTCCACCCTTCAGGGGAAACGTTATTTTTAGTCTCTCTCTCTCCACAGGCCTCCGTGGGTGAGTCATTTCTGTTGCTAGTCCTGTGCGTCATGACTCCCAGACCTTGGGGCTGGTTGTCCTAACAAACCAGCTCACTCGACTCCATCTCTACTTGTAGCGCTCAGAAGAGCCTGGTGTGGGATTAGCTGGGGGGCCCCAGGGCCCCCATATAAATGTTATATCAAATGACAGTGACCTGCAGACAAGCTGCAGGATGGAGCTGCCCGTGAGCTACTAGAGTCATGCATCTGCGCATGTTGCTTCCATATTTTCTTGGCCTCCTGTTTATATTCATGGATTTAGTCACTAAGTCATGTCTGACTCTTGTGACCCAGTAAACTTACGCCTGCCAGGCTCCTCTGTCCATGGGATTTCCCAGGCAAGAATACTGGCGTGGGTTGCCATTTTCTCCTTCAGGGGATCTTCCCAACCCAGGGATCAAACCCAGGTCTCCTGCATTGCAGGCGGATTCTTTACCAGCTGAGCCATCAGGGAAGCCCAAAGGAGAAAGCTATTGGGTTTCCCAGGTAGTGCTAGTGGTAAAGAATCCACCTGCCAATGCAGGAAACTCAAGTGATATGGGTTCGATCTCTGGGTCAGGAAGATCCCCTGGAGGAGGAAATGGCAACCCACTCCAGTATTCTTGCCTGGGAAACCCCATGGACAGAGGAGCCTGGCAAGCTACAGTCCATGGGGTCGCAAAGAGTCAGACACGACTGAGGCTCTGAGCACACCAATGAACTGTGTATGGAGATTACAGATTGGGGCCTGGGTAGGGGAGGGGAAGGTGGGTTCCTTTTGATGTTTTTTTTTTTTTCATATTTTTGCTGTCTTCTGTTATCAAACTGATAACTCTCTGTTGTTAAAATGATTCTTCCTCTCTACTCAAGTCTTCTATAAATTTGGAAACCTGAGCTGACTCCTGGGACTGTTTATAAAATTAATCAATGAGCTAGAAGGGACCCTCATAAGGTTCTCCCATGTACAAGGGACCTGAGGAGTATGTGTGCCAGGGAATGTGGACACAAGGTGGTAAGAGACACAAGGGGGTGGGGGGAGGGGAAGAAAGTTGGCACAAGGCTCTTAGGTTTCCCAAAGACAAGATAAGGATTTAAGTTTTTCCAAGCTTTTGTTTTCACAATGTTCTAATGAATATTCCTGAGCACTCTACTTCATATATTTGTGACTGTATCTGTAAGATAAATTCCTAGCAGTAAAGTTGCTGGGTCAAAGAGCATGTGATTTAAAAATCTGGTACAGAGAACCAATTGCTCTCCACGAAGACAGTACCAAGTTACTGTCTTACTGGTAAGGTGCTTATATCCTTGTCAACACAACATACTCAAATCATTTCATCTTTGTCAACATGATAGTGGAAGTAGTATTACATTCTAGTTTAAATTTGCATTTCTCTTTTTGAGAACAAAATAAGCATCATTTCATATGGTTAGAAGCCAGTTTTATATTGGTTATTTTGGGTTTTGGTGAAAGGTTTTAGAGCTTTTGTCCATTTTATATTTGATTTTTTTTTTTTTTTTTTTTTGCACAAGTGGCCTGCCAGGCTCCTCTGTTCGTGGGATTCTCTAGGCAAGAATACTGGAGTGGGTTGCCATGTCCTCCTTCAGGGGATTTTCCTGACCCAGGGATCAAACCTGCGTCTCTTGCGTCTCTGGAATTGACAGGCGGGTTCTTTACCACTAGAGCCACCTGGGAAGCAATCACTCAACGGTTCCCTGTTATTTGTCAGCTTTCCAGTGCTTTTAAAAAGAATCTTATTCAATACTTTATTTAATCTTTCATTCATTTTCCATGGAAAGGTTAACCTAAATAACAAAGTCAACTGTTACCAGAGGGCTTCCAGTGGTAGCCCCCTTTACCAGTGGTAAAGAATGTGTCTGCCAATGCAGGAGACACCAAAGACACAGGTTTGATCCCTGGGTTGGGAAGATCCCCTGGAGGAGGAAATGGCAAGGCACTTCAGTATCCTAGCTGGAGAATCCCAAGGACAGAGGAGTCTGGAGGGCTACAGTCCATAGGGTAGCAAAGAGTTGGACATGATTTAACGACTGAGTATGCATGCATGCACTCTTGAGTTTTCTTACAAGAATTAGAAGCAGCAGCAGCTTATTTAGTTTTGAAATAATCCTTATCTTTATTGGCTTCACATTCCATTTATGCAATTTTTTAAGGGTTTCGTTTTAAATTTTCCTGTTTAAGAATATGATATGCCTTTCTGTTTCTTGAAATATTTTGTTTCTCAATAGCATTTTAAAGTTGTCTTCTTCTATATAATTTATGTTTTTTGTTAAAGTTTTACTTTTTGGTTAAATATGTCTAGGCACTTGTTTGTTTTCATCATATTAATATAAATACTAAACCTTTAAATTTTACTGAGTTCTGCTTTAGTTCTATCCTGTAGGTTCTGCTATACACTAACTTAACTATTTTTATTAAAAAAAAAAATTCAGATATATCCCTGATGATGTTTCAGTGGTGAAGAACCCACCTGCCAATGGAGGAGACATGGGTTTGATCCCTGGGTTGGGTAGATCCCCTGGAGAAGGAATTGGCAACCCACTCCAGTATTTTTGCCTGGGAAATCCTATAGATAGAAGGAGCCCGGTGGGCTACAGTCCACGGGGTTACAAAAAGTTGACGATGACTTAGTGACTAAACAACAACAAATATCCCTGATGGTAGAGTTATACAAGAAAGAGTGTTTTAGCATTTCCAGGTAGAAGGGTTTTTCTTGTTTTCCTAATTTTATTATTAATTTTTAAATAATTGCCTTTTGATCAGAGAAGGTTTTAGTTAGTCTAATTTGGGGAATTTATTGAAGTTTTCATCATGATCTTGTATACATAGTCAATCTTTTGACTACTCAAAGAGTACTTAGTAAAGGATATTCTCATGGTATAGAGTTCTGTGCTTTTCAAGTATATTTACTCTATTAATTGCATTAGGTTACATTGATTAGCACCGAAAAGCACAATAAAAAGGAACTAAACTATCATACATGGGACTTAAATTTTTCTCAGTTATTGTATATTCCGGTTTTTGACTTGGAAATGGCTTGCTGGGTATAAAATTCATTGATAATGCATTGTAGACAAATCTATTCTTGCTCATCTGAGTGTTGTGATGAAATCTAAAAACAGCTTGAATTTTTTTCAAGTCTCTTTACAGATGATTTGATGTTACTATCAGAAAGCCCAGGATTCTTTTGTATTAATATCTTTAAAGTCCAATAGCTTCTCTAGGATATGTCTCAAAGTTCGTCATTCTGGACTAAGGATTAATTTTTTTGTATAACAGAGTAGCCCCTTTCAATCTGAATTATTCAATCATTTATACATGAAAAACATTAAAATTTTATTTATTATTTCTGCCCTTTCTGTATTTGTGCAAGTATATTTTATCTACTATTTGTCCTTCATGTCTGTAAGCTTTCCTGCTTATCCTTTATAAACCTTCATTCATTTCCATTTAATTACATTCATTTTTCTCACTCCCATCCTGTGTGTACTTGGTATGCTCCAAGCTGAATTGATCTCTTATCTGCTCTTCTATTGTGGTCTTTATTTCTAGTCATCTTATTTGCCAAGTTCTGCCAGTACTTGTTTTGCCTCTTGTTGTCTTGCTAAATATTTTCTGAATTATTATATACTTGTCTTTTATTTTGTTTTTGTTTTACTTTTTGAATTTCTACTCACTAAGGTGTTGTTTTTTTCTTATTAAATTCATGACAGTATATTGAGTCACAAATTTCATCTGTTATGTGGCACTATTTTTCTACTGATTTTTTTTTCAACTCTTACCCATTTGTTTTCCTTGTTTCTTTTACCCTTTTTCATATATAAGTATTGTGCTAGGTCCATTTTGATTACTCATCTTAAGTGAGGGGAGGCTTTCTGAGTCAGCTATTTGCAAGAAATTTAAATTGGGGGAAGGCCAAGGCTATAATCAAAGGTAACAGGAACTCCCCTTAAACATAAGGTTTTATGAATGAGAGACAACTCTGTCATCAACTTTTAGTTTCTCCTCCTGTAGAGACTGGCAGCAGCAAGGTTGCACACAAGGACATCTTTCCCCTTCCTCTGACTCACCAACACACTAAATGATGACTTTTTCATTATTCCTGAGTATTTGAGTCATCAGATTGCTCAGTTTTCTGGAACTCTGGTCATATCACATTGCCCTTTAAAATAATGATGCTCCAAAATAAAGAGCTACAGTTGAGCTGGCAGTCCCCATCATCACTGTCATTATTTTTTTTAATTTTACTTATTTATTTTCATTTTTGGCTGTGCCAGGCCTTTGTTGCAGTGCATGGACCCTCTCCAGTCGAGGAGAGCAGGGCTACTCTCTAATTGCAGCGTTCAGTCTTCTCATTGTGGTGACCTCTCCTATTGTGGAGCACAGGCTTTAGGCATGAGAGCTCAGTGGTTGTGGCACATGGGCTTAGTTGCTCCTCAGCATCTGAGATCTTCCCCAACCAGGGATCAGACCGGTGTCGCCCACATTGCAAGGTAGATTACTAACCAGTGAACCAC
This sequence comes from Bubalus bubalis, assembly GCF_019923935.1. Taxonomy (NCBI): domain Eukaryota; kingdom Metazoa; phylum Chordata; class Mammalia; order Artiodactyla; family Bovidae; genus Bubalus; species Bubalus bubalis. Next base: position 28,156,428 of record NC_059178.1, on the reverse strand, counting down.
CAGGGAAGCCCCACCACCATTACTGAATTCTGTAACCCAAACCTCCTTCTTCAATCCAGCTTAAAGACTCGGACATGCATGGAACACAGGAAAGTGTGAAGTAATTTCCAAAATGAGATAGCTTCTGTGAAGGGCAAGGTCCTGATGGAATGCCCCACACATCTGAAGGCATACGTTCTCTGTTTAAGCCAAGAAGTCACCTACTGTCCTTAAAATATATACATATATATAGATAAGATATATATATATATACACACACACACATACACATATATATAATGTTATTTCAATTATGTTGTCTGGGAAGATAGATTATCCTTGAAAATAAAAGACATCAGCCTCTGCTAAAGCTAGGATTTTTAGAAATAAAAGTAGGAGAACACTTCAGGCAAGAGCAACAAAAAGAAACAAATGAGACTACAACAAACTAAAAAGGTTTTACACAACAAAGGAAACTATTAACAAAACAAAATAGCAGCCTATGAAATGACAGAAGATATTCACAAATGGTATCTCCAATAAGGGGTTAATATCCAAAATATATAAAAAACTCACAACTCAGTATCAAAAACACAAGCAATCTAATTAAAAATGGACAGAGAACCTGACCAGACATATTTCCAAGGAAGACATAGAGATGCACAAATCAGACACATGAAACAATGTTCAACATCACTAATTATCAGGAAAACACAAATCAAAATCACTTCTGTCAGAATATGCTACGCTAAGTCACTTCAGTCGTTTCCGACTCTGTGAGACCCCATAGACAGCAGCCCACCAGGCTCCCCCATCCCGGGGATTCTCAAGGCAAGAACACTGGAGTGGGTTGCCATTTCCTTCTCCAATGCAGGAAAATGAAAAGTGAAAGTGAAGTCGCTCAGTTGTGTCCGACTCTTAGTGACCCCATGGGCTGCAGCCTACCAGGCTCCTCCGTCCATGGGATTTTCCAGGGAAGAGTACTGGAGTCAGGTGCCATTGCCTTCTCCATCTGTCAGAATGGTTATTATCAAAAAGACAACAAAAAACAAGCATTGGTGAAGATGTTGAAAAAAAAAGAATCATCGTGCCCTATTGGTGGGAATGTAAACTGGTGCAGCCACTGTGGAAAACTGTATAGAAATTCCTCAAAAAAATTTAAAATAGAACTAAAATACGATCCAGCAATCCTACTTCTAGGTATTTATCTAAAATAATTGAAATCAGGATCTCAAATAGATGTTCAAATGAACCTCAAATGAACACTCCCATGTTCATTGCAGGACTATTCATAAGAACGAAGATGTGGAAACAATTAAATGCCCATCAATGAGTACATGCTAAGTCACTTTAATTGTGTCTGTCTCTTTGTGACCCTATGGACTGTAGCCTGCCAGGCTCCTTATTCTATGGGATTCTCCAGGCAAGAACATAGGAGTGGGTTGCCATGCCCTCCTTCAGGGGATCTTCCCAACCTGGGGATCAAACCTGCCTCTCCTGCATTGTAGGTGGATTCTTCACCGCTGAGCCACAGGAAAAGTCCAAATACCCATTGATAGATGAATGGTTAAAGACAATGTGTTTATACATGCAATGGAATGATATGTAGCCTTTATAAAACAGAAGATAATTCTGCGTTATGTACCAACATGGATGAACCTGGAGGTTATTATGCTAAGTGAAATAAGCCTGTCACAGGAAGATAAATGATGAATGATTCCTTTTTTTTTTGAAGTCTTACGAGTCCTCTTTTTTTTTTTTTTGAATTTGTTACAATAAGATTTCCATTTTATGTTTTGGTGTTTTGGCCCCACAACATGTGGGATCTTAGTTCCCTGACCAGGGATGGAAACTGCAGCCCCCGCATTAGAAGCGCAGAGTCTTAACCACTGGACCCCCAGGGAAGTCCCTGCATGATTCCTCTTATTCATTCCTTATAACAACTATGCACAGGCTGCATGATTATCCAACATTTTGCAAATGTATTGTTTAAGGCTCCGAGAGGGTAAGAAACTTGACAAGAGTCACCCACTGAGCAAGGTCCAAAGCCGGGATTTAAACACTGGTCCCCAAGTCTTCTATGCCATGTTCTCTAGAGACTCAAGCAAGAGGTGCTTCTGAGGAGAGGAGAGTGTGAGGAGTCTAAGATCCTGGAGGGAAGCAAGCCTGATCCAGAGAAGGGACCCAGGGCTCAGAGGGAGACTTGCCCAGGGAACTTGCGATGCTGGGAGCCCCCTACCTCCCTCCTCCAGCCCCCAATTTTCTATCGCCACTGGACAGCTGTTTGAAATACTACAGCTCCAATCCCCATGACCCTCTTGGAATTCTTCCACCATCCCCACGGCCTCAAAGTCCCAGTATGGGAAATTGTGCTTTAGAGGGATGTTATGAATATTAAGGAACAAGTGATTATAAATCTTTTGGCAAACAAACAGTTCTATAGAAATGTTAAATAACCGTATGTTCCCATTTAAGTTCATTTATAGTGTTTGGATGAAACTAAGACATTTTGCTCTTGTTTAGGACTTACACTATTCAGTATTTGTAAAGAAATCATTAGCCACCTCTTACGTAAGTCTTAGGGAGGTTCTCAACATCTCCATGCCATCTGCTCCAAGGGATTGTCTTTTTTTTGGGGGGGCAGTCCAGGGTTGGAGGTTTGGTCTACTCTGAATCCCCTGTAGTTGGCTGGGTCTGCTACAAATAGTCTTTTAATTATGTGACTTTACTCCGGTCAAAAGGCTTCATCAATTCACTGACTCTCCAAGGGCATTTACAGGTCATTAAAAAACTAAGCTCCGTACAACTGGCCTTCATCTTGGACTGCAGATAACATTCAATACGATTCCTTTCCACGTGTTTCCATTTTGTTGTGCAAAACATCCTCCTCCTACCCCCACATCAGTGTGCATGTTTCTCCAAAATCCAATTATTCATAAAAACGTGGGACCTGTATCTAGAATAAATGATATCCATAAGTGTTCCAGGAAACTTTAACCTTAACTACTTCATGATAATTAATGGCTCCAAATTAAGCCAACAAGCCTTTCACTAGAGTTGCCAAAAAGGAACTTAACTTCTTTGAGAGCCTTTACTCCACCCTCATCCCATGATTCTACAGAAGTTCCAAAGAGACATAGCAGAAAGGTGACGGTCATGGAAGATGGAGATGAAACGTGTCTCTGGTTCTCTGCAGGCTGGACAGTCGACCCTCCGCTTCCCTGAGATGGAGTCCCTCCCTCTAGATTCTTCCTCCAGTTGACAGTGCCTCAGTTTTTCCTCTCTCCTCAGTGGAGTTAATGAGTGGTTTCCACTATTTTGGCATCACCTCCCATGTAAACTATTCCATGATTCAAGGAGGCCATCACATGGACCACAGTCTTCTGCGACTTCGTCTCCCCCTCACTTTGATTCCATCTTCAAAGTCTGACCACAGCCAGTGCCCAGGGCCCTCTCTCTGGCCTGATTAGATTCCCCGGGCCCCCAATACAAAGCATATAGGGATCTCGGGATCAGAAATGCCTCACCAGACTCTTCTACATCTTTAGTAAAACTAAGACATTTTAAAGCAATAAAGTCTTCATTTACACCCTTTAAATATCTGTAGACAGTTATCACGGCCCTCAGTCAAGCAACACGCTAACCCAGTTCTGCCCTCTCTCAGAAAACACACACAAGCAGGATTTGTGCTATTTCAGAAGATCTTTATGTCACCAAACACTCTGACTCCCTTGTTATTCAGAAATGGAAGGTGAACACAGAGCACAGAGAAACTTCTCCTTTTCTTCATAAAAACTCCCTGTGCAGCCTACAAAAAACGGGAGGTGGGCAAATGGTCCTCAGTAAATAGCATTTTATCGAGCAGGTTTTCATAGTAGTAAGATGTCTTCTCTTCCTTTTTTCTCTAAACTGCGTTTTCCCCTCTATTTCTGTTGGCTCTTATCCTCTGGTAAAAAGTGTGAATCTGCTCCTCATAGAAAACTTTGAACAGGCTTCACTATGAATTTTTGAAGGACAGTGATTATAATAGTAATCTGCGTGTGTGAGAGAGAGCCAAATAAGTGAGTGGCTGAATAAATAAATGACTAAATGAACACAACTGCAAAAAGAAATCATCAGGAAATGGGAGATAAGTTAAAAGAAGGAAGAAAATCTGGTTATTTTTCTACATTCAATACTGAGGTTGTACCGTGACTGAAGCAGTAAATCCTAAGAAAACTGTGATGACTAAGAAAGGCACGTAGCAATTTGCCAGCTTTGGCAACAGACAGTCTTAAACTTAAATCCTGGCCCCACCACTTAGAACCTCCTAAACCTCTCCAAACCTCAGTTTTCTCTTCTTCCTGAGGCAGGTCAAAACAACCGTCATTCCCACGTCACAGGACTTGCAATAGAATTATGTCATAAATTGCTTGCCACTGTGCCTCTCAAAGGGAGTGCTCAACAAATGTTGTAATGATCTCTGGATGACATTCTAGCAAGTGTGAAAGACATTTCTTTTGGCTAAATACACAACATGCATCCCACTGACCTGTTCTCTCCTATCTTCTAATTCTCATCTCCTGTTTTTAAATCCTTAGGGTTTGTTTTACTGAAGTAATTCTCATACTCTTTTCAGATCAGCATTTAGTAAGTAATGCCTTGCCTGTGTCTTGCCCAGCTTTTGGAGGACAAGGTCAAAGACCGAGGTGGTGCTGGCCCCATCTGCAGCTGTGCTCCAAGTCCTCTGTTGTCCCACCCTTCCCGTTTTTGATGATGCAACTTCACTGGAGCATAAAATAAAGGAGAGTGCTCCAGCAAGTAAAGAAATGTCTCTAACATAAATCAGAAGAGGGAGAAAGGCAATTGAACATTTTTCAAATTCTAAAGGTATCGTTCAAATTGTCTCTCTTCCAGCATGTCTTATCTGAAGTTGGAGAAGAGATTCCCGGAATCCTCTCTGCCAATAAAACTTGGAAGTTTTGCAAGAACCCCCAAGAAGGCAGGCATCTTAGACCTGGTGCCGCCATGTTGCCTGTAAACTCAATCCGGGTCCCATCCTGTTAGTCTCCTCAAAGCGAAACTGCACAGCTGAGGTTGTCCTGGACACGATCACAACTGACAAGCAGCTTGAGAAGAGAAAAGGGAGCCAGGAGTGAGTTTGCTATGAGTGGGAAAGGAGGGAGCAGCAGGACTATTTAGCTGAGACACTTGGGGACTGAAGGCTTCACATGATTAAGAAAATAATGAATCCCCAGCTTAACAGCTGTTGGCTAGGGAGACATCAGCATGCCATTTTTATTTAGGGCTCCATTATCTTCACAGAGATTGGGATGTCTGTGCAAGACAGGCTGCCTGCTGTGGTTGAGAGCCCCCAGTTTACCACAAGCAGAGGACACCGAGTCCACAGATGGAAAAATTATGTGCCAGCCCCCATGGTCAGCTTTTGCAGGAATTGTCTCAGTTAATCCTCACAAAACTCCCTGTGAGTAAGGTGTGGTGGCTAGTTTCCACTTTACAGAAGGAGAAACTGAATGGAGGGATATGAAGTAACTTGACCATGCTCATAAAGGGTCAGGATTCCTGCTCCAGCACAGGGACTTCTAGGCCACATTCCTAACCACTGTGCCATCTGGCCTCCTTAGAGACCTGGAAAGAAGCATGCATGGATGCTCAGTCGCTCAGTCATGTCCAAATCCATGTGACCCCATGGACTGTAGCCCACCAGGGTCCTCTGTCCATGGGATCCTCCAGGTAAGAATACTAGAGTGGGTTGCCATTTCCTTCTCCAGTGGATCTTCCAGAGATCAGACCCAAGTCTCTTGCATCTGCTATATTGGTAGGTGGATTCTTTAACTCTTAGCCACCCAAGAAGCCACCTGGGAAAGAAACAGTGATGTTTTAAGGTGAACTTTGGTGGTGGTTACCTAAGCCCTGTCCTAGGCCCAAGACACGTCAGGGTTGCTGAAAGGGCATTTTTTACTTCAGTATGGCTGGTGGAAATGTGGATATTCCAGGATGTTCATCCAGAAGAAGAGAGAGACTTGGTGGAGGAGAGAATGTGGAGTGGTAAGGTGTATATGTGATACACAAGACACATGTCCTTACTCACTCACTTACTCACGTGTCCATGAGAAGCTCCAGGCAAGATAGCGCTCATCCTTCTTTACCAGTGACCCCTGCCAGGTACTGTGGTAACACACTCATCTCTCCCTTAGCATCCTCACCCATCTTACTCCTCAAATCCTGACCTCCTGGCTAGCATACTCCTTCCCATTACCTGGATACCCAGATTTCCACTTGGAACATGGATCTTCATTTCTCTTTGTTCTTTGAAAGCACGAGACACAGAGACTTGCTGTTTACTTATTATGTCCTTCTGCTTAAAATCCTGGCTGAAGTTGATAGAACCAAAATTAAATCACAGTAGATAAAGAACTTAATGTTAAATAAAAGTAACACTTCTTTTTAAAAAAGTTTTAATGAGCGTTCATGTCATTCTGACTACTGGAAACTTCTTCCCATGAAATTCATATATTTTCTTTGATCACTTTACATTTGTACTTCTTTCAACTGGGTTTTTGCAACTCGGAGATCAAGTTTGTTACATAACAACATTAACAGCTAATCAATTAGGCTCCCCTTTGCCATTTTCTTGAGCAGGGCTAGTGGAGCCAAGACCTAATAGAATTTTGTGGGAACCTGTTTGGAGCTGTGCTTCTCCTTGGACTCTAAGGTTCGGATTCCAAGCCAGAGCTGTGCTTCTCCTAACGGGGGAAATAGATGTGAGAGTCACCATGATATGGATTCATAAGCTCTTCTCTGAAGCTCTTTGAACCAACATGACTGAAGATTTTTTCAATTTCAGAGGAGAAATGTGCACATACTATGGATTATGTAACTTCTCCCTTTGGTGTCTGGGACAGCACCCTCTAATCAGACACATTAATATGTCTGCAGGTGAATATATGAATATTCCCACTAAGTGGGGTAAATGTGAAATAAAAACATCAGGCCAGGTTAGCTCTGTCATAACTTTAGATCAGATCATGGTTGCCACATGAGTTTCCTTTGGTTTTCAGTGGTTTTGGACTGGAGATTTATGGGGAAGAGATTGTGGACCTGCAGATCAATGCAAATCGCTGCCGTTTATTGATCATTGGTTTGTGTTGTTGCTCAGTCGTGTCCAACTCTTTGCCACCCCATGGACTGTAGCCAGCAAGGCTTCCCTTCACTATCTCCCAGAGTTGGCTCAAACTCATGACCATTGAGTCGATGATGTCATCCAACAATCTCACTCTCTGTCATCCCCTTCTCCTGCCTTCAATCTTTCCCAGCATCAGGGTCTCTTGGTTTTGTGTGCTCACGTGTAAGTTCAGCAGAAAGGTAATTGCAGCAGAGGAAGGTAGTTCTGTTCTCAGCTTTGTGCCATAGATCAGGAAACTCCCAAATGGAGAGAGTCTAGGAAAACAGCCTGAGGTCTCAGAGCTAGACTGGGACTCAGAGCTGAGTATCTCAAGCCATTCGAGGCGGCCATGATGTTCTCCTCCTGAGAAAATAACTGGCTTTGGAAGGGTTTTTTTTCCCCTCAAGATGACAGCTTTTTGTATCTCCCCATCTAACTGGAAGCCCCCAGCTCCTTGGCGTCCCACCTCACGGACCATCGTCTCTGGGGGCTGGTCCTGGCTCCTTCCGCAGGGCCTCTCTCCTTCTCTTGCTCAAGTTATTTTAAAAATAGTTGAGTGCCCCAGACATTCTTGAAGCAGTCACTTCCTTCCCTTCTCCTTTATTAATGGGTTTATTTCTTTGGCCTCCCCAGCGCTGCTCTGAGGCATGGTGGAAGGCCTGTTTATTGCCTTTGGCTGACATTACCTTTCTCCTCCTCCACCCACAACCTTATCTTCTCCCCGCCAGTGGGACTAACCTTTGTGCCTTTCCTCCTCTGGTCTTCCCTCTCCTGCTCTGCATTTTTCTGGGGTGAGCCTTCTCCCCACCCCCACCCCTACTCCCCGGGTGGGGGATGGGGCGGAATTTCTGAGTGCGGCTCCGGCTTGGGGAACTACAGCCTGCTTCTGGCCCCTGTTCCTCTGCAAGGGCCTGACTGTGAGGGAGTCATATTCGGTATCAAAAATGTCCAAGCTCCATGTGAAATTCTGACCATCTTCAGTGTTCTTTGGCATTTCATATTCTCCCCAGGGCCAGTACTTTGGCTACCTGATGTGAAGAGCCAATTCATTGGAAAAGGCCCTGATGCTGGGAAAGACTGAAGGCAGGAGGAGAAGGGGGTGACAGAGGATGAGATGGTTGGATGGTATCATTGACTCAATGGACATGAGTTTGAACAGACTCTGGGAGATGGTGAAGGACAGGGAAGTCTGGTGTGCTGCAGTCCACGGGGCTGCAAAGAGTTGGACACTACTGAGTGACTAAACAACTTCTCCCGGGGTTGCTCTCAAGCAGGCAGGGCCTGAAGCTGGGGCTTTTCTTATTGGAAATCTAGGGCAGGATCACGTGCCCCTGGGCAGCTCCTGGCGGCTTTGTGAGGACAGTGGTTGTGGTGAGTCGACACCAAAGGAACCTGTGTCACCTGGGGCTCCTGCTCTCCCAGCCTGTTTGGAAGGGGCCCCTGGCTGTTTAGGCAGGACTGGCTGGGGGTGGGGCTGATACGGTCTGCAGTTCCTGGCTCACCCGTTGGGGGACCTCCCAAGCAATCTCTTAATTAACCTCTTTTCCTTCACGCCTTACCTATAAAATGAGAGTTATGAGAATGTCACTGCCCTTTCACCAGTTCCAATGCGTGCTTTTTCACACCACCAAGCAATTCCCCCATGCCAGTGGAGGGTCCTACAATCCCGCTCAGCTGTCACCCTGTGTACCTGGAGACGGCATAGGATACCCCAGGTTAAGGGTTCAGTTCTAACAAGACTCCTCTTCAGGTATCAATGGCAAGTCCAGGTTGTCATCTGTGCTTCTGACCCACTGGCTCTCAATCAGAGGTTCCCATGACCCCATCCTTGGGTTTGATTAGTTTGCTAGAGGAGCTCGCAGAACTCAGACATTTACTTAACCTTTATCAGCCTATTTCCCAGGTGGCACTAGTGGTAAAGAAACCAAAATGCAGGAGACGTAAGAGACGCAGGTTTGATCCTTGGGTTGGGAAGATCCCCTGGATCTCCTGAATGGCAATCCGTTCCAGTATTGCCTGGAGAATTCCTTGGGCAGAAGAGCCCGACAGGCTACAGTCCATAAGGTTGCAAAGAGTCATACACGACAGAATGACTTAACATGCATGCATGCATCAGCTTATTATGAAAGGATGTGACTCAGGGCAAGCACAAAGCTTCCACCATGTCCCAGTGGGTTCCTCTACCAAAATCTCCATTTGTTCACCACTCCAGGAGCTCTCTGAGCCTGGTTCAGTACATGGACATGAGCGATGAAATCACTGGCCACTGGTGATGGATTCAACCTCCAGCCCATCTCTGGCCTGTGGAGGCCTGGAGTGGGACTGAAAGTTCCAATCCTCCAGGCATGGGGCAGGTTGCCCTGGCAACCAGCCCCCCACCCCCATTACTGATAGACTTTCCAAGAATCACTTTATTAACATAACAAAAGATAGTTTTCCCACTCCATCACAGAAGAAATCCCAGTGGTTTTAGGATCTCTGTGCCTGGAACGTGGACTGAAACCAACTATGTATTTCTTATTATAAATCACAACATTACAACCACCAAAGCCGTTGATTTGTTTTGAGGAATAAGTCAATTAAATGAGCAAATGTGTGTGGAAGCTTCCACACTCTGTCAGCTCTCTGGACAGAGTTCTCCACTACCCCCAAAATCTTCTGTGCTGCAGTGTGAAGTTCTAAGGCCACCAGGGCTTACAAGTGCTAAGATTGTTATCTCTCACTAGTTTCTGTCTCATCAGTCATTCTTTAATTGCTTCATTTTACAGATAAGGAAAGACAATTCCATAAACTTGCCCAGGGTGGGAACCCCCACACACATAGGGCTGAAACTAAAACCCAGGGGTCGGGTTCTGAGTTGATGCTCCCTACTAGGGTGACCAACCATTCTGGCTTTCTAGGGACTCTTTCCATTTTAGCACCAGAAGTTCCTCTTCTCAGAAAACCCTCAGCCCAGCTGGTCACTCTAACCCTCCGGTATTCGTAAGTCTTGTTGCTTTATTAATCAAAATAGTATGTTTGTTGTGTTTACGACTGTTTTGTTGTTGTTTTTCAGTTGCTAAGTTGTGCTCAACTCTTTGCAACCCCATGGACTGCAGCTTGCCAGGCTTCCCTGTCCTTTACTATCTCCCGGAGTTTGCTCAAACTCATGTCCTTTGAGTCAGTGATGCCATCCAACCATTTTATCCTCTGTTGCCCCCTTCTCCTACTCTCAATCTTTTCCGGCACAACTATTCACATGGGGGGAAAAAATCCTTCACATGCCAGTTCTCCATATAGGCAATATTTTTAAGCCCCTGAATCCTAACATTTTATAAAATAAGCATTTTCAGTTAGGCATACTGTTTGTTTTTAATTACCTTCCATATCACAGCTCATTAGACTTCTTCAAACCAAGTGAATAATCTGTAGCTGGCTGTCCGGAGGGAGGTGATGGGCTTTCAAATTGACTGCGAATGAGTCCAATGCTGTTAATTTAAAAGACAAAAATCATGAAGTTCTAACTAACTTTGGAGAGTAGCTTACAATCCATCAGACTTAATCCCCACATTTGAAAAATGTTGGCCTTCTGGAAACCATTATAAGAAGCTTTTGTTGCAAACACACTGATGGAGGAGAAATGCTATGCAAACTAAAACATTAAATGATGTTATTAATCCAAATATCTTGCCACAGTGGCTGTTTCTTTTGGAAGAGAGTGGGCAAATCTAAGGCTTGGCCTGAAATTTGCAGGAACTCAAGAAAAGTGATTATGGCTCCCATCGGTTTAATCTATAAAAATATTTATTGCATGCTCAATAGATGCTTGTCACAGGTGTTGGCTATTAAAAAGTAAATTATATTAAATAAGACAGAAAATGGCTGCTGTCCTCATGGAGCCTAGTGTAGCAAAAAAGAGGAAACTAATATAATTGCATAAATAAGGATGAAATTGTATTTGTGACAAGTGTCATGAATTAGAGTGCTGGGGACTCTGGGAATGTTTCACAGGGAACCAAATCTAAGCAAGCTGAAACTTGAAGGATTAGTTAGCCAGACTCAGACTTGGCGAAGTAGCATTTCAGGTGGTGAGACCAACACAGGCAAAGACCCTCTCATGGGAAAAGGGTTTGGCATATACCGAGATTCTGACTGCAGTCATGAAGTTAAAAGATGCTTGCTCCTTGGAAGAAAAGCTATGACAAACTAGACAGCATATTAAAAAGCAGAGACATCACTTTGCCCACATAAGTCTGTATAGTCAAAGCTGTGGTTTTTCCAGTAGTCATGTATGGTGTGAGAGTTGGACCATAAGGAAGGCTGAGCACCGAAGAATTGATGCTTTCAAATTGTGGTACTGGAGAAGACTCCTGAGAATCCCTTGGATAGCAAGGAGATCAAACCAGTCAATCCTAAAGGAAATCAACCTTGAATATTCATTAGAAGGACTGATATTGAAGCTGAAGCTCCAATACTTTGGCTACCTGATGCAAAGAGCTGACTCATTGGAAAAGACCCTGATGCTGCAAAAGATTCAGGGTAGGAGAAGGGGGCGACAGAGGATGAGATAGTCAGATGACATCACTGTCTCAACGGACATGAGTATGAGCAAACTCCAGGAGGTGGTGAAGGACAGGAAAGCTGGCATGCTGCAGTCCATGGGATCGCAGCAGGTTGGACATGACTTAGCAACTGAACAATCCCAACAAAGATTTTGAAAGGTCAATGGGCCACTGATTTGATAGGCACTGCAATATTTCAATTCCTACTACAGATGATAACAACATTTTTGTAAACTCTACCAGCAATCAGACCCTCTTTAGTGGTCCACATGCCACATTTGCCCTAGAATCTTCCAGTCAACCCTAGGGATGTCATGGCATCACTGTTCCAAAAGAATTGACATCATGATCTTGAAGAGATATTAGCAGCTCTAAGTTTATTGCAGCACTATTCACAGTAGCCAGGATATAGAAACAAATGTCCATGGACAAATGAATAGATTAAAAAACATTTGTATTTGTCTATAGAATGACTGGAATGTTATTCAGCCTTCAAAAGGAAGACATCCTGCTATACATGAAAATATTGATGAATCTTGAAACCATTATGTTAAAGGAAATAAGTTGGTCACAGAAGGACAAGTACCACACAATTCCACTTATTATACGAGGTATCTAAAGTAGTCAGATTCACTGAGGCAAAGAATATAATGGTGGTACCAGGGGTTGAGGGAAAGGAAAAATGAAAAGTCCTTATTCCATTGGGCATAATGTTTCAGTTATGCAAAATGAATAAATTCTAGAGATTTGCTGTATAACACTGTGCCTGTTGGTAGCAATGCTGAATCACATGCTTTAAAACCCACCTGGATAAATCTTATGTTAAGTGTTCTTACCACAATAAAATAAAATAAAAACTTTAAAAACTCTGTGGATATTTGAGAAAACTGGGAAGTCGCGTGGGAAATTACCAAATGCCTAAATAAATATGTGACTAACCTTTACTGTTTATATTTGATACACGAGCCTCATTTACCACCATCTTGTTGTCTATATCATAGTCATTGATCATGTTATAAACATTCACTTGAGTTATTGTTTATTTTTAATATTATTATTTAATTCTGCAAAAATTATTTATTTGCTTATTAGTATATGGCTATGTTGGTTCTTAATTACAGCACTCGAGATCTTCTTACATCATGTGGGATCTTTCCTTGCAGCACTTAGACTCTTTAGTTGTGGCTTGTGGGCTCAAGAGCACGCAGCTCAGTAGTTATGGCATGGGCTTAGTTGCTCTGCTGCACGTGGGATCTTAGTTCTCAGACCAAGGATCTAACTTGTGTCCCCCGAATTGCAAGATAAATTCTTAACCACTGGACCACCAGGGAAATCCTGTATTTTTTGGTTTGCTTGTTACTGGAGATTGTATAAAATATTGATGGAGTTTGCCTGGACAAATTACTTTCTCTGTTCCCCTGCTTCCTCATTCATGGTTAATAATGGTGTCTCCTGTGAAGTTTAAGCATTAAATTAAATTATATTTGTAAGAGATTCAGCCCAGGATCTGACACTTAGCGATTAACAAATATTAGCTGTAATTCTCTTTATACACTGAAGTTCAGCATGAATCAAAGAAGGAACACAGCAATAAAAGCAAAGCAGTCATGGATTTGAAACCATCTTAAACAAACAGACCCAAAGTCAGAAAACTTCAAAGACAAGATTATCTATCTCATCCTGTAGTTTCTAAAAACATAGATGAAAACTCTCCAAGAAGAAAAAATACTCAACTTGAAAAAATAAATATCAGGTAGTAAAAGAGCTTCCCAGGTGGTGCCAGTGGTAAAGAATCTGCCTGCAATGCAGGATAAGCAAGTTTGATCCCAGGGTCGGAAAGATCCCCTGGAGAAGGAAATGGCAACCGCTCCAGTATTCTTGCCTGGGAAATCCCATGGACAGAGGAGCCTGGCGGGCTACAGTCCAGGGGTTGCAAAGAGTCAGACACGACTAAGCGACTAAGCGCACACTCACAAAGGACAATGAGAGTTATTTGTCCTTTGGATTTCCTTCCACTGTAAATAGAGATATGCTGGATGCTCAGTGTGTGTTGTGCAATTGAACAGTCTCTCGCACTTCCATTGAACCCTGCTAAGCCTTAGGATTTTGGAAGATAATGACTGTTAATGATCTTTTCCCTTGTACTACGTATGGTACCCATGAATAATGGAGTTTCCATGTAATATGTAATACTACAAGGGAACAAAATAGAAGAGTAGAGGTGATGCTGTGTTGTATGTGAGGGTGCAATTCAGTAGCTATAGACGTCAAAAAAAGTGGATGTAAACTCAACACAAAAGCAAAGTTTTGTATTTTACTGTGTCTTACTGGATAGCACAAAATGGAAAATAAAATATATCTGTAATTTATTTTGATTTGCAATGGTCCCTTAGGTGTCCTCGAGGGATTGGTTCCAGACTCACTGGAACCCCAAATCCAGGTCCCATGGTTTGTCCTCCATATCTACTGGTTCTGCATCCAAGTAGTATTTTGTGCTTAGTTAACAACTAAAATTTGCTTTCCTGAATGTTATTGCTGATTTCAGTTCTATTTTAGTGTTTTAAAAATGCATACAGGTCAACTTTTTGATTATATCTTGCAAGAAGTATGCATTTGTAAATGCATACACATGTACATGTATATGCATTGAATTTACTGAACAAGCTAGAATTCCTAAGACATTAAGAAAAGGCAACCTTATTCTTTTTCACCACGTGCTTTTCAAGCCTGTTTTTTGACTTGTTTTTCTCCACTCTTAGCTTAAACATCAATCATGTTCATAGTTTATCTGCTACTTTTCAGATAATGAAAGTTCAGCCCTGTATAACAATTGCATGTCACCATTTTGTCATTTGAGTAAAAATCTCCCTTTCTCAGGTGGCTTAGGAGCCTGCAGCGGGGGTTGGAATCTTTGGCCATCTTCTTTTCTGATATCTGGCTCCAGCATCTTATCTATCTGCAAGCTGCTATTTTAAACCCCACAGGCTTCCCCAATGGCTCAGCGGTAAAGAATTTGCCTGCTAGGGTAGGAGACACGGGTTCAGTCCCTGTGTTGGGAAGAGCCCCTGAAGGAAGAAATGGCAACCCACTCCAGTATGCTCACCTGGGAAATCCCATGGACAGAGGAGCCTGGCAGGCTACAGTCTGTAGCGTGGCAAAGAGTAGAGCACAACTGAGCACACACACACATTTTAAACCCTTCCAGGGTTGAGCATGGGCGCCTAGGGGAAGGTAGGAGAGGAGAAGACAGCTAAAGGAAAGGGAAGTCTTACATGGCTGGTGCAGTTGGAAGATGGAGTGAATGTCCTTTGCACAGTCAACTCCTTGTGATGACAGTCTTTCTAAAGACTTCAGATGATTTATCTCTCCTTTGGAGTCACCTTGGCCAGAGTCTTTTTCAAGATGATACAATCCAGCTTGATTCAATTTGGCCCATGGGGAACTCATCAGTTCCTGTCTCTCTCTAATAAGGGAACCCAAGTCAAGCTTTTCAAATTATATTCTTGAAGCCCTGCCTCTTGACTTGAAAACCCTCCCCTCTTCCCCCATGGGAGAGACACATGGCCTACTGGCCATTCCAAAAATAATAGTCAACACAGGCCTCTTCAACTACAATGAATTCTTTGTCTCCTCTTTTATAGCCTAGAAGGGAGTAGGCTAATGCTGGCAGAAGATGTCACAGTTCTTAGCGCATTCTGCATAGACAATTTAGCACCTTCCAAGGGGTGCAGACGGTGCACCCTGGTGGCTCAGATGGTAAAGAATCTGCCTGCAGTTCGAGACACCCAGGTTCGATCCTTGAATCAGGAAAATCACCTTGAGAAGGAAATAGCAACCCACTCCAGTATTCTTACCTAGAGAATCCCATGAACCAAGGAGCCTGGCAGGCTACAGTCCATGGGATTGCAAAGAGTCAGACACGATTGAGTGACTAACACTTTTTGAGAAGTATAGCATGTGGAGGTAATCAACAACTCTTATATTTGTCCTCAGATTTGGGGGCCTTAGCTGAAAGTCTGAGTCAACAAGAAAAGTTCCATCTTCACATAGTATTATAAATATGTCATGCATTCCTACTGGTAGCTCTTCAACATATTATTATTTAAATAAGATTCCTTGACAAAATAAATTTGGAAAACTCTGCTCTTGTGTTTTGCTTTTAAGCATGATGTAAGCTACTGCTTTGAGATAAATTTTTAATCATGTTGAGGGAGTATTCTATATGCAATTTATTTAACTTTTTTTTTATCAGAAATGGATACAGAATTTTGTTAAATGCCTTTTGACATTTGTCAAGATGAACATAACATTTGTCTCCTTTGACCTATTGATATGATCAATGATGTTTTTAGATTTCCTAATATTGAATCATTCATAGTTTTCTAGATCATTATGTTTTTAATATAATAATAGATTAAACTTGCTAGTGTTTTATTTGCTTTGTGTCTGTATGCATAAGTGAGTTTAGTCAAAAAATTTTGTGCCATCTTTGTCAGGTTTCAGATATGCTAGCTTTTAAAATATGCAAAGCATTCCATATATTATTCAAGTCATAGTCCTTTAAAATGCCTTTTTATTAAAGCATAATATATCTGTAGAAAAGTAGACATATCAATTAATTTTCAAAAAGTAACCACACCTGAGTTACCAACACCCAAATCAAAAAACTCTTAACATCAGCACTCCAGACCTTTCTTCTAACTGAGGTAAACTTAGAGAGGAAGGGGAACTCTCCCTTCTGTCTAAGGGTAACCACTACCTTGGCTGAGCAGAGGTCAATATTATCTGGTTTTATACCTTATCTACATGGACTCACACAGACGTACTGTTTTGTGTTGGTGTTCTTTAAGTCACTATTATGTTCATGAGATTCAGGCATATTATTGTGTGTGCTTGTATGCAGTTCATTTCCATTGAAATATAATACCCCATTGTATGCATATAATAAGGAATGCTTATCCTTTCTGCTGTCAGTGGGCATTTGGGTTATTTTTAGTTTGAAGCTGCTACAAGTACTGCTTCTGTGAACAAGCTAGTGCATGCTGTTCTTTTTAATATATGAACATATATGTCTCAGGTATATAATAGATGATAGATCTACCCAACTGTCCCCAAATAGAAGAAGCAAAAACAGAATTTCAAGGAAATACAATTCAAAAGTAGTAACTGGAGGATTCTACACCTTATTTTTAATAATGAAATAACTAGAAAGAATATCAACAAGGAACAGAAGACTTTAACATAGGAATAAATCTGGTGGCTCGGTGGTAAGGAATCTGCCTGCCAATGCAGGAGACGCAGGTTCGATCCCTAGGTTGGAAGGATCCCCTGGAGAAGGAAATGGCAACCCACTCCAGTATTCTTGCCTGGGAAATCCCATGGACAGAGGAGCCTGGCAGGTTACCGCAGTCCTTGGGGTGGCCAAGACTCAGATACAACTTAGAATTAAGCCACAACTATGAAACCTTCATTACTTGAAGCTAGGCAAAGCCTTCTTATGATACCAAAAGCACAACGACAAAACAAAAACTAGGTAAGTTAGACTTCACAAAAATCAAAAATCTTGTGCTTCAATGAAGATCATTCAGAAAGCAAAAAGACAACCCACAAAATGGGAGGATATATTTGTAAATCATGTATCTGATAAGGGGCTTGTATCTAGAATCATAAAGGACTCTTATAACTCAATAATAAAAAGAAAATGACCCAATTTCAAAATTGGCAATGGATATGAAGAGGCATTTCTTCAAAGAAGATAGACAAATGGCCAATAAGCACATGAAAATATTAGTCATCAAGAAAATACAAATCAAAGTCACTATGAGATAACACTTCACACCCACTCTGAGAGCTATAATCAGAAAGACAGATAATAACAAGTGTTGACAAGGTTGTGGAGAAAGTGAAACCCTTGTATATTGCTAATGGTGATGAAAAATGGTGCAGTCACTTTTGAAAGCAGTCTGAAGCTCCTCAAAAGATTAAATGTTGAATGACCAGCAATTATATACTTATACACTCCAAGACAAATGAAGACATATGTGGATATTGTTCCATTGTAAAAAGGAATAAAAAATATAAAGGAATAAAATGAAAGGCCATGAAATACTGATACATGCATGCCACATCATGGATAAACCTTGACTGCATTTTGCCCAGTGGGGGGAAAATAATCATGAAGACTGCATATTGTATGATTCTATTTATATGGATGATCCAGATCGGGCAAGTCCATAGAGACAGAAAGTAAATTAGTGATTGCCTGGAGAGGGGAGATTTGTTGTTTAGTCACTAAGTTGTGTCCAACTCTTTCGCGACCCTGTGGGCTGTATAGCCCACCAGATTCCTCTGTCCATGGGATTTACCAGGCATGAATACTGCAGTGGGTTGCCGTTTCCTTCTCTAAGGGATCTTCCCAACTCAGGGATTGAACCTGTGTCTCCTGCATTAGCAGGCGGGTTCATTAACACTGAGCCACCAGCGGCAATTTAGGAGGAGGGAAATGGGGATCAGCTGCCATTTGGTCTATGTTATGGATACTAAAACATTCTGAAGTTGATTGTCATGATAGTTGCACAGCTCTTAATGCACCAAAAAGCAATGACTTGTACCCTTTAGCTGGATGACTTGGATGACATGTGAATTATATTTCAGTACTGCGAAGAAAGCTGAGGGCCGAAGAATTGATGCTTTTGAACTGTGATGTTGGAGAAGACTCTTGAGAGTCCCTTGGACTGCAAGGAGATCCAACCAGTCCATTCTAAAGGAGATCAGCCCTGGGATTTCTTTGGAAGGAATGATGCTAAAGCTGAAACTCCAATACTTTGGCCACCTCATGCGAAGAATTGACTCATTGGAAAAGACTCTGATGCTGGGAGGGATTAGGGGCAGGAGGAGAAGGGGACGACAGAGGATGAGATGGCTGGATGGCATCACTGACTCAATGGACGTGAGTTTGAGTGAACTCCGGGAGTTGGTGATGGACAGGGAGGCCTGGCGTGCTGCGATTCATGGGGTCGCAAAGAGTCGGACACGACTGAGTGACTGAACTGAACTGAAAGCTATTTTAAAAAGTAACAATCTCAGTCTTCAACCATTCATACTTACATTCTTTAAAAGGATTATTTTTCTTTAATATTTCCCATGGTGCTCAGGACATACTGCTAACTGGTCAGGAAGATCAGTAGATCAATAGAGTAAGAACTTGAGTCAAACTAGATGGACTGAATAGACCAGACGCCTTCAGATATCTCCATGGACACAGACCAAGACCCTCTTACACAGACTTAGGCCATCTGATCTGATGAAGAACAGAGCCCTTTCCTGGGTTGCATGAGAAGGGGACGCACCCCAAACAGCACGACAACCAAGCTACCCGCTGGCGCGCTCCTATCTGCGTGGCTGATAAGGACCATCTGATGCAATGAGGCCATTCTCTCCACAAAGTCACAATATTTATTTTAACACCAGTGAGTATTGAGTGTGTGTGTATATCTATAGAGTGATAAAACATTGCTCTAATATGTACACAGGGTCTGAACAAAATCAATTCATCAGGGTAATCATGCAGGCCTATGTATGAGAGAGTTTGTTTATACAGGGGGTTGATAGAGCACAGTGACAGAAGCCAAGGAGAAGCAGTGTCTAGTGCTCATAATGTATGTTATATACTTCACAATATGAGCATGATATAAATAATTAAGAGCATGGATTGGCGATAGCCCCAATGTGAATAAGAGAGATAGAATGTTAGAATATCTGCTCCAATATTTTGCTCCTACTGGGAGGGTGGAAATGCACAGCTTGGTCACGCCTACCACACATTTTAGAGACATCCTTTATCAAGCATCACCCCGTGTGATGACCGATTTTCCTACTCAATGACTGCTATTCCTGCAGATATGATTTCAAAGCATTTTATTTGTAAGTTAAAAAAAAAATGTTTCTACTGTCTATCTGTAAGAAGGTCCACATGGAAAGAAATTACACTGTGAAATAGTGCTAGAAAAGGCAACTATTTGAACTTCTTCGATGCCAGTACTTTCTCAGAAGTGCCCTATTCAGGAAGCTGAATTAGCAAGATATTAACAAGTCTATATGTAATTTATCTTTCCCCAAGCACCCTTGCTGTCTACCTAGGGAAGAGCACTGTACTGATAGTTAGCTCATGTCCCCAGGGACCTCTCCTCCCCCTAATACATATGTATTAATTCCCATTAACTTCATTTAGAGTGGGGAGCGTGTGGGCATGAAGAAGGCAGATGGCAGTGAGTATCTGTTACGGTATATGAGTAACTCTTCCTACTATCATCCAGCCATTATTTACTCAATGAATTCACATTGTGAGTAACTCATTTTTGAAGATGGGTTCATTTTCCTCCAGGATTACCAGCAAAGACATGAATGCCCTCCTACTCTTTCCTCCAGCTAGAAGTTACAGTAGGTGTGCATGACCCAGAAAAAAAGAAACTCCGAATGAATGCAGATATTTGCAGGCAGAGGGGCGCTGGAAGAGCCCTTGTGAAGGTGCAGTTGCCAAGGCCCCAGGAGTTTCTCTCACAGAGATGCTGGGCCCATGAATCACGCCTGCTCCCTATCAGTCAACACCCCAGAGACTGGGCAGTCCCCCGCCCCACCCCCACCCACTTAGACCTTGCTGGAAGCTGAGAGAAAACCAAATAGGTATTTATAAATCTCTCTGAAGTCCTGTGATTCGCCGGTGGAATGGATCCACTTCTGTCCTCAAGTCTCAGCCTTCGAGGAGTGATGAAGAGGAGTCAGCTGACGGTCAACTTCCAGGCTGAAGCAGGGATAGGGTCTGCTCACTTTGCCTCTGGATTGTCCTACCTCCTCAGGAACCACAATGCTAGGACTCAAGAATTTACAGTGAGAATACAAGTCCAGTATTGGAGATGGGGTCAAAAAGCCTCTCTCCAAAATTTGAAGGGACTTCCTTTCTCTGAGTGGTTTGCTCTTCAGTAAGATCATTGTGTCCTGCTTCTGAGAAAAGTTGTATCACTGTCCTTCGTAAAGGAGAAAAAAAAAAAAAACCCTCTAACTTTAATTTAAACACTAAAACCAAGAACTTTCAGGTATATTTTGAAGTGGTGTTAAGAAATCAAAAGAAAGGAGCAGCCAAATGTGTCAAATGATGCCCAGAGCTGAGGGAGATGAGATTGGAAAAGTATGAGGTTTGTGTGAATGAGTTTCTCCACCCATTCAGTGAGAGGATTAGGATAAAACCCTGAGCAGTGACTTGATGCGTCCATCTGGGTTGGGTATTTCCAGCCCGGGACAACAATGAGAGGGAAAAGAGATTTAAGGGTGTTTTAAGGGTGAATGCATTGTGTTAGTTGCTCAGTCATGCCTGACTCTGTGACCCCCATGGACTGTAGCCCACCAGGCTCCTCTGTCCATGGAATTCTCCAAGCAAGAATACTGGAGTGAGTTGCCATTCCTTTATCCAGGGGATCTTCGCAACCCAGGGATCGAACCCCGATCTCCAGCACTGCAGGCAGATTACTTACTGTTTGAGCCACCAGGGAAGCCCCTCAAGGGTGAATAATTCAAATCAATCCAGAAAAAGAGGGATGTGGCAACCAGAGGGCCTCATAGATAATGAGAAAGTTAGGCTCTTAGTGAATTGGTCTCCCATAGACATATTTAATTTTCACAATAATCTCACAAAGTAACTGGGGTTTAGAGAGATGAATTAACTCTATTAACAAAGCTACATAGCTAACAAGAAGCAAACATGAGATTTAAACGTACTTTGCCTGACTCTACATCCAGCACTTTAGCCGCCACTAGACACTGTCCACAGACACTGTCAGTAACTTGCATCCTGCACCTCTGACCAGCTGCAAGTGGAGGCAGCAGGGGAGATGCCCTCCAGCCACTAAGAGACTGCATGCCCCTTTAGGATGTCCTGATCCTCATTTGTAAGGTCCACATCTTATACCAAGCTTTTTCCTTTATCTATTTAGTATGATGTACTTTCAATCACTTTTAACAGTAACGTTAACAATAGTCCTAAAAACTATAAAGGCTTATACATGCCCTGAGTTTATAACCACATATGCAAAATCCCACAGTATATCATTCCAGATTCAGACGTCTCTTGAAGAAGTACTATATTTGCACAAAAATTCTCACACTTGCTTGATGAATGACCATAAAGTATCAAATTACTCAACATCTTCATCTATGTGTTTCTAGTTAACAATAATACAGTGGTTCAGCTATTTAATCTTAGATCATTTCAAATGACAATATCGTGATATTTTTCCATTGCTTTGGTTGTATAAAGTAAGATTTGCAGTGACTTTTTTGTGCATACTTTTTTACACATAGTTTTTAATTACATACTAAAAAGTTACATACTTTTTAGTCTTCGAGATCCATCCAGGTGAAAGTGTTACATAATTTTTAGTCTTTGAGATCCACCCAGGTGAAAGTGTTACAGAAGAAGCCTCTGTATTTACAATGCATATATGCATGCTCAGTCACTTTAGTGGTGTCCAACTCTTTGCGAGCCCATGTACCGTAGCCCACCAGCTTCCACTGTCCATGTGATTCTCCATGCAAAAGTACTGGAGTGGGTTGCCATTTCCTCCTCTAGGGGACCTTCCCAACCCAGGGATCCAACCCACATCTCTAGCAACCTCTGCATTGACTAGGGGGTTCTTTACCACTTGTGCCACCTTGGGAGCTCTGATAACGCATATGCTCATAGAATCTCGGACTCTGAACCAAGTCAGAAATCTAGATGCCCCACCAGGTGCCGGAAGCCTCCATGTAGGATTGCTGACCATCAGTCCTCAGGTCCTTCTAGTCAGTACTAGAAACTACTGTGGAGTCCGCTCCATCTTTTAACTGCTCTGATTAGAGCTCCCAAGGAGAAAGCAGGCTTCCGGGATAAAGACCACATGGTCCCCCTAAGCCTCTGTTCCGTGATAGGTCACTTTAGGAAGCAACTGCATTAAACCATTAACTAAAGATGCAATGTTGTTCTCTCTGCTCCCAGCCCTCTAACATTTTTCTTGACTGGGAGCTAAGACCAGAAAGAGAGGGAGAGAATGTAAGGGGAGCTTTCTTGCTGGTCCCATCAGATCACAGATAGGAGGTCTGCTCTGGAGGCCAATGTTAACAGGAACCCTGGACTCTCCCTCACTTGTTCTTTGTCTTTAATTACTGCACGTTTTTCTGCCATGGGCTTTTTTATTATTCTAAATTGTGCATGAGATAATAGCTGGTTTCTCAAAGTGCAAAGGCTAAGCCTACTGATAAATTTCAACTGCTACCAGGGGATAAACGCCACCCAAACTGCCAAAACAACCATGACCTCACTTCCCACATGGTGCGCCGCGAGTTTCACCAGAAACTCCAAAAATGGGGCAGGCAGGCAAAGCTCTGGCCTGGGCCAAAGGCAGAGAGCTGTGAGTCATCCAAGCTAGGCTGTGGCCAGGCTGATGCTTTTAAAGACAAAACCCATGGAGAAAGTTCTTTGACTCCATTTCCCGATTATGGCTTCAGTCTCAGGAGACTTTGCTATCATCAAGCCTTTGCTCCTACCAGTACAACTCACTCACGGGCTTCTCGAACAGTCAGGGCCAAACATCGAACAATTTCAACAACAATTTGTTGCCTCCCTACCTGTTAGGATTTTCAGGTGTGGTATAAAAACCTCCATTTGTAGCATAGCATGGCCAGAAGAGCAAACATTTACTTTGCAATGCTGACTAGAGCTTTCTAAGGTGAATATTTAAGGCTTCCTGAAAACATAGATTTAGGAGCATTTGAAGGTTTCAAAAGGGACAACAACATTTGTGTGGTTCAATAACCTCAGATACGAAGATGACACCATCCTTATGGCAGAAAATGAAGAAAAACAAAGAGCCTCTTGATGAAAGTGAAAGAGGAGAGTGAAAATGTTGGCTTTAAACTCAACATTCAAAAACGAAGATCATGGCATCTGATCCCATCACTTCAAGGCAAATACATGGGAAAACAATGTGAGAGACTATTTTGGAGGGCTCCAAAATCACTGCAGATGGTGACTGCAGCCATGAAATTAAAAGATGCTTGCTCCTTGGAAGAAAATCTATGACCAACCTAGACAGAATATTAAAAAGTAGAGTCATTACTTTGCTGACAAAGGTCTGTCTAATCAAAGCTATGGTTTTTCCAGTAGTCATGTTGGATGAGAGATTTGGACTATAAAGAAAACTGAGTGCTGAAGCGCTTTTAAACTGTGGTGTTGGAGAAGACTTTTGAGAGTCCCTTGGACTGCAAGGAGATCCAACCAGTTCATCCTAAAGGAAATCAGTCCTGACTATTCATTGGAAAGACTGATGCTAAAGCTGAAACTCCAATACTTTGGCCTCTTGATCAGAAGAACTGGCTCATTGGAAAAGACCCTGATGCTGGGAAAGATTGAAGGCAGGAGAAGGGGATGACAGAGGATGAGATGGTTGGATGGCATCACCAACTCGATGGACATGCGTTTGAGCAAGCTCCGGGAGTTGGCGATGGACAGGGAAGCCTGGCGTGTTGCATGGGGTTGCAGAGTCAGGCACAACTAAGCGACTGAACTGAACTGAAATGAAGTTCTAGTGATCCTGCTGTTGTTGTTAATCACTCAGTCATGTCCGACCCTTTGTGACCCCATGGACTATAGCCTGCCAGGCTCCTCTGTCCATGGGATTTTCCAGACAAGAATACTGAAATGGGTTGCCATTTCCTTCTCCAGGGAGTTTTCCTGACCCAGGAATCAAACTCATTTCTCCTGCACCTCCTGCATTGCTAGGCGGATTCTTTACCACTCTGAGCCAATGATCGTGAAACAGATAAAACTGTCAGTGTACACTGGGGGCCTTGAACAGCTTTGGGGAAGGGAAACCAGTATTATTTGAGGGGTTACCTTGTGCCAAGCCCAAGTTGACTCTAAAGATACAAAATTAAAACATCCTTGATCTCTGTGCCTGGTCATTCCAAACACAGTGGGAAACACTAAACCGGAGGAATGTACAGGGGAAGCACAGATGAGGCACTGCATCCTGCCTTCACCTGGAAAAGGGGGTCAGAGAGGGCCCCTCAAGACAGGTATTATAATCTAGTCTTGGAGAACAAGCAGGGATTAATGAATCAGGCCATGGAATGGCAGAATAAAAGGAAAATAGGAACCGAAGTTACAAAGCCTATGTTTGAGACTTGATTTTCTCATTTATATAAACTTCTGAGAGAAAATAACTTCAAGTTTCTAAAACAGTTCCCCTTTTATAAAACAGAGGTGATAGTACCCCTCCTAGAGTGTTGCTAAAAAGATAAATGAAACAAGATTTCTATTCCAGGGAGAGAAGCCAGTATGTGCAGCATCCTGAGGATAGAAGTAGCTGGTACCATCCTTAGAACCGGACAAGTCCTAATCCTTCCATCCTAAAACACCTGTTTCCATTTTCCCCATTTCTGAAATACAGAGATTCCCTGACAAATACTGTGTATATTCAACCTGGCAGAGTTTTCTCTCTTCCGAAAATCTGTTATTGATCATTATTGCTTCTTCAATGGGTGGGATCTTAGAAATGTCTAATCCTTTGTTCTGCCTGGAACAAGGAAGCCGAGACACAAGACCAAGGCAAGAGAAGAGGCTGCAGAAGTAAGCAGGGATCATGATTGTGGGTTCAGGCTGTTTGGGAAAAGCAGTAACACAGGATGGAGCTTGTACACACAGAGAAGAAAAGCAGGCTGCAGGCTTGCTGCCCTCACCAGGGCAGAAGCACACACGTGGTGCAAGTCACCAGAGTGAGTGCTGACGGGACCCTGGAGGCAGACAGAAAGGGGGCCATCCCAGTGTGGGATGTCTGGTGTGGGGAAGTTCTGGAAAACACAAGGAAACAAGCATAGTCGAGAGGGTAGCTGGCCGAAATGGAGTCCAAGTGAAAGCCACTGGAGTCAAAAAGGTCAAGATAACAATTGGCTGGAGTGTTTAGACCAGCCTGTGAGGTTGGCTTTGAAGTTCTCCAGGAGGCTGACAGGACTCGCAGTGGAGAAGGTGGGTGCCAAGGTCCTCATGCACCTTCTTCTGAATTTCCAACATGGGCAAAGGGTACCACTGTCCACCCAGTTATCCAAGCTGGGACCCTGAGCATGGTCCTTAGAGCCTCTCTCTCCTTCGCGTCTCCATCTAACCAAGGAGCCCCCTCACAGGGGTCATTTGTATAGCCTTGGACCTCTAGCAAAGGAGAGGTCACACAAAGCCCTGGTTATGTGCCGGCTTCAAGGAGCCAGGCAGGTCTGGTGGAGTCTCAGCCCTTCCTTTTCTAGCCGTATCAACACGGACAAGGGACTTACCCACTAGGGTTCACTGCCCTCAGTTGTAAGAGAGGATAATGTATCTGCCTCAAGGGGTTGTTGTAGTGAATTTCGAGATCATCCACTTGCTGCAGTGTCTGGCACAGTAAGTGCCTAACAAACGCTAGCTGTTGATGTGGTAGAAATGCCAGTGCTTTAGTATGCTATAAGAAACATAGAAAACCTGAGAATTCTTTGATGGTAAGAGATGAAGCATGCCAATCTTGGGTAAAAATGAAAGTGTCTTTGGATTATAGTCCAGGATTAATGTGGAGAATGGCGGAAACTGAAGACTGAATGCATAGGCAGAAGGGACTTTAGGGGAATCACAGAAGGTGCAGACCGACGCTGGTCAGGACGAGAAACCAGACAGTGAGAGACGGAAAGGTGGTCAGCAGTGGCAACAGGGTTGAATTCTTGTGACTCTGGAGGAATAGGGAGGGTTTAGGAATGGGGAGGGCTCCGACTGTCCAGGCTGAGCAGGCAAAGAGATCGGGGGTGGAGGGGGGGCACTGAGATGGTCCTCTAGGCTGCCTCCAAGACCAGCTCAGGGTGAGGAGTCCTGGGGGTTCTGGAGATCTGGAACACTAAATTTTGACCCCAGCACCCAAGAAGCATGGTTACCAGGTCTGCAGACTGAGGTCACCAGGAATTCTCAGCATCTAGAAATGCTAAGTTGGTGTTTGACATCCCAAATTTCAGCTCCATATTGCAAATTTCCCCACATGTTGACATTACTGAAATAAGAATGTGTCTTGTTGTTATTGTTTTTTTTCTTCTCAGAAAGTTGTGTGTTCAATCCATAGTGCTTACCATTGATGGTATCTTAGACTCAAGGAAACACAAAATATGTCATAATAGGATTAGTTAAATCAGATATGTTAAATTCCTTCTATGAGTGCATGCTAAGTCACTTCAGTCATGTCCAACTCTTTGCTACCCCATGGACCGTAGCCCTCCAGGCTCCTTTGTCCATGGGAGTTTCTGGGCAAGAATACTGGAGAGGGTTGCCATGCACTTCTCCAGGGGATATTTCTGATCTGCATCTCTTATCTCCTGCATTGGCTGGCAGTTTCTTTACCACTAGTGCCACTTGGGAAGCCCAAATTTATTGTATAATCTGGTGGTATTTGACCTATGAAAGTGAAAGTCATTCAGTTGTGCCCAACTCTTTGCCACTCCATGGACTATACAGACCATGGAATTCTTCAGGCCAGAATACTGGCGTGGGTAGCCTTTCCCTTCTCCAGGGGATCTTCCCAACCCAGGGATCGAACCCAGGTCTCCTGCATTGCAGGTGGATTCTTTACCAGCTGAGCCACAAGGGAAGACCAAGAATACTGGAGTGGGTAGCCTATCCCTTCTGCAGAGGATCTTCCCAACTCAGGAATTGAAACAGAGTCTCCTGCATTTCAGGCATATTCTTTACCAGCTGAGCTATTAGGGAAGCCCTCATTTGTTCTGTAAGTTACGCAGACTCTGAGGGATACTTAGGAAAAATGATTATGTTGACCAGTGATACTCAGCATAGTTAATTACCTAGAGAAATTCCTGTTCAAATCAATTGATTGAGGAATTATGCACAGTTATGAAACTCACTCACTGGAGGTGATGGTAGCTGAGACCCGCCCCCCGCCCCAACTGCCCGGCTGGCTAGGGTGAATGTCTTCCTACTCCCAGCCCAGGGCTGCCTTTCCAGTAAGTCCTGAATATCCACAAGTTTAATGCACAAAAGCTTTCCTCATTCATCCTGAAGCCTTGACAAATGTGCTTTTGCTTACTGGGGCTTCCAAAAGAAAAGGTTACTTGAAATCCGAATGGAATACAAATAGTTCTTCCTTTCAGGAATTTCATTCTCTGAGCGCTTGTGCCAGAAAATGAACTTCCCTCCTGACCACTGGGGAGACCCCACTGGTGTTTGGTATTCTAATGGCTGGAGACGTCCCCCAGGTTCCTTCTATAAATTCATGTGATTGCATATATATTTAATCAGTTTCCACCATGTTCCTGGAAAGGCATTTAGCTGGCTGCCGACAGACTCCTCCCGCTCCCGTACATCCATGAAGTCAGTTGGCAAAGCCCTTAATTCCGCTGCTGGACCTCGGTCATTCTGTCCCTAGATTCTCTCTGGGGCAAGCCAAGCTTCCCATCACGTTTTAGCTCATCATTCTGAGAAGAACTGTTGCCTTCCCAAACTTACCTACATGAAATCACCCATACATTTTTGATGGATGGGTCAACCAAGCCAAATTTACACAGAAAAAATTCATAGAGGCTAGCATCATTCACGGAGAAGAAGGCACTCAGTAGAAATGAATGAAAACAAAATGAATCCCGGCTGACTCTGAAGATAGGATTGTGGTGCGGAAGAGAGAAGCAGTCCTACAGAGAAGGAAAATCAATTTTCATTAATGATTTTGAATGTGTCATTGACCTTGGGTTAATTATTTATTCACATGAGGGCTTAGATTTATCTCATGGATATACTAGATTATTTGAAAGGGTTTTAGTGCTTTTGACCTATGCTCAATGAATCTCCTTTACCCGTATTTCATTTTGCATGCACAACTGTGAAATGCCTGTGTAAAGAAAGTGAATTGGTTATTATCTTTCTAGTTTATTCATTAATTCAACCAACCAGTAATTAAAGGGGCTTACTAGGTGCTAGATGCTGTTCTAGGTTCTAGAAATAAAGCTTGGAGTTTAATATTCTAACAGTGGGAGAGACGGGTGACCAACTAATAAAAAATGAATGTGATATGAATGAAATGGCACTTTATGCTTTATCCTTAAAGGCCATAACCTCTGTCTAATCATGAGAAAAAAAATCAGACAAATTCCAATAAAAGGTCCTCCTACAAAATACTTGACCGGTACTCCCCAGCACTTGTCATGCTCCTCAAAAACAAAGAAAGTTTGAGAAACTGTTACAGCTGGAAGGAGCAAAAGAACACATGGGAACTAAATCTAATGTGGAATTCTGGGTGGGATCCTGGAAAAGAAAAGGACATTAGCAAAAACTAAGGAAATTTGAATAAGATATGGACTTCAATTTATTTTTTTAAAGATTTTTTTGATGTGGACCATTTTTTAAAGTCTTCATTGAATTTGTTACAACTCTGCTTCTGTTGTATGTTTTTTGGTTTTTTTGGCCACCATGCATGTGGGATCTTTGCTCCCTGACCAGCAATCAAACCCGTATCCCCTGCATTGGACACCAGGGAAGTCCCTGGACTTCAGTTAATTTAAAAAAATGAATGTGAGCATCATAGTTTCGGAGAGAGATGAATGTTTTGAGGAAAATTAAAAGGAGTGACACTGAAGAGCAGTGGGGTCAGGGAGCACTTCCTTAGTCAGGGAAGACTCCCTGGGGAGGAGACATTAAGATGCCACTTGAATGATGAGACGGCATCAATCTGCAAAGTAGGGAAGAGCATCTGAGGAATGGGAACAAGGAAGTTGGAAAGAGCCAGCATGTTCAAGAAACACAAGAAAGCTTGTGTGGCCAGAGCCTGGCGTGCAAGTGGGAGAAGAGTGCAAGATATACTTGGAGAGGTGACAGGTCATGTGTGGTCTTCCGAGTCAGGTTAAGGAATTTAAATGTTATTCAAGGTCATTGCAAGGCTTTAAGCAGGGAAGTGGCCTGATCAGATTTATCTTTGGAAAATATCACTCCAGCTGCTGTGCTAACAGTAGATGGTGTGAGGGGCTGCCAGGGGCTGGGGAGTGAAGGAAACAGGAAGTGACTATGTAATGGATATAGGGTTTCTTTCAGGGGATGATGATAATGTTCAAGAAGTGGATAGTGGTGATGGGTTGCACAACATTGGTAATACGCTAAAGACCACTGAATTGTATACCTTAAAATGGTTAAAATGGTGAACTTCATGTCAATTTGAAAAAGAATGGATTGTGGAAGTGGGGGGAGCATGAATGCAGGTGGTCTGGTTACATGGTTATTGCTGTCAGACAGTAAGGCAATGATGGGGGCTTGGATTAAAGTGACGACAACAAAGGTTGGTGAGTGTTTGGATTCTGACCTATTTTGAGTGGGTAGGATTCCTTTAGAGTTGATGGGAATCAAAAAGATTACTGAGGGAAATCAAGGGTGATTAGGACCATAAGAGAGACACTTGTGACTTCTAGTTTGTTTGAAGACCTTCTAATGTGGATTTTACCTGCTGTGTATTCATACACTTTGGCTATAAATGATAGAAAAAGCCAACTCAATCTGAGTTAAACAGCAGGAAATCTATTAATTCATGTAAGAATAAGTCCAAAGGCAGTGAGGGCTTTATATTGGTATAATCAGTGGCTCAGCATATAGTCAAGGACCCAGGTTCTTATTGTCCTTCCACTATGTGCTCTGCATTCTATTAGCTTTGCCCACCCATGGGCTGTCCTCGTGGTTTTAAGATGCAGCAGCAGGTCCAAGTGTCACATACAAACAAGACAACAACAAGGGGAAGACATGACATCAGTTCCTACGTGTCTTTTAGGAGTAAAGAAAGTAGAAGATCCCCAACGACTTCTCAATATGTATGTCTACATGTATGTTTAATTTTATTTTATTTTTGCCTCAGGAAACAAAATGTATTTTTTCTAATGGAACTGAGAAACAGAGAGAAAAAGAGTAATTTGGGGGTGAGTTAGAGGAAGGAAAGGAAAGGAATAGAAATTTAAGAGAAATGGCCTTCCTTTGGACCTGTCTGCTGTGGTACATGCATCTTTCCATGAACAATAGCAGTCTGGGCTTACAGTTATTGAAGAGATTCTCACATCTGTCTAAGAATCAGCATGAAAAGTGGGATTACCACGGTTGGCTTGAACTACCTCAGATCCATCCCTTATAGCTGGGGATGAAGTTTAGTGTCCCCTGAAGTACATGGCAATGGGAGATGGCCAGGGGTTCCATAAGAAGGGTGTGTGTGTGTGTGTGTGTGTGTATGTGTTAGTTGCTCCTTTGTGTCCAACCCCTTGTGACCCTGTGGACTGTAGCCTGCCAGGCTCCTCTATCCATGGAATTCTCCAGGCAAGAATACCAGAGTGGGTAACCTTCCCAACCCAGAAAGCGAACCTGGGTCTCCTGAATTGCAGGCAGTTTCTTTACCGTCTGAGCCATCAGAGAAGACCAAAACAAGAAGTGTGTAGGCATTGGAAAAGAGGTGTTGAGTTGGCAACTAACAATGTCTGCTCTGCAGTGGTTGAGCAGAACACTTTTTTGTTTGTTTCAAAAGTTTATTCATTATCAATAGGGAGAGGGGCACAGAACACAGTGTGTTATTACATCACTATAACTGTCTGATGAGCTTCACTATCCCTATTTGTTTATTAGAACTAGAGAAAATACCTTTGGAGCAACTTTCAACCTTTGATGAGAACTTGAAGTTCCTTGAAAGATTTAATATGACCAGAGGAACGTAGGAAATCAAAAAATGATGCCTAGTAATAATAGTTACAATCATCGACCATTTCCTAAGTGTCTAACACTTCTACATACTTAAGATATATCCTACCATTTAATTCCAAAGACACCTTATGATGAGGTCTTATTACTACATCTTCACTTTACAGGTGAGGAAATGAATGTTTAGAAAGTGTAAGGCAACTTGGCAATGTCACACAGATAGTAGCCCCAGGATTTGAACCTAGACAGTCTGGCTCGAAAGCCTACATGCCCAATCCCCAAGGTTCCTCTACATCAAATGTTCATCTAGACTTGAAAGCTTAAACATCAAAGAGATATTTCTAAGCCAACAGCCCTATTTTGAATTAAAAAAAAAAAAATGTCCTGCTCTTCTCAAAGAGACTTTGATTTCAATTACTTATTGTCATGTAGGGAATCAATAGGAATAGGCACCTTCTTTCCTTTTTCACACATAAAATGGCATTATGAAATTGACTTGCATTTTCAAACATTCCCCCTTCCCTGAAATTCTGATATGCTTTTTGTGGGGGACCTGTCCTTCTGGAGTGTGAATTACTCTGCTAGAGCTTTTGAGAAGATAGCCACAGACTGAGATTCCCAAGGAATTCTGGTCCTGATGGAATTCTGATCCCCGTGACCTATACTGGCTATCCATATACCACTCAAGTAAGCGAAATCATTGCTCAACTTTTCACTTAACTTTAGCTGAACCATCTGGTCTTGGGGGTCAAAGACCTCTTCGAACTGACTTTTTATTATGCAAGAGAGGGCAAACCACTGATCCTCTCATTTCTTAAGTGAAAAAACACAGAATAATTAACATCTCCAAAGGATATGTGGAACTCATAATAGTCGATGACTATTTGTAAATAGAGTTATTTCTCAGAAGATCATCCTCAAGGGAGAGAAAAAAAATTTCTACTTCTTCCAAGAATGCAGGTGAGGCTGAAAGTACTTTTGCTTGCTCCTTCTTTCTCTTTTCACATAATTATTTCTTCAGGGTAAGGAGTATATTGCTAATAGTCAGCACTTGAGTGGAATTAAATCATAAATACAATAGATAAGATGTACAGCATTTAAGTTAACCAGTTCCCCACCCCATCCCACCCTCACTCATCTCCTGGACTCCAGGACTGACCCCTACATTGAGATCAGCAATTTATCTGTGGTCCAGTTAAAGATCATTCAAAACTGCCATCCGGGCTGCAAATGTTAAATGGGGCAATAAATGCTAACATCATGGCTGCCACTCAGCCCGCATAGGTGGAGACTTAGTGCAGCCCCTCTCAGCACAGGCAGTGATGACGTCACTGCAGCGACACATGGGAAACGTGGTATCATCATTTCTCCCTGTGCAGGTCTGTGGATGACCATCAGCTGTGTGAGGCTTTGGAGGAACCTGGGTGCTAACTGTGATACATTCAACAAAGACTTTAAAATACTAAAAAAAGAAAAAAAACCTTAAAATTTTAAAATATTAACATTGTAAACAACTAGAATGAAGATTAAACTTAGTCAAGGCAACAGATTAAAGTAAATTTAATGATTAACTTGGCCAATTTTTTAAAAATTATGCTGGTATTTGGAGATCAAGTTTTTGCTTCTGACAATACTATGCTACACGCACAGGCATGTGTGTATGCTCAGTCATGTCTGACTCTTTGTGACCCCATAGACAGTAAGTAGCCCACCAGGTCCTCTGTCCATGGAATTTTCCAGGCAAGTATACTGGAGTGAGTTGTCATTTCCTACTCCACGGGTCTTCCCGACTCAGGGATTGAACCTGTGTCTCTGGCGTCTCGTGCATTTGGCAGGCAGATCCTTTGGCACTGCAGTACCTGGGAAGCCCAGCACTATACTACACATAATATCATTATCTTATTTTATCCCTATTAATATTATGTGTAAGTTGGCACCATGGAGAATTAAATGAGTTTATATATATATGTATAAAACAGTGCTTCAGATACTACTTGGCACATACATGAGTGTAAGTACTATGGAAGTATTAGCTGTTGTCATTATGAGGCCAAGCATCTGGAAGTCAGCATAAGGCTATTCATCTAACATCTCTGAAAGCCATCTGTCAGTGGAAGCTATTCATATTCTCTGTTAGATGTTGGCTGTTGTCAGAAGTCATCTGTCACTTCCTTCAACTCTCTCCTGAGATAAGCAGTGGCGTAATGGGAGCTTTAGAAGAATATTTCTCAAGCTTTGGCTACTTGAGGGAGAATTTTGCTGTAACATTCTCCCATTCCCTTCTGAGGGAAGGCGGCCCTGCTGTTTACTTCCTTGGTCCGTCTGTCAAATTGGCAGGGAATCATGGGAATTTCCGAAGTTGACTTTGTGAAAATGTTCCAGCTTTAATGTTTGTCAGACTAACCCCACAGGATGAAGACTGCTAGGCTCAGCACGCTAGCATGAGCTCTGAAGACCCCTCACCTGGTATGAGAGCAGGCTCTTTGGCCCCATTTCTGACCTTGGTTGTATTGCTTAACCTCTTTCAACCTCAGTTTTATCTTCAGTTTAGCCATAGAAAATGAAAAGAATAAAAATTTATAGGATAGTGATAAGATTTAGGAGTAATGTGTAATACATATAAGGGCACTGACTTGGCGAATTTATTGGTGCTCACTAAATGGTAGGTACTGTTACAATTTCTTTGCAGTGTTTATACCAGGGAGCAATGCTTATGTTAGGTTTCTAAAAACACTGCATTCAAAATTATACCCACACAAACACACATACATTATCCCAACTAGGTTAAGATATGCACAGGAAAAAATCAGAAAGAAAAATATCAAGATGTTAATAGTCATTGTGTGGGGGTAAAGTACTTGTACAGTGAAAGAATAAAACAAACCTTACAAGAAATGACTGCAGGGTCATATTAATTTTAATCACCCTAGTGATGCTTAATGAATATTTTCTCCTTAGGGTCCTTTCTTCAGACCAGATATGAGTACAGTTAGGACTTTGTGTCAAGTATTTTATATCTTTGCTCTTAATATGTTAATATTCCTATAGATTTCAGTTCAGTTCAGTCACTCAGTCATGTCCGACTCTTTGCGACCCCATGAACTGCAGCACGCCAGGCCTCCCTATCCATCACCAACTCCCAGAGTTCACCCAGACTCACGTCCATCGAGTCGATGATGCCATCCAGCCACCTCATCCTCTGTTGTCCCCTTTTCCTCCTGCCCCCAATCCCTCCCAGCATCAGAGTCTTTTCCAATGAGTCAACTCTTTGCATGAGGTGGCCAAAGTACTGGAGTTTCAGCTTTAGCATCATTCCTTCCAAAGAAATCCCAGGGCTGATCTCCTTCAGAATGGACTGGTTGGATCTCCTTGCAGTCCCAGAGACTCTCAAGAGTCTTCTCCAACACCACAGTTCAAAAGCATCCATTCTTCGGCGCTCAGCTTTCTTCACAGTCCAACTCTCACATCCATACACGACCACTGGAAAAACCATAGCCTTGACTACACAGACCTTTGTTGGCAAAGTAATGTCTTTGCTTTTGAATATGCTATCTAGATTGGTCATAACTTTCCTTTCAAGGAGTAAGCATCTTTTAATTTCATGGCTGCAATCACCATCTGCAGTGATTTTGGAGCCCCCAAAAATAAAGTCTGACACTGTTTCCACTGTTTCCCCTAACTATTCCCCATGAAGTGATGGGACCAGATGCCATGATCTTAATTTTCTGAACGTTGAGCTTTAAGCCAACTTTTTCACTCTCCTCTTTCACTTTCATCAAGAGGCTTTTGAGTTCCTCTTCACTTTCTGCCATAAGGGTGGTGTCATCTACATCTGAGGTTATTGATATTTCTCCCGGCAATCTTGATTCCAGCTTGTGCTTCCTCCACCCCAGCATTTCTCATGATGTACTCTGCATATAAGTTAAATAAGCAGGGTGACAATATACAGCCTTGATGTACTCCTTTTCCTATTTGGAACCGGTCTGTTGTTCCATGTCCAGTTCTAACTGTTGCTTCCTGACCTGCATATAGGTTTCTCAAGAGGCAGGTCAGGAGGTCTGGTATTCCCATCTCTTTAAGAATTTTCCACAGTTTATTGTGACCCACACATTACCTGAAGAAAATACATCGTTTTGTTTTAAAAAAAAATGGTACAATCCCATGTGCTGTGCTTAGTCGTTCAGTCATGTCCGACTCTTTGCAACCCCATGGACTGTAGCCCGCCAGGCTCCTCTGTCCATGGGGATTCTCCAGGCAAGAATACTGGAGTGGGTAGCCTATCCCTTCTCCAGTGGATCTTCCAAACTCAGGAATTGAACTGGGGTGTCCTACATTGCAGGCGGATTCTTTACCAGATGAGCTACCAGAGAAGCCTGGTACGATCCCATATGTCTTGTGTAATTGTTTTTTTCTTTTTTTTTTTTTTCATGCAACACTGTCTTTGAAATCTTATCATGCTGCTACATATGAATGTAAAAATTGCTCTTAACTGCTATGTTTTGTTGTATGACTTTACCATAATTGACTTTATTCCACTTCTGATGGATATTTAGTCTGTCCTCATTTTTCACTCTTCCTGGTTCCTGGGTCTCTAGTTGGTCTGCCATCTCCCTACCTTTCAAAGTCTTCTTATATAATTTTCTACGTATCAGTGATACCCAGGGTTGTTATCTGTATTTAACAGGAATACTAGAGAAAAGCACTTCTACATTGTATTTTTCAGAGGCAGAATACAAAACCATTGTTTAAATTTGCATTTTTATTATTAGTAAGGTTGATTTTCATTTCATACGTTCACCTGACTTTCACCTTTCCTCTTCTTGAATTGCCTGCATCTTCACACACCCTCTTCTATTTTCCTATTAGATGGATTATATTTTCTTAATGATTTGTCAGAGTTCTTCACATAGTCCAAATACAACTTCTTTGTCGGTTTGTATGCTGTGTATATATTCTCAAAACTTATCACTTGCTTTTATCTTTTTTATGGGCTTCTCTGATGGCTCAGTGGGAAAGAATTCACCTGCCAATGCAGGAGATGAGGGTTTGATCCCTGCTCAAGAAGATCCCCTGGAGAAGGAAATGGCAACTCACTCCAGTATTTTTGCCTGGGAAATCCTATGGACAGAGACCCTGGTGGGTTGCAGTCCATGGGGTCACTAATGAGTTGGACACAACTGAGCAACTGAAGAGCAACAACATCCTTCTTTATAATTATTTTGTCATACAGAGGACTTTTAATATGCTAAATGTTGTCTTTTAATAACAAAAAATACAGAGCTGCATAAGTACACATTGGGCTTTCTTGATGGCTCAGGTGGTAAAGAATCTGCCTGTAACTGCAGGAGACCTGGGTTTGATCCCTGGGTCAGGAAGATCCCCTGGAGAAGGGAATGGCATACCACTCCAGTGTTCTTGCCTGGAGAATTCCATGGACAGAGGAGCCTCTCAGGCTATAGTCCATGGAGTTGCAAAGAGTCGGATGTGATTGAGTGACTAACAGTTTCACTTACTTAAGTACACTTTGATGGAAAGGTGGTGTCTTATGTAACTGTTAAAAAAGGATGTTTCAAAGTCAGGAAAGATCCTGGTCTTAGATCTCTTGTTTTATAGATTTCCTATCTTCTTTCAGTACTTTGGAAAAGGTCAGTTTTCATTCCAATCCCAAAGAAAGACAATGCCAAAGAATGTTCAAACTACCACGCAATTGCACTCATCTCACATGCTAGCAAAGTAATACTCAAAATTCTCCAAGCCAGGCTTCAACAATACATGAACTTTGAACTTCCAGATGTTCAAGCTGGATTTAGAAAAGACAGAGGAACCAGAGATCAAATTGCCAACATCCGTTGGATCATGGAAAAAGCAAGAGAGTTCCAGAAAAACATCTACTTCTGCTTTATTGACTACACCAAAGTCTTTGACTGTGTGGATCACAACAAACTGTGGAAAATTCTGAAAGAGATGGAATACTAGACCACCTGACCTGCCTCCTGAGAAATCTGTATGCAGGTCAAGAAGCAACAGTTAGAACTGGTCATGGAACAACAGACTGGTTCCAAATCAGTAAAGGAGTATATCAAGGCTGCATATTGTCACCCTGCTTATTTAACTTATATGCAGAGTACATCATCTGAAATGCTGGGCTGGATGAAGCACAAGCTGGAATCAAGATTGCCAGGAGAAATATCAATAACCTCAGATATGCAGATAACACCACCCTTATGGCAGAAGGTGAAGAGGAACTAAAAAGCCTCTTGATGAAAGTGAAAGTGGAGAGTGAAAAAGTTGGTTTAAAACTCAACATTCAGAAAACTAAGATCATGGCATCCAGTCCTATCACTTCATGGGAAATAGATGGGGAAACAGTGGAAACAGTGTCAGACTTTATCTTTTGGGGCTCCAAAATCACTGCAGATGGTGACTACAGCCACAAAATTAAATGAAGCTTGCTCTTTGGAAGAAAAGCTATGACTAGACAACATATTAAAAAGCAGAGATGTTACTTTGCCAACAAAGGTCCATCTAGTCAAAGCTATGGTTTTTCCAGTGGTCATGTATAGATGTGAGAGTAGGACTGTAAAGAAAGCTGAGCACGGAAGAATTGATGCTTTTGTACTGTGGTGTTGGAGAAGACTCTAAGAGTCCCTTGGACATCAAGGAGATCCAACCAGTCAATCCTAAAGGAAATCAGTCCTAAATATTCATTGGAAGGACTGATACTAAAGCTGAAGCTCCAATACTTTGGCCACCTGATGTGAAGAACTGACTCATTGGAAAAGACCCTGATGCTGGAAAAGATGGAAGGCAGGAGGAGAAGGGGACGACAGAGGATGAGGTAGTTATATGGCATCATTGACCAAATGGACATGAGTTTGAGTAGGTTCTGGGAGTTAGTGATGGACAGGGAAGCCTGGTATGCTGCAGTCCACTGGGTCACAAAGAGTTGGACATGACTGAGTGACTGAATTGAACTGATCTAATATACATATCCATATATATGATATATGGATTTTTCCCTGACAACTTCCCCATTTCTTACCTCTGTGCTCTGCTTTCTGCTTTTCTCTTGCTGCATCAAGAAAAGGAATAAATCTGGGATTGTTTTTAGTGTAGTTGGTTAACTTCACCTCTGGTTCAGCTCTCTCTTGTGGAATTCTGTTAAGAGTTCCCCAGAGAGATGCCTTCAGATTCTGAATTATTCCCCCAATTCAAGTTGTGCCACCAACTCATTGTTTCTGTTGGAGACAATCTTCCCTGGTTTAAAAATAATTCTCCTGTCTCGTCTGCCTCTCGTCCGCCATGAGGCAGAATTTAGTAAAAGTATAGCAGAAAGTGAAGAGGAACTAAAAAGCCTCTTGATGAAAGTGAAAGTGGAGAGTGAAAAAGTTGGCTTAAAGCTCAACATTCAGAAACGAAGATCATGGCATCTGGTCCATCACTTCATGGGAAATAGATGGGAAAACAGTGGAAACAGTGTCAGACTTTATTTTTCTGGGCTCCAAAATCACTGCAGATGGTGACAGCAGCCATGAAATTAAAAGACGCTTACTCCTTGGAAGGAAAGTTATGACCAATCTAGATAGCACATTGAAAAGCAGAGACATTACTTTGCCAACAAAGGTCCGTCTAGTCAAGGCTATGGTTTTTCCAGTGGTCATGTATGGATGTGAGAGTTGGACTGTGAAGAAAGCTGAGCGCCGAAGAATGGATGCTTTTGAACTGTGGTGTTGGAGAAGACTCTTGAGAGTCCCTTGGACTGCGAGGAGATCCAACCAGTCCATTCTGAAGGAGATCAGCCCTGGGTGTTCTTTGGCAGGAATGATGCTAAAGCTGAAACTCCTGTACTTTGGCCACCTCATGCGAAGAGTTGACTCATTGGAAAAGACTCTGATGCTGGGAGGGATTGGGGGCAGGAGGAGAAGGGGACGCCAGAGGATGAGATGGCTGGATGGCATCACTGACTCGATGGATGTGAGTTTGAGTGAACTCCGGGAGTTGGTGATGGACAGGGAGGCCTGGCGTGCTGCGATTCATGGGGCCGCAGAGAGTCAGACACGACTGAGCAACTGAACTGAACTGAACTGAAGGGATTTGGATATGAGGGGCCCTTATCCTACCCTGCGGGCTTCCTATGCATTTCCTTGAACCATCAGTGGCTTTTGTTTTATTTCTTTTCTCTTCTTGTTCTACTAAAAGCCCTACTTGTATTTGGAAAATTTTAGGTTTTGGAGATTTTTCCACAGAATTTCCCCTGCTTTCTTTCCAGTCAGTGAAAAAGAAAATAATGAGATATGGTTTCTTCACTGTTGAGAATTATTCATCCAGGACATCAGGGAAGAACTCCTTGGGAAAGGCATGCCTCATCTTCACCCCCGGGTGGCATATCCCACCCCCCAAATGGAAGGAGGAAGAGGATGGGCAGGATGAATAAGATTTCTCTGAATTTCATCTGTGCTTAATTTCCACAGAGCTCTCTCTGGAGGAATTTTATATTGGGGCAGGCATCAATTTTCAGTCTTCCATTTTGAAACATTTTCCAGTGTTACAGTACTGGTCTCAAACCATTCATCAGTTTTATTTATTTATTTATCCCATTTCATTAGGTTTAGGACTAGAGGGTATCATAATTTTGTTGGATCTGTTTTGCCATCCCTCCCCAAAATTCACCCGAATAAACCTAAAAATGCCATTTTCAATTCCTGTGTCTCATGTTGCTTGTCTGTAACTAAGAGAAAGAATACTTGCTTTTGTTGAATGACAACTACATTTTTCCTCCTAACTAAAAATGTAGTTAAAATAATGAATAATGAACAAGTATGAAAATCCCTGCTAATGTCAATTTTTATTTGCTCCTTTAAGAAATATTTTTCTTAAATTTTCTTACTAGGTTGATTACTCACAATTACATATGAACTGAGTTGCCGATTCTTTATCTTATTTTCTTTCCTTCCTTTCTTTCTTTCTTCCTACTTTCCTTCCTCCTTCCCTTCCTTCCTTTTTCTTTCTGCCTCCTCTCTTTATGATCAGTTGTTTCCCATAACTTCCAAGGGAATTCTGCATCCCTCTAGGATGCTCCTCTATACCTGCTTCTGCTGGGAAATAAGGCCTTTTTTCTGGACATTTCTAGAATTTCAAAATTAGAGGTATGAGCTTCTTTCCTCAATTTTAACTCTGATTGCCTTTTATATGCCTTCTTTCCTGATAGCACATCGAGAAATCCTCAACAGCAGCATTTCCCAAATCAATAGCTTGCACCATCTCCTTTAGAAGGAGGGCTGACTCCTAAAGATGTAGAAGGAGGAGAGAGTGATTTCTGCCAGTAAATACTTGGTTTAACCCAACTGAGCTTCTTGGTCTTAGTAACTTTCCATGTTCATCTTCTCCTCTGCCATTTTAAAATCGCAGACCCTATGCCCAATATGGGGCTTCTCTGGTGGCTCAAATGGTAAAGAATCTGCCTGCAAAGCAGGAGACCCAAGTTCAGTCCCCGCATGGGAAAGATCTGGAGGAGGGCATGGCACCCATGCCAGTATTCTTGCCTGGAGAATTCCATGGACAGAGGAGGCTGGCAGGCTACAGTCCTTAGGGTCTCACAGAGTCAGATATGACTGAAGTAAGTTAGCATGCATGCATGCACGCTCAATATGCCATGACTAAGTTCCATCCCTTCCTCTGTCTGACTTCTGCTGGCCCTTAATCTATCAGTTTGAATATCGTTTGATATGATTTCTCTAGAAAGCCTTTCCTAGTCTCCGGAACTGGACCAGGGACCCCTTATGTGAGTTCTCTTCCATGGCACGCTATCTGCATCCCTGGTTTGCCCTGATCACTATGTATGGTGACTGCCTGTGTCTTTTTATTTCCTGCTGGACAGTTAAGTCCAGGAGGAAAGACAGTAAGCACCCAGCTTAGAACTTCACATACAATTCCTTCTCAATAAGTCTGTATTTCATAGCTACTTTTTAAAAACCTTAATAACATTTTGAAAGTTTTTTAAGGGATTTGAAGTTCAAAAACAACGTACAGTTGCCAAGTTGGTTCTTGTCATCCCATCCTTTGTGGTTTATGGGAAGGAGGGCCATGGGTACATTCAACTCACCAAACTGTGATCAAGTAGACCAAATTTTAATGGAGTTTGGTAAAGCACCAGAGTGAGGTTATACATTGAAGCGGCCGAGAGGCCACTCATCACACTATTATTAATGGCTTCTTATTTATTTATTTATTTTTACCATGACTAGGTCACCATTCCACCCTGTGCAGAATTCATCAAAGGCACAGCCTTTGCGCTGAGTGCTTTGGATTTTCTCATTCCACTACCTGAAGTCACCCATCTGTGAAGGGAGGGCCGTACACACCTACCTCATAAGGGTGTTGAACATTAATTAGGCCACAGAGAGCTGTCTTCAGTAGGAGAGCAGCGTGTAAGTGCACGTGTTCCACGTCTATTTAAATTACACCCCATGTGCCAGCGAGGTGGCTAAGACCTGGGAGCGTTCGGATTTGCAAGGGCTTTGAATGCAGTACAAAGCTCTCGTCGTCTCAATATAAAGCATCAATCGGAGGCATTAAAATGTCAGCACCTTTTCAGGGATTTTGTTCATTAAAAAGGCTGCAAAGGAGTCCTCCGGAATGCAAGCGACTGTAGGCCAAGCCACAGCCCCAGCGTGCGAGCAAACAGGAGCCTCGGGAGAAATTCCCGAGCAAGCGGAGCAAGTTTTCAATGGTGGGTGAAGTGAGCCTTGGGGCTTGGGGAGAAAGCTGGACTTGCCGGGCACTCCCGCCCCCCAGCGCTGCAGTAGATCAACTTGACACTTCCCGGCTCTAATTTCCTTCCTCCTCGTTTTTGATTTCGCGGCATTCCCGATTATGCAGCTGCCAGGAAAGGAAGCAATGGAATGGCAATATAGCATAGACCAGACCACTTCTTTTCGGATTAGACATTTCTGCAGTAAGAGCCAACGGGTCACATCTTCTGGCCGGTTCTGAGATGCTTCCAGGACCAGCTAGTGCGGTCACCCAGCTGTGCGAACCAGTTGGCTTCCCTCTCTCCTTACCGGCCACGCGGGTGCTCAGTAGCCTGGGGCATCATCTCTAATAGGCCGTTTTATTTGGTAAATGTTTTCTTACTTACTGAAGAGTGTTCATTATTAATGACCAGAAAGGGAACTCCTGCCTCCTGTGGCAGAAGTTGATACATTTGCTTTGTATAATTGCTGTGTATAGTTAGCCATGTGGTCGTTCAGCTAAAATAAATTGTCTTCTTCCCATAAGAGGCTTCCTGCATGTCACGGGAGAGCGAGAGGGAAGGAGGCCACTGAGACTAAGCTCTTAGCTAAGGCGATGGACGAATCCCACAAACAGAAGGCAGATGGCAAGTTCGAGATGAATAGCATTTTTTAATGGCTTCAGAATAGCTCTGTCTGTAAAGGGTTTTGCTGAATGACAACGGGTAGGGCGATTTATCTACTGCTGCGTTCTCAGACCTTCTGAGAACTCTTCTCCCATTTGTCTGTTAGGACAAGAACTGAGCTCCCTGCCAATGGGGGAATTTAGGATGCTACTGGATTTAAAAGGCCAGTAGAGTGGAAGGGTAAGAAAACCCTGCAGTTACTTCCAAATAGATGACCACGATCCTGCCACACGGGCAGTCTCCTGAATTTTGGCATTTGAAGAAAGCAGCTCCATATTGAGATTTAATGGCAGAAGTTGAACTCTGAAATGAACTAGGCCCAAGGTCTAGGAGAAAAGGTCATGGTAAAGACAGCAGACCCCTTTCTGTCTCCAATTACTGAGAATTCACATACTGCTGGTGAGATTAACCCTTCACCATCCATGCAGGTGATTTGAGAAATGCTACTGGGGAGAACACGGGGTTTGTCTGTATGCTGTCTGGAAAGAAAGCATAAAAAAGACAATCAATGGTAAAACTGAGGGAAGAAATAAGTTCATACCTTTCATTTTCTTTTTTAATGTAAATATTATTAGTAAATCATATGGTCAAATTGCAGAACAGGTGTCCTTTTATTTATTTATTTTAATTGGAGGATAATTACAATATCGTGATGGTTTTACCATACATCACTTATAATTTTCAATTTCCAGAAATGTCTAGAAAAAGGTGTATTACCCATCAGAAGCAGATTTGAGGAACATCTGAGAGCAGAGAATAGAAAATACTAGCATTTCTTACAAATTAGCAGATATACTTACCCT
This sequence comes from Bubalus bubalis, assembly GCF_019923935.1. Taxonomy (NCBI): domain Eukaryota; kingdom Metazoa; phylum Chordata; class Mammalia; order Artiodactyla; family Bovidae; genus Bubalus; species Bubalus bubalis. The sequence goes on along the minus strand of NC_059178.1, from coordinate 28,112,765 downwards.
GAACTTAAAGGACGAGTTAGAGGGGGAGTTATATGGGAACAATAATTTTATTAAGAACAAAGTCACAGGCACAGAGGAAGTTAGGCCATGGTCAGCATTTTCCCCCTCTGTTCGGATGTTAGACATGAAATGATGCATAAAGAAAGTTCTTTCTTCTTCTGTGTTGCATCCATCTTTCAAAACATGCACAGGTGCTAGTAATTAGTGACAACTTGAAGCTTATGTTTATTGTTTTAATAAAGCATTTTATTTGAATTCGGATCATTTACTCCCTCACTCAAATCTGAAAATAAGCCCGACTTGTTTGTCTACCCTATTCAGTTCAATTTTACAGGTATTTATTGATTTCCTGCAACTTTCAAGGTAGACACTGACCACACTTGACAAGCCCCCAGTAGGTCAAGAGTCCTAATCTGTAGAATGAGATAAAATATCTGAACTTGAGACTCTCTCCAAAATTCCAAATTTCAAACATGGTACCAGAAGCTGAAAGGAAAAATGAGAAAGCTCTTCAAGGCCTTGCATACACAGGAATCAAATAATTACAAAAACAACCACAGCAGAAGGTGCCCTCAGACAGGTGCCCCAAGAAGGCACAAACTAAGCTTGTGTGGCTGCCCTGCATGCAGATTTCCAGGCCCATCACATACTAGTCATGTGACCCTGGGCAGGTGGCTGGGCCTCAGGCAGGCCCAGTCTCCACTGTAAAGTTGGGATAATGGTGTCTAGTTAACAGATGTGATCTGGGGATATAAGGCCTTGGAACATATGGGCTGTTCAAACAAAATCTTGAAAATACATTGTGGATTCAAAGGAAGACACAACCATAGAGTGGGGAGAGGTGGACAAGGAAAGAATATGTGTTCTAAGGTAGTATTTGGGGTGTCTGAGGGGCGAGTTTTCCCCTGGGGGACGATGGGCTGAGAGGGAGGAGCTTCTAGTGTCCTGGCATCATTTAGGGTGTCCTGGGGACAAACACCTACTCAGCTGAGAACAGCTGGAGGGATAAAGAAAAGAGGACCAAGGACACGAGCGTGATCAGTGCTTATACACGAGAGAGGAAGTATAGATGGCAGAAACAGAATGTGGCATGAGAGCTAGAGGAAAACCAGAAGAGAACAGCATCACAGACACCAAGAGACGAAAGAGTATCGAAGGGAGCAGTGGTGTCTAATGTCTCAGTGACACAGAGGAGACTGATCAAAGGGCCCTCACTTTTCTCATTTGGGGCTCACCTACATGCCCATGCAAACTCTCCCAACACCAATTTATCTCTCTTTACTGCAGTGCTGTAGCGAGAACAGAGGGTAAATGGGGGTCACCAGGGCATAGAGGTGGGGCGATAAAATAGATGTTTAAGGGAACAGGCTCGTGTGGAGTAATAGATAATCCCTGAAGATCTAATGCATAGCTCGGTGAATACAGGAAATGTCCTACCATCAGTATATTTGCTAAGAGACTAGAACAATTATTCCAATCACTGAAAAGAAATGACAATTATGGAACATGAGAGGTGTGCTAATGATCACTATAGTGGCTCTCATATTACAACATATAAATGCATCAAATTAACGTATTGTACCCCTTAAATTTACACGTGGTATATGCCATATGTATGTATATATATATCAGATCAGATCAGTTCAGTTGCTCAGTCGTGTCCGACTCTTTGCAACCCCATGAATCGCAGCACGCCAGCCTTCCCTGTCCATCACCAACTCCCAGAGTTCATTCAGACTCACGTCCATTGAGTCAGTGATGCCATCCAGCCATCTCATCCTCTGTCGTCCCCTTCTCCTCCTGCCCCCAATCCCTCCCAGCATCAGTCTTTTCCAATGAGTCAATTCTTCGCATGAGGTGGCCAAAGTACTGGAGTTTCAGCTTTAGCATCATTCCTTCCAAAGAAATCCCAGGGCTGATCTCCTTCAGAATGGACTGGTTGGATCTCCTTGCAGTCCAAGGGACTCTTAGGAGTCTTCTCCAACACCACAGTTCAAAAGCATCAATTCTTCAGTGCTCAGCCTTCTTCACAGTCCAACTCTCACATCCACACATGACCACAGGAAAAACCATAGCCTTGACTAGACAAACCTTTGTTGGCAAATTAATGTCTCTGCTTTTGAATACGCTATCTAGGTTGGTCATAACTTTCCTTCCAAGGAGTAAGCATCTTTTAATTTCATGGCTGCTGTCACCATCTGTAGTGATTTTGGAGCCCAGAAAAAGAAAGTCTGACACTGTTTCCACCGTTTCCCCATCTATTTCGCACGAAGTAATGGGACCGGATGCCATGATCTTCATTTTCTGAATGTTGAGCTTTAAGCCAACTTTTTCACTCTCCACTTTCACTTTCATCAAGAGGCTTTTTTGTTCATCTTCACCTTCTGCCATAAGGGTGGTGTCATCTGCATATCTGAGGTTATTGATATTTCTCCCGGCAATCTTGATTCTAGCTTGTGCTTCTTCCAGTCCAGCGTTTCTCATGATGTACTCTGCATAGAAGTTAAATAAACAGGGTGACAATATACAGCCTTGACGAACTCCTTTTCCTATTTGGAACCAGTCTGTTGTTCCCTGTCCAGTTCTAACTGTTGCTTCCTGACCTGCATACAAATTTCTCAAGAGGCAAATCAGGTGGTCTGGTATTCCTTTCAGAAGGGAATTCAGAATTCAGAAAATTCTCTTTCAGAATTTTCCCCAGTTGATTGTGATCCACACAGTTAAAGGCTTTGGCATAGTCAATAAAGCAGAAATAGATGCTTTTCTGGAACTCTCTTGCTTTTTCCATGATCCAGCGGATGTTGGCAATTTGATCTCTGGTTCCTCTGCCTTTTCTAAAACCAGCTTGAACATCAGGAAGTTCACGGTTCGCATATTGCTGAAGCCTGGCTTGGAGAATTTTGAGCATTACTTTACTAGCGTGTGAGATGAGTGCAATTGTGCGGTAGTTTGAGCGTTCTTTGGCATTGCCTTTCTTTGGGATTGGAATGAAAACGGACCTTTTCCAGTCCTGTGGCCACTGCTGAGTTTTCCAAATTTGCTGGCATATTGCGTGCAGCACTTTCACAGCATCATCTTTCAGGATTTGGATTAGTTCAACTGGAATTCCATCACCTCCACTAGCTTTGTTCGTAGTGATGCTTTCTAAGGCCCACTTGACTTCACATTCCAGGATGTGTGGCTCTAGGTTAGTGATTTACACATATATATTTTACAGTCCAATCAACTTGAAATTTTTGTGAGTAACTCTCTCCTATTGCTTGTTAGATTTATAAATCTATGGTTTTTACATTTCCTACAATGAAACCTAAATTCTCTCTCAGAAGTTGTCATCACACCCCCAAATCAGTTATATCAAAGTTATTCTTCATGATAACTACTATATTTAGACAGGTTTCCTAGGTGGCACAGTGATAAACAATCCACCTGCCAATGCAGGAGATGCAGGTTTGATCTTTGGGTCAGGAAGATTCCCTGGAGTAAGAAATGGCAACCCACTCCAGTATTCTTGCCTGGAAAATTTCACGGACAAAGGAGCCTGGCGGGCTACAGTTCATGGGGTCACAAGGAGTCAGAAACAACTGAGCTTGCACACAACACAGGCTATATTTATATATTGTAATGGAAAAGAAAAAGCAGAACTGAGAAGTACCATCAGTGGTGAAGAACTGAGATGATTAACTTACTATTATGGGAGGTGCAGTATGATATTATTCTATTCTGTCTATTCTACTTCTTTTTTTAAAAAAGTGATGGACCCACTAAATTTACTTTGTGTCTCAATAAAGGTTATGAGGAGCAGTTTGAGAAACACACCTTTAGTTCTCTAGTTTTTAGAGCTTGACCCATCAGTTGTAGAGTTCCTGTTGACACTTCAAGAACTTCTCAGACCTTCCAACCACCTCCAGAGGCAGAGGACAACCACCGCTGTGTATCCCCAGTTGCCTAGGGCGTGAGAAAAAACGACTGAAAGCCGGAAACTTTGTTTGAAGTATTTTGTTTTGAAACTTCACAGAAATGTTATATACAAATTTGATTTGTAATATCTGTTTGCTTTGGCATAAAATCATGTTTTTTACTGTGGAAATTTTCAAACACACAAAACAGAATAGTATGGTGAGTCCCCTCTTATTCATCACCCAGCTCTAAAAATTATCAACATTCTGTCCTCCTCTTTCATTTCTCTGTCTCCCCCAGCACACACAAACACAGACACACACAGAGTTTTTGCCGGAATATTTTTAAAAGCAACAACCAGACAGCATACCTCCACCTCACAATTCTCTAGTGGTCAAGGACTTATATTTTAAATCATACCTCAATATCATTACCACACCTAACACAATTACCAGTAACTGTTCAACATCTCAGTCTTCAATTTTCCCTAGTTGTCTTAAAAAATGTGTTTTATGACTGCATCATCTGAATTGGATCATAAAAATATTTACATATTGCATGTGGTTGATGGATCCCTTAAGGAAGTTCCCCTGCCTTTTGTATATTTTTAATGCTATTTGTTTGTGGTAGAAACTGAGTAATTCTTCTTGTAGAACTTCCGTTATTATGTGTGTATGTGTGCGTGTGTGTGTGTGTGTGTGTGTGTGTGCTCAGTCGCTCAGTTGCGTCTGACTATTTGCAACCCTATGGACTGTAGCCTGCCAGGCTCTTCTGTCCATGATATTTTCCAGGCAAGAATGCTGGAGTGGGCTGCCATTTCCTTCTCCAGGGGTCGTAACGACCCAGGGATCGACCCAGAGTCTACCTGTGTCTGCTGCATGGACAGGTGGATTCCTTACCGCTGAGCCACTGAGGAAGCCCTCCTTTACTCTGTATTTGGCTAATAGAAGGCTCCTGGTGTCATTCAACATGTTCCTCTGTCCTCCACATTTCTTGAAATTTACATATTTATGTTTGGCTGTGCTGGGTCTTTGTTGCTGCAAGGGCTTTTCCCTAGTTGCTGCGAGTGGAGGCTACTCTCTATTTGCAAAGCACAGGCTCCTCACTGTGGTCTCTCTTGCGGCGCACGGGCTCTAGGGTGTGCAGGCTTCAGTAGCTGCAGCTCCTGGGCTCTAGAGTGCAGGTGCAGTATTTGTGGTGCACAGGCTTAGTAGTTCCAACATGTGGGCTCTTCCCCGATCAGGGATCGAACCTGCGTCTCCTGCACTGGCAGGTGGATTCTTTACCACTGAGACAGTGACAGGGAAGCCCTGCCCTCTTAAAACCTGGCTGATACGGGCTTTATTTGCATCAAGTTTAAATTTGGGCAGATGATACTGAATGCCTACTGAGTGGAGTTCTGTGCTTTCATCCTATCAGGGTGCTTGCCCCACCCTGGGGGCTACTAAGATTGACCAGTGGATTCCAGGGGTGTCAGTCTGATCCATCAGTTATAAATTCCCATCAACATTTTACCTAATAGTTTAGTGGCCACTGAGTCTTGTTTTCCGAAATAATGGTTTTACCAGGGTAACAAATGGTGATGTGCTAACTCTGTCATTTCTCCCACATTTATTAGCTATAATATAAACTTTCCCTCATCAGTTATTTGCTTACCCTGAAATACCATATAAATATTAATAAGTTAGGATACATGCTTTATGCTTTTTTTATTTACCAGTTTTCAACATGAGTAGGTATCCTCAGAAGATTGTTTACAGCCCCTTCAGGCCAATGGCACCCCACTCCAGTACTCTTGCCTGGAAAATCCTATGGACGGAGGAGCCTGGTAGGCTGCAGTCCATGGGGTTGCGAAGAGTCTGACACAACTGAGTGACTTCACTTTCACTTTTCACTTTCATGCATTGGAGAAGGAAATGGCAACCCACTCCAATGTTCTTGCCTGGAGAATCCCAGGGATGGGGGAGCCTGCTGGGCTGCCATCTATGGGGCCGCACAGAGTCAGACACGACTGAAGTGACTTAGCAGCAGCAGCTGCGTCTTACTGCTTCACATGATGGTGACACTGGGCTTGGGGTTCGCAATCAGTGTTTATTTTGTTGAACTGAATTGAATTGAATTAAGCAATAGCCATAATGATGCTACAACAAAAATTTGTTAATTTTAAAATGCAACCACCTTCCCAGAGGAAACAGTACATGGAAGTAAAGTTAGCTACGTTTCTCTATAGGACAGTGAGACAGGAATTTAAAAACAAATAAAATCCTGATTTTTGTGTAAATTGCAGGAGTGTAAGGAAAAACAAACTACACAAAACCTGTGTGTATCTTAGTGAACATTCTCAGAGGGAACACTCTGGTACAACTAGTTGGTACAACTAGTACTAAGATCAGAAACAGAACAAGATTTTTAGCACAGAAGCCCCTTCCTATCTCTTTCTGTCACTACAGTCCTTTGAGGGCAGCCACCAGCCTGACTGCTAACACCATAGATTTGTTTTAGTGTCTGTTTGCTTATATATTTTAAATCGATGTATCAGTATCTTCTATCCATGTATCTGCATGTTATGGCATACATTCACTCTCACTGCTGTATAAGGTTCCATTACATGAATATCAGTTCAGTTCAGTTGCTCAGTTGTGTCCGACTCTTTGCAACCCCATGAATCGCAGCACGCCAGGCCTCCCTGTCCATCACAAACTCCCGGAGTTCACTCAGACTCAAGTCCATCGAGTCAGTGATGCCATCCAGCCATCTCATCCTCTGGCGTCCCCTTCTCCTCCTGCCCCCAATCCCTCCCAGCATCAGAGTCTTTTCCAATGAGTCAACTCTTCATATGAGGTGGCCAAAGTACTGGAGTTTCAGCTTTAGCATCATTCCTGCCAAAGAACACCCAGGGCTGATCTCCTTTAGAATGGACTGGTTGGATCTTCTTGCAGTCCACGGGACTCTCAGGAGTCTTCTCCAACACCACAGTTCAAAAGCATCAGTTCTTCGGCACTCAGCCTTCTTCACAGTCCAACTCTCACATCCATACATGACCACTGGAAAAACCATAGCCTTGACTAGACGGACCTTTGTTGGCAAAGTAATGTCTCTGCTTTTGAGTATGCTATCTAGGTTGGTCATAACTTTCCTTCCAAGGAGTAAGTGTCTTTTAATTTCATGGCTGCAGTCACCATCTGCAGTGATTTTGGAGCCCAGAAAAATAAAGTCTGACACTGTTTCCACTGTTTCCCCATCTATTTCCCATGAAGTGATGGGACCAGATGCCATGATCTTTTTCTGAATGCTTTAAGCCAACTTTTTCACTCTCCACTTTCACTTTCATCAAGAGGCTTTTGAGTTCCTCTTCAGTTTCTGCCATAAGGGTGGTGTCATCTGCATCTGAGGTTATTGATATAACAGTTTGCTTATCCACTCTACATAGATGGATATTTGAGTTAGTTTCAGTTTGAAGTTATAAATAGTGTCACTAGGAATATTTTTGTATATGTCTTTTGGTGAACACGTGTGACTCTTTCTGTTGGGTATATTGTTGATGTTGTTCAGTCGCTAAGTCATGTCCAACTCTTGTCACCCCATGGATTGTTGCCCACCAGGCTCCTCTGTCTATGGGATTTTCCAGGCAAGAATACTGGACGGGCTTGCTGTTTCCTTCTCCCGGGGTTCTTCCAGACCCAGCGATCGAACGCTGGTCTCCTGTGCCACAGGCAGCCTTCTGCTTTGCAGGCGGATTCTTTATGGACTGAACCACCAGGAGTTAGACAGTCTCTTGCATTCCTCTCAGAAGGCGGAGGTGACATCATACTTCAGCTATGACTGGCATTGTTAGTTCTGGAACCTCAGGGAGCATATTCAACACATCTGAGTCCCAATTTCCTTACCTATAAGATGGGAACAATCGAACCTCATGTAAGGGTGTCATGAGACTAAGGACAAACATACGTGAAGTTTTGTACTTGGCATATTATACTGTTGAACAAAAGGTACCACCCACTGTTGTCAATAGCTATGCTGGTCACATCAAATACAATTGCCTATATTTAATTTCAGTAAAAATAGAGTTTGTACCTCTACACTAGCAATCAAAGTTTGCATACAAGTTTGCATGGCATTAAAGTTAACTTGCCCTGAGACTTCCCTGGCAGTCTAGTGGTTAAAGATCTGCCTTCCAATGCAGGGGATGTGGGTTCAATCCATGGTCAGGGAACTAAGATCCCACATGACACAAGGCAACTAAGCCTGCACACTGCAACTAGAGAGCAACTAGAGAACAACAGTTCTCTTTTGTGCTTGCTGCAACAAAAGACCCAGTGAAGCCAAAAAATTAAAAACTAAGTAAAGCTAACTCACTCTGTGATGAGAATCTTAACTTTGGCTCCTTCACTTCATTCCTAAGATATGTTATTTAGTAAATAAAAAAAAATCACACAAATATAAAAATCAGCATTCTTAAAATTGCCTCTTATTATCCTTGAACTCAAAAGTTTATCCTAAACATTTGTAGAGTCCAGGACTGGACACAATGCCACAAAGATACTTGTCCACCATGAATTATGAAGTCTTTAGTCATTAAATTTCTGCAAAGGGACTGACTCTGACTCCCCGCCTACTCCACAGCTCCATCGTTCTCAGCTCACTCTGTTTTGCCTCATAGTAATTACCACTACCTGACATATTGCTGTTCCTTTTTGTTAATCATTGGTCTCCCTCAGCTAGCATGTGAACTCCACACTCTCAGTTGCATCCAAATCTTTACAACCCCATGGACTGTAGCTGGCCAGGCTTCTCTGTTTACAGGATTTTTCAGGCAAGAATACTGGAGTGGGTTGTCAATTCCTCCTTCAAGGGATCTTCCCAACCCAGGGATCAAACCCACATCTCTTACATCGCCTGCATTGGCAGGCAGATTCTTTACCACTTTTTTAACTTATCATGTTCTTTCAGCACCAGCAGAATGCCTGGCACATAGCAGACATTCAGTGAAAGTGAAGTCACTCAGTCGTGTCCGACTCTTTGTGACCCCATGGACACCAGACTCCTCTGTCCATGGGATTTTCTAGGCAAGAGTACTGGAGTGGGTTGCCATTTCCTTCTCCAGGGAATCTTCCCGACCCAGGGATCGAACCCAGGCCTCCCACATTGTAGACAGATGCTTTACTGTCTGAGCCATAAATACTGTTAAATAAATGAATTTTAAAAAATAAATGAATGAAGGCAAAATAAGAATCCCATAAAATATATATCAAAACTAGTAACAATTTTCAATTAGGTCCATGCTGTATTTAATCTGACCCAGAAGTCAATAATGTATTCTGACTGCAATTTTGCTATCAACCCCCAACCCTAATTTTATTGTAGATGTTCAATAATAACATTACCACAAAAATATTAGCCTGTTAATAATCAACACATTTTTCTCAAGTGCACCTTTGGGAACTATGAGGAGGAAATTGATATTTCCCACACACATATGCTGTAATTGGTTTTTTTTTTTTTCAAAAGAGGGACAACTTAATAAATACGGTTACTAAAATGATTCAAAAATTTATTTTTCTTTTCTTTAAATAAAAGCAGGCATGAGAGTCATGTTTTTACTATAAACAAATATTAAGTTTTACGTGTTGCCTGTTACAAAGTTGGTCAGTTTTTCCTTTACCAAAATAAGTTGTTAATTAAGATAGACAAAAACCAGGAAACATTTAAGTTAGTCATTTAATTTCCTTACTTATTCAGAGCTGCCTAGAGTCATTTCCTGCAGGAATTTCATGTCTTCCCATGGAAGTGTTTCAGCAGCTGGTAACGAAATCATCAACTTAGGCAGTGGCTGTTACTCCAGGCTCCAATTACAAATCAGGTGGATTTTTTTTTTTTTTATATTCGTGATGGAGCCAGATCAAATTTAGAAATAAATCTAAATACCTTCTAGAATGCTTTTTCTGTGTTGGTCTGAGGAAGCAATTTGGTCTAGTGGGAGAAACTGTAGACAAGGAAATCTGACTTCTAGATTTGGCTCAGCCACTAATTAGTTTCGTGACCTTGGCTTTCACCTCCTGTACCCAATAGCTAAGTCTACGTGAGGTAATAACACTCAAATTTTACCCTACCAAGTTGTTTGTAAGATGGAAGGAATACTAGCCAAATTCTGTATGTAGCTAATTTTGTTGATGTGTGTGGCTCCAATATGTGCTATAAAGCTTGTACTGTTCTTAAGGATAAAGACCTTGTCTAATACTTCACTGGGTTCAGTCTTGCCCAGTGCAATGTGCTGGGAGCACAGCAGATGACGTACAAATCAGAGAAATCAAGGTCTTTTGCGCTCTTCTACGAAAATGATCGTTATTCCTTACAGGTCTAAAATGTACAAGCTTTTTTCTCATTCCTAAGTTGCCTATTTACTTGGGAAACAGAAGCCAATCACATTAGTAGATATATATTTCTTTAGGAATAAGAAGAGATTTGAGTGAATGTGTACTGTAGGGTGGGTGGGGGTCGGGGGTGGGACTAAAGGTATGGTCTCTTCTTATCCAAATGTTTTCTCAACAGAACCAGTCTACTGAACAAGGAAAGACACCGATAGTAAGTCATATTTTAAGAGATCCTTTGCCTTAGTTTGGCAGTCAGCATATTCCACAGATTGCGGGAGGACACTCTGAATTTTGCAAGCTTGAATCAGTAAGCTGAAGGAAAAGTTCGAACTCCACTTTTGGGAGAACTTTGCTTCTGCAGGTGAGACTGTGTGCCGTTGTGGTTGTTCTCCACTTCATGGGTGAACTCAACACTCTGCTGTCCTTGACGGCTTGCACTGAAGCTGAATGTTGGGAGAGTCAATAAACTTCTGAATGACAACATTGTCTGGACAGTATAATAGAAGAGAGTATGAAACACATATTGCTCAACTCTTTTGAATATATTACATTTACTGAGAACAGCAATTAGCATTGCACATTTCTATCAGTTAAGCACTTCGTTCACTGGGGACACAAAGCTGAATTCTGTCATATTTTACCTAGCTATCACTGCTCCTGTCCTTAGTGGTTCAGAAAATCTACAGGCATGATTTCTGAGCACTTGATGAGCTGTGAGCATATGGCAATATGAAAACATTGGAGCGAGTTGATTCTGTACAACTTATTTTAATTTTGTGTTCATTTTAATGATAAACTAAGCAAATTATTATAAGTATTGTGCTCATGCTAATTCCTTGATGGCCCAATGGCTAGACCTCTACACTTTCACTATGGTGGCCTCAGGTTAGATCCCTGGTTGGGCAACTAAGATCCCACAAGCTCTGCAGGGCAGCCAATAAATAAATACAAGTGTTATGTTCAGGTTCTGCAGTCAAACATTATGGGTTTAAATTCTTTATGAATAGCATGGATTTGAGAATATCATTGGATTTCTTTGAGCCTCAATAAGATAGCGAAGGAGGCCTGGCGTGCTACAGTCCATGGGGTTGCAAAGAGTCGGACACAACTGAGTGACTGAACTGAACTGAACTGAAGATAGCAAAAATAATAGCCACTTTATCAGAGAGTTTATGTGAGAATTAAGTGAGATATACTTTGTCACAAAGTAAACAGGCTGTAAATATCAGCTAGTAATATTACAAGCATCATTTGGATGATCGTCGTGTAACAAAGTACTGCCATAAGATTTCACAATATCTGTGTTGAAGTCCACATGGATGCCAAAAAGTACATTCATTGTTACAGGTAAATGAGAAAAAAGAAAGGTTAGAATGAATACGGAAATGATGTATCTGTGCCAAATGAAGTTCAAATGATTGAGTGGTTCAAATAGAGAAAATGAATGGGGAAATGGCACAGCTGAGTCAGAGGAAGCCTGCACGAGAGGAGCCAGGACCATATTCACCCTCTGAACAATGGACCAGCAAAGGCATGGATCCATCACATGAAATTAATTAGAATTTATTAGGCTTATTTGCATCTAATTGTAAACTTTCAATTTCATGGTTGTATTAGAGGTGTAAGCAGAATGAGCTTATGCTTTATTTTATACTTAAACATATTTAACTAATACTTTAAATTATTAAGCCAACACTAGAGGTGCACACATTTCTTTGCCTTTAAGCAGGGACAGGGGAGCCTGGTGGGCTGCCTGTCTATGGGGTCACACAGAGTTGGACACGACTGAAGTGACTCAGCAGTAGCAGCAGCAAGCGATCTCTACATTATTCAACTCTGAGAAACACTGACATTTGGTAGAGTGAGGTTGTAAGTAATTTGGGGGGCAATGCCCTATGGCATGATTCACATATATTTGCAAAAGCTTACTGTGTGGGGGGCATGTGCTGGACACAAACAGTGATAAGACGCAAACTGTGTTAGTTTAGTTTGGAGAGATTGGAAGGGGATATGTGTGCGCATGTGCACAAGAGAATGAGACAGAGAGAGAGACAGAGAGAGTAGGGTGGAGGGAGGAAGGGAGAGAGAACTCAGGGGGAGAGGGAGGGAGAGAGAACTCACAAACAACATACAGCGACATTAAGTGTCAAGTGAACAGTATAGAAAGCGTCATAAGAGAGGACTGGGTTGCAGTGGCAGAGATGACCGCGTACAGCTCTGTGGGGACATGAGATGTGAGCTAGTCCTTAAGTGAAGATAGGACAAGGCACTCCAGTTTTAGGAAATGGATGTCTGAAGTAAGAAATGGTGTAGGCACAGGAGGCAGTGGTGTTAGTTATATTCAGTTTCTTACTGCCGCATTTAGAGCAAAATATTAAAACTTTCCCAGTAAAAGCCATATATTATATATAGACAATTTCAAGTGACCCAAGTGAAGAGTTGGTGTCTGCCCACTCATCTGATCAGAGGTTCACATTCTGCTGTCACAGTTGTGGTGTAGTAGAGTCTCCGTGACCTGCCGCTCTTGGAGACTTCTGAGTAGCTGAGAACCATGAGATTTTATTCACTCTGAGAACCATGGGATTTTCCTTCCTTTGATTAGTGGAACATTGCCCCAAACTGGCCATGAGATGATTTAATTGATGCTTTAAATGAGTTCTCACATGCCAGTGTTTTATAAATTAAACAGAAGTGTTTTGTCCCTGAAAAAGAATTAGGGATTGTTTGTCTCAAATTAATGTAAAAATGGGTAAATGTTGATCCATGTTTAATATTTCCCTTCTCATACTTTTCTTATACCTACCAGGCACCAATGGTGCCTACCATTGCTTATCTGCTAGCAAATTCCAGTAGATAACAAGTTAATGATTATTAGCAAACAAATATTAGTGGAAACCCATGAAAAGTCAATTACATTGAACTGATATGTGTGTTTGCATGTTCATGTTAATAATTTCATCATACTGTCATATTCCTAGAAATCGTTTTTGATTTACATTTGGAATGAAATATATCCATGTTATGTGATCCTCTGCAAGGAGCATGGTGTTCTCTGCAAAGAGTACCATGGTTTCCAGAAGCTCTTCACTTAAATTTTATGAACTGTAGCCTAAGAGATAAGCTACCTCCACTTTAAATGGAGAAGTAAACTTGGTGTTGTGGGTGATTTTACCATAATGTAACATATGCCACGCCCTCTATCAGTTCATGGAGAAAGAGCTGGTGAAGCAGATGGCAGTAGCCAAGTGGATCCATCCAACCAAGGAGAAAGTCAGCTAACGAAGACAGTTGTCTAACTTAACACAGAAATGGTTTCTAAGCACAATGACGGCATATACTCAAATTCCAGTTGGAGGAGGTTGTGCTTGTGGAGCTGTGAGAGACACTGTTGGTGCCCATCCCCTATTCCCGAAAGTAGACTCCACAAAGTCCCCAGGCTGGAGTCCAGTTGCCCACAGATGATCACTCATTGGCTTTCTTCTCTCCCCGGACTCCCTTCCTCATTGCATTTCCTGGGATCACCTGAATAAACACTGTCCACAAGTCCTCATCTCAGGCTCTGCTTTTGAGGAATTCAAGATAGCAAATTACCTAACAAATATCTTGCTGATCCCTAGAGTCATCCAAGGGAAAATAATAATTTAAAATATGTACCTATTAAAATACTAATGGGGCTTCCCTGGTGGCTCAGACAGTAAAGAATCTGCCTGCAATGCAAGAGACCCAGGTTTGATCCCTGGCTCAGGAAGATCCCCTGGAGAAGCAAATGGTTACCCACTCCAGTATCCTTGCCTGGAGAATCCCATGGACAGAGGACCCAGGTGGGCTACAGTCCATGGGGTCGCAAAGATTTGGACACAACTGTCGCAACCGAGTACACACTCAAAATACTAATAGGCTCTGTTACTGAATGTTTACCATGTGCCAGGTATTGTATTGAAATATCTTCTCACAGCAGTATCTTATCGAATCTGCACAGTAATCATGTGAACTCCATACTGTTTATATTTTTTTAATAATAAAACTAAAGCTTCAGAGGGTTAGCTCACTTGCTCAAGGTTACTAGTAAATGACAGATCTGGGATTCAAACCCAGATCCTTTCTGCTTTTTCTTCTAGAAGCTCATACACAAGTATGATTTAGTCATTCATATCTTCATTTCACTCATAATTTTAACAAAACTAGCAACCCTCAAGAAACATCTTTGTAACAAATGTAGATTTAATAAGAGATGGAAAGGGCCCTGTGTGAGGGCATTCATCCTCCAAATAAGCTGTTCTCAAGGTGTATCCTTTTAATCTTAGAGGAAACAAAAGTAGAGCCATTACACAATTTTTAAAAATCAAACTTAAGCTGATACAGATTTTATTTTTATCCTGGGGATCTCAGTTTTTTGGGCTTCTTTGTGCTCAGTTGCTTAGTCTTGTCTGACTCTTTGTGACCCCATGGACTGTGTAGCCTGCCAGGCTCCTCTATCCATGGAATTTTCCATTCCGCAAGAATACTGGAGTGAGTTGCCATTTCCTTCTCCAGGGGATCTTCCCGACCCAGGAATTGAACGGGAGTCTCCTGCATCTCCTGCAGTGGCAGGCAGATTCTTTACTGCTGTGCTACCTGGGAAGCCCTTTCATTCTTTTCTTGAGTTTATAAAGATTTAGTCTGGAGAAGGCAATGGCAACCCACTCCAATACTCTTGCCTGGAAAATCCCATGGATGGCGGAGCCTGGTAGGCTGCAGTCCATGGGGTCGCTAAGACTTGGGCACGACTGAGCGACTTCACTTTCACTTTCACTTTCATGCATTGGAGAAGGAAATGGCAACCCACTCCAGTGTTCTTGCCTGGAGAATCCCAGGGACAGAGGAGCCTGGTGGGCTGCCGTCTATGGGGTTGCACAGAGTTGGACACGACTGAAGCGACTTAGCAGCAGCAGTAGCAGCAGTCATTAAAGAGTTTGTATTCTTTTTTTTTTTTTTTTTAAAAGAATTTTTTGATGTGGACAATTTTTAAAGTCTTTATTTAGTGTGTTACAATATTGCTTCTGTTTTTCACGTTTGGTATTTTTGGGCCATGAGGTATGTGGGATCTTAGCTCATCAACCAGAGACTGGACGTGCACTCCCTGCATTGGAAGGAGGAGTCTAAACCAAAGGACTGGCAGGGAAATCTTAAGGATTTGTTTTCTTAAGTAAGTTTCCAAACAAGTATTGGCTTGAGTCCAAGACCCTTCTCCTGTGGTTCAGACAGGGCCCCTCCCCCAGTGGCTCTGCTGACGACCACGCTGGACCTGAGAGAATGTATCCCGAGGCCCAGTGCCCACCTCACGCCAGAGCAGGCTAGTGTGACCTGGGTGCCCCAGCTGCCTTATTTTGCCTCATCTTTAAAAAGTAAGGTTTCTCTGATCTTTTGTTCAGTTGCTAGGTCATGTCCAACTCTTTGTGACCCCATGAACTGCAGCATGCCAGGCTTTCCTGTCCATCATTTCCCAGAGTTTGCTCAAACTCATGCCCATTGAGTTGGTGATGCCATCCAACCATCTCATTCTCTGTTGCCCCCTTCGCCTCCTGCCTTCAATCTTTCACAAAATCAGGGTCTTTTCCAGTCAGTCGGCTCTTCACTTCAGGTGGCCAAAGTATTACAGCCTCAGCTTCAGATCAGTCATTCCAATGAATATTCAGGACAATTTCCTTTAGGATTGATTGGCTTGATCTCTATAGTCCAAGGGATTCTCAAGAGTCTTCTCCAACACCGCATTTCAAAAGCATCAATTCTTTGGCACTCAGCTTTCTTTATGGCCCAACTCTCACATCCATACCTGAGTACTGGAAAAACCATAGCTTTGACTAGACAGACCTTTGTTGGTAAAGTAATGTCTCTGTTTTTTAAAATGCTGTCTAGGTTGGTCATAGCTTTTCTTCCAAGGAGCAAGCAGTCTTTTAATTTCATGGCTGAAATTATCTCTAATCTTGCTCAAATTCTCCAGAGATTCCGTGCAGGTTTTTTTCTTCCTTATTTCACAAGTAAGATAGGAACACATTTTTGCCTGAGTTGACACACAGTATGCAGAATAAACTGTGACGAGGCCCCACCCCAGCCACCCGACCACTTTCCCCCTCCCTTGTGTGGAAGTTTCCACTGTTACCAGTTTACTGTATATAATTCCAGCCCTTTCCTCATGCAGGAAACCTTTGTGTCCTGGTGGCATGCTATCACAGAACCCTCGGCATCTACCAGCTTCCAGAGTATGGAGTTATCTTCTGTGTGTTTGGGGGAAACGGAGCCTGTGGCAAAAGAGAAAGTGAGTTACTAATTGGATTTATGGCCATTACTCCCAGAGCAGCCCTCTGCCCTTGGTAATCTTGAGAGCGGTTCAGATAGAATCTCTCTCTGTGAAGGATCCAGAAGACTCTGCGAGGAGAAAGCTGGCACGTCTCCTGCTCACCCAATAAAAAGTCAGATAGTTATTAAACTGTCCCTGAAGCTACTGTGATTTACATTCATTTTAATGGTTCCCTTTGTAGAGCAGTCCCTTTAATGGGGGTGCCCTCCGGTTCCTATTGGTTCCATTTAAAATAAATATTACACCATCTCCAGCTGTCCAGCTCTCCTTTCATGCTTTGACCTGCTACAGAAAGTACAGTGACTTGATATTTCCCCCTGAGAAACTCCCACACATTCAAGGATGCCCAACACCACAGTATTTGTGTGGCAGAGAGGTAGAGGTGGTCCAGGTACCCTCTTCAGGGAAATACAGATGTGTACTGTGAAACACAACATAGTGTTCAGAAGCCAGGAGCCAGATGGATAGAAAGCACCACAAGAAGAACTTATGATCTTTGAGAAAAAAAGAAAGAAATAGTGAAATGCTATGTATACAACTTAATGTGCACCCCTCTGAAAGACAATGCTATATGTATATTCAAGAATGCATACACACACACACACACACATATATACATGTATACACACACACCCGAGGACATGTACCAAACAGACTAGGGTGGTGCCTCTAGTGGTGAAAGAAATGGGGATGGGAGATTTAAGAGAAAAAGGAAAAACTACAATGGACACAACTCTTAAAAGGAATAATGAATTAGGATGATGCTAATATTTAACCTTCTGCCCCTGAGAGGTAGTAACCAAGTAAATAACAAATGAATAAAAGCACAAAATCACCTGTCTTTTACTTTCCTTTAAATTTCATTCCCAAAAAGTATTCATAGACCACCCCCGCTCTAGGTATGTGACATGATTTTGAATTCTGCTCTGTGACCATGGACAAGTTGCTGCGCCTCTGTGAGCCTCAGTTTCTCTAATGGTAAAAAAAAAAAAAAAAGGAAAAGGAAAAGGAAAGGGAAAATGAGCAATAGTGCTATGTAGAGACAGTGTTGTAGGTTTTATTAAGATGATATGGTTTGTTAAGATTGACAAAAGAGGGCTTCCCAGGTGGTCCAATGGTTAAGAGTCTGCCTTGCAACCCAGAGGACACCAGTTCCATTCCTGATCTGGGAAGATCCCACATGCCTCAGAGCAACTAAACCTGTGAGCCACAACTACTGAGCCCTCACACCTAGAGTCTGTGCCTCGCAACAGGAGAAGCCACCACAATGAGAAACCCATGCGCCAGAGCTAATGAGTAGTTTCAACTCGGGCAACTAGAGAAAGCCTGCACAGAGCAATGAAGACCCAGCACAGCCCCAAATAACGAACTAAATAAAGTTATATCAAAAAAACCACACACACATAAGGTAAAATCTGAGACCTGGCATAGGGTGGGCCCTGGCGAGCACCATGGTTTCATCTCTGGAGGACAAGACCACAGTGGAATCATGGAGAACTCTTGAACATCCATTCCTAACTGACCTCCAGGGTTACAAGAGGAAAACGCCTGTGTCTCCTGTATGACACTCAATTGTCCTCTGTTCCTGTGAGAGAGGGAGAACCAGCCACAATGTCTCACCCCACGGTTACCAGAATTAATTTGGTGTTAACTATCCCACGTGCCCTTTCTCCTCCTCCACTGCAAAGCTGCGGGTCTGGTCAAAGATGAACCCGCCCAATCTGAGACCAGGACATTCTTCAGACTATCGGGTGCTAGGCTGCCAAGAAGAAAGAAACCAAAGAAGGAAACCAGTGAAGAATCCAATAGCACAAATCTCCGGGCCAAGTCTGCAGTGGGCATGAGGTCTTGTCAATATAAAATCTCACCAAGCCACGCAGAGGAGCTGCTGCAGGAGATGGGGGATGGAGGACCTCAGGTATTTCAGGAATTTATATTTCAGCAGAGGCAGAGGGAAAGTCCATGCATGGACTTGCAGAACAGAAGAAGCTTGTGTACCATGCATTCATTCACTACACGTCCTGTGAGCATTGACTATGTCCTGATCACCATGCAGTAGCACAGAAGATACCTACAGCGGGAGAAGGCGAGGGTGGGATGATTTGAGAGACCAGCACTGAAACATGTATATTCCCATATGTAAAATAGATGTCCAGTGCAAATTCGATGCATGAAGCAGGGCACCCAAAGCTGGTGTTCTGGGACAACCCAGAGGGATAGGGTGGAGAAGGAGGTGGAAAGAGGGTTCAGGATGGGGGGACACGTGTATTCGTGTGGCCAATTCATTTTGATGTATGCATAAACCATCATAATATTGCAAAGTAATTATCCTCCAATTAAAGTTAATTATTTAATTTTTAAAAAAGAAATAGTCCCTGCCTGACATGAGTTCATATTCTGAGGCAGGAAGCCAATATTTTTTTTAAAAGACTAAAATGCAAACCAGTTGCAGTAAGAGAGGTGTATAGGCTGCTGTGCTGTGCTTAGCCATTCAATCATGTCTGACTCTTTGTGACCCCATGGACTGTAGCCCACCAGGCTCCTCTGTCCATGGGGACTCTCCAGGCAAGAATACTGCATTGGGTTGTCATGCCCTCCTCCAGGGGATCTTCCCAACCCAGGGATGGAACCCAAGTTTCCCATATTGCAGGCAGATTCTTTACTGTCTGGCCACCAGGGAAACCCAAAAATACTGGAAAGGGTAACCTATTCCTTCTCCAGGGGTCTCCTGCATTGCAGGAGATTCTTAACCGGTTGAACTACCAGGGAAACCCAGAAGTGTATATACTCAAAGTATATTCGGAGGCAGCAAAGCTGGGGACTCTTTCAAGTGGAGATCAAACCTTTTGGAGATTTTCTAAATCCTGCTCCAGTTTCCTTAAGATTTGGAAATCTTATAAACTGCCTCTGACATTATAGTGTCTGTCACCTTAAATTTTTATATTGTTGCAGGTTTGAAGATTTTTCTGCATTTTCATGGAAGTCTGGGATGTGAAAATAGAAGGATTCTACAAGATCATCAGAAAGAAGCATGCTAGAAAGCCAACTGATGTTGGAAAAGAAAAGTTGAGATCTTCACATAAAGATATTAAAATCTTCTCTGAAGTTTATTAAAATATGTGAGACTGATTGAGCAGAGGACAGTCATTTCAGTGGAAAAGATAGCTCCTCCGGAAACATTCTCAGAGATATTTAGTAGCTTAGTGTATGGAAAAATTTGCAGCTCAAATCAGTGATGAGAGGCTGGGTCATTCCAAAAATGGTGTTGAGTGTCATTTGCAAAGATATCCATTTTGCAAATGGATTACCATTTGCAAAAATATGATACATCTCTCCTACCCCATATCAAATTAATTCCAGATGGACTAATAATTTAAATGTTTGCAAAAAATCCTCAAATTTCTGGAATAAAATATGGTTGACTCTTTATGCAACCTGAGTGGAGAAAATTTTCCTAAGAAGAATCACAGGGAAAGAAAGCTTAAAGGATAATGTTGATTGATTTTCTTCCATGTAAAGACAAGATGTACAGTGTCACTGATGTCTTTTGATTATTAATAGAAGCCAAGGGCAGGATAGTTCAGTAGACTCTGGGTAGATATTAATACTTTGACATTGAGAGAGTATGTGTGTATGTGTGTGAGTGTGCACATGTCTGCGAGTGTGTCTTTTCATTTTTCAACAATGCTTCTGTCAGTTCAGTTCAGTCGCTTAGTTGCGTCTGACTCTTTGCAACCCTGTGGACTGTAGCACACCAGGCTTCCTTGTCCATCACCAACTCCTGGAACCCACTCAAACTCATGTCCATTGGGTTGGTGATGCTCATCCTCTGTTGTCCCCTTCTCCTCCCACCTTCAATCATTCACAGGATCAGGGTCTTTTCCAAAGAGTCAGTTCTTCCAATCAGGTGGCTAAAGTATTGGAGTTTCAGCTTCAGCATCAGTTCTCCCAATGAATATTCACTGATTTCCCTTAAGATCGACTGGTTGGATCTCCTTGCAATCTAAGAGACTCTCAAGAGTCTTCTCCAACACCACAGTTCAAAAGCATCAATTCTTCGGCGCTCAGCCTTCTTCACAGTCCAACTCTCACATCCATACATGACCACAGGACAAACCATAGCCTTGACTAGACAGACCTTTGTTGGCAAAGTAATGCCTCTGCTTTTTAATAAGCTATCTAGGTTGGTCATAACTTTTCTTCCAAAGAGCAAATGTCTTTTAATTTCATGGCTGCTGTCACCATCTGCAGTGATTTTGGAGCCCAAAAAGATAAGTCTCTCACTGTTTCCATTGTTTCCCCATCTATTTGCCATGAAGTGATTGGACCAGATGCCATGATCTTAGTCTGCTGAATGTTGAGTTTTAAGCCAAATTTTTCACTCTCCTCTTTCATGTTCATCAAAGGCTCTTTAGTTCTTCTTCACTTTCTGCCATAAGGGTGGTGTCATCTGCATATCTGAGGTTATTGATATCTCTCCCAGAAATCTTGATTCCAGCTTGTGCTTTATCCAGCCCAGCATTTTGCATGATGTACTCTGCATAAAAGTAAAATAAGCAGGGTGAAAATATACAATCTTGATGTAATCCTTTCCCGATTTGGAACCAGTCTGTTGTTCTATTTCTAGTTCTAACTGTTGCTTCTTGACCTGCATACAGATTTCTCAGGAAGCAGGTAAGGTGGTCTGGTATTCCCATCTCTTGAAGAATTTTCCACAGTTTGTTGTGATCCACACAGTCAAAGGCTTTGGCATAGTTAATTAAGTAAAAGTAGATATTTTTCTGGAGCTCTCTTGCTTTTTTCGATGATCCAACCGATGTTGGCAATTTGATCTCTGGTTCCTCTGCCTTTTATAAATCCAGTTTAGACATCTCAAAGTTCATGATTCACGTACTGTTGAAGTCTGGCTTGGAGAATTTTGAGCATTACTTTGCTAGCGTGTGAGATGTGTGCAATTATGTGGTAGTTTGAACATTCTTTGGCTTTGCCTTTCTTTGGGATTGGAATGAAAACTGACCTTTTCCTGTCCTGTGGCCACTGCTGAGTTTTCCAGATTTTCTGGCATATTGAGTACAGCACTTTCACAGCATCATCTTTTAGGACTTGAAATAGCTCAATTGGAATTCCATCACCTCCACTAGCTTTGCTCATAGTGATGCTTCCTAAGGCCCACTTGACTTCACATTCTGGAATGTCTGGCTGTAGGCGAGTGACCATACCACTATAGTTATTTGGGTCATAAAGATCTTTTTTGTACAGTTCTTCTGTGTATTCTTGTCACCTCTTCTTAATATCTTCTGCTTCTGTTAGGTCCATACCATTTCTGTCTTTTATTGAGCCCATCTTTGCATGAAATATTCCCTTGATATCTCTCATTTTCTTGAAGAGATCTCTAGTCTTTCCCAGTCTATTGTTTTCCTCTATTTCTTTGCATTGATCACTGAGGAAGGCTCTCTTATCCCTCCTTGCTATTCTTTGGAACTCTGATTTCAAATTGGTATATCTTTCCTTTTCTCCTTTGCCTTTCACTTCTCTTCTTTTCTCAGCTATTTGTAAGGCCTCCTCAGACAACCATTTTGACTTTTTGCGTTTCTTTCTCTTGGGGATGGTCTTGATCCCTGTCTCCTGTATAATGTCACAAATTTTCATCCATACTTCTTTAGGCACTCTATCTATCAGATCTAATCCCTTGAATCTATTCATCACTTCTACTGTATAATCATTAGGGATTTGATTGAGGTCATACCTGAATGGTCTGGTGGTTTCCCCTACTTCAGTTTAAGTCTGAATTTGGCAGTAAGGAGTTCATGATCTGAGTCACAGAATAATGCTTGTGTATTTTTGTGTAATAAAAATAGAATCATGTTGTTCTTACAACAAATATCTAGGGACTCAATTTTCAAAATATTTTCCTCTTAACTAACCTCTAAAACAAGCAAAGACTAAAGTTGATATGTCTCCCGGTCATGTCTCAGATGGTGAAGAATCTGCCTGCAATCAGGAGGCCCAAGTTCAATCCCTGGGTAGGGAAAACCCCTGGAGAAGAGAATAGCAATCCACTCCAGTATTCTTGCTTGGAGAATTCCATGGACAGAGGAGCCTGTGTCCATAGGGTCGCAAGGAGTCAAACACGACTGAGTGACTAACACTTTCACATTCTTTCTTGGTCATGTTCTTTCATATACATTATGATACCATTTTTCAAAATAACTCAAGTAAAGGACTCCACTTTTATCTCAATATTAGTCAATAAGGATATGGGGACTCAGAGTGGTTTAGTAACTTGTGCAACATCGCACAGCAAGGAAGAAGCAAAACTGTGAACCCCTGCATTGGTACGTGAATTCTCAACCACAGGACCACCAGGGAAGTCCTCCATATTGTTTTCCATAGTGGCTGCACCATTTGTCATCCCCAACAACAGTATGAAAGTGTTCTCTTTACTCTGAATGCTTGCCGACACTTGTCCTTTTTTAATAATAGCCATCCCAACAGGTTCAACATGATATCTCATTATGGTTTTGATTTGTGGGGCAAGAGCTGATGAATAAGTGTAGGGCACTGATTGTGATAATGGCTTCCTAAGTGTATGCTTATCTCCACACACCCTGAGTCATATATGTTAAATAACTACAGCTTTTCTTATATCAGTTAGACCTCAATAAAGTAGGTTTAAGACAAATAAATAATTTAAAGGAATAGGTCATTTGAATTCATGCACAGAAAATTGTGGATTTCCCTAAGAAGCTATAAAGTCTAGAGCCATAACTCTTTATGCTAAAATATGTTTACTTTGTATTACCAATTGAAACTCTTAAAATCACTTTATTTTCTCCAAGAACCAATAGGTGGGAATAAGTTTCACACCATTGGTTGGCTGTTTTCAAATCAAAAGAGCACAAGTTCTCATGAGCTACACAAGGACTGGGATCTTGTCTATTTTAAGTCACAGTTCTAGCCTGAGCCCCCACCATGGTGGGCACTCACAAAATAAAAATGGGTGGATGAATGCAAGCCTCCTGTTCTTAGGAAACAGAAAAATGCTTGCAATTTTATTTGGCACAATGTGCAGAAAGGGACCCTCTTTATATTAGAGTGGCTGAAAATGGAAAATTGCCTAACTGTTAAGTCACACTGGATTATTAAATGTATTATAGTCTAGACATGCTCTAGAGACAATTAAAATAACATTACAGAAGTCAACCTAACAATATATCACTTGGATGTTTTCCGTTTCAAGTAACACGAAACACTGGCTGAAACGGACTTTAAAAAGAGGGCTTTTATTTTCACACATCAGGAAGGCCAAGAGTGGGGAGGGCTATCCTTGCATATGGTGAGATGTTTAGCAGCATCATTGATCTCAACACTAGCAGCACTTGTGACAACCAAAAATGTCTCCATTCATTGCCAAATGTTTCCATAGAGTGGTGGAGAACCGCCGTATTAGAGGGCTATCTCATCTTCTCTTCTAAGTGATATCTCTACAAGGTAAACTCTTCCCAACTCCCCATGTGCCTCAACCTTCAGTGGAGTCTATCAGACACACAAAGGATTTACCTGAGTTGTTTCTCTTGGGATATTCGAGGAGTGGGTATGTTTACCCTGAACGTGATTGGGAGCTTCGAATGAAATTTCAAGGACTTAGAGGGAAGGAAAGTGTTGATCAGTTGACTGATCAATCAATAGATAAACACACACACACACACACACACACATACATACGTAGAGAAATTAGGAAGACATAGAATAAGGCACAAGGATGCTGCCTCTCTAGCATCCTTTCCTCCTCTCAATGCCTCCCTCATTGGTTATCTGACATGTGGTTTGTCTCTTCCCAGCCCTGGCTCTGAAGGATGCTAGTTGCTTGCTGCTGCTGCTGCTAAGTCACTTCAGTCGTGTCCGACTCTGTGCGACCCCATAGATGGCAGCCCACCAGGCTCCCCCGTCCCTGGGATTCTCCAGGCAAGAATACTGGAGCTAGTTGCTTAGGCAGGGTAATCCCAAGTCTCTTGTTTTAGTGATTAACTCAGGAGTGGGCCAGTCAGAGCACAGCTCAGAACTCTGAGCTAAGAGAAGTGATGCTCTTTTTCCCTAGGAAGATGGACATAAGAGACTGCAGCCCTGGTTTTGCAAGTGTGAAGAGGCCAGTCTGAAAATGGAGCCCATCAATAACAAGAGACAACCAAGAATGACAGAGATGCTGAGCAGAGAACTGATGAAGCCAGGTACCACACCCACACTGCCCCTGATCTTCTCATTCGTAAAAGCCCCCAAATTCCCATTATTGTTTAAGCAAGTTTGAACTGAGTTTTCTGTTGCTTGCTACAGAGGTCTTCTGACCTACATATGATAGATATGGTATACTAAATAAATGCCTCTGAATATATGCATAGATGCACACAAATGCATAAGTGGGTAGTGAACATGCATTCATGTGCACACATGTGTAATTTAAAGATCCAGAAGGAAAAACATCAAATGTTAATGGTGACTTAGATTGCAGGGGTGCAGGCTACATTAATTTCCCCTTGTGCTTTTCCAAATTTTCTATAAAAACATACACATTAGTTTTGCTAGAAGAAAGAAGTCAATAAGTATAATAAATTATTTATGGGTGAAGTGACATGATTCCGGTATTTATGTTAAACTACCTCAGCAAAGTAATGCTCAAAATTCTCCAAGCCAGGCTTCAACAGTACATGAACCATGAACTTCCAGATGTTCAAGCTGGATTTAGAAAAGGCAGAGGAACCAGAGATCAAATTGCCAACATCCATTGGATCATCGAAAAAGCAAGAGAGTTCCAGAAAAATATCTACTTCTGTTTTATTGACTACGCCAAAGTCTTTGACTGTGTGGATCACAACAAACTGTGGGAAATTCTTCAAGAGATGGGAATACCAGACCACCTGACCTGCCTCCTGAGAAATCTGTATGCAAGTCAAGAAGCACAGTTAGAACTGGACATGGAACAGCAGACTAGTTCCAAATCAGGAAAGGAGTATATCAAGGCTGCATATTGTCACCCTGCTTATTTAACTTATATGCAGAGTACATCATCTGAAATGCTGGGCTGGATGAAGCACAAGCTGGAATCAAGATTGCCAGGAGAAATATCAATAACCTCAGATATGCAGATGACACCACCCTTATGGCAGAAGGTGAAGAGGAACTAAAAAGCCTCTTGATGAAAATAAAAGAGGAGAGTGAAAAAGTTGGCTTAAAACTCAACATTCAGAAAGCTAAGATCATGGCATCTGGTCCCATCACTTCATGGCAAATAGATGGGGAAACAATGACAGACTTTATTTTGGGGGGCTCCAAAATCACTGCAGATGGTGACTACAGCCATGAAATTAAAAGAAGCTTGCTCCTTGGAAGAAAAGTTATGACCAACCTAGACAGCTTATTAAAATGCAGAGACATTACTTTACCAACAAAGGTCCATCTGGTCAAAGCTATGGTTTTTCCAGTAGTCATGTATGGATATGAGAGTTAGATTTAAAAAAAAAAAACAACTGAGCACTGAAGAATTGATGCTTTTGAACTGTGGTGTTGGAGAAGACTCTTGAGAGTCCCTTGGACTGTAAGGAGATCCAACCGGTCCATCCTAAAGGAAATCAGTCCTGAATATTCAATGGAAGGACTGATGCTGAAGCTGAAACGCCAATATTTTGGCCACCTGATGCGAAGAACTGACTCATTTGAAAAGACCCTGATGCTGGGAAATATTGAAGGCAGGAGGAGAAGGGGACGACAGAGGATGAGATTGTTGGATGGCATCACCGACTCAATGGACATAAGTTTGAGTAGGCTTCCAGAATTGGTGATGGACAGAGAGGCCTGGCGTACTGCAGTCCATGGGGTCCCAAAGAGTTGGCCATGACTGAGGGACTGAACTGAACCTCAGCAAAAATGAAAGGTGGAGTGAGATGAAATGAAATTGGTAAGATACTGAAATTGATATTGAAGCTAGATGGCAAGTACATAAGGGTTCACTATACTATTTGTTTTTGTAATTTTGAAAATTCACATAAAATAATAAGAGAAGAAAAAAGGAGGGAAGAACAAGGGAGAAGGAAGAAGGGAAGCTAATTAGTTAGTTGGTTAGTTCATTAGTTAGCCAGGCTTGCTGTGTGGCACAGTTGCCGCTGATGGACCTGACGGCTAACATCCACAGCCTAAAATAGATGTGAATGTTTCTTCAACTGTTTGTACAGTATTAACGCTATAGTGCTTTGAACATCAACCAATGTTTTGTGTCACTTATACCTTTCATCATCAATTTTCTTCTGAAATAGAAGTCCAGCAGCTAATTTTTCCTTCAACATGTACTTCATGAAATTCTTTTAAGAGCAGATTTTTTTTTAATCTTCTTGCTGCTGAAAGTATTTATTATAAAATTTTAGAAAGGTGTTAACCAATAAAAATAAAGCAGTATGCGTGATGTACCCTGTCCAGTAAGTAACAATAACAGTACTCTAACAAGAGCACTCAGACTATGCCCTAGTATGTAGCATCTATTTCCTGCATGTTTTTCATGTTGAGTAGCTAACCTAGCGTTTGCTTATTTTCCACAGAGGAAACAGAGAGAAATTGATGGTCACTGGCCTCGTGCATCTCCTCTGTTGCAGCCTGGGCCCTGGCTCAGCTAGTGGGCACACCAAGTGACCAGCCCAGGCAGTAATGGCCAATAGCACACCAGACCAAGAGGACATACTGACTGTTCTGAGCCACTCACGACCACCACACTTAGTTATCACTGAGCATCCTGCATGCTCTCCTTGAAAGGAGATATTCCTTGTTGTGCTGCATCTGGAGAGAACAACAGGGAAAAAAGGCAGGAGAAGAGAACTGGATTATTTTCAGCCTTCTTGCAAAATTCACAGCATGTTCAAGTGAGAATTCCAACCACTGCTAGACAGCCTTGGAAGAAGTTCTTCTCTGGACGAAAAATTTTACCTAATACTCAGCTTCATTTAATGCAATCAATAATAAAACAGCTTCATTTAAACTTTTTAAAAATCAGGGAAATTACAGAACTAGACAGAAAGGTGGCATAATAGACATGAACTAAGATCACGCCAGTTAATCACGGACATGAAACATTCTCCAACTTTTTCCAACCCTGCATGGATGAAAGGGTTGGACCATAAAGAAGGTTGAGCACCTAAAAATTGATGCTTTCAAAGTGTGGTGCTGGAGAAGACTCTTGAGAGTCCCTTGGACAGCAAGGAGATCAAACCAGTCAATCCTAAAGGAAATCAACCCTGAATATTCACTGGAAGGACTGATGTTGAAACTGAAGCTCCTGGCCACCTGACTTGAAGAGCCAACTCTTTGGAAAACCCCCTGATGCTGGGAAAGGTTGAAGACAGGACGAGAAGGGGACAACAGAGGATGAGGTGTTTGGATGGCATTACCAACTCAATGGACATGAGTTTGAGCAAACTCCTGGAGATGGTGAAGGACAGGGAAGCCTGGCGTGCTGCAGTCCATGGGGTCGCAAAGAGCCAGACATGACTGAGCAATTGAACAGCAACAACAATGTTTTCTTATAATCCTCTTAATGTCTACAAGGCTGATAGTGATGTCCTGTCTAGCATTCCTGATTTTGGAACTTTGTGTTTTCTTTCTGTCTTTCTTGGTCTGTCTAGCTAAAAGTTTGTCTTTTGTTAAAACTTTTCAAAGAACAACTTTTGGCTATGTTGATTTTATTATTTTTAAGCCTGGGTTTCTATGGTCACCACTGTGTCAGCAAAATGTAATAACCAGCCATAAGCTTACCCATGTCCCCTACCACTTTGGTAGAAACCAAATCAATACTGTAAAGCAATTATCCTTCAATTAAAAGTAAATAAATTAAAAAATAAAAATAAAATAAATAAAATGAAAAATAAAATATAATTGCCAATAAAACTTGTGTATGTTAAAAATCAAACTTCTACAAATGACCTATTATTGCAAGTGTATACACAAAAAAAATCTGCATTCAAGGATGATGTACAAAATGGGAGGGCTCACACACCTTGTTTACAGAATGAGCATTTTGTAAAGACTGCCAATCTCTTCAAATTGTTGTATGGGTTCAGTAAAATCAAAATCAGAATTAAAAAAAAAAAGTGTGATGTTCAGCCAATGATGGAAGAGAGATGGCATTCAACCACCTCAAGTCAGTAAGCCTTCTGTCCTCTGTCAGTGCTTCTGTGTGTTTAGAAGAAAAGATTCAAAGATCAAGTCATTCTCAAGTCTCCCCAGTCATCACTCTCCATGGGGTCCATTTGCATCTCCTCTGTGTTGGTCAGGACTAGGGCTGGTTGAGCCCTTTCCTGCCTTGCTATGCATTCAGGCAGCTCAGTCGGGAATATTTTGTTTCACTTACCACTGTGATCACAGACTGAAGCCATTGGCACATTCATGCAATTGCCCCTGACACTGTCACTTCCACTGGACACCAACACCCCTATATCCAATGGGCTGCTTTCGACTGTAGTAGAGAAGCTGCCTGGGCTAACCTGGCAAAACCCGACCCCTGCAGAACCTCTGTGTGGATCCAGCTTGGAGTGGAGAGAAGGGGAAATAGGGATTCCTAGGCCAGCACATCACAGGTTCCTGTATTTCTTTTCTTTTTCTTTTAGGTGTTAGGAAACAGTGTGTGTGTTTTGTTTTGTTGTTGTTTTTTGCTTCATGCAGACTTTCTCTAGTTGCGGCCAGTTAGGGGGCTACTCTTCGTGAAGGTGCTCGGCCTTCTCGTTCTGGTGGCTTCTCTTGTTGTAGAGCATGGGCTCATGGGATCCCAGGCTCTAAAGCATAGCCTTAATAGTCTGTGGCACACGGGCCTAGTTACTTACAGGCATGTGGGATCTTCCCCATCCAGGGTTCTAACAAATGTCCCCTGCGTGGGCAGACAGACTCTCAACCACTAGATCACCAGGGAAGTCCAGATTCCTATATTTCTTAACCAAGGTTTAGCTGTGCTTCAAGCATAAATGCTACTCAGATTCTTTATTTCTATGATTGGTCTCTGAGCCCTGAATGAGTTTGTTTGTTTGTTTTATCAATTTGTCCATCCCCATAATTGCTTTTTAGGGACAAAATTTGCCACTCAAAAATTTGTTTCCCAGCCATAGCCAGGAGGAGCCAGTAACTTAGTTTTGAAAAATACAGAAGGAACCTACCTAAACCTTAAACTTTTAATTATAGCTCTATACATTCTCCTATTTTACTGCTTGCACCTATTTTACATAATTGTAAATAGGTTGGCTGCAGTCCACGGGGTCTCAAAGAGTTGGACACGACTGAGCAACTTCACTTACCTACTTACCTACTTAAGTAGTATATACATATTTTTTTAATTTTTTAACTTATTATTTTATAGATTCATTTCAATGCATTGGCATAACTCACAGAATACCATCATGTTCACATTCCTCTAAAACAGTGTGCTTTTAAAAGTCTGCAAGCACACGATCCTTTCAATTTTGTGTGTGGATTTGGAAGCCAACTTTGTTCTTTCCAGGTTGCTTACAGAGCTGTTCGTAAGCTTTGTGAAATAAATATTCTTGTCACTATCTCAGTGGCTTCTTATAGATTCAAAGAGAGTAATCTCTTACAGATTGTAAAGCAATTCTAATGTACAGAACATATTCTTGACAGGTCTTAAGACCCACACACTTACCATGCTAGTGAGTAACAGCAATATTTATAAAGCCACATTATAGTATGCCACGGTGATTTATAATGGTTTGCATATTTGGCACCCTATGCTGGATTCAGACTTTCATAATATACCTTGCTCTTTCTATAAATTCTACCTGTCATTCATATATTTAGCTTTATTTATATCTATCTGTATCTATTCACCTATATATAATTAAAGTGAATTGAAATTACTGACATCTATAGTCAATATGACAATCCTAGAGATAGCTGGATACATTCTGAGTATCACAAAACCAAATGTGATCATTACAGTATAACTGTTCACATTTCTGATTTTCAAGCTATGCTAATCTTATATTGCATAAAAAAAAATGCTTTTGACCAAAAGTCACCTAGAACAAGAATTTCCTATTCCCTAAAATTTCATGAGATAATGTATTTCCAAAACTATTAATTCTCCACCTCATACCTATTATTGAACATACTAAAGTCATTGTGCCTTACGTTCTATTTTCCACTCTGTTACAGCATAAATCAAATTGATTTCGTGTGGCCCTAGCGGTAGCACACAATAACGTACCCCAAAAAAGAAAGTGTTTTAGGAAAAGCAAAAAGAAACATGAAGAGGTGAGGGTTTTTCTTTTAAATCCATATGCAGTAATAAATATATCCATGCTACCTATGGATTTTACAGAAATTTTTTAAAAGGCTCTTTATGAAATTCATGTCTTAGTCTTCTAAACATATTTCATTAGTGAACAGCTGTTCAAGGTTAACCAAAATAAATCCTTACGGTAACTTAATATGTTGGTTCCTCCACATCAGCATGTTGTAGGCCTCATTTAGGTTTTTTTCAAAAATCAATTACATTGATAGTGGATAAGAGATACGACTTGTGGGCGGTTCCTGTGAAACTGAAGAATTGACCGCAAAGTCTATAAGAACCAGCCCATGAAATGTGGATAGAAAATGCGGAATCTGACCATGAGAGCTACGTTTCCTCCTGTGCTGGGCGCGGGTACGGCACGTGGGGTAGGGGGGACCAAGCAGAGGTCCAGGCACCCACTAAAGCTGCACACAGGGCCCAAGCAAAGGAGGCAGAGAACTGGGCAAAGAACCTGAGTGCATTTGAACCTTGAAGAGAAAAAATTGTAGGGAGATGTGAGAGCAATCTTTGAATATTTGATGTGCGGTTATGGCAGGCTCTATTCTCTGGCCTCCCCACCCTCCATTCTCTACAGTCTACCGCCTTCCTTCCTGCTCACCAAACAGATTCATTTAGGATGCCACAGAGACCCCTAGATCTCAGGAAGATGAGGCCCTATCCATGCCCCAGATGGCATCATGATGAGTCTAAAATTAGCAGCCACAGTAAGAATTCCCCATGGCCAGTGACCAGTCTAGGGGTGACCATGTATCCAATCCTGGCTAAGGATAAAGATGAATCAGGCTTTCCTCTCACCTTCTAAGAAAGAAAGAGTTGAGTGGCATGCCTTTTACTTCTTCAATGGCTCAGTGGGTAGGTAAAGAATCTGCCTGCAATGCAGGAGACATAGGACACTCGGTTTGATCCCTGGATCGGGAAGGTCCCCTGGAGGAGGAAATGGCAACCCACTCCAGTATTCTTGCCTGGAGAATCCCACGGACAGAGGAGCCTGGTGGGCTGCAATCCAAAGTTTCGCAGAGTCAGACATGATTGAAGTGACCAAGCACTAATTCTTTCTTTTTTCCTATCAGAAGGATACAGCAGAAATCACACTAAGAATGGCAAGGTGGAAAGACAGAAAACCTTTGTGTATTTGAGAGCTCCACCACCTGGACTGTCTACCTGCAGATATTTAGCTTTGTGAGAAAAGCAAGCTCCTATTTGTTAATCACACTAGTTTGGCATTCTGTTCATTGAAGCCAAATACACTTCTAGCTTTCATGGGAAGAAAAACACATTTGGAGTTTACATTCTAGGAGCCAAAACTGAAACCACAGAGTGCCAGTTACAAAATGGAAGATTTGGGGTCCGTACCATAAATAATTTTCTGGCAAATAGGATTCCTGGAAAACAAGGTTGCCCATGGAATTAATGATCCCCATCACAAGCACAGTCTAGCAGAAGGTGACTGACTGCCAAAGAAGAGTACTAAAGAAGGAATTTCTGTATGAGTTTGGAGATTTCGAGGTCCCTTTGCACTCTATTTACTATACTATGGCTTTATAGTTGAAAAAGACACTATTGATATTCGCTAATCACAAATGAGCAAACTGACTTTTTAAAAATGACAGATTAGCAGTTATTTTTTTTTTAGATTGCTCAGGATTAAGAACAATGGCATCTTGATATCGGGTCTCTGTATTTGAAAATATGCAGATTTGTTCCAAGGTACTTTCTTCTTGGCATTTGTGTTGAACCAGTCAAATAGTGATCCATGATTTGTTGCAGTGGATTGTTTTTAAAGACCAACTGTTTGAATAAGACTCTCTAGTCAAATTCCTATTGTGAGGACACTGTTCTGTTCTGAATGAGTCACCTCATTTGATTGCTGAATGCCAAACGGGCTCGCCTTCAGTGGTAGCATCTCCTCACCAGCCCCCAGCCCCAAATACACTGTATGTGACTGCACAGGACTCTGAAGAGCCTGTTAGCTTCTTCCTTTAATCATGCTTCAAGATGCCTTGAGCAGCTACTTCCATATAATATGACTCAGGCTCTGCACATGGTCAACAGGGCAGAGGCAACATTTTTTTTCCTAACTGGGGTGTAGTTGCTATATGATGTTGTGTTAGTTTCTGTTATACAAAAAAGTGAACCAACTGCATGTGTGTGTGTGTATATATATATATATACACGAACACTTGGACCTCCCTCCCAGCCTTCTAGGTCACCACAGAGCACTGAGCTGAGCTCCCTGTGCTGTGCAGCAGATTTCCACTAGCTATCTGTTTCATACACGGTACTGCACGTCAGTCAGTCCCAATCTCCCAGTTAACCCCATCCTCCCTCCCTCCCTCTGTGTCCACACATCCATTCTCTACACCTGCATCTCTATCCCTGCCCTGGCTCATCTGTACCATTTTCTTAGAGTCCAAATACATGCGTCAATATATATTTGTTTTTTTGTCTTTCTGACTTACTTCACTCATAGGTCCATCCATGTCTCTACAAATGATCTGGTTTTGTTCCTTTTTATGGCTGAGTAATATTCCATTGTGTATATATGCTGTTGGTGGGAATGTAAATTACTGCAGCCACTATGGAGAACAGTAGGGAGGCTCCTTAAAAGAACTAAAAATAGAAATACCATATGACCCAGCCATCCCACTACTGGATATACACTCTGAGAAAACCATAATTCAGAGGCAACATTTTAATGCCACAGTCTGGTTACTTTCTGGAAATTCATTGTGGATTAATTTAATGTTAAGTTTGACTTACAGGATGTGACACTGAGAAAATCACTCATGAACTTATAATTTTGAGAACATATCTGTACTCGGCTTTCACAATGTTTACTGAGCACAAGCTGTGGA
Organism: Bubalus bubalis; assembly: GCF_019923935.1. Classification (NCBI taxonomy): domain Eukaryota; kingdom Metazoa; phylum Chordata; class Mammalia; order Artiodactyla; family Bovidae; genus Bubalus; species Bubalus bubalis. The sequence continues at coordinate 28,078,973 of NC_059178.1, read as the reverse complement.
AAGGGTGATTCTTTGAAAAAACTCAAAAACAACTGAAATAGAAAGCACTCTAGAATAAGGAAAATGAGAGAAGTAGCAGCAATGATGTCTTTTATGTGTTTGCAACACTTTTCTTTTCATCTGTCAGAATAGACTTTATTGTTCCCAATTTAAACATGAGGAAGCTGAGGCTCAGAGGCATACAAATAATTAACTACACACTGACCAAATGAAACAGTGCCCTTTAGAGGTACAGGCCCTCTACCTCTTATCTGAAATTTTGGGACCACTTGCATATAGGAACATTTCAGACTCTAAAGAGATAATGGCATATGTGTAAGGGTTATTTACCACTGCATTTCTCTTGTGGCTCAGCTGGTAAAGAATCTGCCTGCAGTGTGGGAGACCTGGGTTCAATCCCTGGGTTGGGAAGATCCTCTGGAGAAGGAAAAGGCTGCCCACTCCAGTATTCTGGCCTGGAAAATTCCATGGACTGTATAGTCCATGGGGTCGCAAAGAGTCGGACACGACTGAGCAACTTTCACTTTTTCTTTACCACTGGCGCCACCTGGGAAGCCCAAAGGCCTGTAAGTACTATTTATTAACTGACACCCACATCAGAGCCTGGGCATCCCTCTGTCATCAAATACATTGTGTTTCTGCAGCAAAAATGTATGAATATTCAAATTAGTGAGACAGCAACTATAAAGGGCTTCGGATCAGTTAGGTCAGGTTTGGCAGCCAAGTAACTTACATAAAAATTTTCCATTTTCGGAGTTAAATTTTGGATTTCAGAAGTTGAGAGAGGGATCCATGGGCCTGTTCCAGCAGCAGAAAGCTAGTCCATTGGGGATGGAGAACTGAGTCATGGGAGAGTTCATGGGGATGTGACATTGCAGCCAGACCTTAAAAAACTAGTGGAGTTTCAAAAACCAAAGATATAATTCAGTAATCTACATCTTCTATAATCAACAAGCACTAAATGGGAGAGGTGAGAAAAAAGATAAACGTTAAGTAATTAATTAAATTAAAGAGACTTCCCTAGTGGTACAGTGGTTAAGACTCCATGCTCCCAGTGCAGAGGGCACAGGTTCAATCCTTGGTTGGGGAACTAAGATCTTTCAGGCTGAAAAGCATGGCCTAAAAAATAGTAATAATAATAAAATAAATAAACAGGAAAGGTGGTGCAGGAGAAGCACTTCCAGCCATCTCACCCTGGGTCCAGATGATGCGGGCACAGCCCTCAAAGGCTCCACAGCCCCCGGAAGTGTGTTCGACTTGCAGGTCTTCCCAGACTTCTCCCACTTTTAGCACCAAGAGTCCTGTGTCCAGAGAAACCTCAGAGCTCCAGATACACAAGGATGGTTAGTGATCCAGCAGCCCCAGGGTCTGTTTTCTCTGTTGATGAAGGTCTCATTCAGCAGAGCTCAGAGTTGCCTTTTGATCTGTGCTGCTCACCAGAGCCCTCCGTAGTGCGGGCTCCAAGGCACTGGACTTTTCTGAGTGAGTCCTCGCGCAGCCCTGGAGCAGCCAGACCCAGAGTCTACTGACAAGAACATGAGGACTTAAAATATAGAACTTGGAAATAGCAGCATTTTTTTTCCTTAATAAATTTTATTGGAGTCTAGTTGATTTACAGTGTTGTGTTAGTTTCTGCTGTACAGCAAAGTAAGTCAGTTATACACATACGTGTGTGTATGTGTGTGTGTGTGCGCGCGGGCACATTAGTCACTCCGTCGTGTCCCAATCTCTGTGACCCCATGGACTGTGGCCTGCCAGGATCCTCTGTCCATGGAATTCTCCAGACAAGAAGAATGGAGTGGGTTTCCATTCCCTTCTCCAGGGAATCTTCTTGACCCAGGGATCAAATCCTGGGCGGGTCTCCTGCACGGCAGGCGGATTCTTTACCATCTGAGCCACAAGGGAAGCCCTACACATACACATATCCACTCTTTTTTAAGATTCTTTTCCCATATAGGCCATTATAGAGTACTGAGTAGAATTCCCTGTGCTATCAAGTAGGTCCTTACATTTTAAGTTGCATTTTTTTCTGCATAAGTAATTTATTCTTGGTAAGGAGACTCTCCATTTGAATAACACCTAGATGGGTTATTGAGGAAAATTTTGCTGGTGCTTGACACAAAAGCATCAAGAAAGGCAGCAAATCCACACCAACAAAGCAAACTTCAGTGGAAAAACTGAAGGTTTGGGAATATCCAGATGTTTAGCGTCCTGCGGGTGCGGCCTCGACGTTGATCGTTCGGAATTAAGCTGAGGGGTTGAGGCAATGTTCTTAGAGCATTTCACACACAAAAATGTAAAGCTGGATTTAATATAGCAAAATGATAAAAGCCGAGTCCAGATAAAATTTTCTCCAGAAGAAGCAAACATGCCCGAACAACTTGGCTAACACCTATCTTTAGTCATGAGGATAATGCTAATTACCAGCGAGTGGTTTTGTTTCCTTGTATTAATAGGGTATCGTGTGGTGTTTCCTGTGTCTGGTTTCCCAGAGCATGGACTAAGAACTGTCATTACATTCTACACACACCCGCCTGGAGCCGGCACAGGGCCACCTCCCAGGGCCCCGACACGTACAGGACAGAGTCCAGCCAAACTCCTCCCAGATCCTACAGGGCCTCACAGAGCCTGCTGATAGGAGCTGTTCTAAATCCAACGGTTACCAAGCTGTACATACCCTTTAAGTCACACCACCATTATTTACAAATGAGGGTGTGTCTGCCTTAAGACATTTTTGTCATTTTCAGAAATAAGCATAACCATGGCCTTGGGCAACACAAATAAGAAAAATTGAGAGACGATGCAATATCTATGCACAAAGCTGGCTTTTACAAAATCTGGTGCATTGGGCACCAAATCATTTTCAAGAAAAGAATTGGTGATATAAGGCCAATTCAATGAGAAAGGGAAGAAAATAGGAAATAAAGACCTAATATATTACAAAATAACTAAGATATTCATAATAGCTGCAATAAAAAATAAAGTTGATGTCTAAATCATATCCATGGAACTCTTTCCCAGCTTCAAGTAAAGAATCTCCCCCAGCTCCCTCCCCACACGATAAAATGTGCTGTGCCCAGTCATTCAGTCATGGACTGTAACACTCCAGGCTCCTCTGTTCACGGGATTCTCCAGGCAAGAATACTGGAGTGAGTTGCCATTTCCTCCTCCAAGGGATCTTCCCAACCCAGGGATTGAACTGTGACTCCTGCATCTCCTGCATTGGCAGGTAGATTCTTTACCACTGAGCTACCTGGGAAACTCCAGTAATAAACTAGTAAATGTCGAAAGATTATTTATTATCTTGTCCATTCATTCATTCATATATTTATTTAACAAATATTTACTCAGTCTTTTATGTGTCAGATGCTAGCATGGAGTGTTAAAAATACAAAAAGTTCACCACTCCAGCAGAAGAGACAATCAAATAAAGATAATCATGGGATAAACTGGTGAGTGATGCAACTTAAATTAATAACAGCCTTTCCCATTTGGAGATAACTTTATAGTTTACAAGATTCTTTCACATCTTTCTGTATCTTTCTGCATCATTACATTCAAGGCGTGTTTCTCATAAACAGAATATGGTTGGGCATATTCTTCAATACAATCTGAGATTTCCTGTCTGTTAACTGAAGAATTTTTTACTGATACTTTGACTTTACTTCTAACATTTTATTTTGTGTTTTCTATGACCACATTTCTTGCTTCTATTTTCCATGTCTTGTACTGGATCAAGCTTTATTTATTCTACTTTGTTTCCTTTTACTGATGTGAAGTTATCAATTATATTCCTATTATTTTACCGCTGTTTTGCTGCCGTGTTGTACTCAGTTATGTCTGATTCTTTTCAACCCCCTGGATAAAGCAAAAAGTACACACCTCTCCTGCCAACCATGTTCTTATCTTGTGTCTTAATTCCACTTTATTTTTAACTCTCTCCCATTAGCCAGCCCTATTGCTCCTGGTTTGGGGCTGTTGTTCTTTATACGTCAATGTTTATTTATTTGACAAATACATTTACTAATGTCTTGGTTCTCCATTGGTATCAATTTCCTTCTTGTTAAAATACAAACTACCCTGAAAGCTAATTCTTAGATGAGCATTTTCCTGTTTTTATTCCCAAACTTCATAAAACGTGTGTATTTCCAAATACAAGGTGGTGGATTTTAGGGGGTTTTTTTGCTAGTGTTTTTATAGAAAAAAAAATGTAGGTACATCTCGAAATCTAACTAACATTTTAAATAAAGTGATGTGAAAGAAGAATCTGGAGTTTTATCTCAAATTCAATTGGTAGAATCATGTGGCTTTTTTTTTTTTTTTTTTTTTTTGGCTTGTCTTCAGCCAAAGTTGTTTTTCAGTAGAAGTTCTATACACCTTTACTTGGGCAAAGGACCTTTGAGGAAATTTTTATCTTTGCTTCTATTAAACCAGAGTTTTTAGTCTGAGCCTAAGACACTGTTTTTACAGCCCCCTCTGGAAGGTCAGTGGCCCTTTGAATATCCCATATTGAGACCCTTCGTCCCAGTCCTCAAGGCCGTGCCTTGTCACCATGTAATATCCTCAGTGTCCATCTACTAGATGACACCTATGTCCATTATGCCCACAGGTCATTTTAGTATGGCTATATTAATAGTTCCCTCGTCTCTGAGCGCATCTTTTGTTTTTGAAACCCAAGGCTTTCCCTTTCCTTCCAATTCAATTATACATTTTAAAGTATTTTCTGAACAGTTTTTTCACCTAATGTTTTTGTTTTTGCCATAGGAGAAATGCCTGCATAGGGTCACTCTACCAAATACAGCAAACTCAGAAGTCCAGCATAAAAGGCTGGTCCTAAAGACACTTACTTCTTGGAAGAAAAGTTTTGACCAACCTAGATAGCATATTGAAAAGCAAAGACATTACTTTGCCAACAAAGGTCCGTCTAGTCAAGGCTATGGTTTTTCCAGTGGTCATGTATGGATGTGAAACCTGGACTGTGAAAAAAGCTGAGCGCCAAAGAATTGATGCTTTTGAACTGTGGTGTTGGAGAAGACTCTTGAGAGTCCCTTGGACTGCAAGGAGATCCAACCAGTCCATTCTGAAGGAGATCAGCCCTGGGATTTCTTTGGAAGGAATGATGCTAAAGCTGAAACTCCAGTACTTTGGCCACCTCATGCGAAGAGTTGACTCATTGGAAAAGACTCTGATGCTGGGAGGGATTGGGGGCAGGGAGGAGAAGGGGATGACAGAGGATGAGATGGCTGGATGGCATCACTGACTCGATGGACATGAGTCTGAGTGAACTCTGGGAGTTGGTGATGGACAGGGAGGCCTGGTGTGCTGTGATTCATGGGGTCGCAAAGAGTCGGACACGACTGAGCGACTGAACTCAACTGAACTGAGAGCACTTGGACTCAGAGAAAGCACTGGTAACCCACTCCAGTACTCTTGCCTGGAAACTCCCATGGACGGAGGAGCCTGGTAGGCTGCAGTCCATGAGGTCGTGAAGAGTTGGACACGACTGAGTGACTTCACTTTCAATTTTCACTTTCTACTTTCATCCATTGGAGAAGGAAATGGCAACCCACTCCAGTGTTCTTGCCTGGAGAATCCCAGGGACGGAGGAGCCTGGTGGGCTTCCGTCTATGGGGTCGCACAGAGTCAGACACGACTGACGTGACTTAGCAGCAGCAGCAGCAGCGGAGCACTCGGACTAAACCCAGATTGAAATCAGCCTCCAAAGTCTTTTCAACCCAAGAAATAACTACCCATTTGTCAGAGTTAATATGAGAAATGGAAACTTCCTCCATCCCTGTGATACTACAGAAAGAGCAATTACTTTTTTCTCCCTTGGGCAATTTAGGAAAGATTCAATGACAGATCTCCATTGATCCATACAGAGAATTCTTGATTCACAGCCTTTAGTCATATATATATTTTTTCAAACTAGGGGAGTGTCTAAATGAGGATCAAAATTACAGTAAGAAGGCACATGCCCTGCACTGTACAGATGCGTGCACTGTGGACCAGGCTGCCTGCTTTCTTCAGCATGCTCAGACTTCGTGAAAATAGAAACCTAATCTGCCTTGGAAGTTTCGAGAAGGAAGATGCTGGGGTTTTACACAGGAAAGACTCAGCATGTTTTAAACATTTGGAGCATAGGAGGTAATTGATTTTGAAGATTTTATTATTTTTATTTTTTAATAGATGGCCTTTAATGTATTAAAGAAACTTATATTAGGTTAAGAAGTTACATGATCAATAATACTCCTATATTTTTATCAGTCAGTGTAATATGGAGATAGAAATTACCCACTAATCTTCTCTGTTGGTATTTTAAAATCTGCAACAGAAGTTTCACTTTGCAACATAGATAATCCCATTCTGTTCTCTTTAATATAGTTCCAGCCCTACTTATAACTTGAGTTTTACTGAAGTGGAAATGTCATTAGAAGCTAGAATATTATGTTAAATGATCAACATGCAAAATAATCTTAATAATAACAATGCAATAATCAACATGTAAAACAAAAACATTATTTACTTTTAATTTAATTACCTAAAACTACAAGCTATCACTAAGCGCGGCGGCGGCTGCGACCGGCGCACTAAGCGCGGCCGAGAGGAGCTACCCCACGTCCAAGGTCAGGGGCAGAAGCCGGGAGGACCCCATGCCCGAAGAGCAGCGGCTGGGAGGAGCTACCTGGAGTCCGAGGTCAGGGGCGGTGGCCGGGAGGAGCTTCCCCACGCCCTCACGCCCGAGGCCAGAGGCAGCGGCCGGGAGGACCAACCCCACGTCCAAGGAGCGGTGGCTGCCCGGGCGCAGGAGGGCCTAGAGGCGCTATCCCACGTTGGAGGTCAGGAAGGGCAGCGGTGAGGAGATACCCCTTGTCCAAGGTAAGGAGCAGCGGCTGCGCTTTGCTGGAGCAGCCGTGAAGAGACACCCCCACGTCCAAGGTAAGAGAAACCCAAGTAAGAAGGTAGGTGTTGCAAGAGGGCATCAGAGGGCAGACAAAGAAAACTAGTCAATCTAATCACACTAGGACCACAGCCTTGTCTAACTCAATGAAACTAAGCCATGCCTGTGGGGCAACCCAAGACGGGCGGGTCATGGTGGAGAGATCTGACAGAATGTGGTCCACTGGAGGAGGGAATGGCAAACCACTTCAGTATTCTTGCCTTGAGAACCCCATGAACAGTATGAAAAGGCAAAATGATAGGATACTGAAAGAGGAACTCCCCAGGTCAGTAGGTGCCCAATATGCTACTGGCGATCAGTGGAGAAATAACTCCAGAAAGAATGAAGGGATGGAGCCAAAGCAAACACAATACCCAGCTGTGGATGTGACTGGTGATAGAAGCAAGGTCCGATGCTGTAAAGAGCAATATTGCATAGGAACCTGGAATGTCAGATCCATGAATCAAGGCAAATTGGAAGTGGTCAAACAAGAGATGGCAAGAGTGAATGTCGACATTGTAGGAATCAGCGAACTGAAATGGACTGGAATGGATGAATTGAACTCAGATGACCATTATATCTACTACTGTGGGCAGGAATCCCTCAGAAGAAATGGAGCGGCCATTCAACAAAAGAGTCCGAAATGCAGTACTTGGATGCAATCTCAAAAACGACAGAATGATCTCTGTTCGTTTCCAAGGCAAACCATTCAATATCACAGTAATCCAAGTCTATGCCCCAACCAGTAATGCTGAAGAAGCTGAAGTTGAATGGTTCTATGAAGACCTACAAGACCTTTTAGAACTAACACCCAAAAAAGATGTCCTTTTCATTATAGGGGACTGGAATGCAAAAGTAGGAAGTCAAGAGACACCTGGAGTAACAGGCAAATTTGGCCTTGGAATACGGAATGAAGCAGGGCAAAGACTAATAGAGTTTTGCCAAGAAAATGCACTGGTCATAGCAAACACCCTCTTCCAACAACACAAGAGAAGACTCTACACATGGACATCACCAGATGGTCATCACCGAAATCAGTTTGATTATGTTCTTTGCAGCCAAAGATGGAGAAGCTCTATACAGTCAGCAAAAACAAGACCGGGAGCTGACTGTGGTTCAGATCATGAACTCCTTATTGCCAAATTCAGACTTAAATTGAAGAAAGTAGGGAAAACCACTAGACCATTCAGGTAGGACCTAAATCAAATCCCTTATGATTATACAGTGGAAGTGAGAAATAGATTTAAGGGCCTAGATCTGATAGATAGAGTGCCTGATGAACTATGGACCGAGGTTCATGACATTGTACAGGAGACAGGGATCAAGACCATCCCCATGGAAAAGAAATGCAGAAAAACAAAATGGCTATCTGGGGAGGGAGGCCTTACAAATAGCTGTGAAAAGGAGAGAAGCAAAAAGCAAAGGAGAAAAGGAAAAATATAAGCATCTGAATGCAGAGTTCCAAAGAATAGCAAGAAAGCCTTCCTCAGTGATCAGTGCAAAGAAATAGAGGAAAACAACAGAATGGGAAAGACTAGAGATCTCTTCAAGAAAATTAGAGATACCAAGGGAACATTTCATGCAAAGATGGGCTCAATAAAGGACAGAAATGATATGGACCTAACAGAAGCAGAAGATATTAAGAAGAGGTGGCAAGAATACACAGAAGAACTGTACAAAAAAGATCTTCACAACCCAGATAATCACGATGGTGTGATCACTGACCTAGAGCCAGACATCCTGGAATGTGAAGTCAAGTGGGCCTTAGAAAGCATCACTATGAACAAAGCTAGTGGAGGTGATGGAATTCCAGCTGAGCTATTTCAAATCCTGAAAGATGATGCTGTGAAAGTGCTGCATGCAATATGCCAGCAAATTTGGAAAACTCAGCAGTGGCCACAGGACTGGAAAAGGTCAGTTTTCATTCCAATCCCAAAGAAAGGCAATGCCAAAGAATGCTCAAACTACCGCACAATTGCACTCATCTCACATGCTAGTAAAGTAATGCTCAAAATTCTCCAAGCCAGGTTTCAGCAATACGTGAACGTGAACTTCCAGATGTTCAAGCTGGTTTTAGAAAAGGCAGAGGAACCAGAGATCAAATTGCCAACATCCGCTGGATCATGGAAAAAGCAAGAGAGTTCCAGAAAAGCATCTATTTCTGCTTTATTGACTATGCCAAAGCCTTTGACTGTGTGGATCACAATCAACTGTGGAAAATTCTGAAAGAGATGGGAATACTAGACCACCTGATCTTCCTCTTGAGAAATTTGTATGCAGGTCAGGAAGCAACAGTTAGAACTGGACATGGAACAACAGACTGGTTCCAAATAGGAAAAGGAGTTCGTCAAGGCTGTATATTGTCACCCTGCTTATTTAACTTGTATGCAGAGTACATTATGAGAAACGCTGGACTGGAAGAAGCACAAGCTGGAATCAAGATTGCCAGGAGAAATATCAATAACCTCAGATATGCAGATGACACCACCCTTATGGCAGAAAGTGAAGAGGAACTCAAAAGCCTCTTGATGATGAAAGTGAAAGTGGAGAGTGAAAAAGTTGGCTTAAAGCTCAACATTCAGAAAACGAAGATCATGGCATCCGGTCCCATCACTTCATGGGAAATAGATGGGGAAATGGTGGAAACAGTGTCATGCAGCCATGAAATTAAAAGACGCTTACTCCTTGGAAGGAAAGTTATGACCAACCTAGATAGCATATTCAAAAGCAGAGACATTACTTTGCCAACAAAGGTTCGTCTAGTCAAGGCTATGGTTTTTCCAGTGGTCATGTATGGATGTGAGAGTTGGACTGTGAAGAAGGCAGAGTGCCGAAGAATTGATGCTTTTGAACTGTGGTGTTGGAGAAGACTCTTGAGAGTCCCTTGGACTGCAAGGAGATCCAACCAGTCCATTCTGAAGGAGATCAGCCCTGGGATTTCTTTGGAAGGACTGATGCTAAAGCTGAAACTCCAGTACTTGGGCCACCTCATGCGAAGAGTTGACTCATTGGAAAAGACTCTGATGCTGGGAGGGATTGGGGGCAGGAGGAGAAGGGGACAACAGAGGATGAGATGGCTGGATGGCATCACTGACTCGATGGACTTGAGTCTGGGTGAACTGTGGGAGTTGGTGATAGACAGGGAGGCCTGGCGTGCTGTGATTCATGGGGTCGCAGAGAGTTGGACACGACTGAGCGACTGAACTGAACTGAACTGAACAAGCTATTGAAGATTGTAAATATGAAGACTGTACAAACGTGAAAAAATAGCAAAAATCTTAAATAAGTTCATGAGAATGGGTGCAAAAATGTCCTATCTCCACTGTGATGTACTAAATAAAAATGAAATAACACTGAAGTGTTATTACAGAATGAGAAAAAGATAAGCCTCAAAATTATACTTCTCTTGCAATCATCTAAAAAAACCTATGTTTAAAAATCAATAAAAAATAAATATCAATAAGTAGAAAATAGTTTGAAAATGTATTTTACATAAAATTGTTTTAATTAAAAAATATTCTTGAGGGGAACATATGTACACCTATGACTGATTCATGTTGAAGTTTAACAGAAAACAACAAAATTCTGTAAAGAAATTATCGTTCAATTAAAAAATAAATAATTAAAAAAAAAATTCTCTGGTGGTCCACTTGTTAGAACTCCATACTTTCATTGCTGAGGGCCCAGATTCAATCTCTGGTTGGGGAACTAAGCCATGCAGAGTAGCCAATATATATACATAATAGTTTTCAGATATATATAATACATATAATAATATAATAATAATAAGTTTTAAGATATATATAATATATATATTAGTTTTAAGAATGTATATATATATACACACACATATATATACATTCTAACATGTATACATACATATATATACATTCTTAAAACTAATATATGTATTATACATATCTTAAAACTTATTATATATTATTATATTATATATAAATATAAATATATTGTTGTATTTATTATATATATACATTCTTAAAACTATTGACTATAAGAAATGTATCAAACGGTAATAGTGGTTCTCTATGGGCATTTTTTTTTTCTTTGCTTGCCTGTTTTGCCTATATTTCTTTCATGAGCTTGATTATTTGAAAACTTTTCTCAATTGCAAAGAGTCTATTTGCAGCAGAGGGTGTCTACACTGTGTGTGTGTGCTGTGCTTAGTCCTTTCAGTCACATCCAGCTCTTTGCAATCCCATGGACTGTCGCCCACCAGGCTCCTCTGTCCATAGGATTCTCCAGGCAAGAAATGTGGAGTGGGTAGCCAATCCCTTCTCCAGGGGATCTTTCCAATCCAGGGATCGAACCCAGGTATCTTGCTCTGGTAGGTGGATTCTTTACCATCTGAGTCACCAGACAAGCTCCTAGTTGGACTTATTCAATGTAAGTGCTTCATCCTTACATGCAGTAATCCTGCATGTTCTGATACTGCTTTCAGACTCCTGGCCCAGCACTGCTCTGTTAGGAGAAGTATCATCTGTGAGAAGCAGGGTGGCTCAGGTGCTGGCTTTTCTCCAAACCCATTTCCTTCTCTCCCGGCAGGCAATTAGATGTCTTCCCAGCACGTGCCACAGGAAGGTGAATACCTGTGATGACTTCTAAACGATGGATCTGAGCAGAAGTAGCGGGTACCATTTACAGAAAGGCCTCAACAGCCTTTCCATGTGGGATGCTGCAGGCTCTTCTCCTTCTGCCAGCTTCGTGGAGATGAGCTCAGTGACCCTGGAGGCCTCATGGACCATGAACCCCAGCGTGACAGGGCACACAGCCTACCCACCTTTGCAGCTTGGAGAAAAGATACTCATTTTCAATCTGGTATGAGCAAGACATTAAGTTCTTACTGTGTTAAGCTCCTGAGATGGGAGTGTTTCCATTAAAAAAGAAAAAAAGAAATGCTCAACTAAAGGACAGAGATGAGGGATGACAATGAATTCAGTTTTGAAAGTACAATAAAAGTCAGATTTGAATAATTGGACCTCTCCAGCTATTCCACATCAGTGATGTTTATATAAGAGTAGTTTCCTGTGAAGTCTTTAGCAACTCATGAATCACGGTGCTTATCCTTACCCAGACACAGCTATGGGGACAAAGAAAAGCGTCTGAGAAGGGAGTGAACCCCCATGGGCCCCCGTGCTCGCGCTTCAGCCTTGATCCTCCCCGAGGGAGCTGTGGGAACAAGTAGAATATCATCCCCAGGTGTGAGGAAGTTCCTTGCTATCTCTACTTCACCCCAATACTCAGATATTACCAGAACCCCCACCATTCTTAGACTCATCCCGCACTAAATATCTGACAACCTCGAGCAGCCTGTGTGTGCTGTGTGACTATAGTGGAGATGTACCCGCACGGCCATCAGAAAACGTGGGTTCCAGGCCCCACAAATCAACAACTCCAAAGCTTGCACAAAGCCCCTAAATCTCCCCCTGACTGTTTTCATCTGCAAAACAGACGTCAAGTAGATTATGGGCCACTTACCTCATGGAGCTGTTGTGAAGGGCAAAGTGAGATCATAGGCTTAAATAAGATGCAAGGTATTGTATTTATTTCTAGAACTGGCAGAAATACAAAACTCCATGACTTCCTAGCCTCAAGGAAGTTGCCTGAATACTGTTTCATATGGACTTTTAGCCCAGGGCTTTTGAAGATCCCTCAAATGCTTCCTTGCTCTGCCTAAATGAGGCAGTGATGATCCATGTCTTTGGTCAATGAGAACTTAATATAAGTCTGGGAGCTTCCCTGGTGGCTTAGGCAATAAAGAATCCGCCTGCCAATGCCGGAGACCTGGGTTCGATCTCTGGGTCAGGAAGATCCCCCGGAGAAGGGAATGGCTACCCATTCCAGTATTCTTGCCTGGAGAATCCCATGAACAGTGGAGCCTGGTGGGCTATGGTCCATGGGGTCAAATACAGTTGGACACAACTGAGCGACTAAGTGTGCAAGCATGCGTGCACACATGCACACACACACACACACACACACACACACACGTCTGGGACCTTGCCTTAAATAGTTACAAATTCATGTCATCTGGATTAATCTACCACTGCATTGGATTGGAATACACAATAGTTACTATGTTAATAAGTCTTCAGCAAAGTATTTCCTGTTCTTACTCAACATCCTTATTTAACAGATTCTTTACTATCTGAGCCACCAGGGAAGTCTATTTAATGTCCAGGGAACATCATACATGTCCCAGAGGTTAGAATGGCACGTCTCTTCCCCTGGATCACCTTGTTGCTCTTACACATCATTTTTCTCTATCGTGTTCTTTGCCTCTACTGTAACACAGTGTCCCCAAGACCTAAAAATGTTCAGCTCACCCACGTCACTAAGAGGCCAGATTTGCAAGGACACTTGCAGGGGAACGCAGGAAGTTCAAATTTGGCTGTGCTATTCAGTGCATTTGGAAGAACACCGGTTCATGGTCACATTCAGTACAGCTGCTTGATGTATTAACTCACATTCAGGAGTCCAAAATTTCATGTGTGGCCGCTTCCTGTTTCCAGTTTTGAAGGAACTCGTCAGATTTCTATGCAACTGCATAGCAGCAGTTGGTGAAGCGGCCGGCAAACCCTCTTGGCTGTTTGAAAGTTGGACCCAAGACGGTTGCTCACCCTGAGCTTCTGTAAGACTCTGACAAGCAGACAGATGAGCCAGCATGTGGAAGACATCTCTTCTCTGGGTTTAAGTCCCTTGCAAGAGAGCGGGACACTGAACTTGAGGTTGACTCCCAAGGGGCCTGTCTTAATGAGCATTATCTTATAACGGTCATGATTTGAAACTGCACGCCGCTCTCCAGGGGGACTTAGAGAGGACAAGATTTGATGCCTAAACTTGGTGCTATTCCATGATGGTTAAGGGTGGGAAGAAACAAAAAGTCCAAGAAAACTGAAAGGCAGAAAAAGAAGAGAAAGAGCAAGAAAGAGGGGTAGTGGCTGGCTGGCACACCTCAGAACTGATTGAGACAAGCCTTGACCTCGATTTGCTTGACTTGAAGGTCAGAACTACACACATCAAGGAGGTGGCTGCGAGTGGCTTGGATGCAGATGGGCCTCATTCAATTAATTTTCAAAGGCAGAGTGCTCTATAGACACTGAAGCCACATTTCCAGGGTTTAAGTCAGGTTACTTAAGCTCTGTGCCTCAGTTTTCTCATCTGTAAAATGAGCATCTCAAGTATGCATATTTCACAGAAATGTCTGGAAGTGAAAGTGTCAGTCACTCAGTCGTATCTGACTCTTAGCAATCCCATGGACTGTAGCCTGCCAGGCTCCTCTATCCATGGAATTCTCCAGGCAAGAATATCAAAGTGGGTTGCCATGCCCTCCTCAAGGGGATCTTCCCCATCCAGGGATCGAACCCAGGTGTCCCACATTGTAGGCAGATTCTTTACCGTCTGAGCCAGTAGGGAAGCACTTCATGGAGGATTAAAGCAAATCAGTGCAGACAGAGTTCTTGGAATGGAGGTTACAAGTAGAGAATTATATATGTGTTTACAATGGCCACTATTCATTGCCCTCATCAGGCACTCACCCAGAAAGCTCCGCTGTTTCTCCATTTCAGCACTGACTCTTGATTGTGACAAGAAACTGGCAAATCCAAGACAAGCAGGAAGAGAAGAGGGAAGGAAGCAAGGCACAGGGTGATGGGAGAGGATCCAGGAGGTTCCGGCAAGTTAACTGACCTCAGTTCACCTTGACATTTAGTGAACACGTAGTTGCCAGCATATGCTAGATCAGGGAGGCTCAAAGATGAACTGGACTACAGTCATTGAACTGAATCCCGGCTCAGCCGGACTCATTCCTCACTGCTGTGCCCATCTCCACCTCCAGTCCTTACAAACATGGTGTGCCTTCATTCTGCCATCCAGACCTTTCCTGTCCTTCAGGAACAGTCCCCAGACCCCTATCTTCTGAGGTTCACTGCAGTCCTTTCTACCCTCCCACATCTCTCCTTTGCAGGGGCACCCCAGCACCTGCAGTCACTTGATATGAATGTAAGGAGGATGACCGCTTAGTAAAGAAAAGATCTCACTTCTTGCTTTTCACCCTAAGTGGACTTCTCTGTCTCCCTCTTCCCTACACACACACACTCATGCACACACATTTGTGTGCACACACACATAAGTCAGGGTGTAGAGGAAAATCCCAGACCTTGACAAACTTATTCCTTGCCTTTGAGACTCTCTGCCCCAACCTCAAATTGGAGGTGATACTATTGTACTTACCTTGAGGGGCAACTGTGAGGACTAAGTGCCTCGCTTATACCAAATGCCCCCTTCAGAGCAGCTTTTCTCAGGATCATTTAATCAATCTGATTTCATTTCTTGATTGACTTTGCCATTGACTTTTTATTAGGAAATCATACGGGAGGCAAAAGAGTAGAGGGGTTCCAAAGGATCCACTGAATTCATATCTGTTTCTTGGTTGTGTGGCCCTGGGCAATGGACATAATCTCTGTCTTATGTCATTCCCTCATTTGGAAAATTGGGATAACAGGGGACCAGCTCACTGAAGTTTATTGAGTATTAAATGAGATCATGCATTCAGGCACTGGGCTGGATGGCATCACCCATTCAAGGGACATGAACTTGAGCAAACTCTGGCAGTTGGTGATGGACAGGGAAGCCTGGCGTGCAGCATTTCATGTGGTCACAAAGAGTTGGACGCCACTTGGTGACTGAACAACAACAACACTCAGGCATTCGGCACAGAGCCTGGCATATCCTAAGTGTTCAATAAATGCTAGAAGTTATTATTATTACTATTACTATCCCTGTCTTTATTATTATGGCTGAGCAAGAAGCGGAGGACAACTGAAACCACTGACAGAGATGTGTTGTGAGCCACCTTCGTGCTGGGAAAAACCCTCCTTTGCTTTTCATTTCTTACACAGTCCAGTGGGCAGCAGGAATTATCTCCCTTGTGGACAAGTTATTCTACGAAGCACTTATTCAGCGTGCCAGTGGTGTTTGATCTCCTGCTTTTGACTTGAAGAACATCAAGAAGAAAGCACTGTGTGTGTGTAATATCATGGTTTCCTTCTCAATCTAACGAAGCAGGAAAGATAAAACCATGTTTCATGCTGGCTTGTTGCAAGGCTGTCTGAATGAGAGTTCCAAGTCCTAAAACCAACACCGTTTACCCAACTGCCTTTGAAGAAAAGTAACTGTTAATCACACAGCACAAAGAATCTTTGGGAAAACTTTATCAGTCTCATCAGCCTATTAGGCTAACACGGTCTGATCCTTCCCCGGACTATTTACTCAGGCACATTAAGTGCTTCTGGGTTAACTCTCGCTGGGACTGCTCATCTCCAGTGGGGGCAACATGTTTTCCATGGGCTGTTCTTACATAGAACTTGAAGGGTACACCGTCACCTTGTGCAAAGAAGGAAAAGAACATCCTGGAATCGGTTCCAGCAGCTCCCCGTGTTTTCATTTCCAGCAAATACCACGTCCTTCCATCTTTCACCGGCCTCTGTGTGGGGAGGGATGAACAAATCGTTCTGACTTGAGCTTGTTTCAAAACTTCTACCAGGGCAGCAATTTGAGAGGTTGCTTGAGAAGGCTTGTGGGTGTATCATCCTGCTCATGCTTAAGGAACTTGGAAAACAGAATCAGAAAATGGGGGAGGGGAAGTGAGGGCAGAGATAACTTGGCAGTGAAACCCAAGCGAACCAACAAAAAACAGCACAACCTGAAAGGGGAATTGAAGAGGCTGGCAGAGAAAGGGGACATCAAATTGACAATGTAGCCAGAAATCTGTACACTGTAAGAGACAATTTAGTGCTAGGTCATGCCCCGGGCTGAATTTATTGCTGCCTTCCTTGTTAACTTGACTCATGTTTAAAGTCACAACTGCCACGGGATTTTGTCTTCATCATTTGCCCTGATCTGCCTCAAAATATGAACCCTGAAAGAAGTCTCAGTTTTGAAATTTCTTACCCAAAGTGAAGGCTTCCCTGGCGGCTCAGGGGTACAGAATCTGCTTGCAGTGCAAGAGACATAAGAAATGCAGGTTCGATCCCTGGGGTCGAGAAGACCCCCTAGAGGAGGGCATGGCAACCCACTCCAGTATTCTTACATGGAGAATCCCATGGACAGAGGAGTGTGGCAGGCTGCAGTCCCTGGGGTCGCAGAGAATCGGACACAAGTGAGTTGCTGAACAACAAACCACAACAACCCAAAGTGAGGAGAATGCTATCCCTCCCACCAAAGTGGAAAAAGCAGACTTCAGGGATGCTGAAATAGATTTTGTAATGATACTGGGTTTGAAAAGAGGTTCTGAATGCCTCTTGTGCTCTGAGAAATGAGCCGGGCAGGGAAGTGGGCGGAGAACTGGGGGAAGGAAAGTGGCAGGGACACAGGTGAGGGCGACGCGTGGACTCTCGTAAAGAAGCAGAGAGGCGCGCGCCTGCCCTCTGGGCCCCGGGACAGCGGTCCAGCCGTCGCCACTGGTCCTGGCTTGCAGAGGCCAAGACCAAGAGGCAGGAGGATTCCTCTCCCTTCTCACACCTCAGGAGATTAAAAAGTAAACCGTAACGTGAAGCTACGTTGTATCAGTTCCAGGTGAGCAGAAAAGATTTCCTCCCGAGCCAAACCTAATGTCACAAATGAGGCGCGTTACGCTTGCAGCCTGGACATTAACCTTGGGTGCAAAGGGCAGAGAGGCGCGCCTCTTCTGTGCACATCTGGGAAGGGAGGATACCCGGGATGCAAAGGAAAGGCGGAGAGGCGAGGTCTTCAGCCTCTTCTCCGCCGCCGGGAGGCTGCAGTTTGTGAGCGAAATTAAAAATGCACAACGCGTCGGTCGGCTCCGGAGGCTGATGATGTTTATGCAGACATAGCACGCTGGTGGACCGGTCCCAACATTCCGCGCTCGGCGCAGAGGAGATGGGAGCACGGCCGGGCGCCCCTCCCCCGCCGCCTTCCTGCGCCGCAACCTGGACTTGACCCCCGCGAGCCTGGCGCGGCGCGGCCGGGGCCGTCCCGCCGGAGCCGGGAGCTGAGACGGGCCGCCCCGGGGCCGGCGTCGCAGCGCGCGCCCGCAGACGCCCGGCCGCTCCCCGCCGCGCGCTCGCCGAGCCCGGCGCGGAGTGGCGGGAACCGGGGCCCGGCCAGCGTGGACATATTTCAAATGACCAGACTCTTTGGTACGGGGGTGGGGGTGCCGATGGAGCAGAGGGTGAGAGCAAGAAGGGCTGCGTGAGACCCGAGTCGGATTCGACCCCAGGACCCTGGGCCGCCCCCGGTTGGGTGAAGCCAGCGAGTAGCTCACTCTCTGGGCTTCTGTGTCCCAGCTGCAAAACCGAGCCCTGGGCTAGGGCATGTCCAAGGGTCCTCCAGTCCTGACATTCTAAGATTCTTCTGAACCCGTCTGATTTGTCTCATGGGGATCAAGAATCCTGTCAAAAGGAAAAATAACTCTATAACTAGGAATTAGCTAAAGCTCAGCTCTAGAGAGGCTTCTAGGTGACTCAGACTGTAAAGAATCTGCCTGCAATTCAGGAGACCAAGGTTCGATCCCTGGGTTGGGAAGATACCCTGGAGAAGGAAATAGTTACCCACTCCAGTATTCTTGCCTGGAGAATCCCATGGGCAGAGGAGCCTGGCCGGCTACAGTCCACGGGGTCGCAACGAGTTGGACATGACTGAGCGACTGGGATTTCTTTGGAAGGAATGATGCTAAAGCTGAAACTCCAGTACTTTGGCCACCTCATGAGAAGAGTTGACTCATTGGAAAAGACTCTGATGCTGGGAGGGATTGGGGGCGGGAGGAGAAGGGGACGACAGAGGATGAGATGGCTGGATGGCATCACTGACTCGATGGACGTGAGTCTGAGTGAACTCCGGGAGATGGTGATGGACAGGGAGGCCTGGTGTGCTGCGATTCATGGGGTCGCAAAGAGTCAGACGCGACTGAGCGACTGAACTGAACTGAACTGAGCGACTAACAGACACACACACAGCTCTAGAGAGAGACCCTCCTCCCCCCGGGGGGCGGGGGTGGGTAGCGTAGGAGGGGGGGTGGTGTTCAAATAACCCCAAACACTAGAACCCAGTGAATTTTAACTCTGTTACTCTCTAGAGATTATTTATTTCTTTAGATAACAAAGGTAATTGATTAGACCTAGTGCTGGAGAAAAAAAATTGTTACTGGGTCATTTGTCTTTTGGAGGAAACGTAAATCCATAAATCCTGTCTCTAAGAAATAAAACTCTCTTCATCTCCAAAGTAGGCAGATCTTCCAAACAAGTCTTCTTTCTTCTTTCTAAATCTTTGCTTTTAGCCACCTAAAATCGGTGGCTTTCTTCTCATGCGAGTCATACAATCTTTCAATTAAGGGGGTAAAGAACGCCCCATTCTACAGTTGTGACCTGAGAGGACTGTGCCCAGGAAGAAAGATATTTAGATGTCATTTTGAGAGAGTTTTTATTCTGAAACAGATTTTTTTTCATATATCCTAAGAAAGTATGTAAAATAGTTTATAAACTAGGTGTTACACAAATGTGCAGCATGATTCTTGAAGGATCTCTGGTTGGGAAAAGGAACATACCATCTTCTAGTTACACCACGGAATGTACTACATATGGATAATTCAAGGGCTGGCTAATCTCTACCCACCTCCCGCCAAACAGTAACATTAACAATCAGGATTACATTTCTGACATTTTGTGGTTTTAAAAATAATGAGGGTCAAGGTGATTGACTCAAACTCTAGTTCTTACAGAAGCAAGGTAACAAAGCCTTCAGCGATCATCAGGCAAAAGCTCATCACAATTACAGCCTCCCAAGTAATCTTCCAAAATGCCCGGAGGAAGTGGTTCACAGAGAAACCCAGCCCCTCCCACACCTCACTCTGGCCCGCCCCCAAATGCTCCCTCTCCAATCAGCAGCCTCCCCATGCTTTTCTGGGCGGGGGCAGAGACAGAGACCCAGCCAGACACAGTCCCCACCTCCCCCAGCCTCCCAGGGACAGTCCTTGCAGTGGGGTGTTTGTTGTGCTGACCTTGTGAGTGAGTGACCCACACAGAAGGACACTGTGTTCGGTCACTGGAGTTTTCTGGCCTCATTTGTCCCTGTCTGAGACCATGAGGCGGCCAGGGAAGCACAGAGAGGAAGTGGCAAAAAAAAAAAAAACGATTATGAGGACTTGCAAGACAAGAGAGCACAGCTGCTTTGGTAACAAAGAATAACTGGACTCGTGTTTCCTTAAAGAAATTGTTGTAAGTCAAAGGTGGACTTGGTGTTCACAACACTCTAACCAGCCTCTCCTTTCACTTCCTTCCATGCATCCCCAGTCTCTCTCCTCAGAGAGCTCCTATTCAAGGCTAATGCCACATGCTCCGGACACAGCCTCCAGAGCCCAATGCCCAGGCCCGAATCCCATTTCTGCTCAAGGACCATAGTTGCAAATGGAAACCGTAATAATGCTAGCTTCAACGGTGCTCTGAGATTGAAGGAAGTTGTTATATGCTTAGAATGGTGCCTAGCGCACATACAATTTCATAAATGTTTTTCCTCCATGGTTGTTTCGGTCAGCTGGAGGGTGGCCTGCCTTCCTGCTGCTGCTTCATGCCATTCCTTCTTGCCATTCTGAGCAAGGATCACACCTTGTCTTGTTCAAGAAGCAGGGGAGCATTACCAGATTTGCGTTTGGAAAGATGTCATGAAGAATCTAAGAAAGTGTAGAAAACTCAGAGAAGGGAAAAAAAAAATCCTTCCTGGGAAGGCTGCCATTCATCGAATCCAACTCAATAAACACCACTTTGTACACGATTCCATTTCAAGTTTAATGGCCCCAAGGTAAGTATTTTTACTCCATTTCTTAAGAAGGAAATGAAGACTCAGAGAGATTGCTTGCACAACTGGGATTGGAGCACAACAATAATAAATAACATAGGTGATTAACTGTTATATTCCAGGCATTAAACACACCGCATGTCTTCACTCATATAACGCTCCCGGCAATCCTGTGAGCATTATTCACCCCATTTTACAGCCAAGGAGCTGAGGCAGAGAGAATAAATTACTTGCCCAAAGCCCCAGAGATGCAGAGTGAATCGACAGCTTCAGGCCAGCCGGCCACCCTACAAGAGCTCAGCCACGGCACGCAGCCCTCTCCTTGTGTGTCATATGCCTCCCCAGCCCCACCCCCAGCCCCCAGCCCGCAATGGGAGAGCCCTGGCCACACCAACCCCCCTCCGCCCATGGTTGCCATCATCATCCAGAAAGTCCTTGAGAACTGCAGCTCTATTAAGAGTCAGCCCCAGGAGAAACACAAGCCACTATGATATATCGTCATCTGTAATTGGATTTTTAAGACAGAAGGAAAATTGATTTTTCTCTGTTCTGTTCTTTTGTTGTAGGTTCCCTGAGTCATAATATAACATAACATAATATGCTATTGAGAAAGGATGGCCTTTCCTGTCATTTTCAAGAGGTTTTCCCCTGAATATGTAAGAATTGTGTGTGTGTGTGTGTAAGTTGCTTCAGTCATGTCCAACTGTACGACCCTATGGACTGCAGTCCTCAAGACTCCTCTATTGGTGGGATTCTACAGGCAAGAACACTGGAGTGGGTTGCCATGCCCTCCTCCAGTGGATCTCCCCGACCCAGGGATCAAACCCACATCTCTTACCTCTAACCTGGGGGTGGGTTCTTTACCACTAGAGTCAACTGGGAAGCCCAGGTAAGAATAGATGACTCAAAAGATGACCCTCCACTGGGCCTGAACTGGTTGCGATGGGGAAGCTGCAGAATCCCACCACACCCATGTGGAGCCCCCAAGAATCTTTAACAAGGCTCAGGAAAGAGAGAAGGGCAGCTGGAGAGAGGGAAGAGGCACAGCTCGCCCTGAGCAGGCAGAATGTGGCATCGACCCACCGGGCCTCCACACCTTGACCTTCACCTCCCTAAAGTGCCTGGGAAAACACTGCCAGTGGAGGCCTCTTATTGTTTTTTTGCAAAATGAGGCATCTGCATGCTATTTTACCTTTTCTCCAAACTGGGCTTGTAAAGCATTAACTGTAAAAATTTAACTCTTTCACCTTCCCAAAGACAGGCCTCTAGAAGTGAAATGCACAAACAGTCTGGTAAGAATGTGATAAGGTAAAATAAATTTACTTTGGAATTGAGAATGCCATCAGATGGCCAACAAGTGTCATTTCCTGTCTCACCATGCTATTGTGCTATGAAATTGGAAGCCCTTGGTTTAAGAATGCAGCCAGCCTCTGAGCCCATGGGAAGCACTCTGGGACAAAGATGTCACTAACCCCTGTTATAAAAGGGGTCATGACCTGCCCCTAGAGGAGTGGTACCCAACATTTTTGGCACCAGGGACTGGTTTTGTGGAAGACTATTTTTCCATGGAGTGGGGTTGGCATGGGGATGGTTTCAGGATGATTCACGCACATTATGTTTATTATGCACTTTCTTTCTTTCTTTTTTTCTTTTTTTAGTTTTATTTATTTATTTTTGGCTGTGCTGGGTGTTTGTTGTTGTGCAGGCAAGGCAACTCTCTAGGTGCTTGGGCTTCTCTTTGCGGTGGCTTCTCTCGTGTTGGAGCCCGGGCTGTAGGGCATGTAGGCTCAGTAGTTGTGGTGCACGAGTTTAATTGCCCCAAGGCATATGGATTTTTCCCGGGCCAGTGATCAAACCCACGTCCCCTGTATTAGCAGGCAGATTCTTTACCATGGGACCACCAGGGAAGTCCTATTTCTATTATTTTTATTATATTGGCCCCACCTCAGATGTTCAGGCGTTAGATCCCAGAGCTTACACTAATTCAATGAACACATAATGAGATTTTTTAGTACTTGGTTAGCTGCACGTAGAAGAGAGAATATAATAATAGTTAACACTAATATGGGTCACGTGAGCACTTCACTTACTCATTTTCATAGCAATCCAAAAAAACGGCTACTATTATTATTTCACAAACGATAAAACAGAAGCACAGAGAAGTCAAGTAACTTGCCCAAAGTCACCCAGCTGCTAAATGACAAAGCTGGGATTTGAACCTAGGCATTCTGTCTCCTGAGTCTGTGTTCTAAACTACCCCCAAAGTCCCATGTTTCTCTAGTTTAAAGAGGTAATTCATATCTTGAAGGGAAATGCAAGTTGCTCAGTCAAGTCCTACCCGTTGCAACCCCATGGACTATATAGTCCATGGAATTCTCCAGGCCAGAATACTGGAGTGGGTAGCCGTTTCCTTCTCCAGGGGGTCTTTCCAACCCAGGGATCGAACTCAGGTCTCTCACATTGCAGGCAGATTCTTTACCATATGAGCCACCAGGGAAGCCCAGTTCATATCTTAGTGAGGGTGAAACAGAAAACATGGGCAATAAAGACAGGTGGTGAAAAGCAGAAGTCCTGCCACCAGGCTGCCCGCTCCAGTCCTGACTCTGCGCTGGTCAAATGTGCAACCTTTGCTTGGTTTCTTTGTCTTTCTCAGCTGCTGCCAAACAGGGAGGCAAAAAGAACCTACCCAAGGGACTGTGTGGAGATAACACAGTATAAGAGCTCTGAGAAGGTCGTCCATTGTTATTATGGGTGTGCAGTTCCTTTCTGAAACCTAGGGGTCCAACTGTGTTTTTGATTCAGAATTTTTCCATTTTTGGGGGGGATGGTTCTGTGCATTCCTTGAATTATGTATAAGTCCCCCGAAGACCAGGTCTGAGAGTCCTGAATAGCATCCTGTAAGCAAACGCGTTAAATAATTCTGCAGCAACCCACTTAGCACTCTAAGTGGGCAAATGCAGGTTATAATCGCCTCATGCAAGTGATGAGATATGAAATAACTTGCAGCATTCGGAGTTTTATGTTTCAGATGTGGAGAAGAATTGAGGATGTACCTTCCATTGATTTTGCTGGTGGGCATGCAATGAGAAAGTGAAGAGAGTCAAAAGGTATAAACTTCCAGTTACAAAATTAAATACATCCTGGGGCTGTGATGTATGGCCTGACGATGCTAATAACACTGTAGTGCATGTTTGAAAGTTGGACTTCTCTGGTGGCTTAGTGGGTAAAGAATCTGCCTGCAATGCAGGACAGCTGGGTTCAATCCCTGGAAAAGGAAATGGCAACCTACTCCAGTTCTTGTCTGGGGAATCCCTTCAACAGAAGAGCCTGGTGGCTACAGTCCGTGGGGACACGACTTAGTGACTAAATCACCGCCACCAAGAGAGTAGATCTTAAAAGTCCTTTTCACAAGGAAAGAAAAATTCTATAACTATGGTTAGTGATGGATGTTAACTAGACTTATTGAAATGATCATTTTGAATTATATTTAAATATCAGTTTCAAAGGGAAGCTAGAAAGAAAGCTGCAGGTAAGACCCCGGATACAGACCCCGGAGTAGACCATGGGGGAGAGGGATGGACATCAGAGGTCCAGGGAGGGGGTCTCGTCATTGTGGGGCAACAATGTTGGCTCAGCCAAGGAGTGACAGAGATGAGCTGGAGGAACAGCAGCGCCCTTCTCACACCTTCAATTTTAGTCCCTGAGCAAACGAGCAGTAACTTTGGAGTAACAGCATCCCCAAGAGTGGAAGGGGAGACAGGGGCTTTACCTCCCCAGCCTCTGAGAACAAGAAGGATTCTGTGGACTTTTCAAAAATGTCTGTCACCTGTTTGTTGCTGCCTAGTCGCTCAGTCGTGTCCAACTCTTTGTGACCCCATGGACTGTATCCCACCCGGTTCCTCTGTCCATGGGATTTCCCAGGTGAGAATACTGGAGTGGGTTGCCACTTCCTTCTCCAGAGGATCTTCCCCACCCAGGGATCAACCTGTGTCTCCTACATTAGCTGGCAGATTTCTTTAATGCTGAGCCACCAGGGAAGGCTGCAACACCTATTAAGCACTTGCTAAATACGAGGCATAGCTGATGCTGTATGTGCAATATTTAATCCCCAAACACTCTGAGAAGCACTTGCCGTCATGCCCGTTGTATGGATTCAGGGCTGCTCTGTAGGGTTTTGCTCAGCATCTCACAGCTAGTAAAAGGAGAGAACAGGGTCTCTAGCATCCAAATGCTGCACTTTACCCAGAGCACTGGCCAATGCCATGGGGCTCCCAGATGCAGAGAAGTGATAGGATTAGAGACTCGGGGCTGCCATGTGTAACTCATTTCCGTTCCCGTTACTTAATTCAGCTCTTAAGAAATCAGCCTGCCCTTCTAGTACAAGAAAAAAAATGAGAAAAAATGCGTGCAGCTCTGATTTTCAGCTCAGAAGCATCGCGCCTACAGCTAAAATAGCCCCTTTGGAATTGGAGAGTGAGGCAAACAGAAGCCCTGGTTATTATAGTTCATTTGATTTAATTAAAGCCATAAAAGCACACCACAGCTTTGCAGTGGGTACTGACCCTTCTGCTTTGCTTGGAGGACTCGGAGGAGTCGCAGTCTTATCTGATGGGCAGAGACCCAAGTCGCCACCGCCACTCAGCTCGCGTTACAGCCTCTTTACCTTGACTTTAGTCTTTTGTACGCTGTTTCTCTTCTGTCCTCTTGTGTTTGGAAGGTGATCTGCTGATCACTTTTTCTGTCTGTCTTACTGGGCCTCCTCCCTGGTCTCCTGTGTCTGGACCCCAGCCCTCCACTCCAAGCCATCTCTTGTCCCCTGAGTGCCCACAAAGCCTTGCTGATGGTATTCCTTGTTTGCAGAAGATAATGACTCTCTCATCTCTTCCTTACTCATCCTACCTCTTGGCCTATTGGTCAAGGTCCTCCCAAGGGTCATCAGTCCTCCCAAGAAGTATGGTTTCTCCACTGTCCTTCTTGAGCAAGAGGCTCCAGGGGGCACCTCAAAGTCACTGGTGTTTAATGCAGCGGCTGAGACCTCACCACCTCCCTTCTTTCCTCTTGACTCATCCATTGGCTGAAAGGGCAGCTGCCCCAGGTAAGTTTTTTTTCCCTTGATCTCAAATCTGCTTAAAAAAAAATTACGTATTATTTTTAATTGGAGGATAATTACTTTACAATATTTGCAGGGCAGCAAAGGAGACCCAGGAAAGGTTTTCAGTGGATCTGTTTTCTCCCCGCTTGCTTGGACTTTCCCGTGCAAATCTTAAAATGGCAACTCACTTCCAACTGAAAGACAGAAGCCAACTCCCCCAATCTGGGCGAGGAGATGCGCGTCTTGCTCATTGCCTGGGCAGGTGTGGAGGCCCCCAGCCTCAGGAAAGAAACAGAAATAGCTTGAAGGAGCTGGAAGGGACCCTTGGGAGGGGGCTGGTAAGCATCTAATATCGAAGGAGCTAGAGACCATTGTCACAGGTATCAACTCAAATATTACAGTGGGAGCTGGGACTCTCAGACAATGTGGCAGCCGTGTGAGGTTTTCTGAATGAGCTCACATGGTCCACTAGCCTGTGTGACTCTGGACCACATCTGCAACACAGCTCCCAAGCCTTGGAGGCTACAGATCAAGCTGAAAGTCACCCCTGGGTGCTTTGGGCCTGTGCTAAAGAGCTGTGATATATGTGGCTCCCTGGAATGAGCCAGATTTCACCATCGCTTCCATCACTTGTGTCTTCCAGGCTCTTCCCAACCTGCCTCCCTCCACCCCCCACCCCTCACCCATAGTGCCTCTTCCTCCTCTCAGTTCCTGATTCTCTGCACCAACCATTGGGCACTTAGGTGTGGTCTTGTGGCACTCCTGGCATCCTATAAGGAACTTGTGCCTAGGGCATTATTCTTTAAATAAGGGTGTGTGTGTGTGTGTGGTTCGGAAGCTTCTGTCAGGAGCAGTAGTTGAGCTCTGTTGAGGAGGCACAAGTTTGGAGTCTTAGTTGTGTGCATACCTGTGTTTGTCAAATAAAAGGCCTTCAAGGATACTCACATCCTCATCCTGCAAGAGACTCTGAAGATGCGTTAAGGAACCTGAGATGGGAGAGTCTCTGAATTACCTGCTTGGACCCAATGTAATCACACGAAACCTTAAAAAAGAGAGAGAAAGAACCTACTGTGCTGCCGTCAGCAAGAGGGAGGGGTGCCGTCACCGCATCAAGAGTGAGTCCTTGCTGGTTTTAAAGCCTGAGGGAAAGCCACAGACCAAGGGATGCAGGCAGCTTTTAGGAGCCAGAAAAAGACAAGGGAATGGATTCTCCTCCAAACCTTCCAGAAAGAAATGCAGGTCCTCTCACATTGTGACATTAGCACGATCTGACCCCCAATTTCAGAATACACGCTCTGCCAGGGGCCTGAAGACTCTCTGAGAATGCACTCTTTCTTCACGAATGTTGCACCTGTGCCATCAATAGACACATGTTAGTAGAATGAACACTTGAACAAGTGAAGGATAAATGCACACAGAGCTCACTCCCAAGGACGACCCTGGACCAAAGGAAAGACGGCAACCTCAAGGTCACAGAGAAGACAGGCCCTTGAGCCCCCGCGTGGGAGGCTGAAGCTGCCATCAGCATCTCCTTTGAGAGGTCTGCCCTTTGGTCACGTGGGAGAGTAACACACACATGGGGGAAAATGCCAGAGAAAGATGAGACTGTAGGTAATTAAGCACTAAATGGAATAAGAGGGCTGTGGGAAGGTTGGATGATGAAAAACTGAGTCTGGAGAAGGTTATTGATGAGTGTGGACTTGACCTGGACTTTGCAGGATGGCCAGGATTGGATACGTGGAGTGGGAAGTTGGACTGATGGAGAGTGGCTTTGTTGTTTAGTCACTCAGTCACATCTGACACTTCGTGACCCCATGGACTATAGCCTGCCAGACTCCTCTGTCCATGGGATTTTCCAGGCAAGAATACTGGAGTGGGTTGCTGTTTCCTACTTCAGGGGATCTCCCCAACCCAGGGATCGAACCTGCATCTCCTGCATTGGCAGGCAGTTTCCTTACCATTGGGGCCACCAGGGAAGCCCAGAGTGGCTTTGTGGGAGTTGATTATGATGAATAGTTACATGGTAGAAACAGCCCCCATCTACTGAGTTCTTCCCAAATGCATCAGCTCATGTAATCCTCCCAAAGACCCTCTAAAGTGTTGCAAAAGATATCTTGACACTTTCTGATGTTTGTGTTCTTGGCTGCCCAGCATCTGATCCCCCTTCTCAGGTGTGGTCAAGTTCTCCCTCTCTGAGCTCTGTGTTCCCTTTCTCACACTGCTGACCAGAGGCTGCAAAGCCCAGACCCTTGCTTCCTCCATTCCCCAGCAACCAGGACATGGACATGTGAGCTGGTGTAACCATCAGATCTTTATCAGGAGCAAGTGGCAGAAAGAAAGGGGACAGGGAGAATTTGTTTCAGCAGCAACACTGGTAGCAACATCTGGATTCCAGAAGCAGTAGGGCACATGGCTTTTCTTGTTCCCAGCATATTTTCTAAGCCTGATTTGATCCAGCCTTCTCAGTGATTCTTTGAGCTACTCAAATCCCGTTAGAAAAGTCCTTGTATACCTAAGTTGATCAGAATAAATCCGTGTTATTTACAACCAAAAAACCCAGCTGATATAGTAGATTAAAATTCTTTTATTGCAGGTTAGGAATTTGAGGCTCAGAGAGGTGAAGGGACTTGCCCAAGGTCACATAGTGTGTACCTGTTTGATTATAAAGCTTGCATTCTTAATACTAATCATGAAATATTCAAAATGAAAATTGTATTATAGAGGTTTCTTTTGTGGCTACTTCAGAGATGGTAGTTGTGTGTGTGTGTGTGAAGGATAATTAGGATAAAACAATTATGTTGCTGGAGATAGTATGTACCAGTAGAACCTTTGTAAATGGCAAACTGGAACCATGCACCAAACCCCTTAAGTGTTCAAGTCCTTTGAGTTAATGATTCCATTTCTGGATCTCTATTCCAAGGCAGTGTTTCATAACATTTTGTTTTATTAACTGACCTTTGCTAAGTTAAGTCGCTTCAGTCATGTCCGACTCTGTGCGACCCCATAGACGGCAGCCCACCAGGCTCCCCTGTCCCTGGGATTCTCCAGGCAAGACCACTGGAGTGGGTTGCCATTTCCTTCTCCAGTGCATGAAAGTGAAAGTGAAGTCGCTCAGTCGTGTCCGACTCTTAGCGACCCCATGGACCCCAGCCCACCAGGCTCCTCCATCCATGGGATTTTCCAGGCAAGAGTACTGGAGTGGGGTGCCATTGCCTTCTCCCAACTGGCCCTTAATTAGATACTATTTTTAGATGCTTTTCTCCTTGGCTCCCCCACCATTTTATATCACAGACATACTATATGGTTGTTTCTGTCCTGCATTTGTATCTGTGTTTTATACATTAAAAGAGTAAGATTTATTTCACCCCCAAGAATCAACTTTAGTCCCCTTAGGAGCAATGATCACTCCCACTGAGAATTCATTCAAACACAAGTATCATGGATTAAAGTATGAACAAAATACCAAGCTATCATAATAGTGATGGTGTTGAATAGTTTGATTATCAACAATTTTTCCTTATCCTTTTCCATATTTTCTAACTTTTTATAATATACTTGTATTGCTTTCCAATAGAAAAATAGTTCATGATATTTTAAAAATTTTTACTGGGGTACAGTTGCTTTGCAATGTTGTGTTAGTTTCTGCTGTGCAGCAAAATGAATCAGCTATACGTATACAAATATCCCCTCTTTCGATTTCCTTCCCATTTAGGTCACCACAGAATACTAAGTCAGATTCCCTGTGCTATACAGTAAGTTCTCATTAGTTATCTAATTTATGCATAGTTTTATGTTTTCAAGGTGGGCTACTTCCCCAAATAGGTCAGGCTGGGTCAAGGAGGTCTGCAGTTCCCCAAGGGGACAGCTGTCTGTTCCATGCTCTTTGCCACTGCCTCACTCCTTCCCTTGCTCAAGACACTGTCCCCACTTCCAGATGCCAAATGTATTAATACCACCAAGCCAGTGTGTGGAGGAAGGGAGCCTGGAGAAGCGGAATTTTCTGTGGTTGAAGCAAGTCTGCAGGCAGTTCAGAAACTTCAGTCCATCCCACAGCGGGAGGCTCAGGAACCCAGGGCAAGTCCTTTGGGCCCCAAGCCTTCAGATAGGTTTTCCAGGCGGACATCCAAGCCCATCATGAAGAGAGGCATTCTGTCGATCACACTGCTGGGGAGATAATGGATGTGAACACCCACCTCTCCCTGGCGCTGTGTGATCTTGTACAATGACACGAGCAGCAGAATGGGCATAATCAGCCAGCAGATACCACCAAGACAGGGCGATTGCTTCTAATGCAAGCATCATGGCTGCTGCAGGTCTGGTCTGGCCAGCTCTAGAGGTCAGTGCTTTGCAATATTCTTTAACATCCCAGGGTATTAAGTCCCTTCAGATCCAGGCAGATACACCCAGAGCCCCACTCAGGACAGGGAGGAGCTCTGGCCCTTCACCTGGGCATATAGCCTGAGAGCAGGGAGATCTGAACTGTCTCTGGCCAGGAAGAAAACACCTGCTATGAACTGAGTGTGTCCCGTGAAATGTGTTATGTTGAAGCCCCAATCCCCAATGTGACAGTATTTGGAGGTGGGGACTTTAGGAGGTAATTAAGGCTAAAGAAGGGCTTAAGGATAGGGCCCTAATCCAAGGATTGGTGGCCTTATAAGAAGACAAACCTCTCTCTCTTCCACTGTGTATGGACATCATAGGGAGACCAGGAAGAGAGAGCTCTCACCAGAACCCAAATCCTGCCAGACCTTGACCTTGGATGTCCCAGCCTCCAGAACTGTGAGAGAATAAATCTCTGTTGTATGAGCCACGCAGTCTGGGGTAGTTCATTCCAGTAGCCTGAGCTGACTAAGACTATCTTCTTCTCAAGGAGGGACCTGTGGATAATCCCCCTCCAGCCACTCAATGGGCCACAGAGAGAATTTTCCCAACTCATCCCCTCCTCTGTGCCTGATCCTTTGCCTGGACCCTCCTCCATTCTCACTTGGAAATCCCTGCAGGTTCACTCATGCACTCATTTCATCAAACTGTTCATTCATCCTTCCCTTAATACAGGTAGCCCCTTGTTTTTGGAGGTTCCCTTTATACCTCTTCACTTTTACAAAATTTCAAGAGCTCCTTATTAATACGTGTGTGTGGGTGTGGGTGCGCTCAGTCGCTTCAGACGTGTTTGACTATGCAACCCCATGGACCATAGGCCACCAGGCTCCTGCATCCATAGGATTCTCTAGGCAAGAATATTGGAGTGGGTTGCCATACCCTTCTCCAGGGGATCTTCCCAACCCAAGGATCGAAGCTGGGTCTCCTGTATTGCAGGCGATTCTTTACCACTGAACAACTGGGGAAGCCCATTAATATCTATTGCTGCCTAAGAAATAACCCACAAATGCAGAGGCTTTAAACAGCACATATTTATGACCTGTGTCTGTGGGGCAGCAGCCTGGGCTTGGCTTAGCTGGGTCCTTGCCTTCAAGGTCTCTCACAATCAAGGCTGCAAGGATCACTTTTCCAAGCTCACGTAGCTGTTGGCAGGTTTCTGTTCTTTGAGGGTTGCTGGATTGTGAGCCTTAGTTTCTGGCTGGTTGTCACCTTCAGTTTCTCTCCACATGGGACTTCCCAATGTGACCAGTGGCCTCATTGAAATGTGCAAACTAGGAAGGCAACAAGAGTCTGCCAGCAAGACAGAGTGACGCAGCTCATCACCTTTATCACAGTTGGAAGCAAGTTACTAGGCCAACCCATCCTCAAGGGGATGGGATTCCATGCTCAAGGGAATCACAGAGGTCTCTGAGAGGCTGCCTCCTACAGTCAGGATGGCGCAGCAGCAGAAGGGTGGAGGCAGGCAGGTAGAGACCCCGAGGGCTTCATAAACCCAGCCAACGAACCAGGGCATCGTCATGTAAGAGATGGATTCTCCTTCTTCTCTTTTAATGCACCTTTCGGTTTGGTTTGGTTTCTCAAAGTGACTTTAGCCTGCTTTGCTCCCTGAAACCCCTTCCTGGAGTTACACGCAGCACACCCTCAGTCCCCATCTTGTTTCCATTCCTGAACTGGTGTCAGTTCACCTGTCATTTAGAAACATCTCAGTAAGATTTGCACAGGTACAACTGAACTCTACTCAAATCCCCTGACCTGACCACAAGCAAGGGACACGCCAAAAAATATCAGTGAGGCATCGTCAGAAGGTTGCTTTTGGCTGTCAGGAAAACCAGGACGGATGAGGAGACCAGAGGGAGTGGTCAGGCTGGGCTGGAACCCTCCTGGGGCTCAGCCCTTACCACAGGTTTCCGAGTTGTTCCCGAATCATGGTGCTGTCAACAGCACTCAGGCGCTGCAAATCCATCAACCTCCCTGCCGTTCAGAGAGCAGCCCCCCAAAAGTCCAAACTTCCCAAACCGCAGCCAACTTTCCCTGAGGAAACAGCCTAAAGTCGTGATTCCCTAATTGCTGGAAATGTCACTTGATTACGGTTGTCACCAGGATGACAGTTCTTTCTTTTCATCTAGGTTGAAAAATGGCCACCATTCTAGCTGTTAGCGGTGTTTACTGGCTTCCTTACCTTGATCAATTTTCCTGCACATGTAAGAGAGTGTTCTTGCCAGAGCTCATTTCTCTGTGCTTAATAAAGCATTTTATGGGCTACTTTTTTGGCCAAAAGCCCCCGTCCTCCACCCTTTGATCACAGACTCTGCACATACAGAACTAGTGTTGAGTAAGCATCACCTGCCCAAGTGCCACCAGCCACATCCAAAACACAGCCTCCCAGCCTCCATTCAGGAGCCCTGAGGACTTCTCCTTGCCTGTGACCCTTAGATTCTTTTGGCCTCCGTCTTTGCCCCGCCTATTATTAATTTCCCAGAAAAGGAAAGAAAAGTACCATCATTGCTGGATTCTGATATTTCCCCCCAAGTACTTCTCTCCATCACGCTCAGCGGTTACTGCACATCCATTTGGAGGATGGCCACCTTTTAAAATGAATGGTGACAAGTTTCCAAGTGCAACAGCTTTGATGTCTCGGCCAGAGGACATCTGCTCGCCTGTTATGACATTTTTACCTTCTAGGTTTAGGCCAAAATTGTCCCCCTGGTCCCTGAGCCCATCTCCCTGCTGGAGTAACACCCTTCCTTTTTTCCTTGGCTTCACATTCTCATCCTCTCCTTCCAACACTTTCACTTCATCCCTCCATGTCATATTTTACCTCAGACCAAGAGACACGCTGCAGCTGACAGTCCATCGTGTTGCCTTTGAAGTGTGCTGGCTCTGGGCTAGGCTCTGGCTGGAGCCACAGCTTACTGGAATTACTTAGAAGGCTTCTTTCCGCTTTGTCTCCTTCCCTGTTTATTCGCGGAGGAGAATATCCATGATCAGGAGGGAAAGTATGGTACAGTCAGTTCTCTGTGTGAGTCAGCCCAGGACACATTTTCTCGCTTCCTTCCCTCCAGCAAAAACCAATAGTGTTGACCGAAGCCCGCCACCCGCTCCCTTCATTTCCAACTTCATCCCCTCTTCCTGCCAATTCCAACATCTCCCCTGCCCGGGAGAGGTGTTGAGGTTTAAGTCAGGGGTTAGCCACCTGCCCAGAAGACCCTGTCCAGAACTGCTGCCCCACAGTAAAAAATTCTTGTGATTTCACCTAGTCCCCCTGCTTCCTTTGCAAAATACAGGGTTACCAGGAGATTTGTTTAACTGCTTTAAAATTATGATTTGCATGCGGGAAAGCTGGGAACAAAAAGCCCCTGTGTGCATAAAAATGCCGCATATGCCTTTGTTTGAGTCCTTTCCAAAAAGAAGTGTGAGCTAACAAATAGCCAGGGTGCCTGTGGGCTAAATGAACTATCAGGTCACCTGATGGTCTTGCGAATAAACCTCATCTGGTGCCTGGCCTCCATTCCCCTAGGACACCTCCAGACTGACGCTTGTTTCTCTGCAAGTTATGCCTTGTCTCCAATCAGGAGGCTCTGCAGCCAGGACGCCCTACTGCAGGAGACCACAAAGATGAGCAAGAGGACCATCTGAGGATATGGTCAGCGGGCACACAGTGCTAGGCACTTACAAGGACGCAAAAATGTTACTTGGTGAGCCATCTGCACTGCTGAGTCCACCACCCTCCGGTTGCCAAGCCAAGATGAATAAACTGGAGTTCAGGTAGCCCTCGAGACTCTTGCAAACCTTAATTCAAAGAGGAAGAAACTGATAGAAAGCCCTGCTCACCATCAAATCTCCACCTCCTGAAAATGCTGTGTGTCAAAACAGCAGTGAGTCATAAAACCTTAGTGGGTGTCACCCTGCCCTCTCCTGGAAGTGGAGTTCTGGAAGGCAAGGAAAACGCCCACGATCACACTGCAGTCTTTCCCGGATAGATTAAGTCTAAATTTCAGGGCTTCGCTGAAGGGTCAGTGGTAAAGAATCCATCTGCCAATGCAGGAGACAGGGGTTTGACCCCTGATCTGGGAAGATCTCACATGCCTCAGAGCAACTAAACCCGTGCTCTAGAGCCTGTGCTCCACAACAAAAAATGCCACCGCAGGGAGAAGCCTTCGTACCGCATCTGGAAAGTAGCTCTTGCTCGCCGCAACTAGAGAAAAGCCTGCACGCAGCAACGAAGACCCAGTGCACTCAAAAATAAATAAATAAAATAAAAATTTAAAAAGTCTAAATTTCAATCTATGACTTGCAGTCACTCAGATGCAGGCTCTAACAATGGCGTCCCTCGAGGATTTGCTACTAAAAATGAAGTTGTAATTGTAAAGTCCTCCTTACCAAATAACACTCAGAATGTTCTGTTCAAAGTACAGTGAAGCAGAGTGTTACCACCACAGAGACCCCCAAAGCCAGCGCATGGACAACTGAACCTGGCAGCACTGCCCCCTACCCCCAGCACCCATCACCTCCACCAGAGCCCACACCGTGGTCCAAGCACCTGCCTGCTTCCTGCTTCTTGCCTGGATTTCTGCCCATGACCACCTTCTCAGCCCTCTCCCTGCCTCATCCTCCACTTTTTCCAATCCAATCTAGACACAGATGCAAGCAGTGAACCATGCAAAATGCCAACTAGATCCTGTGGTTCCTTGATATCAAATCCCTCCATGCATCCCCAGGTGTAAGCTGGACAGAGTCCAGCCTATATCATGCCACACGGCCAGCCTTTTGTGATCTGGCTTCTGCCTTCATTTCCAGCACGAATTTCTCCCATCCCTCTGCCCAGTCGTGCAGAAATGCCTACCAGCTCTTCCACTCTTTTGTGCCTTTGCCTGTATTATTGCCTCTTCATACAAGGCCACACCTATCTTCTATCTCCTGAATATTAAGTCCACTCATCCTTGAAGGCCCAGCTCCAAGGCTCTCTAAGGAAGTCCTCCCGCACCACCATAACTTGTAGCAATTTGTGCATGCCCTGATCACATGGCAGAATTAATGCTTATATTTCAGTTCCACATTAAACTATAAATCCTGAAGCCTGAAAACAGAGCTCTGCCCAACTGTGTGTCCTAGCACATTGCCCAAGATGTAGGGGCTACAGAAGAGATGCTGGTTTATGAGAAGAACTGAGATGATTTATTAAGCACCTACTATATGCCCAGCACTAGGGTGAAATAAATGAACAGAAAAAAAAATCACTGTTTTCTGAAGTTTATAATATAGTAGGATAATAACTAAATGCAGAACTATATAACCAAGTGCAGAACTACATAACGGCAGCCAGTGACAAGTACTAAGGGGAAAAATAAAGCAGAGTGAGGAGGTGGGGGTGAAGGGAATGCTATTTTACATGGCTGGGTCAGAGACAGTAATTCTGAGAGGTGCAGGTGGGCCTGGATGTACAGAAATAGGAAGTCCAATTAGGGGAGAAAATAGGGAAAGGTGGGGCTTCCCACGTGGCTCAGTGGGAGAGAATCCGCTTGCCAGTGCAGGAGATGCAGGAGACGCGGGTTTGATCCCTGGGTCAGGAAGATCTCCTGGAGAAGGTCATGGCAACCCACTCCAGCATTCTTGCCTGGAAAATTCTGTGGACAGAGGAGCCGGCACAGTTGCCCAGAGTCGGACTCGACTGAGTAACTGAGCGCACATGGCACATGGGAAGGGTGAGGAGCAGGGTCCTGGGGTGAACATGTGTTCAGCATGTTTGAGGAACAGGAAGGTGGCCCCTGTGGCTGGTGTGCAGTGAAGAAATGACCAGACCCCCATATCTGACAGGAGGATTTATTTTTTAAAAGAAATAATAAATTGGCTATTCTAGGTACCTTGTATAAGTAGAATCAAACCGTACTAGTCTGCACCAACTGTATACTGGAGTGCATTTTTATTTATCGAGTCAGAAAGTACATTGGTAGATGCCAGGGGCAGAAGTGGGGTAGGAAGCTGGATGAGACTTAGTGTTTAATGGGGACAGAGCTTAGGAAAGTAAAAAGTTTAGCAGATGGATGATGGTGAGAATTGTGCAACAATGTGAGTGTACTTAGTGCCACTGAACTGTATAGTTAAGTATGGTTAAAATAGTATGTTTTATATTGTATGACTTTTACCACAAAAAAAAATTTTTTTAGAAGAAACAATAAAGACAGAATTCAAGAAGGTGGTTGTTTATAAAGAGGGATGGGGGAGGATAGGGAGGAGGATACAGGTCCCCGGGAATTACTGTCAGTATTCTGGGGCTGACTGGTGGTGTCGTGGGTGTTTGTTATAGACCGAGTAAGTAAGCAGCACATGCGTGAACCAGGAATGATCGCTGATTCTGTCCTGGAGAGAGCCAGTCTTTCCCCAGGGGCTAAACCTTTATTCTGAAATGATTGTCCATATCCTTTGTATTTAAGACAGCCCTCTAAGTTCAGTTCAGTCACAGTCGTGTCTGACTCTTTGAGACCCCATGGGCTGTAACTCACCAGGCTCCTTTGTCCATGGATTCTCCAGGCAAGAATACTGGAGTGGGTTGCCATTTCCTTCTCCAGGGGATCTTCTCAACCAAGGGATTGAACTCACGTATCCTATGTCTCGTACTTTGGTAGATGGATTCTTTACCACTAGCGCCACCTGGGAAGCCCAATAAAATATTCTATTTTGAGGTTCTGGGTAGACATGAATCTCAAAGGGATGCTTTTCAACCCAGTGTGTGGCGAAAATGATACATAATCCAAAGGGCCATAATAAGAATTAAATAATGTATTCAAGGCACCTCGCACAATATAAGCATTCTTCCTCCTCCTCCTCATTACCATCACCATCTCAGGGAAGGAATCCTGTTTCTAAAATCATTCCTTCCTGCTAACTGAGGCGACCACAGATGAGACTGCCAAACAGGCCTAGGCTCAAATCTTGGCCGGGCAGCCTCTGGCACATTACTTAACCTTTCTGAGCTTCAGTTTCTTTATCCACACGGATGGAGATATACATGCAACACAAATGTCATTTACTGCGTGGGAGGCACTGCTCTAAAAGGTTTACGAGCCCTGTCTCAGACAATTCTCAGGACAACCCTGTGAGCTAGGTATTACTATTATCTCTATTTTACAGTCAAGGAAATTGAATCAGCAAGTATTTAAGACAGTCGCCTAAGGTCATATAGGAAGTAAGTGATGGAACCAGAGTTTAAACCCAAGCAGTCTGGCTCCAGAAGTCTTCTGAGATGAAAAGAGAATAAATAATAAAACAAATAAATAAAACACACAGCCAGCGCTCACTCGATACACAGCAGTCAGTAAATGATGGGATGGTAACCAGGGTTCCCTCTTGCAAACCTTTCCCCTCTGCTGACCTCAGGGCTGCCTTTCTTCCTTCCTCTCTCTCTCTCTCAGTTCACATGCTCTGGTTGTTGACACTAATCCATATTTAAATATCCAGGCTGCTCAAGTTTCATTCAGTGTCCTGGGCTGTCTTGCCCTCTTTTTCATCTTCTCATTTTCTCCAGTGTCTGGTGATCATGATGGCTGGGGTTGGGGTGGGGGTGGAGGTCAACAAAGGGGAGGGAGCGGTAAACTACCTCTCTGGCAACTGGGGAATGTGGGCGGGTGGGGGGGGGGGTGGGTGTTTCTCTCCTGGGGTAGGGTCAGAGTTAAGCAATAGACTGTAAGAGGCAGCTCAGGGAACTCCACCCAATGCGGCCGTCCACTAAACCCAGGCATATGTGTGCTGTCCTGGGCACAAAGATTCTTGAGCGATCCATCATGGAATAAAACCTCCATTAGGTTTACAGCTTCCCAGGTAGCACTGGTGTTAAAGAACCTGCCTGGCAATGCAGGAGACACAAGAGATGTGGGCTCCTTCCCTGGGTCAGGAAGATCCCCTGGAGGAGGGCATGGCAACCCACTCCAGTATTCTTGCCCGAACAGAGGAGCCTGGCAGGCTACAGTCCATAGAGTCGGACACGGCTGAGGTGACATAGCACAGCACAGATTTAGGAAAGCCACCACCAGAGAAGAAAGGAAAAATCTCCCGTTGAGGATGCTGTTCCGCCAATGGTGGCCAAGGCAAGAGGAGTGAGCTCTCTCCTGAGCATCTGTCTTGGACGCTCTTCCTCTTACCTTGTCCTACTCTACCCTGAGCAGGAGGCGCTCACACAGCTCAGTCCAATTTTCCAGGGCACCATCAACCCTGCACACCCCTGCTGGTGGTCGGCTCTGCCCTCTTCCAGTGGGTGCGGTAGGAGAAGCAGGAACCCCGCTCAGCCTGGTCCTCCTCCTGTCTTTCCCAGAATCCCAGCAGGATCCACAGAGAGTGTGAACACTTACCCAGGATGGAGAAGTAGACAGATCCAATGATCACTTAAGCAACTCTAGACAAATCTGTTCACTTTCCCCAACCAACCAACAGCATGGGACAAGCTGTTTCCAAAAGTAAAGCAAGGGGCAGTGCTCAGCAAATGGTGATGCAAACAGTTGGCCGCTGCTGCTCCACCCTTCCCCTTTCAGGGGCCCCATCCTCTTCCCTCCTGGGGACCTGGTGCCCTCGTGCCATGGGGAGGGGCTCCCACCCACTTAGATGGCCCTGCCTTCCCTCCTTTCTTCCTCTTGAGACT
Source organism: Bubalus bubalis (assembly GCF_019923935.1). NCBI lineage: Eukaryota > Metazoa > Chordata > Mammalia > Artiodactyla > Bovidae > Bubalus > Bubalus bubalis. The sequence goes on along the minus strand of NC_059178.1, from coordinate 28,040,105 downwards.
GTACCTTTCCTCACCCCAGACTTTTGAGGGCTCGATCTCATCTCCCTAACAATGGAAGTGATTAAAGGAACAAATCCCTGCTAATCTGTCAACCAGCTACTGGGCTGGCTGCACCTCCCAGGGTTGCCCGAAGTGAATTGTGAGTCACTCGGTAGTGTCCAACTCTTGGTGACCCCATGGACTGTAACCTGCCAGGCTTCTCTGTCCATGGGGATTCTCTAGGCAAGAATACTGGAGTGGGTAGCCATTCCCTTCTCCAGGGGATCTTCCCGACCCAAGGAGCGAACATGGTCTCCTGCAATCCAGGCAGATTCTTTACCACTGAGCCACCTCGGCTTTTTCAGGTAATTCCTAAATTTGCCTGTGCCCCGGGGGGCTGCTAAGATGAATGCAGAGTTCACACTTCCTGGGTGGACAGAAAGCTGTATGGGAGTAAGAAAATATCGAATTGACTACAGACACAAATGATGAGAACTACGTAATGAACAAGAAAGTCAATACAACAAACTCTAAAAATATTTCCTTTCTTTCCTTTCTTCTCCCAACTTCTTTAAAAGACATAAAGTTGAATCAATGATTAGAGTACAGAAGAAAAACAGTTTACACTGGATGCTATGAGATGAGGGGGCAGCTGCTATGAACTGGTTACTAAGTCCGTGAAAACGCACGAACAGGAAGTAGGCCAGTCTGTGTGCTGGGAGCAGGGGACGCCACACAGGAGCCTGGGCTCCAGGCAGGCTCAGCTTCACGGGGCCCTCCTCACCCAGCCCGCCCGCCCCCGCCTGCCCGCCTGCCGGAGTCCCCAAGACCAGGCTGTCTCAGGGCTCCAATCAGCCCAGACATTTTAACGGGGATTTAGACTCCTGGGGACTGAAATGAATTGTGCCCTCTGGGAGCATAAATTATACCCAACTCCTTTTTTAAAAAAAATCTGAACTCACTTTGCTTGCCTTTCAATTCTGTCTAAAATGCATGGAAAACTTCAGATTTTTCCCTGCCTTATACCTTCTTGCTGCATGTTGTTATAAATGTAGTCATATATATACCTACATATATGTGTGTGTGTATATATACATAGTCTATATGTTGTCTACTCCAAGTACCTCATACAAGTGGAATCATACAATATGCGTGCATGTGTAAATTCCTTTTATACGAGGTACTTGGAATATTCAGATTCCTAGGACAGAGGTCACCAGGGCTTGGGAGGGAGGAAAGGGGGGTAGTTAGTGTTTAATGCGGACCGAGTTTTGGTCTGGGAAGATGGAAATGTTGTGGAGATGGATGCTGGTGGCGGTTGTACAACATTGTGAATGCGCTTACTGCCATAGAACTGGATACTTAAAAAATGCTTCAAATGGGGTTGGGTATTTTTATGTATTGATATATTTGTGTTGATATGTTGTATTGATATATTTCATCACCAATATAGAAAATGTATAGGATAGAAGGACAGGGAAGCCTGGTGTGCTGCAGTCCATGGGACTGCAAAGGGTCAGACATGACTGAGTGACTGAACAACAACAAAATAAGATATATACAAATTAGCTGACCTCTTATTTATATATATGTATGTAACTATTTTCAGACAGCCTACACTTTCCTTTCTGCTCTCTCTCCTCCATTCTGAGCCTCAGTTTGAGCCTTTGATGGCCTATTTTCTGGGTTAGGGTTTTACACAACCCAGAGGAGGATCTCAGGGCTAAAGACCCCATGGCCCTCTCTTCCCTCTGTGTTCCCCCTCAGCCACCCTCTTCTCGGTTGCTTTTAAAAAGCAGAAAGCTTTACTAGTTAGAGAGAAAGTCCGTGATTTTCAGTGGTACATTTAATAATTCATAAATCATGAGAGGTTCAAACGGGTTCAAAGTTTAAAAGTTTAAAAGTTTTGCTGAAGCTTTAAAGTTTAAACTGTCAGAAGCTTTGACAAAAAACTTTTCCTGTCTGGAGTATTTAAGATCATTGTGCCATATGAAATGTAGTAGGCAGGGCTTCACTAGTGGCTGAGACGGTAAAGAATCTGCCTGCAATGCAGAATACCTAGGTTCAATCCTTGGGTCTGGAAGATACACTGGAGAAGGGAATGGCAACCCACTACAGTGTTCTTGCCTGAAGAATCCAATGGACAGAGGAGCCTGGTGGGCTACAGTCCATAGGTGCACAAACTGTGCAACTAACACACACACACACACACACAACATACACACACAGGATTCAGGACTCCATGTGGTCCTTCTCTCGCAAGAAGTTTCTAAGAAAATTCTGGCATGGTCCGTGTGGAGATGTTCCTCCGTGGCATGAACACAGGGTTCCAGGGAGCCAGCAGGTATGGGAGCAGGAGCTGTGACTGGTAGTCACTACATTATGAGAAAGTTCTGGATTGGCCAGAGTCACCACTATGTGGGGCTTTCTCTTTAAAAGAAGGGAAATTGTAAAATGAGATCCTGGCCAGCAAGTGTAACAAGGTCTTGGCTGAAGACCGTAAACTGTGCATATCTGCTATTTCAAAATCTGGATGCAGAGAGGCCAAATCTTCCACTGGCTTCCTGCTGACCTTTGATTTTTTTTTTTTCAGGCATAATTACTGTATTTGCATGTGCAATTGAGTGTGGTGTCAGCCGCCCATGCCATGGTCGCCTCCCTCTCAGATCGGGTGACCGAGCCCAGAACATGGGGGTCGTTCCTGACATAGTAGCCTTGTACCCTGATGCTGCATTTACTGTGAAGTTTTGATAACATCACTTGATTTCTCAGAAACTTACCCTGGTTCCTGTTGGCCTTTCAGGTCAGATCCAAGGCCTTAGTAATGGGCTTTCAGAGTCATTACGAGTCATCCCAGACATTCAGCACAGACCCACAAACCCTCCCCTCCCACCTGCCTGCTCCTCAACCGTTTCCACTTGCTGGCCCTCCCACCTCAGATGCTCTTTCTTCTTTTCATCAAACACACCTTTGCATTTCCTCCAAATTCTCCACTTTCATAGGCTTCCACAAGCCATCAGCATCAATGCCAGAAACAACGTCAGCATGATCGAAATCTTTTCCCAGGTTCTAGGATTTGGTGACAGCGGGCTGTAAAAGGATCCCATGACGTGAATGAGATTATACCGGACTCCCTACTCGGGTCCCCACCCTGAACAATCATTACTGCACTTTCACATAAATGACTGCCTTTGATCCTAACAACCTCCCACCCACGCCTTTATCCTCCTGCGGTGCTCTGCTGGCTTCTCCAAGGATTGCCGGTGAGAAAACCCAACACCGATTTTCACGTCTGTCCCGATGGCCGCTTCTTGTCATCTGACACTCCCACCTCTGTCTTCTGGAATCTTTCTGTCCTCTTGACTTTAACTGACTTTAACTTTCTTGCCTACCTCTGTGAGTCACCCAGGTCTCCCCCAGTCCTGCTCCTTCAGGATGGGGGTGCTCACATTCACAGAACCCCTCCTTTCACTCCTAGTCTAGCTCTTTCACCTGTGACTTGAGCTACCAGCCACATGCTAGTGATCCCAAGTCTGGGTCTTTCCTCAACTTTCCTGGATCCTGGAGCCACCTTCTGTCTCCCCATGGGCTCCCCAAACCAGAATCCAGCAAAGTCAATAACCATGAATGGATTGCCTTCCACCTGCAATAAAAATCGGTTAAGACCTTGCTCCCTCGCCCACATCCATCATAAACTCGGTACTTCATTTTCTTTCTGCCAGTGCTCCTTCTGTATGTCCTATTTATAGTGTCTAGTTGTCCAGAGTAGAAATCTCAGCGTTACCCTTAGTGTCTCTCCCCGCCCCTCAAGCTTTCCATGTAACCGGAGAGTTACCCCTGTTGCTTCAGCACCATGTACTTCTCTCCCAGCCCCTCCTTCTACTCCATCCTGCTCTGATTTCCTTAATTCAATTTCTTGTCCTCTCTGGTCATGACCTATTGCACTGACCTCTCTGTCATCTTTCCCCAACCTTTCCCTGTTCCCGTCTTTACAAGATCTAACACGGAAGCAGTCATGTCACTTCTGTCCTTCATATCACTTCCCAAAGCTACAGTCCATGCTCTCGAACATGAATACAACGTCCTCCCCATCCAGGCCCCCATCAATCTCAACCTCTGCGTATTCCCCTGCACCCTCCTTCTCCTCCCTCACTCTCGGCTCCAACCAGACCAAACCTCCTTCTGTTTCCTGAGCCTGCAGCCTCAGCCACTCTCCATTCCTCTGCAAGTATAACTCCTCTGACCTGGAAGGCCTTTATCCTTCTTTGTGCCTGGTGAACCCTCATTCATTTATGGCATCTAACTTGCTTCCACCACGAAGCTTCTGAGGACTCCAAATGCAGAGACACGCCCTTCCCTGGACCACTGCACTCCACACATACTCACCTCCCCTGAACAAGCGCCCCTCACCTGTGGGTCTCAGACTGCTCACCTTTGAGCCCTCAGCAACTAATACCTGATTACAAGTTTCACCATTTGGAAAGAAAAGAGGAAAAAAATTCTCATTCCAGTGAATCATCTCTCCCATCACACTCAGTCTTTCTCTGTGGGTTGTAAAACCCATTGATCCAGTGGCATGCATTTTAAGTATGGCGTGTCAAGTTCGGGATTCTACTAGAGTGACTGTAGCCCATTTTGTACTAAAACAATGCAGATGTTGGTATGGTTTAGAGTTGACTCTCTTCTCTGGCATCTAAACTAAGGATAATTTAGAGAAATATAGGAACCATGATATTTGTGTGTAGGTTTTCCTTTGCTTCAGTCTCTGGGGGGATGACCCTTGCATAGTCAGGTTTTGAAGTCAGATGGGGTTTAAAACGTGACTCCATCAGTGAGTGACCTGTAGCATGTCGCTCTGCTTCAGTTTTCTCATCTGTAAAATGGAAACGTGACAGCGGTTGTAAACATTAAATGAGATCATATCCTTATCACAGAGGAAACCCTCAAGCATCAAAGCCGCTCAGTGCTTGAGGTAAAGTGCTTTTATATATTATGTATTTGCAGACACATACACATATTGCCTGCAACAACTTATAATCTGTACAACAATTCTATGTTGTAGGTACTGTAACTACCTCCATGCTATGGATGAAGAAATGGGACATATGAAGTATCTGGCCCAAAGTCACACAACTGGTTTGTAATAGGCCTGGAATTTAAACCTTGACAATATGGAGTTCAGGTCCGTGCTCTTAACACCCATCATAATGGCTCAGTGGACTCAATAACTGGTAGCTATCATCATCATTAGGGCTTCCCTGGTGGCTCAGGTGGTAAAGCATCTGCCTCCAATGCGGGAGACCTGGGTTCGATCCCTGGGTTGGGAAACTCCCCTGGAGAAGGAAATGGCAACCCACTCCAGTATTCTTGCCTGGAGAATCCCATGAAGAGAGGAGCCTAGTAGGCTACAGTCCACGGGGTCGCAAGAGTTGGACACAACTGAGCAACTTCACTTTCACTTCCATCGTCATCATTACCATCACCACCATCATTACCATCACATCCCTGTCCAGCATGTCACCATGTCTATCTCCTATTACAAACCCGCTGTAGCTGGGCTGGTTACACAGCCAGCCCTGGGGTGGTAATTTTGTTGCACAAACAAAATTGTATTCATCTGGCAGCCTCTGGGGCTGCCCCAAAGCTTGATCTGGTGCGATGCTTATTCTTCGATGGTAGGAAAGACTGTCAAGGGAGGCCTTGGGATTCTGAAGAGTCAAGCCAGGGTACAAGCTGGCCCGAAACAAAGCGTGTGGCCCGGGCACAATGTCACCCCGCTTGCTTGTTGTCTTCGTTTTCTTAGTTGCAGAAAGAGGCCAATTGATTCCTGCCTCCCAACCAATTCCAGCCAGACCGAGAGATTTTGTAATCGTGTCTGTCTCGGAAGAATCAGACACAGAAACGCTTACTTGGGTTGTCCATTCGTTCCACCCTAGAGCCAGGAAATGCGAACTCTGAACCCAGCGTCACTGCTTTGTTGTAAAAAAAAAAATCACATTACTTGTTAAAAAAAAAAGGAATTTGATGTGTCTTAATGCCATGGGCTTGTTTACCCAAATTTCCTTCAGCGTGTGTTTGCTTTTCTTCCCTGTCATCATCTACATTTACTGACTGTCCCTGTTTACCTACTTGCCCCCCAACTTCCATCTCCAAGTATATTCTTTGCCTTGACTCCAATTAAGGGTCTTTGCCCTCCTTGTCCATACAAAAAAATGCTTTCCTAAAAAAAAAATATGCTTTCCTGAAACTCTTGCTTTTGAAAAGGGAGATCTGCCTTTCAATTCTGGCTGCTTGGCATTAGATGAGTTGCCTTCCCTGAGCCTTAGTTTTTGTGTACATCAAACAGCTGTAATAAAGAACCCAACTGGGAATTCCTTGGCACTCTGGTGGTTATGACTCTGTATTTTCACTGCCGTGGGCCCAGGTTCAATCCCTAGTTGGGGAACTAAGACTCCCCACACTTCACAGTGTGGCCAAAAAATAAGAAATTAAAATTTAAAAAAATTTTTAAATAAAAAACTCAGCTGGAAAAGAGTTGTGATTATCATGTGTGGTACCAACGGTAACTAACACTCCCTGAAAACTGACACACATTGACTGCCATGTGAGGTGCCTTTTCCCAAGTTTCAGGCAAAACTACTGAAAGAAGGAAGTGACTAGAAGGTCTTATTCATCACTTGGCCTCTTCGCAGGAGGCATAGCTCCACCCTGCTGGAGGGAATGAGGACTGAGTCACCTGTCAGACCAGTGCACCGGCCACCACAGGCAGCATTTAATCTGCATGAAAATCCTACGGAAAACGGGTTGTTTCGATCCTGCTTTAGAGACAAAGAACTGAAGTTGAGGGTAACTTGCCCAAGGTCACTTGATGACTAAGTGGCAGAGGAGGGACTCTTAGTTACCATGAGATACAGCAATAATCACCAGGAGGAGAAACAGCAATGACAATTAATGGTCGTTGAGTATTTAGCACGTGCCAGGCACTGGTCCAGGAATCAGACAGTGATTGCTTTATTTAATCCTCACATCCACTCCATCAAGTAGATACAATCCCGAACTCCGTTCTACAAATGCGTAGGTTGAGAGGCAAGGGTGTTAAGTGCCTCGCTTGGTAAGCTGACAGCCAGAACTTGGAATCTGATGGACCAAATGCAGAGCTGGAACATATTCTCTGCTATCTCCTTAAAATGAAACAATAAAATATGCATATAAAGGGCTTAACCTAGTGCCTGGCACACAGTAATCTTCACTATATTATTGTTGTTACCACTATTTTAATAATAGCCAATATTTTAATACTGCTCCGCTTTGCAAGGCATCTCTTGGCTTGTCCGTGGATGTGCATTCCAAGCACAGATCTGAGTAGACAGGAGCCCATATTCCTTGAGTCATTAGATCTTTGCTCGTCTTAATTGTCATCTGTGAATGTCGGTAACAAGGTCCCTGTGTCAACCTCAATTTGTCATCATCCCAATCTTTCTCTTCCAGAAGTCCTTCAACTAAAATAATCCTGGAAATTACCTTTTCTTTCTGTAATGGCTCTGTATTAGTTTTTTTTTTATTATTGTATAAAAATTACCCCAAATTTAGTAGACTGAAACAATATACTTTTATTATCTCATACTTTCTGTAAGCCAGGGATCCAGGCGTGGCTGAGCTGGGTCCTCTGCTCAGGGTCTTAGAAGGCTGCCATCAAGGTATGGGGAGGGGGGCTGTGTTCCTTCTGGAGCTCAGGGTCCTCTTCCAAGCTCCTGTGGTTGTTGGCAGAATTCAGTACCTAGTGATTGTAGGGCTGAGGGTCCCTGGCTTCTTGCTGGCTACTGACTGGAGTCTCCACCTCCACCATCAAGTCCTAGAGGCCCCCTGCTGTTCTCAGTCCCATGGCTCTCTGCACAGGAAGCCCACATCAGAGCTGCTTGCTTCCTCAAGGCCACCAGGAGAATCTCTCTACCAGACTGCTGAGATGGAGTCTTGTAGAGCAAAACACAATTGAGGGGATGAGATCCCATCACCTTTGCCATAGTCTGTTGTGCTTGTGTTAAGTCGCTTCAGTCGGGTCTGACTCTTTGCAACGCCATGCACTGTAGCCCCCCAGGCTCCTCTGTTCATGGGATTCTCCAGGCAAGAATACTGGAGTGGGCTGCCATGCCCTCCTCCAGGAGATCTTCCTGACTCAAGGATCGAACTTGCGTCTGTCTCTTACATTGGCAGGTGGGTTCTTTACCACTAGCACCACCTGGGAAGCCATATTTTATTGGTCAGAAGCAAATCATGGGTCTCACCCACGTTCAAGAGGAGGGAATTACACAAGTTGGGTCACTGAGGTTCATCTTAAGGATGTGTCCACGAGTCCCTTGGCTTCAAATTTAATTCCCCCCACCTCATCCTTTTCATCCCCAAATGCTACCAGCTCTCATTTCATCTTCATTTTCATATCCACACAAAGCACCTTCGTACTGGATCAATAAAGTTCTAATATTCATTCCTCTTTTCCCCACAATTAAAGAATGCTAGTAGTCCAAGTCTAGACCTTTCATTGTCTTTCTTTTATACCCAGGACAATAGTTTATTCATTTTTAACCGTCTTAATGATATATAGTTTACATACCATAACGTTCAACGTGTACAGCGGAGTGTATATTTAGAGAGTTAGGTAACCATCCCCATGGTATAATTTTAGATCTTTTCTCACCACCCCTAAAAGAAACTTCATACCTTCCTTGGTCACCCTCCCCCAATTTCCCCTCTTCCCCTCAGCCCAAGGCAACAACAAATCTATTTTCTGTCTCTAAAGATTTGTCTGTTCTGGGCATTTCATATGAATGAACCATATAATATGAGGTCCTTTGTGACTGGCTTCTTTCACTGAGCATAATGTTTCTGAAGTTTATGTGTGTTATAGTATAAACAATATTATTATGGCTGTATTGGAAGTTCTGAGTGCTGTAGACAAAACAGTCAGGAAATGAAAGATTTTAACTTACAAAAATAAGGTTAGAAATAAGCATCTTTAATCATTTTTCCAGTGGTGGCACAGTGGAAAAGAATCCACATGCCAATGCAGGAGACGCAAGAGATAGGGGTTCGATCCCTGGGTCAGGAAGATGCCTTGGAGAAGGAAGTGGCAACCCACTCCAGTACTCTTGCCTGGAAAATCCCACAGATAGAGGAGCCTGGCAGGCTATAGTCCATGGTGTCGCAAACAGTCAGACTAAACAACAACAAAATGTATAATATTGTACAGCAACCGTACTTCAATAAAAAGCAAACAAGAAACCATGCAAATTCACAACTGGTACACGACAGTTCTGCCTGGTTATTCAGCACTTATAAACATCAGAGGAGAGGAAAAGCAGAATGAATTTTCAACTCACTGGGATAAAACAGTCAAAACTAGTATAAGGTGTTAATTTTTTTAGGAAAAAAGTAATGTGAACCAATAGTCTTTGCTTTTATTTAGATGGAGCTTGATGGATTTTTTTAATGGGGAGGGTTTTGTTTTTGTTTTTGAGAGCTGTCACATGTGGATCAGGCAGAGCCAGGGCAGTCAAAGTTCTGGTCAGAGAGTTGCCAGGATTGGGGGGGGTGGCTCTTCCCCAGGTGCCAGTGGTCCCTGTCCTGACACCAGCCCCCGTGACACCCTTCTGTAGCGATGTGTCCGAGACTGTAGCATGTTCTCCAAGACTGGAGGAATTTCATTGCGACTTCACAATTTTTCATTTGCCCAGAGGTTGACATGTGACTCTGGAAAACACTTCTGACTCAGACAAGCTGAGGACTGATGAGCCTAAACGGTTTCTGTCATCAGGAGCTAACCTATATTTGGGAACTCTGGGTGTTTCACTGAGGGGCAAGTTCAAGAATCCTTAAAACTAAGAGGTGTCTGTCACACCAGCTGAAGAAAAGAGTTAAGATAATGAAACATTTACCACAAATGGAATAGTATTTCAAAAATTCCTCCAGGGTAAGCAAGATTCTTGCTCAGGATTTTCAGACGGGGCCCCACGATTTCAAACTCCAGTCATGGAGCAAGGCCAGGGGCTCGGCCGTGGACCCAGGCCTCCCACGACCAGCGGCCCAGCCCAGCCTGCAGCACCAGGCCTGGCTACCTTGGAGCTCAGCGTTTCAGGGAGCTGGCCTACCGTGGCCTCAGGGAGATCCCCCACCCTTCAGCCCCTCCCACCTGGCCAGCTGATCTGAAACTCCACCCTTGGAAATTTAGATCCTTGCTCTCATGCAGATACTCCTGGGAGAAGCAGCACATCATTTATCAGCCACTGATACCTCAGTGCAAATACGTTTATCAGAGTCTTTGCCAACAAGTGTTTTTAGAGGAGAGGAGGTGAAAAACACTCAGAGCAAAAAAAAAAAAACAAAAAAAAAAACAACTGCCTGAGGATGAAGGGGAAGTAACTGAAAGCCACAAAAGAGCAGAAAACAAACGCAAGGGGCATTGAAGATGAGTAAACGTCCCAGGAGTACCTGCTGACAAGGTTAGAGAGCTGACCCAGACTTGTTGGGATCAGATGGAGTAGATGGGGGACTCAGTGCTGGGCCTCGGCCTCTGGCTATGCAGGGGGTGGGGGTAGGATCTGGGTCCTGGCTCCTGGTTTGAACGCACAGCCTGTCTTCTCTCTGAGCAACAAGCTCAAGCAACAAGAGCATTTTGAGCTCACCTGCACTACTTAGACAAAGCAGGAGGAAGCCAACATCTCTCCTTCCAACCAGCGAGCGAGCCTGTTCCTCTTTAGAGCACCACCAAGAGCCATAAGTCTACTTAATCACACAGACCTTCTGCACCGAAACAGAGTGAATAGCGTCTCTCTAACTGAATGTGATCTCGGGCCCCATGAGCCGGACCCTCGCCCGGCACTCACGCCAGCTACCATCTCAGGGCTGTCAATAAGGTGGACCCCAAACCTGACAAGAGGCTTGCTTGTTTATGGAACGTGATGATTCCACAACACTCACTAAGGGATTAAAACTCAGGGCAGTCCAGTTTCACAGCAGGTCAGGGAGCCCAATGAGAAACTGTTTCAGAATTAATTAAATTGAATTCAAAAAAATCTGCCTGGGGGTTTCCCTGGTGGCTCAGTAGTAAAGAATCTGCCTGCCAGTGAAGCCCCCTGCTGGTTGCAACTAGAGAAAAGCCCACCCAGCAACAATGGCCCAGCACAGCCAAAATAGATTAATAAATAAAAGTCATGTTTCAAAAATATGCTTGGCTTCCTATAGTTAGTACTATTCCAGAGAACCATAATCCATAATGAAGGCTCTTTATTTAGTGGTTTTTTTAGAAAGCTTTTTATTGGAGTATCATTGTGTGTTTCAGGTGTACAGCCAAGTGGATCAGTTATGCCACAGCCAAGCCTCTTTGATGAGCCCAAATTTCCAGAACTTATAATCAGTTTAGGTGATAAACCCACAGAGTTTGTCTCTAGTGCAGACCTAGGACATTGATCAATAACAGTGAGTCTAAGGACACATTTACTATCAGCTTTCAATACATGTATATCCACGTCTTCATTTTTAAGATGTAGGTGTTTGGAAAGTTCTTTTTCAAAAAAGATGTGAATTGCTCTGCTCAAAGGATGAGAGAGATTTACACAGGATACTCCCCAAATGACTTCATCTGCTGAAAACACAGTTTAAAAGCCTGGAAGAGGAAGATCCAACTTTCTTTAATTTGGCAAACACCCGATTCTCGTTATAGAGAATTTCACTCTTCTGGACTTTGGGAAGGAAAATGCCTACCTCAGGAATGACAGTGTTAACAGATCCTCCTTGTAAGTGAGTGTTTAATGAACTGTAAAACCCATCATAAAACACTTCATATGGCTTCAGTTACTCCAGGAGCCAGACTGCCTGAAGCATACAAAATGATACCTTGCTCATCTTTTCAGATGCCTTAGAAACCTCTACTGAGATACTCCTTGTTTCCCCATCCCAGGGCTTGTCTTTAAACCCTTCTTTTTGGTTAGAAAGATGGGAGACTCTGTCTCTTCCTAGAGAATACGGGCTTTGGAACACTTTTTAAACTGTGTTTGTGGCATCTGAAATTTCCCTGCTTCCTACGCTCAAGTTCTAAAGTTTGAAAGAACACATCATTTCTAGTTTGATGCGTATCCAAAACCAAGAACACAACGCAAAGGAGTGCTTGCCATATTTCACTCCACGGTGGAGTCACAGTTTTTCCTTAGACATCGTTTTAGCATAAAGTAAATTGTATTTCCAGGATCACTGCCAAACACAACAATACAAATGATGATGACCAAAAACAGCAAGATGTGAGTGGACCAAAAGTGATGATGTTTCATAAGGAAATCCCAGACATAGTCTAAAGATGCTTTGGTTTTACTTGAAGATTAATTAATTAAACCAGGCTGGCAAAGTCCCAACCTACAGAACTGTACTAGTGGAGAACTCAGTAGAAACTCAACAGAAAAACAAATAGCAATTCCACGGTTCTTAAATGGAAATAATTATATCTCAACAATCAGTGATTGTGAAAATGAATCTCAGAATAATCTATTTGTTTGTTTGTTTGTCTGCTTGCTTGGTTTTGAAACTATATATACCCTGTCATGTCTTCTTTTTTTGAAAAAATTTTATTGGAGTATAGTTGCTTCACAATGTTGTGTCAGTTTCTCCTGTACAGCAGAGTCAATCAGCTATATGTATATATCAGTTCAGTGCAGTTCAGTTCAGTTGCTCAGTCGTGTCCAACTCTTTGCGACCCCATGAATCGCATCACGCCAGGCCTCCCTGTCCATCACCAACTCCCGGAGTTCACTCAGACTCACGTCCATCGAGTCGGTGATGCCATCCAGCCATCTCATCCTCTGTCGTCCCCTTCTCCTCCTGCCCCCAATCCCTCCCAGCATCAGAGTCTTTTCCAATGAGCCAACTCTTCGCATGAGGTGGCCAAAGTACTGGAGTTTCAGCTTTAGCATCATTCCTTCCAAAGAACACCCAGGGCTGATCTCCTTCAGACTGGACTGGTTGGATCTCCTTGCAGTCCAAGGGACTCTCATATATATCCCTTCTTTTCTGGATTTCTTTCCCATTTAGGTCATCACAGAGCATTGAGTAGAGTTTTTTGTGCTATACAGTAGATTATCATTAGTTATCTATTTTACATATAGTATCAACTGGCTTAGTTTAACTTCTTTGGACGAGTGGGCTTCAGACAGCAGCTCTTCTCTGGGACCAAGACACCTGCATTACAGCCTCACTGGTGTGGATGATATGGTATAAAAATCACTGAATCTAAACTCTTTTTTGCTTCTGTTTTTTTAATTGAGATAAATTCACATAACATAAAATCCACCATGTGAACCTTTTTAAAGCACATCATTTAGTGGCTTCTGATACATTCACAATGTTTCTCTATTTATTTTTTATTTTTGTCTCTGCTGAGTCTTTGTTGCTGCACACTGGCTTTCTCTAGTTGCAGTGAGCGGGGGCTGTTCTTCATTGTGGTGTGTGAGCTTCTTGCGGTGGCTTCTCTTGCTGCAGAGCGCCGGCTCTAGGCATGCGGGCTTCAGCAGTTGCAGCACGTGGGTTCAGTGTTTGTGGCTTGCGAGCTTAGTTGCTCCAAGGCATGTGGGATCTTCCCAGGCTATGGATCAAACCCATGTCCCCTGGGTTGGCAGGTAGATTCTTATCCACTGTCCCACCAAGGAAGTCCACAGCTCTTCTTTTTAATTCTTCAGACTGAGTCAAGGGGAAAATCTATCTGGTGTTGCCATATCTTTAATAACACTAATATTTCATGAGGCCCCTTATTTTAAAAAAAGAGGGGGAACAAGCTTACAGTTTTTTTTTTTAAATAAGCATGCAATTAGAATTCGAGAACATAAATCTGGTGTTTTGTTTGTTTTTATTGTTTCATTTCAGTTCAGTCGCTTAGTCGGGTCCAGCTTTTTGAGACCTCATGGACTGCAGCATGCCAAGCTTCCCTGTCCATCACCAGCTCCCAGAGCTTACTCATACTCATGTCCATCAAGTCAGTGATGCCATCCAACCATCTCATCCTCTGTCATCCCCTTCTCCTCCTGCCTTCACTCTTTCCCAACATCAGGGTATTTTCCAGTGAGTCAGTTCTTCACATCAGGTGGCCAAAGTATTGGAGCTTCAGCTTCAGCATCAGTCCTTCCAATGAATATTCAGGACTGATTTCCTTTAGCATAGACTGGTTGGATCTCCTTGCAGTCCAAGGGACTCTCAAGAGCCTTCTCCAACACCACAGTTCAAAAGCATCAATTCTTCAGCACTCAACTTTCTTTGTAGTCCAACTTTCACATCCATACTGGAAAAACCATAGCTCTGACTAGACAGACCTTTGTCAGCAAAGTAATGTCTTTGCTTTTTAATATGCTGTCTAGTTTGGTCATAGCTTTTCTTCCAAGGAGCAAGTGTCTTTTAATTTCATGGCTGCTGTCACCATGTGCAGTGATTTGGGGGCCCCCCAAAATAAAATCTCTCATTGTTTCCATTGTTTCCCCATCTATTTGCCATGATGTGATAGGACCTGATGCTCTGATCTTAGTTTTCTGAATGTTTAGAAAACTTTTTTAAGCCAACTTTTTCACTCTCCTCTTTCATTTTCATCAAGAGGCTCTTTAGTTCCTCTTCACTTTCTGCTATAACAGTTGTGCCATCTTCATATCTGAGGTTATTGATATTTCTCCTGGAAATCTTGATTCCAGCTTGCGCTTCTTCCAGCCAGGCATTTCACATGATGTACTCTGCATATAAGTTAAATAAGCAGGGTGACAATATGCAGCCTTGATGTACTTCTTTTGCAATTTGGAACCAGTCTGTTGTTTCATGTCCAGTTCTAACTGTTGCTTCTTGACCTGCATACAGATTTCTCAAGAGGCAGGTCAGGTGGTCTGGCTGAAGAATTTTCTTGAAGAATTTTCCAGTTTGTTGTGATCCTCACAGTCAAAGTCTTTGGCACAGTCAAAAAAGCAAAAATAGATGTTTTTCTGAATTTTCTTGCTTTTTTGATAATCCAACAGATGTTGGCAATTTGATTTCTGGTTCCTCTGCCTTTTCTAAATCCAGCTTGAACATCTGGAAGTTCACGGTTCATGTACTGTTTAAGCCTAGTTTGGAGAATTTTGAGCATTACTTTGCTAGTGTGTGAAATGAGTGCAATTGTGCGGTAGTTTGAGCATTCTTTGGCATTGCCTTTCTTTGGGATTGGAATGAAAACTGACCTTTTCCAGTCCTGTGGCCACTGCTGAGTTTCCAAATGTGCTGGCATACTGAGTACAGCACTTTCGCAGCATCATCTTTTAGGATTTGAAATAGCTCAACTGGAATTCCATCACCTCCACTAGCTTTATTCGTAGTGATGTTTCCTAAGGCCCACTTGACTTCTCATTTCAGGATGTCTAGCTCTAGGTGAGTGATCACACCATTGTGGTTATCTGGGTCATGAAGATCTTTTTTGTATAGTTCTTCTGTGTATTCTTGCCACCTCTTCTTAATATCTTCCAGCTTGTGCTTCATTCAGCCAGGCATTTCACATGATGTATTCTGCATATAAGTTAAATAAGCAGGGTGACAATATGCAGCCTCGACATACTTCTGGTATGGTAGGACCATACCATTTCTGTCCTTTATTGTGCCCATCTTTGCATGAAATGTTCCCTTGGTATCTCTAATTTTCTTGAAGAGATCTCTAGTCTTTCTTTATTTATTGTTTATTTACCTTGAATTTCTATTTATGTAGTAACAACATTTCCTTATTAAGTAAATATTTTCAGTGAAATGGTAAGTTTGATTTAAAGAAAAATTTTAGGTAAATAATTGGTATTAGTGGTACATACATATGCCAAAAAGAAAAAAAATTCACAAAGGAGGTACCACCACTCATCTGGTGATTGTATGGAAAGTGATGAGTAGGATCAGATGATGAGGATTTAGAAGGAGGTGCCTGGGGACTTCCCTCCTGGCAGTCTAGTGGTTAGGCCTCCAAGCTTCCACTGCAGGGGCCATGGGTTCCATGAATCCCTTGGTTGGGGAACTATAATCCTGCAGCCTGTATGATTGCCTTCCACAAAAAAAGTGTAGGCAAGATGAAATAACCTTTCAGAACATCATTGGATGAGGGGTTCAGAACTGGGAAGGTAGAATCTCATCACAGATTCTAGAATGTGGCTGGTTGCTTTTTAAACTAGGTAAATAATTAGCATTAGTGGGTTTTTTATTTCGAAAAAAGAAGCTCTGAGTCTTGTTTCCTGCAAGTCCACAGGTCCAGCCTGCTTTTCACTCTGGTTCTGAAGGTGTGGAGATCCTGGCATTGTCTACACTATCTGAATCACAGAAAAACTCCCTGCTTCTGAGTGGGAGCAAGTGTCCTCTCAGGCCGGGCAGGGTGGCCACCCACAAGGGACTGCCTCCATAAGAGAAGGGGGCCCAGAGATGGGCTGGGAGAATGGGTCACAGCCCACCAACAGCAGCTGTAATTCAAGCGAACTTCTCAGTCCCCCAAATACCTGGTAGAGAAGAAGGTAAGAAAGAGAGGGAAGGCCGGGGACTTGGGAGAGTTTGTCCTTTTGCCCTCGGGCTTTATTCTATGAAGGCTGGCATCAGAGTGGCACTGGGAGGGAGTGGACCACGGTAAGGAGTCATCTTCCCTTCAGCAGATCTGCTCGCTGGGCCCACTGGTGCAGGAAACCAACTGCAGACCTCAGAAGCGAGGCTCTGCTGCTGGGAGATGCTCCTCCACCTCCAAACCTGTTTCTAATGATTCACCATTTGTAAATGGAACTCCCATCCCAGGCTCTTCGTGAGTAAGAGGTTATCAAGAAGAAAAATAGGGCACCCATCTGGAGATAAAAATCCCTGATGCCCAACAGATTGTCAGGAAGATTTCCAGCCTCCCAGATTTGAAGACAACATGTGTGCTTACACACACGTGTACACCCTCT
The DNA here is from genome assembly GCF_019923935.1 of Bubalus bubalis. Taxonomy (NCBI): domain Eukaryota; kingdom Metazoa; phylum Chordata; class Mammalia; order Artiodactyla; family Bovidae; genus Bubalus; species Bubalus bubalis. The sequence continues at coordinate 28,023,180 of NC_059178.1, read as the reverse complement.
TGCACACACACATGCACACGTACTCGTGCACACCCTCACACACCCACATGCAAACACATGCACACACACACATTCTGGAGTTGCTTTAGTCAGAATATTCATTCTTGGTGCTAAGCCACTTCAGTCATGACTGACTCTTTGAGACCTCATGGACTGTAGCCTGACAGGCTCCTCTGTCCATGGGATTCTTCCATGAATACTGGAGTATTCCAAGAATACTTCTTGCCATTTCCTCTTTCAGGGAATCTTCCCAACCCAGGGATCGAACCTGAGTCTCCTGCAGCTCCTGCAGTGCAGGTGGATTCTTTGTCACTGAGCTACCAGGGATGCCCTCATTCTTGGTACCCACGTATATTGGAGTATCTACCATATGAAAGACAAGATCCCTCCTTTACAGCACACATACATAAGAAACAAACAATACCTTAAGCCACAGTTCTGTACAAATTGGTCTAACACTGTATGAGGCAACGTTGTCCCCTAACATCCAGGAGAGATCAAAGAAACAGGAAAAAGAGTTTGATTCCTGGAAACTGCATTTCCTGCTCCTCACTGCCATGTTTCTGTCTTCCTCCTGGCAAAATTTGTCCCAAGAGCTGATCACTGTCCCTTGTCCACATCTTCATCTCCTGCACTCGCCCCTCCCTGGCAAGGTCAACGGTGACTTCACAATGTCAAGCCCCGTGGCCACTTTCCTGTCTCTCCTCCTCCTGGGTTCTTGACACCTTGGACTCAGTTGAGCACTCTAACTTGAAGCACTTTCTTATCTTGGCTTCTGTAACATTAAACTCTTCTGATTTTCACCCAACCTCACTGGGTCCTCCTTCCCATCTCCTTCCCTTCTGTACTACTTGCTAGAAAATGGAGATCCATGGGGCCATAGCTCTTTTTACCATCAAATCTTTCCTGGGGTGACCCCATTTAGTCTGGGGGTGCTGAAGACCACCTCTGGGCTGGCAACTCCAAATTTACATCTACTCCTAACCCCTCTCCAGAGTTCTGAACTCAAATATTCAACTATCAATATCTCTTTGATTGCTCTAATTGTGTATCTAATTGGCATTTCAACCTCTATCTGTCCTATATAGAACTTTGATTTCTTCTCCTTTATTTCTGCCTCTGACTTCCCCTTCTCAAAAATGGCACCATCAAGCCTACCTCAAGAAACAAGAACAATCTCAAATAAACAAACTTTATATCTACAGGAACTAGAAAAAGAAAAACAAAGCCCAAAGTTAGTAGATGGAAGGAAATAATAAAACTGAGCAAGATAATACACGCAAAGCCCTTAATATAATATCTATACTTAGTAAGGGATTCCCTGGTAGCTCAGTGGTAAAGAATCCATCTGCCAATGCAGGAGACCCAGGTTTGATCCCTGGGTTGGGAAGATCCCGTGGAGAAGGAAATGGCAACTCACTCCAGTGTTCTTGCCTGGGAAATCCCATGGACAGAGGAGCCTGGTGGGCTACAATCCAGGGGGTCGCAAAAGAGTCAGACACGATTTAATGACTAAACAACAACAGCAACATGTTAAGTAAGTGTTCAATTGCTATGAATTATATGAGACTATATGAAAATTTTTAAAAGGTCAGGCTTCTTTTCTCATGCAAAAAACAAAACACTGAACCAGTGGCTAAAACAAAACCACCATATTTTTGCCAAGTCTACTATCATCTTGCTTGGTCTCTCTGCTTCTGCTCCTCTCTACAAAATTCTTTAATGGCATTCCATCTCAAAATAACGTCAAGTCCTGAGCTTCGCCTATGGTTTGCCCACCCGCCTACCTCTCCATGACCTCATCCCCTCCCACTTCCTCTCTGTCCACTCCTCTCAGGCCATAGTGTCTACACGCTGCTCCTCGGATGTGCCACGCACGCCTCTGCCCCAGGGCCTCTGCATCCACTGCTTCCTCTTCCTGGAGCCTCCTTGCCTCAGAGAGCAGCAGGGCTTCCTTCTTCACCTCCATGCTCCAGTATCACCCCAGCCAAGAGGATGCCCTGATCATCTTATCTAACACTAGCCCTCCACATCACTGTTTATCCCCGATGATGCTTTATTTCATTTCACTATCTCTACCTGACAGATGTCAGTCACTCTCTGTTTCTCTCCACTAGGATATAAGGTCAAGGAGAGCTGGGAATCAATTTGTTTTGTTTTCAGCTCTGTCTCCAGAGCCTAGAAGAGTGCCTGGCACACAGTAAGTGTTAAATCAGTGGTTGTTGAATTAATTAATAAATCTTTATTCCTCTTTTCCCTGACTCCTCATGCTCAATCCATCTGAAAAATCATCCTTTCATCTCCTACCCAAATCCATCCAGTTCCATCCTTCTTTAAGCTACCATCCCATCCTGCAAGGACGGTTGTTTAGTGTCCTGACTCATCATCTTGTTGACTCATCGCTCTCAAATCCGTCCTCCAAACCAGTCAGTGATTAACACATATACACACACACACACACACACACACACACACACACAATCAGGACCTTTATTTAAAATCTCTGAATGGTTTGCAATACTCTTCAAGTAAAGTATGGACCTTTATCTGTGGTCTAAAGGCGATGAGTGACCTGGCACCGCTGCCCTCTCTTGGGCCCCAGTTCTAGCTATAACATAAGCCTAGCAGCTAGCCTGAGCCACTGAATTTTGAAGTGTAGTGTCTAGCTAGGACAAATGAACATTGAGAGATAGAGTTTAAGGTAATTTGGTGCCAATGGTAAAGAATCCACCTGCCAACGCAGGAGACATAAGAGATGCAAGTTCGATCCCTGGGTTGGGAAGATCCCTTGGAGTAAGAAATGGCAACCCACTCCAGTATTCTTGCCTGAAAAATTCTGTGGACAGGGGAGCCTGACAGGCTATAGTCCATGGAGTTGCAAAGAGTTGGACACAACAGCATGCATGCACATCTTTCCCAGCGGTTTCTCCCTTTTAACTCATCTTAGACTTAACCTAACTATTTTTATTTGGCTATACACAATATCTTATCAAGGATCATAACAAACATGTTATCTCAGCCAGTGTCATGGTAAACAGCCTACATGCATCAATTATCGATGGCGCTGCTAGTAGGGGAACAAATAGGCCACTGTCCCTTGTTCTAAAGACATGGATTTGAAGATTTTCAAAATGTTTAAATCCAACATGGGTAGGCCACAGATCCCAGAAAAGCACTTTTTTACTTTCTCCTCTCCTTTCTTGGTTTAATCTCATTCACCCGTAGGCTCAGTGTGATCTGCATCTCATCACTGTTTCATTTAAGTAATTAATGGAAATTACCAGGCCATAAAGACAAGGAACATAGGTACATTCAAGAACAATATGGGGCTTCCTTGATGGTCTAGTGATTAAGAATCTGCCTTAATTGTCCCCTGCCAATGTAGGGGACACAGGTTCGATCCCTGGTCTGGGAAGATGCCACATGCTGTGGGGCAACGAAGCCTGTGCACCACAACTACTGAGCCTGCGCTCTAGAGTCTGAGAGCTGCAACTACTGAGTCCTCATGCTGCAACTACTAAGGCCCGTGTACCTAGAGCCCATGCTCTGCAGCAAGAGAAGCCAGTGCAATGAAAACCCCAACAGAGTAGCCCCAACTCGTCACAACTAGAGAGACTAGCCCGTGCAGCAACAAAGACCCAGCACAGCCAAAAATAAATAAATAAAATGATTTTTTTAAGAGATCAATATGGACTTTTGTGGATAAAATAAAAAGACGTAAATCTTATCCCCAATCCAAGAATAGATGCTGCTGTCGCTTCAGTCTTGTCAGACTCTGTGCAAGCCTATGGACTGTAGCCTGCCAGGCTCCTCTATCCATGGGATTCTCCAGGCAAGAACACTGGAGTGGGTTGCCATGCCCTCCTCCAGGGGACCTTCCCGACCCAGGGATCAAACCTGGGTCTCCTGCATTGAAGACAGATTCTTTACTGCTGAGCCACCAGGGAAGCCCCCAAGAACAGATATGAAGACACTAAAGCAAACCCATGAAAATAAATGTGTTGAATCTTATATGGTTCCCATCTCATCATTTTTCTTTAATAAAACCAAATATCAAATTATATCTAGCTAGACACATTTAGGACCAGAAAGCAGATAAAACAGACCAGTCGAGGAGAGATGTGACTAAATAGAACAACTACGTTAAAGCAATCCTCAGTTCACTGGACATAATTTGGGAAATGCAGACCAAAGTCAGAACTATTACGTATAAAAAGGTCACTATGGGATGGGGTGAGAGCATGGAGCTTTCGGGATACTGAAGGGAAGGGATCATGTGAGTTACTGGAGAGGAGATAAGGGCTTCTCCAAGGAAAGTGCAGCATAAACAAAGACATGAAAATGAAAAAATACTAGTACACGCATGCTCAGTCGTGTCCAGCTCTTTGCAACCCCATGGACTGTAGTCCGCCAGGCTCCTCTGCCCATGGAATTTCCCAGGCAAGAATATTGGAGTGGGTTGCCATTTCCTTCTCCAGGGAATCTTTGTGACCTGGGAATTGAACCCACATCTCCTACACTGGCAGACAAGTTCTTTACCACTGTACTAATCCAGGAAGCCCAGAAAAATATGAGTAAAAGAGAGAAAAGAAAATGAACTTATTGGAGTAGCATATGTGTAGTGAGATACTCTGTGAGAGAAAATTTTAAAATATGATTTATTGAGAAAGGCTTATTGTTAGCAGGCTAAGGAGGCCAAAATTGAATTAATCAATGGAGGGTCTTCATCAGAGTCTTTCAACAGTCTGCTGAAAAGCAGAGACATTCCTCTGCTGACAAAGGTCCATATAGTCAAAGCTATAGTCTTTCCCAATGGTCATGTACAGTTGTGAGAGCTGGACCGTAAAGAAGGCAGAACGCCAAAGAATTGATGTCTTTGAACTGTGGTGCTGGAGAAGATTCCTGAAAGTCCCTTGGACAGCAAAGAGATCAAACCAGCCAATCTTAAGGGAGATCAACCCTGAATAGTCTCTGGAAGGACCAATGCTGATGCTGAAGCTCCAGTATTTTGGTCATCTGATGCAAACCGACGACTCATTAGAAAAGTCCCTGATGATGAGAAAGATTGAAGGCAGAAGGAGACAAAGGTATCAGAGGATGAGATGGATGTTGAGTCTAAACAGAAGACTCAACTGAGGATGTCATCATCAATGTAATGAACATGAACTTGGGCAAACTCCAGGAGATGGTGAGGCATAGGGAGGCCTGGCATGCTGCAGTCCATGGGGTTGCAAAACGTCGGACATAACTGGGCAACTGAACAACACCTCCATCAGGGGAGAGAGATGCTGGCAGGGATGCTGAGTCTGGCAGCAGCCTGTGGGTTAGACAGAAAGTGAAAAAAACTGGTTAAAAGACTGCTGCAGTCATTTATATGAGATTTGATAGGGACTTGGCTCTGAGAGGTGACAGCTGAAACCAAGACCCAAGGACAAATCCAAGAGACTCTGCAGAAAAAGGAAAGATGCTTGTGAATGACTGGACACAAGATGTGAAGGAGAGGAAGGAGCAAGTGAAACCCTGGACAGGGCAGCGGCAGGGGCACCAGGCAAGAGGAATTGATGACTTACATGACTCATCTTTCAGATTAAATTCTGCAACACTTATTACCAAGTTGGTCATCATGGAACTTTTCCTTTTAATTTCTAAGACACATGGTTAAAATTAAGGTTAATATTCTTATTGGCTTAGTTTCCTGTAACTTTAAAATTTACAAAGTCGTGGGGGATGGAGCATACACATCAATGTAGTATACACTTGCCAGATCATGTTTTAATCTATAACAGGATAACAGAGCAGCTACATGTAATCAAAACATATTTTACTAGCAGAGGCAATCAGCGCTCAAAATCAAAATGGTTCTTAAATGAGTGTTGCTGGTATAACACAGCTAATTGACCTTTTAAGTATCATGTAAACCTTTTACCTGACATTCTCCGTTCTTTTTTATCGTTACTTCTGTAGCAAGTTGCAAGTGGTACGACTAATGCCAAAATCTAAAGAAGAATAGACCCTCTACCCAAAGTAAGGTAAACCCTGGGAAAGATGTTAAAAACTTGGTGGAAAGCAAAGCATGCAAATTTCGGGAAGAAAAAAATGTTCATATGTGAAATGAATGTAAACACGGAGATCTGCCAGGAGGAAAGGGAAAGGCAGGGAGTGCACAAAACCTCCCACCAGCGAGTGGAGGGTTCAGGAGAGAGAAAGTGTGGTAAACAGAAGACTCAACAAGTAGAAAATGAAGTCTTTAGTAGAGACTTTTAGCCTTTGACACTGTCAAGGGTAGAATCTTTTCTCCGATTCTTGAGTCTTCAGCGTCTGAGCAAAGGTGGCATCACTTATGGTGCTGGGAAGGTAGGAGAGAGCCAGTGGGAATGGGAATAAGTTCTTCATTAAATGAATCAGGTTCAGATCTCTGTCTTGTGTCCCCAAAGGCAAGGCTGTAGAATTAAATAGTTCCCAACCAGCAATCCCACTTGTGGGTACATTTCCAAAGAAAATGAAAACAGGATCTGGAAGAGATATCCGCACCTCCATGTTCATTGCAGCAAGATGGGGGAACCACCAGAGTGTCTGTCAACATAATGGATAAAGAAGATATGAGATATAGATGAATATTATTCAGCCATGAGAAACAAGGAAATCCTGCCACTGATGACAACATGGATGGACCTTCAGGGTATTCGGCTAATGAAGAAAGTCAGGCAGAGAAAGACAAATAGTGAATGATCTCACTCATATGTGGAATCGAAAAAAGCCAAACACACAGAAACAGAGTGTAGAGTGGTGGTTATTAGGGGCTTGGTGGGAAAGGAGCGGCAGAGGAAAGGGGATGATGTTAATCAAAGGATACAGACTTCCAGTTATAAGATGAATAAATTCTGGGGATCAAATGGACAGCATGCTGATCACAGTTAATGATAGCATATCATATCCTTGAATATTGCTGAGAAAGGAGATCTTAAATGTTCTCACCACCAAAAAGAAATGGCAATTATGTGAGGTGATGGAGGTGTTAGCTATCACCATGGTGGAAATAGTTGTGCAATATCTAAGTGCATCAATTCAACACACTGTACACCTTAAACTTACACAGTATTATGTATCAATTATATCTCAATAAAGAAAATAAGATAAAGAAAAATAAAATAAGAAAGTGAGAAAAAGTGAAAGTGATAGTCGCTCAGTTGTGTCTGACTCTTTTGCAACCCCATGGACTGTAGCCTGTCAGGCTCCTCTGTCCATGGAGTTTTCCAGGCAAGAATACTGGGGTGGGTAGCCAATTCTCTTCTCCAGGGGATCTTCCCAACCCTTGTCTCCTGCATTTTGGGCAAATTCTTTACCATCTAAACCACAGGGAAGCCCAAAATAAAATAAAAAGCTCCCCAAATTTAGATGCTATGGATGAGCTGATAGAAGGGGTTAGTTGAGAATTTATTTGAAATTAAGGTATATATTGGGCTTCCTAGGTGGCACAGTGGTAAAGACTTTGCCTGCCAACGCAGGAGGCGCAAGAGACTCGAGTTCTATCCCTGGGTTGGGAAGATCCCCTGGAGGAGGAAATGGCAACCCCCTCCAGTATTCTTGCCTGGAAAATTCCATGGGCAGAGGAGCCTGATGGGCTACCATCTGTGGGGCCGAAAAGAGTCGAACACGACTGAGAGACTGAACACAACATCTACGTCAGGAATTTCTAACTGATCTCCAATATTTAATGTTACTCCCTAACAGAATTCCCGGACATCAGAGGGCACAGGGTGGCCTAAAATAAAGACTGCATTTCCCCACCTCCCTTGCAGCTGAAGTGGATCTGTTAGACTAAGTTTTGGTTAGTTGATTACACATGGAAGTGCAACTTCAGAAAATGTCTTTAGAAGAAGGGAGCATGGCTTGTTCTTGTGCCTTTTTCATTTCTGGTCACTGAAGTACTGTGTAATGCCTGAGACTGGAGAAGATCTCAGACCTCAGGGTGATGGGGACACAAGAGTGTGGGATCCAAGATCCTTGGTAGTTAACAGAGCTGCCATGCCAACCACAGATAATGCTTCCTTGACAGTGAGATAAACTTCCATCTTGGTGAGTTCCTGATAATGACCTAAATAATAAAGTTATCCTTACCGTAACTAGAACTTACGGTGGAAGGACAAGCTTCTCAATCCAAACCAAACTGGCATGAGCACTAAAAAGTTGATAGGGTCCTTTCAAAATAAATGTCAGGTAAATCTGATCAAACCAATCAATCCTAAAGGGAATCAATGGTGAATATGCATTGGAAGGACTGATGCTGACGCTCCAATACTTTGGTCATGTGATGCAAAGAGCTAGCTCATTGGAAAAGACCCTAATGCTGGGAAAGATTGAAGGCAGGCGGAGAAGGGGACGACAGAGGGTGAGATGGTTGGATGGCATCACTGACTCAGTGAACATGAATTTGAGCAAACTCTGGGAGATAGTGGAGGACAGAGGAGCCCGGCGTGCTGCAGTCCACGGGATTGCAAAGAGTCAGACACAACTTAGCGACTGAACAACAATGACAACAAATCTGATCAGTGTAAACAAACATGAGTTTCAGCCCACTCCAGTTCTCTTGCCTGGAAAATCCCATGGACGGAGGAGCCTGGTAGGCTACAGTCCATGGGGTCGCAAAGAGTCGGACATGACTGAGCTACTTCACTTCACTTCAAGGTAATAGAACCACCTAATTAGACTACTGACAGGGTCAGTTTGGAAAAGATGAAGCTGGCATATTTAGTAGCTCTTTGCTTCAGTTCAGTTCAGTTCAGTTCAGTCGCTCAGTCATGTTCAACTCTTTGCGACCCTATGAATTGCAGCACGCCAGGCCTCCCTGTCCATCACCAACTCCCAGAGTTCACTCAAACTCATGTCCATCTAGTCAGTGATGCCATCCAGCCATCTCATCCTCTGTCATCCCCTTCTCCTCCTGCCCCCAATCCCTCCCAGCATCAGATTCAAACAAGCAAAATAGAAAAAATAGGCTCAGCTCTTGAGCTGAAAATGAGGAGTTTACACAGCAACCACTAGCAGAAGAAAAATCAAACAGACACCAAGAGCTGCCTACAAACATGGGTGAGGAGGAAACATTCATCCAGTGAAGAGGTACCTTGTACATGAGGCACAAAATCAACCACAATCTTGGACAACTCTTACGGAGCTAAGAAAGAATCTCATGGTTAAATCGCGACGATGGTGCTACAGTTTAAAGCCAAAAATCTGTGAGATGGAACTAAAAACATTAAATGAAAGTGAAAAAACCACAAGATCAGGCAAGGCAGAAAAATGGTGGACCCCCGGTGTTATCATACAAGCTGACGAAACAGTTTGATAAGGCGGGAGGCACAGGCTGAGGATCAAACAAATGATGGCTCTTTAGAATCCACAACCAAAGGAAATATCATGTCTCGGCTTTGAGTGCCAGATAAGAACTTAAATAGAAAGTATTTTCAGAGGAACCACGAAGTAATAGTAGTTACAACATGATTTAGTTCCACATTCTGGCAGAAAACTCAACAAAAGCTATTATGCACTTACCCAACTTTAAAAAGGGAACCATGCCCAACCCACAAGCAATGAACTGGAAAAAAGAAAAAAAAAAAGGTGGGTGGGGGGGAGATTAAAAAGAAGCACATAAAAAGAAATTAATTGAGAAAGCCAGGTTATTGCTTAAATATTACTAGAGCCCAAGAAAAGCATTTGCCACGAATTTTTTAAAATTTTGTTTTTAAAAAAATCTGTATGACCACTAATCGCTAAAAACAAACAAACACAAACACCTGTATTTGGGGAGAGGTATCTCTTCTTTTAATATAGAGACTGACCAAGTGAGAGGGACAGGGAGACACAGTTTGAGAGAAACGTGTAAACCAGAAATTGGGCAGCAAAAGGGATGTTAGGCTTCTTAGTAGTGAAGTCACTCAGTCGTGTCTGACTCTTTGTGACCCCATGGACTGTAGCCCACCAGGCTCCTCCATCCATGGAATTTTCTAGGCAAGAGTACTGGAGTGGGCTTCCAACACAGGGGTAAGAGAACTTGGCAGCCTGGTTGGAAAGCTGTGGGGCCCCTTTTGATCACGGTTCAAAAGATCTGATTCAAGATGAAAGGGGGAAAAGAGACTAAGTGAAGTTTTTAGGGAAATTTTCTTCCCAAATCCAGTTTGGAAACACACTGATGGAAGATATTAAATGCCCAGAACGTTCTAGACACAGCTCATGGAACAAGAGTCACCGGAGCCAAAGAGCAGCTACTCGAGATTCTGAAGGAGCCATGACCCCCATTATCAAGGCTTGACCCTCAGTTAAGAGTCTGATCCACACGAAAATCTTGGGAAAAAAATGTTCAAATGAAACAGAAGGCTCTCTTCCATGACAGGTAAGCTAGTAGAAGATAAATCAAGCAGAAATTTGACCTAAGTTTTAAATGTGTCCAAATTGGAGGTGGGGAGAATCATTCTAAGTTAATCTAGTATTTTAGGAGAGAAATATGACGATAAGGGGAAATATATGAACATAGTTTATTTGGAGCCTCAAAGCTCTTTCATGAGTACCTGTAATAGAAGTGGGCCTGTTTTATTGTTGCTGTTGTTTTTTAATATTTATTTATTTTATTTATTTATTTGGCAGCATCAGGTCTCAGCTGCAACACATGGGACCTTTGTTGCATCATTTGGGATCTTTCCCTGCAGGTCACAGACTCTCTAGTTGTGGCGTGCAGGCTTAGTTGTGCTGTGACATACGGGATCTTAGTTCCTGGACCAGGGATCGAACCTGGGTCACCTGTACTGCAGGATGGATTCTTAACCACTGGACCACCAGGGAACTCCTAACAGGGCCTGTTTTGAAAAACAAAAGGAAGCAAAACAAAAACTGAGATCTGACTCAGGCCTTATAACACAGAGCTATTTTTCATGGTGAAGGAATAATGCACGTCACACATTGTACAGAGTGCTGAATTCTTCCCATCTCTATCTTCTCCCTTAGGCAGCCCTTCCTCCCTCCCTCTGTCACCCTTCTTGGCTCAGAGGCTTTGCTCTTCACCCCTCCTCTCCCCCAAACCCTGGTCCTGGCACACTCCCTGCCTTACCTCATCATCCACCTAGATCCAAAAGGCTAGAGCTAGCTCAACTGCGTTGAAAACTCCCTCCTTTAGTCTAAACATTGAAAGTGAAAGTGTCAGTCACAACCGACTCTTTGAGACACTATGGACCCACCAGGCTTCTCTGTCCATGAAATTTTTTCCGGCAAGAATACTGGAGTGGGTAGCCATTCCCTTCTCCAGGGGATCTTCCAGACCCAGGGATAGAATCCTAGTCTCTTACACTGCAGGCAGATTCTTTACTGTCTGAACCACCAGGGAAGCCCAATCTAAACATTAACTCCTTACAGTTCTTTATGCTCTTGGGAATATGCAATATACTCAGTCTTTAAGATAGAAATTGTTTCAGAAAAAAATTAAAACATTGTTCTATCTTTGTGCTCATGGGTAAAAATGAGGATAATAAGAAAAGTACACACCTTAACAGTGTTCACTATGGCTGCTTTATTAACTCTCTTCCTCTATTACTCTCATTATCATAATCATTGCTCATTTCTACTTCATAAGGCAGTTGAGGTCACCCAGCTTACTCAGCAGAAGATATTTCTGACCCCTGCTTTTTAGTCTGGCTCCAGAATCCACATACTTCTACCCCATACAGACCCCATCTCTCCCCAGAGGGATCCTCTCTCTGAGTTTTCTGTCGCTGTGGAAGGCATCTCTGAACACCCACTAACTCTCCTCCCTTGACTCCCTCACCCCATCCACTCAGTACACAGGACCTGCATGGATTCCCACAGCAGCCTCTCCCTGCCTGTGTGTTTACAGAAATAGGTCCATCTTCTCTCTCTCTCTGTCTCTTAGACACACACACTCCATCTTTTCACTGTATGTCGCCAGAGTGTGGGGTGTCCAGCTCTTAAAGCCAACACTACAGCTTCTTATCTAATAAGATTTTTTTTTTAAATGCACACACACACACAAAGAATACAAATATCTACTCTTTAAATTATTAAAGATGTTGAGCATGTAATGAGGTGTTGTAAGACCAGTTCACAACATTTCTAAAGGCCTAAGGGTGAAATTAGGGACAAAATGTGTTGGAAATTTTCCAGAAATTTGCTTCCTGTGGCTCTAAAAGTGGAAGTAAGAACGTGTCTCCTGGTCGGGCTCTTCTTGAATCTAGAAGGGAGCGAGTCAATGACCGCAGGGTGGTGGCCATTCAGGGTCCACGTGGTGGTGGACACTGGAGGCTGTCCCAAGCCAGCCCTCGCAAGGTTACTAGCGCCCAGGAAGCTGGCAGGGAAGTGAGTGGATTTTAAAAGGAGAATGTTGGGAGCAGGCCAGTTTGGGGTGGAGCAGGGGTGTGTGTTGTTAGGAGGAGGGGAGGGCAGTTCCGGTGGGGAAGGGCGGGTCTGACCACACTCCAACTCCTTTTCTCGTCAAAGAACACCCAGGTGTCTGCAGCTGTGACCCAAATCAGAGACCCAGACAGGGTGCCCCTTTTGGACCAGAAACCAGCAACAGTGAAGTGCTGTTGAAACTCAGCAAGAGGGTCCCTCCAACCTCAAGGGGCACCTGGGTTCTGGGGCCAACATAAGGAGAACAGTACATACAAGACCCTCCAGATTGCTGGTCATATGAGGGGGAGAGAGGGGCCAGGAGAGAGACTGGATTCCCTGCTTATGTAAGAATGTGGGGGAGAACAAAAGGAATTAATTTTTTTTTAAAAAGAAGTGGAATGTGATCTTATTTGTCTCTTCATATATGACACATATGAAATGGATCATATCAAATTATACTGGTTATTATTATTCCTTCCTTTTCCCTTTTTAGGTCATTGCTTAGACCTTGCGTCCTTTTTGATCTTTCCTGGGTCAACGCTGTACATCACTGTGTCTGACTGTCCTCTGCCATGACCTCATTTCTTCATCTAAGGGGGCCTTTGGTGAGATGTTCGTGTTCTAATCTGGTCCCCCAACATTCAGGACCACAGAATGCAAGCTATCTGGTTGCTCTCTATGATCTGGCTGTTGATAAATTGATTCATACTAATTAAACCCACAAGAGGCTGATTCATGAGCTCAGAGAACAATATGGTAAATGACAGAGGAAGATAAAACTGGTCTGAAAATTAAAGACATACTTGAGAACGTTGGACATTGTATTTGGGGCAAGTCTACCCTGGAAGACAAACAACATGGCAAAACCTTGTTTTGCTGACAGAGAATCAAAGGAAAGCAGCTAGACTATTGTCTCATGATATTTCTGTGAAGTTCTAGAAGATGGAGAATTTGCCTTCCATGATTATTATGCTTGAAAAGCCAAGACCAATACTTAGAATGAGATGTCCCTCTCTCTCGAGGGTACCACAGTGACTCTGATAAATTCTTACAGTCTGATGCTCATTTTTCCCATTGTCTTATGCTATTTGTGCATGTCACCATTACTAGAACTGTTGAACTGACAGGTAATTTGCAGCATTACATTTCAACGGGTAGCTTGTTGCTGCTGCTGCTAAGTCACTTCAGTCATGTCCGACTCTGTGTGACCCCATAGACAGCAGCCCACCAGGCTCCCCCATCCCTGGGATTCTCCAGGCAAGAACACTGGAGTGGGTTGCCATTTCCTTCTCCAGTGCATGAAAGTGAAAATTGAAAGTGAAGTCATTCAGTCATGTCCGACTCTTCTCAACCCCATGGACTGCAGCCTACCAGGCTCCTCCGTCCATGGGAGTTTCCAGGCAAGAGTACTGGAGTGGGGTGCCATTGCCTTCTCCGAATGGGTAGCTTAGATTGTGGCAAATAAGTCTAAGTGTAGTATTATAGATAAGGACACCAGCAATCATCTAAGTCACTGGTTTTCAAATTGTGTGCCATAGATCCAAGGGGCTGCTGAATTAGGAAACCACAGATGTGGGGAGGAGGCTGAGGAGACAAGCTAGAGCTGACCACCCCTGGGAAGGAATTTGGATTCTTCAAAGAGCAGAAACCATTAATATGTTTTAATACCCAGGGACAGGATGAAGTTCACACTTTAAATAACCAGTTTGGAGGAAGTGATTGGAGGAAGACAAGAGCAGATGGAAGAAGACCACATAGAAGGTATAATATTTGTCCAGGGCAGATGTAACGGTGTTGGGATCAGGGCAATAGCATCAGTGGATGGATTAGAGATGGATTCATGTTGATGTATGGTAAAACCAATACAATATTGTAAAGTAAAAAATAAATAAATAAATAAATAATAAAAGCAGAATAGATAGGAGTTGGCTAGTGAAGGAGCAGATGTTATCAAGGATTCACCCATTTATTTATCCCATCCAGAAAACTCATTGAGTTCTTACAATGGGCTGAGTCCTGGGCTAGGGGCTCAACTAGACAGCCAAGTGCCCACCCTTCCTGGAACTGATGTTCTAAAGAAGGGAGACAGATAATGGACAAGCACAAAAATAGGTAAAATATTAACAGGCTTGGAAAGAGCCTGGGGAATAAGTTTTAGGGCTCCCATGAATTATTTCCCTTCTCACAGGCCTCACTGTCCTGCCCTACCTCTTTTCCAACCAACCAGCTGTTCGTGCCCCTGAAAATCATTTCATATATTTTGTCCAGGTTTCCATCTGTAAGATGGAAAGGTAAATCTAACCGCTGTTATTGCATCATGGCCAGAAATGGAAGTGACTTTTTCTTGCATGAATTTGACACAAGGGATAAAGGAAAAAGGAAGAGTCAAAACTCACCACCAGATTCTAACTCTAGTAGTACAGTAGACGGTTGTGAAGCAAAACCGAATGTCTTTGGATTTATTTATTTTCTTCCTTCTTCTATTCTTCCTTCTTTCCTTTCTTCCTTCCTCCCCTCCTTCACTCCCTCCTTCCTTCCTTCTTTCCTTTTGTGTATGTGTGTTTTTAGACTTATGTTGTTTTGAGGATTCTTGAGAGCCAAGTGTTAGTGGCAGGGATGGAAATCAATAGACCGGATTTAGATATGTTGAGTTTGAGATGCCTACAAGACACAAAAGGAGGAGTGGGCCAGAGATGTCCTTCAGCACCCAGGCATGTGGAGATATTCACCAGGATGGAGAATCCTACAGAAAGGGCAGATGTTTGGAGGGAGATTTGGAACTCAGGTATTTGAGATGTCTACAAGACATTTCAACAGCAGTATCAAGTACATAGTGCAATGTTCCCATCTGAAGCTCAGAAAAGAGCACTGGGCTACAGATATGAATTTGAGACTCTTCAAGATATACAAAGAATTTAAATCATGATAAAGAATGAAGTTGCTTCAGAACAGAGACAGAAGAATGAGAGGAAATAATGAGAGGAAAATAACTAAAGGAAAAGAGAACCTCTCCTCAAGGAGAGGAGACAGAAGGGCCCATCAACACACCATGAAGAACATCAGCAGTAGAAGCAGCAGCAGAAGACAAACTCTCAGAGAAAAAGAAAAAGGAGCAGCCACTGAAGAAGGATGAATCCAGAGAGGGTATTTTCAAAGGAAAAGAGTGTTTCAAGAGGGAATACCAATTGGTTCAAATGATACTTACTTATCAAGCAAGATAAGAATTTTAAAGTATCCATTACATTCAGTAACTTGGAAGTCAGTTTTGGGGGCATGGAGGAAGAGATGAAGAATGAATGGGAGATAGGGTTGTGGCACCATGTGCAGACAGCTTGTCCGTGGGAAATAGAAATGCAGGGAAATCCTGGAGAGACATGATGAGTTAGTAGAGGTTTGTGATTTATTTATTTGCTTTTTTGGGGGGTTCCTTCCTTTTTTTTCTTTTGACTATTTTCTTTCCCATTTTTTTTTTAACTTTAAACTTTTCATTTTGTATTGTGGTATAGCTGATAAACAATATTGTGTTAGTTTAAGGTGAACAGTTGGAGAAGGCAATGGCACCCCACTCCAGTACTCTTGCCTGGAAAATCCCATAGACGGAGGAGCCCGGTGGGCTGCAGTCCATGGGGTCGCTAAGAGTCGGACACAACTGAGTGACTTCACTTTCACTTTTCACTTTCATGCAAAGGGAGTCAGCTATACATATATATGTATCCATTTGACTTCTGCCATATAACAACGCATTTGCTTTTAAGATGAAAGATACAGTATTGGGGTGATAAAACCAAGAGTTTAGGAATGCAGAGAGAAGGATTAACAGAAGAGCAAGTCTCCTGAGAAGGTTCTTGAAAGGTCCAGGATCCAAAATACACTTTCTTAGAGCCCTACCACACTGTCAGCCTTAGCAAGTCTTCCCTCACTGATGGAGACCTCTCTAAAAGCAGTGATCACCCCCTCAATTCTTTTCTGAGCCCCTGGGTTCCACAGCATGCAATAGGTGTTTGAGATACGTCTTCAAAAAGTTAATGTATACATGATGCAAATGAATGAATAAAATCTGCCTGGTAAAGTCTTCCCAGAAAAGAAGAACAAAGACATCTATATATTTAGTTATCTTGAAATCAGAAGACACTTTCTGTAGTCCCCAGAGTAGGAAATAAGCTCAGTAACAACACAATTCTTACTATTAATATTTTGGAGACAATGAATCTGATTTTTTTCCAAATTAATCACAACTAATGAATAGCAACTTCCTGGGTAGATCCAAAGATTTCTTTCAGCATTCTAGGGTGAAGAGTGATTGCTGTATTTCACATCTGAAATCCATCCTCATGTATCAAAAAAACCCCACTGTAGTATGGAAAGTGCTACATAATTATTTCCATAATATCTCTATATGTTGACATAACATTATTATGCCATCAATTCTCAATCATTAGGCTAATGAAAGAATCAAAGCCTTGGTAATTCAAAATGGTGAATAATAAGCTGAGTTGGGGACAGCAAGCAGGATTGTTATCCTATTCTGGGCTCATTCGGTCTAATAGTCCATGTCAACCCACAGATGATAGACTTTCAGCTCAGAAGCATGTGGCAAGGTATCAGTGATGGGGTTTTAATATTCTGAGATTTATGCACAAAGTGGATCAAGAACAGGCTAAACGATAGACCCCTCTCCAGGAAGATGGTTCTATGGTCCAAGGACATGGCAAATGGCAAAATTAGGTTCAGAGGATTTAGAACTAAGAACAAGAACTTAGAAATCACCTAGTCATTCCTCCTCAGTTTACAGATGAAAATAAAACCCAGAGTGATTCCATGACTTGCTCAAGATCACACAATAAGTAACTCCTGTTCTTCCCAGTCCAGTGCTCCACACCATCTTCATCCACAAAGAGTTCTGGCTCCCTTCTGTCTTCTCCAGCAAGAAGAACTGTTTTCAAATTCTAAAGGACATTTTACACCATAAAGAATAAATTGAACTCCAATTTATTAGAAAAAGCACTAGATTTTCAGATTTTTGAAGTTTATGGTACTCCAGACACTTTTCCAGTTAACTCATTTAATCCTTTCAATCCCCTGTGAGATTTCATCCTCACTTACAGATAAGGAAACAGAGGTTATGTAGATTTAGTCATTTACCGCAAGTCAATAACCAGCAAGTGATACACCAAGACAAGAATGGGGTCCACACTCAAGTCTGCTTCTCTTTCCACTACATCACAATTTAAGTGAGATCACACTTCCAGCCCAGACAGATCATAACCCAAAGTACTGAAAGACTCAGAGATGTAATTATGCAACCTCAGTTGGCAATCTTTGGGGGGAAGAAAACATGAAGAATAAGGAGGTGCCAGAAGACTGGAAAATCATTTTTGATTGTGAAATTCAAGAAAACCTAGGTTCTGGTAATTACAGTTGGGTCAAAGCAAATTCTGGATGTCAAACCTTGGCAAAATTCCAGAAGAAAATTTCTAACTACATGTCTTGTGAATGACTTAGAAAAGAATGCTATGATCACATGGAGTCAGCATGGGTTCACTGAGGTCAGGATGTCAAACCATCAAACATATCCACTAGGAAACGCGGTCAAGTCTGTTGGGATGTCATTGTGGTCAAATTGAAAATACATGATTAAAATAACCGGACAGCTAAATATGTTCATAACGGGTTGCCAGTGGCCTGTCATATGACCCTGCCTAATATATTAAAATTTTTAGCAGTGTCCTAAAATTTTCAGATTTGAAAATTGTCAGTTTCATAGATAAGTCAAAGGG
Organism: Bubalus bubalis; assembly: GCF_019923935.1. Classification (NCBI taxonomy): domain Eukaryota; kingdom Metazoa; phylum Chordata; class Mammalia; order Artiodactyla; family Bovidae; genus Bubalus; species Bubalus bubalis. Next base: position 28,005,010 of record NC_059178.1, on the reverse strand, counting down.
AGATGTTTTACAGTAAAAACCAGTACTCATTTTGACAGATTGAAATGATGGTCACCCCTGGTGACCCTTCACCCTTCAAATTTAATAAGGAAAAGTACATGTAAGTAAAAATAAATTGATGGGTTGATGAAAGTAAGATGATAGATAGATAGATAGAAAATAGATGATTGCTTGACAGATACAGATATCAGTAGATAGGGAGAGAGAGGGGGATTGATTCACACAAGTCCCAAATGGAGAAAATGTGACTTGACTAAAATTCATAGGAGAAAAGACTGAAGTTTAATTGACCAAAACAACAAACCACAGTAGCACGCAGAGGCTCTCTAACATCAAGGACGGGAACTTGAGCTTCAGCATCAGTAAGCTTCATTCACTAGTTCACCACTTAATAGCTGTGTGGCCTTGGGCCAGTTGCTTAACTTTTAAAGCCTCGGGCTCCTATTTTATAAAATGAATATTCTACAATGTCACAGTCCAAGTGATAGGACTTGGTTTAAAATTCAAGTCTTCTGACCTTCATCCAGTGTTTTTTCCATGGAGGGCTACCTTCAAATGATTGAATAACACATTTTAGGAAAAAGGATTAGAATTATTCCATGAGACCTTAGTTCAGTTCAGTTCAGTCACTCAGTGACGTCTGACTCTTTGTGACCCCATGGACTGCAGCACACCAGGCTTCCCTGTCCATTACCAACTCCTGGAGCTTGCTCAAATTCATGTCCATAGAGTTGGTGATGCCATCCAACCATCTCATCCCCTTCTCCTCCCGCCTTCAATCTTTCCCAGCATCAGGGTCTTTTCCAATGAGTCAGTTCTTTACATTAGGTGGCCAAAGTATTGGACCTTCAGCTTCAGCATCAGTCCTTCCAATGAATATTCAGGACTGATTTTCTCTAGGATTGACTGGTTGGATTGCCTTGCAGTCCAAGGGACTCTTGAGAGTCTTCTCCAACACCACAGTTCAAAAGCATCAGTTCTTCAGTGCTCAGCGTTCTTCACATCCAACTCTCACATCTATACATGACCACTGGAAAAACCATAGCCTTGACTAGATGGACCTTTGTTGGCAAAGTAATATCTCTGCTTTTTAATATGCTATCTAGGTTGGTCATAGCTTTTCTTCCAAGGAGCAAGCGTCTTTTAATTTCATGGCTGCAGTCACCATCTGCAGTGATTTTGAAACCCCAAAAGATAAAGTCTCTCACTGTTTCCATTGTTTCCCCATCTACTTGCCATGAAGACTGGATGCCCTGTTTTAGTTTTCTGAATGTTGAGCTTTAAACCAACTTTTTCACTCTCCTCTTTCACTTTCATCAAGAGAAGGCCAAACAACACCAGATCAATGGAGGGGTTTTATCAAGAAGCTGATTTCAGCTCACTTCCTAGATGAGCATTATGCCTGGTGGGCCAGCAGGTAAGAGCACCCTGCCCCAAGCATGAAACTGAGGCTTAATGGCACCATACAGAGCAAACAGGCAGCAGATGTAAGCCTCACAGTCGGGAATTCTGCTGCAGTGATTTCAATGATGATGAAATATGGGACCAATGATCTCTGAGGTCTCTCCAGTTCAAGGATTCCAGAGATTTTCATGATTCTGAATTTCTGTGATTTTGCAAGAAATCTTCTTGCTGGAGAAGACATGAAGAAAGGTTTTTACCAAAGAATTTATCATCATTGACTTTGCTTTATGGCAAGCCAAACTGACATGTATTTAAAGTGACAGAAAAAGAGATTCACTTTCTCAGTGCTCATCTGAGGGTGAGAGTAATAGTACAAAAGTTTCTGAAGTCCCCTGCAATTCAAAGCAGCCTACAGAACAAACATGAGTTGGTCGTCTATTTTCTAGCGATTAGCTTCTTGCCTTTTGGCAAGTTTATAAAGTATCACCGGCACCGACACACCCCAAGTCTGTCCGTCTGCTCTGTGCCATCCCCTGCTACCAATGCCTTCATTCCCTTATTCATACCCTACCCCAGGGAACCCCGATGTAGGCAGCTTCATGCTCCTTAAACCATTACCTTATTCACACATTCATTCATTTATTCATTCAACCAATGTTTATGACTCACTAATTATAAAAATAGTTCCCATTTAACAAACGCATGCCACGTGCCTGTGGTTGTACACACTTTAGCTCAACTAATCATGTAAGCAACGCTTGGAGATGTACCCCATTTTTAGATAAAATTAAAGTTCACAGAATCAAATCAATCCATTCAAAACTGCACAACTGAAAAGTGATGAAACCATGCTGTTCTCATTCTACTGCCTTCCCAGATGGTGCTAGTGGTAAAGAACCCACCTGTCAATGCAGGAGACATAAAGAGATGCAGGTTCGATCCCTGGGTCAGGAAGATCCCCTGGAGGAGGGTATGGCAACCTACTCCAGTATTCTTGCCTGGAGAATCCTACAGACAGAGGAGACTGGCAGGGTACAGTTCATAGGGTCTTAAAGGTTCAGACATGACTGAAGCAACTAACACACATTCTGCTACCTTCTTGTAAGTGAGGCCCTGGGCTGTGAGTAAGCTGGGGAGCACAATTGCAGTCTCTTTATCCATAGCTTACCCCTGGATAGTGGACCTTCCATGCACACCAATAACTACCTTAGAAGTCTATACGTGATAATTACATAATACACTTTCAACAGAAACATGATTAGAATAGCTCTCTGGGGAGCAACTTGATAAAACATATCAAAAGTCTTCAGAAGCTGTAATGGTTACTTTTATATGTCCACTTGACTGGGCTAAGGGATGCCTAGAGACCTAGGAAGATATTACTTCTGGGAGTGTCTGAGAGAACAGATTAACACTTGAATCAGTAGACTGAGTAGAATGTGGGTGGGGGGACTTCCATGGAGGTGCAGTGGGAAAAAAAAAAATCTGCCTGCTAATTTGTTAGCAGGGGACATGGGTTTGATCCCTGTTCTAGGAATATCCCACATAGTGTGGAGCAACTAAGCCCGTGCACCACAACTACTGAGCCCACGAGCCGTGAATACTGAGCATCTGCTGTAACTACTGAAGCCCACATGCCCTAGAGCCTGTGCTCCTCAACAAGAAAAGGCACTGTGATAAGAAGCCCAAGTACCACGATGACGAACAGTCCCTGCTGGCTGCAACTAGAGAAAAGTCTACGCATAGCAACTAAGACCCATTGCAGCCAAAAAAGTAAAAAAATAAAAGAATGTGGGTGGAAATAATCCAATTCATGGAGGGCTTGAATAGCACAAACAAGGCAGAGAAAGGACACATTCTCTTCTCTCTTCTTGAGCTGAGATGTGGCACATCCATTTTCTCCTCTCTCCAGACCTCAGAGCTCCTGGTCTTAGTCTCAATCTCCGGGATTTATACTAACCCTCCCCTCCGCCCATCCCAGCATCCACTCTCCCATTCTTTGTCCTTCAGCCTCATCCTGGGACTTACACCACCAGCTTCCCTTGTTCTCCAGCTGCTGATGGCACATGATGGCATGTCATAGCTTCCATAATTGCATTAGCCAATTCCCATAATAAATCTTTTCTTATATATCTATACTGGCTCTGTTCCTCTGGAGAACTAATACAGAAGTCCATATTACTTGACATTAAATGATCACTTCTGATAATTTAACTCTCCTACTATGATATTAGCTTTTTGCAGTCTAATACTCCCACAGAAAACACTAGAAAATACAAATATTTTTGTGTTTTGTATACAAAATACAAAAGAACAACTGTTTGAGGTCATGAAAGAGCTGCTTGGATAGCCAGGGCATGAGAATCTAGAATGAAAAGATTCTAGAATGAAGAGAAGGTCTTTGAGGGAACCCCAACCTTTTTCACACAGCTGTTTTTCTCCCATGACATTTGTTGATTCTTGGTGGAATGATAGAAGAAGCTGGAAAGCTAGAAAAAAAAGACAGCTGCTAAGAAGCAGAACATCAACAGGTCTTTCAGTGATCCCATGGGGTTGGAAAGACAAAAGTTAAAATCGAGGGAGTATGTAAAACATACAAACTTCCCATTTTAAAATAAGTGTGGATGCAATGTAGAGCATGGCAACTATAGTCAATAATATTGAATTATATATTTGAAAGCTTTTAAGAAGGTAAGTAAAAAAATTCTCATCACAAGGAAAAAACTTTGTAACTATGTGTGGTGATGGATGCTAAGGAGACTTGTTCTGACGATCGTTTCAAAAGAGATACATATATCAAGGCACTATGCTGTATACCTGAAACTAATATCATATGTTGATTACATATCAATTTTTTAAATTCCCTCCTTTCTTAAATCACTAGAGCTGCTGTAACAAAATATCATAGACTGGGTGCCTCCTTAAAAGGAGGATAATAAGAAGCAGAAGACTACTGTGAGGATCAAATGATGATACAAGGGGCCGGAACAGTGCCTGGCACAAAGCAAGGTCTTACCAAGGGCAAGGGTTACTGTTACATCCTTTCTGTGACTATTGAACCTCATCCTTTGAGGTGCAGGGACTTGTTTTCATTCCTCATAGAAACTATGTTCAGTGCTTTGACATCTGACTTTTTTTTTTAAGCTAGAAGATAGCCATATCCAACACAACTAAAGATGTATGCACGCACATCCATATTGGAAGCACTGCTTCACTGTCCAGCAGCATTTATTGAACACCTGTGGTGCGGGTGGCTGGTGGGCAGGGAGAGGGAGGTGGGGACGATGCTTATACAGGGAGCAGCGGACAGATATCTTTCCCATCCCAGAAACCTTCCTGCATCATTGGGCAGCAAGACACAGACCAGAGAACCCACTGAAGAATGTGGCATCACTGAGCTAAGAAAGTGCTCCATTCCACAGAGGAGCTAATTAACAAACACCACGGCGAGTTCTAGGCGCCAGCTACACAGGGAGACATGGGGGTTACAAGGAGCAGGAAGAGGGAGACATTTCAAAGGCAAAGATGCGGCGGTGATCCTGAGTCGTGAGAAAAGGTCACGAGCGGCTGCCCCGGAACATGAGTTATAAAAGGTGGCAACCCTTCACCCTGGCAGGATCTGCTCTATTTGCTTAAGAAACGCCCAGCGCTGGAATTGCCTGGGCAGGGATTACAGGTTCGGACGACGACGGCGCTCTGGCAGGGAGAGGAAGGGGAGGAAGTCATCCGGGGGACACCCTCCCATGGCCCTGTCCCCGCTGACGTCAGCCCTCGCCCTGGTACTTTGTCAAATACTCTAAGAAGCCCTTTGTGTGGCGGTCTGGTGCTGCCAGATGACCCACGTCCTGCAAAGGAATGTGTATGCATCTTTTCCATCCTGCTTTCAGCTTCTTATTTAACCAGAGTTTGAGGCGGAACCATTTCTCACTACTTATTCAGAAAAGAGTGAAAGTGTTAATCATTCAGTCATGTCTGACTCTTTGCGACCCCACGGACTGTAGCCCACCAGGTTCCTCTTTCCAGGGGATTCTCCAAGCAAGAATACTATTCAGAACTCATACCCAAAATCATATGACTAAAGCTAAAAGAAATGAAATTCAAAACATGTAGGCAGTTTATACTGCTTGCCCAGGCAAGGAAGCACAAGTGTTTGAGTCTACCAGATTTGCTAATTTGTAGCTAAATCCTCAGATTCTTTCCTATCTTCTCCCATTCTTGCCTACTTGGTACTCCAACCTCTACCTGATATAAGGGGATAAATTGTCAATTGATGGAATATCAAAGCTCTGCTTCTCCCTCTTCCTTCTGTTGACTTCTTTTTTTTCTGTTTATCACATTCTAGAATCTTCATCACAGGATAAAGGGGGACAGGAAGAGAGATCAAAATGCAATTAATTAAATGTCAGAGAAAAAGTGGGAAAGATCTGAATCAGCATTTTTAGTTCTTTTGGACTAGTATTACTATATTTGGTTTTCCTTTATCCAGCCTCCATGTTCTTTTTTTTTTTTTAAAGATTTTACCCCTGCCTATCTTAAATCATGAAGGTCATTTGAACTTGGATATTGTTTGGTTCTGGTTGAGAATAAGTGACTATGCAACTTCCTGTTTAGACATGCTTTCTGAAGATTTTGTTATTACAAATAATTTTTTTTGATTACTGAATTCCAGATGTAATGAAAGAAAAGCACACTTGAATCATTATCTCCCTAGACTGTAAGGTCTAGGAAGTTCTTTCAAAAGGAGAAAAATCATCTCCCCACCTCAAGACCTGTTCTTTCTATTTTGAAAATACCTCAGTTGGTAGCACTGCCGTCTTCTCAGTTGTCTCGACACCTGAGAGGTGCCCCCAACTCCACTCTTCCCCCCACTTTGCACTCTAGCGATCACAGGTCCTATTGAGTTCACCTAGTATTTGCTTCTCCATGGCCCTGCCTCTCTCCTTCCCCAGGGACATCGCCCATGTCCCCTGGCCAGCCCTCATTTTTGTGGCCACAGTGGTCCCAGCTGCATACCCTCATCCTATGTCTCCCCCTCCAATCCATCCTCCACACAGGATAAGCCATCTTGATGAGAACACACATTTGGTAAACGGCTCCGCATGGCCCTCACAGTCAAGGTTAAAGCCCCCGGTGAAGCAGGAATGTCTCCAGGTTCAGTCACTGCCCACCATTCCCAGATCTGCACAGATTTGCACTCTGATCACCTGACTTCCTTGTGGTTGCCTCATGGCTCCCTGCTGTTTCTCACCTCCATGCCTTTCTCATCCCTTCATCCATTCACCACTTCTGCACCTCAGTCCATTCAGGTTCACCCACCACTCCATTGTCTGTGCTGTCTCGTCACTCCCAGTTTATGCATCCATCTCCTCCCACTGTTCAGACTGCCTTCTCTCCACATCGCCACCCCCTAGCTTGGCACACAGTAGGTGCTCGACAAATACCCATCGAATCCACTGGGTGAACAATTGCATAGGAAACATGTATATTTAAATTGTTGAAAAGTTAGGTATAGAGAATACAGCAGACAAAAGAATAAAAAACAAATATGTTTTTGAAACTTTTTCGTTGCTTTGGATCCAGAGCACAGAACCAGTCCTTTGTTCTTCCCACAAATCAGTGGCATGCAGCCAATGCATTGGATTGCTTTTGCTTCCTGAATAATCAGAGTAAACATTGATTGCATTACTTATTAAATGCAGGTGCTGGGTGCTTCACATGGATTGTCCCACTTAATCCACAGAACTATCCTATTAGGTAAGAACTTGCATTACATTTGAGGAAACTGAGGCTTAGTCAAATTAATGTTAGTTGTTGGTGGAACTAGAACTCGGAATCTGACATCTGACCCCAAAATTCAGGTTCTTGACCACTGTAATTTCCATGAGAGTTAGGGTCAGAAGGGAATGAAAAGCATATAGAATTGAAATTACTCTTGGAAATTCCTTTTCATCAATACCTCTTGGGCAGGAAGTTAGAACTCATGCTGAAATTCAGAGGCACAACTCACGGTCCAAGCCCTCCAGGCAAAAATCAGATGCTATTTCAGTCTTCATGAAAGTCTTCTACATATTTAACTTGTCTCTTTAACAAACATTTTAGTCCTTGATGCCACAGCAGGATGACTTTTCTCTCAAATTTTTATGATCCCTGCTAGACCAAATCGTGCTGGATACAGCCATCCCCACTACCAGAAACCTCAACCCAGTCAGCCCTTACACCAGTGTTGAAACGGAGCAGTGGTATCAGATGAAGGTGATGGCTTGTGTGTGGGAGCCATGTGGTATGGGAAGAAAAGCTGCTGGAATCACACTCAGCAGGAGGAAATGTCTATGCAAAAAGCACGCAAGAAATTCCAGTTGCGAATTAGCAAATTCCTGTGCTCCCCTCCTGTCTTCAGGTGGGACCTTAGGTGAAATGGAAGGCCTAGTTGCCAGCTTTATTTAAATGGCTCCCTCCTGGACCTCCTTGGCATCCAGTGGTTAACACTCAGCACTTCCAGTGTGGCAGACACTGTTTTGATCCCTGGTGGGGGAACTAAGATCCCACTTGTCACAAAGTGCAACCAAAAAAGAAAAAAAAATTTTTTTTAATGTATGCATATTTGAGCTCAAGTAAATGAAATACACAAAAGGCATAATTCTACTACCTCAGGACCCTCCTGTGACCTTGATGGTCAGGGAATCTGATATGGGCAATGATATCCCTTTTATTTTGAGATCTCCATCTTGGGGAAATGGATAACTCCCATGCAGTGCTTTTCCTTCCTTTGATCAAAATCTCTTAAGCTGCATCTTGAAATGATCTCTACCTGCTGTATACTTCTCAGAGGTGGAGCACTGATGCTCCATCCTCAGGGAGTCTAAAGAGTTACCTGTAACTCCTAAAACTTACGTGTACAGTCTGTATTCTTTCCTTTGCAATAATACGATTAAGTCTAATGTGTGCAATCTTAGAACCATAGATTCTAAGATAGATGAGATGATAGATAGATAGACAGATAAATGATAAATAGGTACAGAACTGAAAATAAAGGCCAATAAACGTTTTTCAAATTCCTTTGAGAAAATTTAAAGAAATCTACTGTTTTCTCATGGGAAATTATGATTTATTCCTTTTTTTTTTCTGTTGACCCCAAGTACACTTGGGCCAAACTCTAATTAACTTTAGGCAAAGGAGGTCAAGAACAAAAGGACTAACTTAACATAGAGGAATCATCAACTCTCACAGAACACAAAGAACACAATGGAATCTACTATATGATTTTTTTTTTTTGGTGGACATAGTAGCTTAGCAACACATATTTACTTCCTGTTATAAAAAAGATGGGTCCTATAAAATGAAGAGTTCCTGAATGGTGAATCATTTATGCAGCCACAGTTTTCCTTTAGAAATTACACGGAGAGCCATTATTAGCCATCCTTGTATAGGAAAAATCTATGTCAGTAACAAGGTGGAGGGCTGAAATAAACCTCTGCAACAAGTCACTCAGTTGTGTCCAACTCTTTGCAACCTCATGGACTCTTGCCCACCAGGCTCCCCTGTCCATGGGATTCTCCAGGCAAGAATACTGGAGTGGGTTGCCATTCCCTTCTCCAGGGGATCTTCCCAACCCAAGGATCAAACCCAGGTCTCCTGTATTGCAAGTGATTCTTTACTGCCTGAGCTACAAGGGAAGTGCCACCCCCCCGACCCCCCACCACTACCCTCTGCAAGCAGGAGCATCCCAAAGCGAGTCAAGGCACTCCTGGTGCTGGTGCTCAATGCCACGACCACTCTCCACAGCTCAGGGAGCCCACCAGGAAGCAGAGATCCCAGGAACTCCTTTTCTTTTGTGGGGAGGTTGTCGGGGGGGATCCACAGTCCACCAAAACTAGCAGCTGAGACTAGGCTTACCTGGCTCCCCACTAGCCTAGGGCTGCACACTCCGTCTTCAGGCTCCTGTGTTTTAAGCTCTTGTCTAATTTTATTTTTTAATTTTGGTAAAATATATATAATATAAAATTTACCACCTTAACCATTTTTTAGAAAAAAAATTTTTATATGGACAGTTTTTTAAAGTCTTAGTCACTCAGTTGTGTCCAACTCTTGTGACCCCAGAGACTGTAGCCCACCAGGCTCCTCTATTCATGGAATTCTCCAGGCAGGAATACTGGAGTGGGTTGACATTCACTTCTCCAGGGGATCTTCCTTGCCCCAGGATCAAACCCAGGTCTCCTGCATTGCAGGTGGATTCTTTACCATCTGAGTCACCAGGTTCAAACCTACACCTTCTACATTGGAAGGTGAAGTCTTAACTGCTGGACTGCCAGAGAAATCCCTCAACCATATTTAAGTGTACAATTCAGTGGCATTAAGTACATTTCCACGGCTGTGCAATCGTCACACCATTCTTCCCTAGAACTTTATTCATTTTGCAAAACTGAAATTCTGTCCCTATGAAATACTAACTCCCCAGTCCCTCCCTGCCACCCCTGGCAACCACCATACACTTTCTGTCCTTCTGAATTTGACTCCTCTACCTAGAGAATCATAAGTAGAATCATATAGCATTTGTCCTTCTGTGCCCAGTCTGTTTCACTCACCATCATGTCCTCAAGGTTCTTCATGCTGTAACACGTATCAGAATTGCCATCCAAATTATGGCTGAATAATATTTCACTTGTCATATATATTTTGTTCTACGTATAGAATATTTGTGTGTGGTGAGGAGAGTAAGAGGCTGATTGTGCAATCGGCCCACTCCTCTCACCCGCTATGGAATGAACTTGATACCTGCATATCCTTTGTCCCCATCACTAATGGGGCCACAGAGTTTCCAGAAGAAAATCCCTTCTGCAAAATATGAGGCCCATAGTCTAAATCAGAGATTCTAAGCTCGAGTCCACAGCTGAGCTCCAGGAAGTGTGCGAATTCCCTGAGACAGAAATCAAAGCTATGAACTTTTGTCTTTTTCTGGGGAGAGAGTCTTCAGTTTTTATTGTCTTTTCAAGGGGTCTTTGACTCCCACATGCTAAGCATCACAGGTCTCAACTACATATCACTCAGGCTGAATTGAGAACTGGATGAATTGCTGTTGCTCTTTCCATCTCAGCTCCACAAGGATGCCTACACCACTCTCCACTGTACCTTGAACCCCAGACCACCTGCTCTTGGAGCATGTTCAGAGGATTAGGGAATTGGCTGTTCTTGGTCTAATTATTCTCAACAATGTAATAAGACTATTTCTGCAGCGACAGAAGAAAAGCTAATACTCAAAACATTTTCACTGGATTCAATTTCAAAATAGTTTGGGAACGGGAGGTAGCAAAGACATCCCAAGCATGATCTCTGATCGTGAGGAACATGAAATCCGATAAGAGACGGAGCTTGGACGCCATCAGTGGGCACTAGCAGTGAGCTGAACATGGCCAGCGACAACACAGATGTGGGGCATCAACCAGAATTTGCTGGAGTCATTTTCTTAGGGTCACAGTCTTCTTAAATCACGCTGCCCCCACAGAGAAAATGCCTATTCATGCTAAGGAAAAATGCAACTTCTGATACAAACTGGTCTGCTTTCACCTCTTAGACGAGGACAGCTATATAACTGACTTCATCTTCCTCCAAACTTTGGCCACCAAGAAGCTCAGACTTGTGTTTCTGGCTCAACTGCAGTGACTATGTACATCCAAATGATCTGCACAGATTTGTTTTATTATCCAGCCTTCTTCTCCCGTTCCTCATACTTGACCTCTTTGTCTCCTGTGGTCTGGATTCTATTTTTGAATCTATATTTATTTCTTTGTGCATTTTTGCTGCATGCTGGCCCAATCATTTGCAGAACGAGGTGTGTTGTCTGTGATACAGATTACAGATGGGAGCTGGGGTAGAAATGGGAGACGACGCCATTGATGGCTGCCATGCTGGGTGTCTTCTGCTACCCTCCAGAAAACTCTCCATACTCCTCCACCTGCTCTGTAGCTCCCTGCCAGGCTGTGGATTGGAAGTGGTTCTGTTCTTTTACCAAAGTCCCCGGCTTTTATCTGGGAGCCTTCTCCTAGGCTTACAGCTATAGCTTTCTTCGGGTTTTTTGTTTCGGTTTTGGTTTTTTGTTTTTTTCTTTTCTTTGGCCATGCCAAACACACATGGGATCTTAGTTCCCCAACCAGGATCGAAATCAGCCCCCTGCAGTGGAAGTGCAGAGTCTGAAGGACCCCCAGGCAAGTTCCCTAGCACTCTTGGGGTTTTAATAACTCTTTCCTCCTCTTGCCCCTTCATAGAAGTGGGAACATCTCTTCCTTTCTACGAAAGCTGGCTCCAGAGTGTGTCCCCAACCCTGACTGGCTCCTTTCAGCCATGCCCACACCTCTGCAAGCACAGGCTGTGACATCTCAACTACTCCCCTTCGGTGGGAGCTGAGATGGTGGTCGGTGAACGAGTCAGGTTTTTACCGTTTCTACACACACACAATCTGTGTCAGTCAGTGTTTTATTTCTGTGAAAACAGCAGGTCCATCTCGCCTCTCAGTCTCTGTACGCTCGATTCCCTCCACCTGAGCCGCCCTGTCCTTCAGCTCCTCCTCCTCTGTTCCCTTCCACACGCTCACGGTGTGAGCGTGCCCCTCACGGTGATGCTGTGAGGGGACCACGTTAGACCGATCCCACCCACCTGTCATTTTTGCTTCTGAGTCTGTCCCCTCCACCACACTGTAAGGGCAGACTTGTGTCTGATTATTTGTGTTGGTTCCAGCACTGGTAATCAATTAAAAAAAAATGTTGAATGGAGGAATGAATGCATGAGTGAATAAAAAAACTTCTGGATTGTCCATCAACAGGGCCACCTCTGGGCTGGGTCTTGCCTGCAAGGCTGCTGAGTTGCCCTCCCGCATGGCGGGCACCACTGCCTGGAGAAGGCACAAAGGTGGGGGGTGCAGGCGCTGAGTCCATGGAGGGCACCCACAGGGGTGTGCTTTCAAGGACTCAGGGAAGATGGAACATGAGAAGGTGAAGTAAGAGGTCACTAGAGGCAGCCTCGTGAGACCCTTGGGCTTGAATTGACTTCGAGATAACTGGAAATCAACCAGGCTCCAAAGAGCAAGATGGTGCTACCAAAAGTGACCAAGAGAAAGTGCATTTGGAGATGCATGTGGAGTAAATGGAAGAAGAGGGATGCTATGGACAGGGCATCTGCTTGCGGTAGGGAGGATGAGCAACATGGGGGGGTGTGTGGTGGCCATTGAGCTGTGAAACATACAAAGGAAAATGCCCAGAAGTGGATCCCACAAAACTGACGGCTCTCACTGCACTTTATCATCTCCTCAAAACTCCCGACTAGTCGCTGTGTAGCCATGACAAGCTTAACAACCGCTCTGAAGCCAGAGGTTCCAATAACAGGCAGCTTTAGAGTAGAGTCAGTAAAGTTTAGTGCCTGAGAATGTGGCCTCTGGTGTCATAAAACACCCCCTCTGAGTCCAAGCTCTGCCCTTCACTCACCATGTGGCCCTGATCAAATGACTCAAACTCTTAGTTCTCTTGCCTGAAAAGTGAGGGGGGGCACATGACACCCGCTGCCTGCAGTGTGTTGAGTATTAATTGTTTCTACACATAGAATGTGCAGTCTACCTGGCACATAATACAAATTTTACTGGTTTATTTTATTCCTTTTATTTTATGGGTAATTTCTAAGGTAAACCACCATAGGGAAATCAGCTAAGATACTAAGTAAACAAAATCATGAAGTTCTACTAAATCTGTCCATCATATTCCATATAAGAAAAACAGTTCTTTTTTGTTTGTTCATTGTGGCTGTATTAGGTCTTCACTGTGGCGCGTGGGTTCTACATTGCAGCATGCAGGCTTCTCTACTTGTGCCCCACAGGCTCCAGGGCACATGGGCTCAGTAGTTGTGGTGCATAGGCTTAGTTGCTCCACAGCATGTGGGATCTTAGTTTCCCGACCAGGGATCAAACCCACACTGGAAGGTGGATTCTTAACCACTGGACCACCAGGAAAGTACCAAGAAGGGGAAAAAAATCTTATAGAAGCTTACAGTGCTCAATCACAAACACCACAAAAGATTCCACATTTCAAATTTCTACCACCACTGGACCCAGGTTCAGCTCTTCTCTTAATCCATCACAATGACCCCTAAATTCAGTATATAATTTCCCCCACTTTGAGGACGAGGAAACAGAAACTGAGAAGGTTGCTGGTTTGCTGAGGCCACAAAACTGGAAAAGACAGCAAATAAGAGGAGGCCTAAAGTCCGTGCCTGTCCTCCAGACCTCCGTGCCTTCTCAAAGTGACATTTTCGGTGTTCCCGACATTATTTAGGTGCAGCTGCTGACCAAAAAATATGAGATGCGTTGGTTCTCTCTGTTTGAAACCCCCTGGTGTGTTTCTGAAAAAGAATATTCTGGTTAGCATAAGTGATGAATTTCAAACTGCTGACCCATGACATCCATCACATGTACAGAAATGTAACCGAAATTCTTCACTTAAAGTTGAACATCTGTCGAATTGGCCTCCTTTCCTGCATAAGCTGGTCTCTCACAGCACGTGTTGGCACTGGACAATCAGCTTGCACGAGTAAGGCTTGCACCCATGCCCTGGAATATCTCTGAAATTCTTGTCTTCGTGTGTAATGTTTGGACCGTGTCTGAGCCCCATCACCCGGCCTGTACTACATCCTTGACACTTCTGCAGACACTCTGAGAGAGGTAGGGTTGAGAGAAAGAAGTAAAGCCCAGAAACAATTGAGCCCTAATACTTCCAGCCCTACACAAGTGCTATTTTGGTATCTGGCCTTGTACCTGACAAATGAATGGGAATTTTGAGTGGAAACATAGATGTCCATTAGTAGGAGAAATCAAGGAGGGGGAGGTGGGCCCCTCTGAACACCCTTTTCATTCTCAGCTACTTGTTCATTTGACCTTGTTCCCTCATAGGACAGTGAACATGCCAAGGTCTTCCAAGGTCTACACCCAACTGCCACTTTCATTTAGCTTGTCCTTAAAATGTCCTATGAGAGGACTTCCCTAGTGGTTCAGTGGTTAAGAATCTGCCTGTCGGGGCAGGGGAAATGGGCTCAGTCCCTGGTCTGGGAAGATTCCACATGCCTTGGGGCAACTAAGCCCATGCACAACAGCTAGTGAGCCCACGTGCTGCAAATACCAAAGCCTGAGTGCCGTAGAGCCCATGCTCCCCAACGAGAGAAGCCACCACAATGAAAAGCCTGAGCAACATAACTAGAGAGAAGCTCCCGCTTGCCACAACTAGAGAAAGCCCACGCAAAGCAATGAAGACCCAGCACAGCCAAAAATAAAATTTTTTAAAATGTCTTATGAGAAAACAAAAGCCAAATTATGACAGCACATATCAATACTATAAAGCCTACACAATGCACCCATGTACTGGGATTTATGTGCTCCTCACACCAAACCAGAAAAATCAGCAGGGCTGGTATCACAAACCAGAAAAATCAGCAAGGCTGTAAAACTTACAGATGGGGAAACTGAGGCTCAGAAATTAAGGCAATTAGCCAAGGTCACCGGAGAAGGCAATGGCACCCCACTCCAGTACTCTTGCCTGGAAAATCCCATGGACGGAGGAGCCTGGTAGGCTGCAGTCCATGGGCTTGCTAAGAGTTGGACACGACTGAGCGACTTCACTTTCCCTTTTCACTTTCATGCATTGGAGAAGGAAATGGCAACCCACTCCAGTGTTCTTGCCTGGAGAATCCCAGGGATGGGGGAGCCTGATGGGCTGCCGTCTCTGGGGTCGCACAGAGTCGGACACGACTGAAGCGACTTAGCAGCAGCAGCAGCAGCAGCCAAGGTCACAGAATTGGAAAAAGCAAAACTCAAATCCAAGATCCCCTTAGTCTGAATCCAAGTCCAGTGCTTGTTTCTCCCTCCTTACATTTGTTAAAAATCACAGCCATCGGTGCCAGAATCAAAGTTTGGGAAAGTACCAGGACAGAGGAGCCTGTCCAGCTACAATCCATGGGGTCGCAAGAGTGGGACATGACTGAGCTACTAAACTACCACCACCAGCACCGCCACCCACCCTCTGGTGGCTCAGACAGTAAAGAAGCCGGCTGCAATGCAGGAGACCTGGGTTTAATCCCTGGGTTGGGAAGATCCCCTGGAGAAGGGAACTGCTACCCACTCCAGTATTCTGGCCTGGAGAATTCCATGGACAGTGGAGCCTGGCAGACTAGTTCATGGGGTCGCAAAGAGTCAGACACGACTGAGCGACTTTCACCAGCACCACCAGGACTATCCAGAGCGAGGCACTGTCCCCTACAAGGACCCCCAGGTCACAGTCCTGTAAGTGGATGCTGTCACCTGCGTCACTGAGCCTGGTCCCACTTGCTGCCAGGGCTTTACTCTTCTCTGCTCTTGACAGCCCCTCTCCTCCATAGGCCTGCTGGTGTCAGGACCCACCTGAGGCTGCTGCCAGGGTCCCCCTATTACCCCAAACAGTAAGACAGCAGAAGAGCAGAACAACTTGTCCTTGACACCACAGCTTGATCGCTTCCTGCTCCCTTGATCCCTTTCCACCCAACCCTGCCTAGTCCTAAAGGGTCACATCCTGTATCCTGTCTGCCCTGTGAGGCCCATCGAGGCTGAAATGCCCAACTTCATGTAATCGCCTCCTGGCTTCTCATTCCCCGTTTACAAAAGAGCAAACTGAGGCTTGGAGATAGGAACTCTGGTTGGGCCCAAGGTCATGCGGCCAGTTCATGGCGGAGCTGGGAACCACCGCCAGACAAAGCCTGCCCTTGGCTTATCTGCGGGTATCATCCGCGCAGGCGCAGGCGCAGTGCAGCTTAGTGGGGACCTGTGGGCGCTGCAGAGGCGTGGTGACCGGGCTGGGAATGCGGCCCAAATTTCCTGGCTTCCAGTCTGGGCTTCCAGCCACGGGACCACGCCACTCACCCTCGGCAAATCAATCTGGAAGTGGCCAGTGGGTCTCGCTAGAATGAGGCAGTCAGGTGTGCGGGTATTTTCCAGATGAATATTAGGGAAAAGGGAAAAAAAAGTGAAATTCAGGTTAATGCGGAGATCTATGGTCCAAAATACCAAAAGGGAAAGTACGGTAATTCACAGAGGGCTGCAAAAGAAAACAAAGGAGGGAAAATTGAAACAAAAGCTATCTCATTGACGATCTGCCATTTCCTTTTTTCCAGTTGCTTTTTTTTCCCCTCTCTTGGGAAACTGGCATCTGTCTCTCCCTTCACCAAACACATAACATGTAAAGACAAGGGCTTGAATAGCTGGTCTAATGAGGCATTAATAGAATGTGACTGCAGAGCCCAGGGATCCACGGGCCCCTGAAGGACACCAGGCCCTCTGACCACAGCCAGGCAGAGAGTGTCCCACCTGCTTCGGAAGCTGTTTATGGACACTCAGAGGTTTAGACAAGGCCATGAGTTTTAAACAGGCCCCTTTCCTGAATTTTATTGCCTGATTTCATATTGTTTGACTTAAAAAAAAAATTAACTTTCCATAACATGACTTAAACGGCACTTTCATTTAGCAAAAGCAAGATTTAAAAAGAGCTGAGAGCTTAGTAGAAAACAAAGATGTAAATAATCCGAAAAGAAGGAAAATTCATCTCTAGGTCAGCCACCTTTTTTAAAAATTTGAAAGAAGTACTAAACTTTCTTGAAGTTGCTAAACTGGGTGAAAACTTAAAAGGAGCCCTGTGGTAATGAAAAGCCTCTGTCACCAAAATGAACACAGATGATTCTCGGTTTTCCTTTTCTAACTTATTCAGTCGCTCAGTTGTGTCCAACTCTTTGTGACCACCACCCCCTCACCCCACCCCACCGTGGATTTCAGCATGCCAGGCTTCCCTATCCTTCACTACCTCCTGGAGTTGCTCAAACTCATGTCCATTGAATAGTCCAACCATCTCACCCTCTGTCGTCCCCTCCTCCTCCTGCCTTCAATATTTCCCAGCATCAGCGTCTTTTCCAACAAGTCGACTCTTTGCATCAGGTGGTCAAAGTATTAGAGCTTCAGCTTTGGCATCAGTCCTTCCAGTGAATATTCAGGATTGAATCCCTTTATGATTGACTAGTTTGATCTCCTTGCAGTCCAAGGGACTCTCAAGATCTCAGCCACTAGCTCCCCCAACAAACGCTTCCCATTCTTCTGTTGGATTTCCTCCTTGTCACAGTCTTGGCCATATTCTACTTCTTTTCTTTTTTTTAATTTTTATTCATTTGTTTATTTTTATCTTTATCCCTCCTGGGTCTTTGTGGCTGTGCAGGCTTTTCCTCGTTGTGGCAAGTGGAGGCTACTCACTAGTTGCAGTGGTGGGCTTCTCCTTGCAGTAGCTTCTCTTGCTGGGGAGCACGGGCTCTAGGGAATCCGGGCTTCAGTAGTTGCAGAACAGGCTCAGTAGTTGTGATGCGTGGCCTTAGTTGCTCCACAGCATGTGGGATCTTCCCAGACTAGGGATCAAACCTGTGTCTTCTGCAGGGTAGGTGGATTCTTTACCACTGAGAGACCAGCAAAGCTCTGTAAACTGCGTTTCAATGGTGGAATGATTCGGTCAAGTTTCAGGAAACAAATGTATATGTCCAATGTTTCCAGAGTGTCTATCTCTAGAGTATTTATCTATTTCTCACCTTGTGTATAAAATAGAAGTGATGTTCCATATCTTTCTACAGAGACTGCTCATTATGACCAGAAATCCTTATATAAAGCGCCTAGTTCAGTGGGTTATATGTAGCAGACCACCTCTGGATGTTAGGTTTGGTTGCTGTGATTCATAATGATTGTGATCAGTCCCAATTGCCTTCTGTCCATTTGTACCTACATGTCCCAAAGAGTCCTCAGACTTTACACATCTAAACCTGAACTCCCGATCTGTATGTCCAAATCTGCCCCCTGTCTGCTGCGTCCTGCTTCTGTCTGATGGTACCTCTAACCACCCAGTCACCCAGGCTAGCTTACTTCACGTCTTCTTCCTCTCCCCTCCCGCTCCTCCTCTTCCTCCTCTTCTCTTCCCTCCTCCCTCACCTCCTCTTCTTCCTTTCCTTCTCCTCCTCCTTCATCCTCCTCCTTCTTCTGTTTTACTTCCTACTCCACTTCTTCGCACTCCAAAAGGATTGGGCTTGAACTTCCCTGATGACCCAGTGGTTAAGATTCTGCCTGGCAATGCAGGAGACACAGGTTTGATTGGGAAGATTCCAGATGCTTCAGGGTAACTAAGCCTGCTCGCTGCAACTACTGAGTCCACGTGCCCTAGAGCCATGCTCTGCAGAAAGAGAAGGCACTATAATGAGAAGCCTGTGTGCCTCAACTAGAGAATAGCCCCCTCTCCCTGCAGCTAGAGAAAGTCCAAGTGCAGTAACAAAGACCCAGAGCAGCCATAAATAAATAAATAAAGGATTGGGCTTTAGGTCCTGAGCATTCCATCTACCAAATATGGCTTGAATTCATCTCACTCACGCTGTATTAGTCCAAGGCGTTAGTTTCTGCCATATAACTTGTCTCTATTTCTACTCCACCACACCACCCACTCCATTGCATTCTACAACTTAAATCTGACCATGATTGTTGTTCAGTTGCTATGTTGTGTCCGACTCTTTGCAATCCCATGGCTGCAACACGTTAGTCTTCCCTGTCATCCACCGTCTCCCGGAGTTTTCTCAAACTCATATCCATTGAGTCAGTGATGCCATCCAACCATCTCATCCTCTGTTGCTCCCTTCTCTTCTCACCCTCAATCTTTCCCAGCACTGATCATGATGCTTCTTCACAAAAGCCCTTCCACGACTTCCCACCAAGGATGAGACATGCCCAGCTCCTGGGTCCCTTCAAAATGCCCTACACAGTCTAGCCCCTCCCTACCCTGCCCGTCTCGTGTGCCACCCCCCGCCACAGTGGCGCCCGCTCTGGCCACTCCAGGCTTCTGGCTGCTCCTCAGAGGTGTCGTTCCTTTTCATTCCTCCACGCCTCTGCAGTCACGTGGCCTCTGTTCAGAGTGCTTGCCCCAGAACTTTCCACTCAGGAAACTTACTCAAGAGCTGATTCAGACATTCCTTCAACTTGAAGCCTCTGGATATCTAGCTATTGAATCAAAATTAATGTCTCCTTTCCTATCATTTATATATCAATTTCTAACAACTTGAATAAGATAAAATCCCCATAAATTTAACCATTTAAAGCATACAACTCAGTGGTCTTAAATATATTCACAGAGTTATACAACTATCATCACAATGTAACTTGGAAACCTTCACTGTTCCTAAAATAAACCTTATACTCATTAGTAGTCAAACCTCCTCTCTCTGACCCAGCCCTAGGCAACCACTACTCTACTTCCTGTCTCTATAGACTTGCCTATTGTGAGCGTGTGTGTGTGTGTGTGTGCGTGCATGTGTGTGCTCAGTCATGTTCCACTCTTTGAGACCCTATGGATTGTAGCCGGCCGGGATCCTCTCTGCATGGGATTCTCCAGGCAAGAGTACTGGAGTCAGTTGCCATTTCCTTTTCCAGGGGAGCTTCCCAACCCAGACCGCCCACATTGCAGGCAGACCCTTTACCATCTGAGCCACCAAGAAAGCCCAATAAGCCTGGAAGGAAGGGGTAAAGTAGGGCAAAAACAATCCTAAACTCAACTAGTGAAATAAATTACACCAACAACATCTTCCATGCTCGTGTGGTTACTGCTCTATGGCTTGCCTTGTTCTTTCATATGATCATCTCATTCGATGGTGTGAGGCTGGCAAGAAACAGTGTTATGAAAACCAGTGAAGGGTCTAGGTCAGCACCTGCTCCCCAGCCAAACCTTGGGAACCAGGGCTGTGCCCACCTGCAAGCGGTGGATGCTGAGTGCTTCCCAAAGCTACCCAGCAGGATCCCAGCTCTCCTCTCCCCATGCCTCCCACTCTCCTTCAGCCTTGCTGGCTCCTGGCTCAGTTTTGAGACCCACATTATTCTAATCCCATATTTTTAGTCCCTTGAGGACATGGTCCATAAAACCTGTAAGAAGTCACTGCCAATCACACCTCCTTGGTACCCACGTGGAAAGCCAGTGGGATGGCTCCCCCAGAGGTCAATGCAGGAGAGCTATCCTTACTCCCCTGGTGGTTTGATAGATAACAGCCCACCTGCCAATGCAGGGGACATGGATTCAAACCCTGGTTCAGGAAGATTTCACATGCAGTGGGGCGACTAAGCCTATGTGCCACAACTACTGAGCCCACGTGCTGCAACTCCTGAAGCCCATGTGCCCAGAGCCTGTGCTCCTCAACAAGAGAAGCCACTGCACTGAGAAGCCTGTGCACTGCAATGAAGAGGAGCCCCTACTCACTGCAACTAGAGAAAGCCCCGTCTAGACAAAGGGCTGTCCTTAGATACTCAGGGCAGGACCAGTGGCCAGCAGGGCACTTGCTGAACGAATCATCTCTCTTTGAATTCCCTGTCAGACAATTTGGACGTTACCATAAAAACTCCCATGGGTTTGTCTCTAGAATGACCTGGAGTGCACCTCCCTGGAGAATACACTTCATCCTCTTTTGAGCTGATTAGAAATGGCAAAGCACATTCACGGAAGAGGGCACGAGCCTGGTTGGTTGCTATTTAGAGCCCCTGAAGGGCCACCCAGTCCTTCGTCAGGGTGCCTCCCCAGCCCCTGACCCCAGGCGCTGAGGATGACGCTGCCTCTCCAGACACCTTCAGTCAGCCCTGAAGTTCAGGAGGTTCTGGTGACAGCTCAGGATGCACAGACCCGAAATAACTGATTAAGAGGTGAGCGCTATTTCTAAAACAGTACAGCCTGTTCTGTTGGGGATGCCAAGGGATTATGTCATGTTCTCTGTTCCCATCACAAAGAGATGCTTTTCTGGCCTTCCGAGTACCGACTCCCAACGCCTACTTCACTGAGAGGCTCCCATACACGCTGGGGCCAGGAATTCCAACCAGGTGAAAGGTAGGAGTTTCGCCTTGGATCCCAAGGAGGGATATTCGAAAACATCCCAGCAAGAGAGCAGACATTTAGGTTGACATGCTTGCTGTGTGGGAGGAGGCACCGAAACCCTGGGACTCTCAAAACTTCTTCCAAGAGACCTGAAAGAGCCAACAGTGAGACTGAGCCCCAGCCCAGTAAAGCGGCTCCCTTTCCCTCAGGCCTGTGACAGGTGATGTCAGGAGATAGGAAAGTGGCCAAGCCCACAGCGTCCAACCTGAGCTCCCCCTGCAAGCGACCCGAGACCACCAACCACAAGTCAAAAGTAGGGAAGAGCAGACTCAAGGCTCGGGCTGCCTGGATTTGGATCCTAATTCTGCCGCCTGCTAAGATGATACCCAAACCACCCCTCCTCTGCAGAAGGAAGTCAATGTTAATATCCAGTGTGCAGAATTGTTACAGGGACTAAGTGAATTTTGACAGTTTAAACCTTTTTAAAAGGTCTGGCACATCAAAAGGGCTTCTCTGTTGGCTCAGATGATAAAGAATCTGCCTGCAGAGCAATGCAATGCAATGCAAGAGACCCAGGTTCAATCTCTAGGTCCGGAAGATCCCCTGGAGAAGGGAATGGCAACCCACTACAGTAGTCTGGAGAATTCCATGGACAGAGGAGCCTGGCAGGCTACCGTTCAGGGGGGCACATCAAAAGTGACATGTAAGTGCTGGTAACATACATTTTAAAAGTTAGACTGCCACCCTGACTCCAGAAGTATTCTCCTTGAACTATCTCCTTGAACATACTGCTGTGTTTCTGTGTTGATGAAGCCAGAGTACTAGCATTCAGAAATCACTTCATGCATCAGCTCTTCAAGACTGGAGACTAAAGATTCTGTGACTGATGCAGATTTTAAAATAGTAAATAATAACATTAGTTATGCAAATGTACAATTAAACAAAGGCAGAATCTGAACTGGCAATATAGATAAGAGCATTTACTCAATCCTTTTGACTATCAAAAGACAAGGAACACCTGTGAGTTGGGGACCTCTTCTGAAAGTAAGGGCTTCCCTGATGGCTCAGACAATAAAGAATCTGCCTGCTATGTGGGAGACCCAGGTTCAATCCCTGGGTCAGGAAGATCCCCTGGAGGAGGGCATGGCAACCCACTCCAGTATTCTTGCCTGGAGAATCCCATGGACTGAGGAGCCTGGGGGCTACAGTCCATGGGGTTGAAAAGAGTTGGACACGACTGAGTAATTTTCACTTTCTTGCTTTCTTTCTTTGTCTGAAAGTAAGCTTGAGATGGGACTTACCTGGTGGTTTAGTAGTTAAGAATCTACCTTGCAATGCAGGGGGCATGGGTTCGATCCCTGGTCGAAGAACTAAGATCCCACATACCTCAGAGCAACTAAGCCGGAGGCTCAAATACTAAGCCTGACCACCAAAACTAGAGAATCTGTGCAACAAAAATCCTGCGTGTCCTAACTAAGACCTGACACAGCCGAATAGATAGATAAATAAAAGAAAGTTTGGGAATGAAGAAACAAATTCTGTTGTTTTGTTTTTCCACCCCTAAAGACTTCAAACTACATAATGAATTCAATGAATTATCATCATCCATTTCTGTCTGGAGCAGAAAGCAACTTTCCCTGTGACAATGGAAGACAGGTCATCCCTGGGTCCAAAAATGTCAAATGCTCTATGACCTGCTTCCGTAGTTTGAAGGGAGATTCTTATTCATTACCAAAAAAAAAAAAATTTTTTTTTTTTTTTTCGCTTTTCTATTCAGGGACACAGTACGAGCCAAACTGCAACTCTGGGCTGCGGGGCGCACCTGTGCAAACAGACTCTCCCACCTGGAACTGCCAGAGCCTGGAGCCTGTGTGGCTGTCACCATCCACATGCGGAGTGTGGGAGGGAGGGGGTGCGGGCGGGCCTGGCCTGAGACTCTGCCCATGAGCTGGGGCTGAGGCTGGCTTCGCTGGCACTTGGCCATGAGCCTCAAACCTGCAGTGGTTCTGACTACAAAAGCTGCTGCATGATACATTATCTTTCTATTCTCTTATTTCATTTTAACCAACTGTCTACAGCCTCAAGGATTGTCACCTCAGCAACATTATCTGCCACCTGCAGTGGGAAACTTTGCTCCGATGTGGATGTTATCTGGGCTAAGACACACCCCCTCACTCAGTTCCATTTTAAGACAGATGATGAGAAAAACAGGAATATGGATTTTCTCAAGAGGAGCATCTCAGGAACGTAAAACCAAACACATACTCAGAAGAAATGTCTGCTAGGCGTCAAGAAATAAAAACGAACAAGAACATTTAAAATCATGAAGAAGGAGGAGGAAGACTGAGGGGACGGGGGGAGAGAAGAGAAACCTTAGATTTTAAGCCATTGTGACAAGGCTTTCTTTCCTAATTGGTAAGAACAAAGTAAATATTAAATAATATCTTTTTATTACACTCACACACACACACACACTTATTCCTTCACTTTGACAGATACCCATTTGGCACTTGCCATGTGCCAGGCTGGCTCTAAGCACTGAAGGTGCATCAGTGAACCACTCAGATGCAGGGCTCTGCCCCTCCTGGTGCTTCCTATCCCGGAGCAGGAAGACAAGCAAGTGGAGCGTAAGGAGTACTGGTCAGCGGTCAGTGCTACTGAGGATAATAAAACGGGGAGCGGCCATCTGCAAGGGCTTGCCAGGTAGCTCAGCTGATAAAGAATTTGTGTGTAATGCAGGAGACCCCAGTTTGATTCCTGGGTCAGGAAGTTCCCGTGGAGAAGGGATAGGCTACCCACTCTAGTGTTCTTGGACTTCCCTGCTGGCTCAGACAGTAAAGAGTCCGCCTGCAATGCAAGAGACTTGGGTTCAATCCCTGGGTTGGGAAGATCCCCTGGAGAAGGGAAAGGCAACCCACTCCAGTATTCTTGCTTGGAGAATTCCATGGACAGAGCATCCTGGCAGGCTAGAGTCCATGGAGTCGCAAAGAGTCGGACACGACTGAGCAACTAAGCACAGCACACAGCACAGCTGTTTGCAAATCAGGAAGAGAGCCTTCACCAGAAACTGAATCCTGCCAGAAACTTGATCTTGAACTTTTCAGAGGCCAGAATTGTGAGGAAATACATTTCTGTTGTCTAAGCCAGCCAGTTTGGTGGTATTTTGTGACAACAGCCCAAGCAGACTTGATTTGGGTACCATGGCTGGGGTGGGAGGTGGGGTGGGAATGCTGCTGAAACAAATACCTAAATATGGGCAGAGGCTTTGGGACTGGGGAGTGAGTAGAGGCCAGAAGAGTTCTCAGGTGCATGGGAGAACAAGCCTTCATCTCTATGAAGGGATTCCTGGTAGAAAGATGGATGTCAAAGGCAATGTTGATGATGGACCAGAAAGAAAACAGGAGTCCTGGAGAGATAGTCTCCATCATGTAAAGCCTGGTGAGGTCTCAGGTGGAAAGGAGGAGCATGTTTCTGGAACTGGAGGAAAGGCCACCCACTCAGCTGAATTATGTTTTAGCGTTTTGCAGAAGATAGAACTTGGGAGTGATGGAACTGGATATTTAGCCGAAGTGATTTCTAAGCAAAGTTTAGAAGGCTTGGTGCTGGTTTCCCCTTACCACTTACAATAAAATGCAAGAGGAAAGAGAGAGAAAGTGAGAAAAGTTTAAGCCAAGAAGAACCAGAGCATGAAGATTTGGAAAATTCTCAGCCTATTCATGTTGCAAAAAATGAGAACATGTTCTTGGGACTTCCCAGGCAGTCCAGTGGTTAAGACTCTGTGCTTCCAACGCAGGGAGTGAGGGTTCCATCCCTGGTTGGGTGTCTAAGATCCTACAAAAGGAGACACAGACATAAAGAACAGACTTTTGGACTCAGTGGGGAAAGAAGAGGGTGGAATGAGTTGAGAGAAGAGCATCGAAACATATACATTACCATATGTAAAATAGATAACCAGTGTGAGTTCAACCCGTGAAGCAGGACACCCTAAACCGGTGCTCTGGGATATCCCAGAGGGATACGGTAGGGAGGGAGGTGGAAAGGGGGTTCAGGATGGGAGAGATACATGAATATGGCTGATTCATGTTGATATGGCAAAAATCATCACAATATTGTAAGGTAATTATCCTCCAATTAAAATTAATTATTAAAATTAATTAATTGCTTTTTTAAAAAATCCCTCTTACCAAAAAAAAAAGGTTTGCATCAAAAAGTGAGAAGAACATGTTCTAAAGAAAACACTAAGGGTGTGGCTGAAACACTCATCATTTGATAAGGAGATTAGTATGGATATGAATAGGAAATTTAATCCACCGCCTCAGAGGAAGTCAGGAAGAGACGGGATTATACCAGCAGAAATACTGCCAAGACCAAGCATTGAGAAAAAAAGATGAAATGAAGGAAGGCTGTTGGACATTGTGGATCCCACAGGACTGCTCCACTGGGCTGCAAATGTACGCTTCTCTTCAAGAAAAGAGAAGAATGACCCAGAGGTGATTCAGAGATCATCAGGCTGCCTCCATCTTGGTTTTGAAGGGTGAGCTGTGGTTTCAATAGGTCGAGCTGCCACCACCCAAAGCCCCTGGGGGCAGGGTCACCTGGCAGAGCCTGGGGTAGGGAAAGACCCCCACCTAGTGGAGTCATGTACCCTGCCTAGAGCCATATGTGTGGCCAGAAGGCAGAGCATTGAGCCAAAGAGGAAAACCCGTGAGCCTTAAGATCTAATGGAATTCTCCTTGCTCGGTTTTAGACTTCCTCAGGACCCCAGAAGGCCAGTGGGGCTCAAGCAGAGTGAGTTAGGGGGATAGTGGTAAGGTCGGAGAAGAGACAGGAGTCAGACCATGAGGGGTTTAGAGAGCCCGTGTTTCTTCTTTATTATTTTGGCCACGATGAGGATCTTAGTTCCCCAACCAGAGATCAAATCCTTGCCCCCTGCAGTGGAAGCATGGAGTTTTAACCCCAGAAACTCCAGGGAAGTCCCTCATGGTTCACTCATGAGTCTGTAGTGAGTTAATATAGTCCACACATGATGCTGGAGATACAATACAAATATCCTCAAATTAAAATAATAAAATATACAGTTCTGAATATTAACAATCATATAAATAAATGTGAATATGTTCTATCATTAAGTGAACTTACTTAACGAAGAAGTATAGGACTCCTTGAGGATATATAACAAGATCACCCTAGCTGGTGGGGGGCAGGAGGGGGAGGAAGGGGATGGTTAAAGGGAGGTTGGAAATGTCTCCTTGAGGACTGATCTCAGTTGAGATCTGAGGGAAAGAGAAAAGGGAGACCTGTGTGAAGGCTCTAAGGTGTGTTGGAGACCAGTGGTCCCAGGAGATGAACTGTGAGCTGGTATTTCTGATTAAGGGTAGGTGCACGCACAGAGCTATAACAGACATAGGACCAGATTGTACAGGGCCTTTTAAACTATGCTTAAAGATTCTGAACTTTAGAGCAAGGAGATGTCAGAACGATTTTAAGTTAGAGGACCATAGTGCTTCCACACGCATTTTTTTTTTTTTAATTTGGCTGTGTAAGGTCTTAGTTGCAGCATATACACTCAGTTGCAGCACATGGTATCTATTGGGTTGGCCAAAAAGTTTGTGCAGGTTTTTTTCACTTACAGAAAAGTCCACACAAACTTTTTGGCCAACTCAATAGTTCTCTGACCAGGGATCGAACTCAGGCCCCCTGCTTTGGCAGCACGGAGTCCTAGCCAGTGAGCCACCAGACAAGTCCCAGACTTCTTCCTTTTTTTTTTTTTTTTGGCCTCACCACACAGCATCATGATTTCTGATATCTAGTATTACTTAATGAAACAAGAAAACATTTGTGTTGCTACCTAAAAAGTATTTCTAAAACCCAGAGATAGAGCTTTACTCCTCTTTATAAAACAAAACAAAAAAAAACAACATTGCTCCATTAGGCTTTATCTCAGGAATGCAAGGAAATAAGATTGTTGCTCACACATGTCAAAAATGAATGGATTCTTACCATTATTCTCTAAGAAAGGAAAGAATCCTTAAGAGTCAGGAAGGCTTGTCTGTAACTGACTGGAGCCCCCGGCCTCTGCTCTAGTAACTGAGCTATGGAAGGGAGAGAAGTCAGACAGAGAACAACATGTACTGTATGATCTCACTTGTACATGGAATCTTAAAAAAGCTAACCTTGTAAAAATCTGAGAGTAAATGATAGTCACCCACAGGATGGAGGTGTGGAGACAAGATAGATGTTGTTTAAGGGAAAAAACTTGCAATCAGTAGTAAATAAGTCCTAGAGATCTAACGCAAAGCACGGTGAATACAGGCAATATCAGCAAATTTTCTGAGACTAGAACTTACTTATTCCAGCCCCTAAAAAGAAATGACAATTATGTAACACGAGAGAGGTGCTAATTTTCACTACAGCGGCACTCATATTACAGCACATAAATGTATCAAAGTAGCGCGTTGTATAGGGCTTCCCTGGTTGCTCAGAGGTAAAGAATCTGCCTGTAATGCAGGAAACCAGAGTTCAACTCCTGGGTCAGGAAGATCCCCCAGAGAAGGGAATGGCAATTCACTCCAGTATTCTTGCCTGGAGAATCCCATGAACAGAGGAGCTTGGTGGGCTACAGTCCATGGGGTCACATAGAGTCGGACACGACTGAGCCACGTTCTCTTTTAGCACATTGTACACCTTAAATTTACACAATGTTGTATGTCGGTCACATTTCTTTTTTTTTTTTTTTTTTAATTTTATTTATTTATTTATTTTTGGCCAATCCATCCAGCATGCCAGACCTAATTCCCCGACCAGGGGTCAAACCTGGGCTCCATCAGTGAAAGTACAGAGTTCTAACCACTGGACCGCCAGGGAATTCCCCAGTTATATTTCAATAGAAAAAAAAAAGGTGTGGAAAGCTGCCTTATTGTTCTAGGTTATTCACTTTTCCCTATATTCATGCCTTTTGATGTGTGACTTTGTGGTTGTTTAGAGATTTTGTTTTGGGGGGGAAGGGTCTTTTTGCTGTTTTTAAAATATATCGTGTTCATTGTTTTAGATTAGTAATAATAATGAAAGCGAATCTTAAGTGCTTACTCTGTGGAGGAAGTGCTCATTTGACTGATTTTCTTACAAGGTATTTAGGGAGAATTAAAGGCAGAGACTGTTACATCACTAAAGAAGAATACTGTTGAAAGTATTTAATATCCTACATGTGGTTTACATAGTTTGGTCCCTCAAGCTGTGCTGTTGTTTTCCTTTGTGTGCTAACAGACAAGACTTGGATGCCACGCTTTAATAGTGACATGGGTAAATGAGGGCACTTCCTGAGGAAGTGGTGACGGGATGGCCCGGAGTATGGGAAACGGGCCTGTGACGGCCAATGAAAGGAAGTGAAGGTGTTTACACTAGAAGAAGGTTTCACAGAAACCGAAAACTGCTTTTAAATCCAACAAGACGGCGTGTGGAAAAGTTTGAAAAGACAAGCTATAACAGATAAACGAGGTGCACATGTTAGATTTTGACTCAAAAACAAACAAACAAAATGGAAAATGCACCAACAATTCAAGCTAACACAGAGTGGGCAGCTGCATGCAAACCAGTCGGCTCCTATGCCTGTACATCCATGAAGATCAGTGCTTTAGAGAAGCAATTCCTAAGATAAATTAAAAAGTTATACCAGATGATACCAGAAGAGTTTCTCGAATCTAAGCTGTTATTATATGACATCTCCAAAATTACAATCACATTGTTTCACTACTCGTGCTAGTGGATATTGAAATACATGCTTTGTATGTAAAATCTCCGAAATGCACCTGTGATGAGGTCAGTCTGCATAAAAATGATACTTATGAACTTCAAATACACTCTAGAATGAGGATGAGAGGCCATTATTGAATTAACCATTCATCATTTGGGGAAAAATCGACCTTTCTACAGAACAATATTTAAAGTTTACAAAATGAACATGTATTAGGCACATATTTATTTCTTGTGCATCCCTATTATAAGTTTAAAATCACCCTATCCACTTTTGACTAAGCCTGGATTCTGTCCTCTACTGAGGACATAAGAAACTCATAAAAGAGGTACTTTCGAGTTAAATTGTTGTTCAGCTGCCCAGTTCTGTCCGACTCTCTGGGACCCCATGGACTGCAACACCCCAGGCCTTCCTGTCCCTCACTATCTCCCACAGTTTGCCAAGAAGAGCCCCAAAATATAAAAAACAAAGAAAGAAATAAGAGCCCCTGTCCTCAGCCTCAGGACCTGGCAGGACTCTGAACCCTCGGGGGGATAAAAACAATTCCTGCTTCTGGCCCAAAGTACAGTCTCCCCCTACACCCATGCTCTCCAGGGAGGTAGACGTGACCTATTCAGAGTAAGGAAGAAAAACTCAAAGGACTTATATGTGCCAAGAAGGGTCTTTTTTTCCCTTTCTGAGTCAGCAGCAGTTTGAATGCTTTCGCTTAACTCATTAGAATGGCCTTCAGGGTGGGTGGGGGAGGGGGGTTGGGGGGAGGGAGTAGCCAGAAAGGGGCAGTAGAAGAAGATCCCTGGTGGGGTTGGTCTTGATTAGAGTGGTGGTCATCTGAATATGCATGTGAGATAGGACTGCACAGAACTACACACACACACACACACACACACACACATACACACACACACACAGACACTATGCAAAAGCCAATGCAAGTTGAATAAAACCTGTAGCCAACTTAACAGTTTTGTACCAATGTCAGTTCCCTGATTTTGATATGTTCCTGAATTTATGATGATACCATTGTGGGGAGCTGGATGAGGGTTCTTATGAGTTTAAGTGAAAGTCGCTAAGTTGTGTCCGACTCTTTGTGACCCCCATGAAATTTTCCAGGCCAGAATACTGGAGTGGGTAGCCATTCCCTTCTCTGGGGGATCTTCCCAACCCAGGGATCTAACCCAGGTCTCCCGCATTGAAAGAGGATTCTTTACCAGCTGAGCTACCAGGGAAGCTATCTTGTGAATTTAAAATCATTTCAAAATAAAGAGTAAAAAAAAAAGGAGGGGGAAAGAGGAGGAAGAGGATGGCCCTTCAGTCACTCCCCTCAAAGCTGGGAATGAAGAGGGAAATGGGATAAAGAGGGAAAGAAGGGGAACCCCATAAGCAGGGAGTTGTCTGTTTCCTGATTCCCTCAGTTCCATGAAGTCCCTAATGAAACTTCTTTCTCCAACCTCACCTCCCTCAATTCCATCTTCCTCTCAGCCACTGGATATACTTTTTGAAAAACCTGACCAGGTCTCTCTCAAGCTTGCCTGTCACTATCAGGACCCTTTGCCCCCCTGACCTCCCCACCCCCATGGACTTGGCTGTCCAAGGATGCAGGAACATGCCTTGCCTTTTCACACTTGCTCTCATTCTCCTCAGCGGATGCCACCGCCAGATATACCCTTTTTCTCCTCCCTCACCAACTCAGCCTCCTCTTTCAAGTCATCCATAAGAAACCCAGACTCTGAGGCATCTCCCCTCCCACATCCCAGGGCTCAGCTAAGTGTCCCTCCTCAGGGCTCTGCTTGCGTCTGCCCTTGGACATTCAGCTCTGTCTGTCTGGGCATCATCCACTCAGAAGAGGAGCCAAACAGGCTGGACACAGGCACCAGGTTTGTCTGAGCCAAACGGTCTGAGGGACTTTCAGGGGAATTCCCCTGCTTCACCCCTCAATTCAGCAAATTGCCTTGAAATGACAGGTTTGTGTTTACCCCCAAGACTGAAAGCTCGTCGAAGCAAGGACTGTCTTTCTTCTCTGGACCCTGGGAGCCTAGTAGGGTGCCTGCTTCGGGGTTGGTTCTCAACAAATCTGTGTTCTGATCCAGAAGACAGAACATATTCTGACCACATTTTTCTTGGAAGCAGCTACTTCACATTCAAAACCATAAGGCAGGATAAGCAGCCTTTTCCTGAGACTGTAAGTAAAGAGGCTACCAGAGAAATGACTGCCTCCAAAGTCAGTGGAGGATCCCTGGAGGCAGCATCCAGGTTGAACCCCAGGGAGGCCGGGGAGGCTGAATTGCCAGGGTGACTCCTGCCAGGATAGTTACCAGCCACACTGCCAAGGAGCAGGCTCCTCAGAGATCTGGAGACCTGACCAGAGTGTAATCTCCCTGAATACAGAGAGAGGGAATTCCCTGGTGGTCCAGAAGTTGGGACTCTATGTTCTTACTGCTGAGGGCTCGGGTTCAATCCCTGGTCAGGGAACTAAAATCCCACAGGCTGCGCAGTTTGCAGCCAAGAAAAAGAAAGAGGAGAAACTCCCATAAATAGAGAAATTCATCAAATTTAGAAACCAGCTGATGTAATAAACCATGAGAACAGCAGAAAAGCAGTAAAGGTGGAAAGCTGCACACCTCTCAAAAGCAACCTGCCCCTGCAGCTGGGCCTCAGTCTAAATACAAGGCAGCAAGGGAAGCAAAAGGAGAAAAGGGTGGCAGAGGACGAGATGGTTGGATGGCATCACCAACGCAATGGACATGACTCGGAGCACACTCCAGGAGTTGTGAAGGACAGGGAAGCCTGGCATGCTGCAGTCCGTGGGGTCAAAAAGAGTTGGATACAACTGAGCAACTGAACAGCAATGGAAGGAGACCTGAATGCACAAGGACATGCAAGTAAAGGACACACCACCCCAAGGACACACCACCCCAAGATGGGGTGGTGTGTAAGAGAACCAAGAGTACCAGGGCTGGCGTATCTCTCACCCTCCTCGGTTAGGTAGATACCACAGCTAACTCTTCTGTGGTTTTTTCAAAGCTCCCCCTTTTTTTTATTTGGGTACTTCTTAAAAAGATTTTACTTTGTATTGGAGTGTGTGTGTGTGTGTGCTCAGTCACTCGGTCATGTCCAACTCTTTGCAATCTCATGGAATGCAGCGTACCAGTCTTCCCTGTCCTTCACTATCTCACAAAGTTTGCTCAAATTCATGTCCATTGAAGTCTGCTTCTCTTCAAACACATCACTCAGGCTGCCCCTTCTTCCCTGAAGGCTGCCCTAGGCATCTGCTGAGACCTCACCATTTCATTTGTACAATTTTATTCTGGACAGAAGGGCTCTCCACCGGCAGATACAGGTCTCCTGATCTCCTTCCTTGGCCCCCCACCCCACTCCTGCTCCTTGGCCTTTTAGGATGGCAGCCCTGAGCAGATGCACCCACCCATTCATGGGAAATGGAAAGCAGTGGGAACAGGGAAAGATGCTCATATTAACTGGAGACCCGTTTTGTGCCAGACGCTTGTCAAAAGCCATCTCACACAGAACAAGGAATAAAAGGGCTTCACTAGCAAATGAGAAAGGCAACTCCCCAAAGATCCCTTTCAGTTCCAGTCTGATCATGTCTCTCTGTCGTGTCCTATATTTTCTCAGTTTAGAGTGGCCCTTTGTAGAAGTAACTCTGCCGTGTATCATTGCCTTTAGCTTGGAATCAGAAGGAGTTGGTTTCTGCATCTTGCCTGGAGCTTCTGAATGTCAGTCTCCCAGGAGTCAAAGGGATGATGCCCTGAGGTCTCTAATCATGGGAGATGGGGAGTGCCTTAGGACAGGTCTGCTTTCAAATATATTTACATTCAAAAGTAATGAATGGGCAGTATCTAGAAATGAGTCAGGGAAAATGTTATTTTTGGTAAATGCCAACCTCCTAAAAAGCAGACCTCCCTTTTGCTATCACTCCTACAACAGCTAAAGAAGAAAAGGGATGGACAGTGGGCAGAGGCCAGGGAGAAGCATTCTGGGTTACTTCCCATCTTGGCTTTGTTCAGTAAGTGGAGTGACAGTAACAAGGACAAGAGTGCTTAAATAAGAGAAGTTGGTGAAAAAGCAAAGGTTTTATGAGCAGGTGCCCTGTTTGAGCGTGGCTTGTAATCCTACACTAAAAAAAAAAATTTTTTTAATCACTTTTATTTTTAAAAAATAAAGACTCTAGGACTTCCCCTGTGGTCCAGCAGCTAAGAATCCACTTGTCAATGTAGGGGACACGAGTTGAATCCCTGGTCTAGGAAGGTCCCACATGCCACAGAGCAACTAAGCCTGTGAACCACACCTACCAGGCCTGTGCTCTACAGCCCAGGAGCCACAAGTACTGAGCTCACGCACCACGACTGTTGAAGCCGGGGCGCCCTAGAGCCCCTGAGCTGCAACTAGAGAAGCTATCACAATGAGAAGCCCACGCACCACAAAGAAGAGTAGCCCCCGTTCACCACAACTAGAGAGAGCCATGGAGCAACAAAGACCCAGCGCAGCCAAAAATAAGAATAAATTTTAAAAATAAATAAATAAAGGCTCTGGAAAACCACCATATGAAATTTCAAACGCCAGACCCGTGTCTTACACCAAGGGAGTGGAGATTTGCTAAACAGTCTTCCAAGGCCAACTCCCAACAGGAAGGGAAGGACGTGCCCCCAGAAAGGGGACTTGAGGGGCACCTGAGGTTCATTGCTCCCAGGAGGTCCAGAGGATCTCCGTGTGGGTCTCACTGACTCAGAGAACCTCATATCTTAAAAATTCCAGCCCCTTCATGCTACGAACCAGACACTGTCATGTGGGAAAGTGGTGGACTGTCCAAAGGTTCAGAACAAGCCAGCTGCTGGCACCTGTATGCAAGAGCATTTTCCCAACTTAAAAAATAAATTTCTTTGTTTGGCTGTGCTGGGTCTCACTTGTGGCATGTGGGATCTTTAGTTGCAGTATGTGGGATCCAGTTCCCTGACCAGAGATCAACCCTGGGCCCCCTGCACTGGGAGTATAGAGTCTTAACCACTGAACCACCAGATAAATCCCAGAATTTTCCCAAATTTAAAGCATCATTGTGAGCTGACCCATATCCTACCCTGAGCAGAGGGGCTGCCACGGGCTGTCCCTCCTACAAAAGGCCTCATAGCGGCCAGTCCCGCCCACCACAAAGTTCTCCCAAGCAACCAGAAAGAGTAGCTGAGAGCAACATTCAAACCTCACTTTTTTTTTTTTTTAGCAAAATGAAATAAATAAATAAACAAGCCAGCGTCTTGGTGACTCACAGTTTCTAGCACAACCGTGTAAAGGCTTTGTAGAGAGCCATTAGCAGGACCATTCGGAAAGTTCTGTATTGTTTTCCTAGAGGCCCCCGCGCTGCCTGAACCCACTGTGAGCTTGAAAGACTTCGCCCTGACACTCTCTGCTTCCTGCTCATCCTCCTGTTACCAGGATGTGAAGGGGGTGCGGAGGATGAGAGAGGATGAGAGAAACTTCCTGCGGCCTCGCAGCTCAGCCTGGGCTGACCTGAGCTGGAGGTCGAGACTCTGTCCAGCAGAGCCAGGGAGGAGGAAACCTTGTTTCCTCTGAAGTCACCCAAGAGGTGGCACAGGGGGGTATGTAGGAAATCAGTTCATTGTTGCTCAAGTCACATTTTGTTTCTTATACAGAAGGATCACAACTCTGATTATCTTAGAGCTGAGAGGGGAGGGAAATGAGGGAAAAGTTTTCTCATTGGACAAGCAGTGGCACTGGCTGAAGAGCCGCCTGTGGCTCAATAAGGGCACGTGATGCTCTCAGCCCTGGAGCCAGGACCCAGGCTCCTTGAGTGCATTGCCCTCCATGACCAAAGGCCAGTGGGCGCCCTGCTCAGCTTTATGCCAAAAACAAGCAGGAACCAAAAAAAAAGTCTGGTTTTGAAAGCTGCTTCTCTATAGTTCAAACAGGACCATTCACATGCTTGGGAGGGGGCCCAGGGAAGGAAGACATTTGGGAACCATTGTTAGCTGCAGAAAAAAAACACTCACACTGTAAACATGTATAAACGCCTGGGTAACTTAGTTGCCCAAGATCCTGTTGAGAACTTTTACTCATTACTCTTGTTATTGTTACTATCGGAGACATTCCCTCCTACACATCCTTCCGTTCTCCTGCCAGGAGACATGTCTTGATCAAAAGCAAAGAATATTCACTGTCCCCTTCCAATTACGAAGGATGGGGCGGGATAGGGTGAGGGGGGAAGTCCACTGTCAGAGCAGTTTTCCACCATTAGTAAGAAATGAGGATTTTTACAGTCATCAGCCAAGCAAATATGTTTAATCCAAGTAGTAACTTCTGAAAAGGAGATACAAGTCCCATGAGTTAGAACACTATGCAGAGCAATTTAGGAATACCTTTCAGAAAGCAACACTGACAGCAGGCTTTCCATCAAACCCAGAGAGACAAGATACCATCACAGCCAGGGACAGAAGGGTCTCAGG
Source organism: Bubalus bubalis (assembly GCF_019923935.1). Classification (NCBI taxonomy): domain Eukaryota; kingdom Metazoa; phylum Chordata; class Mammalia; order Artiodactyla; family Bovidae; genus Bubalus; species Bubalus bubalis. The sequence goes on along the minus strand of NC_059178.1, from coordinate 27,969,467 downwards.
CAGGAATTTGCACTAAAGAAGCCTTATTATAAATAAGCAATCTGAAACAGGCCTGCATTTTTTTCCGCATTAAATCACAGCTTAGTCCAAACTTACTTTGCCAGCAACGAACATCTGAGACCAAATATAGAAGTTCATCCCTCAAGGTCCAGAATCAAATGCCACTTCCTCCTGGAGGCCCTCCTGGGTTCCCCCACCAAAAAAAAAAAAAAATCCTTTCTTTATGATCCCACAACACCTTGCTCCTACCTCTACTCATTTCTTCTGCTTTGTTTGAGAGTTATTTGAACACATAACATCTCCTTCCCTAAATTGTAAGCGCTTTAGAAAACAGAGGTCATCTTAAGGACTTTGGAGTCACATGAAATTAAATCCCTGCTCTGCTTGGTATGAGTTCTGAATCCTTAAGCAAATTCTTTAACCCATCTAAGGCTCAGTTTCATTATCTGTAAAGGGACATCATAATATTACCTACCTCTTCCTGTTTTTTTTTTTTTTCCCCAACAAATCTGTATGTGGCAGACACAATTTTAGGTACTTAAGACAAAACAGCCAACAAGGGACAAAGGATGTATCCATATGGAGCCCTCATTTGGGAGGAATTATTATGAGCAGATCTAAGAGTAGACACAGAGTGTTTTGCCTGGCATATAATAAGCACTAAAGAAATGTTCACTTAATGAGCTATTAAGTCAAATAATCAGTGAATGAATTAAAGGCTAAGAACGATAAACATCATGCTCCCAATGCACGGGACCCAAGTTTGATCCCTGGTCAGGGAACCAGATTCTGAATGCTGCAATTAGGACCCTGCACAGCCAAATAAGTTAATTAATTTTAAAAAAAAATCAAGAGGGAATTAAGAAGGCAAATTTGAAAAAAAAAGAAAAGAAAATATTTATCCACTTCTGGGAGTCTATCCTAAGGAAATAACCTGTTTTGGAGGGAATTACTATTCACTTCCTAAAGACTAGAAATTCAAAAAATAAAGATGATATTCTGAGATTTGAATGTAAAAATCACATCCAAACTTTGGAAAGAAATACTTGTAAAGCAATCCTTGACTGTAGATAGAAATCAACTCTTTGACCAGGAAGTCCAGGGTATTAGTGAGAAATGAAAGTGTAGAAGTGTTAGTCATATCCGACTCTTTTCCCATGGACTGTAGCCCACCTCTGTCCATGGAATTCTCCAGGCAAGCATACTGGAATGGGTTGCCATTCCCTTCTCCAGGGGATCTTCCCTACCCAGGGATCGAACCTAGGTCTCCTGCATTACAGGCAGATCCTTCACCATCTGAAGCCCAAATAGTGCAGAAACAATGCACAGGACTTCTGAGCTAGTTTTTTTTTCTGAGGTGAGCGCTGGAACCAACTTGTTAGAAACTGCTCTTCCATCTCTCATGCAAGAGAAAAGACGTAGACGCCTTGTGATATCGCCACCCCACCTTTTCCCACTGAGGGACGCCTGTCTCCATCATCAGGACCATCAATCAAAGGTTCCCTCTTTCACTGAATAAATGGTGAGGGTTTGGAGAGCTGCCTCCCTTTCCTCCGACCCACCTCCTTTCCCGGTGCCAACTCCCATCTGGAGGAGACTTAAAGGAATTGTTTGTGTAGGGCGTGGCTCAGCCTCTCACTCAGTCCCCGTGGCCACCCCCTCATCCCCTGAGCTCCACCGTCTAATTCCCAGCAGCTGGCTTTGTTGCCGCAACAAATGGGAACTCTTTCTTAATGTGGCTCAGAGGTGTCTGTAGGCAGCCAGCCCTGGGACACCGCTGGCCACAGCTGGCTAGATGTGGCTTTAGAAACATGTTTGTGCCCCAGTGTGACTAATACTTACCTACCGGCTGGCTGGCGTGAGACCTCTCTCCTACTCATCTGGCACTTGGAATAAAATCCTCTGGCAAACTCTCTCGCAGGAGAGGCCAGGGGATGGGGGTTGGGTGGGATGGGAAGGCAGGGTCCTGAGAGGCCCCGGGACTCAGACACTGAGGTACATTCTTCCCTGGAGAGTTTAGGACCTCTCAGCTGATTGGGAGCTTACAGGTGGTCAGAGTACAAAGCAGGGAATCCATACAAAGGCCTTTAACTGTTGTTGAACAAATGTTTGTTTGCAAAATAACATCACGTGTAAATACAGAATGCTGGCTCAAAAGTAGTCAAGAACTTGAAGTGATAGGCAGCAAAACACAGGTTTTGGGGTTGAAAGAATTGGTAAATAAACAAGTGAGTGAGTGAGAACAAGAGTAAACAAACTGATAAGGAGACACGGAGGAGCAGGGGAAGCAAACAGCCCTGTATTCTAGGAATTTACCCAACAGGTACCCTCCGTACAGGCACATGACTAACGACCAGATTAAACAAATTGCAGTACATCCCTGGTATCGAGTACAGCACTGTGTAGCTCTTTAAAGAATGAAACATCTATATACACATGCATGAGAAAACGTCTACAATCTACTTTGTATGAAGAAGACTAACACGGGAACTGAATAGGATGAACAGCACGCTACTATCTGTATGCATGAAGATTTTTAAATATATATTTGTAAACGCATGAAATTTCTCTGGAATGACACAGTATAAACAGTCACAGTGGTTGTATGTGGAAAGAGAAAAAGGCTGGGCCCAGAGGTAGGTGGAGACTTCTTTGTCGCTTCAACCCTTGTTCATATCTTTTTAATTTTACATATATCATCTACTCCAAAAAGTTAGTACCTTTTTATTAATAAAAAATGAAATTAAAAGCATAACGTAGCCTTATTAAGATATCTATAGAAATAAACATATATATAAGAAAAGTCACACAAAATATATACAGTATAAACCATTTATGTTTTAAAAAATACTCAGCATATGTGTGCATCTATATATGCATCTGTGTATAAGTGAAGACTTTTTGTTTAAAAAGTCATGGGAGGGGAATGGCAAGAGGCCTGCACTTTTTATTCTGTATATTTTTAAATTATATAAAGGTTTTGTTACCTGTGATTGCTTAGTAATTAAATATATAAATTTAAAAAGTGAAATGGCACTATACACATGAATCATTTATTATCTCTAAGATCTAGTGTTAGCTTTAAAAGGGACAACATAGTGTATATATTTTGCAACCATTTGAGTGGGAAATTTGACACAAATACGCAGGGAGTCTCTGAACGGCTATGTGTGGAACTGACACAACGGTTCCCCCTGGGGAGGGAAAATGAGAGGCTAAGGGACCCATCAATGGGGAAATTTCCTTCCATGACATATAATTTGCATAGTTTGTAATCCTGTGCCTCATGTTATTGTTGTTCAGTCGCTCAGTCATGTCCGACTCTTTGTGATCCCATGGACTGCAGCACGCCGGTCTTCCCTGTCCTTCATCTCCCGAAGCTTGCTCAAACTCATGTCCATTGAGCTGGTGATGCCATCCAGCCATTTCATCCTCTGTCGTCCCCTTCTTCTCCTGCCTTCAGTCTTTCCCAGCGTCAGGATCTTATCTGAGTCAGCTGTTCACATCAGGTGGCAAAGTATTGGAGTTTCAGCTTCAGCATCAGTCCTTCCAAAGAATATGCAGGGCTGATTTCCTTTAGGACTGACTGGTTTCATCTCCTTGCAGTCCAAGGGACTCTCAAGAATCTTCTCCAACACCACAGTTCAAAAGCATCAATTCTTTGGCTTTCACCCTTCTTTGTGGTCCAACTCTCACACCCATACATAACTACTAGAAAAACCACAGCTTTGACTAGATGGACCTTTGCAGGCAAAGTAATGTCTCTGCTTTTTAATATGCTGTCTAGGTTTGCCATAGCTTTTCTTCCAAGGAGCAAGTGTCTTTTAATTTTGTGGCTGCAGTCACCATCTGCAGTGATTTGGGAGCCCAAGAAAATAAAGTCTCTCACTATTTCCATTGTTTCCCCATCTATTTGCCATGAAGTGATAGGACCAGATGCCATGATATTCGTTTTTTCAATGTTGAGTTTTAAGCCAGCTTTTACATATGTGCCTTATGTACATACTATCTTTTGCTGTTCAGTCACTCAGTTGTGTCTGAGTCTTTTGTGATCCTGTGGACAGCCCCCCAGGCTCTTCTGTCCATGGAATTCTCCAGGCAAGAATACTTGAGTGGGTTGCCATTTCTTTCTCCAGAGGATCTTCCTGACCCAGGGATCAGACTCACATCCCTTGCATTGGTAAAGTGGGTTCTTTATCACTGAGCCACCTGAGAGGCCTCCAAACTATCTAGTAATAGTACATTTTAAAAATTATCTTAATTTTTTAAATATATCTATTCCTTATTACATTATGTCAACAATAAGATTAAAAGCCTAAATGAACTTGGAAAATCAAGTGGTTTATTTCCCTCAAGACATGCATACAATCTAGAACATTCTAGAGCCTTGTGTTTTTGCAGGAGCTGTTGCTCTTTGGCATTCAGGAAAATGCTTCCTCAAAAAACCAAAAACACAACGCCTCTCCTGTGCTCTCAGCACTCACTGAGTGTAATTGACAGTCAGCCTAGAGGCTCCACACTGCATTAAACAATGTGGAGCTAAGACTCAAATCAACTACCACATGTCCTCTGAGTAAATTACTCTAATGATTCAAGAATGGTTTGTTGAGTGACTCCATGTGCAGAGACTGGCAATTCACACTTTCATTTGTCTCTTAACGTGCCAGGATCACCGATATTGAAGGTTACTTTAAAAAAAATCAAATTAATATGGCTTGATTACAACACATAATACATATTATATATATATATATAATATATATATATACAATGCTTATTCTTAATTCTATCTTCTTCAAAGCATGGAGAGTGGGTAGAATGTACCTTCTGTCAAAATTCCCCTCCTCTGGACAAAGTCACAGTTTCATATGTAAGTTCACAATTTGTCTAGATGTTTAAAATAAGTGCTAAGAATCAGCCAGGGACTTCCTCAGTGGTCCAGTGGTTAGGACCCCGAGCTTCCACTGCAGAGGTCTGGGCTCAATCCCTGTTCAGGGAACTAAGATCACACATGCTGTATGGCGCAGTCAAAAAGCAAAAAAGAATTGGTCAAAGCCTTCAGGAGTCCTAGAAGAAAGTCCCTTCTGTTCCCCCTGCATCCACCCTGACCCTGGATGGGGGTTAGGGGTGGTCAGCTTCCACTCAGCCTCTTCACTGGTGCCTCCGACACACACCTCTTCTTTCCTTGCCTCACTGGGTGCCACTGACTAACAGGGTGGTTCGTGGTTCACCATGAATACCTCACTCTACCTGTATCAGCCCAACTGCTGCCCTTCTCTTCCACCATCCAAAACCCACCATCAAGACCAGCCTAAGTCTCAGCACTGCCTTCTTTCTCCAGCCACCATCCTGGACAGCCCCATTCTTCCTCACTAGAGTCCTTCCATTATACAGACTATAGTTTCTTGTGTACATCTTGAGATATATGACGCTTCTCTGATTGGGAATTCCGTGACTCATATTTGCTGGTGATAATTACCGTGAGCAGAACCTCGGGCTTGGGAGATGGAAGAGAAGTGGGCTGGCAGGACAGGAGTCTGGTTTCTGTGGTTCATCCTGGCAGAGAGGAAGGAACCAGGTCAGATGCCCCAGGGCCTTTTCACATTCTTCCTGTCCCTGGGGGAGAAATCTGAACCCTGGGGGAGAGGATGGGTAGCCTGGCTCCTTGGGATGCCTCAGGCCCAATCAGGGGAGGGGGTTGTCTAGGGGCAGAAACATTAATGCTCCTCCCAAAACCTACCACTCCCTTCCTCCCCACTCCCACCTCAAAATGCCTTCAATCTCACAGCAGCGCCCCCAGGCCCTTCCCTGGAGGACTGCCCTCAAGTTACTGGAATCACTTAATACAAAGGGCAGGGAGCCAGAGGGTTTGGGAATCCCGCCCCCAGGGCAGCCCTGCCCAGTGAAGGACAGGTGATGGGACCATTCTGAGGGTAGCTCAGTCTGTTCAGTTCAATTCAGTCGCTCAGTTGTGTCCAAGTCTTTGTGACCCCATGTACTGCAGCATTCCAGGCCTCCCTGTCCATCACCAACTCCCGGAACTTACTCAAACTCATGTCCATTGAGTTGGTGATGCCATCCAACCATCTCATCCTCTGTTGTCCCCTTTTCTTCCCACCTTCAATCTTTCCCAGCATCAGGCTCTTTTCAAATGTGTCACCTCTTCACATTAGGTGGCCAAAGTATCGGAATTTCAGCTTCAGCATCAGTCCATCCAATGAATATTCAGGACTAATTTCCTTTAGGATGGACTGGTTGGATCTCCTTGCTGTCCAAGGGACTCTCAAGAGTCTTCTCCAACACCACTCAAAAGCATCAATACTTCGGCACTCAGCTTTCTTTATAGTCCAACTCTCACATCCATACATGACTATTGAAAGAACCACAGCCTTGACTAGATGGACCTTTGTTGGCAAAGTAATGTCTCTGCTTTTTAAAATGCTGTCTAGGTTGGTCATAATTTTCCTTCCAAGGAGTAAGCGTCTTTTAATTTCATAGCTGTAGTCACCAGCTGCAGTGATTTGGGAGCCCGCCAAAATAAAGTCTACCACTGTTTCCACTGTTTCTTCATCTATTTGCCATGAAGTGATGGGACCGGATGCCATGATCTTTGTTTTCTAAATGAGGGTAGCTCACAGTCCAGGAATCTTCAGCAGAGTTGGCTAAAGCTACCCTTGGGGGACTCCTCCTGAACCACACCCCGGCCTGAAGACCCAGCGTCCTTGTCCCACTTCTGCTCCTTTACCTGCTTCCCAGGTGACAGCAGTGGTAAAGAACCCACCTGCCAATGCAAGAGACATAAAAGACATGGATTCAATCCCTGGGTCCAGAAGATCCCCTGGAGAAGGAAATGGCAATCCACTTCAGTATTCTTGCCTGGGAAATCCCATGGACAGAGGAGCCTGGTGGGCTACAGTCTATGGGGTCGCCAAGAGTTGGACTCGAATTATCAACTAAACAGTAACAAAGTAATATTGTTGGGGGTTGGGGGATTTTAAAAACCAGCCTTAAGATCACAGATTTCCATCACCCCTTTCCCCCGCACCAACCCCCATCCTGACTCTTCTGCAAAGGCCTGGATAGAAAATATATCTGAGGTCCCATGGTTGTTCTGATTTCAACTTTATAACTTGACAACTTCCACTTTTTCCCTAGTGATATGTGAGTTTTAACTTCTTACCCTCTGTCCTAAAGAAGCCAGGTGAGAATTTTTATAGAAATGTTTTTTGTACATATATAAAAAGTTCGGGGAAAAAGTGAATGCTGAGCTTTTCTGGTTGTCAGGAAATGGCATCTACTTTATAAAACCAAACTCAATACATTATGGGTCATAAGAAAGAGTCCCACAAAGATACTGTGCAAAATTCTTCTCAAGAGGACTGCCCTGGTGGTCCAGTGGTTAAGACTCGAGGCTCCCAGTGCAGAGGGCAGGGTTTTGATCCCTGGTCTGGAAGCTAAGATCCCATAAGCCTCTCAGTACAGCCAAAAAAGAGAGAGAATGAAATCTTGCCATTTGAGACAACCTTGACGGACCGTGAGGGCATTATGCTAAACAAAATGTCAGAGGAAGACAAATAACACATGATTTCACATATATATGGAATCCAAAAAACAAGCATGCAAAGAAAAAATGCACACTCATAGTTACAGAGAACAGATTGGTGGTCACCAAAGGGGAGGAGTAGCAGGGTAGGCGGGATTAGAAAAGGGTGAAGGGGATCAAGGGTACAAACTTCCAGTTATAAAATAAATAAGTCATGGGGATGTAATGCACAGCATGGAATACAGCCAATAATACTGTATTAACTTTGTATGGTGGCAGATGGTAACCAGACTTATTGCGGTGATCATTTCACAGTGTATACAAATGTCGAATTACTATGTTGTATACGTGAAACTAACATAATATTGTATGTCAATTGCACTTCAACTTCAAAAAGCCCATTAAATCATTGGAATTTATGTATCCATTCATATAACTGTAAATATTACGTATCTCATATACTATAACTGTGAATATTTTATATTGTGTGGGCTTCCCAGGTGGTGCTAGTGGTAAAGAACCTGCCAGTCAATGCAGGAAATGTAAAAGATGCAGGTTTGATCCCTGGGTCAGGAAGATTTCCTGAAGGAGGGCATGGCAACCCACTCCAGGATTCTTGCCTGGAGAATCCCATGGACATGAGAGCCTGGCAGGCTACGGTCCATAGGGTCACAAAGAGTCAGACACAACTGAAACAACTTAGCAGCAGCAGCATATACATACACACACACATATATAATATATATATAACCAGCAAATAAATGGAGAAGGGAAAGTTCCGCTTACAATGGAATGTCAGTGGAAGGCAGAAGGAATGATAGAAATAGAGAACCATTATTGGAGAACCACCATAGAGGTGGTTGACCAGAAGGAAGTCATTGGTGGAGACTTGGGGTGGTGGGAACAGGGTATTGATGTGGTCTCCTCACAATATCCTCCTCAGTTATGAAGAGAAAATGGAAACCTGGGGTTGAGAAACATCTCTTATGGTGAGACAGCTGACAACTGCTCAGTGCACAGCATCATTTCTGTAGGATTCCTGCTGAGAATACACGGCCAGAGTCTGGACAGGAGAAGGTATCAGACGGACCCAGGGCAGGGCCACCCTATGGAACCAAAGACCAATACACTTTCTACTCAAGGTCCTGAAAGAGAGGGAAAGACTGAAGAGCCATTCCAGGTCAAGACACTGGAGGGTCTTCCCTGGCAGTCCAGTGGCTAAGAGTCCACACTCCCAATGCTGAGGGCCTGGGTTTGATCCCTAGTCAGGGAAAGAGATCTCTCATGCCACAACCAAAGATCCCACATGCCACAACTAAGACCTAGCATGGCCAGATAAGAAATAAATAAATAAATATATTTTTAAAAAGCCACGAGACACTGGAAACACGTGACCACTAAATGCACCACAGGACCTTGAAACATATGCAGGACAAGAAAAGAAGTGACATCATTGGGACAGTTGGCAAAATGAGAATGAAGTCTATGGACGAAATGATAATGCATGTAAGTGACTTGGATGGCATTGTATGCTGGTTGTACAGGGCTGTCCTTGCTGTGGGGAAATACGTGAGGGGTGATGGAGCAGTAAGGCTACGAGCTATTCTCAAGCGGCTCAGAAAATGACTTCACAGAAATTATTTATCTATGTACATTGTGTATAAATAAGCTACATGGAGAGAGAGCAAGACAAAGAGCCTGCACGTATAAAATATTAATAATCGGGGAATCTGAAAAAGATATAAGGTTTTTTGTACTGTTCTTACAACTTCTATAGAGTTTAAAATTATTTTAAAGTACGTTATTTTTAAAAATATAGGATCTAGGCAGGACTTGAGGTGACCAAGAGAGGAACTGGAATGAAGAAAAAAAAAAAAAAACGAAATGAGAGGTGAAGAGAAGAAAGCAATAAAGCCGAGGGCCTGGCTTTATAAATAATAAAGCCATGACCTTCTCTCCCTTGTTCCTTTTAAAATAAGTTGTTTGTCTACAAATAATAAGTGCTGGATATGGAGAAAAGGAAACCCTCCTATACTCTTGGTGGGAATAAAATTTGGTACAGCCACTATGGAGAACAGTATGGAGGTTCCTGAAAAAACTAAAAGTAGAGTTAACATATGATCCAGCAATCCCACTCCTAAAAAAATATTCAGAGAAACCCATAATTTGAAAAGATGCTTGCCCCCAGATGTTTATAGCAGCACTATTTACAATAGCCAAGACATGCAAGCAACCTAAGTCTCCATCAACGGATGAATGGATAAAGAAGATACGGTACATATACACAATAGAATATTACTCAGCCATTAAAAAATATGAAACTTTCCATTTATAGCAACATGGGTGGACCTGGAGATTATCATACTACGTGAAGTAAATTAGACAGAGAAAGTCAACTATTATATCACTCACATGTGGAATCTAAAGACTAGTTCAAATTAACAGATTTACAAAACAGAAACAGACTCCCATATATAGAAAACAAAGTAATGGTTACCAACAGAGAAAGGAGGGGGAGGGGGAAGAAGGATAAATTGGGAGTATGGGATCAAGAGATGCACACTACCATGTATAAAACAGACAAGGATTTACTGTATCAGTTTAGTTCAGTTCAGTCGCTCAGTCGTGTCCGACTCTTTGCGACCCCATGAACCGCAGCACGCCAGGCCTCCCTGTCCATCACCAACTCCCGAAGTCCACCCAAACCCATGTCCTTTGAGTTGGTGATGCCATCCAGCCATCTAATCCTCTGTCGTCCCCTTCTCCTCCTGCCCTCAATCTTTCCCAGCATCAGGGTCTTTTCAAATGCGTCAGCTCTCCGCATCAGGTGGCCAAAGTATTGGAGTTTCAGCCTGAGCATCAGTCCTTCCAATGAACACCCAGGACTGATCTCCTTTAGGATGGACTGGTTGGATCTCCTTGCAGTCCAAGGGACTCTCAAGAGTCTTCTCCAACACCTCAGTTCAATTCCTATGCGCTCAGCTTGCTTTATAGTCCAACTCTCACATCCATACATGAGTACTGGAAAAATCATAGCCTTGACTAGATGGACCTTTGTTGGCAAAGTAATGTCTCTGCTTTTTAATATGCTATCTAGGTTGGTCATAACTTTCCTTCCAAGGAGCAAACATCTTCTAATTTCATGGCTGCAATCACCATCCACAGTGATTTTGGAGCCTAGAAAAATAAAGTCAGCCACTGTTTCCACTGTTTCCCCATCTATTTGCCATGAAGTGATGGGACTGGATGCCATGATCTTAGTTTTCTGAATCTTGAGCTTTAAGCCAACTTTTTCACTCTCTTCTTTCACTTTCATCAAGAGGCTTTTTAGTTCTTCTTCACTTTCTGCCATAGCACAGGGAAATATATTCACTATCTTGTAATAAACTACAGTGGAAAAGAATTTTAAAAGAATATAGATATATACATATATATGTATAAGTGAAAGTTGCTCAGTCATGTCCAACTCTTTGTGACCCATGGACTGTACAGTCCATGGAATTCTCCAGGCCAAAATACCAGAGTAGGTAGCCTTTCCCTTCTCCAAGGGATCTTCCCAAACCAGGAAACAAACCCAGGTCTCCCTTGTTGCAGGCAGATTCTTTACCAGCTGAGCCACCAGGGAAACCATATACATGTATGTATAACTAGATCATTTTACTGTACACCTGAAACTAACACAATATTGTAAAGCGACTATACTTCAACAACAACATGAAAAATTTTAAGCCAGATGGCAAAGGAAACAACGAAATAGATGGCTTGGAAAATATCTGGAATATAATTCCAACTGGCTCCCTCGCTGCCAAACCCCACTCTGTATTCATATTGTAAAGTAAGACAAGCAAGAAGTCTGTTGTCAGAGGGACCTGTGTGCAGACGCTACTTACAGGTCTACTCCCGGGTACATTAGGGGCTTCCCTGGTGGCTCAGACGGTAAAGAATCCGCCTGCAGTGCAGGAGACCCAGTTCAATCCCTGGGTCAGGAAGATCCCCTGGAGAAGGAAAAGGCAACCCACTTCAGTATTCTTGCCTGGAGAATCCCATGGACAGAGAAACCTGGTCAGCTACAGTCCATGGTGTCCCAGAGAGTTGGACATGACTGAGTGACGAACACTTTCTCCTGGGCACAGTAGCTACCTTCTGAACCTCAGTCTCCTCATGTGTATAATGGGGATGGGATGATCACATCTATTCATAGGTGGCTGTGCAGATTGGGGGAACCACCTAGGAAAACTCACTATCATTTTGGATTTACACCATGCATCAGGGAGGTTCTGATTCCTGCAAGCCTAACTTTCGTCCGAGTTTGTCGCTTAACAGTTCATGTTTAAAGTACAGTTTGTGCTCTGAAACAATCCCTAAACTGTTGCAGTTAGACATCAGGATTGTTCTATGCAGAAGATGGGATAAAAGGAACTTCAGGCACATTTATGATTCCAATACCCGGGGAGACACCCACTGTTTCAACAAATGCATAACTTGCTGAATGTTATTTATTTACCCCACGCTTGGCAGAATGTGTGCAGCAAAATTACCTCCATCCACTTCTGAAACAGGTACTCATCAGTCACAGACCTTCTATTACACCCTGAAATTTACGACATCTCAAATAAAATGTCTGCTTCTGACATTTGCTGGCCTTATGATAGTGTTTCCATATTGACCAATATTGACTAGTCAGGTTTTCTTTTGACTGTGAGACCCTCAAATTCCATCTTGGTAACCCACAGAGATAGTCAGCCATGGGTCCAGAATTTCCATATAGTAGAGGATGAGATTGAAAGGAGAAAACTCAGGAACTTGCCTTGAAAAATTGTTTTTTAGAGCAAGCCCTTTTTTTCCTGCATGTTAAGTCGCTTCAGTCATGCCCAACTCTATGCAACACTGGACTGTAGCCCACCAGGGTGGGAGTGACTGAAGGGTCGGGCTGGCTGGGATTGATGGGGAAGAAGTCTGAGGAGGGGGCAAAGTCGGCAGACCCGATGCTCACTGTTGCTCGTTGCTAATTGAAAACAAAAAGAATGTAGCTGATTCACGTTGTTGTACAGCACAAACCAAGACAACACTGTAAAGCAATTATACTGATTTTAAAAAATTAAAAATTTCTAAAAGAAAGGTAAATATTCCTTCAGATCCTCTTGCCAAGGTAGATGATTAAAGTGGTCATGGGAAACTCTCTCAATATTTAAAAAATTGATGACACTTCCCCAAATCATCTAAATGATTGAGCCACCCCCAAATTCCCAGATTCAGCCCTTTATTTTTCCCAGGGACTGCTAATAGCCTCAACTTGCCAGTCTCTCTGAAGATCTTTCCTGCAAGAATGGAAGCAGGTAAAGCAGGCTTTTGGAGGTTTGGGCCAGTGGACCCCAAGGCAGGGCCATCTCTGAGGGCCACCCTACATGCACAGCTGTGGATGCCATTGAGCCCATGGCCAGACCTCTTGAAAGAACAAAAACATTTGAAGCTCAGAACATTCTCTCCCATCCACAGAAGCCATCCCATAGATCTGAAACATGTAACTAACTGATCGTGAATCACGAGGAACAGGTTTGGCGGGCAGTCTTCCCACCCACCTGCCATTAACCTGTGTGGCAGATGTCGGGAGGTGAGAACACTGGGCTCTGAGTCCCAGGAATGCCTCTCTCCAGGACTGGACGACAGCAAGGTGAAAAGAGAGATTTAGGCAATGCAAGCTCTCTCTTTCTCTCTTTTCTTTCTTCCTTGGATTTTTCTCTATCTTGAGTAAAATTCAGTTTTTAGAAGATCAAGCCAGGTTGTAAACACAGTCTTTAAAAACCTTTGCACTGCTTTTACTGCAGAATTTATGATTTGTTTACATTTGAGGCGAGGAGCGGGTGCGCAGGGGTAATCCCGAGGCCTCCAGGAGACTGCTCAAAAGAAAAAAGGGAATGTGGGACACACGAATAAAAATACTTCTTTGTTCCAGCCTTGATTTGTAGGTGCAGAATTCCCCCAGAGAGAGAGGTCATGCCCTAAGGAAATTGGCCCAACCAGCCCTTTGTCACCATGAGAATCAGCCCCTGAGATTGCAAGAGAAACTTCCAGAAATCCACAGATTTCAGCATTCGGAAAGCGCATGTGATGAAAGCTAAGACAGGTGCCTCAGGTGTGTCTTGTGGGAACTACAGGACTATGGCCAGCTGGGCCTGGGATCCTCCCTGAGTGGGAACACAGTGCAGTGGCTGCCAGGACCCCGGACTGGGCACATCGGACACCCGAAATGAGAACCTTCCAAGCAGAAACCCAGGCAATGAGCGAGCCTCTTGGTGAGGACTTTCAAAAATGAGAGGCCAAAGAGAGGGGCTTAGTAGGAATCAAATAATGCAAGGGTTTTTTCAACATTAACCACAGAAGATTTAAATTCCTCCCCCAGAGCTGGAGAAGGAAATGGCAACCCACTCCAGTATTCTTGCCTAGGAAATCCGATGGACACAGCAGCCTGGCAGGCTGAGAACTGCAAAGAGTCGGACACACTGGGTGGCTAAACAACAGCAACAACCCAGAGTTACACAAGGATTTGCCATCTCAGTAATGGGAGTTTTAACATAAGTGAATGCACCAAGGGAGTTGGGGATTGAAAAGACCTGTGTTCTAATGAGAGCTCATAACCTGCTGGTTATATGACTTCCAGGAAACCACACGCTGGGCCTCACCAGCAATATGGGGACACAGGCACCTGCCTCTCCAAGCTACAGTAACAACAAGGGTGCGTGTGTAAGTACTAGAAAATGTTAGCCCTGTAAAATGTAAAATATTTTATTATTTGCAATGATGATAATGGGTATGATAAATAGTTATTCTGTGGTTTTGGAGTTTTCTTAGATTTTTTTTTTTTATGTGAACCATTTTCAGAGTCTTTATTGACTCCGTTACAATATTGTTTGTGTTTTAGGGGTTGGCTTTTTGGGCACAGGTGTGTGGGATCTTAGTTCCTCGACAAGGATTTGAACCTGCACCACCTGCATTGGAAGGCAAAGTCTTAACCACTGGAGTGCCAGGGAAGTCCCTGATAAATACTTCTGAAATAAACTGTCAGTCCCTACTTTAGAACAAATGTGGTTTAGAAAAAGAGAAATGTTCCTCTTTTCTTAATAAGCCACCCAGGAGAGCAGTGGCAGTTTCTCAGTTCAGCCTCACCTGTACGAGTTCCCAACTCAAAGTGAGTTTGAGACTTCTTTTTTCAGCGGGAGTGTTAAGGTCACAGTTGGGAGCGGGGTCAGGAAAACTGGGTTCTATTCCTAGGTCATCACTGTCTCTGAAATCTCTGGGAAAGTTTTGACCCCTTCGGACCTCCAATGTTTAGGTCCCAGATGACCCATAGTTTTCCTAAGTCTTTTCCAGTCCTAAATTCCTATGACTCTCTATCAGGTAACAATAATAAATAGTTGCCTTCAGGATAGTTGTTTTTTTTTTTTTTTCCTCTCCAATATAAGTCGTGTTAAGTAACAAAAGGAATTAAGTTGAGATGGATTGTGAATCAACATCAAGCAAGAATTAACTTGGGTTTTGTTGAAAAGACTTCTTTTTTTAGTTACTGTACAACTCATATCTACACCAGGCTTGTCAGTCTTTCTTACTGTGTGAAAGACAAGATTAAAAATCTTTAATCATTTATTTTAAGGAATTTGAGCAATACTGTTTGACTTTTTCCCAGGCATCCTCAATGCTTAAGAGAAAATGTGTCAATATTTGGATTCAACAAAAGAAAGATGCAAGAACTTAAGTGCCCTGTTGGTTACTGAGATAGCTGCCATTTCAGAAAAGAGGTATATCTTATGGCCAGCATAAGCTGTCCTGGTGTCAAGCAGGAAGAAATAGAGCAGGAAGCAATTGGAATCCATGCAGATTCTAAATTCCTTAAGGCTTCTTTGCATCTAAAGTACGTTACCTAAAGTGCATTGGGTTAGGTCACATGAGTACGGAGGGAGCCTGTTATTCAGAGGTTTAGGTTGTACCATGTAAGTCCACAATATAAAGGAGATCGTGTGAATGATAAACTATCAACACAAAGCTATATAAGGAAATTCCCTGATGGCCCAGTGGTTCAGAATTTGCTTTGCAGTGCAGGCGACTTGGGTTCGGACCCTTGATCAAGGAACTCAGATCCCACATACTATGGGGCAACTAAGCCCACTGCAACTAAGACCTGACACAGCCCAGTAAGAGATAAATAAGTAAGTAGTAAAGCTACATAAGAACAGAGCATTCTCTTTGATCTGGATTTACAGCCACAGGTCAGGAAGCAACAGTTAGAACTGGACATGGAACAACAGACTGGTTCCAAATAGGAAAAAGAGTACGTCAAGGCTGTATATTGTCCCCCTGCTTATTTAACTTATATGCAGAGTACATCATGAGAAACGCTGGGCTAGAAGAAGCACAAGCTGGAATCAAGATTGCCGGGAGAAATATCAATAACCTCAGATATACAGATGAGACCACCCTTATGGCAGAAAGTGAAGAGGAACTAAAAAGCCTCTTGATGAAAGTGAAAAGAGGAGAGTGAAAAAGTTGGCTTAAAGCTCAACATTCAGAAAACGAAGATCATGACATCTGGTCCCATCACTTCATGGGAAATAGATGGGGAAACAGTGGAAACAGTGTCAGACTTTATTTTAGGGGGCTCCAAAATCACTGCAGATGGTGATTGCAGCCATGAAATTAGAAGACGCTTACTCCTTGGAAGGAAAGTTATGACCAACCTAGATAGCATATTCAAAAGCAGAGATAGTACTTTGCCAACAAAGGTCCGTCTAGTCAAGGCTATGGTTTTTCCAGTGGTCATGTATGGATGTGAGAGTTGGACTGTGGAGAAAGCTGAGCGCCGAAGAATTGATGCTTTTGAACTGTGGTGTTGGAGAAGACTCTTGAGAGTCCCTTGGACTGCGAGGAGATCCAACCAGTCCATCCTAAAGGAGACCAGTCCTGGGTGTTCATTGGAAGGACTGATGCTAAAGCTGAAACTCCAATACTTTGGCCACCTCATGCAAAGAGTTGACTCATTGGAAAAGACCCTGATGCTGGGAGGGATTGGGGGCAGGAGGAGAAGGGGATGACAGAGGATGGGATGGCTGGATGGCATCACCGACTAGATGCACATGAGTTTGGGTGAACTCCAGGAGTTGGTGATGGACCGGGAGGCCTGGCGTGCTGCGATTCATGGGGTCACAAAGAGTCAGACACAACTGAACAACTGAATTGAACTGAAACTTAAGAGAATTGAAATTTCCAAGCAAACCTGAGAAGACATATTGAAACATGTCTTGAAAATGTCATGAAAATATAAATGACTTTTGAAATATTTTCAGTCCATCAGATTTTCCTGTTGCCTAGTTTCTGGAAAGTTGCATCATTAGTTCATGAGTTCATTCATTCATTTGTGCCTAACAAGCCAGGGGCCAGGCTACGGAAGGTGCAAGCTGAAGGAAGGGCCTGGCTAGTCCATCCCATCAACTTTGGTTGGCTGTGGACTCTATTTTAGGATGGCAGGTTGGTAAGGGATCTTTCCTGAACTGAGCTCCTGTTCTCTGACATGAATGGGGAAAATCAGTAAGACCAGGGCCATCAAAGTATCATACCCCCCGAGAATAGAAGGATTCAATAGGACCATCAGGGAAAGAATGCTAAAAATGTAAAACTCACTTTCTGGCCCCCAAAGACATCTTCATGAATTTCTTTTAAAAAAAAAAAAAAAAAAAAGTTACTCAGAATGGACTGAAGGGTTTTGTCTGCCTGTGGCACTGCTAAAAAAGTGCCTGACCCTTAGGGGATGTTGAATGTGGACACTCAAAACACTTAAAACAGAGCTAATAAAAAGGTTAAGTTTCACCTCATTCTTGGAACTTGATTTATTAACACAAGGCCTCAGACTCACCCATGTTATGGATTCATCAGATATTAAGGCTACAAGAAGCCTTATTGACTGCAGTTCCCTTATCTTACAGACAAGGTATCTGAGGCCCAAGCTCCCTACAGTGACTGAACAAGATCCCTGGCCAGGGAGTCAGAAACAGATGCCAGGCCTCCTGCCTCTCTGCTCTTTAGCCAGAAGTTCATCTGTAAACCTCTCCAAGCAAGTGGTGCAGTGTGCTGGTGAGGACCACGGGCTCTGAGTGAATCTGGGATCACCCCAACTAGTTATAATACCTGAATGTTTCTGAGCTTCAATTCTTCATCAGTAGAGTGGAGATCTTGATAGTACCTACCATGTTATACTGCTGTAAGTTGTAAATAGGGGAAAACGTGTCATCCCACTGCCCCTGAGGAACCAAGAGGAGAAAGACGATTCTTGGGAATTCCCTGGTGGTCCAGTAGTTAGGGCTGTACACTTCTACTGCAAGGGGCAGAGGTGCAATCCCTGGTCAGGGGGCTAGGATCCCACAAGCCTCTTGGTGTAGCCAAAACAAGAGATGATTCTCTTGTATATACATGCTATAGTGTACATCTGACCCCAGGCAGACCAAGGAACATCCATGCTCCTTCTTACGTGTGAAGAAATCAAAACCACCATCAGAAGCACCATCTGAGGGACATCAGAACCAATCTCTGCTGATGAACGGTGCCTACTCCTGGGCATCCACCCAGCCACTGAGGAGAGGACCAGAGAGGCTGGGGTCAGGGGAGGATGGAAGTGTCTAGGTTTCTCCAGGACCCCTGCTGCAGAAGACTGTTTGGAAGGAGGAAAATGATACAAAGAAATGATAAAAAGGCAAACTGGATTGTAAGAGCATAACCACAGGATATGCTCAAACTCCAACACTAACACAAAAGGATTAATAGTGTAATATAAACCTGACATGGCATCCAAGAGAAGTGCTCAAGGGGCTTCCCAGGAGGAAGGGATTTCCAGGGCATTTGACTGTGGCAAGCTTAAAAATCTTTATTGAATATTTTTCTGCAACCTTCTCACCTGCTGTTTCCCCCTTGGCCACCCCAAGCATTTCTGTGTCTGCTCCTATCCCAGCAATGCCTGGTCTGCAGGCTCCACTCTTTTTTGGATTTTTCCTCTTCTGACCCCCAACTACCAATTCTTCTTATCTCCACTGTGTAGAGCTGGTCAGTACCCACCACCTTATATTCCAAACCTGGCGCATTTCCAAAGATGGCACCAGCAAGATGAGGTCAGCAAGATGCCATCTGATGACACCCAGCATCAGACAGCAGCTGTGGTTATAGACAGCAAAAAATGACTGCCCCGGTGGTACTGGTGGTAAAGAACCTGCCTGCCAAAGCAGGAGGCGTAAGAAACGCAGGTTCAATCCCTGGGTTGGGAAGATCCCCTGGAGGAGGGCCTGGCAACCCACTCCAGTATTCTTGCCTGGAGACCCCCATGGACAGAGAATAGTCCCTAGGGTCACAAAGAGTTGGACATGACAGAGGCAACTTAGCATGAAGCACACACATCTTAACATATTGCTTGTATCCTATAGGGAACATGCTCACTGGTCAACCCAGTAGCCGCTTGACCCCTTTTCTTACTTTTTAAAAATCTTTTCTGTTGAAGTATAGTTGAATTACAATGCTGTGTTAATTATCATGTACAGCAAAGCAACTCAGTTATATATATATATATACAATACTTTTTTCATTTTCTGTTCCTTTATGGTTTATAAGAAGTTATTGAATATAGTTCCCTCTGCTATGCAGTAGGACCTTGTTGTTTATCCATCCTATATATACTAGTTTGCATCTGTTAATCCCAAACTCCCAATCCAACCCTCTCTTACCCCGCTCCCACTTGGTAACCAGCAGTCTATACTCTATGTCTCTGATTCTGTTTATGTTTCATAGATTGGTTCATTTGTGTCATCTCTTAGATTCCACATATAAGTAGTATCATATGGTATTTGTCTTTCTCTCTGTCTGACTTACCTACTTCACTTACTATGATAATCTCTAGCCGCATACGTGTCGCTGCAAATGGCATTATTTTGTTCTTTTTGTGGCTGAGTAATATTCCATTGTATATATGAACTACATCTTCTTTTTCCATTCATTTGTCAGTGGACATTTAGGCTGTTTCCACTTGACTCCTTTTCAGTTGAATCTATATTCCCTTCCTGGTATCTTCCATGCTGCTGCTGCTGCTAAGTCGCTTCAGTCGTGTCCGACTCTATGTGACCCCATAGACGGCAGCCCACCAGGCTCCCCCGTCCCTGGGACTCTACAGGCAAGAACACTGGAGTGGGTTGCCATCTCCTTCTCCAACGCATGAAAGTGAAAAGTGAAAGTGAAGTCGCTCAGTCATGTCCAACTCCCAGTGACCCCATGGACTGCAGCCCACCAGGCTCCTCCGTCCATGAGATCCTCCAGGCAAGAGTACTGGAGTGGGGTGCCATTGCCTTCTCTGATCTTCCATGAAGGCCTACTTTTTGATGGAAGCTGACCTTTATCCCAGCTCCAGTGGTGAACCCATTAATCTGAGCCAGTTGGACCACTCCCATCACTGTTTACCAAATGCTTGGTTCAGGAATGGGTGTGTAACTAATTAGGGCCAATGAGAAGTGACAGGAGACTTTCTGAGAGTTTCTGGGAAAGGAATTTCCTTGCTCTTCTGAGAGAGCTATGAGAGAGATGACAGGTCTCCCCTACTGGACACAAAGAAGGAACCTGCTACCAGCTGCTGCTCTACAGCCTAAGATGAAACACCTTTGGGGTTGGCAAGGCGGAATGACTGGGAAAACCTGGGTCTTAAAGTTTTTGAGTCTCTAGATCTCTAGCCTAAAACCAGTCCTACCTCTGACAGCCTATTATGTGACCATCTACTTGATTAAGCCAGTTTCCGTCAAGGTGTTTATTTCTCACAGTCAAAAGCATCCTAAGATAGGCTCCATTGTTTCCTAGGTACTGATCTTAATATCCAAATAGACCACAAATTCTTGAAGCACACAGGCTTAGATTGCTTTCGTATTCCCCACAATTCTTGGGACAACACTGCATATATGACAGATGTTGGAGTATTCAACAAGGGGCTGGTTTGTTGTTATAAGATCCTTGAAGCAAGTCCTTGGCTTTTGTACATTCACCCTGAAATGTTAGTTGGAACTCAGACACACCTCAATAAACAATTCTTAGTTAATGAAAATAATGGCTCTGGATATTTTGAAATGTCAACCATTTGTAAGTCATGATTATAAATTACAACTCTGAACCTCAGGGAATCTGAACCTTTTTCTCTATCACATCCTCCATATTTCTAAGAATCAACTTCCACACTCGCAGGATCTGGCCAAAGCCACAAAGTGGCAGAATCTCAGTGGTTTTGACTAAACGTGTTGTCAAATTTGGAAACATAGCTTTTAATGAACATATTTTAATGAACTTCAAAGAAATAACCCTTTCAAGGTCAATTCAGCTAAGATTTCTCCAAAGTCCAAACGAAATAAAAACTAGCTTAATCCAGCAATCAGCCAGTAAGTGGTCACTCCTATCCCTCAGAGTGTAGACTATATATATATTTTTTTTTCAGGAAACGTACAGCAAGCAAAATATCCAGAAGGACCCAGAGCCTTTGCCAAACTCGCAGTTCACAGAAGCACTGTAGAGTCTGTATTCCAGCTCTGATTTGATGGCGTACATTTCAGGGAACACATTTTCGCTTGCACAGAAAGTCTGCTCAGAAGTCACATGCATCCTGTGGAGTAAGACTGTGCATGTGTGTGTGCTCAGTCATTTCTGTCATGTCCGACTGTTTGCTACCCGATGGACTGTAGCCCACCAGGTTCCTCTGTCCATGGGATTCTCCAGGCAAGAGTACTGGAGTGGGTTGCCATGCCCTCCTCCAGGGGATCTTCCTGACCCAGGGATCAAACCCACATCTGCTGCATCTCCTGCATTGACAGCTGGGTTCTTTACCACTAGCACTACCTGGGAAGCTCAAGTAAGTCTCTACTCGCACTTAAAGGATCTGGCATTTGTGCTGAGTTTAGGGGAAAAGATTTATTTATCAAGATTTCTGAAAACATGTTGAAATTCTTCTGTGTTGACCCAGGACAGCATCTTGGTAGTTTATGTAATATTTCCTGCATGTTTCAGTCATTAATGTGCAAATTTCTATTTCAAGTTGTAAACCCTCTTTTGAACTTCATGCTATGCCTGGGACCCCCTATCACCTCATCTAGACCCTCTTCCATGCTATAAGGGCTCCTGTGGTTATTGTTCCTTGCTGACTCCCTGGGAGGGGACATTTTCAGGCATCCCATCTGAAAATGAACTTCATAAAATTCCCCACAACTCATCACCCTACTGACTGTATTTAGCATGAAGGAAATACTGTATTTAACATAGGTATGTGTTAATGTCAACACTATGTTTATCTATTTCTTTGTTGTCCCAATGATCATGAGTGTCCAAATGGCAATGATCTTGTCAGATTCACTTAAACTGAAAAACAGGGGAAAGCAGTGAATATTGGTGCTAATGGGGTTTTCACTGTTCCTTCTGCCTTGCTCTATCCTTGCTGCTTCTCAGACTTCTAGTGCCTAGGGCACTGCCAATCTCAGGTCATCAGCTTCCTCTCCCCATCTCCCCAGTTCAAAATACATCTGTCCTTTGCCCTTAAAACTCTGCTCTCAGGACTTCCCTGGCGGTCCAGTGGTTAAGAATCTGCCTTGCAATGCAGGGGATGCTGATTCGATCCCTGACTGAGGAACTAAGATCCCACATGCTGTGGGGCAGCTAAGCTCCTGTGCCATAACTACTGTGCCCACTGACGACAATATAAGATCCCACATGATGTAACTAAGAGTTGATGCTGCCAAATAAATAAATATTAAAAAAAAAAAACTCTGCTCTCTGTTAAATTTTCAAACAAGCTATGTTATAACAAGCATACCTTACTGTATTGCCCCACGCAGCTGACATATAAACAAGACAAATGATAGGAATTTGAGGTAACATGACAAGGAGAGACATTTTGACCCCAGGAGCCTCCAGAGCTCCATCGGATGGGTATTGACATGGTTTAAGTGTTAAAAGCCAGCCTTAGAAAAGGCCATCATGACACCCATAAGAAGCAGTGTTTACAGGTGGTGTTAGTAACAAGACAAGAACAAGAATCACCTCCATTCAGACGGCTTTTACTGTTTACAGAGCACTTTCACATATATGGTCTTATTTTGATAACTATGATACTGACACTCATACGTGCCTGAAACTAAAATCTTGGTGGCTCTTTAAACATGCCACTCAGCACATCAATCACACAAGACAATGAAGCCATTTGTATTTTTAAGGCAGTTTTTACAAACTTAGGAAAACAACTATTTTTGTTTGTAGGTTCACTCTTCTATTTCCTCTAGACGGGCAGGAAGGACTCAAAGCTGTCTTCTTTCCTATTCCACATCTCTGTAGTGTGACCAGCTCCATACCTTGGAATGTTCGTGGGAGGGAAGGAGAAAGCCATATCTTCCTGCTAAGAAGCCTGACAGCAAGTCAAGCAACATGTCAGGAAGCAGGGTTCTTCAGCCAAAAAAATGTTTATGACTCTTTGACCCTTAAATACATAAAGGGAGACATCCTTCTTTGTCTCCTCCCCCTCCACCCCATTACCCTATCCAGGGTGGGATGAGGGAGGTGACTTCAGGGAGAGGGTGGAGGCTGGGGACCCTGGAAAATTGGGCATGGATTTCCCTAGGCATCGCCAGAATGGCAGACCCAACCCAAGACTTTAGTTTCCAGCCAGGACCTCTGCAGGTTCACACGAACGTAAACACTGCAGGGGTGTGCCTACCGAACCTCCAGGTAGTGGTACAATTCCTGCCTTCTCCCCAAACATACACGTTCACAACTCCCTGGATTCCAATTAGGAGTAGGAGGCAGAGAGTGGAAAGGCAGGTCAATCAGATACTTCGAGATGAAACATCCCAGGTGTGAGGCCAGAGGCCAGGTGGCTCTGCATGAAAGGAAGGTGGCAGTTCTGTTTATCTAGAAAAGGCAGGAGGGGAGGCCTGGCATGCTCAGATACCCGCGTCTCTATACTCTTCATCCAAACTAAGACTTCGGTGCTGCAGATTACTGGAAGAAGAGATTTCACAACATCTCAGGGACACAACAAATTCTAGCTGCTGCCTTCCAAAATCTCGTTGTTGTTGTTCCATCTCTAAGTTGCATCCGACTCTTTTTGACCCCAGGAACTACAGCACACCAGGCCTCCCTGTCCCTCATTACCTCCTGGAGTTTGTCCAAGTTCATGTCCATTGAATCAGTGATGCCATCCAACCATCTCATCCTCTGTAACCCTCTTCTCCTTCTCCAAAATCTTACCCTCCATAAAATACCCTAGTAGATACAAATGCTCGTCAGGTTAGGGTTCATAGGAGAGGCAATGAAGGGAATGCAAGAGTATTTCATAGTTTTTAATGTCTCCAAAACTCTGCTCCACAGAATATCTAGGGTTCCACAATCAGACTAGATGGGAAATACTACATGTGATTCCCTGCTCATGAAAATTTCCAGTGCCTGGGAGCATCTGCAGTGCTTTTTGGGTGGATGGATGGATAAATGGATGGAAAGATAACTAAATAAAAATCTTTATATAAAAAAGAAAAGAGACAAGGGTTGGTAAGGATCTGGAGAAAAGGGAACCTTTTTTTTTTTTGGTAGGAATTAAAATTGGTGCAGTCACTATGGAAAACAGTATGGAGGTTCCTCAAGAAATGTAAAATAGAACCATATGACCCATCAATAACTCCACTTCTGAGTATTTATCCAAAGGAAGTGAAATCACCATCTCAAAAAGGTGTCTGCACTCCTATGTTCATTGCAGCATTATTTACAATAAAGAAAATATAACACACACACACACACGTATACGTGCATACTAAGTCGCTTCAGTTGTGTCTGACTCTTTGCAACTGTAATGACTGTGTGGACTGTAGCCTGCCAGGCTCCTCTGTCCAAGAGATTCTCCAGGCAAGAATAGTGGAGTAGGTTGCCAGGCCCTTCTCCAGAAGAGCTTCCTGACCCAGGAATTAAACCCATATCTCTTATGTCTCCTGCATTGGCAGGTGGGTTCTTTACCACTAGCACCACCTGGGAAGCCTTTCTCTCTCTCTATATATATGCATAGCTAGATAGATAGATAGGGTGGAATGTTATTCAAGAAAAAGGAAAAATCCTTCCGTTTGCAACTACATAGATGAACTTGAGGACACTGTGCTAAGTGACACAGGTAGGACAGAGACAGACAAAACTGTAGTGTCTCATTTACATCTGGGATCTAAAAAAAAGTACATTCCAAGGGAAATAGGGAGAGGGTGATAAAGAGGCTAAAAAAAAACAAAATGAATGAGGTCTGAGAATCCAGTGTCCTATAAAAATCATGCTGCTGCTGATTTTAGATATCTTACAATGTTATTTGTCAATTCTTCATCAATAAAACTGAAAAAAAATTAATAAAAATAAATTAAAAAAATTTTTAAAAACACATTTATAGTGTTGTTGACTGCTGGGGCAGGGGATGAGAGTGAAGGAAATGGGTAGAGCTGGTCAAACGTTACATACTTCTAGTTATAAGATGAATAAGTGAAACCTCCATGATGGCCCAGTGGTTAAGAATCCATCTTCCAATGCAGGGGACACTGGTTCAATCTCTGGTCGGAGAACTAAGATCCCACATGCTGCAGAGTAACTAAGCCCGTGCTCCACAACTAGAAAGTCCCTATGCCACAGTGAAAGATCCCGTGCCCCACAACTAAGACCCCACACAGCTAAATAAATAAATAAATATTAACAACTACAACAGAAAAAGATAACTAGATCCTGGGTATATAATGTACAGCACCATGACTAGAGTTAACAGTACTGTGTTCTATACTTGAAAGTTGCCAAGAGTCAATTTTAAAAGTTCTCAACAGAGCAAAAATGTTGTAACTATGTGAGGTGATGGGTGCATTAACAAACCTTTCTGTGGCAATCATCAAGTGGTAGACACACATAAAGTCAGTACATGGTACATCTTAAACTTGCATGATGTCGTACTCCAGTGATATCTCCATAAAGCTGGAAAAAAGTGAAAATCTCTAGCCCCAAGGTGGCTGCATCTAGGTGTGTGCACCTGGACCCTTGAGTCTGCCAATAGTTCACTCTCTGAGCGACTAGAAACTGCTGGACCATCCACCCTGGAGACAGCTGATGGCCTTTGATGTTTAATAGTCTGCCAACCGAGGATCTCTCACAGGTATTGAAAAGCTTGTGTCTGTTTGACACCTGCACACTAAACAGGCCCAGAAGAGTTAAATACCTAATTGAACACTAGGGATAAAAGGCATGTGCCCCCCAAAGCTACATTTTAGAAACTTCTCGCAATAAACCCTCTCTAGGGGAGATGAGATCCTTTCAAGCAGAATTCCAGGGACCACTACAATTTCTAGCACATGCTCAGTACACATTAGTTGAAGGACTACATGGAAGAGTAAATGAATTTCAAACCATCTCTCTGAGGCTGGATTTGCCGAGCTTTAGATCAGTCCCTTTTCCAGCTGTTCTCATGCTCACTAGCTATGGGGTGATGGTGCCACTAGCAACTTGAAGAAAAAATCTGAAAGTTAGGGGACTTAGACTTCCCATTTTTATTAAAGTCCATTTGCCCTCACAACCTTATGATTTTCAGAAATTGACCTCCTTCTCTTCTTTTTTTTTTTTTGCTATGATGGGTCTTTGTTCCCACACGAGGGCTTTGTCTAAGTTGCAACTTAGTGGCCTCGAGGCATGTGGGATCTTAGTTCCCTGACCAGATATTGAACCTGCATCCCCAGAATTAGAAGGCAGATTCTTCACTGCCTGAGACACCAAGGAAGCCACCCTCTAAATTTCTGGCCTTGTCTATCTCAAGGAATGCAGTGAAATCACCGAGTCCTGCACCAGTCTTTATCCACATTCCCTGGAAGACCAGAATCATGAACCTGTGATGAAGGAGCATAGGTCTTCCAAAAAGTTCTCTCTGCTATTGAGTTGCTAACATTCCAACAAATAATATCCACAAAATGAATCTGAACCCAGGCCTTCACTTCTCGGGTTCATAAAGTTCAAAAAGATTGAGCAAAAGAAGCCAGTGAAATGAAGAAAGACAGTTGCTCAGGGAACCACGAGACAATGGTCACCTGAATCTCTGTGCAAGACCCTGCTGACATCTGCGATGTGCTGTGCCCACAAATGCAGGCACATAAATTCCTTTCTTGTCTTGAGGGTCTCTTACTATATTTAGTATCACTACTGTGTGACTTTGGGCAAGTGACTTCACCTCTCTGTGCCTCTGTTTCCTCATTTATGAACTGGCAATAATGTTAGTGTGTACCACATATGGTCATTAGGTGGATCGATTGTGTTTAAATGAATCCCTTAGTTGCGTGCGTGCATGCTCAGTTGCATCCGACTCTCCTGACCCCATGGACTTCAGCCCGCCAGGCTCCTCTGTCCATGGGATTTTCCAGGCAAGGATACTGCGGTGGGTTGCCATTTCCTCCTTGAGGGGATCTTCTCCACCCAGGAATTGAACCCGCATCTCTCGCATCTCCTTCATTGGCAGGTGGGTTCTTTTCCTTTCCACCACCTGGGAACCCCCTAGTTAGGGCTCAATAAACGTTAACTATGACTACTATTATAAAGGCTAACTTGCCTTTACATGTACTATCAACGCCAAGTTCGCTCTTCCACTGGTGATGAGTATAATTTTTTTCATTTAAAAAATTGTGGTAAAACATATGTAATATTAAAACTTACCATCTTAACCAATTTTGAGTGTATGGATCCATGACATTAAGTGTTGACACATTCACACTGTTGTACAGAATGCATTATTTTAAGTGGGGAGTGGACCAGGGAGTGGACCACCTGAATCCCTAACTCTCTTCTGCCTCACTGTCCACTTCTGTAAATGGAAGCAGACTTACTTCTACTTCACAAGTTGTTCTAAGAATAAAGAGAAAATGTATATTAAAACACTTGTTGACTATAGAATGATATGTACATAGAATTATAGGTGT
Organism: Bubalus bubalis; assembly: GCF_019923935.1. Lineage (NCBI taxonomy): Eukaryota > Metazoa > Chordata > Mammalia > Artiodactyla > Bovidae > Bubalus > Bubalus bubalis. The sequence continues at coordinate 27,941,915 of NC_059178.1, read as the reverse complement.
TCTGCCCGTGCAACTTGTATAAAAATAACAGCAAATTCATAACAGTCAACACATTTCAAGTACAAGAACGGATTTTTGCATTAGAAAGAACTCATTTGTAGAGGCATCCTACTTCTCTAAGCTATTTTGAAGTGAAAGGCCCTGACTGGATAGGATTTTGATTTCTCTCCAACTTGTTGTAATTTCTGTTTAACTCATGAAGGGCCTTGGCTAAAATTATCTAGGAAGGTTAAGTATATATCACTAGTATTTTAGGATAATGTCAAAAGGGTTTATGGAGAATGGATGTCAGCAGAGAATGGATGGTCCCACTGGCTTGACTCGACAAGCGATTTTTATCCTTGACAAATCCTCTCTCAAGTTCAACTTCCCTTTGGAAACTTAAAGTATTAAAATATAGAGCCTGTCAAAGGAGTTCCAGTCCCACTGCTCAGTATCACTGAATGATTATCGCAAAGGTTTGTGTATCATTCCCTTGTCTATAGCCCTGAACTCAACTTGACAGGACCCAAGTGCTCCATGGAGCATATTCCAATGGCCAGCACTCCAACCTAGCACCTTCTCCAATGCTAGGATCCCCCAGTAGCAGAAGCCCCAGGCACTTTTCTGAAAATACAGAAGACACCCTCTTCTTGTGAAGACTCTTCCCTTCATGGTCCTCCCAGGAAGCCCCACTCACTCATTTCTAGCACAGGTTCTATCTCCCTGAACATCTATTCACATCTTCCCATCAACACCTTACAACGACAACATTCCACATTCACCCAGTGCCAACGGGGCTCTCTGTTCTCCATGGCACATGTAGGGGCAGGGCTCTTGCCTTGAGGGCTTCTGATGTAAGTGGGACAAGAAATAATACTGAGATAAGACATCAGATGCAGAGACTGATATGATTCATATGTGTGTTGTTTCCCTGCCTTTTCCATCCCTTTGAGAGCTGATCTTCAGCAAAGAGCCAAGAGTGAAAAGATGGGTCAGACAAGACCCTTCCAGGGATGGGGAGATGGATATTTATGAGGGGTCCAAGGGGCAGATCTGGGCTGAGGATGACAGTGAGAGAGGTAAGTTGGGGGGTGGAGGTGGGCAGGAGACGGGAATGAAGGCAGACGCATAAATAAGAACTGAGGATGGTATTTTATTGTTTTTTTCTTCCTTTTTTTAAAGATTTTTTGACTTGGACAATTTTTAAAGTCTTGATTGAATTTGTTATAATATTGCTTATGTTTTACATTTTGGTTTTTTTTGGGGGGTAGGGCCTGAGGAATGAGGGATCTCAGCTCTCTGACCAAGGGTCGAACCCATACCCCATGAATTGGAAGGTGAAATCTTAACCACTGGACCACAAGGGAAGCCCCAAGGACAGATTATTTTAAGGCAATCAAAAAAGCACTTCAAAGGGTAGCCTTGTGAGATGGTTTGAAACACCTCAGCCTCTCCCTCCGGTGGGGACAGAAGCAGAAGAGTGATATCATCCCCCCAGCTACGTTGTTTCCAGGTGTGCCCACTGGTATTTCCTTAAGAAAACCACTTCAAAGAAGACAAAGTATCTAACACACCAAAATGTAGCTGGCCACCTCAATAACAAAAAATCTGGAAGCAATCAAAATGTTCATCAAAGGAATTGGTCAGTAGATTGAAAGTATCAACCTGACGAAGATGGTGTAGACACTGAAAATTATCATGATGAAGACAATGTATACATATGATATGATATTAGGGGGAAAAACCACAATACTAAATGGTTATGTTCTAATGAACTTGCCACACTGCCAAAGAACATGTGTGGTTCAGTTCAGTTCAGTCGCTCAGTCATGTCCGACTCTTTGTGACCCCATGGACTGCAACACGCCAGGCGAACCTGGAATGTCAGGTCCATAAATCAAGGTAAATTGGAAGTGGTCAAACAGGAGACGGCAAGAGTGAACATCTACATTTTAGGAATCAGTGAACTAAAATGGACTGGAATGGGCGAATTTAATTCAGATGACCATTATATCTACTACTGTGGGCAAGACTCCCTTAGAAAAAATGGAGCAGCCATCATAGTCAATGAAAGAGTCTGAAATGCAGTACTTGGGTGCAATCTCAAAAACAACAGAATGATCTCTGTTTGTTTCCAAGACAAACCATTCAATACCACAGTAATCCAAGTCTATGTCCCAACCACTAATGTCAAAGAAGATGAAGTTGAACAGTTCTATGAAGACCTACAGGATCTTCTAGAACTAACACCAAAAACAGATGTCCTTTTCATCATAGGAGACTGGAATACGAAAGTAGGAAGTCAAGAGATACCTGGAGTGACAGGCAAATTTGGTCTTGGAGTACAAAATGAAGCAGGGCAAAGGCTAACAGAGTTTTGCCAAGAGAACGCACTGGTCATAGCAAACACCCTCTTCCAATGTGTGGACAAAAATAAATACTACAGCCATATTAGGATGGTAGTGTTGTGAGTGTTGTGAGTTTTTTCTTTTTTTTTCAAATGTTTTTAGCCTTCTATTTACATCCATCTTTTCAGTTTTAAAAGTCTTGAATGTTGCAGTGGTTTCATGAATGGAGACTTCCTTTCAGAGTTAATCCAAGTTGCTCAGAAGGGAAGAGAAGGGGAGGAGGAGCTGGTCTCCTTTTTAAACATCCACCTACAACCTCCACTGCTTTAATTCGGTAGAGGGGTGCTAATTAGTAATTTCTCACATTTGCTAATGAATAAGCCACCCCCGGGGAAACTGCTCCAGGTGTGGAACACAGGTCACTGGGGGGCCCAATTGAGTTACTGGCTTGCAATGGAAGCTGTAAACTCGAAGATGCTAAACAGCCACCTGGACCATTTGCCTCAAATCCTGATAACACGGCCTCCCTGAGGGCCTTGTGGTTCCACCCAGTGTTTTCCTGGTTGAGATGAGACCTGAGCCCTACCTAAACATTTCACTCAGCCTTGTTTTCCCTGGTAATCTGTTTCTTAAAACTTAGCTCCATGGGTAAAAATAAGAAGGGCTTATTCAAGGACTCAGCAACAATAGCACAGCCAAACTGGAAAAAAAAAAAAAAAAGTCTTTTTAAAGAATTTTTCATTGTTATATTGTTTTTCATCCTGATCCTAAATCTCTTGTGAAAGTCTATCTTTGGAAAATTCCTGCAAATGCAGATACCTACAGGGTAAATTGTCTTCTTCAGTGGCTAATAAGTAAAGCATCAGCTACTTCGCTGACCTAGTTAGCATTTGGGCTTCCCTGGTGGCTCAGATGGTAAAGAATCTGCAATACAGGAGACCTGGGTTTGATCCCTGGGTTGGGAAGATTCCCTGGAGAAGTGAAAGGCTACCCACTCCAGTATTCTTGCCTGGAGAATCCCATGGACAGAGGAGCCTGGAGGGCTACAGTCCATGAGGTTGCAAAGAGTTAGACATAACTGAGCCACTAACACGCAGCAACTAATACACAGCATTTAAGCTGCATCAGTGGGACCCCGGGACTTAGAAGACCAGAAACCTTGGGATGCCCAAGGAAGAATCCTGGAAACTATGGTCCACATTGCCTACATCATCCATGTTGCCCATCGGCATGCAGCTGAGGCAAGTCATTTCTCCAGCTGAATGTCTGTCTCTTCATCATCTGCAAGACAAGGACCAGCCACTCTGGTATCATTCACTTTCCCTGTTCATCAGACACTGCCGTGAGAAGCAAATGAGATACGGGAATAAAAGTTTTAAAAACCTTTTTCCATATGTTAGCAATATTATTAAGTAAACCAAAAAGATGAGCAAAACTCATCAAAGGGCATGTTTCAGGCATGTTAACCGCCTCCAGGAATTGACAGTGAAGGCCCAGTGTGGGAACTGGGCTGGAATGTCAGTAAACTAAGGTCCAGGCTATCCCATGTTAGCCGAGCCCTTGAAAGAGCCACCACAGATTACAACCATCCACTGAAGATCACAGAGGAAATGCAGAAGAGAGGAGCCAAGGCCAGCGGCCGCCACTCCTGGGCAGGCAGGAGCCCCCGGCCGGAGCCTCCAGGCCTCATCACCCTCCGCACGGCCCCCTCCCACGGACTCGCAGCCCCGGCTGCTCACCGTCAGCGGAGCAGGCCCTGAGTCACCCACATGTCGACGCCCCGGGTTTCCCTTGGATTCTTTCCCGCGGGTGCTGCCAAATGATGAGATCATGGCACTTGACAAAACCCTCTCTTTCAAAAGCACCTTTTATCCAAACGGATAAAAAAAGAATTTAACAGGCTTTATCTTCCTGGCAGCCCCATCTTTGGCAAAGCCCACAGCTCACACATTCAATTGCTGCTGTTGTTAATACACATCTTCAGAGCAGTTCTGGGCTCACTGCAAAATTGAGTGGAAAGTCCAGAGGGGCCCCACACATGCACAGTCCCCAAGGACTGTCCACACCCGGATCCACACCCGGGTGGCACCTCAGTAACAACCCCTGAAGCTGACAGGAGCTTCACTTTTGGCAGTCTGCATTCCGCGAGAGATTCCCTTTTCAAGGAAGGAAACCAGTCAGAGCGGACAGAAAATTCACTAACCAGCCAGCAAGCAAGGATGCCACTCTCCACAACCAGAAAGTCCCTCTCTCATCCTTTCTGGGATACTTTCCATCTTCAACCATAGAGTCAGGGAACACTTGATGTTTATTAACATATGAGTGAGTGACTGACTGACTCACTTATGACTTTATCTTCTCGTCATCACTAATGGCTCTAGGGTTCTCTATAAGCTGTAGTAGACTCAAGACAAGACCCCACACTCAGACCCTGAGACTCTCAGGACTAGCCTTCTGCATCGTGGCATGCATTTGTATGAGAGGAATAACAAAGATGGAGCTTCTCCTTTTGCCTGGACCCTGCCCATCCATGATATGCTGTATCCAAAACAATCCCCACCCTCACCCCCTTGAAGAAAAGCCCCAAGGCTAGAAGTTTATCTGAGTCCAGGACCAGAAAGCTCCACCTGGTGGTGTAAGGTCTTTGGGATCTAGGAAGTAGACAGGGAGAAGGAGAGGTCTCTCTGAAATAAGATCAAGAAACACAGATTTAGGTCCATCTAGGTCTCAGATCCAAATCATTCTCAAAGCCCTGTGGAGAAAGCAGCAAAAGGTAGGAGAGCTAGAAGTCAGTCCAGATTCAGCCCAGCAGCTGAGGGTATAGGAATGGTGTGGAAAGCACCTAAAAATTTTAGACACCATGTCTGGTGACACCCAGGAAATGAGAGATTGGCAGGAACACTCATACAACGCTGTGTATGGGTGGAAACATCATCACTGCTTTTGAGTGATGAGCAATGGAAGATGCTTCTTGACCTTGAGCAACAGGGAGACGTCAGTGCTGCTCAGAATGACCTCTCCAGGGGCTCAGTGGTAAAGAATTTGCCTGCCAATGCAGAAGACATGGGTTCAATCCCTGGTCTGGGAAGATTCCACATGACATGGAGCAACTACACTAATGCGCCACAACTACTAAGCCCACGCACCACCGCTGGAGAGTAGCCCCCACTTGCTGCATAGGAAAACCCCACTCAGTAACAAAGACTCAGCACAGGCTACAAAGATAAAATAAAAAGAATGCCCTCTCTGCCACCTGCCTGAAGATGACCACACCTACCTGCTCCATCCAAGCACCCATGGGGCTTTCCAGGTGGCTTTAGTGGTAAAGAACCCCCCTGTCAATGCAAGGGACATTAGAGACATCCTTAGGTCAGGAAGATCCCTTGGAGGAAAGCATGGCAACCCACTCCAGTATTCTTGCCTGGAGAATCCCATGGACAGAGGAGCCTCGTGGGCTACAGTCCATAGAGTTGCAAAGAGTCAGACACGACTGAAGCAACTTAGCATGCACACAAGGTCACTCATACAGAACATTTGAAACCATTTACGATGTCCCTCTGGAAAAGGCCAGACAAGGAAGAAGAGAATTCTTGGTGGCAAGACCCAATGTCTGTGTATTAAGGAGAGGAAAGTCATATTTGCAACCTATCCTTCCATCCCCCTTCCTTGAAAGACCCCAAAAGATGTCCCTTATGTGCACTGCCAAGGGAGGTACTGCTGCTTCCTCAAGTCTGAAAGGATTCCTGGCTCTCACATCACAGAATTTAGGAAGAATCGGGTAGTTAATTGGATGTTATTCCTAGAAATAGGGCTCTTGATATGGATTATCAACCCATATTTTTGCAGACAAAAGTTGGGGGGAAGCTTTAATAGTGGTAGGGGTCAGATAATGAATAGATTTGGGGGAGTAGGGATTTCAAGATTTCAAACCACTAAAACCAACTCTTATCTGGATAATGTTAAAAGAGGTGATAATTTGACATATTTAAATGTAAATGTCTGATGGAGCCCAACATCTGGCTGTGGATTAAATAAGCACAGGTAACTGAAAACTGCCCCATGCCCCATAAAATACTGATAATGCTCTATTTCTTAAGCTGGGCTTATTATTATTATTAAAACTGATTTTACACAAACACATGCTCCTTTGATTGTGTATTTCATGAAAGTAAAATATTTCATCTAAAATTCTTCTCATGGAATAGGGTGGCAGGTGGGAGGGAGGGTCAAGAGAGAGGGGACATATAAATGCCTATGGCTGATTCATGTTGATGGATGGCAGAAACTAACATAATATTGTAAAGCAATTATCCATCAATTAAAAAAAAAAAACATAAAACGTGTCTGCTCTATTTCCACTGCCCACTCCATGTGAGGTTAACAGAATGCCAATTTCTAGACCAGATGTGAAAGCATATCTTTTCTGTGTCTTTAGGTCTCTCCCTCTGTACTTCTTTCCTTTGTTTGGCTTCCTGTTTCCTGACCCTGCTGGAATGTGAGCAGCAAACCTCCAAGAATTTGTGAACAGGACTCGGGCCAGTCCCAGCCTTTGTGTGCTCAGGGACTGAGGCTGGACCACTGGAACCCCGGCCCTCCACGCCCGAAGGGAGAGACAGAGCAGATGAGCAGAACAGAGGACTCCCTCCTGGGGGCCCGCCTACCTCGGTCTCAGCCCCAGGCAAGAGACAGAAACTGAAGGCCAGATGACAAATTACTGCCCCTTGTAGCCCAGCCATGGCGTGGGCTCTACAAAAACACCCAACCAAGTACTGTTTAGCCCTCTTTTCCTCTCTTTTCTCACTCTCTTCCTCTTACCATATAAACGTCAGCCACCTCACTGCAGGGAAAGATTCAGAGACTAGTGAAGGAGGAAGGTAAGATCTTCCTTGGAAAAGAAGAGCAAGACCCCTGAAAACTTGGCTCTTGGTTACAATCACCCTTGTAGGTAACATCTTCACAAACAAGTGGACTTGAGACTGGTGGCTGGTTAGTAACCAACCCAAAGAAAATATTGAGCTAAGGGCACAAGTAACACCAAACTGTGACTGCAGCTATCTGGGACTGACCATTACAATCATATGACTATTGGGGTTCTTTTTTTTTTTTTTTTCCCTGGCCTCATGGCTTGGAGGATCTTCCTTCCCCGACCAGGATTTGAATGGGAAGCTCAGAGTCTTAACCACTAGACTGCCAGGGAAATCCCCATTACAATCACATTTAGAATGTAGTGATGTGACCTTGCAGCCATAATTAAAGGAAAGGATAACTGAGAATCTATCTTCTTTGAAGAGCAGAACAGTTGAAAGAAACTGGTTAACGGTAACTGACAGTAATTTAGGGCTCAAATGAAACCAGTTGGAGAGAGGAGCACAAATGATCCTGTTACAGTGGTCAGGATTGTGCTCATCCTGCCTGAGGGGAGGCCAAGCCGGCTCAGTGCCCTAGCACCATAGCATTTCCAGGCAAGTCAAAGCTTCTCTCCAGGATCCACGAGTCCTGTTTTTAGTTAGTCACTTAGTTAGTTAGAACATTATTTACCATTATTTCTTTCACTGATTGTAGTCTAAGTCTTTTGATAAAAGTTATATTTTAAGTAATTTTTTTTTCAGTCTACAAGCCTTCTGAGGCCTTGGGGAGAGAGTGACAGGAATTAAAAGCCAGGACGAACTAACTCAAAGATGTTGACTCCAACCCTGGGATGGCAATCTCCACTCTGATGCCTCCCCAAATTGTTCCCAACTGAAGGTTCTATTTTTAATTACTCACATTGATAAGGTACTTGAGAAAGAAAACAGTGTTTCTTGTAATGATTCATCACTTCTTCCTAGAATGGAAGAACGGCCAATTCCTAGAAGACAGACTATCTGTTATAAAAGTAAAGCAACACAGCTTAACCCTCCTTTTTCACATCTGACAGAAACTGACCACATCCTGATGCGGGTTTTTTTTTTTTTTTTTTTTTTTTAAGGTAGACTTTGGCATGTCAGAAAGTGAGCATCTCTGGCCTCAGACCTCCTAGTGGCACTTCAGGGTCCTAGAACATCAGAAAACACCCAAAGGAGGAGAAAGGAACTCATTATTTCACATTTACTCTGTGTCAAGCTTTATGCTTGGCAATTCATGTAGGCCATTTTATTTAATTTAATGACAACCGTGTCATGAAATCTCATTACTCCCATTTTACAGATGAGTACACTGAGGCTCACAGAAGTTAAATATTATGACCAAGTTCACACGGCTGGAAGGTGGAAAAGCCTAGGTTTAAGTCCAGATCAGTCTTATTCCAAAGTCTTGCTTCTTTCCAACATATTTTACAGACCGCTAAACTCCAAGAAAATGAAGGCAGAGTGTGTGTCTACCTATCATTACCCTGAAGCTTCTACGATGAGCATGTCTTTCAAATGAGACATACTTTTAAAAATATTTTTTAATCCAAAAAATACCTATAATACTTACTGAATGTATTATATCATCACATTACAATGATAAAAATGCTTCAGTGTTTTGATCAATAAACACATATGATGTCAATTCTTAATGCTATTTGAAAATCTCGAGCCATTTTCTAAGAAAGCAATCACAACCTGTAAATTCCTAACAAGTCTCTACGAATCTTGTACCAAAAGAGGAGGAGAGAAATTCGGTGCTGAAAAGCGAGGAAGGAACTTACAGCATGGAGTCTACATGTCACTCTCTGTAGGCAAGTGGAGGCCCACAGGAGCCCAGTGACTTGCCCAGGGTCACAGACAGACCGTGCAAGCCAAGCCCAGAAGTGAGGGGATGGGCACAGGGCATCCTGCACTTTCAGACAAGAGCCCCTTCCACAAAATTCCCCCTCATAAGAATCCTGAGAGAGTCCCCGGGGAAATACCCAGCACAGAAAACGGATCGTGCCCGAGTTCTAAAGATCCTAAGGGCCCCTCCAAGCTGTGTCATCACGATATCCACTTCAATTAACCCCACCAACATTAGACTAAAGCCCAGTTGCGAAGGTTCAATGGCCACGCCTGTGGAATATGATGGTAAACCTTACGTGTCAAATTGGCTAGGCTATGGCACCCAGTTGTTTGGTCAAATATCAGTCTCTGGACTGATAAATAAAGCAGATTACCCTCTATAATGTAGTTGGGTCTCATCCACTCAGTGGAAGTCCTTAAGCACAAAGACTGAGGTTTCACACGGAAAAAGAAATCCCCCCAAGGATGCAACATAGACGCAGAAGACCTAAACAGACATTTCTCCAAAGACATACAGACGGCCAACAGGCACACGAAGGGATGCTCAACATTGCTGCTTATTAGAAAAATGCAAATCAAAACTGCAATGAGGGGCTGCCTCACACCAGTCAGAATGGCCATGATCAAAATGTCTACAAATAACAAATGATGGAGGGGGTGTGGAGAGAAGGGAATCCTCCTACACTGTTGGTGGGAATGTAAATTGGTGCGGCCACTATGGAGAACAGTATGGGAGCTCCTCAAAAAACTAAAAACATTTATCCTTATGATACAGCAACCCTACTCCTAGGTATATATCTAGAAAAGACAAAAGCTCTAACTCGAAAAGATATATGTACCCTCATGCTCACAGCAGCACTAATTTAATAGCCAAGATGTGAAAGCAACCTAAGCGTCCATCAACAGAGGAATGGATAAAGAAGATGTGGGACACCTATACAATGAAATATCACTCAGCCATAAAAATGAATGAAACAATGCCATTTGCAGCAGCATCGATGGGCCTAGAGATGATCATATGAAGTAAGTCAAAACAAGTATTATATGATATCACTGATATACGGAATCTAAAAAAAAAAAAAAATAAAAATGAACTTATTTACAAAACAGCAACAGAGTCAGAAACATAGAGAACAAATATTTGGTTACCAAAGGGGAAAGGAGGAGGGCAGGATAAGGAGTTTGGGATTAACAGATACACACTACTATATATAAAATAGATAAACAACAGGACCTACGGTATAGCACAGGGAACTGTATTCAATTTCTTGAGATAACCTATAATGGAAAAGAATCTAAAAAGAATATATATATATATATATATATATATATATAACTGAATCACCTTGCTGTACACCTGAAAATAACACAACATTGTAAATCGACTATACTTCAATAGAAAAAAAAAAAATGCAATGTAGAAATCTTTCCTAAGTTTTTAACCTGCTGCCCTACAGAATTCAGACTCAAGACTGCAACATCAACTCATAACCTGAGTAACCAGCTCTCTGGCCTGCCATGTGGATCTCAGACTCGCCACCCCCCACAATAATCCAGTGAGTTAATTCCTTAAAATAAATATCTGTAGGTAAGTAGATGGATAGATGGATATCCACACACAGAAACGTTTATGTGTGTATGTATATAAACATGTACATATGGTTTTGTTTCTCTGGAGAATCCTGACTAAAAGGTGAAGAATGAATGGATGATGTTCTTAGCTGCACACAGAAATTCGAGAGCAACTAAAGTAGTACCTACCTCATGAAGGCACCATGCTAGCTAGCCCCATTGCAAACTCTGCTCCTCCCTTCACAAAGCTGAAATTAAGTGAGACTTCAAGGCCGTAATGTGGTAATATTGCTTTTTCCTTTTCTTTTTCGGTGGAGCCATGGCATGCAGGATCTTAGTTCCCTGACCAGGGATTGAACCTGTGTTCCCTGCAGTTGAAGCGCAGAGTCCCAACCACTAGACCACAAGGGAAATCTGCTCTTCTCCTTGAAGAAAGGACACTGCAGCCTGAGAGGTTAAGTAACCTGGTCAAGCCACAGAGCTGGTGTGCAGAGTCAGGGTTTTAACCCACATTTGCCTGACTCAGAAGTCCACAGTCTTTCCACTTCATTGCACCGCTGATTTATCTATGACATCATGGAAGTCAAAAGGAGAAGCTTCAGGAAAAATGGAGTGGGTCGTAGTGTCAAATGCTTCAAAGAGCTCAAGGGAGGCAGGCTGAACCGGAAACAGCTTCCTCCACCACCCTGATCCTAGATACAACCACCAACCAAGAGCTTCTCACCGTCAGTTCCAAAATAAAAGACTCTCAACTGTTTGTGAAGGAGAGGAGACACCTTTGGGAATTTCTCCTAGAAGGACCCAACTGGAAATTCCACCAATGAAGCTAGTGGAATTAAAAAGTCAGAAATGTCTATTGTAGACTCAAGTCAAAATGTAAGTGGAAGAGTAGAATTTTTAAAAAGTCCTATAAAAGTACAAAGAATAATAAGTATATGAGAGAGAGAAAATAGGATAAGAGTTACAGAGATGTCAAATATTGTGTAATCATGCAGTGTGTTCCACAGGGACCCATGAGTGATAGGAAATACACAGCAGGTGCTCCCAGTGTGATTTTCCATGAATAAGATGCCTGTGTTCTCAAAATATAGGGTGTTGTGAACTAAACAGGGCTTCCCTGGTTAGCTCAGTGGTGAAGAACCCACCTGCCAATGCAGGAGACCCTGGGTCAGGAAGATCGATCCCCTGGAGGAGGAAATGGAAGCCCACTCCAGTATCCTGGCCTGGAAAATCCTGTGGACAGAGGACCCTGGTGGGCTACAGTCCATGAGGTCACAAAAAAGTGGATACAACTGAGTGACTAAACAGCAACAACAATGAACTAAGCAGAGTGAGTTTACAAGGTTCATTCAACAAGAGTCATCACTCTCGCCCAGCCAGCCTAGTCACTGGTCATTGCCCAGCTGATTGGAGCCAGAGATCTCTGCTCTTCCAGATCCAACAAGAGGAGAGCATGAAGAATGTAGCCTCTTATTTACAAGCTGTGAGGCCTGCAAAAACTCTGCAGCGTCTATCTCTCCATTTGGTGATAAGTGATCTCCAGGGGCTCAGAGAGGGAAACTGTTTGGGTTTGCAAGTGTAGGTGTTTGTCCTGATTTCCTGCTCTCACAATGCTTTCATTTATTCCAGCAAATGCAGCCTGATGATTCACTGGAGACCAACTGTCATCTGTGCTGCTCCTTGGAGGTAACTCAGAGCTGGTGTTTGGGGTGTATGCAGATTGGCCCAAGTCTCAATAGCTTGTTAATTCCTAAACTGATGAATGAAGCAATGCTCAGAGTGGGAAGAAGTTGCCAGACTCTGCCAAAGGCCAAGCTTTTGCTCACAGTGTTTGGTTCTCGAGTTTCATTCCACGATCTCTCAGCCTAGCCCAGAGCCAAGGCTGTTGAACAAGGAATCTGGAAATCCAAGTTCCATATCAATTTGCAGGATTTAACCTCTTGAGACTCAGTTTCCTCAGCAGGACCTCACCAAGGTCCCTTCCATCTCTAAAGTTAAATGAACCCATGATTTAAATGAACAAGTGCACTTATGTATTTCCTCGATCAGACAACACCAAGAACAGGGGTCTCCATCAACACCCAATACACCAGCCATGCAAGTAAAAACTGTATCTTCTCCCAGAAAATGCAAGAGAAACAAATGAAAATTCAGAATGAATTTCAAAATTCAGAACAATTCTGGGAAACAAGCTTAACATACTTTTAGCATACCTAACAACCAATGAGAAGAGCTATACTAACATCAAAAAGTGTGAAACATCTAGAAATAAACTTCCCTTGAAACACACACAAAATCTACATAAAGAAAAGTTTAAAATGCTGATGAGGGACACAGAAAAATACTTAAACAAATGAAAACACACACTTCGTCTTGGACCAGAAGACTTAACAAAATAAGATATTGATTCTCTCAAAATTAATTTCAAATTTTATATTATCCCAGTAAAACACCAATGGGATTTTTAACTGAACAAGATGGTTCTAAAGTTTCTATGAAAAATAAATAAGCAAAAATAGTGATCAAATTCTTATTGTTTAAGAGATTAATAAGAATGGGCTAGCCCTCTAACTATACTGAAAGGTATAATAGTCAAAGCATTTGATACCAAAGCATGAATAGATTAATGATACAGAATAGAAAAATCCAGAAATAAACCCAATATATATAAAAATTTTATGTTAAACATATATCAACATAAGAATTTATATACATATACATATGTATACATATACATATACAAGAATACATATACATATGAGAATCTACATTTTTTTCAATTCCCATTTTGAATCAGTGGGAGGTACATGGGATTATTCAGGAAATGATGCTGGGACAATTAAGTTGCCATTTGGAAAAACAGTTTAAATATATTTAACATGTATACTCTACATGTCACAAACAACCAAAAACAAAAATTCCAAATGAAAACCCCAAAAGCAAAGCCACAAAAGTCCTAGAAGAAAACATGAGATTTTAAAAAACAATCTCAACGGTGGAAACAGTTTTCCCAAATATTATACAAAATTCCAAACTCAGAAAAAATTGATAAACTGAATTACCTTTTTAAAAAATCCTGATTTTTTTTAAAAAAACATAGTCAAATGAAAAACCAGGAATTAATATCTTTAAAGTATATTTTAGACAAAAAGCTAATTTCCTTCTTGCAAAGAACTTCTCAAATCAATGAGATAAATAACCTCTTAGAAAAAAGAAGTAAAAAGAAGAATATGAAGAATTGAGAAGAGTTCACACAAAAGGAAATACACCTAGCTCTTATAAGAAAAGATGTTCAACCTCAGTCACAGTAAGATAAATGCAAAACAAAGCTCAGGGATAGTAAAGGGACAAAAACCAGAATGTTTGATAACAGGCTCATTTGACTAAGGTAAAAAAGGGCACTCAAAATTGCCCATGAGATTGCAAATAGGAAAAACCCCTAAGAGTAATTTGGCAATATCTATAAAAATTTTATAGGTAGAGATATCCCTTGACTCAATAATGCCACTTCTAGAAGCTGATCTTGTAGGTATATTTGCATAGGAGTGAAATGACACAGATATGGGATAGTAATTGCAACATTGCTTGAAAAGCAAATGACTGGAAACTAATGTTCTTCAAGAGGGTACTGATTAAATAATGAACTACTCAGACATACTAAGTAAAAAAAGCAAAGTGCAAAGCAATGTGTATAGTACAAGTACACTACCACGTGTAAAAAAAATGCTATTATAATGTGTGTGTATGCATGGATAGTTAATGCGTATAATCAATGCAAGAAATAAGTTGTATGTAGTACAGGAATTGAGTATCTGGAGAACAGATATAAGAAGGGCAATTGTTTTCTACTGTATTCCCACTTATAACGTTTTACTTTTGTACTATTCAAGAAATTTCAATGAACACAAAGGCCCCCAAACTGGAGATTCTTCAGCCTTACACAGGACCTGAAGAATCAGATTCTCTGGGGCAGGAATCAGGGGCTGCAATTCTAACAAGCACTGAGTATGATTCTTGTGCAGAGAAGTTTGAGAAGCCCCAACGGATAACATCACTGGAAACGCAAGTTATCAAAATAATAATAGCAACAGTGATGTAAGCAGTAATGAACACTTCTTTGGAAAGATAAAGTCTAAGACACCACTGCCAAAATCTTGCACAAGCTTTCCTGAAAAAAAGAAAAAGAATTCTTTGGCACAACCAAGCATAGACAGAGTTTACTCCATGACGAAGTATTCCCTGTTCTCTCTGGTGTTCAGTTTTAACCACTGTTAATCCTTTCACCAGCTTCTAATACTTTAGCAAAATGCTTTACTCTCATCTTTTGAGCTAGGTAAGAGCATAACAAGCCTTACATGAAAAGGAGAGAAGTAAATAGTCAAAGACAGCACACCTCCAAATTCACCACTTTTCAGCTAACAACTATGCATTTTCCGTGTTCTAAAGAAACTGGTGACTGGGAGAAAGGAAGAAGCGTATGTGTTTAATAGATTTCTTCAGTCTAGGCATGTCTGTGCTGCAAATCACAATTGTGTATTTCTGAGATGCTAGTGGGGAGGGTAAGGGCATAGCCTCAAGTCTCACACTGTTTTGGCTCCTCCTCTGTGTTCAATTTCTTCCCCTTTAAACCAAGATGAAAAAACAGTATGGTGGGGGTGATTAGGAGCATGTGCTCTGGAGCCAGACGGCCTGGGTTCAAATCCCAGTTCTGCCACTGTGTAATTTTGGGCAAATTACTTAACTTCTCTGTGCCTCGGCAGACACGACTGTAAAATGGGGATAGCACCACCTCATTCACTTGGGATGGGAATTAGCTACATTGATATAGGTGCAGCACTTTGTATAGAAACTGGTAAGTGCTGGATAAATACCTGTAATCACTATTTCAGATAAGCCATAGACTGTCAAATGGTAAAGCCAGGGAAGGGGTGGAGAGACAGGGAGGAGAAGTTTGTAACAGCTAAAAAGACACAAAAGGCAAACAACAATGAAAAGCTGGTTATTTCCAAGAAATAAAAACCCAACTACAAGATACTGAAGCAACGGGCCAAGCAAAGCAAAGCTGTTTTTTCCTTGTTCGGCTGATGCTCGGCGGCCAGACCTTTCCATTTTCCGGTCTGGGTCTGTATCACTGGATAAGTTTTATATCAGGAGCCTCCAACCCAGCAGGTCTGGCATTAGGGGGTGGCAGTACCTCTTACCAAGCCCCTGTGCTCATGAACATGGCCAGGATTGCCACCCTCGGTGTCCCCAAAGGCAACAGGAGGACTTACCTCCACAGAAAAACCCGAGGTGACGAGGAGACTGGAAGAGCTCAAAAGGAATCCCAAATCCACCAGCTTCCCTAGTCATGGACTCTGGGAGCCCAGACCGGACCGCAGGCCCACCATGGCCTCATTGTAAATAATTTGCACATGGGATTGTGGGCAGAAAAAGCAGATGGAAGGGACCCCAGAAGACCACACAGCCTGCTTTCTCCATTTTATGGTTGCTGTGGAGATTGAGGTTCAGAGAGAGGAAATGACCCATCCCAAAGCTCAGCAATACCTAGATGATTATCTCACCACAGGGACCACTGATAACTGAAAATAGAAGCCCTTCTACTAATTAAGCATTATTTCATCTTTAATTGCCATATTTTAGCCATTCTTAAAAAAAGAATAAGTATTCTTATTATTATGCATAATAAGTATCTCATTAAAATAATGACACCAACCATCAAACTATCCCTTCCCTGTAACGACTGCTGAGCAGGGGCATGGTGATGTATCAGCTGTCTTGCTAGTTCTCCAGGGCAGACTGCAGAGATGCTGCACGGTGCCTGGAGGGGCCACCAGTCTGACCTGAATCTCCGAGCCACTTCTCCATCATCCTAGCTTCCCTTCCGAAGCTATTTGGAGCTACCAAGTATAATTTACTTATCCACAGTTCCTACAAACTTACTTAGGCTCTCAGCCTAATATCCTATAGTTGAACCAATTGAAAACACCACATGATTTCTTTCCTCTGCAGGTCCGGACAGTTATCACCTTGGCCCTGACCCACACCCCCTTCCCCAGAGACCACAGCAGAGGGGTCTTCTCAGAACCCAGCTCCAGCTAAAGGTTCAGCCACACAGAATCCATCCTGGAGTTTCAACTGGCCAAAGCTGCAGATACCAAATTTTTACCCATGGACTGTGTTTTGAAAGCTCTGGCCTAGCAAGTTGATTAATATTTGTTTCTCCTTTTAAATAATCCAAGTCACATCTGATGGTCCATCGGAGCATCCAAACAACAGAAGGTAATCAGTGTCGCCAAACTGACTTGCTATTTCAACCCAGAAACAATGCATTTTAATTATTCTGAGCTGCCTTGTTCTGAAAAAAACGTTTGATCTCTGCTCTGCCCTCCCACCCTCTGTCCACACACCTTCTCAGAGTCACAGGGATCCAAAGACCCCGGTAGACAATGCAGGTAGACACTAGACCCACCACGCTGCCACAAATGGAGAGCAGCCTGGAATGCAGCTGAGCCAAAGGCTGACTGTATTGCCCTCCCAACAGTCAAATTTATTTCTGATCTGAAACTACATCAGATTTCCAAGGACTGGAGAAAACATTTCCCATGAGCAAGAAGTTAATTTATTTGCAGGGGAAAATGAATGGCTCCCTCCATAGGCACCAGGAAACAACACGAAGTGACCCTGAAGACAGACCCCAGACAGAGCCCTCAGTTATGTAAGATGGCCTGAACTCGGCCAAGGGTGACAGAGGACATAAATTTTGCGACGCTCAGTAAGGGGGTCTGAGGATTCTTTAAACTGAAGTGCACCTTGTATTTAAATGTACTCCCTAGTAAGAAATGACTTGGGTTTTGTAGGTTATACTGTAGGGGAGAGTGCTGAATTTGTGTACTTAGAAGAAACTACCAAACGTCTGCTTTAGACAATTACATGTAAGCAAGTTATCACTGAAAAGGCCAGATTAGGGGAGTCCATTGTGTTAGGACAGGCTACAAGAAGCCCTTCCCCCTCTTTCTGCCCCTTATATTTCATGAATTCCTTCCCCTTTGTTTTTTTTAAGAAGCGGCACTTTAGAACCTAACTGGTATCTTAGGATTAGAAGAAGCAATATTTGAGACCATCCCCAGGAAAAAAAGATGCTCTGGAAGACTCTGTAAGAAAAATTCATTTTCCAATCAAAGCATATTAACTTGAACATCTCCCAACCCACCAGAAAGCACTCAAGGTAATGAGAACCGTAAGAGGAGGAAGTGGAAAAAGAATGAGCCAGAGGCAGTAGTTTTCTTCTGCTGTCAGATCATACCAGTTTTACAAAACAATCAGCTGAACCCAGACTAATATTTCTGAAGCGAACATCTCTGTCACAAGCCACCTGGGTCGAGGGGAGACAGGGGGAATTCCTCATTCCACTCTGCCCCACTTTGTTCAAAAGTGCAGGTAAGCCAAGGGACACGACTGTCACTGACCACAAACTTCAGGTACCCCATATGGAGTGAAAGTGAAAAGTGAAGTCGCTCAATCATGTCCGACTCTTTGTGACCCCATGGACTATACAGTCCATGGAATTCTCCAGGCCAGAATACAGGAATGGGTAGCCTTTCCCTTCTCCAGGGGGTCTTCCCAACCCGGGGATCGAACCCAGGTCTTGTGCGTTGCCAGTGGATTCTTTACCAGCTGAGCCACAAGAGAAGCCCAAGAATAGTGGAGTGGACACTCCATTTGGAGTAGGACCATATGGAGTGAGGCATCCAAAACACACATGCACTGCTAAGAGCTCATGCCCTTCCTTCAATGTCAAGTTCACACAGTGCCGGCTATGCACCAGGCACTTCACGTGGGTTATCTCAGTCCTGAGTTACATGTGTGTGTATGTTAAGTCGCTTTAGTCACATCCGACTCTGCGACCCTATGGACTGTAGCCCACCAGGCTTCTCTGCCCGTGGGACTTCCCAGGCCAGATTACTGGAGCGGGTTGCCATTCCCTCCTGCAGGGGATCTTCCCGACCCAGGGATCAAACCCGCATCTCTTATGTCTCCTGCGTTGGCAGGCAAGTTCTTTAGTGCCACCACATGCCTTATGTTATGAGGAAAATGAAAGCTGGGTAGCTTGTCCAAGGTCACCAAGCTCTCCTTGCAGAGCAGGGACTTGAAACCTCGTGGTCTCACTCCAGACCTCACTCTCTTAAACACTGTCCCCGCCCATCATAGGGTATCAGGGTACAAGCTTCACTTCACTGACTTCTCCCCACACACACACACATCCCAGGCCTGCATCTGGCTTCCAGCAACACCCCACCACAAAAGAAGACTCCCTTCTCCTGGTTCAGACTGGACCCCACAGACCGGCTGTAATCAGTACATGATTTACAAAGGTGTCATGCTTGGGGAGCCAAAATGAAAGGCTATCATTTTGTGTTGTGAAACAGCCGACCCATGCTGCAATGTAAAAAAAGAGAGGCTGCTCAAATCATTTTCTTTCTTCTGCTGAGTATAAAGACTTTAACTTCATGTGAGCTTGGAGATCTCACCACACTCTGTAAAAGGGAGGAACTAGGAAGGAATTCCTTCTGTCTCTGGGCCACAGAGTATATTTCATTCAGTGGAAAAGAAACTCCGGACTTTTTCAATGTTTTTAAGGCTTGATCCTAAACAGAATGCTTATAATCACAGATAGTGTCATATACTACTGGGTCTTTTTCACTTATAAAATTGTCCTCAATGCAACGAAAGTGGAAACTTGACACCATGTGGCAACTTCAGGTATAAATCAAGGTATAAAACAGCTCCAAGAGGACAATTCATTGAAAGTCTGTAAGACCATTTGCAAATATCACATGTGCGTGCTTTATATGAATGTCTATAGCCATACACAGTATCAAAATGAAACTATAAGGGAAGGAATTCACTGTACAGAAGACAAAACAATACCCTTTTTATTTTTAAAACTCTGGTGAAATAGGTTTCCATATGACATCCCATTTTTAAAAAATTAACGTAAACCAACCTGCCTGTGGGTTAGTCACACTATAGAGACTCCATCATAGTGTGTACAGATGCCTATTTACAAATGTTATCTGTTAGGTAGTAAAATTTTGTTGCCATTTTTCCAGCACATATTCCACAGTAAAATAAAGGGCGATACTGGTGTTCTTATACAAAAATTCTTAACAAGTGAATAAAGGCAATTTACCTGAGAGAAGATTTGTTCTTGAAATATTTTTTTTCACAACTGGAAATATAGAAATGGGATGTAGTTGTAAAAGAAGCATAAGAATGTCTAAGTTTACATTTTCTTCTTTTAAATTATTTAAGTACCATTAAGTTAAAATGTTTACATTCATTATAAAAAATGTTGTTAAATCTTTTATGCAAATGATTTAACACTGATTGCTGCAACGCAAATTGCACTTTTTAAAAAAATTATTGTTTACATGGAAGAAAAATATCTTTTGTTTGCTACCCTGTTTACAAATTCGGACTGACTTCGGGTCAGTCGCACAATGTGAACTTTGAGAAACGTCAGTCACAGTGTATGTTACAGTTATGATGCAGTCCTGCAAACCGAGTGATATTTCTGAAGAGACCTCAAGAACCGACTCAGCCTCCGGAGGTGTGTACCAAACGAAGGATCTTCTCCATAAACGCGCGGGAAATCAGGGAAGGGGGCTGTGGAAAAGGGGCGGAGAAATTCTGGAATAACCAAAACTGATCAGAAGAAGCACATGATTTGGGGCAATACACATAAAACTTTGGTTTAAAAATCTCTTTCGATATTCCATGGCAGGCAAGGCCCCGGTCGCAGTTCCGGTTTCAGCACGTGGCACGATGGACATCCAATCCCCTGGCCGACCCAGAGACCAGCTGCCTGGAAGCGGCCACCATGGCCAGGGAGGCTGTGGGCTGCTCCAGTCCTTCCCTGGAGAGGTGGTCCCTCTTCTCCCTGGGTCTTCAAGGCAGGGCCCCAGGGGCAAGGCAGAGCAAGCCTCTTGGGAGATTCATCTCTTTCAAATAAAGGCACAGAAATTATGTATCAGAGGAAGATGTCTGGTCAGCATCTTCAGCCCAGTCTGGACTGCTTGCCAAGAGGATCTGTGAAGGCGGTCCCGCGGGCCGGCAGCGTCCTCCTCTGGTCCCCACGGCCACTCAGGCCAGGGCCAGGGCGCACCAGGAATCCTGCCTCACCGACGACGTGACTTCAGCCGGCGAGGCCAGGCTGACACCGATGTACAGCCCGTCTTGACCTGAGTACTTGAGCTCGCTGTTCTCGGGGTTGGCACTGTCCCCGGCACCGGACATCACCGAGCCGCCTGCCTGGTGGAAGAGGGGGACGGAGAGAAGGGGAGAGACAGTTACCGATAAATGTGTCAGGCAGGGCTTCCCTGGTGGGGGCTCAGTGGTAAAGAATCCACCGCCAATGCAGGACACGCGGGTTCAATTCCTGATCCAGGAAGATCCCACTTGCAGCGGAGCAACTAAGACTGTGTGCCTCAACTCCTGAGCCTGTGCTCTAGAGCCCAGGAGCCACAGCTACTGAACCCCACGTGCCCCAGAGCCTGTGTTCCACAGCAGGAAAAGCCACCGCAAGGAGAAGCCCAAGCACCGAGAGTAGAAAGGAGCCGTTGCTAGCCACAACTATAGAAAAGCCATGCAGCAATGAAAAAAATAATAAAAAATATATTAAATTATTATTTTTTAAAAATATGTCAGGGACAGACAATTGAAATGGTAGACTAGCCGGCAGAGCTGCTGACTGGGCGGTGACATGCCCTTGACCCAACCCTGGTGATTTCAGCTCTTAGAATCAGCGTCCTGCTCATATTATTAACTCATGGCAGGAACCATCCGGCAAGATTTGCATGGACACAGGTAGGAAAGGGAACTGGAGGGAGGCTATTTGTAAAAAGTGCCAAATGCTCAGATCTCTGACAGTGAAACAAACCACACCACACAGGTCCACAGGCCCTAAGGATGCCCGCACACTCTAATCTCTGCAAAAGAGAAAGTGCAGAGCACTGCACGCACGCACACACACAGCAGAACCATGAGGCTCAGCAGTTCTATTAAAGTCTAAGAAGGAAAAGATACATAGTTCAGCAAGGCCTGATAAATGAAATTGTTGGGCACTGACTTCATGGAAAATTAACCCATGCATACACAGGCTTTAATTCTTCAAGAAGAACAGGTCATGTTTGAAGCAGGCCACATGATAAAGAAAATGCTAGCATCTTATATCTGCCATGATCATGACAATTATTTCTTGAAGCAAAAGGTCATTTCTCTCAATTCATTCCTTCCATCCAAATTAAAATAGTCAAATAGCAAACATGATATTATTTAGTAAAATCAAATCAAAATAACTAAAATCATGTTTAGACCATGGTTTGAGAAAACAGTTGCATTTGGCTTAAAAAAAAAAAATTTAACCAAATTCACATACTTTTAAATCACTTTGTCTTCCTTCTAAAGCACTGGAGTTGTTTAGTCATTAAGTCATGTCCAGCTCTCTTGGGATCCCATGGACTGTAGCTCACAAGGCTCCTCTGTCCATGGAATTTTTAAGGCAAGAATACTGGAGTGGGTTGCATTTCCTTCTCCAGGGGATCTTCCCAACCCAGGGATCAAACCCGTGTCTCCTTCATTGTCAGGTGAATTCTTTCCCACTGAGCCACCAGGGAAGCCTGGTATTTCTTCTGAACTTTCAAGGTTTCCATAAACTACCATATACTTGTTTTTTTTTAACACAGGTAGAGCATCTTGCACTTTTCAAAGCATTTCTTTTTTACATTCACAAGCCCATTGAATCCTAAAACATCCATCTGTCTGGCCAAGTTGGTGTTACATCCACTTCAGAGAAACACAGGGCATCAGACACAGAACAAATGAATGGAAGTTTCCCAGAGGGTCCCTGACTCCACTCAGGGGCCTGGAAGTAGATGCAGTCTTACCCTCTCCTCTCTGGAGAAGATCTGGTTTGGTCTCGAATCCTCAGAATGACTGTATGGGACCGATAGGCAGTACTGCAGGAAGTCCGATCATGGAACTTCCCCCCAGCTGGACAGACCGAAACTGGCCCTTCCACAGCTAACCAACCCTTCCCCTCCCTGACAAAAAATGAAGGTTTGTGAAAATCCAGCAATAGCACACCCCACCAAAACTTCTTTTTAAATAACATGAGCTTAAAGATGTAAACAAAGGGCTCTGGGTGCCTAAAAAAAAGGAAGTTTCACAAACTCATTGAGATGTCTAATATTTAAAGTAGGTTCTTGTGAAATAGATGAAATAACCCTGTTAAACAAACTAAAGCTATGGATTTACATACACATACAAATATGGTGGCCTTCCCAGGTGGCTCAGGGGTAAGCAATCCAACTACAATGCAGGAGATGTTGGTTTGATCCCTGAATCCGGAAGATCTCTGGGAGGAGGGCATGGCAACCCACTCCAGCATTCTGGCCTGGAGAATGCCATGGACAGAGGAGCCAGGTGGGCTACAGTCCATGAGGTTGCAAAGAGTCAGACTGAAGTGACTGAGCATGCACAAATATGGTGATTCCTTTTAGAAAACTTCAGCTATAAGCAAACTAACCATGGATCCAGACTTAACCCCCAAAGAAATACATAAAAGGATGCTATTCAATTATAAAAGGAGTCTTCATTTTAGAAAAGATCTATCATACAGTAGAGTGAGGTCCCTTGTACACGATTGTCATATCCAGCTTTATATTACCTACCTATTCTCCCCAAAAAGCATTTTCTTCGCATCTATCTGACAAATCTGACTTTGGTGCTGTTTTCTGGAATGGAGGGGTGCCTAGACTGGCCCAGGACGCAGCTCACCTCAAATGACCAGACGTGCCGTGCTGTCACAAGTCACAACCAGCAACATCAGCAGGGCACATCAGAGCCAGACAGTGGGGCCGTGAGCCCCAGAGACAGTTGTTCCCAGGTTGTGTGGGGAAACCAGGACAGTTACACTCAACAGTAAGACCACTCGACAGCTGTCATGAGTTTATGACTGTCTGAGACAGGAAGGTGGAACGAGAGGTCGGAAAAGGAATTGCAAAGAAAGGATACCTTGAGAACAGCTGCATATAGCCTGCATGGTGGGACCAGCTTTGGCTTTCCAATTCTTCCCTGGTTTCAGCCACCCACCTCCTGAGCCTCCTCCTCAGGAAACCAGCCCTACCTCAAGTATGTTCACGACAATTAAGTGAGCTAATGTTTGCAGACGCAGAATCCCTTGCCATGTTAAACATTCCTTCAAGGGAAGCTATTGTTGTGGGTGAGGAAAGGGTGTTCAAAATTGGAAGAATGCAGGATGTGGGGAGGCCTGCTCCAAGACAAGACGGCTGAAAGGGAAGGACATGAAGCAAAGAGTCAGAAGAGGCTATGGGAGAGGGAAACTGTAAAGTCTGACCTAGAACTTTCTCAGTTTCCTCACCTGGAAAATAGAAATAAACAGGCAGCTACATCAGGAGATTGTTGCAAGGGTTAAATTAGAATATATAAAGAAAGCCCTTGTCTCTGATAATAGTCAAGACTGAGTGCATGCATGCTACTATGAAAAAGTGTTAGTCGCTTAGCTGTGTCCAACTCTTTTCGACCCCATGGACCTTGGCCTCCCTGTAGAGGAACCTGGTGGGCTACAGTCCATGGACTTCTCCAGGCAAGAATACTGGAGTGGGCAGCCCATTCCTTCCTCCAGGGGAATCTTCCCAGCCCAGGGAATGAACCTCTTGTCTCCTGCATTGCAGGAAGATTCTTTACCATCTGAGCCACCAGGGAAGCCCTATGCTACTCTGAGAATTTGTTATTGTGGTGAAGGAGCTTGGACCTAATGGAATCTCCCCAATGTCATTCTTCACCAGGCAATTTGCAGCCACGGATGGGTGGGAGCAACCCTAAGAACTCAGCCAGGGCTAAGTTCACTTCAACCAGGACATTATTCTAACCATCGATGACGGCTCGCCTCAGAAAGAAAGCCAGGCCCTCCTGCACCCTTTCAAAAGGCTTACTGGCCCTTTATCAAATAAGCTGCATTAAAGAAATATTAATACCCTGAATATTATTCTTACACCTGAACAACAGTCCTAAAAGCTACTATTGAAATGCTATTGTCTTCTTTGTTCAGACAAAAATGTTACATGGCAAGTTATATGGCAAGCAAATCCCAAATTACAGGGGTGATGCGCTCCTGAAAAAAATATCAACTTGTTTGAAATCAAAAGCAATATCTGTTACCTGTGAGAAAAAAAATAAAATAAGTACTTGTGCCCAAGGTTTGAGAAACTTAATTTTTAAATGAGGATATACTATTTAAGGGCTTCCCTGGTAGCTCAGATGGTAAATAATCTGCCTGCAATGCAGGAGACCTGGGTTTCATCCCTGGGTCAGCAAAAGTCCCCTTGAGAAGGGAAAGGCAACCCACTCCAGTATTCTTGCCTGGAGAATCCCATGGACAGAGGAGCCTGGATGGCTACAGTCCATGGAATCTCAAAGAGTCAGACACGACTGACTATCACTTTCACTTATCACATACTATTTAAGCAAGGAATGTGGCAATGCACAGCATTTTTTTCCATGTCAATCATACCTCAATTTAAAAAAAACTGAAATTTTATGTCATGACACATAACGAGATTGTGATGAGATCAGATGGGATAGATAACGCCAGACCCCTCCATCCCTGATTGGCGGGGCTACACTCTGGCACTAGCCTTAGAAGGCAGTTAGCAGAATCCATCAAGAACTTTATACCTTTCTGAGTGCTGTAATTTCACTTCTGGAAATGGATTATAAGGAAAGAATTCAAAGGGAGGGAAAGACGCCCCACAGGAAGACATCCATTACAGGGTTATTATAATAGTGGAAACCATGGAAATAATCTAATGTCTCATAATATGGAGATGGTCTGGGAAAGCAAGGGATATCCACTCAGTGAACAATGATGCAATTATTGAACCTAATAAGATCATGCAGCAAAATGGGAAAAATCCTGTAATGCAATGTTAATTGAAAAACTACAGGAAAGAAACTCTAAATAATTACAACTTATCCATGGGCATACATAGGTATTTCAAGAGAACCCAGGTGAAGAGGTGAGGGACCACCTGAGAGGGCTCAACCTATTATTAGCCATCTACAGCTTCCTTTTGAACATTTTAATGGAGTGGCACAGCGTAGTCTAACTCTGGGGAAAAGCGGAAGATATCAGGTCTGGAAACACAAGGCACCAGAGCTTGAGAAATGAGCCAGGCTGGACAGAGTCATAAAGTAGCATGAAAAACAGGGAGGAATCAGAATGGAGGGAGGATCAGAAGGGCCCACACACACCCTGAAGTCACCTCCACACCACCTGGCACAGACTGGAACCTGGCCAGTCACGCACGTGTGAAACGCAGCTTCAGGTACCTGAAAACATCACACAGAGTACACAGTTGGGCCTATCAGTACAACCTGAACTCTTGAAACTGGCATCTAACTGCAGAAGAAGTCTAGAACTGGCATAACTCTCCTTCCTAAGAGACCTGGTTTGCCACGTTGTCATGTTAAGTATCTTCCCCTCACTGGAGATATGCAAGCTGCCTCTCAAAAAGCAGTTTATTATGTTTGCCGGTCGGAGGGATGGGGGAAGGGATAGTTAGGGAGTTTGGGATGGACATGTACACACTGCTATGTTTAAAATGGATAACCAACAGGGACCTCCTTTATAGCACAGGAGCTCTGCTCAGTGTTATGTGGCAGCCTGGATGGGAGGAAGTTTGGAGGAGCATGGGTACATGTATGGCCGAGTCCCTTCACTGTTCACCTGAGACGATCACAACATTGTTAATCAGCTATGAAAGGGAAAGTCATTCAATTGTGTCCGACTCTTTGTGACCCCATTGACTATATGGTCCACGGAATTCTCCAGGCCAGAATACGGGAGTGGGTAGGCTTTCCCTTCTCCAGGGGATCCTCCCAACTCAGGAATCGAACTGAGGTCTCCTGCCCTGCAAGCAGATTCTTTACCAGCTGAGCTACCAGGGAAGGCTCTATAATCGGCTATATGTCAAAACAAAATAAAAAGTTTTAAAATAAAAGTTAAAAGGAAAAAGAGAGAGAGAATCAGTTCAATTTGGGGAGAAAATCAGAGATAACTTATTACGACCCTGGACCCAGCGCTCGCGCGTACACACACACACACACACACACACCCCCCCAGACAAGTATAACTGTCAACCGGTTAAGGTTTTCTCACATCTACTTAAATCCCTGAAAAGATCAGTATGCAGACATCTCGACATCTCAAAGCAGGCAGGTCACTAACCTAAACCAGCCTAATCCCCCAAAAGTTCCTGAACAAAAGCAGGAGAGAGCACTCTGGACGCCCACAGCCGAGCCATCCTTCTTCCTCTGGGAGGCAGCCTGGCCAGGCCAGGTCCTGGCTCTTTTTCTGATCAAAGTGCAACCCGAGGGTGGAGCAGAAATCTGTTCTGTGTTTCCACTCCCAGCTTATCGGCCTCCACCCTCCCACAGACTGAAAATGGAGGCACTTCCTGTTGAAAGAATGTGTTATCAGCCCCGACCCAGGCCGGGCTTAGCACTGAAAAGCAGACCAGGTCAGATGGGGGACCCAGAGCAACCAGCCGGACACCCCACCTCCTACAGGAATAAATTAATTTAGGGACAAATAGCAGCTGCCGACGCGAACACGGAAAATTTCCCCTGGCCTGTGAGGCGACACAGTGATTTCTGGCTCACCCAGACTGTTTTCCCGTGAGAATAAGCCTTTGCTCATTTTCAGACACAGATCTGCAAAGTCGAGGATTTCTGACTCGGTGAGCTCCTCCAGTGGATGCCCAGAGGCATCTGACTCACACTGGGGCTCACCAGGACTTCCCTGGTGGCTCAGTCAATAAAGAGACCACCAGGAATGCAAGAGACTAGGGTTCAACCCCTGGAGAAGGAAATGGCAACCCACTGCAGTGTTCTTGCCTGGAGACTCCCCACAGGCAGAGGAGCCTGGTGGGCTCCTGCCTGAAGTCCGTGGGGTCACAAGAATCAGACATGACAACTGTGTCAGTTCTCGCTTTTCCTTTACTCGTCACATCCCATAATAGGCAGGCCCAGAGAAAGCCTCCTACGGTACTGAAGGAGCAGTCCTGGAAAGGTGACACATGAGAGCAAAGGGAATCCTTAGAAGACACAGCCTTTCCAGGAGAATTACAGAGGTTCTCTGGCTTGTGAATTATAAATTTTGTTTTTCAGCAAGAAAACCAAAAAGGAATGGGCTGATCTGGAGAAACAAACCCAGCACCCCCGACAGGTTGGGGGAAGTGGGACTATTCCCAGAGGACAGGACTTTGAAAATGACCACATTGCCTCCTCGGCATGGATTCAGGCTGTCAGCTTCCACGGTGTCTGGTCTCTCCTTCCTACACCTCTAAGTAAGCTGTGGTTACAGCTATTTCCTGGGCGAGGGGAAGCCAGCCACCCCTCACTGCTAAAGCTGTCTTCTCTTCTAGGGCTTCCCAGGTGGCTCAGTGGTAAAGAACCTACCTGCCAAGCAGGAGACTCTGGATCCTTGGATCAGGAAGATCCCCTTGAGGAGGAAATGGCAACCCACTCCAGTATTCTTGCCTAGAAAATCCCCATGGCCAGAGGAGCCTGGCGGCTACAGTCCATGGGGTCTCAGAGTGGGGCTCGACTCAGCGACTAAACAATAATTCAGGTAGATGGAAGAGATGTGGATTCGATCCCTGGGTTGGGAAGATCCCCTGGAGGAGGGCACAGCAACCCACCACAGCATTCTTGCCTGAAGAATCTCATGGACAGAGGAGCCTGGTGGGCTACAGCCCATAGAGTTGCAAAGAGTCAGATACAAATAGAGCCACTTAGTCCAGACTGCTTTCATAACCTCTAGGTTAGACCCTGTGGTGCTTCATAGCAGCCTTCCTCAAAAGAAGAAGAAGAAAGAAAAACTAAGTGTATGTTTCAGCAAAAGTAGAAATACCTTCAGATAAACCCTAACTTCCATGGTCATTTCAGTTTGGATGGAGGGAAGAGGGGCCAGACACAAAAGTGACCCAGTTGACGGTTGCGGAGGTGACACGAGGAAGCTACACAAACACGCACAGGTTCTGTTTCCACCAGGATGTGTGAAAGCCATCCATGGCGACAAAACCGCGAATTCTCCCACAACTGCTCAACAAAGCTCAAGAAGAGAGTGTCACGGTCACCTCAGCCGATGACCCAACTCAGTGTTTCACAGAAGAGTTGATTTCTTTGTCATTTAGTAAACAAATTCCTTAATGAGAAGAGTTCATCAGCCACCTCCCTGAGCCCTCTCCCCTCTTCCGGGCCTGAACTGGCCGGGTTACATCCATAGGCTAGACGCTGCTATTTTTAAGGAGGAAAAGAATTCTTCTATAGACACACTCTACTCGGGGCAAAGAAGCAAACTGTTTTACACGTCCGTACACACAAACAGCAAGCATGTTGTGATGAAGGTGTGGCCTCAAGTTTACAAGGACCCTGGGTATATCAGTAAAAGTCTGATATACTGAAAAAGTTCCTTCGTTTTTTTTCCCCATAGCTTCCAGAAGATGTTATGGAAAAATCCAAACTACCTTTTTGGCCAAACTGGTACAAATCTAAATTGCAGGGGAAAAAGGGTTTGTCCCACAACTTGAAGTCACTGGCCTCCTGAAGAAAAGGTTTATCTTCTGAAATGAACCAAAATGGATGACTTTAGTCGAATTCAATGGTAAAGATCCAGTGGCAAGATAAAAAACCTGGTGGATCAGGATCTTAACTTTTAAAAATTAGCTACAGGAGCTTGGATGAGCCCCCTGCTCTGGTCTGTCTCCGCTAGACAAAATGGACAGCAGTCCATGAACCTAGCAATGTTGACAAGAAAGCATTATGGAAAAAAAAAGTAAGCAAGCATTATGAAACTGCTAAGAATCACAACAAATGAAAAATCGTTGCTATCAGGGAAATAAAAGTATTTAAACAGTTACTTTGTTAACATAATAGCTTTATGTCTCTAAATTCCCTCCATGAAGAAAGTAAAGATTTATGTCTAAAGTCTTGGGATGGAAAAAAAAAATGCCATGCAAATAAAGCACATCACTATTGATTTCCAAGGTCATATTTAAACAGTGCTAGTCTTCTTGAGCTTCAAAGCTGTCTGTAGGCATCTCCCACTTATGCTACACTCTATTCCTAAAGACCAGATGGCGGGAATTATTTTTCCCCTTTAGTAGAGGGAGGAAAACAGGGGCTTTACAAAACCTTGGCAGCTCACTATAGTCACACACAGAGCTGGAGCTAGCGCCTGGCTGCCTGACTGTGTCCTTCCAGCTGTTAATCCGTGAACCCAGAGAATAAATTTCAGACCATACTCAGGCTCCACCATGAATCAGATGACTAAACATAATGAGAGCTTTCAATTACAAGTATTGTTTCCCTGGTGGTTCAGTAGTAAAGGATCCGCAAGCGATGCAGAAGACGTAGGAGACCAGAGTTCTCCTGGGTGGGGAAGATTCCCTGGAGGAGGGCATAGCAATGCACTCCAGTTATGGATAGAGGAGCCTGACGGGCTACAGACCATGGGGTCGCAGAGTCAGACACGACTGAAGCGACTGAGCACTTGTTCACATGCTGTGTTTAATGGGATAAAAATATGATTCTGGAGCGTGTGCACCAGCTCTGGTAAAACCATGCCATGCTTACAGCTACCAAAAGGGGCCGTACACCAAGTAAATTATCATTTAAACATCGTCAAGTAATGACTTGGAATTGTTTACTCAAAAGACTCCAAATATCTGTTATTTGTTCAAATCTTTCTTAAAATCTAGGGTGAATAAAATCATCTCTTTTCGCTTCAGCTCACAAACGCTTGAGTACTTGCCCTGATGTGGTAGGTAGCCGAATCATGAATGATCGCCTGTGTCAAGACCTGTCTTCGGAGATGCTTTTTAAAATTATTCAAATTTCAGAGAAAATTAACAAATTGGTCTAAACACAGAGCTAACAGATTGTATTTAATTCATATCCATTAGATCTTCATATTGCTAGTAACTCTTTTGGCAGACACCCATGAAATGCATAATAAATTACTTTTTGTTCCAGTAAAGGAATTCATTTTCTTCGAAGATTCATTTAGCAATAACATTTCAGGGCACCCTAAGCCAGATTTCTTAAATTTGGCTGTGTTTTCCCGTAACATTATTTCATGTTTTGTGACAATTTTGTATATTCTTATAGAGGCAGAAGAAAAAAAATCGCAGAGTATCTGTAATCTGCAAAGAAAAGTTGTGTTCTGAGATGAATCCGTCTAACTTGAGGCCATAACAAAAAGGCGACACCCAACCCACACTATTCTTTACCTAGCATTCTAGCTTTCATATTGTGACAATGAGTCACTTATTAAACAAACCACAGTCCTGTGATAAATTGGGTGGACACATAGGTTACAAACTATTTAAAGAAGGAAACAGCTTTACTGTTTCCTAACAGACATACAGACTCATTGGATATCAGTGTAGTAAGTGTATTTCTAACCACCATCCTCCTCAGGACACAAGCACACAAGAAAAAAAAAGAAAAAGAAAAAGAAAAAACGGGAAGTCTAGAAAAGGCCCTCAAATCAAAATGAAACTATGCAAACTCCACATGCTTCCACGTTCCTTGCCAGGGTGACGTGTGACTTTCTCAGTGAAGGCCAATGTGGTCAGACAGGAACGTGAGTGAGTTATTAGAAGGGGCTGTGAAAGAAGAAAAGAAAGGGAGCCTGGCACGTAAGGAGCGTGAAGATAAAATGCCAACAAAATATTTATGTTCATGGCTTGCAGCAAGTGGCGAGTGGTATATTAATAACTGCGATGATGGGCCAACTCCCTGGGAGCGGTGGGAGACGTCGGC
Source organism: Bubalus bubalis (assembly GCF_019923935.1). Taxonomy (NCBI): domain Eukaryota; kingdom Metazoa; phylum Chordata; class Mammalia; order Artiodactyla; family Bovidae; genus Bubalus; species Bubalus bubalis. The sequence continues at coordinate 27,910,363 of NC_059178.1, read as the reverse complement.
TCCAGCCCCGGCTGCAAGGCGGGCTTGTCTTGTGACCTTATGGAGTCACTCCGGATCCTGGTTTACAAATGAGCCGCTCATAACACCTAAGTGCAACTCTCTCCCAGACCCTTGTGCGAGATTAATGCCTTTTTAACTCTTTTTATTCATTTAGAGAAAAAAAAATATCTTGGACTATAAACTTTTGGGTGGGGGAAATGGACGCTTGCCTCTTTAAGAAAAGCTTTTTAATGATTTTATAAAAATTAAATTGAAGGCAATTTGCATATTCTGCAAGTTCCAACTCACTTGGCACTCGTTAAGCACAGGTTTAAATCCCCCTTCAAAAGGATTTTGGTACCTCAATCTTGTATTTCATATTTTAAGGGAGACTTTTTACCATCATATTAAGCATGTCAACAACAGTAAACATGCTTACCTATTGTTTCTTTCCTATTACCCAGCTAACAAAGCCCTAGAAATGCAATGGGCTTTATTGATAAGTATATTTACAAGAAAATGTATACAATATAGCGTATATATTTGGTCATGAGCAAATCACTTCTATGGTGCTATTCTCCTAGCTGTACCATCAGCCAAAACTAACCAAAATTAATCAGATTTCTTTAAGAAAATGCCATTTCTTCCCTCTAAAGACTTCAACAGCGCGTATACTATCACATATGAACTCAGTGTGCTGTAGTGGCAAAAACACTGACTCTGGAGCTGCCAGGCCTGGATCCAATTCCAAGCCTGTCTCTTGATCTGATACATAACCTTGGGCCTATTACTGAGTGTCACTCCCCAAAATAGAAAATAGAAAAAGATACCTCATTTGTACAGTGATAATTGGGAATAAAAAAAGATACATAAACAACTGGAAGATAAAAGGTACTTGGCAGAAGATAGTCTCCTGCCTTCCTACATCCCACAATCTTACAAACAATAAAGTACAAGAAACAGAGAAAACTCAAAGCAACCAGCATGATGATTAATCCACTAACACCCGATTCCTGAGTGCCCTAAAGGTGTGTGTGGAACATTCAATGTAAGAGTTAAGCAGGAACTTTGGCCCCCACTTCAGCAGCCTCTTACATCTTCTCTTTCTGACACGTGAAGTCCTCTGAGTGAAAGCAACTCCGACTGTATGTAGGTCCTTCGTGAATGTTCCTTTCAGCTATCTAACCACTATAAGGATAATTAATAATAATAGAAGCTATAATTGTGTGACCAATCATTATGTCGGGTAAATCCAAAGTGATTCAACTACTCAGGGGAAAAGACAGTGGAATATAAAACTTACTAATAAAGAAAGAAGCTACGTGACTCAAGGGATGTTTTCCTGTTTTCATCATAGGATGCAAATATTAACATATAAAATAAAATCCATGAAAAGAATATAAAATATTAACTTGCCAAGTACCTAACCTTTCTTCAGAGGCCTTATAAAGACATCCAGACAGCCCAAGAAATGTCAGTCCCTAAATCACTACCCCTCATCTACGAGCACTTAAGCACTTAACTCTTTCAAATCACTTCTAGCATGAGATTTAGCACCATGCAGCCCAGAGGTATTGCTTCTGACAAGGTCATTGCATAAAGCTGTTACCAAGGAGAGGCTGCAGGGAAGAGTCTCCCCAGGCAGACCGCCTCCCTGAGGTTACACGAGGCAGAAACTGAGATACCTATTCAGCACAGAGAAACTGACCAATGAGCAAGGCCCACCCAAAGGCAGAGAACCAGCCAGAGAGGAATTTGAGGTGCAATCCCCGTGTCTCAGTCTAAGGACGCCTGCCTCTCTCCCAGGAAGCCGTCTATCACCAACCACCAACCACAAAGTGAGGAAATGAATCCCTATCACTAACACGCCCTCCCTAATAGTCTCCATTCTGAAGGGTCACCTGGCAGCCACCCTGGAACCATCTTGCCCCCAAGGAGCCCCTAGGGACCAAGAAACTAAACATTCTAAGTTCTAAGGTCAGGACATATCACAAGTTTCGAGGAGGGAGTTTTCCTTTGTAACTGTGAGAGGAAAACCCTGCTTGTAAAATGTACCAAAAAGGATCATGCAAGCATTTGTTTACATCAATTATCAAAACATGCCCAGTTCAGGATGGTTTAATTGTCAGACTGTAACTACATGGTTGATGAGAAACCACAGTAAGTATTAGAGAAAGTCCACCATTTAGAAATGAACTTAGTGTGGACCCTACCTAAGGCTTAATATGGACTTGAAAGCAGTTTGAAATATCTGCCTTCCACCTAATTGATCCATCTCCTGCTGTTGGCTTTTTACACCCTAAGCTCAGCCATACTGAATTCCTAAAACAGTGCCTTTGAAGAATCATAGCTACCCATGCTCTTCTTCTTCGTGGAGGCCTCGATCCCAATTTTTCCCCTACAAAAATCCTCCACAACTAATTCAGATTTCCTCTCCTCTGTGAAGCTGTTTCCAACCCTGTAGTCGGAATTCACGGCTCCCTACTTTTGACTTCTACTTCGTTGTTCATTTACAGCTTTTTCAAATCTCATCTGTCTGTACATACGTGCTCCCACCACTACCACCGCATTATGAACAATTCAATGTCTGGAACCTTGTTTCACTACATGAAAAAACAGTGTCACCCCAGCACAATGTTCCTTCAATAGAACAATGACTGCAAGGCAAGGGCTACTCAGAGTTTGTGTTTATTTCAACATTATGTGTTCAATGATGACTTCAACATTATATTTGCACTATTAATACAAATTTAAGTAGGTTTTAACTTTTTAATCATCAACAGAACTACTTTCAGGCGGGCAAAATATGTTCAGTGATTTCTTATTCTCAGACATTGTCTTATTGTTCATTTTCGCACCAAATTAATCCTCCCTGTCCCAAAGAAAATTGAGAAATACCCTTTATCTAGAAATTGGGGGATGAGTTATAAACATATGGCACAAGCATATGTATAATACACACACACACACACACACTTTATGTATGTGAGTACATATCCAAAGTATCTTCCAGTTTTATAAATTTTTAGTTACAAGTCCTAAGAGGGATAGGAATCTACAGAGGCTACTTGTTAAATCTTATTTGGGAATTGCTGAAACAAAATGTTATCATATTTGTCTAATAACAATAACAACAAATACCATAAAAATACAACTCAAGAAATTGAATTCAATGAAAGATTTAAATATTCCTATAATCCACAGAGAACACAAATGGCAAAGAAAATCTGATGTCTATTCAGGTCCACTAAAGACTCATTTTTCAGTAAATTTACAGATATAAGATTTTACACTGAATAAAAAAACTACTCTGGGGAAATTTAAGTTCCAAAGTCACAAAATTAATCAATGTATCAAAAATTAAGTTCAACACATTTCTCAACCCAAAGAATTCCATATAAGAAATTGATTCTAAAATTATGATCAACACAGAAAAAAATAAGGAAAAGAAAAATGAAAAATAATACAGTCTAGTGAATAATAAGTGTTATATAAATGAAAGCAAATAAATCATTTATTGCAATCATTTTTTAAAAATTCTAAAAGGAACAAGACGGGTTATTTTACTACCAGGCTGTGAGGCGGCAGCAACAGGTTTTCCTGTTTGCATAAAGGAGACAAACTGCCCTCCCTCCACTTCCCAAACCACACCACACGGGCACAGCCTGCAACAGAGAAACTGAGTTCTAAGGGAGCCAGGTCAGCGAGCTGATGACCATGAGAAGGAATGAGACAGAAGTCCAGTTAAAACACAAAGGAGCATGGCTTCTCAGCCTTTTGGCTAAGATCAAGTGTAAAACACAAAGGAGCAACAGAAAGCTAAGACATGCCAAAAAGTCAACAGCATGAAGCTTCAGAGCAGTGCAAAAATGATTCTCCTGTCTCTCCCCCCAGAATACTCCGGTCCAGCCAGATCTGCTCAGGTACCAGGTCCGGAGAGGCCCGCCGCTGAATGTGCCCACAGGCGGGGACCTCGGAACGTAAAGAAAGAAGTCGTCTAGGACTGCCTGCTGCTGATCTCCAGCAGCTGATTCCTCAGACGGGAATTAACACAACCAGTCTGATAGGTCTCTTCTCAAAGACTCGACTTCTCTGCTTTAACTCACGATCCTTAAGGAAGGCAGGAGAAGTGGTTATGCAGCCACTGACATCTCTAAGTAGAGCACGTGGCCCGTTTCCTTGTTCCATTAGGAACGTGCCTGTGATCACCCTTCGTTCTGGAGTTTGGTTGTCTCTATTAAACTAGGACTTCCCTGCAGGACTAATTTCCACCCCGCCAGTCACAGGGGCCGCTGGAGATCCACGGTGCGGACTCATCACCACAGGAGGTTTAAGGGTCAAGCCAAAGAAGGAACCCTGTGCTACAGACCAGATACACCTTTGCTACGGGGATATAGCAACATTCCCTTTACCTACAGCACTCACAAAATCCTATAAGCAGTCGGTCACAACAACAGCTGTCCTCCAACATCATAAACTGAGACCTAAGTGGGAACATGTCACATCTTTGTCAACACAGCCGCCTTTCACAAATGCTTCTGCCAGCTGCTCACAGATAACACCTCCAGCAGACTCTTCATGGCACCTCCGCTGCCACAGTGGCCATGCGCACGCAGAACCGGTCAGCCCAGGAGGGTCAAGGGACCAAAAAGACACGCCCTGGTGCTCATGGGGACACCACTGAGTCGGCTTCAATTATCCTTGGAGGGGACAGTTTCCATAAGGCGGCCAGCAGGTTGGCTTCTGCCAAGTAAGCCTGCTTCCCCCTACGGCCCCGTCAGGAGGGCACCGAGGACTCAGCCCAGTGATGGGCTGGCCGTCGGGGAACACCCAGGAGCCCAGGCGCCAGCCCTGGCTGGGGAGGGACGGGTCCTTGGAGGGAGGAGGGGATGATGGGCCATCCTCTCTACACCCCCACCCACCCCCGGCCCCCCGCCCCCGGCTCTGGGAAGAGCTGTCGGGATGCATTTCTGAGGCCACCTGGGCTCGGAGAACTGCTCTGTCTGGGGCTCGCACGGTTGTCTCCCATGGAAGCTGCCCGGGCTCCAGGAGCGATGGGGACCTTGTAGGGAAATGCTCTCCAACTCCCTCAATCTCTAAAGTACTTTTTTTTTTTAATACTAAAATCCCTTTGCATCCTGACTGCTAGTGGGAAACTGAGCCTTCCTCTGACGGCACTGGCCAGCCAGCCACCCCCAGGAAGCAGGCTCCCAAGTGAGACAGATGCCGAGATACCAAGGCTGCCTTGGGACCAGCCTCCAGATTCCCAAGGTCCCACTTCCAGGCTAAATCCTGTCACCACCTTTGCACTGTTCCTCCCCTGGAGGGCAAAATTGATTGGACATGCAAAGAGTCAATTTTGAATTTTTACATCACAGAACCAGCACGTGAGCAAAACAGATTCCACTCACCACATTTCTAAAGCCTATTGTAGGGCAAATATCTCTATTTCTGTGCCATTTATCATTCAAATTTAGCTTTTGCCTCACTAAGCTTGGACTGAAGCACTGACAAAAGTGAGCTGGAGCAGGCAGCAACCCATTTTTCAGCCAGTAGAGATAGACCACTGAGGCTGAAATCGTAGCTGGTCCCTCAATGATTTGGAAAATCAGAACACTGTTTTGCCTCACATAAGCCCCATAATTGTGGAGAAGGCAATGGCACCCCACTCCAATACTCTTGCCTGGAAAATCCCATGGATGGAGGAGCCTGGTGGGCTGCAGTCCATGGGGTCGCTAAGAGTAGGACATGACTGAGCGACTTCACTTTCACTTTCCACTTTCATGCATTGGAGAAGGAAATGGCAACCCACTCCAGTGTTCTTGCCTGGAGAATCCCAGGGACGGGGGAGCCTGGTGGGCTGCCGTCTCTGGGGACGCACAGAGTCGGCAGCAGCAGCAAGCCCCATAATTGGCTTCCGTGGCAGTTCAGATGGTAAAGAATCTGCCTGCAATGCAGGAGACCTGGGTTTGATCCCTGGGTCAGGAAGATCCCCTGGAGAAGGGAATAGATACCCACTCCAGTATTCTTGCCTGGGAAGTATGGGCAGAGGAGCCTGGCGGACTACAGTCTATGGGATCACAGAGTAGGACACGACTGAGTGACTAACACACTTTCAAGCTACATAATTGCTTCTGAGGACTTAGGGCTTAATAAAGGAAATTTTAAAATAGTATTGATCTTTTCATTTCCTTACAAGTAACTTCTATTCACCACTTTAGCCCCTTTAAGTTACATGTTAGCCTCTTGTAAAAAAAAAAAAAAAAAAAAAAAAGTCCTTCACCAGCATTCACCTTTATGAAGGTTATAAAGGCAAGAATGTTCTTTAAGAACATGTGTCTGCAACAAATAACAACAGCAAAAAGTTTTTTCCATTTTGAAACTCTGAACATGTTTCTTGTTCATTAAAGAACCCCCCCCAAAAAAGAGCTTGAATTGGAGGATAAAGAAAATATCAAATATAGTTTAAAGCAGTTTAAAAACAGATTACTTTAATGTTTAATTTTTGTTAGTTTAAGGCAGCAAAAATACCAGCTCCAAGGTTCCCAGTTCAAAGACACCTCGAGGGCAGTAGTTTCAATTTCACCTGCGGTGATTGTTCAAAAACACAAATTTCCAAGCCCCACCCCTAGAGACGCTGACTCAGAAAATCCAGGGTGGAGCCCAGGAATCTGTAGTATTTCAAAGTACCCCAAATAAAGCAAAAATCAACGGAAAAAAGAATTACTAAGTAGGGATTTTAATGCTAATGTTTCATCCTAAACTAGTCTCAGTGTAATCCTTACCCAGGGCACTCTGGGAAAACCTACCGCCCCCGGGCCAGCCTGCATCTCTGAGGGCCAGGGTTCGGCCAGGTCATTTTTAAAGGGCATTCCAGGTAAATCTGGGAAACCCTAGGGTGGGAAAGTGCTCTTCACTTGAGAAAAACTGAGTTTCAATCATGGCTTTACTGAAACTAAGTCTGAGATCTGCACCAAAACTCAGGCATCCTCGTAGGGGTGTGAATCTCTCACAAACCCAATTGCTCACAGGCTGATCACAAGGCTGAAATAAGCCTGGGTACAATCAAGGAACATTATAAGAAGGCAAGGCTGCCCAGCCCAGCAGAGGACCAGCAGTTAGGTGAAGATCACTGAATACAGCAGCATGTGGCTCATGGTGATGACGTTTTGCTTTGGGTAGATGATTTCCAAAAAAAAAAAGAGAAAAAGGAAAAGAAGGAAGAAAAGAGGAGAACAGAAAAGGCTGGAGTCAATAAGATTTGTTGTTGTTTAGTTGCTCAGTTGACTCTTTTGCAATCCCATGGATTATAGCCCACCAGATTTCTCCGTCCCTGGGATTTTCCAGTCAGGAATATTGGAGTTGGTTGCCATTTCCTTCTCCAGGGGAATCTTCCCAACCCAGGGATCAAACCTGCAGCTCCTGCGTCTATTGGCAGGCAGATTCTTTACCACTGAGCCACCAGGGAAGACGTTGATAAGATAAGCAAAAGCAATTTAAATGTCATGGGCATTGGGATATATAAAACCATTGAGCTGTGCCTGATCTACACTAGAAATATATAGATACATAGATATACATACATATGTATGTATACACACACACACATATATAAACTCAGATAAAAACCTGGAAATAAAACAATTTAAAGCACTTCAAACCCAAACTTCTTGCTTTTACTTAGGTTAATTCAACCATAAAAAAATGATATAGATCTTAATTAAGAGGTTTGTAAAGTACTTAAGTTTGTCATTTTGTTGACATTTAAATGTAATTTCCTCTAAAAACTATTCTTAGGTATCAGCTAACTAAACTGAACTGTTGGTTTAGATTATTGTACTACCAGATAAGATAAAATTGGAGATAATATACAGGAGAGCAACTCACTAGCTCAGAAAGAGTCTATGCTGTTTTAACACTTACCCCTGAGGCTGCCGGTTGTGTGGTGGGGGAAGTATTTTTGCTGCAGTCATCTGCGTTAGAAGAGGTGGAAGTTGGAGTCATGGGAACAGAATTATTGCTATTACCTGCAACGGTCAAAATTAACCTCATAAATATACATATACTCTACTAAGGTTGGCAAGTATTTTACAGTCAAACAGCATTTTCTTATATTTACCAGAGCAAGCTTTTGACTTATTTATGTTCTTAGGTTTTCGTTTCCTGGTTTGAATTCCCTCTTTTTTCATAGCAAGCGGTCGAGGCACCTAAAAAATTTTTCACGTAGGACATAAGTTTAATAAATATTATACTGCAGAAAAACCAAACTAACTAAAGACTGAACGTCAGTACTGAAAGCCCTCATTTAAAAGAACTTGGCATAAATTTCAATCCAATTTTTATACACACTTCATAGATTCCAACTACACAAAGACTACACTTTCCCCATCAAATGCAAAGATTCCTGGGTGGAGGGGGGGGGAAATGGGGTGATTTGCCAGGTAGAATCTCTTCCCTCAACTTAATGTTTATTGTTTTAAACAACTTTTAATTACAGAGTGAAACCACTGAATTAGATATTTTTATTTCAAAGAGATCGTGAATTCTTCTTTCTAGATATATCAAGGTTATTTTTCTTTTTAAAATTGGCATAGTTTATAATAATATCTTGTGCTATGCTTAAAATGCAGCATCTTTTTAACTAGAGCTATCCAATGTTATGACTTTTGTATAGACGTATTTGATTGCATTCACATTTTTAAGCTATAAACTAGTTAGTGTCCATTCCTAGTAGGTTCTGTGCTTTTTTCTTTTTAACTGTACAGCTTTTTAAAATACACACACTACTATATAAAAATAGATAACCAACAAAGAGACCTGCTGTATAGCACAGGGAACTATACTCAACATTCTTTAATAACTTAACAGGGAAAAGAATCTGAAAAAGAATATACACACACATATGGATCACCGAATCACTGTGCTGTACATCTGAAACACAACATTATAAATCAACTAGACTTCAATTTTACAGTTTTTTTTAAAAAAGATTACTACCATCTTATCAGTTCTAAAATGCACATTTCCCACGTTTTTGTATTTCTACAATCTGGATGTCTGGCTATGGATGTGATTAAGTTTAACTGGCATCATTTTTTGTTTCTTACCAGTATGATAATAGTTTCTAGAATAATTAACAGACCCCTAGATTCACAAACGTGCGTATAAAAAACTCAGATCCTTCACCTCCATGCCCTCTCCCTTGCTGATTTTAAGCTGAAACTAAGTACAAACGAGACACTGAAGGTGTATACACAGAAGCAGAGTAGGTGGCGCACCCCATGGAGCTTCATGTAGAGTCCACAAGCATTGCACACAGGCTCGCCCTCCGCGTTTCTGCGCCACAAAGTGGTGGTCGTGGTGTGACAGTTGGCACAGGACAATCCAAGCCGCCGGGAGGAAGGCTAGAAAGCAGCACAAGAAGAGAGTGGACAGACGTAAGTGCTTTTCACATATATGCTACACACGTCAATGTGTCGTGTCCCTGCCAGCAACAAGCATATACCTGGTTATTATAAATAAGCAGTCCCCCTTGAGGGAAAAAAAAAAAAAACAAAAACCCTTGAAGTGTAATTAGGTTGACCTTCCTGGACCAAAGTGTGCCCATCTAATACAGATCAATTGATCTGCCCCAGCTCATTAGCATAGATTAGAGCAGTCATAATACTGGCCAACGCCTGCACTCACTGTTGTTGTTAGAGGTCTGAGTAAAGAAATGCAGTCACAAACTGCCTGCCAATGTGTTAAGTGGCTTTCGGGAGTCTCTGCCTCATCTGAAAACTCAGATAACCGGGTCTATTTCTCAGATATGTGCAGAGGAATAAACCAGAAACTGTAGAAAAGCCTATATATATTAACAGAAATGAATTTTGGAAGATGCACCAAAAAATTTTGTAAAGAAACATATTTTAATACATCTCATTAATTATCATCATGATCACCTATTGCCTGAATTTTCTGTATTATCCATTCTCCAAAGGACAAGCGAATTCTACAACACCGTGTTAGTGCTGGCCTTGTCTTGGTGGTGCTGCTATATTTGATTTACCCTGTCAGTATAGAACTTTTCCTCACGTGGTGGTGGTGCTTTAGTCGATAAAATCGTGTCAACCTCTTGCAACCCCATGGACGGTAGCCTGCCAGGCTCCTCTGTCCTTGGGATTCTCTAGGCAAGAATACTGGAGTGGATTGCCTTTTCTTTCTCAGTACAAAGGGTTAAATTTGTCAGAAAAGGTCAACTGTCTGTCACTCTGATTCCTATTTCCTTTATACCCATAACATCCTTATGTGGAGTTTATCTCCTCTAAACTATTATGTGTGAATTATAAAGAGGGGCTTTTTAAGCTAGTCTAAGTTCCTACCTAGAATGACAAAAATCTAAATTTGCTTTTCGATTACCTAGATAGGCAACTAAAAAAATGTGCTATGACTTCAGTTTAAAAAAAAAAAAAAAAAAAAAACCTATGGGGAAAATCCAGACACCAAAACAAGTTGAAAGATATAGAATCAGGGAAGTTGGCTGTGATGATTAATTTAATAAGTTATTAAGAATAGACGACAAAACCATAGATTGAGCATGCACTGACTATTCAGATTAAAAGACAGAGATTTTCAAAATCTTTGTTGGCAAAGTCAAAAGCTAAAAATTGAATTTTGTTTTTACAACTCATGTCCTGTTGTTATTGCTACAGCATACTCTTTACAGACAAGTTGTAAAACCAAAGAGACACTGGGAAGCCTCTTAGCACTGCCACATTTTTAAGACGTCAGTGCTAAGAAAGAATCACTTTGACTTTTGGTGGAAACGAGTATGTTTGGCTGACAGAACTATTTGGGAACTTGCTTTGTTAAAATGATGAAAACATGAACTCTTACACCTCAGGGCTTCTTTTTTTTTTTCCCCCTTTATCCTTAAAAGAGAATAATTTCCCAGAAGAGCAATCCTTTCTCTTCATAAATATGAAATAAGTAAATTAGGGACAGGAAAGTTCATTTTATAAACAGGTCATTTATGATAGTTTGCAGTGGAATTTGGAGCCAATGTGAGGCAAACTTGTTATCAGAATTTGCCATTATAACAAAGAACTTTATGACTGTCAACTGCAGATCATAAGTGAAGCCAGTCCCCATAAACGTGAAATGAAGGTGAGCGGGTTATAAAAGTTTCTTGTAACAAGCGATCTCAGTTATATTCATCACTAACAAGGAATTCAGGTTACACCATAAATCTCTTATTTTGCAATGTATTACAAGTTCAAATTCACTGTGATTGGTCCTGTACTGCTAGCTAAACAAACTTGGGTTCAACATTCTATGTCTGAGAACTAACTAGATCCAGCAAAACCATAAATAAGAAGCCCACAGGAGAACTAATTGATAGACACACCCTTCAATTGGTATCATTTATAACCCATTTACAAAGCACATTGTTGGACCTTGGTCACTGCCAAGACACCTGCCATACAGAAGGAAAACTAATAGATTCAGAGATGTTAAAACTGGGTTTTGTGTTTCCTGTTAAGAGTTATTTTTACTGGTAAGTGCACAAAACTAAGGCCACTCTCTAAATATGGATGTTAATAGATCAAATTTAAAATGCCACTAGAAACGAAATGGCTCCTATTCTGCCAGCGTTTTGCTAAATCTTGAGAAAATGTTGCCTTTCCAGGCTCAATCAGGACTCTGTTCAATGTGCCTTTCCAAAAAAATAATCATCTCTTTCATTGTTCATACATTGGCTAATGCATGAAGACAAGGAACTTCCTTGGAATATTTACCAGCAGTACTTTTAAAATACGATGCATGTAAGAAAAATGAAAAAACACAGGGAGTCAGGCACAGAAGTTAAGGATGCCCTTTGAAGCAAAGTCTAAGCTGAGGGTGACTAACAAGTTTAAGGCACATACACTCATTAAATTAACCTCGGCCACTTTATTTTAAATGCATTAAAAACAAAACAACCATAAAACTAATTGCTTCTCTTTAAGGTGGCAGACTCACATTGTGATGCAATTTCACTCTAATCTATTTAACACAAACAACATGTGTAGCATTTGTTCCTGCTAATTAGAGTTTAACAATTAAATAAATTACTTGGATACTTAAGATGTCTGGCATCTAACTGTAAAATATTTTACTTTAAAAGGTATTAGAGTATGAGTACTTGGCTAAACAAATGTTAGCCTTACAGTGGGGCGTGTGAAAGCTTTCATTTATTTTCTCTAATCAGGACAGCAGTAAATACCCTTCCCTTCTTAAAAACACAGGGGACAATAAGAGATTAATCCCTGAAGAAAATCAGAATTCCCACACTTTAAATCATAGTGAAATGTATTGGGATGGTGAAAATCTTCTACTTGAGAAAAATGTGCAGACTGCATTTTTCCCCTCAAGTTCTATGAACAGTAGTTCTCTGAACAGCCAGATTTCAAAATAACAAAAGTTAGAGTAAATAAATTTTTCACTAGACTCAAGGACAATCCAAAGGATGGATGGAATTTGGAGCTAAAACTAATCTGAAGAGGTGGACGGGGCCCGGAGGTGTAAAGGACAGAGTCAAAGGGATTCAAGTCGAACCTTGGGGACAAGAGGGCGGGTGGGTTCCATTTTAACATACATTTTACGGGATATTACAGAGGAGCTAGATCTCCTCAAGAATCGACTCCAAACCAGACCAAAGAGTCCACAGTGAAAAGAAACCTTCACTTGATCTGGGGCTGTAGTCTGTTTCTCTCCCTGGAGGTTACTAACATTACTCATTCCTTGGATCTCCTTCCAAAATTATTTCAGTGCATTTGCAAGTACATCTAGAGATGTGTAAAGATAGGGGGTTGGTACTTTAAAAAAAAAAAAAAAAAGACAGTAGCACACCACACCTTCCCTTTTTTTTTTTTTTTTTTTTTCTATTTAGGAATGTCACTCTGTGAATTTGAGCAGAGGGCTGCTTTCATTCCCGTGTGGCTAGTTTCGGGGACGATCTGCCCCAGTGGGCGCTGAAACTACCCGGGACCCCCAATTCGGGTCCGCACTAGGCCGCGGGCACAGGTGCGGGCCGGGTCGGGCGGGGAGACCCGGGCCCCGCGGACAGCGCGCGGCTCCGGGCCGGGCCGCGGGGGAAGGCGGCGCCCGCACTCACCACGCGCTTCTGCGGCTTGATGAGGGGCCGGCTGAGGCCGTTCATCTTGCTGTAGAGACCGCAGGCGTTGCACAGGTAGTGGCCGGTGCCGTCGCGCCGCCAGAGCGGCGTCTGGATGGAGCCGCAGTTCACGCACTCGCGGCTCTCGGGCAGGTCCTCCAGCAGGTCTGCGGGACGAGAGGCCGGTGAAGTCCCACCGCGCGCTCGCCCGCCTGCCCGACCCCGCGAACCCTACAAACCCGCACCCAGAGTCCCCCGAGTCCACTCCCGCGCCTTTCTGCTCGGCGGCCCGGCCGGGAGCCGGCTGTTGATGTCACCGCGACCGATCTGTTGACCCATTATTTGTCCAATACTTCTACACCCCTGGGCGCGCCCCGTGCAAAGCCCTGCCAAGTCCGGTGACAGAGCTAGAAACCCGGCCCGGATCATCCGCCTTCCGTCTCCCCAAGGACCTCGGAGTTGAGATGAGCCTTGGGGTGGTCGGTGTGGGCCCCCTGACCTCTCCTTGCCCGCTGTTCCCAAGCTTTTCAAAACTGAAATCCATCACAATTACAATATACCACTTGCCAAAACCCGAGTAAGCTTTGCAGTATTAATAGTGATGTTCACCCCAGCCCCCACCCGCAAATAACCCCGCAAATACCCCGGGACATAACGAGGCTGTCTTCTTTTATCTCAAGTAATTTTTTGAAAGTATTTGCTATCGCTACCACCACTCTTCCTTTTCCTCCATAAAGAATAGACAACTGAAATTAGAAATACTGTTCTTGAGCACTTTTGCCAATTAATAATGACTCCTGGGGGGGAAACGCAATAAGAAATTAGTATGAACAGAGATGAATGTTAGTTTAATTTTCATGTCAGAAAAACCAAACACTAAAATATTATGATTTTAAAATGGGTCTAATTGCTACAATCGACAAAATTTCTACAAATGGTCGATACTGAATGGATTCAGAAAATTACCAGCACTATTCCAGTGCTAAATCAAAGTTTTTCCTACTTTCCTACACTAAAATTTCGACTTATGTCATCTATTTAAATTAGTATTTGTCATTTTACTGTTTGGTTAGTTTTCCAAAGTTCATAATTAACCTAAACCTGCTAACTTAAAAAAAAGCCTTTAGAGTAAATGATTTTAACATTTATTACTTTCCCTTAAATCAGCTAAATATGAACAATTAACTAAAGTGAGATGGGTACTTATCAAGTACTTTTGAAAATATTTCCTTTAAAATAACTGTTTAGAGTTATTTATATTACACAAAATTTAAATGTTACAATTTGGCTTTCTTCAAGGGGCATTTTGAATCAAATTTTAAAGTAAATAAACATGACACTTTAGAATTTATTTGAAGACTGTGTTAGCAAAACTTTCTATTCTTTCTCTTTCTATTTGTCAGTGGTTGGTTTATAGCTTGTGTCTACCATCAGCTTTTGTAAAGATATTTCAGTCTGATTTGGATACACAAAAATCTTTAATTCAATTAATATTATTTTCCCTGCAAAACAAGTTTCCTTCCTCCTCAAGAAATAAATTTAAAAGAAACTAGCACCCCCCATAACCCCAGTTCAAAGTTGTCATGGGGATACTGCAACTTAGAACACATCACAGAGATTTATTCTTCTCCGCCCTAAAAGCCACTATTGACTACGGTAATCAGTAAAATGCTCAGGACTTCAAGGACACTGAAGTTAAACAAGGTATTTGTCTTTGTTGTTGACTTTAAAATGTTACCTATCAGAGCCCCTCTCCATGGAGAAGTGGGGCATTCCCTGGAGAACCCAGCCCCATGCCTGGCCTCCTTCTCGCAGGCTGGGAACAATAAAGAAACTCCCAATAGAAGACTGTGAGCGCCCCAGGTAAATCTCTTTGGTCGGCTGAAAACCTAGAGACAAAATGTAAAGCCCTGCTTGGATAAATAAAATTTAAGAAGTTTACCTATTTTTAAGTAAGTAAAATCTACAGCTCCCATTCCCTCCATACTTTTCCCGCTCCTTGTTGGGTAGCTTCGATTTGATAAGCAAAATGCGACTTTTTATAAAGCACAAAATCTAACTGTGCTGGAAGCTCTCTCACCAACAGGCCCCCAATAGGCCCCCTATTCATCCTAACTTGTCTGCTTTGGGTGCCCCGGGGAGTGACAGACTCTGGGGAGAAGGGTGAAGTCATCCCCAGACTGAGAATGGAACCCAATTCAGCAGCAGCTTGGAAGAGCACTGGCCTCTGGGGACAGAGCTCACCCCCAGCCTCCCCACCACAAACCCACCAGCACCAGGGAGAGGTGGACACACCAGGTTCCCAGAGCACCCAACCACACCCCTGCCTTCGCACTGAGCCCTGCCATCCACTCAAATCAGTTAAAAGAATGCCTCCTTTTTTTTTTTTTTTTGAAAATCAGAGTGGAGAAGCAGAGAATAAGGAACCTGGGAGGAGAGGGGCTGGGAGTCAAGGTCTCTCTAGCAGGGGAATACCTGTGGAGACAAGCAAAATTAGGGTCATTCGTCTCCCCAGCTCCCAGACTGGCTTATTCTCAGCAGCTTCCTGCCTTCTTAAAAGACTCTTTACACAAAAGTTGGGTGTTCCCAAGCCCCTCTCCTTTAAAAAACACACACACACACACACTCACATTCTGAATCTATACAAGACTTTTCTAATTTTGCAGCATCTACCCAGAAAGCAAAAAAACAGTTAAAGGATAACTACGTTTAAAATGAAATAACTTATAACTTGTCTGTAACTGCACCCAACCCCTCTAAAAGGGTTTTCTTCACAGAACCAATCAGTTTAAACATCCCAAGACTCCCATTCTGCCTTCTGGACTGCTGCTCTTCCTCTGTCCCGTGAAATGCTGAAATGGGGCAAAGGGAAATGGAGGTCAGGTAAGGTGTGTCCCATCAGGGTGTGTCCCGTCAGGCCGGCAGAACTGCCCCCAACCCAATTCACACAACCTTTCAGATTCCCTGCTGGATTTCTGACTTGACAAGCGCCTCACACCCCAACCACCACCTCCTCCCCATCCTTTGAAGATCCGTCTCCCAGTCTCTCTGCTCCCAGGAGCCAGACATGGGTCCCCATGCAGCAGCAAGGGTGACCTGGCTCTGTTCTCTGCCGTCTCCAAACCTCAACGGGGCCGCTCCCCATCCCCACTCTACACCCAGACCCACAGACTGTAAAGATTCTCGGCCCAAGGTTACTGAGAGAGGGAGATTCAAGTCAGATCCTTCACCTTCAGGCCACTGGCATTACCAGATTGTCCCTGAGCGCAAGACTGGCTGTGCCTCACTTGACCCTCACTAACTAGGACCCCTAAAAGTCCTAAATGAGGAGCCCAGCCCTGGGGAGTTCGAATCCCAGGTGGGATAACTTAGGCTGAAAGGCCTCCTTGTCTTTGCCACCTTCTGACACCCACAACACCCCTTTAAAGAACCAATGGGCCAAAAGTTTTTTTTTTGTTTGTTTGTTTGTTTTGGTCTTAGGAAACTGTCAAGTTATATCAAACGCGTGAAATACAAAGACAGACCCCTGAAAGCACGAAGAAGGATCCAGAACCCTGCGGCTGAGGAGAGAAGCCAAAACCCCTCCGTCAGGCCAGACAACAGTTCACACCCTCCCAGCTTGAGCAGGACAAACGCTCTTCAAGAGCGCGCATTTGCAAGAATTTTGACAACTCTTCCCAGCTCACTCCAAACTGCCCCCAGACACTGGAATGGAAAGCATGAGTGGGATTGGAAACTGAAAAATTACTGGCGTGCACTCTGGTGGAGGAATAGGTGTGGGTGCTGGGGTACCCCTGGTCCCAGCCTGGGGGTGGGGCGCAGACGGGAGCAGCAGCCGCAGACACCCCGCCTGCTGATGCCAAGCGAAAGGGCCCTTCCACCAGCTTTCCCTCGGGACAGTCACGAGGCTGACCTCTCTGCCTTCCCTCCCAACGAGTCGCAGAGAGATGCCAACGAGGTCCTTTTCCACCGTGGGGCTCTTTTAATAAAAACACTCTCCTTGAGAAAAACACACTCAACTCCCGATCTTTAGAGAGCTGAATTGCGTACGACTGTATGAGGAAAGGGTGATTGCCACGCTCAGCACTCGCCTAAAATCACCCTCCCAAATGGGAGTCCCACGCCTCCACCGGGAAAACTGAGGTCTGCGACCAGGCTCAGGCCCTGCCGGGTCCCTCCTGGGCTCACTTTTCCCAACGGCCCACTGCAGTCCCTGGACTGAGGCGTACCGGCGCATCTAGTCTCTCTCTTGCAAAGCAGAAGCACCATCGCAACGCGGCCAGACTCCGGGTACCCACACCGGGAGAGCCCCGGAAAAGGGCCCAGTTCAAAACTCTGCTCCACACCCGCCTCGCGCCCTTCAACCCGCACGCCACGGCGCGACCCTGCCCCTTACCTGTGCCGGGGCCGCGCGGCACCGGGAGCGGAGCTCCGGCGCGGCTCTGCAGGCTGTGCAGCACCGGGGTCTCGAAGGGTCCGGTGGGCCAGGCGGGCGTCAGCGGGGCCCCCATGTAGGGCGAGTAGGCGCTCGGGTGGTGGTGGTGATGGTGGTGGTACGTCCCGTTCAGCGGCCGCGCGGCCGACAGCGAGCCATACTGGTGCTCGCGGCCGCCCATGGCCGCTAGGCCGCTGCCGCCCCCGCTCACGCTGCCCGCGGCCCCACCTCCGGCCGCCGCGTAGCCCCCGGGGTCCCGGGCCGCGCCGTTGGCCATGGGCGGACTGGGCGAGTAGGGGAAGCGCGCCGAGACGTGCGCCGCGGCCGAGCCGGCGCTGCCGGGCCCCGCCGCCCCGCCGGCCGCCGCGCCGCCTCCGCTGCCATACGGGGGACTATCGGCCGAGGCCTGGGGCCAGCCGGGGTGCGCGCCCGCGCCCCCCGCGTGATTGGCGGGCCCGCCGCCCGCCCCTTGTAGGTACGGCAGGCCGGGCAGCATGGAGCTCACGCGCGTGGTGGGGACGTAGACCGGGGAGCTCGCGGCGGCCGCGGCTGCAGCGGCGGCAGCCGCCGAGTGCACGAAGCCGCCGGGCGAGCCGTCGTAAGCTGCAGGCCCCTGGCTGGAGAGGGCGGCGAGGGTCTGGTACATCTCCTCCGGCTGCTCGGGCGCGAAAGGGCTCAGCTTGGCGCCGCGGCTGGACCACAGCAGCTTGCTGGCGGTCGCCGCTTGGTCGAGGTCAGCGAAGAGCAGTAGGTCCTCCCAGCTCGACAGGGCGCCCGCGGGGCCCGAGATCCCCGGCGCCGAAGGTCCGTGGGGAGCCCCGAAGGGATGCGAGGCGTAGGGACTGAGCAGCAGCGAGCGGGCCGTGGGTCCCGCCGCCGCCTCCGTGTCGAGCTGCGGCGTCCTGCAGTTGCTGGCGCCGCCGGGGCCGCGCTCCCCACCCCGAGAGCAGCAGGAGGAAGAAGAGGAGGAGATGGGGGAAGGCGGAGTGGAAGGCTCCCGCGCTGCAAAGGCTCCGGAGTCGCTGGCGTCCGCAGGGGGCGCGGCCCCAAGGCGCTTCGGCAGGCACCAGCCGCCGTCAGTCAAGGCCATCCACGGTCCGGCGCCGCTGCAAGCTGACTTTTAGCTCCTGAGACAAGATGGGGAGGGAGACAGGGTCGAGAAGAGAAAATTTTAAAAGGACTTATCAAAGCGCGGGCTGCACCGCGTCTCACCTCCACTCTTCTCTCCAGCTAATGGAATTCCTCAAAAATCCCGTTTTCTGCCCCGGGTTCCAGGGGTGGGGAAGGAGCATGGAGCCTGCGCAGCCGCCGCAGGGTCCTCCCAGGGCCAGGATACCCGCTCCTCCTCACCCGCAAGGCTTGGATCCCCTCTAGCTCCCTTCCCACCCCCGACGCAGCATCCTTCATCCTCGCGCGCCAGATCCCAGGGGTGACTGGGAGACTGGCCGAGGTTTTCCTTCCGCCCCAAAGTGGCTCCCTCCCGGCCAATGGCACACAAAGAACTTTTTAAAGAACCATGCGTGTCTGCGCTGCCTTATCCTGCCTCCGTACCGCGGTCGCTCGCCCGAAATGCCTCGGGGTGAGGTCTGCCCGCGTGAAAATCATTAGCGTAGGGAAGGCAACCTGTCCCCTGAAAACGAAACCGCCGCGTTCTCCCACTCGGGCTTTCCCAGAGCTTCCTGGACTGCGCTGACGAGACAGAACGCGAGCCCCGGAGTGAAATACAACCCAGACTTGGGAAGGTGGGGCGCCAGGGCGGACCGGAGTCTCAGACCTTCGGGACACGCAGGCTGTGCGGGATGTCCGCAGGGCCGGAATCTCCTGCCCACCCCCACGTCCCCGGCGCCACGCACCTTAGGTACCGCTCGCCTATGCAGCCGCCAGCGCGTGCGCTCACGCCGGCTGGCCCACGCCGGCCAGGCCACCCCGGCCCACCCCGCGATCATCCCCAGCCACGGAAAGGCCAGACCGTTCCACAATCGGACGTCGCGGGGTGGAGCGGAGTGCAGAGAAAAGGAGGGGGAAATGCAAGGGGGTGGGGTGGGGTGGGATGGGGGGACGTGAGACCGCCCCGGAGCCGAGGCCACCCCAAACGGGAGAGCAGGAAGAATGACAGGGAGACTGGGAGGGGGTGGAGGAGGGAGGTGAACGCAGCCGGACTGGCCTTCTCGGGGCCGCTTCCTCAAATCGCTTCGGCTCATCGGAGATAACCATACTAAAATTAATACCCACACACAGACCCGGGGTAGATAGCAAGAAAGAATTCTCTGCCTGCCTGACTGCGGGCTCCCGCCCCTTTGCGCCAAGATAACTCTGAGATAAGGCTGAGCGCAGATAAGCGCTTCGGAGAGAGGAAAAGACACCAGAAGTTGGTCCGCGGTGTCCCGGGAACCTGGGAGCCTGGCGGGAATGGAGAAGGTAGACACCCCCGGAGCCGATCGCGGCCCGCAGAGGGCCGGAGAGCCGAGGCCGAGGGGCCTGCGACTAGGGAGGGGAGGTGCAGAGGAGGAAAGAGGGGAGTTGGGGCAAGAGAAGAAGCAGCCGAACCTCGGGTGGGCGCTGCGCATGGAGAACAGCCGTGGCGGAGGGTGCTCCCGAGCGCGGAGAGAGGCCGAGGGCGCCGGCAGGAGAGCGCGAGTCCGGGGTCTGCGCGGTGCCGCTGGTGAATAAAAAGGAGAGAGGAGGCGCCTCTTACTGCTCTGCCGGAAAACTGCAGCCTGCGCTCCTGATTGGACTCACCGAGCCCTAAACAAACAGCGCTCGCCGAAGGGTGCCAGGCTGTGGGTCGGAACTGCGTTCTGCGAGCAGCTGGGCGCTGGAGGTGAAGAGGAGGAGGAGGGAGCGAGGGGAGGAGAGAAAAGAGGGTGGGGAGGGGACGCCGAGCGGCGGGGGGAGGGGAGCGCGCCGCCCCGGCAGACAATGAGCCCCGCGCAGCCTGCGGGTGTGGGCTGAGCCGAGAGCGCCGTCCTGGGAGCAGGAGGCCAGTCCATCCAGGGGGCGCCGATCCCCGGGACGCCGGGGGAGGGGCGGAGGTGGCAGAACGCCTGATCTGGCTGGCGACCCACACCCATTCCTCCGCCCTCCGTTACACGCGCTCTCAAGGGGGCGGGTTGGGGGGAGGGGAGGGCGATGGCGCGGGAGGAGTTGACCACGCACAACCCCACGCAGCCACCGCAGCCGGAGCGACGCGCCAGCTCCGGGGTCAGCGCTCCCCCCGAATAAGGGGGGGACCGTGCTTTCCTCCGCCGGCCTTTCCCTCTCCTCTCGACCCAGTAAATGAGCTTTTTTGCTCCAAAGTTGTGTGTGACCGACCTTAAACTCTCCCGATCTCTTCTCGAGACACTGGGGCTCAGGTCGTGGTGGCCGTCGGGGGTCTCGTCTCCTGGGATCTAGGAAAGAAAGAACTCGAATGTCCAGCTCCCTATCTCTGTCCTACTAAATGTGCTAAATTCCTGGGAAGTTTCGGGAGGTTCCCATCTGCACTCCCTAGCTAACCTGAAACTTTTAATTCGGGGTCACGGTGCACGGAAAGGTTAGTCCATGAAGTGCGCAGAGTAGAAAGGGGTTTCCACGCCAGTCGCGCCCGGAGGTGCTCTCCGAGTTTGGGTGTCCCATTTGCTCTGAACTTTCCCTGGAGAACTTCAGGTAAGTCTCAGATAAGTCGTTGGCAAGAGGAGGGGGTCACCTTCCCCAGTCCCAGCGAGAAATACCTCTTCCCCACGCCCCC
Source organism: Bubalus bubalis (assembly GCF_019923935.1). Classification (NCBI taxonomy): domain Eukaryota; kingdom Metazoa; phylum Chordata; class Mammalia; order Artiodactyla; family Bovidae; genus Bubalus; species Bubalus bubalis. The sequence continues at coordinate 27,889,087 of NC_059178.1, read as the reverse complement.
GCCTTCATATACACACCCCTTCTTCGCTCCCTCCAAATGGTTATCACAACTGTGTACAAACTGATACGGTCCTTGGCCGGCAGAGGGGCTGGAAATGAACGTCGCGGGGTTATCAGCGCCGATCTGTCAGCAGGGCGTCGCGGGGCCGCAGGTTCCTCTTCGGCAGGAGCCGTGATGTATGTCTCGCTCCCTTTCACTCGCAAAAAGGATTTTTCCCAACAGATGTGACCTCGGGAGGCTGTCAAGAGAGAGAGAGAGAGAGTTTTAACTAGGGCAAGAGGAGTTGTTTTGTGGGAATGGATTTTTACAAATTTTTTTTTTTTTAGGTAAATCGAAGTAAATGATTTTCTAAAGGTCAGTCTCCCTGAAGTGTGTGTGTGTCTTTGTGTATGTGTGTGTGTGTGTTTCCAGCTGAAGAAGGGAGAGGCACCTTAGCAGAGTTGAACCAGGTTAGGTAGAGGCTTAGTAAAATAGGGTTTCTAGAGATCATGAGACCTCCTGGCTAAATATATGTTTCCTCTGGATGTAACTGTGAACCTGTGAGTCCTAGGGGACAAGGGGACAGGGCCTGGCAGCCCGAGGGAGGAGGGAACCGAATGGAGAAAGTCGGCGATTCTTTACCCACCCCCTTTCTTCGTTATAAATTGCTGCTAAACACTTCTGAATTTCAAATTGCTACCGAGAAGGTCCATAAACCGTTCTCGTCCAATTTAGTCACTTTTATTACATTCCTCTTTACCTCCCCCCGATCACTGCGGCGGCTCCCAGTTTCAGCGCGGCCGCAATTCCGAAAAACTGAAGGCAGAAAACTCTGGAAAGGAGACTAGCGACTGGAGCAGAATCCAGGGGCTTTAAAATTTAACCTGGGTTCGATCGAATGCATCTACCCGAACAGATAACCCGGCGTCCGCCGTCCACTTAGCTCCGACCAGGGCTTCCAATGCCTTTTTTTTTTTTCAACCTGAGTTCCGACCTAATTTTTACGCAGACTGAGTTTTGCAAAAGCTCATTTGTAAGCCGTTACAGAACTGTTGTGGGCATTTGATTTTCTTTGAGTCCAAGGGTTCTTAAATGTTTCTGAGGTCTGTTCTCAAAAGCAGAGTTTTCTTTTTTAAAATACATACTCAGTGAAGTGATTTCTAATGAAACCAAGTTAACAAATAAATCCTCTGGCTAAGTTGAGAATACAGGCTGTGAGTCATGACCTCCAAGTTTGAACCCAAAAAAAGACCGAGCCCCCTCCCCCCACTCGCAAGAAACTGATTCCTGCTGTTTGTATTTCTTTATATTTGCAATTACGGGGGTGACCGTGTAAATTTCTTTGGACAACAGATGATCCCCAGAGACCTGCTTTTCCGGCCACTCCGCAGCAGCCGGGAGAGGGTGCCCTGGCCCCCGCACGGCCGGGACAGAGGTGAGAGGCGGGACGCACACCAACTTCACTACGTGCGATTTCTAAGGCTCGAGAAAGGACCTGACATTTTACTCCCCCCGCCCCCCGCCCCAGAACTCCGATTGCTTTTGAGTATTACTCAGAATAAAGGTGGGGGCAGGGAGGTAATTGTTTGCTCTCTTGCAAGGTCACAAAAATTTTTTTAAAGACTAGTTTTATTTTTCTTGCCAATTAACTAAGAAATAAAACTGTCTGACCCGTGGAATTGATTCAGACAGAAAGCCAGATTGCCTGACCCTTCCAGTTTGCAGTTTTCCCAACGCATCGACTTTGGCCCTGGGGACAACACCCCTGGGGAGCGGCACATTTTCAAAGCCACCCTCCCAGGGGCCCCAGGCCTGGCGCTCTGAGCTTCCTCTGAGAGCCCCAGCTGGTCTGGGAAAGTGGGGGATATTAGGGGACGCAGAGGAAGAAGGGCACCGCAAGAGCTGGCGAAGGCCTCCACAATGCTCCAGGTAGGCGGTCGTGTCCTTAGAAGTTGTTTCCTTTCCTTTCTTTTTTTTCTTTTCTTTTTCTTTTCCTAACACCTCTCTCTTCCTTGGGGATTGGCTAATCTGGAACGAAATCGTTCCTCTCGGGATCATTTAGACCCGGGGAGTGGCCCCTCCGGAGCGAGCCTGCCTCCCCGAGCGGCCCTCATCCCTGGAGGGGGGCTGGCTCCCGGGCGCGGCCTGTCCCCAGGGCTGATTTATTTGGGCCGCGCGCGCCACACCGCTCTTCGCCACTCGAAACCAGCCGAACTCAGCCGCCAATCGGGCGGGGGGCGGGGGCCTGGCGTCCAAACGGGGAAGGGTGACCGGGGCGGGGGGGGGGGGGTGCCGTCGTGCGCCGCTTCCGGAGGAGCCGCGAGACCCGGAGAGGACGCGCGATCACCCCCGCAAACGGCAGCGCATCCTCTGTCATTTCACCGATCTCGGGTGCTCCAGCGACGTTTCAGGAAGAAAATGAATACATGCGATTTCTAACTTAACAGCATGGTTTTAATTCGAGAGTTTTTTTTTCTTTTTCTTTTTTGGTTTTGGTTTTTATTTTTCAAACCAGATTTATGGGACCTTCTCGCTTGTACCATATTTCTTCCCGCCCCGGGGACGCTCTGGGCGAAGGACACGGGGTCACCTAGGCACCCCCCTCCACCCCCGCCAGCGCCTGGGCCCACTCGCCGGGTCGAGATGGCGCGTCCCCCCGATTTGACTCCACCGCCGTCACTCCGACGCAGGTCATCGCCCAGAGAGTCCTGACAGTGATGGTGATGGGGTTTGTTGTTTTGTTTTAATTCTCTAAAAGCCCGAAATACTGCTTAGAAACGTCAGGTGGCGGCGGCTGCGGAAGCGTGGGCCGCGCGCAGCCTGGAGGTGGCCCCACCAAGTGCCCTGGGCCCCCCAGCCCCCTGCCCGCCGCCGCGTCCCGGGCTCCGGGCCCCAGGCGCTGGCGATCGCGGCCCCGCAGCCCCGGGCCGACCCCGCGCGCCGCCGGCGGCCGCCAGCGCGGCGCGGAGGTGGGCGCGCGAAAGGTCACCGCGGTGGCATTCCTCTCCGCGCGCTGTTTACGTGACTTAATGTACTTCGTCCGCCGCGGGTAAGTTAGGGCCGCGATAAGGGGGCGGCCGGGGGAGGGTCGTTGTAAAAGCCCCACGCTGGGCGCCTTCCAGCCCTCCCCTCATCCATTAACCTTTTTACTTTCTTCTTCCCTCTCTCTTTTAAAGCTTGTTATCTAGGCCACCCAATGACCGACGAAAGATTTTCTCCCTCGCTGCTTCTCCCCAGGCCGCTTTAAACCAAATAAATTTAGCTATTAAGGGCCAAGATGTCTGACAAAAGATCGAAAGGTGTCTCTCCGTGATCGCTTAAAGAAGCGAAGGAGAAGCTTGCGGCTCCATCTCGATAAAGACATTCCACACCGGCGCCGGCCTCCCTCCCCGCGGCCTGCTTGCGTCCCGACACCCTGACAGTCCCCACTTGGCGGCCCAGACCTCGGATGGGCCGGGAGGGACCTGCGGCCGCTGCCCGGCCGAAGAGTGCTAGGCCCTGGGGACCCGGGAGAGCCGGGGACTCCGGGCCTGAGCTGGACTCCCCAAACGTGCCCTCCCCCGCCCCCCGCACTAGACTGAAGACCTAAACCGAGCTCATGCATGCTAAGTCGCTTCAATCGTGTCCAACTCTTTTGTGACCCTTTGGACTGTGGCCCGCCAGGCTCCTCTGTCCATGGGATTCTCCAGGCAAGAATACTGGAGTGGGTTGTCAATTCCTCCTTCAGGGGATCTCCGGACCCAGGGATCGAACACGGAGCTCCCGCATTGCAGGCAGATTCTTCACCGTCTGTGCCCCCAGGGAAGCCCCAAATTAGCTCCCATTGGAATTATTTGCTGATGCTGAATTTATACTACAAAGCCAAACCACTCCTAACCTCTTGCCCACTTCTGCGGTTTTGCTGAGGGGCAGTGTTACACCGCATCAATGATCCTCCGAAGCAGACCTGTTGAACCCCAGTCAAAATGTAGTGTGTGGAAGGGACCCGGCGTCTGGATCACACGGAGGCTAATGGGGAGGGTGTGGACAGCAGAACGACAGTGTGCACGTGGGAGGCAACAATTCGAATATTCAGGCATCCCCAAGTTGAGTTGGGTTATGAAGTGTGGTATATATTATTATTAATTACTGCTGTAATCACTGCATAAAGCCTTGGACTGCCAGCCATGCTGAGGCCCGCCCCTGAGTGATGCCTTCCCCTTCACCAAAGGTGAAGCAAAGAATATCCAATTTCCTGATCAAGGGCTGAAAACTGGGCTGTGCGAGTCAGATGCTGTGTTTTCGGTTTCCTCCACTGAGTCGCTGCTTCATCCCCTAAGTGAATGACAACTCCACCCTTCAGGTCCACCTGAGCCTTTTTTAACCTCTTTGAAATGGGCTTCCCAGCTGTCTCAGCTGTAAAGAACCTATCTGCCAATGCAGGAGGTTTAATCCCTGGGTGAGGGAGATTCCCTAGAGGATAAAATGGCAATCCACTCCAGTATTCTTGCCTGGGAAATCCCGTGGAGAAAGAACCCTGGTGGGCTACAGTCCATCGGTTCGCAAAAGAGTCGGACCTGACTGAGCCACCGAACAAACATGCACCACTTTGAAATATGGCAAGGCAAGAAACTGGGGGTAGAAGCTGAGAACCCTCTTGGAATCCCTGCTATGGGGCCTCTTCCCACATCTTCTGCCCTTTCAATCATCTCTTCTCTGGCAGCGTTAGAGACAAGACTCAATTTTGAAAGGCCATTGAGCATCTTCAGCTTCTGTTTGTCATCTCATGCTGGGCTCCAGGAATTAAAGATGCTTTTTTTCTCATCTCTTCACTCAAATAAGGTGAACTCAACCTCATTTAATTCTGAGGTGAGGATCATTTACCTCATCTAATCCTGACCCCTCACCCAGCCTCCAAAGGTGGGAAAAATCAGACCATCAGACAGAAAGGGACCATTTATGTCTCAAGAAGATGAAAGAGATGCAGAAATTTCCATCCCACTAGACAGGTGAGACCTGGGCTTTCTCTGGGCTTTGCAGGTATCACTAGCTGTGTTTAGGTGATGCCCTTTCTAGGGTCAGCATCCCGTGCCACTGACCCAGAGCTGTCTCAGCCTAGAGACCTTTGTGACTGGTTTTCTGGTGGGGCAGGGGGCATTGGAGAAGCAGAAAAAGGAGATGATAGACATTTGGAAATTTGCTAAGTAACTTATGCTCCTCCATGATTCAATCAACGGAGGGGGTGGGGGGAAGTGCTCAATAAATTTTTTTTTTAAGTACTGCATTTGCTACCCAGAAATATGACCTCTCCAGCTATGTTGCAAATATGCAGAGAATTAGGACCAAAAGGCTGTCTGCCCGTATGCAGTCCTCCAGTTTCCTGCGCTTGCCCAACAGTACTGAGTGTGCACTGCGCAAAGAAGAACTCAGAGAGGCACCTACTGGTTCTGAAGTGTTTACAGTCTAGAAGGTTGGCACTTCTGTAGAGCTGGTTAGGCAAAGTACCACAGACAGCTTTCAAGATAGAGGGAGATGTCTGAGCCTTTTTTCTTTCTCTAGAAAAGTGCCCACGCTCAGATTTTCCTCTAGTCTTCATGATGAACATATGAAAAGGAGGGAGGGTGGTATCTGCTCTAGCTTGCACACTGAGGGAATCCTGTGTGAGCCCAAGGAGCTCAGACTTTGGGCCAGCCTTCCTGTTTGAGTCATGACTCCACCCCTTCCTAGCTGAGTGACCAAGACAACTTGCCTGACCTCTCTGCCTCAGTTTCCTCATCTTTAAAATGGGGTTGAGAAAAGCACCTCCCTTACAGGATGGTTGAGAGGTTAAAAATGGTCTTATGTGTGAGGGGCTGAGGGGACCCAGCACATCAGAAGCGCTGTGTAATCATTAACTATTACCAGTATCTGTATTGTAACAAACTCACACCTACTACATCAGATTTCAATTTGAGGGGGTGACCCACCTATCCCCCTGGAGCTAAATTAGTTCCCAGAAAAGAACTTTGAGCACTCATTCAACTTTGAGACCCACCATTCACAAGGGTTCTTGGGCTTTTTCTCTGTACAGCAGTGGGGACTTATTTATCGTATTATGCTAGGAAAGGAAGGGTGGGTGATACAAGCGTAGATCTACTTCTTTTTGTTTCCTTTAAGAGGAGCAATTCCTTGTCACCCTTGCAAATGCCAGCAGCAGACTACTGGACAAAGATAGTAATCTTGAGCCTTGTCCTCTGCTCCAAGAACTTCAATCCTCAGCAACATTGCCTCCCTAGAAGCTTCTTTCTGGCAGGAGATAGGAGCAAATTAACAGCTGGGGCCGTGAAGAAAGGCAGACTTGAGGATGGGCATTAGATATAAGGGGTGGGGGGAGAACTAATTAAATTGACCTGCTCATTCACTACGCTCATGCTTTTTACCTTTCAATTTCGTATTGCTGTTTATGCAGACTTACTCCACATTAATCACATTTTGTTAAGGAATTAAAAAAATAAAGATATATGAGAGAGAAGCTAGGGACCTCAATATTGATAGAGGGAAATCTAGATCATTCCAGACTTTTTTCCAACTGATTTCCTTTCTTTATGTTTTTCTTTTTCTTATAGCATCCCATCTTCTAAAACAAGACCTAAACCTCAGTAGTGAAAACTTAAAAAAAAAAAAAAAATCCATGGGACATAACAAAGAATACTGTTTCCTAGATAAAAAGGGGTTTGTTTTTCAAGAGGCAAGGTCTGGAGGGAACACAGAAGTCTTCACTCTGTGCAGGTCTCCAGCCAGGTTTGTGCCCAGAGTCTGTTTTTCTCTTGTCTCTGACAGCCTTGATCTTCTCTCCTTTTGATTTACTGAATGCTGTCATTTCTCTGCTCTTTACTTTCCCAATCACACATTCAAACCTGATAAAGTTCAAGACCCTGAAGAGTTGCAGCCTTCCCAGATTTACAGTCCGCTGCCCCCCACCCCGGCCAGTGGTCCCCTGGCTGATTGAATCCTCATGGACAGAAGCCATGTGGGATCAACGGAGGGGAACAACAGCACCCACGTCAGCTCTGTTAGTCAAGGCGAACCTAGGTGGCTTCCTTCCCCTGAAAAGTGATGTAACCTTCTCTCGTTTTACTTCTAACTTTCAGTTTGTAACCTGCCTGTGCAGGAAACAGAAATGGTAACTTGCAAATTTTACAGTTGGTGAGAATTAGATGTAAAATCCTGGTCAGCTTACATAATTTTCTTTCTTTTCTTAAAAATCATTTATTTATTAAATATTACCAGTTAACATTAGATTTATTAATTATGAATAAATTATAATAATTTATTGACTTAGATAATAAATAATATTATTGATATATATTTAATTATTATTGTTTGTTTATTTTTGCTGTGCCAGTCTTAGTTGTGGCTTTCTGGATCTAGTTTCCAGACCAGGGTTCAAACTTGGACCCCCTGCATTGGGAGCACGGAGTCTTATCCACTGGACCACCAGGGATGTCTCTCCATGGTTTTCCTGGGTCTATGGAAGAGCCTTATGATCAAGGGCAAGCCATTTAACCTCACAGTGCCTCAGTTGCTCCATCCATAAAAGGGTAGAAATATTACTTTCTACACACATTAATCACAAGTCAGTGACTAGAGCCCTCTTCCCTGTGTTTAGTTCTGTTAGAGCCCCAGGAAGCCCACGAGCATGTATCTGATCTGGCTGTTTGGATTCTGCGAGGCTAAATACAAACCTACTAGTTAATCTAAATACTATACCAATGTGCTAAATGAAAGGAATGATTCATCTTCAAAGACAGAGCAGTTAAATCAGGCTCAAGTTTTCAAACCATTTAAAGGTCTTCCAGTGGAAAATGTCATCTAAATAATCTATTCTTTGCCTACAAATATGTCATGTCAACTAAATTACAAAACAGTGACAAAAAGCAGTCACTGACTATGAATGTCCTTATTTCCAATATGGTGACTCTATGGGGACTTCATATTTACTACATAAGTAAATATTTTACATAGTTTAATGTTTTCATTTATCTCGACCTAGTTGGACCATAAAGAAGGCTGAGCACCAAATAATTGATACTTTTGAACTGTGATGCTAGAGAAGACTCCTGAGAGTCCCTTGGACAGCAAAGGAGATCAAACCACTTAATCCTAAAGGAAATCAACCCTGAATATTTACTGGAAGAACTGATGCTGAAGCTGAAGCTGAAGCTCCAATACTTTGGCTGCCTGATGTGAAGATCCAACTCACTGGAAAAGACCCTGATGCTGGGAAAGATTGAAGGTGGGAGGAGAAGGAGACACAGAGGATAAGATGGTTGGATGGCATCACCGACTCAATGGATGTAAATTTGGGCAGACTCTGGGAGATAGTGGAAGACAGGGAAGCCTGGCATGCTGCAGCCCATGGGGTTCCAAAGGGTCAGACACAGCTTAGCAACTAAACAACAACAGTCAGAAGTCTATGAGTAAGGTAAGCAGAAATTTAGGTAGGTTGTTTTTTTTTTTTTAATCATTGTCACAAATCCATGAATTTTAAAAGGTATGATATTTTTCCCCCTTTAAAGCTCATATTCTGAAAAAACCTAAACTCTCATAATATCTAAGAGGAAAATCGTATTTACCTATTAGAGAAAGAAGCTGAATTATTGCCTATGTTCTTTCGAAGGCTTTTTTTTTTAACCTATCCAGTTAGGAGACGCTAATTAGAGTATATTATGATGTTGCTTTCCTTTCCTGATAGTAAGAATATTCGCTTCTACAGAGGTGTCTAAATATAGAAACTTGACTTAGTGGATATCAAATAACTTTTTCTGGCTACTCCTAAACTAGGTTACTGCTCTGTTTATAATCCCACAAATTAAAGACATGCAATTATCCAACAAAAACAGTGGGAATATTACACCATTTTTTAAAAGACTGACAACCACATAGCCCATGCCCAGCCAACTCTAGCCAAAAACCACAGTGTGGATCCACAAATAAAGCTGTCAACCTGTGCATTTCAAAGGCACCTTTCTGTAGAGAGCTCAGCTTGCTCTGGGCAGAAGTGAAAAAGTCTTCATGAATAGAAAAGAGCCTACCCAGTGGTGGAGCTGGTGGGCCGGCAGCAGAATTCATCCACACCTGAGAACTATGGCTAGATGAAACTCTGCCGTGGAGGTTGAAAGCTTGAGGTCTGCGTTTAAATCCCAGCTCAGCAACTCACTCTCTTTGTGTGTCCTTATGAAAGCTCCCCAATATCTCTTTTTGTGACTTTCCTTATCTGTAACAAAGAGGGTGGTAAGAACAGTAGACTTGGGCTTCCCTGGTGGCTCAGTGGTAAAGAATCCACCAGTCAAAGCAGGAGACACGGGTTCAATCCCTGGTCCGGGAAGATTCCCACATGCCTAGGAGCAACTACGCCCTTGCACCACAATTACTGTACGGGTGCTCTGGAGTTTGGGAGCCACGGCTACGGAAGCCTGAACACCCTACATTGTGTTCCACAATACGAGAAGGCACCAGATTGAGAAGTCCACAAACCACAGCTAGAGAGTAGACCCCTCTCACCACAACTAGAGAAAAAGCCCACACACAGTGACGAAGACCCAGCACAGCCAAAAAATAAATAAAATTAATCAATTAAATTTTTTAAAAGAACAGTAGCCTCCTCCTCAAATAATTCTTATGAAGACTTAATGAGTTGCTGCTGCTGCTAAGTCACGTCAGTCGTGTCTGACTCTGTGTGACCCCTTAGACGGCAGCCCACCAGGCTCCCCTGTCCCTGGGATTCTCCAGGCAAGAACACTGAAGTGGGTTTCCATTTCCTTCTCCAATGCATGAAAGTGAAAAGTGAAAGTGAAGTCGCTCAATCACGTCTGACTCTAGCACCCCGTGGACTGCAGCCTACCAGGCTCCTCAGTTCATGGAATTTTCTAGGCAAAAGTACTGGAGTGGGGTGCCATTGCCTTCTCCAGACTTAATGAATTAAGATTTATCAAATACTTAGAAGAATGTCTGGCTCAACAGGCAGACTATTTGGGCCATTTGATAAATAAGGAAAAACACACATTTCCATTTCAGGCCACCTCTCTAGGGGAAGAGAGATGAAGGGAGAAGGGAGGACATCTCAAGGTCTCAAAAAAGTTAGATAGGAAGGTGATCAAAGGCAGAAAGAAAAGGTATGGGAAAAAGCCTATAAGTATGTCAGACATTTCCTACTGGGGATTGTTTAAGGTCATAAACTCACTCTTTCTGTGTATAAAACCTTCCAACGTGCTGTCTTTACAATGATGAATGTGCCAATGTCTTGAGCAGTGAACGGAGTCATAGGTTCTCACCCAGCATATTGTGTTTATATCAGAGACAAAAGTGAAGGTTGCAGAGGCAGTAAAATTCTCAAGGTGCAAATATTTTAACAATGAGCAAGTGTAAAAGGTTCTTCCTGGCGAGTCAGTAACTTTTCTCCCTCTAGGAAACCCTGCATGACAGCTAGAGCTTGGCCTTAGGGTTACATCCTCCACCTTGTCCTGGTGAGCTTCTGCTGTGTCCACAGTCACGACTCTGATGGTCGTGAGATCCATCCTAAAACCAGCGAAGGCTGTCACGTATTTGTCCATCGCATAGTGGCCCTCTTCTTTCTCCACCCACCCCACCATATTTCCACGATTATGGCTGCCTTCCTGATGCTCAGGCAGTGCTGTGGTCACTGGGACACAAGGTGGGTCATAGGCGGCTAATCTTTACTGCATCCCTGTGCTGCTCTGGTCCATGAGACCTCGGGGGCTCGGATCATGTCTCTTTCATCTTTATATCCTCGTGGACACACACAGTGTCTAGTCAGACTGTTAAGTGTGATGACTTTGAAAGTTTTTTGTTGTCATTGGTGTTTGCTTTGTTTTTGGCTGCACTGGGTCTTCGTTGGTGCGTGTGGGCTTTCTCTAATTGCGACGAGCAGGGGCTACTCTCTAATTGCGGTGTTGGGGCATCTCATTGCGGAGGCTTATCTCGTTGCAGAGCACAGGCTCAGTACTCATGGCACACGGGTGTAGGTGCCCCACGGCATTGAGAATCTTCCTGGACCAGGGGTCAAACTTGTGCCCCTGCTATTGGCAGGCAGATTCTTAACCACTGGACCACCAGGGAAGTCCTGAAAGTTTTAAGCTACCACGCTCTAAGCCCAAATAGTGAATTCCAACATTATTGATGTCAGATCTTTCTACGCTAATGATCTCTTTATTTGAAGAGATAAAATTCCTTGAAAATTCTTTTCTTTCTCTCTCTCTTATATCCTCCTAAATAGAATTCTCAACCAGAAGTATGAACATCAACTTTTGGGGAGGATTCTATATTGAATAATGCTGATTATCAAATGATATCTTTATAAGCCACTTTCTGATCCAGTAATCTTAATACAAACAAATCCCAACTATAGCCTGTGCAAATTCTCTAATCCCAAGCATCATATCATTGGTCCTTATAGGAGCCACTGTGAGGCTGATACGGCGGCAGACATATTCCTTTACTTTCCAGACTCCATCTCAATTTTTATGGACTTTATATTTCACTACATTCTACAACTTCCAACTTCTAAATACTTTCCACATTCTTTTCCTCTTAATTCAACCACTTAAGAATATTATACTGTCTGTGTTCAGAATTCTTTTTTGGCCAATAATTTATTAAGCCAATTAGAAAGATCACTTTAAAAGGAGAATCAATGGTGAACAGTCAGCAAGAATGTATTAAGCAACACCAGCATCCCCAACACCGTGAACACGAAGTGAGGTGTAAAATCCGTTCTGAGTACTAGTCACATGCTCCTCCTTTGTTTTCATCATTCTAATGTTAACAAATAAATGTCAGTCTTGAGAATAACTACCTTTTGCCAGTAGATATAATGAAGGAACAGATTTATAACTGGAACCTGCCAAAAATAAAATAGGATAAGTTCACATCAAAAAAAAAAAAAAAAAGTTAAACAGTACTGGAGAAACAAGGGGCCCTTCTGAAGGATTCATTGGAATTCAGTGTCAAATTCCTTTCACCTATATTTTCTGTCCTGGGGTTCAGGGCAGTGTAGATGTCTCTTCAATGGTCGGGATATGCCTAGTGTGAGAGCTGGTGACCTACCTGGAGAAAACCAGCCATCATCCACACCATGGTCCTCCCTCCTGGAAGCCCCCAGATACATGGGAAACAGGGCAAGACACACTGAGAAAATGAAGTTCCAACGTCCTCACACAACACCACAAAAGGTGGAGCACCTTACTAGAACACTGTCGATAAAGTTCCTCCCTACAGAATCCTTTTCTAAAAGAATTGTTACCATAAAGTGTCCCACCCAGTTAGAAGCACCCCAGATAGATTCAGAGCACGGTTGCAGACCCATATCAGGTCAACCATACTTCTCCTGTAACACGCCATCAAGAGCAAACATCAGTGCCTGCGTGCCACAACCGCTGAAGCCCGAGCACCCTAGAGCCTGTGCTCCCCAACAAGAGAAGCCACAATATGTTCTCTTATTTGCTTCATCCCTCATATTGATGCAGTGACTATGGGCTGGTCATGAGGAAGAGACAAAGGAAGAATTTTCTCTCGCTCCCTCCCTCCATATACTAAACCAGGGGCTCTCTGAAGTGATGTTAGCTCTGGGCATGATCCTAAAGAACTCATTCAAGAGAGAGAAGCTGCATCATACAATTATTCTTCTACCTACAGAGCAACTGCTAGGTCACATACAGGGATCCTGGTGTGACCCCTTTGTAGGCGAGGTGGCTCAGATAGTAAAGAACCTGCCTGCAATACTGGAGACCAGGGTTCAATCCCTGGTTTGGGAAGATCCCCTGGAGAAGGAATGGCTACCCACTCAGATAATCTCATCTGGAGAATCTCATGAACAGTGGAGCCTGGCAGGCTGTAGTGCGTGGGGTGACAAAGAGTCAGACAAGACAAGACTGAGCAACTAACACCCTTTGGGGAGGTCCTGGCCCTATGTAATAAGCGACAACAGGGCAGAGAACAAGACTGATGGAAAGGGAAGAGTTATTCCAGTCCATATCCTCTGAACTTCAAGAAGGAAAATGAGATGTACTGACTTCTTTAAATCAAGATATGTAGGGAAAGCCTAAAGCAATGCTATGAAATAGGTCGTATTATCTCCAGTCTCTTGTTCCGATACCCAGTGCTGTGAAATCAACAAGAACTCTCATCATTTACCCCACACTCAATCCTTCCTTTCTTCCCTTTCCCAACAGCCCACCCAAAACAGGTAGACACCAGGCTGATCTAAGTTAAGCTACTGGCAGTTCATGGGCTAATAATAACCAGCCCATCAGAGGAGACATACTCTTGTTTCCATGGAGACTTTGTATAGTACGGTTTCTATAAGGTGAGATTGGTGGAATTTCAGACTCATTGGCATCCTTGAGGGAAAGATTTTGGAGGAAGCTCTCCTTGTAATATTTAATTCAGGTAGGTCATCACCCATGATTCCAAGCATGGATCTTTTATTTAAGTCATCCTATGAGCTCACTTGACCACTTGTTTTTCAATCTATAACTTAACTATTGAGCTCAAAGTTTTGGGTTTTGTTTTTTGCTTTGTATATTTTTTAAAAAGAGAACTTATAATTTAAACTGGAAAAGGAAATGGCAATGCACTCCAGTATTCTTGCCTGGGAAATCCCATGAACAGAGGAGCCTGGCGGGCTACAGTCCAAGAGGTCGCAAAGGAGTTGACTTAGTGACTTAAACACTTAGTGACTAAACAACAAAAATAGTTTAAACATGGCTTTTTACAAATTTCATTTATTTACTTATTATTTATTCTGGCTGCGCTGGGTCTTCATTGTGGCTCAGGCTTCTCTATTTGTGGTGCTTGAGCCCTAGAGCATGCAAAATCACTAGTAGTAGCAATGTGTGGGCTTAGTTTAGGCATGTGGGATCTAGTTCCCCGACCAGGGCTTGAACCCAGACCCCTGCAGTGGGAGCGCAGAGACTTATCCACTGGACCACCAGGGAAGTCCCTGAACCCAAAATATTATGAACTATTACATTTTTGTGTTGAAACCATCTAAAGATGACAAATACCTCTATTTTTAGAAAAAAGTCCCAGCTTTGACTAACCCATGTGTGGAGAAGGAGAAAATTACTATTTGCTTTTGCTTAGAAATGTGAGCCTGTTTCAGTCCTCAGGTTTTCATAAAACTGACAAATCAAAAAATGGGTTTGCTGTAGGAAATAAGGTATTCTGTATATACGTATTTGGAGGCAAGATGTGAGCACTGTACTAGAGTTTCAAAAGTGGTTAAAATAATGACACCAAATTCTCAACTGCTATGAAAATGAACAAGATAGAACTTGCTGAAGGCCAGCGAACAACTGTCAGATGCTGTATTATTCAAGAATGCTGCCCTATTACAAGGACTCACTTTTACTTACTTTAAAATGAGCCCATAATAAAGAATCAAGAAAGCTGGGAAATGCCTTAAACCTCATCTAATATCACAATCTTGTGAGAAACCTGAAACCCAGAGGATCCCCCAAAGTTCCTTGGTAAGTTGCTTATTTGAATGTTGGAGCATATAGTTTCATAGAAATAACATGATAAATGATGGTTAGAACCCAAAATACCACCTCTCCCCTCATCATTATACAGTATTGCGTACTTGAACATTAATTGTTTCTAATATTGTTCACTGCAAGTGTGTATTATTTAAACTACATTCTTGGTTAATATGCACACCTGACTACCATTCCTAACATGTCAAAAGGAAGCCCTTAGAGACGGGCCATATGGTGGCTAAATATGAGACACTTCCAACCCTCTCTAAAGCTCCCAAGATGCAGAAACTCCTCTCTAACTGGATTGAGCAGTGAGAACATTCATGTGTTGATGTAACTGAAGTCCAGAGTCACTTGAATCCAGGAGTTCCTGCCCCATTTCTCTGCCACTCCCCATTTGTACGTGTCTCTCCCATTTGTTGACTTTATCTTCAGGTCACTTTTCTCAGGTGGCAAAAGGACTTCTTACATCTGAAAGAAGAGAGAGGAAACCCAGGTCACAGGATTCCAAGCCGGAGTCCTGAAATTCACTCTAATTGGATCCTGTAAGTCATACATCCACCCTGAACCAGTGACCTTAGCTTGGGAATGGAATGGGCCAATCGGGTTAAGCTAATCAAGAACGAAGCTTGAGAACATCTTCCCTCAAAGTCCACAAGTGAGAATAATGTAAACTAAGACAAAAATGTGGGCCCATTGACTTGGGTGAAGGGGGAAAATGGATAGATAAGCAACAATATCTACTAAACTATCTTTCCCCTTTGACCCCAGCCCCAACTGCTGAAGGAAGGTATGATATGGCTGGTGGAGCTAAGCAAGGTTAGCAGGGCCAGGCACATGAGTGTCAGTCAGTCAGTCAGTTCAATCGCTCAGTCGTGTCTGACTCTTTGCCACCCCATGGACCACAGCACAACAGTCCATCACCAACTGCTCAAACTCATGCCCATTGAGTCGGTGATGCCATCCAACCATTTCATCCTCTGTCATCCCCTTCTCTTCCTGCCTTCAATCTTTCCCAGCACGAGGGTCTTTTCCAATGAGTCAGCTCTTCGCATCAGGTGGCCAAAGTATTGGAGTTTCAGCTTCAGCACCAGTCAGGACTGATTTCCTTTAGGATGGACTGGATGGATCTCCTTGCAGTCCAAGGAACTCTCAAGAGTCTTCTCCAACATCACAGTTCAAAAGCATCAATTCTTCAGCGCTCAGCTTTCTTTACAGTCCAACTCTCACATCCATACATGACTACTGGAAGAACCATAGCCTTGACTAGATGGACCTTTGTTGGCAAAGTAATGCCTCTGCTTTTTTCCCCACACAAGTGTGGGGAAATTGAAATGTTCTACTCTGTTTGCTCCATCTTGGGGTACACTCTACTCCCATCCTCAAGGAGCCCCAGGCCATAAGCCCCTACTCTGTCCCAGATCCCAGCCCCTAGACCTTCACTCTACCTTAGAACTTTAGGATCTACCACCACGACTAGAAAGAAAAATACCAATGGAAAATTATATCTTTTCCTACATCATTTAAAAGTGGTTACATCTTCCATCTTCCTCTTCATTCCACTTCATTGTAGAAGGGAAACTCAAGGGCCATAGAAATTTGGCTTACGCTTTGTCCCCTGACAAAGTGGCTTAGGCACCCATTGACTGATCAGTATGCTTTGGGACAAAACTGTGGTGGCTTTTTTTTTTTAAGTTATTTTATTTTATTTTTGGTTATGCTGGGTCTGTGAGAGTTGGACTATAAAAAAAGCTGACCACCGAAGAATTGATGCTTTTGAACTGTGATGTTGGAAAAGACTCTTGAGAGTCCCTTGGACTGCAAGGAGATCCACCCAGTCCATCCTAAAGGAGATCAGTCCTGGGTGTTCATTGGAAGGACTGATGTTGAGACTGAAACTCCACTGGCCACCTCATGCGAAGAGTTGACTCATTGGAAAAGACCCTGATGCTGGGAGGGGTTGGGGGGAGAGGAGAAGGAGACAACAGAGGATGAGATGGCTGGATGGCATCACCAACCCAATGGACATGAGTTTGGGTGAACTCCAGGAGCTGGTGATGGACAAGGAGGCCTGGCATGCTGTGGTTCATGGGGTAGCAAAGAGTAGGACACGACTGAGCGACTGAACTGAACTGGTGCTGGGTCTTGGCTGCTGTGCGTGGGCTTTCTCTAGTTTCGGTAAGTGGGGACTACTCTCTAGTTGTGGTACTTGGGCTTCTGGGTGGCTTCTCTTGTTGTGGAGCATGGGCTCTAGAGCTCGTGGACTTGGTTGCTGTGTGGCATGTGGAATCTTCCCAGACTAGGGATGGAACCTGTGTCCCCTGCATTGACAGGCAGATTCCTATCCAGTGTACCACCAGGAAAGTCTGGTGGCTTTTACAAAACATACATTTATTTATTTGGCTGTTCGGGTCTTAGTTACAGCATGGAGGATCTTTGGTTGTGGCATTCAAACTCTTAATTGTGGCATGTGAGATCTAGTTCCCCAAGCAGGGGTCAAACCCGCCTTCTGCATTTGGAGCATGGAGTCCTAGGCAATGGACCGCTAGAGAAGTGGCTTCAAATCCACTTTTTAATGGTCTATCTGTAGTCAATCGGGTACTAAAAATTGCAAAGTCAACATGAGACCATCTAAAGAAATATAGAAAGTGAGATTAATACTTCTTTCCCAATTGCCTCATGTTAATAAAGCTACATATACCCAACTCTTTGCAGAGTATCCTCTTTTTGGCTAACGCTGGGTACAGTGTTCATCCCTGAGCCATGAAGCTGTAAAATATAATAAATAGGCTTGTGATTGGAAAATAGTCTGGGACTGGATTTGCAACAATCAGTGAAAACACAGGAGTAAAACAGAGAAGGGTCAGTTACTTGGGCTTCTCAGAGAAATTGTCCCACACAAAGACTGATTTCAATCTCACTCCACTGTACTCCAAAAATCCCACTTTCTAAAATGGTGGTTTCCCACTGAAGGACTGGCTCGGAGCCCAGGCTCTGTGTCTCTAGAGCTTTCCACCGAGTTCCAAGTAATGCAGTCTTTGCTTGACTGGAAGTGGAAGGCTGGAAATAAATTGTCCCATTAAGTGTTCAATGGAAAAGAGTCTGTTGTATTGCAATAATAATAATTTAGCTGTTTGGTATGGCTCACTGTCACATGAAATGCTGACTTCACAAAGAGATGTGCAGGTGCTGTATTTAGAAACTGACTTACCTGCCGTAGATCCTGAGCAAAGTTGACACCTGTTCTATGTCTCGGAGGTGCAGTATGCAGTCACCGAAAAAGACAAGAACAAGAATGGAATTTTCTTTGTGATCATGGCAAATAACTCCTGAAAGTTTTGGCTTTTATCGTATATTATTTTTGAAAATGAAGTTTCTGTTTCTGAGTGAAACACATATATTCTGCGGAGTAGAAGCGAATTCCCCCTGACCTTCCATCCCCCAGCATAGATGATCTTACTTCTCCGACTAGGGACTGAACCCACACCCCCTGTATTGGAAGGTGGAGTTGTATCCACTGGACCAAGGAAGTCATTAGAAGTGAATGTTTTTTAAAAAACATTCCTTTTCCTTTTGACTAATTCCTCTCCCAAATAGTGTCTTATTTTCACTAGCATGATTTTATCTTCTGTAAAGAAAATTGCTTTTAATTTGGGGCCATGAATACAGGGACAAAGATCAGTATAACGATATTAGTTGTTTTGCATTATTATCGCTCAGTTTGGGGTGTCATTGCCCCTTCGCTTTATTGCACAAGCTGTTTTTTTTTTTTAAAGGGCGAACTCTCTCTCCTCAATTTAGGTTGAGGTTTCCAGGAATGTTTTCCAAATTATCCCACTCCCCTGTGACTTTCCCTACCCTTCGAGGGGCCCATAGTTAAGCCTGGAGGAAAAGGTTAGTTCACAGCACACTAGAGGCTATTTAAATGGAAAGGAGCTCTTTCGAAACCCTGGTTTCTCAACTGTCAGCATTTAAAATATATGGGGCAGTCACAAATGGACTTAAATGGATATAATCTTTTGGAAAGTAACGTGATAATCAGCTTTAATAGCCAGAGAGTTTATTGTGCAACATTACAACTCTCACCCCAGTGGTGGCAAACTAAAGAATTTATATGACCCACAACAAGGAAATGTTAAACGTCGCACATCCATACAATGGGCCATTCTATTGCCATTAAAAACAGGTTTTTAAGGAATATTTAGTCAATGGGCAAATGTTCGTCTTTATGGCATAATCATCTCTGTGGCTGGTGAGATAGGAAGGGCTTGGTTTTCTCTTGTGTGTGTGCTTGAGTTTCTCTATTTCACATGTATCTAGAATGAGCGTGCATTGTTCTCAAAATAAGAAAAAATAAATTCCAGGAATTCAGGAAGGCTGAGTTTGGGCCCTCACCCTGAGCATGAAGTCTGGCAGTCAGTGGGTCAGTGGATCAGGCAGCAATATTTATCCAGCACCTACTTTGTGCCAGGCGCAGGGACGAACACTGGGGACAAAAAAATGACAAAAATAAAACAAAACAATGCCAATCAGAAGGGGTGGCTGGGCTGAGGCACTTAGAGTCCACGGGTCTTTTTTTTTTTTTTAGATTTCTTTTAAATTTACGTAATCTTTAAAATTGATTTATATCTCTTTTTTTGGCCTCTCCATGCAGTATGTGGGAACTTAGTTCCCTGACCAGGGACTGAACCCAGGCCCACTGCATTGGGAATGTGAAGTCTTAACCACTGGACCGCCAGAGAAGTCCTCACAAGTCTTGATTGTGTGAACAAATGTGGATGCTGGGTGTCCTGTTAGTCAGTTCTAATTGCTGGTACCCTAAGGAAAAGAAGCTGGTGTAATAGCTGTATTAGTAGCCTTTTAAAATCCAAAATCCAATCAATAGAAAGTCCACTTTATCAAAAATTTCTTTCCCTTATATGCGATTTTTAGGAGAAAAAGATAAATGGTTAAGAAAACAAGGTACCATAGAAGGTGATTAGCTCACCTCCCACTGTTCAATGAGAGTCGCTTTTCATACTAATGTAAGATAGTGTCTGTTTTTTCCAGCCAAATCTCATTCTCTTTTTATTTATAGCACCTTGACTAATCCTGCACATCTAAGGAATGGCCTAAAATGTCTATTCGATTTTTAAAAAAACTTTTCCTTCATCTTTGTATTTGGATTCTTTGAAGAGTGGGGGTCCTGCTACATACAGAAAAGTTTAGTTAACTAGAACCTCTTAACCATTCTGGATAAATAGAATTCTGTATTTAGAATGCCAGGTCACCCTGAAGAATTCAGCTTGAGATAAAAATAACTTGTAAATTATATCTGCAATAAACTTCTGTTTAAATAACTACTATTGTTGTTGCTTGCGAAGAGAAGACTGGATTATTATGGGTGAAAATGTACATAATAATTAGCCAAAAAAGGGACTTCCCAAATAGTCCAGTGGCTAAGACCCCGATCCCAATGCAGGGGGCCCCTGGTTCTAGTCAGCAAACTATTCATAGATCCAGTATGCGGCAAGAAGATCAAGAGTTCTGCTTAAGACCCAACACAGCCAAATAAATCAATCAATATTTAATATATTTAAGAAAACACCTGTGAGTTTCAGTTTTCTCATCTGTAGAATGGAAGTGGCAATGGCTACTTTCTGATTACTTTACAGTGATGACTTAAGGATAAATCATATATTAAAAAGTGCCCATAAGTCCTTGGCAGAACGAACTATAATTGACCGAAACTCAGAAAAACAGGAGTCAGTGCAGGTATGAAGATGCCTCACCAACTCCAAGCCTTTGTCTGCACTTCCACCTTTAATGATCTGCATGTTTTTGGATTACAGGAACAACAGAATGAGCAGAGGATAAACATTCTCTTGCTTTTTTTGAAAAAGGATAATCTAGGGCTGTATAGGTAAGGAAAATCTATAAAAACTGTCCGAGGTAAGTCACAACTAACATTCATAGTAAGAATAATGAACACAGAAAATCACCATCTGGAAAACACCACAATCATTGCTTAAGGGATGAATCATCACTGAAAGCTAAAATTAGTTAGTGAAAGTATGATAAGAAACAAGATTTCTATTTAATACATAGTCTCAAAGTAGAGCCCTACAATACTTACTAAGGAAAAAGCAGTAACTTTACAGTGGAGGAACCTAACAAATACCACCTTAACCAGACTGATTAAATTTATCATCTCTTATAATGAGATGGATCAACATAACATGCCTCCACACATAGATGCCCTGAGAAGGACCCAACCTCATTCTGATGGTACTAAAACTTCATGAGGACATACAAGATGACCCAAACTGAGGGTCCCTCTATTAAATAATTGGTCAGTACTTTTCAAACATGGCAAAAGTTGTGAAAAACAAAGGACTGAGAAAGTGTTCTAGATTAAAGGAGACAAAGGGGATGCAGGCAGCTACTGCAACCTCTGATTCCTCACTGGATCTGGGGCCAGAAATCAATGGTGATGTTTGAATCAGGTCTGGAGTTTGATAAGAGTGACACATTAGAAATAATGTTTCAATTTTGATCATAGTGCTATGTAAAATGTTAACTTTGGGTGAATCTGGATGAAAGGTATATAGGAATTCTTGTTTCTAATTGTGCATTTTTTCTTTGTTTTTTTTTTTTTGGAACATCTGAGGGAAAAAAAAACTGTCCAAGATAGCCAACTAAGATTTTGTTGTTATTCAGTCACCAATTCATGTTCAACTCTGCGACCTCATGGACTGCAGCATGCTGGGCTTCCTTGTCCCACCCAGACAGAAATTTCTTAAAATCATTCTTGTGAAAGTGATACTCAGAGGAAATAAACAGAAATATGACTTGATGTACCATGTCAGGGTGTCTCAAAAGGCCCTTCTTCAGAATTTGAGACAGAGAATTTGAGAAGTGATTTTCTTTTCCTTTTGCCAAACATAGAATCATGGAATCTCAGTACTGGAGGGAAACTTGGGGGAGACTATTGATAAGGAAGAAACTAACCACAACTTTAATATCCAGCAATAGGGAAATCATTCATTATGCTTTACACACTCCCTGGACTTACATAGCCAGTAAAGTTTGTTCTTACGAGAAATCATACAGCAAAATGGGAACATGTCTGCACTATAATTTTATTCCTTTAAAAATCAGCATGCAAATTACATATACACTTTCTAAATCCGAGTACCTAAACTATACATCCATGAAGAAAGGCAAAAGAAATACGTGGTGAATTTGGATAAGATGATGGGATTGTGGGGACATTTTTTTCTTTCCCTATTTTCCAAATTTCCTATGATATTTTAAATGTCAAAATATTTTTAGAAAAAAAAAATGAAAAATCTCTTAACTTTGAGCCAAAATTTATCCTCCTCTTGCTTCCCTGGTGGCTCAGAGGTTAAAGCGTCTGCCTGCAATGCGACAGACCTGGGTTCCATCCCTGGGTTGGGAAGATCCCCTGGAGAAGGAAATAGCAACCCACTCCAGTATTATTGCCTGGAGAATCCCATGGACGGAGGAGCTTGGTAGGCTACAGTCCATGGGGTCACAAAGAATTGGACATGACTGAGCAACTTCACTTTCATGACAAACTCTAAACCTTCTTTCTCATGACTGCCTTGCCCACAGTCCCTCAGCCGTAGGTACTAGAGACTTTCATATACACACCAACCTGACCCAGACACTGGGCCACTCCCCAAGGAGGCAACTTACAAAGAATTTCCTAGGCTCTTCCTGAGCAGAATTTGACGTTGGCACTTTTGTATTTGGGAGATGAGACTTGGGAAAGCCCATGAGTGTAGCTTTATCTTCCCTGATTACTCCCCCAAAATCACTGGCTTTGCCTCAGTTCCCCTTTCACTTTCATTCTTCTGTAAGGCTGAAGTTTCACTCCCTCACTTGGTTGGTCCTTGCCGGTCCCCTGCCCCCCTCCTCTGGGAGCTGAGCTCTGTTCCCCGTGTATTGGTTCGCTAGCCCTGCTGTAACAAAGCACCACAGGCTGAGTGGCTTAAACCACAGGAGGACAGAGGTCCAAGATCAAGGTGTCTGCAGGGCTGGTTCTTCCTGAGGGCCGAGAGGGAGAGCTCTGGTCCAGGCCTCTCTCCTTGGCACCAAATGTCCACCTTTTTGTTTTGTCCTTCACATTGTCGTCCCTCTACATGTTTCTCTGTGTCCAAATCCCCCTCTCCTTAAAAAGGCACAGAAGAGTCAAACACGACTGAGCAACTAAGCACAACACAGTCATTGGATTAGGGCCCACCCTAATCCAGGATGACCTCCATGTAACTTGATTACATCAGCAAAGACCTTATTTCCAAATAAGGTCACATCCTGAGGTTCTGAGGAGGAGTAGGCTTTTCTACACGTGAACTTGAGGAAGGGTGGGGGCAGGACAGGATTTAACCCATAACATCCCGAGGCACTGCTGGACAGTTACTCCAAATGAGATGAGAAGACTTGAGAGTATCAACAAGCCTCTGGCCTGACACTTTCTAAGGCTCTCAGTGATTTTTTTTCCCCTCTTTTTACCACACAGCTGAGAGGGATTTCGTGGGATCTTAGTTTCCCCACCAGGAGCCAAACCTGCACCCTTGGCAGTGGAAGCACAGAGTCCTAACCACTGGACCACCAGAGAATTCCCCACTGATAATGGATTTTTTATCAGACTCCTTTTTAACAGACTCGTGCTACTTGGCTACAGGGAGTTATTCTGCCTGCTGGAGGGTTATCCCCATTGGATGAGTGACAAGTGTATCTTCCCATCATAAAGAATCTGCTTGTCTGGTCACATGAATTTCAGCATCAAGTTTATCAATGAAAAAAAAAAGGAATTACTGTTTGATATTTTATAATCTCAATTGTACATTTTTTTAATCTTTATGAAAATATTTTAATTTTTTCACCCACATAGACAAATTTTTTTTTCTTGATGGAGATGATTTCAAGAGGACATTTTTTAAAAGTCTTTTTAAGGAACTGTATGTACCTGTTTCAAACATAGAAATGGGCTTAGAAAAGTTATGTTCACAAAATCAGGGTCAGATTTTCCATTAAAGTTTTTGAAAGGATTTTATCAAAATATTTAATTCAAATTTGATATTTAATATTTTCCCACTCACTTTCTAGGCAGATGGTGTGTAGTAACTGCTTTTATGTTCTGATCCTCTCCTCCTAAATATTCGTCTTTATGCTCTTCCACTTAGTTCCTCTGCAACATGCAGGTAAATACACCCAAATAAATATGCTTCTCCGTGTCATAAATATGGGCATATATTTCATTTCATCACTGTATGTCAGTCTTTTTTTTTTTTTTAAATAGCAGTAGTTCTTCATTCTACCAAAATTGGATCTCTTATTATGTACGTCTGTTTGTAACTTACTTTGTTTACTGAATATGTTTTCACATTTTTCTGTGTAAATGTACAAGAAGTTGCTTCATTTCTCTTTTTTTCTAACTTTTTGAAAATTTATTTTTTTATGGAAGTATGCTTGACTTACAATGTTGTGTTAATTTCAGCTATACCCTAAAGTGTGTCTATCCGTCTTGAGGCCTGTCTACAAGGTTTCAATGAGGTCATCTTGTCTATGTGTGGTGTTAAAATCTCAAGTTTAATTTGCTTGTTACCTGTGCCCTGTGTGCTTGTACGTAGACATCTGAGGCCATAAGTATTGTTTCTGGCTTCCTTCCCAACTGGTTTCTCACATGAATCACCAGGCACCTCTCACTCCCTTATTCTTTCTGCTGCTGCTGCTGCTGCTAAGTCACTTCAGTCGTGCCCGACTCTGTGCGACCCCATTGACTGCAGTCTACCAGGCTTCTCCATTCATGGGATTCTCCAGGCAAGAACACTGGAGTGGGTTGCCATTTCCTTCTCCAATTCTTTCTATATTGTACCTATTACTCTTCAGAGTAACTAGATTCACAGGTTCACCTGGCTGCTTTCCTCCCTTCCCTCACTTTTCTCTTTTCAAGCTCCATGGATAAATTACTATTTATCTAGTAAACTCCTGGGTTAATTATTGTTCCCAGTTTGGGGAGATGTCCTCCATCTCAAACCAAAAGTGGATCACTTCCATCACATAACTACCCAGGACCAAGATCCATAAATCCAAATACAGTAAAATGAAACCATCTTCAGGGCCTGCCACTCAAGTCTCCAACATTCAAAGTCACAAATATCACTGCGTGCTCAGTCATGTCCAACTCTTTATGACCCCGTGGGCTGTAGCCCACCAGGCTCCTCTGTCCATGGGATTTTCCAGGCAAGAATATTGGAGTGGGCTTCCATGTCCTTTTCCAAGGGGTCTTCCCAACCTAGGGATTGAACCCAAGACTCCTGGATTGGCAGGCAGGTTTTTTACCACTGAACCACCAGGGAAGTCCACCAAACAACCAATTGGGCTACCAACTCCTAACCTTTATAGTCTCTTAAAAAGGCTTTTTTTCTTTGCTGATGAAGTCATTCATTCCTACAGGAGGCAGAGTGATCATCTTTCAGAGTCCTAGGTATTACCTTCAAGCAACCAATCTCCTCCACTCACTTCAGCCAATCCATTGTCCTGTTAATTCTTCCTCATAAATGCTTCTTGGGTCTGTGACATTTCTATCTCTACTGTATTGCCTTAATTGAAGCCCTCATTGTATCTGATTTCATACATTGCTCTGCTCTCTTTTGGGGCTTCCCAGGTGGCAGCAGTGGTAAAGAATCCACCTGCCAATGCAGGAGACACAGGAGTCAATCCCTGGGTCAGGAAGAGCCCCTGGAGAACGAAATGGCAACCCACTCCAGTATTCTTGCCTGGAGAAACCCATGGACAGAGGAGCCTGACAGGCTACAGTGCATGGGGTCACACAGAGGCAGGCATGGCTGAGCATGCATGCAGCACAATGCTCTCTGCTCTCTCTTACAGTGTAGTCTCCACACTGCCATCAGTTATTGCTTGAAGCTTCTCAAAAATTGTTAGTAGCTCATATAACTAACCAGTGAAATTGATCACCTTTGCTAATATGGCCCCAACCCTCTGTTCTGGCCTCAATCTACATTTGGTGCCAATAATCTTGTGCAAAGTGAGCAATCTTCAATTCGCAGAATGTATCATATGCTTCCATGCTTTGGGGCGTTCCCTCTTGTTCCTTAATTATTATTCCATCTTTCAAAGCTCATGCAAGGAATTACTCTGAGTCTCCTCCTTCCCCACACCTCGCCAGAGCTAATCTCTTCTTCTTCTAGTTCCTCTTTTAGCGCCCCCACTGTATTTCTGTTGTCTGGCAGACAAGGATTGTATCATAATCTTTTCTCCTTCACTCCCCAGCACTTGACTCAGAGCCCGGCACATAACAATTGCTTGAATTGTTAAATTTCCAAGAATTTGTGAGATAGCTGCCTTGACTTTGGTTGCTTAAAATTAGCCATGAAAGTTAAAATGTTAGTTGCTCACTCGTGTCCAGCTCTTTTCGACTCCACAGACTGTAGCTGGCCAGGCTCCTCTGTCCATGGAATTCTCCAGACAAGAATACTGAAGTGGATTGCCATTTCCTTCTCCAGAGGATCTTCCCAACCCAGGGATCGAACCCAGATTTTCTGCATTGTAGGCAGATTCTTTACCATTTGAGCCACTTGGGAAGCCTTAGTGGAAATATTTACACCATGGAAAACACTGCGATAAAACAACACTACAGTATAACCTTTTTTTTCTTTTTTTTGGAGAAAGTTGCTTCTTAAACGTTTTTTTAAAAATCACAGTATAGTTGCTTCACAATCTTGTGTTAGTTTCTGCTGTACAAGGAAGTGAATCAGCCATCAGTTCAGTTCAGTTCAGTTCAGTCGCTCAGTCGTGTCCGACTCTTTGCAACCCCATGAATCGCAGCACGCCAGGCCTCCCTGTCCATCACCAACTCCCAGAGTTCACTCAGACTCACATCCATCGAGTCAGTGATGCCATCCAGCCATCTCATCCTCTGTCGTCCCCGTCTCCTCCTGCCCCCAATCCCTCCCAGCATCAGGGTCTTTTCCAATGAGTCAACTCTTTGCATGAGGTGGCCAAAGTATTGGAGTTTCAGCTTTAGCATCAGTCCTTCCAATGAACACCCAGGACTGGTCTCCTTTAGGATAGACTGGTTGGATCTCCTTGCAGTCCAAGGGACTCTCAAGAGTCTTCTCCAACACCACAGTTCAAAAGCATCAATTCTTCAGTGCTTAGCTTTCTTCACAGTCCAACTCTCACATCCATACATGACCACTGGAAAAACCATAGCCTTGACTAGATGGACCTTTGTTGGCAAAGTAATGTCTCTGCTTTTGAATATGCTATCTAGGTTGGTCATAACTTTTCTTCTAAGGAATAAGCGTCTTTTAATTTCATGGCTGGAGTCACCATCTGCCGTGATTTTGGAGCCCAAAAAAATAAAATCTGACACTGTTTCCACTGTTTCCCCATCTATTTGCCATGAAGTGATGGGACCAGATGCCATGATCTCCATTTTCTGAATGTTGAGCTTTAAGCCAACTTTTTCACTCTCCACTTTCACTTTCATCAAGAGACTTTTTAGTTCCTCTTCACTTTCTGCCATAAGGGTGGTGTCATCTGCATATCTGAGGTTAGTGATATTTCCCCAGGCAATCTTGATTCCAGCTTGTGCTTCTTCCAGCCCAAGCCATATGCAAACATATTCTCTCCTCCCTCCTTCTTGTAACTCCCTCCCACCCCACCCTGAATCCCACGCCTCTAGATCACCACAGAGGACCAAGCTGAGCTCCTGCACTGTGTAGCAGGTTTCCAGCAGCCATCTATCTTAGACATGGTAGTGTATATATGTCATTCCCAATCTCCCAATTCATCCTCACCCTCCATGCCACATGTCAATTCTCTGGGTCTGCGTCCCTTTTCCTGCCATTCAAACAGATTCATCTGTACCATTTTTCTAGATTCCACATATATGTGTTAATACAGCACACCACTGTGCTGTATACCAGTAATGCTAGTCATCTTTCATTGGATGCAATCAGAATCAACTGTCCCCTTTAATACCTCCCATACTCAATCCAGTAAACAGTTTGGTGTGTCTCTTCCAGGCCCTTTTTCATACATTTATATATTGTGACATTTGCTGAGTTTAAATGTACTGGCTTATTGCCGCTCAGCTGGGAAGCTTTCTCGGACTGCTCCTGCTGTCACTATTATGTCTTTCCTCTGATCTCCTTCTACACCCACTACATCTTTTCTAACTTCCGTGTGCCTTGTTTTTTCCTAAGATTTCAAGTTGTTTGGAGAAAGGTATCCTTAAATGCCTGTATTTTCTCCTGAACGGGCAACCCTCATTAAAATGAGTAAGTTCTAAGGATCCAGTGTACAGCATGGTGACCACAGTTAACAATACTCTATTGTACACTTGAAAGTGGCTAAGAGAGCAGATCTTAAGTGTTCTCACCACACACACACACAAAAAAGCAGTTATATGAGATGATGGTGTTAACTAACCATATTGCAGTAATCATTTTGCAATGCATATGTTCCTCACATTGAACACCTTAAACTTATTCACTGTTAGACATCAACTTATATCTCAAGAAAGCTGGGGAAAAAATTAAAATGTAATAAAAAGAACAGACCCTCCAAAATGTCACTCGTTTAATTCTTTGATCCAAAACCAGCTAGGAATCATCCAGTACCGTCTGAATATAGCATTAGATAGAAAGCATCCAAGCAATAAGCCCTTTCGAGGTGTTTTCTTTATTTTCTCTCTTTCTTCCTTTGGCTGCCTCGAGTCTTAGTTGCATCATGCAGAATCTATCATTGTGATGCACAAATTCTTTAGTTGCATTGTGTGGGCTCAGTAGTTGCATGCAGCCTTAGCTGCTCCACAGCATGTGGGATCTTAGCTCCCCAACCAGGGATCAAACTCAAGTCTCCTGCATTGCAAGGCGGATTCTTAATCACTGGACCCAGATAAGTTCCTCTTTAATTTATCATGTAAAGGGCAAACTGTTTGCTCTGGGTACTGTAGTGCCTCAGTCATGAAGTAAAAGACAAGAGAACGGTACCGTGTTTTGATCTGTCATCATGTCCTCAGTTAGGCAAGGCTTCCATCTCTTCGCAGGTCACTCTGTGGCCCTGGAGCCACACAGAGTAAGAACGAACCTTCCGGCTCTCAGCAGAGATTCTCATGCTAAGTCGACCTTCCCTGTGAATGTGGAGCTGCCATCTGCCCAGTAAATCTACTCCTCTGTGCCCAGGAAAACACTGTGATGCAGCCTGAGGGCTGAAGTGGGATCCCACTTGGATGGCAGACCCCAACTTCAGATGCAGAGAACAGGTCTTTTTTTCTTACACTTGCTCCTGCCCTGTGAGCTGTGAGGACCTGGAGCTCAGGCAGCAGAACTCACTCATATTTGTTTATCCAAAGGCTACCAGAGCGCCAAGCATACTGTTGGATGCTCAATAAGTGTCAACAGAATGAATCCATGAGTCTGTGTGAAGGATATCACGATGTACCTTGTACTGTTCTTTCAACTTTTATGTAGGCTTGAAAGTTTTCAAGCAAAAAGATTGAGGAAAAAAGATCCTCTCAACTCAAGGATCAAACCTTGGTCTCCAGCATTTCAGACAGATTCTTTACCATCTGAGCCACCAGGGAAGCCTGAATTGAAAGGTGGGAGGGTCACCAAATTTCTGAATGATGGTGCCTAAGATGTTAAGTTTGATCAGTTTAGTTCTTCCTAAAGAGCAGCAGTCCTTACAGGATCTAAAAGCCTCTGAAATGTTTAAAGATGGTTCTGTCTGGTGGTGAGTGTGCCCTGGAGGGGGTGAAGAGGGAGGGGCAGGAGCTGCCAGGCAGGATCATGATTATGGAGTAAAATATCCCAGCTTCCGCCAGGGGAGGGGGTCCCTCCCCAGCCTGGGGTCTGCCCAAGGAAGGCTTGAATAAGGACATTGTAAGTGGAGTGAAAATCTGAGATGCGGAACTCCACCCACTCCATCCCAAGGAGCAACCGCTCTGCACACTGCCGCAGGTGCAGCAAGACCTGCCCCTGGGAAGTGGCCACCTTACCTGGCTCCACGGGTCCCCACCTCAGGGCTCACCTTCTCACGTTCAGAGCCCTCTGCTAGCAGGCTGCACCTGCTAATCTCAGTAAGTCAAGATCACCTACAGCTTTGATTTGGCCATCCCTCTACCCCCCTAAACCTTCATTTCAGATTCCAGGAGCACTTGAATTGTTTGCCTCTTGAGAAACTAAAAATTCACCATTTACCTTTGCTCACATTTTAGAAATCTGCAGCTCCAGGACTCAACCTCCTGTTTTCTTTTTCTTAATGTTAAATGGTGGTGTTGTATGGGTGACCTGACCTTCAGCACGTCCCCAAGCCCTCCCTAATATAGTTCTCTCTTCTAAATTGTAAGCTGTGGTTCGTTAATATCAGTAGTAGCCACAGAAGAATACATGAGAAATCAAGACACTTTTCATTGAGAACTGTTACTTAGTGATATGATTAGTCATCATCTGTTGAACTCTAATGGGGCTTCCCTGGTGGCTCAGTGATAAAGAAACCACCTGCCAGTGCTGGAGACACAGGTTCGATCCCTGGTCCAGGAAGATACCACATGGCTTGGAGCAACTGAGCCCGTGTGCCACAACTATTGAGCCTGTGCTCTAAAACCCCGGGAACCACGACTAAGGAGCCCACATGCCACAACTACCAAAGCCCGTGCACTCTAGAGCCCATGCTCTGCAACAAGAAGCCGCTCAAGTAAAAAGCCCAGGCACCACAGCTAGAGAGTAGCCCCTGCTCACTGCAACTACAGAAAAGCCTGTGCAGCAACAAAGACCCAGCACAGCCAAAAATAAATTAATTAATTAAATGTTAAAAAAAAAAAGAATCCACCTGCAATGTAAGAGACACAGTTTCAATCCCTGAGTCAGGAAGGTCCCCTGGAAAAGGAAATGGCAACCCACTCCAGTATTCTTCCTGGGAAATCCCATGGACAGAGGAGCCTGGTGAGCTACAGTCCATGAAGTTGCAGAGTCAGATATGACTGAACACAAGCACGTGTGCGCGCACACACACACACACACACATACATACTGAACTCTGAAACCTCACATCTGCTAAACACTAATAATAACAGTGTTAGATATGTATTGAGAATTTACTATGTGCCAAGGACTGTGGTTAGTGTTACCTTGATTTTCTCATTGAATTCTGACAAGGGTCCTTTCCAGTGAGTGTTATTTCTATCCTACACGTAAGAAAACTGAGACGTAGAGAAGTCAATGAGTGGTAGAACCACAGTTTGAAGCTGGTCACTCTTTCTAAAATCTGTGCTCTTTATATGTTATGCTAAAGTGTCTTTTCCTAAATGACTTATTCTGAAGTGAAATGAGTAACTTTAGTTCTAAAAGTGTTGAGGGAATTCTCTGGCAGTCCAGTGGTTAGGACTTGGCACTTTCTCTCTTTCGCTGCTGTGACCTAAGTTTAATCCCTGGTCGGGGAACTAAGATTCCCCATCAAAACAGTATGGTACTCACATAAAACAAGGAACAGAATCAGGAGCCCAGAAACAAACCCAAGTAAACACAGTTAACTAACATTTGACAAGGGAGTCAAGAACATTCAATGGAGAAAAGGCAGGTTTTTTTTTCAATACATGGTGCTGAGATAACTGGATAGTCACATGAAAAATCATAAAACTGAACCCAAATCTTACACCAATCATAAAAATTAACTCAAAATAGATTAAAGACTTAAATATAAGACTTTAAATCATGAAATTCTTAGAAGAAAACCAAGGAATAAAGCTCCTTTACATGGGGGTTGGTAATTGGTTTTTAATACGACAGCTAAAGCACAATTAGCAAAACAAACAACAAACAAGTGGTCCTCTATCAAACTAAAAACTATTGCACAGAAAAAAGAAATTATCAACGAAGTGAAAAGAAAACCTGTGGAATAGGAAAAAAAAAAAATGCAAACCATATATGATGAGAAGCTAACATCCAAAATGTCATACAACTCAGTAGCAAAAAAAAGACAAATGACCCAGTTTAAAAACTGGACAAAGGACCTGAATAGACTTTTCTCCAAAGAAGATACACAAAAGGCCACTAGGTAAATGAGAAGATGATCAGCATCACTAGTCATTTAAAAACGCAAGGTAAACCACAGTGAGATAGCACCTCTTACCTGTTAGGATGGCCATCGTCAAAAGGACAAAAAATAATAAATTTTCCTGTGAATGTAGAGAAAAGCGAATCCTTGTGCATTGTTGTGAGATTATAAATTGGTGTAGTCACTATGGAAAAGAATGTGGAGGACCCTCAAAAAATTAACAACAGGCCAACCGTATCATCCAGCAATTCTATATCTGGGAATATACCCAGAGGAAACAAAAATATCAACTTAAAAATATATCTGTATCCCCATGTTCTTTGTAGCATTATTTACAATAGTCAAGATGTGGAAGCAACCTCTGTGCCCATCAACGGATGAATGGATAAAGAAGTTGAATACATAATAGGAGATCCAATCATTTACAAAGAACTGTGCCAACTGACACTCTCAGGAGACTTACATGAGACTTCTACATCCTCAGCAACACTTGATATTATCAGTCACTTTAACTTTCGTCATTCTTTTAGGTGTGCAGCAGTATGTTATTGTGATTTTAATTTGTATAACCCTTACGATTAAAATGAGGTTGGGTACTTTTTCACATGTTCACTGGTCATTTAATATCTTTTTTAAGACATGGACCCATTCAAGTCTTTTGCCCATTTTTTGGTTGCCTTTTTCTTATTAATTCCTAGGGACATTTTAATATTCTAGATGTGAGTCCTTTCTCAGACATTTCTATTGCAAATATCTTTTGCCAAGAAGGTTTCTGTTTTACCTTCTCACCCTCTATACAGTTTGCCTATGTTGAATTTTTAGAAAATCATTATGTGGGGGGAAAAAAATGCACAAATAACCTCAAAATATCACTTTAGATCTTTTGATTGGTGGAAATACATGTGACATTTTCCTTCTTATTTTCACTTCTTAATATTTTCCTAAACTTTTATTTCTCATTATAAATAATAAAATTTCTATTTTAAAACTACATGAAACTCTAACGATGAAACCATGAAATGCTAATGATGAAATCATGAAATGTTAATGATAAGGTAGAAAGAAAAAAAAATCCAGGAAACAAATTTGATTTTATCATTTGAAGTGAAGAAGGAGTTTCTATTCTTATTATTAGAAAACAAAAGCTGAAAGAGGATTCCTAAAGTTCCCCTGGATAACACTATGGATTGAAGAGAGCGTCCCCAAAGTGATGCTTGTCTAAGGGGGATTGTGTGCTCCTTGGCTTTCCTTGGATCATCACTCACCTGCCATGACATCCAGCTGCTTCAGAAAGCCCAGGAGTCACGGTTTCCTTTGTGGGAACAGAAGGACTAAACCAAGAGGCAGATAGAGGGGCAGGCTAGTGGGTGGGAGCCCTCCTGGTCAAACTTGAAACATCCAATCAGGACAATATATGAACTTGTTACTTATCTTGACATTTTGGAGCTTTTGGTTGAACCTAAGACCATGAGTTTAAAAGAATTTTAAATGCAATGTCTACTGAAAATTTTCTTTCCTGAAATGAATTAGAAGATCCAATTTTTGAGGAGGAAACCAGTGGAAATGAGAACTATTTGGATGTGTGGTGACACACCCTTCCATTAGAAATGGTTTTTAATCATGCAAATCTCACCCATTTGTGCTCAGACACAAGGCATAGCTTCCTTCCTTTGCCATTCCTAAAAGGTATTTTTCTTTCTTCTTTTGAATAGAGCTGTTCTCTGGGGACACAGTTACTTTCCTACATTATTACATGACGCTGGAAATATCCTTGACCTGGAAAGTCTTTTCTTTTATCTTAATATGACTTGGAAGAATTTTAGAAATTGCTACTGTCTGCTAAGAAACAGAGTAATTCTATTTTATTCTAATCCCTGTCCACTTCTGTGCCTTAAAAGCTCAAAGAAGCTTTTGGATTTCTTTATTTAATATTTTCCAACCATCTAAATCTACAATTTTCAACTGTAAAATAGCAAGCAAGAGACAGCATGAGAGGATAAATGGAGATTCTTAAGCCCTACCTTCCTTGTGCATCTGTGATCACGGTGATTGCTTTCTTTTATTATTATTATTTTGGCTGTGTTGGGTATTTGACTCTGAGGGGTTTTCTCTAGTTGTGGCTAGCAGGGGCTACGCTCTAGCAGTGTATGGAGTTTTCAGTACAGTGACTTCTCTTGTTACAGAGCTTGGACTCTAGGGTGCACAGGCCCAGTAGTTGCGGCCCCCGTGGGCTCTTAGAGCATGGATGGACACAGTAGTTGTGGTACACGGGCTTAGTTGCCCCGTGGGCATGTGAAATCCTCCCGGAACAGGGACTGAACTCATGTCCCCTGCATTGTCAGGTAGATTCTTAACCACTGGACCACCAGTGAAGTCCAGTGATACCCTTCTTTCAAATTTCATGTTCAAAAGCTTAAAGCAAAGTTTGGTTTTTGTCCCTCACATGTGTGTGAACTCCTCTTTGAAAATATTCATTTTTGAATCTGGAAAGTGTTGGGGAAAGAGGCAGGATCCTGGGCAGTTCAAAGGGGCCCCACACACCCCCAAGCATCCTGCCTGGGTCAGTTAACAGGATGAACCTCCTCCCCAGAATCCCATACAGGTGTTTCCACAGCCTGCACCTGGACCTGGTCTCAAGTCCCCTAGCCCAACCTACAAGGTGCTAGACCCCTCCCATCTCACAGTTCCCAGGGCACCAAGCAGTTCCCCTACCCCTTTCCTCTGCTGTCCCCTCCAGCCTCACCAAACCCTTCCTTCCTATGTGAATATTCACAAAGCACTAGCATATACTTTGAAGCTGCAAAGTCACATGACCACCACACCTTAGCCATCCTTTTATATTCCTTACTCAAGTCCATGCTGAAGTTTATTTTTTTGTTTGTTTGTTTTAAATTAGTTTGTTTTTTGCACTATCTCTAACTGTGACTATATCAAATCTTGTCAATGATCAGGCTCAGCCAGGGTGTGTAACCTTCTTGGTTGTGACTTCAGCTTCTGCTGCTGCTGCTAAGTCGCGTCAGTCGTGTCCGACTCCATGCGATCCCATAGACGGCAGCCCACCAGGCTCCCCCGTCCCTGGGATTCTCCAGGCAAGAACACTGGAGTGGGTTGCCATTTCCTTCTCCAGTGCATGGAAATGAAAAGGGCAAGTGAAGTTGCTCAGTTGTGTCCGACTCTTCGCGACCCCATGGACTGCAGCCTACCAGGCTCCTCCGTCCATGGGATTTTCCAGGCAAGAGTACTGGAGTGGGGTGCCATTGTCTTCTCTGGTGACTTCAACTAGATTTTCCTAAATGTCCTACACTTTCAAAGAGATGTGAATGCTACAGCAATTAAACTGAGCAGTCTGTTTCTCAAGGCTTTCCTTTACAACATCACCACCAAGACATTCATCAAATGATAGAGGAACGACAACAGTGTGTTTTGGAATGATAAAAAAAACACATTGGATTCGCAAACCTACCTGAAAGAGTGTTTCCCCATACAGTCCATCTGCTCTACCTCCCCAGGCTTTGGCTAAAGCTCCATTAAAACTAGGATGCTCAGAAAGGCAGTGGCATCGGGGTTTCTATTCCCCTTATAACTCTCTTCTGTTACGGACTAACTGTAGCATCAGTGGGCTTCCCTGGTGGCTCAGATGGTAAAAAATCTGCCTGCAATGCAGGAGAACTGGGTTCAATCACTTGGTAGGGAAGATTCCCTGGAGAAGAGAATAGTTACCCACTCCAATATTCTTGCCTGGAGAATTCCAAGGACAGAGGAGCCTGACAGGCTACAGTCCATGGGGTCGAAAAGAGTCTGACATTACTGAGGGACTAACACTTTCACTTTTCATTGTACCATCAACAACAACAAAATTCCTTGAGTCTCTAGTTCTCTCGAGACCTAGTTTTCCCTCCTCTTCTTTTTTACTTATGTTTTATTCTGCAGAAACGCCAAGTCAAAGCACACTTTAAAATCAGTCAAGAAGAACAATTAAGTCCCCAGCTCTACCTACTTCTGAGTCTCCAGCCATCTGTCTGCTGGAGATTCCAGCTAGGATGTGGTGTAATCATCATCTCTGAGAGAAAGTTAATCCTCTTCTCTGGAACACACCAGGGCTCTTTTCTCTTTTCTGGCAAAACACAGAATGACATTTAGACAATCCCACTTCCGTCCCTGAGATGGCTTGTGCAAGAAAAAGGGGCTGTTTTCTTGCTCTTGACCTTCCTCCCCATTGAAGTGACTGCAGCCAGGTGTACAGGTCAGGAGAATGCTAGGTTAGAAATGCCAGCACTGCAGACCCTGCAGAAGGAATCTCCAGCTGAGGGAAGAGCCGCTTCTGATGGGTCCGAGCATCCCGCGTTGACCTGTGTGTCATCAGGCAGGCATCGTGCCTAGTTCTGTTTCCTAACACTGCCAGTGGGTGGCAGGTAGGGGAGGTGAATGAGATGAAATAGGCTTTTATTTGGGTCAACTCCAGGACAATTAATTAAGGGCAAGTGAGGCACTGGAGGATGGTTTCAGAAAGAAAAAGCCTGCTAGGATCACTGTCTTCTCTGATTTCAATTTATCAAAAGAACTATAAAATCCTTAAGATTTTGAGCTCTCCAGATGATTCTATCAGGCAGCCAGAGCTGAGAACCACTGGTCGACATCTACCATTGTATTTATTAATAAAACTTTTAAAGATAGAACAGCAAGCAAGTCCATATGTTTTTGAATGTATTCAAATAGGTAATTTCTGGAAGCTCACTCCCAGTCCTGAAACCAGTGTGCTAGAGAAGCAGCCATCCCTGGCTGGGTACAGGGCACCCACCACCTCTCTCCTTCCCGCGAATATGTTCTTAAGATGACTTTGCTGCAAGTGAACTCAGAGCGCAAGGGAAGGAAAGATGCCTCAGAAGAACACCACCAAGCCAGAGGGGTGTGGAGGAACACAAGGCATTTGCTCCTGGAATGGTACACCAATTATTATGGGATGATTCTGACCTACAGGGGCTTCCCTGGTGGCTCAACCAGTAAAAAATCCACCTGCAATGTGGGAGACCTGGGTTCAATCCCTGGGTTGGGAAGATCCCCTGGAGAAGGGAACAGCAACTCACTCCAGTACTCTGACCTGGAGAATTCCGTGGACTGTATAGTCCATGGAGTCGCAAAGAGTCAGACACAACTGAGCTACTTTCACTTCACTTCACTTCTGACCTACAAACTTTATACAACCCCATCCTAGACCTTAGTGAAGTTCAAGATGGATGAGCAACTGAACAACAAAGGAGAAGGCAGCAACCAAGGCTGGGACTCACCAATGGGCCAAGGTCAGTTGGACAGCCCAGTGGTCGGTCACCCTGGGGACAGGGCAGGAACCTCCACTGATCCAGAGTCAATGGTTAGAAGAAGTCTTTGGAACTTTACGATGGTCTGGGGTGGGGTTTGGAGGTGGGGAGCCCCAAAGGAGGAGCAAGCCCACCCACTTAACCTTCGGCGGGGGTTGGGGCAGGGGAATGTTCCCAGGAAGCGACTAGTTCACTGTACATGGTGACATCCCTCACAGGTCACTGAAAGAAGGTGCAAACCAGCAAGAACGCAGTCTTTGAAAATGGAAAGTGTCTGATTCTGTGACCCCATGGACTCTAGCCTGCCAAGCTCCTCTGTCCACGGGATTCTCCAGGCTAGAACACTGGAGTGGATTTCCATGCCCTCCTCCAGGGGATCTTCCCTACTCAGAGATGGAACCCAAGTCTGTGTTTCCTGCATTGCAGGCAGATTCCTTACCCTTGGAGCCATTGGGGAAGCCCTTGAAAATGGAAGGAAAGTTAAAAGCCTGGCATGGCAAGCCAGGACTGAGCCAGCCCCATCCAGGGTGAGGAGGTTGTTTACCCAGGGACCGGCCCCAGCAGCACCATCTGTTGGTGAGCTCCCTTCCTTAAGGACATTTCACGTGGGATCAGTCAGGTGTTGTTTTAAAAACAAAGAAAGAAAAAAGCTGTTCAAGGACATTTCCTGTGCAGGCGTGGTCACGTGAGGCAGCCGCAGGGGACTGATGGGGGCGGGAGCCCAGGGCCCTCCCTGAGGCTACAGAGCTGGGAACTCAGGGACTCTGTCCTCAGCCAGGACTCTGTTGGGGCAGGAATTGGGTGGGTCAAGTCAAGGGAAGCCTTGGGAAACTGGGCTCAGTGAAAGTTTCTGGATTATCTTTCTACCATACCCTACAGTATTCTTCTCCATACCTGTTTTTAAAATATACAAATATCTACACACAGAATATACACGCATGCATAGCATGTGTCTGAAGATTTCACTCGTTTCGGGTGAGTGGGGCTGGACTGGGACGGTTGGTCCCTTCAAAGATCTTTCTGAAATACAGCATATTTCCTCTCAATTTTATCCAAAGACTCAATTTTACCCAAAGAAGCAATAAGCCTTAACATGGAAGAAGCTTAATTTTGCTAACATCCAGGGATAATAATAATAACTCTATTTATATTAGAATCACTTTCAGTGTTCATATAACTTTAGAGTTCAGGCCATCTTCATGATCTCCTCCTGCTCCCAGACCTCCAAAGTGATCATCAGAAAACACCAGGGTAATTCACACACACACACACACACACAACCCTCCGTGGCTCCCCTTTGCCTACAGGAAAAAAGGTCACACCCTTTGGCTTGATACATAGTTCTGCCCCTGTCTGTTTCACCTCCTCAGGTGCCTTCTTTCCTCCATGACCTTGAACTCACTGTTCCTTATTCCTAGAGTTGACTTTTCTCCTTGATCTGACCTTGAAACTCTCCAGGATTGTCTTCAAATATTGCCTGGTTCCAGATAATTTCTCGTTCCCCAAAATGATCATTATTCTCCTCTCTGTGCCCCCACTTTGTAAATTAGTAAATTCATGTAATGGTCTGTTTGCCTGTCTCTGCTGCTACGTTGTGACCTTAACAAACAGGAAGTTGGCGTTCACTAATGGATGCCACCAGAACCTAGCACAGGCTCACAAATGCTGACTAAGCATCACTGTGATGCTACTTCTCAAGATTTTCATGAGATTAATATCATATGAGTAAGATCCAGCTGCCTAGAATATAGATCTAGCTATTAGTATTATACATTTGTTAAATGAATGCTCAAATCTCACTTTATCAAATTTTACTCATATGGTCATGCAGAAAGTTCACATTTAAATTCATGCAAAGTAGACTCTATCAGAGCAGGCAGAGCCTTGGAATGAGCCTGGAATGCTCACTCACTTGGCCCCTCTACGGCTCAGCTTTCTCACTCTACAGACTCACCAAAAGTATTAGTCACGCCTGCCCCACAAGACAAGCAGGTCCAGGAGTGCCTGCCGATAACATTCCTGGAGTTCTATCACCAGCGCTGAAGACTTATTGTGAAACGAGGACCATGTTGCACACAAAAAGAAATGGGCATATTCCTGGCTTTCAAAGAGAGCAAGCAGCAAATACAGACATGAGGACAATAACAACAAGCTAGAGTTTGGTGACTGTTGTCAGACAGGTACAAGCAAAGTCCATTCACAGCACGAGGGAGGGAGAAGGTGGGAGCTGGGAGCGGCATGGGGGGCGATGCTCAGGTGGATTCTTTGCCTGTCCTGGGCTGTGGGGATTACGTGTTGCCTTGTTTAGTCCTCATAATATGGTGAGGTGAAGATTGTTAGCCCATCTTAGAGATCACCATGGAGACTCTGAGAGGCTAAGTCACTTGATGAAACCATGTTGATGATACACGAGGCTTCCAGTTGTGACGCCAGCCTGGTCCCCAGGTGGGATGGGAAGGCCTCCTGAAGGTAGTGGGACCACACGGGAAGAAGGAGCGTCTCGGGAAGAAGGGACCAAGAGGACAAAGATTCAGAGGGTAAATATAGTTTGACAGAAGGGATAGCCTGTGTTTGTTTGTGTGTGTGTGATGTGGGAGTGGGAACAGGGAGTCATGGCTGAAAAAAAGACTGTGGACCAGTAGACTAGGACCAGATTGTGGAGTGCTTTGAGTTTCAGGCCTAGGATAAATTTTTTCACTAACGATAATGATAATGAGATATATGTGTGTGTGTGTGTGTATATATATATATATATATATATATGTATGTATATACAGGCCATCGGAGAAGGCAATGGCACCCCACTCCAGTACTCTTGCCTGGAAAATCCCATGGACGGAGGAACCTAGTAGGCTGCAGTCCATGGGGTCGCTAAGAGTCAGATACGACTGAGCGACTTCACTTTCACTTTTCAGTTTCGTACATTGGAGAAGGAAATGGCAACCCACTCCAGTGTTCTTGCCTGGAGAATCCCAGGGACGGGGGAGCCTGGTGGGCTGCCGTCTATGGGGGCGCACAGACTCGGACAGGACTGAAGCGACTTAGCAGCAGCAGCAGCAGCATACAGGCCATGCCACATGGCTTGCGGGATCTTCCCCAGCCAGGGAATGAACCCATCCCCGCTCCATCTCTGCACTGGGAGCTCATAGTCTTAACCACCTGAACTGCCAGGCAAGTCCAATAATGATCATTTTTAAATTAATAGTAATAATACTTGGTGATTATCGAGGAGCCTTTCTTATGACCAACTTAAAGGTCTTTCAATCTGTGAAGTCAAATTCCCACTATCATTCACTCCATTTTATGAATCTGGAAACTGAGACAAAGAACATTTTAGAAACTTGTGCAAAGTCGTGACACAAGAGGCGCCTTGAACACCTAGTCCCTGGCGATCTGAAATACTCTATGCAAAACTTAACAACATCTGAGCCCTGAGCCTCACTTTTTTCATCTGTAAAATGGACATAATAACATCTATGAAGTGGTCTTAAAGAGCTTTTCCAGCTTTGTAAGATAGCACACGCAGAGGTAGGATGTACAGATAGGGAGATAAGCAGAGTATTTCCTGTCATCCTGGAAATGTCATTAGGGCCCTTTGGAATAGGGGTCTAATGTTCAGAGAGATTTATCTGGAAGACAGAAATCTGCAGCTCAACGAGGCTGTGCTGGTGGGCCCTGGGGGAGGAAACCACCACCTTTGCACACTGAACCACTAACAATTGCTGAGTGTGCTACTTTGCTCTCGCTAGTAAAATCTTGTCAAACAGGAAACAGGTTTTTAAGGCAATGGGGTCCCCGTGAGTTCAAACTTCTGCTTTCAAATGTTCTTCCAAGATGCACAATTGGCACAGACTTACAGGAAATATTTAATTGGAATCGGAAGGCGCTGGCTCCACGGGCCCTGTTTTATATTGTCTGCGGGCTTCTGCTGAAATGACTTCGGTGTGGAAGCAGCGGTCACTCGTTTTTATATTTGCCGATGGGGAGTGAACCCAAAGCAGACTCTGCGGGGGCGGCTGGGGCCCCAGTGCCGTCTCCCCGGCGGTCAGGAAAAGAAAGGAGGAGGAAAACTGCCGCAGGAGAATTACGCTCAGAGAAGAGCCGGGCTGAGACGGACTCCGAGTGACATATTTATGAGCTCAGTATCAGTTGCTTGAGCTGATAAGCGTTGGTCATTCGAGGAAGGAAAAGTCACCTTTGTGTATATAAAATATACAAGATTCATAGCCTGAAAGGACTGAACAGGAAAGCATTAGGTAAATAGAGGATTTCCCTTCAACTATAATGTGAAAATTAAATGACTTCAAGAAGGAAGAAGGGAGGTGTTTCTGAGTCAAATGTTGAGAAAACCAGTGATTCCTTAATTTGAAATCAAACTTAACTGGCTTTCAACCTTTTTTGGCCCACTTCTGAGAACACAGAGAAAAGATATTCCTTCTTCCCAAAAACCTTTGGTCTAGTCTCCCTTTTGCATGACCCCTGCTTAGCCTCAAAATGAATACACAGGCTTTAGAGTCTAATGGATGGAGTTTAGACTCTCAAATCTGCCTTTAACTGCCTCAATGGGATTGGCAAATACTCATTGGAAGGATTGATGCTGAAGCTGAAGCTCCAGTACTTTGGTCACCTAATGGGAAGAGCCAACTCATCGGAAAAGACCTCAATGCTGGGAAAGATTGAAAGCAAAAGGAGAAGGGGGTGGCAAAGGATGGGATGGTTAGATAACATCACTGACTCAATGGACATGAATTTGAGCTAACTTTGGGAAACAGTGGAGGACAAAAGAGCCTGGCATGCTACAGTCCATGGGGTTACAAAGAGTCTGACGCAACTTAGTGACTGAAAATCAACAACCACCAAGTCTCCCTCCTATATTTGCAAATGATGGTTCATCATCTCAGATTTTTGTGAGGATTAGATGAGAAAATGCATTTTCCTTGCCTCCCAAGTACTTGGCATCTAGGAAGTGTTCTGTCAAGGTGACCTACGATTATCCTGGTACCACAAACTGCTTGTTTTTCCCAGAGTTTTCCAATCGTGGGACACCCCAGAGTTTGGCAGTTATTCCCTCTGTGTGTTAAGAACTTCTCCCAGGTTCCCCCAAAACTAGATTTCATTTACAAATCTATGTTGGATGGGACTTCCCTGGCGATCCAAGGGTTAAGACTTCGCCTTCTGTGCACGGGGTGCAGGCTAGATCCCCTGGAACCCACATGCCTCGGGACCAAACAACCAAAACATTAAACAGAAGTAATATTGTAACAAGTTCAATA
The DNA here is from genome assembly GCF_019923935.1 of Bubalus bubalis. Taxonomy (NCBI): domain Eukaryota; kingdom Metazoa; phylum Chordata; class Mammalia; order Artiodactyla; family Bovidae; genus Bubalus; species Bubalus bubalis. The sequence continues at coordinate 27,846,910 of NC_059178.1, read as the reverse complement.
AAGACTTTTAAAATGGTCCATATTAAATAAATAGAAATCCATATTGGAGTCTAGAGCACTTTGATAGAGGAGGGTGGTGGGGGAGGGGATAGAAGAAGAGCTTTTCCTGGAAATTCTCTTCTAATTTAGTTTCCCAGTCCCCAAACTACCTTGATCCCTGGAAATGACCTCTGTACCTTGGCTTTTAGAGTGTTCAATGACTCCTGGATTAACCCTCCCAAGGTAGATAAAAGTCCTGCCCTACTCCAACGACCCCCTAAACCTTCCCCTTTCCTTGTTCCCAACTTCCTCCTGGAACCCGCGAGATTCTGGTCTGATAAACCTATCTCCATTCGAAGTCAGGCTTTGCATATCTCAGAACCCACCTCACTGGCACAATATTCTCCTCTGTGAGCCACGCGCTGACTGAGTCCCCATTCAGGCACCCCTGTAGGTTCCTTCCTGATGAGGGTTTGTGACAAATGTTCTTCCCTCAGGCTGGGTTAGACAAGATATTCAGTCCAAGAAAAAAAGACAGGAAAAGACCTTATCTTTATAGAATCTTCTATCTCAGGGGATAACCTCCTGTCCATTTGCATCCACCAAGTATATTCTCAGAAGCCCCCTTTCAGTGACTCCTGGGTGTCAATGAGCTGACTGCATGGAGTAAACATTACTCACAGAAACCATTTTTATTTTATTTTTTGACTGTGCCACACAGCTTTCAGGATCTTAGTTCCCCTACCAAGGATTGAACCCAGGCTCAAGACAGTGGAAGTCCACAGTCCTGATCACTGGATCCCCAAGGAATTCCCTGAAGCCTGTGTTTTGTTTTTTTTTCTAGTTTATTCAAATTTTATTTATGATTCAGTGTTTCTAGGTTGTACATTTCAAGGAATTTATCCATTTTCTTTAATTTACCCGATTTGTTGGCATGTAATAGTCTTAGATTCTTTCCATATCTGTGGTATCAGTGGTAACATCTTTTTTGTTTATTTATTCAAGTCATCCTTTCTCTTCTCTTTTTTAAATTTTTTATTAATTTTTTTATTGAAGCATAGTTGATTTGCAATATCATGTTAGTTTCAAGTAGACAACATGGTGATTCAGATACTCTTTCCTTATAGGTTACTATAAAATATTGAGTATAATTCCCTGTGCTACAGAGTTGGTCCTTATTGATTATCTGGGGCTTCTCTGGTGGTTCAGATGGTAAAGAGTCTGCCTGGAATGAGGGAGACCCGAGTTCGATCCATGGGTTGGGAAGATTCCCCTGGCAACCGGGGGTGTCAACCCACAATTGGAGTGGCAACCCACTCCAGTATTCTTGCCTGGGAAATCTCATGGATAGAGGAGCCTGGCAGGCTACAGTCCATGGGGTCGCAAAGAGTCGGACACAACAGAGCAACTAACACTTTCACTTTGTTGGTTACCTGTTTTTTTTAATTGGAGAATAATTAATTTGTAATATTGTGTTGGTCTCAGTGTCAGACTTTATTCTGGGGGGCTCCAAAATCACTGCAGATGGTGATTGCAGCCATGAAATTAAAAGACGCTTACTCCTTGGAAGGAAAGTTATGACCAACCTAGATAGCATATTCAAAAGCAGAGACATTACTTTGCCAACAAAGTCCGTCTAGTCAAGGCTATGGTTTTTGCAGTGGCCATGTATGGATGTGAGAGTTGGACTGTGAAGAAGGCTGAGCACTGAAGAATTGATACTTTTGAACTGTGGTGTTGGAGAAGACTCTTGAGAGTCCCTTGGACTGCAAGGAGATCCAACCAGTCCATTCTGAAGGAGATCAGTCCTGGGTGTTCATTGGAAGGACTGATGCTAAAGCTGAAACTCCAATATTTTGGCAACCTCATACGAAGAGTTGACTCATTGGAAAAGACTCTGATGCTGGGAGGGATTGGGGGCAGGAGTAGAAGGGGACGACAGAGGATGAGATGGCTGGATGGCATCACCGACTCGATGGACGTGAGTTTGAGTGAACTCCAGGAGTTGGTGATGGACAGGGAGGCCTGGCATGCTGCAATTCATGGGGTCGCAAAGAGTCAGACACGACTGAGCAACTGAACTGAACTGAAATGAACTGAACTGAACTGAACTGAACTGCCAAACATGAATATGAGTCAGCTATAGGTATACATATGCCCCTTCCCTCTTGAACCTCCTTCCCATCTCCCACCCCATCCCACCCTCTCTAGGCTGTCACAGAGCCCTGGATTTATAAATCTCCTTTTTCCTCCTCAAGCCTCTCCATGACCTCTGACACAGTATAATATATCTCTAGCTTTTAATTTTAAGTCACTGTCTCAGAACTCCTTACATGGGACTTGCCCCAAATGAATACCTCCAGGTATTTTTTTTATTTATTTTTATTTCATACCCCACTGTCCATCAGCAAATTCCAGTTCACCTCTGTTTATGTTTGGAACACTACTCATCCTCTCCTTTGTTCCTAACCTGGGACAAGCCACCATCATCTCTTACCCAGTTTACTGCCAAAGTCTCCTAACTGGACTCCCCACCTCCACCCTGCCCATCTCAAGTCCATCTCATGCAGCAGCCAGAGGGGCCCTTTTAAAAGTTAAGTCATCACTTCCCTGCTCAAAACACTCCCTGAGTCCCCATCACATCCTGAGAAAATAATGAAGTCCCCTGTGAGGCCCCCTCATCTGCCACTTCACTTTCTGTGGCTTCAGTTATCCTTCAGTCAGAAAATATTAAATACTAAATTCCAGAAATAAGCAATTCATAAGTGGGTATGTTTGTTTTGTGTTTTGTTTTTGCTACAGTGCGTGGTTGGCGGGAAGTTAAATGTTAGCTTCTGACCAGGGACTGAAGCCAGGCCCCTGCAGTGAAAGCACTGAGTCCTAACCACTGGACCGCCAGGGAATTCCCTTATAAGTTTTAAGTTGCCCGCTGTTTTGAGTTATGTGATGAAATCCACTCTGCCTCACCCAGGACGTGAATCATCCAGGGTATCCTACCTATGAGTCACTTAGTTATCAAATGACTATCTTGGTTGGGGCTTCCCTGGTTGCTCAGACAGTAAAGAATCCACCTGCCAGTGCAGAAGACTCGAGTTCAGTCCCTGGGAGGGGAAGATACCCTGGAGAAGGAAATGGCAACCCACTTCAGTATTCTTGCCCGGGAAATCCTATGGACAGAGGAGCCTGGCAGGCTACCGTTCCAAAAAAGAGTCCGACACAATTTATCGACTCGACAACAGACAACAACGACTCTCATGGTAGCGCAGGGCTTGTGTTCAGTGACTTACTTCACCTAATAATGGCCCCAAAGCACAAAAGCAGTGATGCTGGCAGTTTAGATACTCTCTTACTGTGGCTGGTTTATAAACTAAACTTTATCACAGGTGTGTATGTGAAGGAAAAACGTAGGGTACATAGGGTTCAGTACTATCTGATGCTTCAGACATCCACTGAGGGTCTTGGAATATATCCCTCGAAGATAAGAAAGGACAACTGTATGGCCCACTCAGTCCGACGCCACCCAGGCTCCGTGTACTCCTCTCGTCTCATCTACCATCCTCCCCCTCGATCAGCTACTTCTGCAGTCACACTAGTCTTCTTTGGGTTCTGTGAATGTGCCAAGCACAGCCCTACCTCAGGGCCTTTGCACGTTCCATCTGCCAAATAGCCCTTCTCCAGATAGCCACATGGCTCACTTCCTCACCTCCTTCTTAAAATCTCGTCATATCAACTAAGCTTTTCCTGACTATTCCGTTTAAAACTGCAACCCCTGCTCTCATATCCTGTATATTCATGTCCTGACTTATTTTTCTCCATATCATAGGTCACTACTTAACTGGTATGTAGTTGATCATTTATTTAGTTAATTTTACATCTCATATCACTGACCTCACTAGAATGTAAGCTCTAGAAGGGCAGGGGTTTCTGTCTGCACTGTTCCCATATCTCCAGTGTCTGAAACAATGTCTGGTACCCAGGAAAAGCTTTAATCATATTCAGGCTCAATAATTGGATGAATAGGATGAATGCCCTTCCTTCAATGCCTCAGTTCTATGGGAGGCAGACATAATCATTCAAGTCAGAACAGGAGTTAGAACTGGTCTTAAACTCCTTTGATTGCGTTTTACTACCTGTTTGACCTTGAGCAAGACACCTAACCTCAAAACTTTAGGTTCTCAACAGTAAAGTGGGAATAATAACTTTACCCATCTCATAGGACTGTGTGGCTAAATAATTTCTAGACAGTGCTTTGTCCAGAACTTCAATAAGTGATAGGTACAGTTATTGTCATTGCTATCATTATTATGAGATGCTATAAACAACCAGAATAAAACTCTCCAGCCATGAAATGGAAGAAAAAGAACACAGAACACTTTCTAAACTAATTACCAAATAGAACAACTGTGACTCAGGAATGTGTTGGCTTTCTCACTGGAAATTGCTGCGTTTTCATTATTGTAAAGCATACCACTAATAACTTCCTTAGAGAAGCAAAAAAGAGCATGACAAGAAATAGAAAAATATTTTCCAATCGTTGCAGACTCCCCGCATCAATCGTTTTCTTCTTGCAGTGGGGTAATCTCAAGTACATGACACAAGATAAACACAGAGCCATGCTCCACTGAATTTATGAAAGGATGTTGTTTATTTTTATCACATTTATTAGACTTGAAAGATATCCTTTAGTTCTCAGATCACCATCGGCATCCTTGTTTATTTCTGGGCTGCTGAGTGCTTCAACAAATAATAGAAGGCTGATTTTCACCTTGTGCAGTCTAGTCAAGTGCTCAAGTGCCAGGGTTGAAGATGGCTCTGGGGGGTGATGCACTGATGTGTTGGGGGCTTATTTTTTTATGCTTTGGCCGTGCTGTGCAGATGGTGGGATTTTAGTTCCTCAACCAAGGATTGAACCCAGGCCCTCGGCAGTTAGAGTGCACAGTCCTAGCCACTAGACCACCAGGAAATTCCCTGTTATTATTGTTTTTTACATTTATATACTATGTATTTTTGTATTTGGCAGCACCAGGTCTTAGTTGGGGCACATGGGATCTAGTTCCCTGATCAGGGATGGAACCCGGGCCCCCTGCACTGGGAGCTTGGAGTCTTAGCCACTGGACCACCAGGGAAGTGTCCCCGTCGGGATTTTAAAACAACATTTTTTCCTGGTAATTTAAGGCAACCTGGAATTCTGTGAGATTCAAAAAAATAGGAATGGTTCTTCTACTTGCCGGGAGAATCAATCAACTCTGTTAGGCTGCTGGAGCCTACTGGGCATTTTATGAATGGTGAACACACTGTTCAAGACTCAGAGCAGTTTGGCAGTCTGCCACTGCCTATGGGGCCAAGAAATGGTTCTCAGATTCCTTCTCCAGCTATCCCCTGTTCTCCTTTGCCCTCTCAGCACTACTGTCTTCCCTTCTGGAGGAGTCCAGTGATGCAGAGGTCATGGCTAGGGCAGTGGAAGTGCGATCACACACACGTCCTCTCCAGCCCCACAATTCAGTCCGGTGGGGCTACTACACTCACATTTGTTCCCTCATGTTGGGGTCCCTCTGATCTACTTCTGCACTAAACAGGGGAATGAGGGAGTTGTTAGGAAGTGAAGATTTCTCCATCTTTTATCCTTTACTATCCTCTTAATATGTGTGCTCAGTCGCTTCTGTTGTGTCTGACTCTTTCTGACCCCATGGATCTTAGCCCGCTGGGCTCCTCTGTCCATGGAATTCTCCAGGCCAGAATACTGGACTGGGTTGCCATTCCCTTTTCAGGGGATCTTCCCGACCTAGAGATTGAACCTGGGTCTCCTGCAGTGCAGGCAGATTCTTTACCATCTGGAGACAGAAGACACTGAATATAGATATTCTCTCTTACATGTCAGAAAAGGCTCTTGATTAAAATAACTTTTAAGGCTGATTATAAAAGGAGACTTGAAATTTCCTGACTGCGCTGAGGATGCAGTGACTTGGGGAACTGAGTTAGGCGGGGTCTCCAATCTTCCCTGTTCCTGTCTAACAGCTCCTGCCTCCTGCAACCTCTGGCCACAGCCCGGTGGGCTGCAAAGCACCCAGGACTCAGTCAGCATCCTGTAGATCCAGCTTGGGAAAGCCGCTCAGTCAGCCCAGTCCTCAGTGTCCTCCATTATAAAACCGAGACCCTGGGCTCAGACGCGTTGCAATCCCTCCTCTTTTCAAAGTTCTGGGGTTCTGTGCAGGCAGTGACACCCCCTGTGGTGCTTTCAGCCCTGAGTAACGTCATCGGTGGTCATCAGTAGTAGAGTGGCCCCTGAATCTAAAATGTTTCTCCTCCAGGTTGTGTGTCCTTCAAGAGTCAGTTCTGCAGAGCCTACCAGGAAGCCCCTGGACGGAAGGAGCGAGTCCCATACAAAAGGAGTTTCTCTGAGGGCTGAGATCACCGTGGTGTCAGCTCTGGGTTAGAGATCAGAGTCCCTGAGAAGGGTCCTGTCTCATCTAACAGCTCCGTCATTTAATCACACTTTTTTCTTTCCCCTGAAACCAAAGGTGGGGAGTAGCTGTGGATCAGAGGCACAAGAACAAAGGACACCCTCCCCCACAGAGGAAATACAGTGAGGATTATCCATTTTCAAAGGTACAATAATGAATACTTTCCTTCCCCTGGACAGGCAATTTTATCAGGGTTCACTGCAGGGGAAACAAGATGCTATTGTCTCGATTTAATTGGCATAGCATCTCCCCCTCCTCCAAATGATCGTTCAGATGGCTGCTAAAGGCTTTCTGCTGGAAGATGAAATCTCTTTCAACTTGGCACCTTTCATCCTGGCCAGGCCCCTCACATTGCCTTCTCCCAGTGGCTGCCTCCTCTGGGTGGCAGGATCTGGAACATTCTCCAGGTTATCTTTACCCCTCACCTCCACACAGCCTGGGTGTTAAACCAGCCAACAAGGGAACCGCTCCAAAGTCCCCACAAAAGTCACAGAATTCCTAAAATCCTTTCTGGATCTGTTCTGAGACTCGGCAGCTGCAGTGAGGGGCGTCCAGAGTGAAGACTCCTGGAGAATTCTATCATGAAGACCTGAACTTTTTTTCTTTTTTTAATTTAAAAGACTTTTTTAAAACTTTTTATTTTGCATTGGAGTATGTGGGTGTGTGTGTGTGCTCAGTTGCTCAGTCATGTCCAACTCTTTGGGACCCCATGAACTGTAGACTGCCAGGCCCTTCTGTCCATGGAATTCTCCAGGCAAGAATACTGGAGGCAGTTGCCATTTCCTTCTTAATCGGAATATAGCCGATTAACAATGTTGTGATAGTTCAGATTGACAATGAAGGGACTCAGCCATATGTATACATGTATCCATTCTCCCCCAAACTCCTCTCCCATCCAGGCTGCCATAACATGGAGCAGAGTTCCCTGTGCTCCACAGTAAGGACCTGACCTTTCTGTCCCTTGGAATGGAAGAAAGGGAAATGTTGAGTAATCAGCAAAGTATCCTGCTGGCCAGCTTTACCCAACCCAATCGATCCATCTCTGTGGCCCCTCTGTCCTATGGCTGGACACCTCAGCCAACAAAGTCAGGGGGGCCCCACCTGGGCAGGGCTGGGCAGCCACTGTTGGCATCTCACCACTTTCTGGCTAAGAAAACACAGAAGCCAGCTGTCTGGGCATGGCAGCTGCCTGCCTGCCACCTCCGGGTCCTTCTTCCCAGAGGGATTTGAGAATAGAAACTCGAAAGGGGATCAGGTGGTGTGGGTTGGAAGGTGTAATCTCCAAGGAGAACAATGCGAAGTCCCAATATCAAGCAGACAGATAGCGGGACACTTGCATACAGAGCTCCTACTGCCCAGATGCTGAGCTTCCTTGATAAGCGAACCCATGACTATGGACCTCCCACCCCGCCCACTGCTACATCATGCATATTACTGAAGAAGACTCAAATCTCCCGTTAGAACTTCAACCCAACAGCAAGTTAATAAATTCTTACAACTTAAATTAAACTTACTCATAAGACTGCCGTTCAATCCCCCCACCATTTTCCTCTTCCCCACCCACCCCACCCACTCTATTCTGCAACTAGTTAAAGAGGATTGAAATCTCTAGTGTTTTTTCTTTTTTAAATCAGGACTTTCTGCTAAAGATAACTTGTCTCTAACTCAACTTGTCCTGACAGCGCTTTGGCAAAGGTATCTTAAGAACCCTGTATCTGGTGAGTTGTGAGATCTCTGAGAAGACCTAGTCTCTGAATCAGACTTTTAAACCCAATGTGAATTACCCCAGAAAGACAATAGATTTAAAGTCAAGAAACAAGAGTTTGTAGGTGATTTTCTTCGTGTGGTGTTTTGTTTTGGGGGGAAGCCTTGAAAGCTCAGAAAGACTTGGCTGAAGTGGGGGAATTTCGAACACTATCTTCCACCAGGATTACATTTCACACAAGACACTTCTGACCTCCAGACTGAAAAAGGAAAAAAAAAAAAAGAGATAACAAGAAAATAAAAACTAACTCATGATACGAAGCCTGTTTCTTCCATTTGGTTGGAAGAATATATGATGAACTTTCATTTTTTAATTTTAATTCTGGAACATAAGATTACATCATAAGTTTCCCAGGATAAAATCAGTGGCATTGACCCACGTACCAGACCACCAGGACGCAGGTGTTTGGTTTAAAGGGGCTTCTTCAAAACTTTGTGAGTCAAAGAAAGGTTGTAGAGGCACATGTCTACCAAAGCTCTCAGACTTATGATTGGAAAGGATTCTTTCCTTTGAAGCCTCCCCAGCTTGTGTGAGCAGCTGAGAAAGCAGAGTGACGGTCACCTCATTACATGAAGACCCCTGAGCCAAGAATGACTCAAGCTTGAAGAGGCTTCCTTCTTCAATCACAGTGATGGCTAGCCCATGTTCACATTCTAACACACACACACATACACACACACACACACACACAGGCAACAACAGCAGTCATTAGTTGCTCTAAGAAGGGATATTGGACTAGAATGGAAAGAGTTGTAAAATAAGAACTTGTACTTCCAGTATAAGATGGTAAGTCCTGGGGATGTAACGTACAGCACAGCGACTGTACTTCAGGATATAGCTGTTAGATCTGAGATCCAAAACCTATCATAGAGTGGCAATTACAATGTTACCTGGAAATAAAATGGTAAACAATGAAGTCCCCATGACCACACAACTGCTGCCTCCCCCTTGGCGTCATGCCATCCATTTTCTCCAAGGGTGAATGCTGGGCAAATGGACAGCCCCACCATTCCAGACAATGGCTTATCCATTATCTACCAGAGATGTGGATGTCCCTGGGCCTTTTCCCCAAATCCTGGGTCACTCATATGTATGTATTTTTCTATTGCCTCTTGCATTCATACATAAATAGTAGTATTACTTACAAACTTCATTTCAGAGAAAAAATAAAAATAAAAACTTGGGCATCAGATTTTTGTTCTTTTCTCCCCCCGTGCCCCCCGAACACTTTTCCGTGGTGACTGGTTGATCTTGTTTAACTTTTCTATTTTATGAGCCTTGGCCTTCCTGCCGCCCTCCAGAGCACGGCCACAGTGTGGTTCTCCTCCTGTATTTCCTTGTAACAAGAATGTATTAGTTCCCTTTTTGTAGACACCTAGAACCACCAATGACCTCTTTCATCATGAGGGCTAACACTTTTATTTCCTCAAACTACCTTCTTGGGTTTGTTTTTTAATACTTCTTAAATCACAAAAAAATTGAGTCACAAATCCTAGACATACTGTTCCTAGTGTCTATGTGTCATTTACAAAAAACAGAAAAGGAAAAGTGGAGAGGGAGCAGATAGTAAGAGAAGTTTAATACCTAAGCACGAATTGGGTGTCAGCTCTTCTCATGAAGGATTTAACATCTTGTTTCCAAAAATGCATTCTCAAAAAAAAAAAAAAGTGTGTTCTCAAGGGAGGTTAGAGGTAAATTGTCAAATACTTTTGATGCTCCTCTTAGTTAGCAAGTTCCATAATTAACCAATCGTATCAGGAGGGTTTATAGCCCACATTTGTTGCTTTAACTGTAATTGGGTTATTTCACACAAGTCAATGGCTCCAGTCTGCAAAGCCAATGGAGAAGAAGCAGGCAGCCATCAGTATCCCCGGCACCATCTCAATTTGCTCTGCCACTCTGAGTAATTCACTTAGCTCGCTGGGTCTCCATTTCTGCATGCAAAATGGGCTTTCTTCCTGCCTACCCACAACTTAGGGCCATTTCAGGATTAACCAAAGAGTGCTGACAAAGGAGTGCTGCTTGAAGAAAGAAAAGGGAATCACTCATTCACTCGTTCAACCAGCGTTTCATGTGGATGCAAGCTGTGTGTAAGACATGTTGCCTGGCATAGGAATAAGAAGCTGTGTTGGGTCCTGCAGCCCTAGACAGTTTTGCTGAGTCATCAAATGGGCCTCACACATGCAGGGGGACAGCCACGGAGAGGAGCAGGGTAACCATTTGGTGCGAGCCCAGGGATGAAGACTTGTGAACAACAGTCCTGGGTTTAAACTCTTTGATTTTGTCCCTATGAACATGCTTGTCTTGTCAAATGATTATCGAATAAAAATCCTCATTATCAATCGTAGATTGGGAAAACTCAGGCCCTGCAGCCTGAGAGGCGACTGTTCATTGTGATTGTGGGGCCAGTCACCTTTGTAAGCCAAACGGAACTGATGACAGTCCATGTGGGATCATCTGTCAGTTCCTCCTTACCATCCCAACCTGTCCTGTGATGTGAAATAGCACACTTCTTGCTCCAGAGAAGAATCTGACTTGGAGAAGATGCTGTAAAAGATCCTCTAAAGTTATGATACAGACTCATGGAAAATGCTTTTTTCATAATCCAGTGGAATTCTTTGCTATTTTTTTTAAGTGATAAACTCTTTAATCATCTCAACTCACGCATTTAATAATAAATCTAATCTATTACCAGTTATGGCATAGGTTTTTAGTAATGTCTACAAAGAGACTTTAAGATGCATTTAGACAAAACTTGGAAAAATTCCTTGGTGGTCCAGTTGTTAGGACTTAGTGATTTCACTGCTGTGGTCCTGGGTTCAATCCCTGGTCGGGGAAATAAGATTCCACATTTTTTTAAAAATTAATTAATTAAAACAAAAAAAGTAGATTTGGGACTTGCCTGGTGATACAGTGGATAAGATTCTGTGCTCCCAGTGCAGGCAGCCCAGGTTCAATCCCTGGTCAGGGAACTAGATCTCACATGCTGCAACTAAGACCCAGAGCAGCCAAATAAATATATACTAAAAAAAAAAAAAACTTGAATAAAACGTGGATCCTCGGGATTGCATGGGGGAAGCCTTCTGTCTGCTCATGAGAGGACTACTCCTAGCTGGTGTTGGGGCACGTGCACAGCCTCTGACTTGTCACATTCAGGTTGAACACACAGGCATGTGGGGAGCTGGGGGAAGTTTCTTTTGGTCAGATCAGGGGGTCTCAGTACCCCAAGATCAAGGCAAAATTAGGAGGACTTTTAAAACATCAGGGGATTCCCTGGTGGCTCAGACAGTAAAGAATCTGCCTGCAATGCAGGAGACCGGGGTTCAATCCCTGAGTCCAGAAGATCTCCTGGAGAAGGGAATGGCTACCCAAATCCAGTATTCTTGCCTGGAGCATCCCATGGACAGAGGAGCCTGGTGGGCTACAGTCCATGGGGTTGCAGAGAGTTGGACACGACTGAGTGACTAGAACTGAAAACATTCTAGCATATTTATTCTGATATTATCTATCTACATATGCCTCCCCCCACCAGACTATCTCCTTGAGTCTAGATCCCTCCTTCCTTCCTTCCTTCCTTCCTTTCTGCCTTCTTTTGCATTTACTTCTAATGTCTAGCTCTATTCCCAGGCATTCAGTAGCTGCTCAAAAACCACTGAGATGGACTGAGCCCAGATGGTCCCAGCAGATCTCCACGTCTGTCTCCCCTTTCCCCCCTCACTGATGTTGTAAGGAAGGCGCTGTCACCTCCCTACAGAAACCTAACTCCAGGCCATCCTGTGTCCCTCCACCCCCAGCCTCTCTAATCACAGGGTTAGGCTGCTCCTGGAGAAAGGACTCCTGGTTCTATGAAGCCTACCTTCCTGGCTCTGTGCCCCTACTCGTCACTCTGAACGCATGAGAGACTGTGGCCTCTGAGAGTTCTCCCCTCCTTTTTCTTCTGAAACAGAGTCCAGTGGGCACAATGAGAAGCCCCATAACCTACGTGCCCCTGGCAGGGCCGGCTTCAGAGCTGACAAGGACCCCAGGCCTGGTTCAGTGCTCTGCTCTCACTCTCTTGAAACCCTTTTTTGTTTGTTTGTTTTTTAAGATTTCTTTTTTTCTTTTTTTTTAATGTGGACCATTTTTAAAGTCTTTTCTGAATTTGTTACAATATTGCTCCTGTTTTGGTTTTTTGGCCTCTCTGCATTTTCATTTGGCACTGGGTCCTACGAACTAGGTAGCTGTCCTGTCTCTCAGGCACAGGGCACTTACAAGGAGAAAATGGAAGGGCGAATCAAACTGTGTTTATCAAATAATGTCTCCCGGAGGGGGGAAGAAAAAAGGCTCCATGTTAACTTTCATCATTGGCCAGCTTGTAAACAGGAAGTACCTGTAAATGTAAATTTGGGGCAAATGAGTCTTTTCTTGTTGGAGGAAAGGTGTCGAGCACAGAAGTCACATTCTTTGCTTCCTGTGACCCTTTCTGGGTTTGACTCAAAGGTTGGTTGGCAGGAAGCATGAAGAAATTTAAGTTGTGATGTTTGGGAAGTGGGGTCAAGGGAAAAACCATTTTACCTTTTTTTTTTTTTAATTTACCCTAAAATTTTTTAAACCCTGAATTTAATGGTAAACAGACATTTTGGAGGAGGAATCCTAGGCTTCACAGAGGTAGGGAATACCTTACAAAAATGGACATTATCATACAGTGAACCTGAGCCTACAGATTCTTCCTGTCATATTTTATCCTCTTGCAAGAAGAAAAATAAAAGATGGTTATAGAGATGAGGGTCTAGGAAAACTTGGTTAGTTATATCTTTGCATATGTGGATGCTAAGCTGCTTCAGTTGTGTCCAACTCTTTGCAACTCCATGGACTGTAGCCCACCAGGCTCCTCTGTCCGTGGGATCTCCCAGGCAAGAATACTGGAGTGGGTTGTCATACCTTCCTCTAGGGAATCTTCCTGACCGATGTCTCCGGCGGCTCCTCCTTTGTAGGCAGATTCTTTACTGCTGAGCCACTGGGGAAGCCCAGTTTTATCTTTAACCATTATCAAAGGTATTTTAAAGTGTTACAAGGAAAAATTACTTGAAATTTCTGGATGGAGTTTGTTAAGATGTTGTATCCGTGTGTGTTCATTTATTTTGTTTTGTTTTGTTTTGTTTCTTTTCCGGGTTAAATTTCTAGGCTACAGGAAAAAAACACAACTTTCAATATCAAATAAAGGGAGCCAAATAAATGGGAGCCAAATTATTGGGTGTTCGGTGTAGGAATTCTTTCTACTCAGCCTCTTCCTTATACCTGTTCTTGTGGAGTGCCTTCTGTCAAAATCGCCATAGAAAGTTTCATCACTTTCAGTGGTGAATTTTGCAGCATGTACTCATCTTTTTAAAGTGAAAGTGCCTCAGTCATGTCCGACTCTTTGCTATTATACAATCCGTGGAATTCTCCAGGCCAGCATACTAGAGTGGGTAGCCTTTCCCTTCTCCAGGGGATCTTCCCAATCCAGGGGTCGAACCCAGGTCTCCCGCATTGCAGGCAGATTCTTTACCAGCTGAGCCACCAGGGAAGTCCAAGAACACTGGAGTGGGTAGCCTATCCCTTCTCCAGTGGATCTTCCTGACCCAGGAATCGAACCAGGGTCTCCTACATTGCAGGTGGATTCTTTTAACATCTGAGCCACAAGGGAAGCCATCTTTTTAACCATTTTTTGTAAAATAAATTTTTTAACATTAGAATTTTTTTTAATTTTAATCTGTATTTTTTTAAATTTAATTAATTAATTTGGCTGAGCTGGATCTTCATCGCTGCACGTGGGCTTTCTGTAGTTGTGGTGAGCAGGGGCTACTCTAGCTGTATGTCAGCTTCTCATTGCAGTAGCTTCTTCTGTTGCAGAGCACAGGCTCTAGGACACTAGGGCTTCAGTAGTTGCTATGCACAGGCTCTGTTGCCTCTCTGCATGTGGAATCCTCTCAGACTAGGGATGGAACGTGTGTTCCCTGCTTAGGCAAGTGGATTCACTGGACCACCAGGGAAGATCCTAAAATGGTTTTAGACTTACAAAATAGTTGCAGAGGTGGTACAGGATGTTCCCATGTACTTGGCACCCAGTTCCCCTATTGTTAACATCCTCTGTCACCACGTACTTTTGTCATAAGAAACCAACTTGTTTTCCCCCACATTCTGTATGATTCTATTTATATGAAATGTCCAAAATAGACAGATCCTTAGAAAGCAGATTAATGGTTGCTGGGAGCTGAGGGCAGGAGGGAATGGGGAGTAACTGCTTAATGGGTACGGAATTTCTTTGGGGACACAAGGAAAAGGCTCAGAACTTATACTGTGAACGTACTGGGAGGTCCTGGTTTGTGTGTTTTAACATGGTTCACTGTATACTGTGTAAATTTTATCTCAATTTTAAAAGAATGTCCAGACAGCAGCCTAGAAATTCTGATGTCACAGTTCGGGGACAAGGCTTTTTGAAAGTTTTCCAGATATTTTCAAAGTGCAGCCAGGATTGACTGAAAACCACTGACTAACTGGGAATTCAAATAACAGTAGCACAGGTATTACTGAGCACTCCAGGTGTGGTTCACACAAAGGGGATGGAACTTTGGAAGATGAAGGACCAATCTCAAACTCTGTTGCTTTGCTGCTCAGCACTTGTGTTTCAGCAGCATCAGCTTCACCTGGGAGCCTGTCAGAGATATAGACTTTTCAGCCGCACCCCAGAGCTCCTGAATTATAAAGCTGCCTTTTAACAAGATCCCCATGGCTAAGGGGGCTTCCCAGGTGGCAATAGTGGTAAAGAACCCACCTGCCAATGCAGGAGATGCTGGTTCGATGCCTGGGTCCGGAAGATCCCTTGATGGAGGAAATGGCAACCCACTCCAGTATTCTTGCCTGGAAAATTCCATGGACAGAAGAGCCTGGTGGGCTCCATGGGGTCGCAAAGAGTCAGACATGACTGAGCGACAGAGCACACGCACACCATGGCTAAGAAACCAACACTGGTGAATTACTATCAACTAAACTTCATGCTTTTATTCTGATTCCTTTAGCTCTGTAACAGGATACAACGTTGCCTTTCATTGTCACATCTCTTTAGTGTCTTCTGGTCTGTGACAGGTTATCAGACTTTTCCAGTGTGCCAATGACCTTGATAGTTTTAAGGAGTATTGGTCAGGTATTTTGCCCAAGGTCCCTCCATTTGGGTCTATCTGATAATTTTCTTATGGTTATATGGGTTGTGGGTAAGACCACCATAGAAGTCAAACATCCTTCTCACCACATCACATCAAAGTTACAAGCTATCAGCATGACTTATCACTGCTGATATTGACCTTGATCACCCAGCCAAGGTAGTGTTTGCCAGATTCCTCCATGGTGAAGTTACTCTCCCTTCCCCTTCTACCCTTTGAAAGGAAGTCAGAAACAAGCCACTCTGCACAGCCCACACTCCAAGTGGAATGTGGAAAGGAGCTTAGCTCCACCTCCCAGTGGAAGCATCTATATAAATTATTTGGAATTCTTCTACAAAGATTTGCCCCTTCTCTCCTCATTTATTTATATCAGTATGGACTCAGGGATATTTATTTTATTCTTTGGGTTATAATCCCATTTGTGGTTTGTTGTTGTTCAGTTGCTGAGTCGTGTCCAACTCTTTGTAACCCCATGGACTACAGCACTCCAGGCTTCCCTGTCCTTTACTATCTTCCAGAGTTGGCTCAGACTTATGTCCATTGAGTCAATGATGCCATCCAACTATTTCATCCTCTGCCGCCCTCTTCTCCTTTTGCCTCTAATCTTTCCCAGCATTAGGGTCTTTTCCAATGTGCCAGCTCTTCGGATCAGGTGGCCAAAGTATTGGAGCTTCAGCCTCAGCACCAGTCCTCCCAATGATTGGTGGTGGTTTAGTCACTAAGTCGTGTTGACTCTTGCAATTCCATGGGCTGCAGCCTGCCAGGCTCCTCTGTCCATGGGATTCTCCAGGCAAGAATACTGGAGTGGGTTGCTGTTTCCTTCTCCAGAGTATCTTCCTGACCCAGGAATCAAATCCAGGTGTCCTCCATTACAGGCAGATTCTTTACTGACTGAGCTATGAGGGAAGCCCCTTCCAATGAATATTCCAATCCAAAACTACATTGTTTTATTGCTCAAATTGTTCCCGCTTTGGCCACTGGGAGCTCTCTCAGATTGGGTCTTGTGCCCCTTTGATGTGCCTCATCGTTTTGTTTCATTTTGTTTTCCTTCCTTATTTTCTGGCACTGCAAGATGCTTCAGGCTCCTCCTGTATTTCTCTGCTCCAGCTTTCAGTTCAGTTCAGTTCAGTCACTCAGTCATGTCAAACCCTGTGACTCCATGGACTGCAGCACACCTGGCTTCCCTGTCCATCACCACTCCCAGAGCTTGCTCAAACTCATGCCCATTGAGTTGGTGATGCTATCTAACCATCTCATCCTCTGTCATCCCCTTCTCCTCCTGCTTTTAATCTTTCCCAGCATCAAGGTCATTTACAGTGAGTTAGTTCTTTGCAGATCAGATCAGATCAGTCACTCAGTCATGTCTGACTCTTTGCGACCCCATGAATCGCAGCACGCCAGGCCTCCCTGTCCATCACCAACTCCCGGAGTTCACTCAGACTCATGTCCATCGAGTCGGTGATGCCATCCAGCCATCTCATCCTCTGTCGTCCCCTTCCCCTCCTGCCCCCAATCCCTCCCAGTATCAGAGTCTTTTCCAATGAGTCAACTCTTCCCATGAGGTTGCCAAAGTACTGGAGTTTTTTCAGCTTTAGCATCATTCCTTCCAAAGAAATCCCAGGGCTGACCTCCTTCAGAATGGACTGGTTGGATCTCCTTGCAGTCCAAGGGACTCTCAAGAGTCTTCTCCAACACCACAGTTCAAAAGCATCAATTCTTCGGCGCTCAGCCTTCTTCACAGTCCAACTCTCACATCCATACATGACCACAGGAAAAACCATAGCCTTGACTAGACGAACCTTTGTTGACAAAGTCATGTCTCTGCTTTTTAATATGTTATCTAGGTTGGTCATAACTTTCCTTCCAAGGAGTAAGCGTCTTTTAATTTCATGGCTGCAGGTGGCCAAATATTGGAGCTTCAGCTTCAGCATCAGTTCCTCCAGTGAATATTCAGGGTTGATTTCCTTTATATTTGGCTGGTTTGATCTCCTTGCAGTCCAATGGACTCTCAAGAGTCTTCTCCAGCACCACAGTCCGAAAGCCTAAATTGTGTGAGGGTGGCAAACTTATTAGGAAGCATCTGTAACTCCATTTGGCAAAGAGAGAGGACCGAGGTCCAGAGCAGCAGACCATCTTTCCCAAGGTGACCCAGCAGTATAAACTCTGCAACCCTGCCTTTCCAAACAGTTGCTTAACAACCCACGCCCCACGCCCCCCCCCACCACCTCTCAATAACTCTATTCTCACGCATCACACACACGATGCATCTAGATAGCAGGCAGTTCCTATAGGGCTGCATAGGAGTGATCAAATAAAAGATGGGGACTAGACTGCAGATTCCCAGAATCGAAGGTGTCCTCATGCCCCAAATGTCACCACAACCCAGTGTTTACCATAAGAAGCCAAACAACCGTGCCTCTCAGTTATCAAGGCATGCACAAGTCACATTTCTCAGTGACCTCCTGGGGGAATTCATAACCTGCTAATCCCAGCCAGAACATTCTTGGAAATGTCACCTGCCAAAGCCAGCCGTTCTGAGAACAGAGGGGTGGGTCGCAGTCGTCAGTGAGGGAGCTGGAGAAGTTATTTAGGGAAGAGTGTTTCTGCGAGAACATTGGTGCCTGCTGAGCAACACCCTCCCCACCACCACCACCAAGGGAGTGTTTCTCTGTCTGCACTTAGCACAGGCTTGGCAGGATCTCGTATCCTGCTCTTTCCAGGACCTTGGCTTTCTCCCCTTGTCCTGTGGCTTTCTGGTTTTCCAAGAAGGAGGAAGTCCCAAAGCAGGCTTCTGACCCCTGGGAGCCAGAGTGCCTTCTCGCTCTCCCCTGCTCTGCTCTGACTCTTCAGGTTGTGGACAATGGTTGGCTCTGCAGGCTGTGGCTCCCAGGATCTGAGTCAACTGGCTTCTATCAGACAAAACTGGGTCATTGGTAGTGAGGTGGATGTACCTAGAGTGTGTCGCACAGAGTGAAGTAAGTCAGAAAGAGAAAAGCAAATATTGCATATTAACACATATATGTAGAATCTAGAAAAATGGTACAGATGGACCTATTTGCAGGGCGGGAATAGAGACGCAGACATAGAGAATGGACATGTGGACCCAGGGGAAAGGGGAAGGGGAGGGTGGGATGAACTGGGAGAGTAGCACTGACATATATACAGCACCGGGTGTGAAATAGACAGCTAGTGGGAAGCTGCTGTATAGCACAGGGAGCACGCCTGGTGCTCTGTGATGACCTAGAGGGGTGGGATGGGGGTGAGTGGCTGGGAGGGAAGCTCCAGAGGAGGGGATATGGGTATACTTACAGCCAATTCACGTGGTTGTACAGCAGAAACTCACACAATGTTGTAAAGCAATTATATTCCAAAAATAAATACATAAATAAAAATTAAAAATAAAACATTGGCTTCTGTCTGGGTTCAGCAAGGGCCCATGAGAGCTTCCAGTTGGAAATGGGAAGGAGGACGAGCGTTTTTCTCTCCACTTCCCCCTTTGCCAGTAAAGGAAGCAACTCCTCCCACTCCACCTCCTATAAAATGGACTCACTGTGGTCCCAGCTTCTGCCAGATGACCCAGTCCTGCACTCAAGTAATGCCAGCTCCTTCTTTGGTCCCTCCAGCCTGGAGCAGTGGGGGCTTCCTGCTCCAGCTAACCCCTTGGCTGCCTCACTGTCCCCTGTTAGGCGTCTCAGCCGTTCCTTCACCCACACAACCAATTCCTGGCACTGAAGTCTATCAGCTGCAAATGCTCAGGGTGGGTCCTGTCCTCACTCGCTGAACGTTCTCCTGACAGGAATGGCAGATACCATCTCAGTGTCCTGTGTTCATTGCAAAGGTCTGAAAGTGGGAAGAAATTGGTCCGAACTGAAATAAACCATGTTGTGGACAAGGAGACCTTCCAGTGAAAATCTTCCTCACAGCTTCCAGCCACAGCTTCCCCAGGACAGGGGCACTGAGAACCAGCCCGGGCTTGTGAGCACCTCTGTTATGCTCACCTCACACATGGTGTCGTTTTATAACCTACCTGTAAGAACACGTGGCAAAACATGTCCCATAAATTCTGTCCAGAAAGTCTAGGAGACCTGGGCATGATCAGTCCTGTGGCTGATTTTCTAGACAGTGTTAGTGTTAGTCGCTCAGTTGTGTATGACTGTCACTTCGCGGACCATAACTCGCCGGGCTCCTCTGTCCATGATATTCTCCAGGCAGGAATACTGGAGTGGACTGCCATTTCTTTCTCTAATTCTAGGGAGACTTTTCCCCAAATTTAGTTCCTCCAGTATCCACCCCTGAGGAATTCCCCATTGGGGAATCATCTTCCCGAGGGAGGGTCAGACGGGGTTTGGCAAGTGTTCAGGGTGACCTCATGGAAGAGGAAGGAAGACAGAGGACCCAGGGAGCCATTCACGACAGCAAGAACACTCCAGAGCCTCTGGAGGAGGGAGCAGGGCCTCCACAGCGTCTGCACTTTCAGCCTTGAGAGCTGGACCTGAAGGAGGCAGGTGGTCCTGAGGCCACACTGGCTCCGGGTGGCATGCAGGGAGACAGACAGAGGCCTAGCCGGTGGCCGAGGATCCCCTGGCCTGGGAGGAACAGGATCAAATGAGTTCACCTCCTCCAAAGTGCTCTGCTGACTGAAGATGTTTGAAGCCAAGGCCCCAAGGGCACATTTGTCAAGCTCTCAAAAAATAGAAACCAGGATCAAAGCAGAAGCACTTTCCAAATATAAACATTTGTCACCTATGTTCACTTTTGATGTGCTCCATTTTGAATACGTTTCTCCTTTATAAGAAGGACAGCTTAATCTTTCCGTACACACACTTGGGTCCTTCAAACGAAGCCCAGGGACAATTTGGGGTGAGTTGGGGGAGGTGAGAAAGGAAGTTGCAGCCAGGCAAAATAAAAGACAGGAGGAAGGAGAGCCCACCAGAAGAGGGAAACAGGAAGGAGAACAGGAAACCACGATTTATGGAGCCCCCAGCATTCCACGTGTTACCTCATATTTTCCTGCAGATTAATTCTGGGAAGAGGACATCATTATGCCCACTTTATAAAGGGCTTCTCTGGTGGCTCAGATGGTAAAGAAGCTGCCGACAATGCAGGAGACCTGGGTTCAATCCCTAGGTTGGGAAGATCTCCTGGAGAAGGAAATGGCAACCCACTCCAGTATTCTTACCTGGAGAATTCCACGGACAGAGGAGCCTGGCAGGCTACAGTCCATGGGGTTGCAAACAGTCGGACACAACTGAGCAACTTACACCACATAAAGAGTGTAAGTCATGAATCTGGGCTCATAAGAGTGGAGTTAGAATCTCTTCCCAGCTGTGTCTGACCCCGCGGCCCTTGCTACCACATGTAATAATTGACCTCAGCTAAAGAAATGTACATGACCTCAGGTTGACATACTGTCCGTTGGGCATTCAGGGTCCAGTCACAGCTAGCTGTGCATCTGGAAGGGACCATGTTTTAGAGTTGAAAAGCACCCTCATGGTTCTCCAGTCCAGCTCTCACCCAAGATCTGCTTGCTGCCCAATTTCAGAAGCACAGCTTCTCTGTTTTTATTTTTTTGTTTTTGCCACACAGCATGTTGGATCTTGGGTCTGCCCTTGTGGCTCAGTGGCACCAGGTAAAGAACCCGTCTGCCAAGTAGGAGACTCAGGTTTGATCCCTGGGTCAGCAAGAATACTGGAGTGGGTTGCCATTTCCTGCTCCAGGTGATCTTCCTGATCCAGGGATCAAACCTGCATCTCCTGTGTCTCCTGCATTGCAGGTGGATTCTTTACCTGCTGAGCCATCAGAGAAGCCCCTACATCTTACATTTGTTCTCTAATAATTTTCATTGGTTAGCCCTTATTCTTTAATGGGATTGTACTTGCCGTAAAGTAAGTGCAGCAAAGGGAACACTATTCAGCAAGGCACATGGGCCATTTTCTTCTTGGCATCAGGCTGTGTGATTAGAAGCCACTGGAGTTGCCACTAAAGGAACAGAACAATTAAGAGGGTGAATGGGACCTCCCTGGTGGACCAAGGGTTAAGACTCCACACTCCCAATGCAGGGGCACAGTTTCAATCCCTAGTCAGGGAATGAGGTCCCATACACTGCATGACTGGCCAAAAATAAATAAAATATTTTTTAAAAGAGAGTGACTGGTGAGGGGTCTGGCCCTCCTGTGAGTTCAATGGAGTCACAGACAGTGACTGTCTTCTCCTAGTGGCCTAGGCAAACGAAAAAGAGAAACTAGTGGTCTCTATCAAAAACCACGAACTTGGAAAGCCTCACTTTCCAAAGGCCACAGAGACAAGGAATTAGGATCTGGAGGAGGAAGGTTAGGGCAGAGGTTGGGAGGAAGATTTTTCCAACTTTCTTAACAGACCCAGCAGCAGTTTGGGTTTCCACCTTCCCAAACAAAAAAACCTTCCCCAAAACTAGGAATCAGCCTGTAGACTCATTTTAAAGCCAACCTAGAGAGAGATTTACACTCTCTGAGTTGATCTAGTCCTTGAGATGAAACTGTGAGATATATAATGATATTAATAGCAAGAGATCAAGTTCAATTTAGAAAATTTGGTCATTGTTGAGCATGGTAAATCATCTTTCAAGCAAACACACTTACAGTCTCAGAGATAAAGTTCATTCCCCTGTGATGAGGTCGCTTGATGGAATGCTAGTAGGTCCCGGGCAGGGTTTCAAAGCCGTTAAGTGAGCCTAGGTGAGATAGAGCTGCTGGGATTTATGGGAATGTTGGCACCCAGGGGACACGCTGGATAATCTTTAACAGAGGAAGTCTGGCTGGTGCCTGCTCTTTGTTCCAGCTCCGCTTTCATATTTGAGAACCCTTGTGATATACTTGCTATTCACGGCGCATTTCGGTCAGTCACGAGCGTGGTCTGGCGTTGGATGCTGAGCAAATAAAGCCCTCCCCCTCCCCTGGCCTGAGTCTCCCTCCCAAAAGCCGGAGGGCAAGGGCAGAATTTGCTCTCCACCCAGTAATATTTTGCAGGGGGTCGTGGGGTGCATTTTCCAAAATATATTTTGTATCCATTGCTTATTTTCTTAGATAAAATAAGCACTTGGGGCTCCGAATGCGTTTTGTGGGTTTGGCTGCTGGTGTCACATGACATACCTATGGTACAGAGTAGTTTCTCCAGGGGCTTCCCTGGAGGTCCAGTGGTTAAGACTCCACAGTTCCACTCCAGGGGGCATAGGTTCGATCCCTGGTCCAGGAACTAAGATTCCGCATGTTGCACAGCCAAAAATAAATAATAATAAATAAATAAATATATATATATATATATTTAATTGACAGCCAAGTGCTGTCAGCAGCCTAGGGGCTTCCCTGGTGGTTCAGACAGTAAAGAATCCACCTATAATGCAGGAGACCTGGGTTTGATCCCTGGGTTGGGAAGATCCTCTGGAGAAGGGAATGACTACCCTCTCCAGTATTCTTGCCTGGAGAATCCCATGGACAGAGTAGCTTGGTGGGTTACAGTCCATGGGGTCACAAAGAGATGGACATGACTGAGCGACTAACACACTTCACTTACTACATACACACACACACACACATATATATATATATATTTTTTTTTTAAGAGTAGTTTCTGTTGGAGAATATAAACTTTTGTCCAGACAATCTTTTGAAGATTGTTAATAGAGAAGGAAGCAGGAGATGAGTCAGTGTTTTCATAATCAATAAAAAGACTTCGGAAAAGAGTGTCCAAAAAACCAAGAGATTTGACTGCAAAGTGTTGAGTCTTTCTCTCCCCTGCAGAGAGAAGCTCTTTGAGATACACAGACAGTATACACAGGAGAGGGTGGTTAAACCAAGAATGACTAAACCAGCCATTGCATTTCACCTATGAATTACCTAATGCCAGCTGGACATTACCAACTGCAACAACAATATCCAAGATGACTCTGAGGTCATTGACTTTCTCCCAATGCCTGCTGGAGAAGAGGAGTGTCTAGTTGCCATCATGGGGCCACTGGCAAGCACATTGGGGTTGAGTGACTCCCTTCCGTTTGTCATATTATTAATAGTTAACTGGAAGCTGGGATTCCAGCACTCCTTGGCACTGGAGTAGGACAGGTTCATTTCCATTTACTAATAAGTGATCAAAATGAAAGTCATGGTTTGGCTTGGTTTTGTCTTCCACGGACTCAAGTCAAGTCAAGACCAGTTAACATCACTTCTTGCAACAAACATCTATTAAGTACTCACCCAGGGTTAAACACCAGGATTCAGAGATAAATGAGACACAGAAACTGTCATCCAAGAGCTCCTTGGGGGCAGGCTGATTGGGAAGCAGTTCTGAAAGAAATGCTAATAGGAAGTCCAGGCAAGGAGCCGGGAGGATGGCCGGACCCCTCTGCCCACTGGGAGAACATAGAGAAACTCACCACTGTGTTCCGGGGCTGAAGGGGGCTCACCCATCTCACAGAGGAGCCTCCACGCCAACTCTCCCACCCCTGGCCCCATCCCTCGACAGACAGCATTAACAGAGACTGAGGTTGGCTGCTGGCGCCAGTGGACAGAGCCAAGTGCTGTCAGCAGCACCAGAGCCGACTGGAGCAGAAGTCTGCCCATCACACTGAGTGTGTGAGCCCACAGCCTCGTGCCCTGAGCCCCTGGAAGCCAGCAGCATCAGTAGCACCCCCATGAGGCTCACCAAATGCACTCCCATTGGGTGAGACTTCGGGCAATGAGAGGGCAGGGACAAAACCTAAAAATAACCTCCAATGGAATAACTGGGCTTCCCAGCTGGCTCAGCGCTTGCCAAAGCAGGAGACATGGGTTCAGTTCCTGGGTTGGGAAGATCCCCTGGAGGAGGAAATGGCAACCCACTTTAGTATTCTTGCCTGGGAAATCCCACGGGCAGAGGAGGCTGGCAGGCTGCAGTCCATGGGGTCGCAAAAGAGTCGGACGCAACTGAGCAACTGAGCATGCTCGCACGAGGGATTAACCACACTGTGAGACTCAGCATAGCCCAAGTTCACTAGATGTTAAACTGGACGCCTGGGGGGGGATAACAATCTTCCCTCAACAACGAAATTTCCATCAGTGACTGACTTTGCTACCAAAGGCAATGCAGACAGCAGAGGTCATTACAGAGGTGACTGAAGGATTTCTTTCCTAAGGGCATTTTCATTACAGCGCCACTTTGCTGGAAAAACAAGTGTATTCCTTAATGTCTCCTGACACAGGCGAATTCTGAAATGGTATGAGATGAGGCTTTAGCCTCAGTGTCTTATGTGCAAAATGAAGGATTGAACTGGGTGATCTCTGAGGTCTCACATTTAATCTATTAGCTTCTCTGCCCGAACAAATCATTTCCCCAAACCCTCGATCAGCAAAGCCCGACACTGGCTTTTCATTCAACCACTATTTGTCTTCATCACGAAAGGCCTTTCTCAAAGACAAAGAAAACTTATAGGAAAGAAAAAGGAAGGAAAAAGGGGGAAAGACGCAATAATCTCACCCAGGTATTTATCCATCACGGTGCTTTATGTAGAGAGTGATTTTCCTGTTATATTTAGATTACAATCAAACTGTAAAAGAACTCTTATCTCCCTGGGCCTGCTTTTTACTTTAAACTCCAAGACCTTTGTCCCCCGACATTAGAGAAGCTGTAAATACTACAAGAGAATGTTTACATTTTAAAAATCCATTTTCCTTGATCATTTGTAGAAGGAAGAAAAAAATCTTTGTACTAACATGCCAATTCATCTTGACTCTGTAAAAACTGTTGCCCACAGAAATTAGGTTTTGTACAAACTCACCTGAAGGCCACCCTTCAACATGGCAACTTCATTCCTCCCAGCTTTTGTCATAGTGCTGCTATGTGCCTCTCTTTTCTTCTCTTGTCCTTGACAAGTCCCTGAGAGCTGAAAGCACTCTCTGAGTTGGGAAGGAGAAAGGCAGAACCTGACCTTGTAAACTTGGGCCAGACCTTGTAAGGGACATAGGGCTTGGGTTTGTTGTATTCTAAATCTCCAGTTAACGTGAAAAGTGTTAGTCGCTCAGTTGTGTCCAACTCTTTGCAACCCCATGGACTGCAGCCCACCAGGTTCCTCTGTCCATGGAATTCTCCAGGCAAGAATACTGGAGTGGGTTGCCATTTCCTCCTCCAGGGGATCTTCCCAACCCAGGGATCGAACCAGATCCTGCTTGGCAGGTGGATTCTTTACCACTGAGTCACCTGAGAAGATCAAAATCAACTGTATTTCAATAAAAATAAATATGGTTTGTGGTTTAGTCTGTAAGTCGTGTCCAACTCTTTTGATCCTATGGACTGTAGTCCGCCAGGCTCCTTTGTCCATGGGATTTTCCAAGCAACAATACCGGAGTGGGTTGCCATTTCCTTCTCCAGGGGATCTTTCAAACCCAGGGATTGAACCTAGGTCTCTTGCACTGCAGGCAGATTCTTCACTGACTGAGCTATCAAGGAAGTCTAAAAATAAATATATAAGATAAAACATTAAAATCACTTCCTAACCTTCCATAGATGTTGTGGCTTACAGAGCCTTGATCGATCAAAATAGATCAATCTAGACTTTTATCCAGAAGAAAATTCATGCTCAGCTCACATTATTGAGAATGTTGTTGCTGCTGCTAAGTAGCTTCAGTCGTCTCCAACTCTGTGCGACCCCAGAGATGGCAGCCCACCGGGCTGCCCCATCCCTGGGATTCTCCAGGCAAGAACACTGGAGTGGGTTGCCATTTCCTTCTCCAATGCATGAAAGTGAAAAGTGAAAGTGAAGTCGCTCAGTCGTGTCTGACTCCTAGAAACCCCATGGACTGCAGCCCACCAGGCTCCTCCATCCATGGGATTTTCCAGGCAAGAGTACTGGAGTGGGGTACCATTGCCAATTTGGTCAATTGGATTCTTATTGCACATGACCTTATGAAGAGTCTTATTCTTAGATTGAACGATAGAGGAGAGAGGAAAAGGAACAAGATTCAGCCATTTTCCTCAAGAAGAGAAAACAAAAATATAATATAGAATGAGATAAGTGAAGCTGGCATGTATTTGGCCTTTAATAAATATTTACAGAATGAATGAGTAGTTAAATAGTAAGAAAGTATTTTAGAAGCACAGATGAGAAGGAGATTATTTATGGTGGGGAACCTCCAGGAGCTGACATTTGAATTTGACCTTGGTTGGTAGACAGGATCTTCTCACTGGGCTTGGAATCCATTCCAGGTCAGGGAAGAGTTGTGAGGAAAGAGTCAGCACTAAAAGATGTGCATGAGGGACTTCCCTGGTGGACCAGTGGTTAGCATGCTGCACTTTCACTGCTAGGGCCCGGATTGGATCCGGGGTCAGGGAACTAAGATTCCAAAAGCCACATGGCACAGTCAAAAAAAAAAAGTGCTTGGTCATAGCAAAGTGGCTAGAAGTCTGTTGAGATAGAATATTTAAAGTGGAAAATGGTGGGGGGTATGACAGCTGGTTCTCTGTTTGAAAAAAGAAGTTTCAGATGCCAAAGCAACTGGGACTCGAGGAGACCTTTATTTAAGGACAAAATCTATGAGGTTCATCAATTGATTGATCTTTTTGCCAGAAGTGTTCATTTCACCACTTTAGCGTCTTCTTATTTGTTAGCCTGGACCATTCCAATTGCATTCTAAGACCTTCAGAACAATCCTACAATTCATGTTTGTGTCCAGCTGGACTTCCTGCAGTCAGTGTGGATGAGGAAAGGAATCTAACTCTCTGACAATCTGAAAGCAGCTGAGGTTTCCAATGCATTCAATCTAATCAATAGTTATTAAACTCCCATAGTACTCTGGGCATTCTGATCCATGCTACCAAGGGTAGTCCAGAAGCTGATGGCCTGGAAGAGAACTTCATCCCAAATAACCATAATGAGCAGTCATGAGAGTGGTCCAAATGCAGCATCACCCAGGATCACACGAAAAGACCATTTGGATTTGGGTCCCTCAGGAGAGAAGTTATGAAGTAAGTGGCACCTTTTAGGGAGGAGCTTGGATCCAGCAGAGAGGACTTTCTGTCAGGAGGAGCAGCAGAGAACTCAGTGATGGCTCTCTGCGCTGGCTGTGCATTACAAGTAGCTGGGACACTCTGAAAATTACTCAAACCCAAACCCAATATGTGTAAAGATGTGAGAGTTGGACCATTAAGAAGACTGAGTGCCAAAGAATGGATGCTTTCAAATTGTAGTGCTGAAGAAGACTCTTGAGAGTCCCTCGGACAGCAAGAAGATCAAATCAGTCAATCCTAAAGGAAATCAACCCTGAATATTCATTGGAAGGGCTGATGCTGAAGCTGAAGCTCCAATACTATGGCCACCTGATGCAAAGAGCCAACTCACTGGAAAAGACCCTGATGTTGGGAAAGATTGAGGGCAAAAGGAGAAGAAGACAGCAGAAGATGAGATGGTTGGATGGCATCACCGACTCAACAGACATGACTTTAACCAAACTATGGGAGATAGTGAAGGACAGAGAAGCCTGGCATGCTGCAGTTCACAGGGTCGCAAAGAGAAGAACATGACTTAGGGACTGAACAACAACAACAACAAGCCCAGCCCAGAAATTCGTGTCCAAATGACACCCAGGGCACCTGTATTTCTTAACCTCCTGGAGATTCTACATCACTGTCTGGGTGGAGAATGACTTCTATAGAGCAGGGGCATGTTGATGACTTTGGGAGAGGCTAAAGCTGAGCACCGAAGAATTGATGCTTTTGAACTGTGGTATTGGAGAAGACTCTTGAGAGTCCCTTGGACTGCAAGGAGATCCAACGAGTCCATTCTGAAGGAGATCAGCCCTGGGTGTTCTTTGGAAGGAATGATGCTAAAGCTGATTCTCTAGTACTTTGGCCACCTCATGCAAAGAGTTGACTCATTGGAAAAGACTCTGATGCTGGGAGGGATTGGGTGCAGGAGAAGAAGGGGACAACAGAGGATGAGATGGCTGGATGGCATCACCGACTCAATGGACGTGAGTTTGAGTGAACTCCGGGAGTTGGTGATGGACAGGGAGGCCTGGCGTGCTGCGATTCATGGGGTTGCAAAGAGTCGGATACGACTGAGCGACTGAACTGACTGAAACTGAAGCTGAGTTTAGGAGGCTAGTTGGGCAGGACAGAACCTTCAGAGTTCAGGTCACATTGGCACCAAGGCCCTGTGATCCAGTTCCCAAGTATTGAAAGTGTTCTTCTCCTTGGACATGTCTCTTCCCTGATGTCTAGGACAGAAAACAACAGCAGCTGTTTCATACATCTTCCACCCAGCACTCACAATTAGGAGAGCAGAGAGAGAATGCAGAAGGTTATTTCATTTTATCTTAGCAAAAGGAGAAATAGCATGCATTGAAAGGAGAGCTAGAGATGGAACTTCCCTGGCAATATAGAGGCTAAGGCTCCCTGTTTTCAATGCAGGGTCCACAGTTCTGATTCCTGGTCAGGGAGCTAAGATCCCATTTGCTGTGTGGCTTGGCCAAATGAAAAATAAAATGATAGAGGAGAGAGATGAGCATCCTGAAAAGTACTTTCCTCTCTCACTCACCCCCACCCCCAACACCAACAGCACCAAATAATACATAATAGAGCATGTGTTCAAGTGGCTTGCAAACCACAGACCATAGAAGTCAGGGATGTCTTCACTCAGCAAACATTACTGAGCATCTGCTCTGTGTGCCAGGCTGTGTTTTAGAGGCTTGAGGACACCGTGCTTGAGCAAGTCCTGGCCCTGCCTGCAAGAAGCTTGCCACCCAGCAGAGGAGACAGACATGTCCCAGACACTGAGCTTCTCCTGGGACTGGGAAGCACAGAACTTTCCTTCACCAGGCACGTGGGTGACAAACCCCAGCCAGGCAAAGGTGACCATGAATTCAGACAAATGGGTGAGTGAGTGAGTGGGGATGTCTTCATTCTCAGCAGCCAGAGTGGAGAACCAATTACAGGGACTAGGAGTTCAGTTAAAGGCAACAGAACTTAGAATTCCAAGGGTGTGCTTATTTTTAAAACTGAGCCTGGAGAGAGAAGTGGAGTGGACTCTCAACTTTATCTGGGGCAGTGGGAGGCTAGGGGAGGTTTTTTAAGTAGGGCGAGGATACGA
The DNA here is from genome assembly GCF_019923935.1 of Bubalus bubalis. Taxonomy (NCBI): domain Eukaryota; kingdom Metazoa; phylum Chordata; class Mammalia; order Artiodactyla; family Bovidae; genus Bubalus; species Bubalus bubalis. The sequence continues at coordinate 27,817,438 of NC_059178.1, read as the reverse complement.
TTGAGGTTTGTGTTGGGAAAGATAAGTCTGTGGTTTGGAGGATGGATGGAGACATGAGTGAGAGAGGGAGAAGTCAGTCAGTTGGGGAAGAGAAGGAGGCAGAGCTGACCAGCAGGGCTTGAACCAAGTGAGCACTTAGAGGTACTGGGCCTAACGGGGATGCACAGGACCCATGGGGACAACTTTCACGGAGTCTACACTTTGGGGGGAATTATTTGAAAATATTAAATAAATGATTACACAAGTAATTGCTACAGTTATGATAAATGCTAGGAAGGAGAGGTACAGGGGGTGGAGAAAAACAATCAGGTGGACCCAGCATGGTGTGGGATATCAGAAAAGGCTTCCTGAGTGGGACTTCCCTGGTGGTTCAATGGCTAAGACTCCTCACTCTCAATGCAGGGGTCCTGGGTTCGATCCCTGGTCAGGGAACTGGATCCTACATGCTACAACTAAGAGTTCATATGCTGCAACTAAAGATCCTGCAAGCTGCAACTAAAATGCGTGCCCATGTGCTAAGACCCTTCAGTCATGTCCGACTCTTTGCAACCCCACGGACTGTAGCCCGCCAGGCTCCTCTGTCCATGGGATTCTTCAGGCAAGAATACTGGAATGGGTTGCCATGCCTTTCTCCAGAGGATCTTCCCAATCCAGGGATCGAACCCACATCTGCTGCATCTCCTGCATTGACAGGTGGGTTCTTTACCACTAGAGCCATCTGGGAAGCCCAACTAAGACCCAGTGTAGCCAAATTAATAATTACTTAGGAGAAGAAAAAAAAAAAGCCTTCCTGAAGAAGAGATCTTTTAACTAAGACTGGAAATTGGTTTGGGGCAAGATGAGATGCAAAGAAGTCAAGAGCCTGGTGGCAGGACCTGGTGGCCAGTTTGAGTGAAGACTGTGGTCTGTATTCTAAGAGCCAAAGGTGGGCTTAATGGAGGGATGGCTCAGTCAGATCTGGAGGTGACTCCTGCTGCTGGGTCAAGAGAGATCCATGGGTCCTGGAGCTAGCTACTAAGGAGTTATCAGGGTAGGACCTACGACAGACCCAAGAAACAATCATACGGAAGGGACAGTGGGGAAGAGAAGCCCGTGAAGGAGATGGAGAGGCAGCGGCTGGAGAGGCAGGAAGAAAACCAGGCCAGAGGGAGAAAGTGTTAGTTGCTCAGTCATGTCCGACTCTTTGTGACCCCATGGACTGTAGCCCACCAGGTTCCTCTGTCCGTGGGATTCTCCAGGTAAGAATACTGGAGTGGGTTGCCATGTCCTCACCCAGGGGATCTTCCAGACCCAGGGACTGAACCTGAGTCTCCAGCATTGCAGGCAGATTCTTTACCATCTGAGCCACCAGGGAATAACCAGAGGGAGAGCCAGCCCCTAAAAGAAGAATATCACTGTGGAGTCAGGTATGACAGGGACAGAAAAGCATCTATTTGATGTTGCCCCAAGCAGGTCTTAGGTGACCTTGACCAGAGCAGTTCAATACCAACCTGTGGGTCCAAACCAGATTCCAGAGGTCTGAGGTATAAGTGGCAGTGAGGAAGAAAAGATTTGAGTGTAAACAACTTTTGCCTGAAGCAGGGAGATAAAAGAGAGGAGGCGATAGCTTCCTGGCTCCTTAAGAAGGTCGAATGGGATACACTGCCTATGAAAGGGCCCAGGGAGCTCTGCTGCTCATTACAGGCTAGCTCGGTAGTGTTGGAGCAGGAAGCAGGCTCCAGATCCACACGGCCAATCGCTAACTTCCTGCGAGTTGGGTAGAACTGAGTGCCCTGAGTAGGCCAGCCCATGAGACAGGGGCTATTGTTCCACTTTACCAATGAGTACACTGAGGCTCAGAGAGGCACGGGCCCACATGTTATCAGTTCAATTCAGTTCAGTCACTCAGTTGTGTCCGACTCTTTGTGACCCCATGGACTACAGCACACCAGGGCTCCCTGTCCATCACCAACTCTCGGAGTTTACTCAAACTCATGCCCATCAAGTTGGTGATGCCATCCAACCATCTCATCCTCTGTCATCCCCTTCTCCTCCTGCCTTCAATCTTTCCCAGCATCAGGGTCTTTTCCAATGCGTCAGTTCTTCGCATCAGGTGGCCAAAGTATTGGAGTTTCAGCTTCAGCATCAGTCTTTCCAATGAACTTTCAGGACTGATTTCCTTTAGGATGAACTGGTTGGATCTCCTTGCAGTCCAAGGGACTCTCAAGAGTCTTCTCCAACACCACAGTTCAAAAGCATCAATTCTTTGGCGCTCAGCTTTCTTTATAGTCCAACTCTCACATCCATACATGACTACTGGAAAAACCATAGCCTTGACTAGACAGACCTTTGTTGACAAAGTAATGTCTCTGCTTTTTAATATGCTGTCTAGGTTGGTCATAACTTTCTTTCCAAGTAGTAAGCATCTTTTATTTTAATGGCTGCAATCACCATCTGCAGTGATTTTGGAGCCCCCCAAAATAAAGTCAGCCACTGTTTCCACTGTTTCCCCATCCATTTGCCATGAAGTGATGGGACCAGATGCCATGATCTTCATTTTCTGAATGTTGAGCTTTAAGCAAACTCTTTCACTCTCCTCTTTTCACTTTCATCAAGAGGCTCTTCAGTTCTTCTTCCCTTTCTGCCATAAGTGTGGTATCATCTGCATATCTGAGGTTATTGATATTTCTCCCAGCAATCTTGATTCCAGCTTGTGCTTCTTCCAGCCCAGCGTTGCTCATGAGGTACTCTGCATATAAGTTAAATAATCAGGGTGACAATATATAGCTTTGACGTACTCCTTTTCCTATTTGGAACCAGTCTGTTGTTCCATGTCCAGTTCTAACTGTTGCTTCCTGACCTGCATACAGGTTTCTCAACAGGCAGGTCAGGGGGTCTGGTATTCCCATCTCTTTCAGAATTTTCCATAGTTTATTGTGATCCACACAATCAAAGGCTTTGGCATAGTCAATAAACCAGAAATAGATGTTTTTCTGGAACTCTCTTGCTTTTTCAATGATCCAGCAGATGTTGGCAATTTGATCTCTGGTTCCTCTGCCTTTTCTAAAACGAGCTTGAACATCTGGAAGTTTACAGTTCATGTATTGCTGAAGCCTGGCTTGGATAATTTTGAGCATTACTTTACTAGCGTGTGAGATGAGTGCAATTGTGCAGTAGTTTAAGCATTCTTTGGCATTGCCTTTCTTTGGGATTGGAATGAAAACTGACCTTTTCCAGTCCTGTGACCACTGCTGAGTCTTCCAAATTTGCTGACATATTAAGCAGCACTTTCACAGCATCATCTTTTAGGATTTGAAATAGCTCAACTGGAATCCCATCACCTCCACTAGCTTTGTTCGTAGTGATGCTTCCTAAGGCCCACTTGACTTCACACCTAGGATGTCTGGCTCTAAGTAAGTGATCACACCATCGTGATTATCTGGGTCGTGAAGATCTTTTTTGTACAGTTCCTCTGTGTATTCTTGCCACCTCTTCTTAATATCTTCTGCTTCTGTTATCAAGTTAGAGGCAAGAGTCAAACCAGGTCTGTCAGCCCATGAGGCCTGTGCCCTTTCCATCACACTGCAGTGCCTCCGTGTGTTATAGCATCTTCACATCGACATTTCCCTAAACCCCCGAATTCCCATGAGACTGGCTGCAGTGACTAGCTCTGTTCTTTCGCTGTCTACCCTCTAGGATTCATGAACTTAGGCCACGGAGTGGTTACCGTTCAGTTGCTAAGTCATGTCCAACTCTTTGCAACCCCCATGGACTGCAGCAAGCCAGGCTTCCCTCTCCTTCAGTATCTCCTGGAGTTTGTTCAGACTCATGTCCATTGAGTCGGTGATGCCATCCATGGAGTGGTATCGCACGTGAAATCTGCATACAACCAGACCTGCTTTGGGGCTTCCCTGGTGGCTCAGTGGTAAAGAATCCTCCTGCCAAGGCAGGAGATGCAGTTCGGTCCTTGGGTTGGGAAGATCCCCTGGAGGAGGAAACAGCAACCCACTCCAGTATTCTTGCCTGGGAAATCTCATGAACAGAGGAGCCTGGCAGGGTACAGTCCAGGGAGTCACGAAGAGTTGGACACGACTTAGCAACTGAACAACAACAACGGGCCTGCTTTTAACACTCATTCTCTGTGAACTTTAATTTATGTGTCACAGGGAAGGAAAAGAAAGGTTTTATTTTAATCTATAGGCTTCATGGATGAGAATTAATCTTGGCTTAGATGGGGGCGTGTGTAGAAAGTGCCTTGTCTAAGGCAGACAATGTGAGCTCTTGTGAATGGCAGCGATTGGTATTTCTATGTTTCTTCCCCCAGCATATACCTGCACATGAGCTCTTTCTCCCCAAAAGCGCGACTGCCAAGAACAGTGTGCTGTTATAGAGCCTGACACTCCTCAAACACAAGCTGTTGAGCCTCAGACCCACACCAGCCATCTCAGGGTCATGTCAGGGAAGACCCTGACCACGGGGGTCTCCTTCGCCATCACCTTTTCCACTGCTGAGCTGTGACTTTGCTTCTTGGAAAACCTTCCCCATCTACCAGAATCCCCTATTTAAACACAATGTAAGATCTCGCTGGTGGTCCAGTGGTTAAGAATTTGTCCACCACATGCAGGGGACACGAGTTCGATCCCTGGTTCAGGAGGATTCCACATTCCATGGAACAACTAAGCCAGGCACACTGAGCTCTGCAAAAAGAGAAGCCACTGCGATGAGAAACGCTGCACCGAAACTAGAGAGTAGGCCTCACTCGCTGTGACTAGAGAAAGCCCATGTGCACCAATGAAGATCCAGTGCAGCCATAAGTAAATAAATTAATTAATTAAAAAGGCAGGATGGTGACTGATACAGGGAGGCTGGTGACCACAGCCAGCCAAAGCAGAGAAGAGGCAGAGAAAAATCAATCATTTCAGTGCTAATAATGTGAGAGCTTTAAGGTCACTAAGGAAATGGCAACCCACTCCAGTACTCTTGCCTGGAAAATCCCATGGATGGAGGAGCCTGATAGGCTACAGTCCATGGGGTTGCAAAGAGCTGGACACGACTGAGCAACTTCACTTCACTTTCACTAACCCTATAGTGCCCTCAGTGGGTAGGGGTAATCCAGCACTCAAACCACTCCAAAACACAGCAAGTAAAAATGACAGTTTCTTCCACTCTTTTCTGTATCCCATTCCCAAGAATGAACCTGGTCTTCTGTTTGATGTGTATCCTTCCAGATCTCTTCTTATAGACACTAAAAAGCTACATGCAAATTTTTTAGGATTATCTCATTCAGACTTTTATCTAAATCACTTTTTTCTCATCCAATACCATGGACAACCCACCATTGTAGACATACAAATCTACAGGCTTCTTATAAATAGTTACATCGTTTTCTGTGCTGTCAATTTCCCTGGATCTTTTGACCGTCCATCTGCTCCAAAACATTGTTCCCCAGAACTGCACTTAAGATAGAATCCTAGAGTAGAATTCTTCACTCAAACTCATTGTTTAAAGCTGTTAATACAGGAATGGCCTCTGAAAATCTTTTCTTTTCCAGGTCTGGAGTATAAGCACTTCAGGCCCCATACCTTCTCCACAATACCCTTTTTAGAAAAATAATTGAGCAGTTCAAAGATAGTACATGTTGTCACAACACTTTGTTTAAGAAGGTATATCTAATGCATACTGAAAGATTTCTATTTAAAATGATTGAGAAGACAATTACTGAGCACCTATATTTTGCCACCTCTGTAAGGTGCTGGAATATAAAATAATAATTTAACACATAAAATAATAATTAAAAAAAAAAAGAGAGATATAAGACAGCATGCCTGCCCTCATTCACTCAAACTGGAAGAAAAGGCAGATCTGGTCTCAGTAGAACAGCCATTCCGAGCTGTAGGATTGCGTAAGCCAGCCAGAAACATGGAGCAGAGATGACCTGAGGAAACTCGACATGCAAGCGGCACGGGATAAGGAAAGAGGAAGGGGCTGCCAGATCCTCAAAGACTCTGAATGTCATGTGACGGCTTTTTTCAAAAACTACTGGAAATTATCAAATCCTCCGCTAGAGAATGACGTGCACCTTTTCATTTCAGAAACTCACTCTGGCTGTGGGGTGGAGCCTGGCTGAAGGGACCCCTGACCAGAGATGAGGTGGTAGGCTGAGGTCCCAGAGCTCTGCATAAAGGGACCCAGTGAGGGACCCCCCCGCCAAACTGGAGAGCTTACAATGTCTAAGCAGGGTGCTGGGCCTTGCTGGGCTGGGAGGTAGGCTCTGAGGGAGAAAGATGTGAATGCTTGAAAGGATACTTTTTAGGTCCCTGGGGAAGACACTGACTTCTCCAATGTCCTACATCGCTGTTGATGAAGAGGATCAGGAAAGAGCTGTGTCAGACTCCTGGGTTTGCTGAAAGAAAGTCCTGTAAGAATGTAGCAGGGAGCACCTCTTAGGGCAGAGCCTCAGGGTGAGCCCAGTTCCTGGAAGAAAGTGGGAGGGGATTAAGAGTGACTCAGCTATTGAGCCCTTCGAGGGCACTGGCCTGGGGTCTTCTCTGACCTGGGGCTCTACCTCTGATCTAGCTTCTCTTTACTCATTTTATAAGCCCTTTAGCCAGGTCAAAGGGCCTGAAATGCCCACAGCGTTTCTGGAGGGGGAAAACTAAAACTTCAGCAAAACAACTGCTGGAGTTTTCCAGCATGAGACAACATTGCTATGATTAAAGTGACTTTGGAGAAAGGTGGGTTTCAGGCTCATAGATCTGGCTCTCAGAGACATTTTGAAGGAACTCCTGAAACCATCCCCCCACCACCCCATTTCCCAGGGACTTGGCTCTGAGAAACTCTGCTCATCACAACTCATCACAAGAAAACCATAGGCTTCTCAATGAATCCGATGACTGAATTTTTCTCTCTGCCCCCCAGACCTAGTCAGAAACTTGTTTTCAGAGGCCCAGGAATGAGCTCACCCACCAGGGATGTAACTCGGTATCACCCCAACCAAGGAGACTCACAGGACAGCCACAAGCCTCTCGGCCGGGTGCTCCCCACACACCCAAGAGACTAACAGAGACCAGCATTGCCACGCCCTCCCCCAGGACGATCAGCGGGAGCCAGTGGCGTAAACAGACCCTCCTCTGCTCCGCTGAGCCACACAGGAGCATCTAAAGGAACGTGAACAAGGATCCTTTGTGAACCTGCTGGCTGGGCGCCACCCAGCTTCTCACTCCCCAGAGGCGGTGCGAGAACCTCACCACCCCTTGGGGAGGAGGCGTCCATGAGCTGTTTAAGCAGTTAGTTTGGGGCTGCAGGTTCACCCCAGGCCAAGGCCAGAGCCCCATATTGTAGCCTGAGTGTCCTCTCTCTCCCTTACAGCGTCTCCTTTTTTTTTTTTTTTTTTTTTTCTGTTTTCATACACTGTCCTTTAGTAGTATTGTGTCACCTCTTGAGTGCATGTGTGCTCAATCGTGTCCGACTCTTTGCCTGGTCCGACTGAATCCCACCAGGCTCCTCAGTCCATGGGATTTCCCAGGCAAGAATACTGGAGTGGGTTGCCATTTTCTCCTCCAAGGGTCTACTTTTTAATGCAAGTGAACTTGTGTCTGATCTGATGTGAATGAAAGGAAGCAAAAATGTTAGAGTGCAGGCAGGAAGCCTGGGGGGCGGCCTCCCATGTCCCCTTCCACCTACCAGCCTTGGGCCTGACACAAAGCCCCTCCTGTAGGCAGCCAGCCTGTGCCAAGCGGGCTCTGTTTTCACACCTCTCTCTAGAGATAAGAGGCAGTGCTTGGGAATCACATAACCGAGTTGCGAAATGAAGCTGATCAGCTAAAACTGACCATTTTAGGTGCCAAAGCGGGAGCTGGCTTGGTAGGTCCTCAATGGGGCCACTGTTTTCTTTCCTTCTCACCCTCAAGGAAGCCTCCGGTTGGCCGGCCCCACTGGCTACGGCTGAGAGCAGACAGGGACTTGTTCTCGGTCAAGTGCACTGATGCTCACCCACTGCCTTCCAGGAAGCGCTGGGGGCAGCTGACACACCAGGAAGCCCGCCCTCAGCCTTCCAGCAGTGCAGGCAAGTGCTCTGTTGGCAGGCAACACCTATCAAAAGCTTGATCACCTAGACCTGGGGGATTTTAGGAGACAAAGGCAAGATGGTGAAGGGCCCTGGGATCTCGAGCCTCCTGAGTACTGTCCGCTAGGATGCCCAAAACACAGAAAAGCATTATGTGTAAGAATTTTGTGCTCAAGACCCACTCCCAACCCTTACTTGGTCCACTTCTTGAAATAGGATGGGTGGGAGCCCAAATCTGGGTATATAAGCAGAAGCTGTGGGGAGCTACACCTCTGGGAAAGACCACTATCTCAGGCAGGCCTACTCTGCCCATGACTCTTTAAACCTGATTATCCAGCCATCCCTCAGCAGCATAGTTGTCTGCCCGCCCCAGTCAGGCCCCTCTCCTCCTAGCCAATCAGGGTTAGGAAGCTTGGTGGCTCAGATGGTAAAGCGTTTGCCTACAATGCGGGAGACCTGGGTTCGATCCCTGGGTTGGGAAGATTCCCTGGAGAAGGAAATGGCAGCCCACTCCAGTACCCTTGCCTGGAAAAGCCCATGGATGGAGGAGCCTGGTAGGCTACAGTGCATGGGGTCACAAAGAGTGACTAACTACACGACTGAGTGACTTCACCTTTTCACTTTCAACCCCCGGGAGGAACACTGGTTAATTGCAGTCTGTCACTGCGGTTGCTCCAGTGTCAAGTTCCATCATCCCGTCATTGCCACTGAGCTGGTAATGCAATGCTTAGGGCATCTTCCACTTCTCATACCTTGGGCTCAGAAATGAAGGACCCCAGACCCCACAATACCTCGCACAAAGACATTTGTTGAATGACTGGATAAAATGGATGGATGAAGTCTTATCATCAAACTTCAAAGTTGAATGAGAGAGACTTCCCTGGTGGTCCAGTGGTTAAGAATCCGCCTTCCAATGCAGGGGGCATGAGTTGATCCCTGGTCAGAGAACTAAGATCCCATGTGCCTTGGGGCAACTGAGACCACGAACCACAACTAGAGAAGACCGGGCGCTGCAACGAACCAGCACAGCCAAAAAAAAAGAGAGAATAAGTATCAAATCTTGATCAGAGATAATCTGAACATGGCTGTTCTGGTCTGAGAGTGCTGTGGGAGCAGGATGGGGCAGGAGGTCTAGGCTGAGGAGTTTGTACTTGCAAACATGTGCATCGAGTGGGCAGGTTCCAACTGACACCAAATATAGAAGTGGAAGCCTGATGGAGACTCAGCACTCTTCCTAAGGTTGGTTACACATGGTGACCTCCACTCAAAGACAATCAGAAGTGTGGCAGGACACCTCTACCTTGCCTTCTTCTCTCCCAGATGCAGTGGTCTTGACTGCAACTCTTCCCTGGATAGAAGGCTCTCTGCCAGGCTTCTGCCTCTCTCCAGTGTCTTCATCCCCCATTGCTTAGCAGAACTGGATTCTCCTTCAATTATTCAACAGACTTTTTATTTTTTAATATGTATGTCTTATTAATGGTCAAAGGATGGATCCTTTTAGAGAAACAAATTGTGAATCTAGAGCATTCTCATTATAAACAGCTTTTTTTTAAAATTTTTTATTTTTTGTCTGCAACATGCGGGATCTTCACTCCCTGTCTAAGGATCGAACCAATGCTCCCTGCACTGGAATCACAGAGTCTTTACCACTGGACCACTAGAGAAGTCCCTCAATAAACTTTTAAAAATAAGGGATCCCAATCTTTGTTCAGCCACTACCTTTTACTATTATTATTATTCCATGGACTCCATGTACTAAAATCCTGCATACCAAACAAACTGCATTTACTAAGAAATACTTCTTTGCAATCAGCATAGATGGCCAGTGCCACCACCCTGGGTAGATACAGTCCCTTCTCCAGGTTATCTTCCCGACCCAGGGATTGAACCTGTGTCTCCATCTAGCCCAAAGCAAGAAGGACCTGAGCTTCTTTATAATAAGCATCATATCCCGGCTCAGAGCATTCATTTTTATGCAAATTTTGTTGCAACAAAATTTTGAGAACTTTATATTCTGCCATTTGTAATATTGAAATGATTTGGGGAATCCCCTCTCCCACCATACCCACCCAACCAGGATGGTAAGTTAAAACTGAAGACATGAAGTTAAGGTTCTTTTTAAGGACCGAAGGTTGTAGAGCTTACAAAATGGGAAAAATTCTTTTCTTCCAGTTTTCTGGAATCAAAAAAGCTAGTGGGCTGAGACAGATCTTGTCTCAACAAGCTTCTCAAGTCCCCAGCCTCAGGGTTGACCAGACCAAATTCTTTCATCTATCTGACTCTCTCCTGCTCATCCAACAAGGGCTGAGAGCTGAAAGGGGTCCCTCAGAGGTAGGCTCCTTCCACTCCTGTGTGCCCTTAAAGGGCCCTCTTTGCCCACTTCCTGTAGGAAGAATTTGTGCCTCGGGTGGGGTTAGTTACAGTAGCAGGGATGTTAGCAACATCTAAGGCCCTCTTATCTGGCCCTAACCTACCTTCCCAGGGAGCTTATCTCTCCCCCGCCCACACTACTTATTTTGCAATCAATGGTCTAGGGTTAGACAGTGGTAGGGAGGGGAGATTCTGAATTTCCGGGGAAGGGTGGGTGAAACTTGAAAAGCATAGTTTGTATGATAATTTTATGTAAGGGTGGGGTCAGGAGGAATGAAAACAAATACCTCCACCCTTGTCCCAATAATAATTACAGAAAGAAAAACCGATAACATCTGGGTGAATGGAGATCCACAGAAGATAGCTAGGAGCCAGCCCCAATTCAGAGAGGTAAATGAACGTCTTCAGGACTGGTGTGTGGGGGTAGGGAGGGTATGAAAGTCTTCTGTTTATCCAAAGGGGGCAGAGTTGAACAAGATCACTTTCTCTAGCCATGGGGTCTCCCCCCAGTCCCTGGTCAGACCTTATGTTCTCATCCCTCCAATGTTTATTCTGTTTATTTCATCCACACTTCCCTCCAGCCCTCCAACCCTCCTACCAGCCTCAGTCTAGTTCAGTTAAGTCGCTCAGTCATCTCTGACTCTTTGCAACCTCATGGACTGCAGCACGCCAGGCTTCCCTGTCCATCACCAACTCCCAGAGCTTGCTCAAACTCATGTCCATCAAGTCGGTGATCCTACCAGCCTACAGGCTACTTTCTGAGGCCCCTCGCTCCCCTGACCCTTGTATTGGTGCCCCAGCTGGACCTCAACATTCACTGGCCTACTAGTACCATGGCTTCCACAAGCCATGAGAAGGTTGGACTCTGTTACCTAGGTCTTCACGGTTGTTTTCTTCAATTTGGCATCTAAGTTTTTCAATATCTTAATCATCTCTGAAGTCCTATCAGTGAGACCCCATGATGAGTCCTGAACTTTTCAAACGAACTGGTAGCACTTTTGATACCTTTGTTGCACTAATTTTGATAATTCAACTTTTTGGTACACTGATTTGTCTAAAGTTATCTCTTCCATCCGACTGCAGGGACTTTGTTTCAATCACCAGTATATCAGAGTTAACAGTTACTGTTTACTATTAGTTAGCGTCAGTCACTCAGTCATGTCCAACTCTTTTCAACTGCCAGGGTCCTCTGTCCATGGGATTCTTAGGTCAAGAATATTAGAGTGGCTAGCCATTCCCTCATCCAGGACATCTTCCCCACCCGGAGATCAAACCCAGGTCTCCTGTATTGCAGGCAGATTCTTCACTATCTAAGCCACCAGGGAAGCCCCACTGTTTAACTATGGGCTTTCTATATAGGCTCTGGATCAAGAAATGCATGCAAGGAGCTTTGCATACATTCTTCACACACAATCCTACTAAATTAATTAGATGTCACTTAACAATTTGTAAATTAGGAAATTTAGTCCTTAGAGGGTTAACCAAAGCCCCCCAGCAAATTTGTGTGGAAGCAGGACCAGTCCCCTGGCCCCAAAGTCTTTGCACTCCCCACCCCACCCCACCCCCGCCACTGTCTCTCAACTTCTTGGCTGTGTATAATGAGTTAGGTGACTGAGTGAATGAACGAAAGAATGAGTGCTATGACGTTTAACAACTTACCATCCACATTCCCAGTGTGGACCATGTCACTTTCAGATTGTTTCTCTTCTCTTTTTATTATTATTTTTTTAAGAATCTGATTCCAAATCCTTTCCCCTTCTTAAACCTCTAAGGATACATGTCTTTGTAAAATACATTGTGGTGTTTTGTGTACACATTTTCTTCCTAATTGTTTTTATTTTTTTGGCTGCACCATTGGTTTGTGGGATCTTGGTTATCAGACTAGGGATCAAACCCATGCCCCCACCAGTGGAAGCGCAGATGCTCACCACTGGGCCCCCAGGGAAATCCCCATATTTTTCATCTATTTTAATTAATGATGGAGGTCTCAGAGACTTTGTTCTACTTCTTACTGTTTCAACTGACAGTATGCTTTTTAAATACATGCTGGTGTATCTATACCAAATTTCTCTCTTCCGAAAGCCAGACAGAATTCCATAATATATCCACCAGTGTTGACTTACCTTGGGCTTCCCTGGTGGCTCAGATGATAAAGAATCCACCTTCTATCCCGGGTCTAGGGGACCCGGGTTTGATTCCTGGGTGGGGAAGATCCCCTGGAGAAGGGAATGACAACCTACTCCAGTATTCTTGCCTGGAGAATCCCATGGATAGAGGAGCCTGCCAGATCCATGATGTCGCAAAATGTCAGACACGACTGAGCAACTAACACTCTCTAACTTACCTTGTCCCCTAGCTTTTGACACCTTGGTTGCCTCCTATCCCCACCACCGCAGACAACACACCAGCATACTTTCAACCCTATAGGAGGCAGGCTCTGTTTTTCTGTGAGCGTGTCTAGTGGGTTGCATCTGGGGATGTGAGGCTGGGGACCAGGCTGCCCTCTGCCCTCTGACATCTTGGACTGTGACAAGCAACATAAGAAATGGCCTATCGGGGAGGGAGGTGGAAGGGGGGTTCAGGACGGAGAACACATGTACACCCATGGCTGATTCGTGTCAGTGTACGGCAAAAACCACTACGATATTGTAAAGTTATTAGTCTCCAATTTAAATTAATTAAAAAGAAAAAAGAAGTGGCCTATCAATTCCTTTTGGCTTTGAACTCAGAATCTGAGTCTCCAAGGACAACTTCGTGAAGAATTTTCCACTACATGGTTTGATTTTTTTTACCTGTCTTATGAATACAAACCTGGCCTATATACTACTAAAAAGCACTATAACTTAGTAGTTATGTGGGCAGATTCTGGAAACACATGACCTGGGTTCAAATTCCAATTTTACTGCTTACCAACTGTACTCCATTTCTTTCTTTCTTTCTTTCTTTTCCTTTTGGCCACGCTGCCCAGCAGGTGGGATCTTATTTCTCTAACCAGGGGTCAAACTTTCGCCCCCTGCATTGGTGGTGAGGAGTTTTAACCACTGGACGGACAGGGAACTGAACTGTACTCAACTCCTATGTCTCATTTTTCTCGTCTATAAAGTGGACACAGCAATAATAATGGTACACCACCCAGGCTATTACATTTACAATAGTCTTGGCAGGAGTAAGTGCTTAATAAATAAATGTTGGCCCTCACTATTTAAAAGACACACAGGATCTGAACCTATAAATCTGTCTACATAATTTCTGATACTGTTAGCATAGAAAATCTGGGATTTAAAAAAATAAAGAAAATAAAGAGAAGCAGGGGATGTATCTGGCTACACCAAAGTGATTCTCCTTGTAATCTCTAACAGCCAGAGCTTTACAGGCTCATTTTGGTCTTCTAAGACCAAACAGCTGTAAACAACAGAATCCACCCCCTCCACCCACCAGAAATCTGTTTCTTTCTCTCAGTCTAGCTCTGAAGGGTTTACAACCAACAAGTTCTGGCTCCAGGGTGACCCTGTTCCCCCCAGTGAATAAGACCTTCTTGGTCACCATCGATTTTCTACTTCTTTGTCACTTTCCAATGCTGGAACCCTTAAGCATCGAAGCTGGAGATGGAAGAGACAGGCTCAGCCGCCGGGAGCTGCAGAGCTGCCACTGGCTGTAGAGAGGAGTTTCCCTTTCATGTCGTTTGACTGCAGAGTGACTCAGTCCTGACAGCCTTGATTTGGGCCATATTTAGGAGCCAGCTCTGGTGGGGCTCAAGCCTGAAATTTATGGCTTGTTTGTCCTGGACCCATGCAATATTTTTTCCTGCCTTGAAGATGAAAGGGTTACTATTCTCCACACTTCCCCATCTCCTGCCTTTTGTGGGACGTGGGCTTCTGTAGTGTCTCTCTTATTTATCTGCAGAATTAACTTCTAAAGGATATGCTCATCTCCCTCACCAGCCAGAGCTGAGGGCCTTGATATATATGACCCTAAATGGACAATTAGGCTTCCCAGGTGGCTCAGTGGCAAAGAATCCGCTGCTAATGCAGGAGCCTTAGGATACAAGGGTTCAATCCCTGGGTCAGGAAGATCCCCTGGAGGAGGAAACGGCACCCACTCCAGTATTCTTACCTGGTGAATTCCATGGACAGAGGAGCCTAGCAGGCTGTAGTCCATGGGGTCTCAGAGCTGGACATGACTGAGCGGCTGAGGATGCACACAAAAAAGTTATTTACAAAAGAAGTGTGCTCACAGGACCTATCTTGGAGAAGTGAAAACAGGATGGTCATGCCTTGAAGGTGCTCCAACACTTGAAGAGCTACACAAATATCTGTACTATTTTAAATCAATTAACTTCCTATCTTCTCCAAAAGCCAAAAGTAAAAAACTGGACACCATCCCCTTCAAAGTGCCTTATTTTTGTACAGGACAATGTGATCCAGAGTCTGGCTAAATGTCAGGGCAAATGTTAGTCACTCAGTCGTTTTCCACTCATTGCGACCCCATCGACTGTAGCCCGGCAGGCTCCTCTGTCCATGGAATTCTCCAGACAAGAATACTGGAGTGGGTAGCCAGGGAGGTGATTTTGACGAGATGGACATTAGATACATCAACAGCAGCCCTGGTTCATATATTTAATCTCCATAGTCCATGATGACAAAAGTCATGTGAATCATGATGGAAGGGATGAGCGTCTTAAAAGTAGGTCAGATACTAGGCAGCCAGGAATAGAGAAAATTAAATACAGGTGCAGAAGTCAGTGAATTTTTTGTGCTCTCCAACCTATTCAGTTAAAAAACAGTAAAGGAGGGAGGGAAGTGAAATCAAATGGGCTTACTAACATGCCCCCAGTCTTCTCCATTTCCTAATCCTTTTATAAATTCCACTGAGATGGGATTTGCTTTTAGACTGGTTACGTGGCTTAAAAATCAGCATAATTACAAGATATTTGTTGAAAGGAAATTCCTCATCTCGGCTGTTTGGTTTCCTTTCCAGGTCTGAGAAGTGTATGACCTGGTTGGAACTAGTTTCATCTGGGACTTCCCCAAGCATCTCAGAGGTAGAGAGGACCTTCATGATAACCTCACAATTTTTAAATAAGGAAACCAGGGCTCAAAAGAAGGCAGATGGTTTTCCCAGCCACTCACTGGCAAACCCAAGAATAGGGCTTTTTTCATTTGGTAGCTTAGTCACTCAGTGGTGTCCAACTCTTTTGAGACCCCATTGACTGAAGCCCGCCCGGCTCCTCTGTCCATGGGCTTCTCCAGGCAAGAATACTGGAGTGGGTTGCCATTTCCTTCTCCAGGGGATCTTGCCAACCCAGGGGTTGAGCCCGGATCTCCTGCATTGCAGGCAGATTCTTTACCATCTGAGTCACTTAGGAAGCCCTTAACATTATTGTTCATGTAAAGGTAGAAAATAAGATCTTGAAAAAACTAAGTTTAAATATAATATCACAGAGCCCGTATTTCAACAGTAACATGAGTCAGGTAATAAATCACCCCTTTTGATCAAGAATGGGGCTCTTAACCAAAGAATTTTTTTGGAAATGAAAAGCACAGGCTTCCTTCATATTTCCACTTCCTTTTGGCCTCAGAATGGATCTTCTGGGATGTTCCAGGCCAGAATTTTTCTTGTTCTGCCTTTGGCCCTCCAAAAAAGTTCCAGAATTTCTGGTATCAATCATCATTATATTATCAACAACCACCACTTGCTGATTATCATAAGTGACCTTTGTAGGAATGAGATAAAGTAACCACTTTCACAGAGCTTGAGTCTGGAAAGAATGATCTGAGATTAGGGCAAACATTTATAATAATAATAATAATAATAGATTTTATTAAGCCAACTATTAAAACAGTTACTTGTTTGTCTCTTCTAATGCTTTCATTAAACTCCCATCCATTTTACAGATGAGCAAACTGAGGCCAGCTCAAAAGTTAACAGAGTGTGAGTGGTACATGTATATCTCACTCCGAAGCTCTTACCCACTTAAACGTTAATGATTAGGACTTTCCTGGCAGCCCAGTGACTGAGACTCTTAGCCTCTGCTGCAGGGGATGTGGGTTCGACCCCTGGTGGGGGAACTAAGATTTCCACATGCTGCACCATGTGGCCAAAAAAAGAAAGAAAAAATGAAAACAAAACATTAATGATTATCCACAGGAGAGTGGAATACTTAAGGAAATGGAATAATATGTCCTTTTTCCTCAAGGAGAGTCCTAAAGTATTATGTATTATACATACTATTTTATAGTCATTATAATAATTATACCATCTCGTCTTATACCCCAGAAAACAGGAGTTTTTCTCGGCAGGGACACTTATTGGAAACAAAGCCTTTCTTCACAACACCCCTTCACATTGATCAGATATTTTATTTATTTTTTATTTTTGTGTATGTGTGAAATTTTGTTGCTTATATATATAATTTTGTGCAATGTGAGTGGGAATGAGTTCTAAGTTGTATTCTAGGCCTTTTGAGACAACAATCCTTATTTGGAAAATGATACATTTGTGAAGTTTGGCTTATTCATGATGTCAACTTTTCAGGGAAATTTAACACTGTACTAGAACAGCCCATGGATGGAGGAGCCTGGTAGGCTGCAGTCCATGGGGTCGCTAGGAGTCGGACACGACTGAGTGACTTCACGTTCACTTTTCACTTTCATGCATTGGAGAAGGCAATGGCACCCACTCCAGTACTCTTGCCTGGAAAATCCCATGGACGGAGGAGCCTGGTAGGCTGCAGTCCATGGGGTCGCGAAGAGTCGGACATGACTGAGTGACTTCACTTTCACTTTTCACTTTCATGCACTGGAGAAGGAAATGGCAACCCACTCCAGTGTTCTTGCCTGGAGAATCCCAGGGACGGGAGAACCTGGTGGGCTGCCGTCTCTGGAGTCGCACAGAGTCGGACGCGACTGAAGCGACTTAGCAGCAGCAATAGCAGAAAAACGAAATTCTTTTTTTTTTTTTTGCTCCAAAGTGAATGTTTTTATTCTGGATTTGAAGATGTCAGTGGACCTGGCATTAACATTAGGGTCAGCTTTAGATATATACACAAAAAATGTGGGGAGACCTACAAGACACAAGCACCGCCAACCCCACCAATCTGCGTAAAGGAGCTTGACAATCTATCCGCCTCCCCAGATATTCACTTCTTTGAGTTTTGTAACTCTCTGGTTTTGAATATCTTTTTTTTTTTTTCACTTTCAACTTACTTTTTTTAATATAAATTTATTTATTTTAATTGGAGGTTAATTACTTTACAATATTGTATTGGTTTTGCCATATATCAACATGAATCTGCCATGGGTGTACACATGTTCCCCATCCCAAACCCCCTTCCCTCCTCCCTCCCCATACCATCCCTCTGGGTCGTCCCAGTGCACCAGCCCTAAGCATCCTGTATCCTGCATCGAACCTGGACTGGCGATTTGTTTTATATATGTTATTGTACTGTTGGTGGGAATGCAAACTAGTACAGCCACTATGGACACTGATTATAATAGCCAGGACATGGAAGCAACCTAGATGTCCATCAGCAGATGAATGGATAAGAAAGCTGTGGTACATACACACAATGGAGTATTATTCAGCCGTTAAAAAGAATACATTTGAATCAGTTCTAATGAGGTGGATGAAACTGGAGCCTATTATACAGAGTGAAGTAAGCCAGAAAGAAAACCACCAATATAGTATAATAACGCATATATATGGAATTTAGAAAGATGGTAACGATAACCCTGTATGTGAGACAGCAAAAGAGACACACATGTATAGAACAGTCTTTTGATAGGATATTTTAATGTATTCATGTTCCCTTTGGATGCATAGATTCATCAAAGAGATGTTTAAAATTTCCTCTCATTCTGAAATAATTTATTGAATACATACAACATTTCTGAGGACCAGGCAAGCTTCAAATCACATCAGCCTCACAATCACAGTCAGGGAGGTACTATTCTTACGGCTATTGTACAGATGAAGAAACTGAGAGGTGGAGAGGTGGGACAACTTGTCCAAAGTTACACAGCTTCACTGTGATCCCAGATTCAAAGCCAGGCACTCAGGCTCCTGAGTCCAGATTTGAACTATGATGCCCTGACACCTCATCCATATGGTACAACTGCCTGAGAAAGATTAAGAAGCTAATTCAAGTTGATGGGGGACATGTCCCAGGTTTTACAGAGTTGACTTCCCTGGTGGCTCAGACAGTAAAGCATCTACATATAATGCGGGAGACCTGGGTTCAATCCCTGTGTCGGGAAGATCTCCTGGAGAAGGAAATGGCAACCCACTCCAGTATTCTTGCCTGGAAAATCCCATGGACGGAGGAGCCTGGTAGGCTACAGTCCAAGGGGTCACAAAGAGTTGGACACGACTAAGTGACTTCACTTCACTTTACAGAGTTGTGTAGAGTTGTGAGAGATGCTTGTAAAAGTGCACAAGGGCTGGGCTTCCCTGGTGGTCCAGTGGTGGTGGTGGTTGTTCAGTCGCTAAGTCATGTCCAACTCTTTGCAACCCCATGGACTGAAGCACATCAGGCTTCCGTGTCCTTCACTGTTTCCTGGGGTTTGCTCAAATGTATGTCCATTGAGTCGGTGATGTCCAACCATCTCGTCCTCTGACGTCCCCTTCTCCTCCTGCCCTCAATCTTTCTCAGCATCAGGGTCTTTTCCAGTGAGCTGGCTCTTCACATCAGGTGGCCAAAGTATTGGAGCTTCAGCTTCAGCATCAGTCCTTCCAATGAATATTCAGGGTTGATTTCCTTTAGGATTGATTGGTTTGATCCCCTTGCTGTCCAAGGGACTCTCAGAATCTTTTCCAGCACCACAATTCAAAAGCATCAACTCTTTGGCATTCAGCCTTCTTTATGGTCCAACTCTCACATCCATACATGACTACTGGAAAAACCACAGATTTGACTGTACAGACCTTTGTCGGCAAAGTGAAGTCTCTGCTTTTAATATGCTGTCTAGGCTTGTCATAGCTTTTCTTTCAAGGATGAAGTCACCATCCACAGTGATTTTGGAACCCAAGAAAATGTCACTATTTCCACTTGTCCCCCATCTATTTGCCAGAAGTGATGGAACCAGATGCCATGATATTAGTTTTTTGGATGTTGAGTTTCAAGCCAGCTTTTTCACTCTCTTCTTTCACACTCATCAAGAGGCTCTTTAGTTCCTCTTTGCTTTTTGCCATGAGAGTGGCCCAGTAATGAAGACCCTGCTTCCACTGCACAGGGCATGGATTCATCTGAGGTCCCTCATGCCACACAGTGAGGCAAAAAAAATTTTTTTTAATTTTTTTAATAAAATATATTTTTTAAAGTGTACAAGAGCTATTGTTCTCACTCTTGTGGCCTCCCCCAAACTCCTTCAGAGTTTGGGTGTCTGGTTGGTTCTTAAGTAGCTGAGCTGAATGTGCCAAAATGTTGTGAAGGTCAGTGTTGAAAGAGGTGCCCTTGAGTGTTTCCTTTTACATGTTTCTTCTGGAAGTAAACAGATTTTCGGGTCACAAAAATCAGCTGGGAATGTGGACCAAGGACAGTCAGGGTTCAGAGAAAAACTCAGAAATGTTGAGGCTGTTTTGGGTGGAAAGCCTTTGGGGGTTTTCTTCCTTTTTTGGAGGAAAATTGCAAAATAACTTAATATACAAATGGGCCTTTTTCATTTTTCCCTTGTAATGCTCCAAATTTCCCAGTTGATTTCTGGTCACTTCTAAAGGTTTGAAATAATTTCATCTTTATGGAAGAGGACTTTCTTATACATATTTTTAATCATCGCAACTAATGTATTTTTACACCTTAAGAAAACAACTTCACAGCTTCTAACAATTGGTAGACTGAAAAACTTTAAGATGATCAGAATATCCATGAACTGTTGAAGCAACATTTGAATACAATATTTTATGCACATTCTAACTCAAGTAGGAGAGGCCATGGGGACTTGGGAATGGCTAGTTTTCTTTCCATCTAAGCCAGAGACTGGGAGGAATGTGAGAGAGAGTCATTTTCACCTATCCCCCCAACTTTATTCTCAGGACTCTTGGAAGTGACTAAGACATCAGAAAGTAAAATATACTACCTGGGAAGTTAAACAGTGACTTGTGTGTGTGGACTCTTACGAAAAATAGACAGGAGCACCCGAGGGGGAATTTGCTACTGCCCTGCCTCACCTTTTTATTGGCTTTTCAAGAGAAAGGTGTGGAATAGGGAGCGACGCAGAGGAGTTCCAGCTTTAAGTGGATGCCTGACCATTTTCTCCCAGGGGAGAGTTGAGTGGTGGAAGCAGCTCAGGACATGATGTACAGGTTAACAAATATGGGGAGGGATGATTTTTTTTTTATGTGATATATAGAATTGGGAGGGGAAAGAGAAACACTATGTTGAAGACTAAGGTTGGGATAGGTTTTGGCAAAAATGGCTGAGATAATTCCCCCATCACCATCTTACACGCCTTTGCTTGGTTTGTATTTTCGTTGTTTGTTTTGACTGCACTGGGTATTCATTACAGCTCGAAGTCTTCTCTAGTTGTGACTCTCTGGCTTAGTTGCCCCAGGCATGTGGGATCTTGGTTCCCTGACCAGGGATCAAACCCATGTCCCCTGCATTGGAAGGCAGATTCTTAGCCACTGGATCATCAGGGAAGTCCCAAGAAGTGTTTTCTCTGGAAGAGGGATGTACTTGACTACGGCCAAAGTTGGAGTTTGGTATATAAATCATAGGCCAAAAGTGGGCACAATAATTTCTCCCCCTCCTGCATGCACATCCCTTCTCAGAGGGGCTTGGCTGTGTTTCAGCATCAAGAGTTAAAGCCTGTTTACCTAGAGTCTGAATCTGATTCAGTTGGTTGTGGCAGAAGGGCAATGTTCCAGTCTAGGCTTCAAAACGTATTGCAGCTTCTTCTATTGCCTTCTGATAATGCTGCCTCCTTGGGAAGAGCCCGAGCTTGCCTTCTAGAGGGTGACAGACCACAGGAAGACAGCCCTCACCCCACTGACCCATCAGCAGACCCAGACAAGACCAGGAGAACTGTCCAGCTGAGCCCAACCCAAATTACTGACCCACAGAGTCATGAGTAAATAAAAATGGTTATTGTTTGAGGCCATTTGGAATTGACTTGTTACACAGTAATAGATAACTGATACAAGGGAAGTGTCTATCTCAACACTAAAAGAAAACATTTTTTGGTAATTGAATTTTTAAAGCTAATTCTCTATTTATTTTTTGGCCACACCACCCAGCATGCGGGACCTCAGTTCACCAACCAGGAATTGAACCCCTACCCCCCTGGAGTGGACGTGTAAAGTCTTAACCACTGGACCACCAGGGAAGTTCCAAAAAACTTTTTTTTTTTAAGTCTCCCCTCAACATAGTTTTTGGCTCACCACGAAGAGGGCAAAACCAGCCTGGGCTCCAGCTTGGGGTGGAGCTTGGATTCCTCTGACTCTCCCTGAAGGAGGGAGGAAGAGTAAGTCCTCTTGAGACCCAGGACTTCCTCAATAGTGGGTAATAATAATGATTACAATCTGAGCACCTATTATGGTCAGATGCAGCACCCAGCATTTACTTCGGATCATCTACTTTAACAACAGGCCCTATTGTACCTATTTGTGGTCGAGGTAAGTGAGCCTTGGAGAGGTTATCTTGCTGGAATTCAGACCTAGTCTCAGCCTTGAGCCCTGACTACTGTGCTGAAGCCCAGACTTTGCTGGCAGGAGAACATGAATGTAGAGACAAATAGGAAATAGCAACTAGGGGTTAGGAGCTGCTGAACACTGAAAATGGAAAATGCTTTCAGACAGTCCTTAGCTTAGATCATCTCTGTTCTCCAGACTCCCATACCCCCAGCTTGATTATTTTACCAGTTTTATGCAACTGTGACATCTTACTTTGCACAAATTACTTTTAAAGCTTCCCTTCACATTCGTAAAACTCTGGGGATCCCCACTGTAACCATCAGGTAAAGAGAATTCAAATCAGCCTGAACTGGCTCCAACACAACTTTCTCACCAAATCCATATCACCCACTTGGCACTTTTGCTCCAGCTCACCACCTGCTAGAAAGATTGGCCATCATGCAAGCCTGCAAAGTTGCTTCAGTCATATCCAACTCTGTTCAATCGCACTGACTGGAGCCCACGAGGCTCCTCTGTCCACAGGATTCTCCAAGCAAGAATACTGGAGCAGGTTGCCACTCTACTCCAGGGGATCTTCCTGACCCAGGACCTCTTCAGCATTGGCAGGCAAGTTTTTTATCACTAGTGCCACCTGGGAAGCCCAGATAGAAAGTTAGAAAAAGATAGCCACCTCCATTTAATGAGCAGCTCTTAAAATCACGAGGTCAGCTCAGAATTTAGAACACAAGTGGAGCCTGGGCACTCCACCAATCTCTCATGCTGGCAGTCTTTATTTTAGAGAAACATGATATCAGTATAACTGATGCTTCTGGCTCTGCTCTAGGTAAAGATCAAGTTCTTCAACTTCCAGCTTCCAGGGAGAGTAGAAAGAGACAAAAAGATAAGAAGGAGCAAGAAAGTGTACTAGTAGGATGAAGAGAAATAGGGGGAAAATAAAAAAGTAAAAAATAGAGAAGAAGGAGATGATGATAAGAAAATTAAAGAAGATGGGAGCAGAAAGGAGCCATTTAGAGAAAATAGTGAAATGAAGAAATGAGAGAAAATGTGGAACACTGGAAGGTGCGGGAAGGGAGCAGAAAGAAAACTTGTATTTAGGTAATATGATAACTTAAAAAAAAATTTTAATGAGTCATGGAGATGTAATGTACACTGTGGTTATTATAATCAATAATAGTACTGATTATACTGAATATACTCAGTATTGATTATAATCAATAATAGTCAATACTCAGTAGTATATTTGACAGATGCTGTGAAGGCAGATCTTAAAAGTTCTTATCACAAGAAAAACAGATTTGTAGCTATGTGTGGTGATGGACGTAGTGATCATTTCCCAATACAGACAAATATCAAATCATTATGTTGTACACCTCATATTAATATAATGTTATATGTCACTTATATCTCAATAAAAATATTTTTATTCTATTTATTTAAATTTTGGCCACACCATACAGCATGCAGGCTCTTAGTTTCCCAACCTGGGATTGAACCTGTGCCTCCCACATTAGGAGAGCAGAGTCTTAACCACTGGATTGCCAGGGAAGTCTCCAAATAATATTTTTTAAAATTCTGTTGTCCACATGTCTCCCGTCCTACCACAAGGCACAAGGCTCGATGAAAATATCGATCTCTACAGAATCAGCATCTTCCACTATCAACACCCACACACACTACAAACACTCTACCCCACCCACCCACCCGCCCACACTGGTGCAGTGACAGGAAGCCGCCAGGAGCCAGATTCCGCAGGCGCGTTTTGTGGTCTGTCCTTGCCTGAATTCTCTCCAAGAGACCTATCGCCTCCCAGGTCTGCTTAGCAAAGGGCAGACACACTGGCCTCTGCTGAGCCTCTTCCCCAAACATCTTCATAAGATAGCAAGCAAGGGACTAGTGTGTTCAAAGGGAGGATTTAGTTTATTTACAGATTTGTATCAGTGGGTGGCCAACTGAGTTTGAATCTTGTAAAGGGACAGGAAAACAAGAAAGCCAGCTTGCCTAATCAAAGGTTTCCAAATATCCATTTGGAAAATATGGAGAGTTTTGAGGAAAATCCCAAACCTATTTTCAGCCAAGTCTGCCCCTCCGCAGTAAATTCCACGTGACCCGCAATCCACCCCATGTCTCCTTCAGATTTGACTTTTCTGAGGCTTAGAACAAGTGAGAGAAGATTTTGCAACAGTTATGAAGGACATTTTAACAATTATTTTTTGGTAATTTAAGGAACCATTTTTGCCCTTTGTCCTTAAAAAAAAAAAATTTTCCAAAAAAGAAATATAAGGACTTCCCTGACAGTCCAGTGGTTAAGACTCCTCACTTCCAGTGAAGGGTGTGTGGGTTCAATCCCTGTTGGGAGAACAAAGATCCCACCTGCCTCAAGGTGTGGCCAAAAAATAAAACAATCAAAAAAAAAAAAAAAGAAGAAATACAAAGATTTACATACTAAATTACAGAGCTAAATACCAGCACCATCTTCTGACTTTTACCATTGGCTAAGTTTAGACACTTTTCATCAAAGAACAAGCTGTCAGATACCCCACTTACATTTTTTCTTTTTTAAACTTTCCAAAAGTCTTGAGGGGCCTCCCAGGTGGCGCTAGTGGTAAAGAATCTGCCTGCCAATGTAGGAGATGTAAGAGACCTGGGTTTGATCCCTGGGTTGGGAAGATCTCCTGGAGGAGGAAATAGCAACCCACTCCAGTATTCTTGCCTGAAAAAAATCCCATGGACAGAGGAGGCTGGCGGGCTACAGTCCATGGGGTTGCTAAGAGTCAGACACAAATGAGCACACACACAGGCCCGGGAAACACAGCAAACAAAATAAGAAACACTAACAAAAGAGCAATAAACAGTCTAGATGTCTTTATTCCACTGGCTTCCTCCCCCTGCCTCCATCCCCATCCAGGCTTCCCAGTAACAGACAGAGCAGGTCTGGCTGCTGAGAGGCTGCCTTTATAATGCAGCCAACAGGGAAGCGCTTCCACCATCGGATTCTACCCAGCGTGGTAACTCTGCTGCTTGCGTCATGTCCGGGTTCCCACTGGCCTTCAGCAAACCCCCTTGCTCATTCGAGCAAAGGCAGCAGAACTAGGTCTTCCTTTGCACAGGTGGAAAAACAAAACAAAACCATCAGGGTTAAAGGTCACACACACAATTGGAGCCCAAACTAGCGGCAGTGGCACCGAGAGCTCTGGGGCCGGAACCCCGGGGTCCCTGGCGCTGAAATGACCACTGTCTAGCGGCACTGAGCTCTCCTGCTGCCTTACAATCCACACCCTGTGCCTCACTGCCAGCTCCGTTTCCACAGTCTCAGGGCGGTGCAACTTCAGAGCGCCTGGTAACTGAAAAGTAGGAGCAGAAAGAAAGGGAGGGAGGGAGGCGCTGGCATCCCTCTGCAAGGCTTTTACATTTTCCCATGCCATATGAAACAAACGTTTTGTGTAATTTTCCAGTGGCCTTGATTAAAGATGTTATGTAACTCACTATAACTAAAGCTTGAAGAAACGAAAGGCCATGCCAGGCTTATCATTTGTTTGGACCCGGCCAGAGATCCAGATACATTAAGCCCTCCAAACGTGGCCAGCTTATTTCTGTGGAATCTCGTCCTTCAGGAACTCGCCTCCTTTGCCTGGTACTCAAGGCCTTTTATAATCTATCCCAGATCTCCCTTCTGCCCTGTCCCAGCCCCTGCCAACCCACACATGCCCCTCTCTCCAGCCAGGAGGCTGCCACGAACACCCAACAAGGGTCCTATGCAGCCTTCCCACTGCATTTCCTCCTCTTTCTCATGCTCCCCACTGATCTGAATCTGGTTCCTTCTGGGGAATCCATCCACTCTTTCTGGGAGAAGACTTCCTTCACCACCCCATCCTCTGAACTCCAAACGCTTGCACTGACCCACGTCAGTCCCTTGGTGAGTGCATGCATGCTAAGTAAGTCACTTCAGCCACTTCTCAATCTTTGAGACCCCATGGACTGTAGCCCCACCAGGCTCCTCTGTCCATGGGATTCTCCAGGCAAGAATACTGGAGTGGGTTGCCTTGCCCTCCTCCAGGGGATCCTCCCATCCCAGGGATCAAACTCACATCTATAAGGTCTCCTGCATTGGCAGGTGGGTTCTTTACCACTAGTGCCACCCGGGAAGTCCCCAGTCCCTTGGTTAGGGAGTAGATTCAGGCAGTGCCCCCTACCAACCCAGAACTTGGGCGTGACCTTGACCTCTCTGACCCACTTGTTCCTTAACATGAGCAACATGAGATTCTCCTGCAGGAAGTATCGTGTGAAGATGATGTGCGACTGTTCACTTAAAGGGCCTAGCACAGCGCCTGGGATGTTGGGGGGGCCCCTATGAACATGTTTTCCTGTTCCCCATGCTCGCCACGGCACCAGGCACAGGAAGACAGCAGCTGTCTGCGTCTGACGTTACAAAAGCAAGTTTTCCATCTCCCTGTGCCTCACTTTCCTTAAAATCTTAAAAACGGGGCTATTGGGACTTGCCTGGCTGTCCAGTGGTTAGGACTCCGTGCTCCTACTGCCAGCTACACAGATTCCATCTCTGGTCCAGGAACTATTACTAAGATCCCGCAAGCCTCATGGCACAGCCGAAAAAAAAAAAAGGCAGGGGGCAGGGGGGCAGCTGTTGACGTATCTCCATTATAGTCTGTATTATAAGCTTAGAGGAGTTAATACCTAGAAAGGGCAAAGGTGCCTGGATGACAGTAAATGCTCAGTAAGTCTTAGCGATAATGCAGACGTGGGCAGAGGGGACCTCGTGGTGAGCAAGACAGATGTGGTTTCTGTTTTCATGAAGTGAGTGGAAGATAAGACACAAGTTCATTTGTCTACAATACAACTCTTCTGGCATTTGACATATGTTATCTTGAGTTGTTGGTTATCTATTTACATGTATGTCTTGTCCCCTATCAAGATGGTAAATTTATTGAGGGAGGAGGGCCTGGATCAATTCTGCCACGTCCCCTGCACTGCCCAGCATGTCATATATATAGCAGACATTCAATAATATTTATTGCTAATCACTGAAGAGGTGGTTCATTCCTCTGCCATAAAAATGTTATTATGGAGCTCCTATTCATCCGTGAGGCTCTATAGCTCTTTCTCAGTGGTTGAAAGCAATGCATGAAAAATTAACATATAAACACCATTCCCTGAGTACAAGTGCCTCCTAGTTTCTTCCACCTGGAAATTCAGCATCATTTTGGTTCACACACCTTGAGCACAGCCACTACCACTCTACACCTAAGTTGACCATTCATGCCCCAAACAAATCGTGCATTTTTCCAAGCAGTAGCAATCCCATGTGATCTCATTTCTCCCTGGCAACTATGAGGCAGGGACAAGTACCATCCACATTTTATAGGTGGGAAAACAGGCTTAGGAAGCTGAAGTTACCTGCTCAAGGCCACAAGTGAATGTTGGAGTTGAGACTTGAACCCAGACTGCCTGGCATGAGGCGGGGAGTGGGCAACCCTAAGCCAGACTGCCTGGTACCTAGCTGGACCACCTCTAACCGGAAGGCGATGGCATAGACAAGCCAGCAACAGGGCACAGCCCTCTCCGCAAGCCTCTGAAGGAAGATCCTTTATGGCAGAGACATCTTTGCTCAGAGTCACGTGAGAAAGACAACCCGTGGGGCAGGTGACCATTTTCTCATGGAGCCCGTGACAACTGGGCTGAGTCAGCTCACCTGGAGAACACCGGTCAGCCTCTCGCCCCAGGCATTCCAAGGGACACCACCCCCAACTCTTCACCAAGGGGCTACCCACAACCCCCAATAGCCCCCATCCATGGCCCCCCTCCAGAGGCCTCCTACGCAAAGCCGCCCACCCAAGACTCTCACTCAGGCCCCACCATGGCCCCCCTCTACAGCCCTTCTATCCAAAGTCCCCCTAGCCAGGGCCCTCACGAGCAAAGACACTGACCCACTTCTTCCCTCCTTCCTCTTACACTGCCTTTTGTCGGTGATTTTTTTTTAATTTATGATTTTCAGGCCAGCCGGTTGTTAGCCTGCTGTGTTTGGAAATGGTAGATGATTAAACCTCCTGGCCAGGTGTAAATGCAACCTTTGTCATCTGGAGGCTGGGAGAATCACCTCACTGGGCCACAGCCTGCCTCTGGCTCCGAACTTTCTGCTCCAAGCGGACCCTCTTCCAGGCCAAGGTCAGCAGGCCTCAGCCCTCCCCACTGATTTCCTTGCTCGGAGCCCAGCCCAGAAGCCAGAGGTTTCAGAGGGACAAAGACGGCCACAAAAGCACTAGACAGAGCCTTAAATTCAGGGGAAGCATCAAACCTCCTGTCCGTCTCTCTCTCTCTCTTTTTTTTTTTAAGGGAATTTTTACCAGGTAAATAATAAAAACATGTAATCATTGACTAGGTCTTTCAATGTGAACCGAAGATATGTGTTCATTTCTGTTGCCAGGGTTTCCCTGGTGGCTCAATGGCAAAGACTCTGTTTGCTAATGCAGGAGACATGGGTTCAATCCCTGGGGCAGGAAGATTCCCTGCAGGAGGAAATGGCAACCCATGCCAGTATTCTTGTCTGGGAAATCCCATGGACAGAGGAGCCTGGGGATGCTACAGTCCATGGGGTCACAAAGAGTCAGACACGACTGAGCACTATTGCCAGTCAATTCTCCCATGACCCTTCCTTTGCCTCAGTACCACCCCCTGGCCCTCAGCATCCACTGTCCACATATCCACTCAGATGTGGCTTCTGGTTTGAGCATCCAAGGAGCTTCAGCCAGGTGGGGAGGGGCAGCAGTTGGAGGAGCCACTTCTAGAAACAGGTTCCCAAGCCGCCTCCCTCAAGGAAGCCCCAACCACAGGCCCATGAGAAGGGGAAGCCGAGCCAGGATTCCCTTTGCAATTACTAAACGGAGGACAGGAAGTCCCGGATGTGCGTTATGGGCATCAGTAGCCTGACGCTCCTGGGGAAGCAGCCAGAAGCCGTCTGTTGACTTTTTCAGGCCGAGTTCTCACCAACAGACATGTGCTTCAGGAGGGTTATTGCTGAGCAAACAGCACGTGGCAAGTGCACTTTCCACACCACACGTCCCAGCCCTTGCAGCCGGGAGCAGCTCGAGGGGAGCTGGAGGCAGCCAGACCTGCTCTCCATCCGGCTGCTTCTGTTTGCCCAAGTTCCCTTTCAGGCAGGCACTGGAGATTTCAGTGCAGTTTGGGCAGAGAAGTAAGAGTCTACTTGGGAGTTCTCTGCAGGCAGTAAATAAATGTTTGTTGAAGGCAGAATGAAGAAATCAATAAATCAATTAAGATGTGTTTAGTGAGTGGTCCCCTGAGCCCCGCCCCGAGTCACACTCCACCCCAAGTCACACTCTGTGGGAGATCTGACGCCCCTCCGGCAGCTGCAGACAGATGGGGAGGACAAAACTAACAACCGTGGGATCACGTGAAACAAATCTGACGCTAAACTACCATCCCTGCCCTTAGAAATCTGGCTTTAGTTCGCTCCATTTGGGTCTTTACAATTGATGTTACAGACCACAAGGCTCTGTGAATTTTGCAAAGGCTTTTGGTTGAAAGTGATGTTCTAACCACTAGTAGGATGGTCACAGTCCACAGCTGGGGTAGGCATGTTCCATGTGCAAGCAAAGCAGGAGATGAGAAGATGTGCTGGAGAGGATGGTCTGTGGATGGTAGGTAGGATGCAGGCAGGAGGACAGGAGAAAGGACCATCTCAGGTAGTGGAGGGGGTGGCTACATGCGACATGAACCCTCTGGAAGCTGCAGTGAAGGGTTTCTTTCAGGGGAGTGAGAACCCAGTGTGCAGAGTGGTAAGGAAGCACATCCCTGTCCCTCCCTCCCCTGCCCCCCGCTGGCGTGGGCTGACATTTCTTTAACCCAGGATGGGGCACCATTAGAGGGGTGTATTTGGAGGATTGCTGGTGATTAGAGGCAGAACCGATGCAGAGGAGCAAGATCAGCCTCAGTGATGGAAAGAGATGGGATGGAAAAGAAACGGCTAATCTTAGAGACTTTTTTTAAAACAGGTGAGGCAGAGGTTAATGACTCCAGCACTGTGGGTGGCCCCATGTTCTCTCTGCCTTCCCTCTTTTTTCTGGCCTTTGGCATATGGGCTCTTATTTCCCAGACTGGGGATCCAACCCGTGCCCCCCTGCAGTGGCAGACCAGAGTCTCAACCACTGAACCACCAAGGAAGTCCCTTAGAGACATTTGGAAGAAGTAAGACAGAATGGTGACAGACGGGTGACAGGCAGTATGTGGAAGGTAGTGGCAAGGGGGAAGGGGGTGGTGCTGACCCCCTGAGAGATGGGCTGGGGGTGAACAAGATCAGGAGGGACGGGAAGGTCACCAGCGATCTGCTGAAATCTCCGACCCCTGGGTTCCTCTGAGAGACTCCCATTCCTGTCTCCTCAGGATTTCTTTTTCTCCAGGTCCTCAAATTAGCCTCTTTTTGCTGCAGATTTCCCTCCTACTCAGTCTTTCTCGCTCCTCAAATGACGGGTTGTTCATTTTTGAGAAAGAGATGAAACTGTTGGGGAAAAAAAAAGATGTGCCTATGAAACCATTCTCCACATGGAAACCTGACCCTTGGACACGGTGGGGAGGTTTGTCTGTGGAAGTTTCAGTGGTCTGTTTCTGGAAGGCCAGACTTCAGAGCACATTGGGATTTTATACAGGGGAGTTCCTAAAGGAGAGAGAGGGTATTCTTTCTTAAAAAGACATAATTTAATTTATTTATGGCTATGCTGGGCCTCCATTGGTGCTCGAGGGCTTTCTCTAGTTTGGGAGAGTGGGGGCTGCTCTATGTCATGGACCCTATAGAGCACGCAGATTTCAGTAGTTGTGGGACATGGGCTTAGTTGCTCCATAGCATGTGGAATCTTCCCGGACCAGGGATCGAACCCATGTCCTCTGAGTTGGCAGGTGGATTCTTACCCACTGCGCCACCTGGGAAGTCCGAGAGAGTTTATTCTAAAGAAGGAAGGAAGAGGAAGGAAACAACCCAAGGAGGTGTTCAGGAAGGAAGTCAGGCATTGATGGCAAGCAAGGCAGTGAGCTAAGACTTTACACTTGGCCCAGCCCCCAAGGATGGCTTCTGTCTGCGAAGTCCCTGTACTGGGTGGGAGACATTAGAAAAAACAGATACCAGCCTTATAGCAAATGAATGAATGGAGGGAGGGAGGGGGCAGCTTTAAACTGTGCTGCATGGGAGCATCTACCCAGAAAAAGAAGACAAAGAGACTTCCCTGATGCTCCATTGATTGAGAATCCACCTCCAAGTGCAGAGCACAAAGGTCCAACCCACGGTCCAGGAACTTAGATCCCACGTGCCAAGGGGGCAGCTAAGCTAGCGTGCCACACCTACTGGGCTTGATTGCCACAACTAGAGAAGACCAAGCACTGCAATGAAGATTTGTGCACGTGTGTGCAATAAGTTGCTTCATTTGTGTCAGACTCTGTGTGACTCTGTGAACTGTAGCCTGCCAGACTCCTTTATCCATGGGATTCTCAAGGCAAGAATACTGGAGTAGATTGCCTATTCCTTCTCTAGGGGATCTTTCTGACTCAAGGATCAGAAAGATCCTTGTCTCCTGTCCTGTGTCTCCTGCATTGCAGGTGGATTCTTCTACCACTGAGCCACTGTGGTAAGCCTATGGGGTGGAGAGATGGTGGCAAAATAAAGAATTCTGTTTGGAACAGACCTGTCTTTCATCACCAGCACTTCATCCTCCTCCCAAA
The DNA here is from genome assembly GCF_019923935.1 of Bubalus bubalis. Classification (NCBI taxonomy): domain Eukaryota; kingdom Metazoa; phylum Chordata; class Mammalia; order Artiodactyla; family Bovidae; genus Bubalus; species Bubalus bubalis. Next base: position 27,785,658 of record NC_059178.1, on the reverse strand, counting down.
GCAGCCTGAAAGACCCCCAAAGCCTTGTTGCTTGATTTATCATATTTTCCACACAGAAAAATGATCAACTAAGCACAAAACAGGATTATTCTCACTGATAGCATTTTCATTGACAACCATTCTTCACTGCAGAAAATAACTCCAAGGTAGTCAGGATTCAGACCATCCTAAAACTCAGCTCTCCTGATCTTCAGTTTAAAATTATTAAGAGGCAAAGGGACAACAGGACATCCTAATATTGCTATAAATCTGACATGTGATGGTGGACATTAAACAAGTGTTTATCGAGTGGATGACTGGACCGCAGTGAGCTCATGCCAGATCCTGGGCAATGTTCTTCTATAGGGAAAATACAGGCCCTGCCCTCAAGCATGTCGCAGTCTAGCAAGGAAGACTGAGATTGCTGTCAGACAGGAAAAGAAGCAGACATACAATACAAGCCTTTTATTGCTAAAGTACAAGGGGCGACGGGGTGTGTAGCCCAAGCCTGTGTCAGAACCAAGTGCCAAGCTAGAATTGTTGCTGTTTACTCACTCAGTCGTGTCCGACTCTTTGCAACCCTATGGACTCTAGCCCACCAGCCACCTCTGTCCATGGAATTTTCCAGGCAAGAATACTGGAGTGAGTAGCCATTCCCTTCTCCAGGGAATCTTCCAGACCCAGGGATTGAACCAGGGATCTTCATTGCAGGCAGATGCTTTATTGTCTGAGCCTGCCAAGCTAGAGAGTCTGATCTTTATCAAGGAGATGACACAGAGCCACAAGCGTTTGAAGCTGAGAAGGGATGTTATCAAGACTGCAAGCTGGAAAGATCAATTGGCGATGGTGCAGGCGATAGAGGGGAGACTGGGGAGAAGGGGAGCCACCTGGAAGGACATGTCCAATGTCCAGATTCCAGATGGTGTCTTTCTGAACCAAGGGTGTACCGGGAGGGGGTGAAAAGGAAGACATACCATTAAGAGGGGCTGGGAAGGAGGATGCAGTTCAGCTTTGTGCTAAGCTGGTGTGGGAGGAAAGGGAGGGCATGTCTAGGGGCTTCCTGATTTCTTGTTTGGGCAGCTGGGTGGTTGGTTGTTATTCAGTTGCTAAGTCGTGTCCAACTCTTCGTGACCCGGTAAACTGCAACACACTAGGCTTCCCTGTCCTTCACTATCTCCTGGAGTTTGCTCAACTTTATGTCCATTGAGTCCTGATTCTATCTAACCATCTCATCCTCTACCACCCTCTTCTCCTTCTGCCTTCAGTTTTTCCCAGCTCTTCACTGGGTGGTTGGTAAAGCATTACTAACAGAAGATTCGAGATGGAGAGCATTTGGGGACTTCCCTGGCAGTCTGGTGGTTAAAACTCCATCTTCCAATGCAGGGGGTGCAGGTTCAATCCCTGGCTGGGGAACTAAGGTCCCATGTGCCATGGAGTGTGGCCAAAAATTAAAAGAAACCAAAGAGCTAGAAGGGGTAGGGGGAAGTGAAGGGTGGGAGGGAGAAGAAGGAATTCTGACTTGGACACAGTGACTTTGAGAAGCTAAGAGTCCCGTCAGTGGACAATTTGGGAGGCAACTGGATATTCAATCAGCAAAACACAGAATCAGGGTCTGTGGGACTCACTGGCCACATGACCGTGAAGAAGTACCTTGGCCTCTCTCAATCTTGGAGTCTCCATCTGAACAAGGAAGGAGCAGAGTCATCTGTGATTCTGGGGGCACAGAAATGCATCCATGGCGTGCCAAGGGTGACTGCAAACAGGCTTTCCTCACCTCCCACACGGGCCTCCAGAACGCCTTCAATCTCAGGTGACATCTTTTTTGTTGTTTTTTAATCTTTTAAATTATTATTTTTTTAAATTTTGGAGCCATGCTGCATGGCATGTGGGATCTTAGTTACCTGACCAGGGATCGAACGCACACCCCTGTATTGGGAGCTCAGCGTCTTAACCACTGAACCACCAGGGAAGTCCCTCAGGTACCACCTTTACTGAGCCCCTGAAAGGTGTTCCAGGTGGGAATCCTCCTTCTCAGCATCCTTCACTTCACATCTGAAGGTTGAGCAGGAGGAAGGAGGTTAGGCTCAGCATGACTTCCACAGAACTAGAGACTTCCAGCAGCTGCCTCCAGGTCTCATTCCTGCTGCTCTCCAGCAGAAATAATTCACATTCCTTACTGATTTATTACGTATCAGAAATCATAAGACGCCCATGCTTCAACAAATAGAGCTGAAATCGCTGAATATTCATAAGCGCCCCCCCAAAAAAGAATTTCAACCTATTCCTTGCATCATATACAAAAATTAACTCTAAACAGACCACAACCCTAAAGCTAAAACTATAAAATTTCTAAAAGGAAACAGGAGAAAATATTTATGGCCTTGGGTTAAGCAAAATTTTGTAGGTAGGACACAAAAGCACAAACTGTTATTTTTTTTTAAGTTCACAAACTGGACTTTATCAAAGTTTTAATGTCTTCTCTTCTAAAGATATAGTTGAGAAAATTTAAAAAACAAGTCACAAACTGAGAGAAAAAGACAGAGCCGATAGAGGATTGGTATCCAAAATGTGTGAATAACTCTCACAACTCAATAATAAGAAAACAAACAACCTAATTGAAAAATGGGCAAAACATCTGAACATATACTTCACCAAAGAAGACATGCGAATGGCAAATGAACACCTTGAAAGATATTCACTGCTGGTGGGAATGTAAATTGGTGCTGCCTGTGTGGAAAATAGTATGGAGGTTCCTTTTAAGGAACTAAAAATAAGAACTACCATATGACCCAGCAGTCCCACTCCTAGTCATATACAGAGAAAACTGCAATTCGAAAAGGCACATCACAGCAGTATTTACAATAGCCAGGACAGGGAAGCAACCAAAATGCCCATTAACAGAGGACTGGATAAAGTATATGTACATATATACAATGGAATATTACTCAGCCATAAAAGAAAGAATGCCATTTGCAACAGACCTAGAGATTATCATACTAAGTGAAGTAAGTCAAAAAGAGAAAGACAAATAGTATATGCCATCACTTACATGTATAATCTAAAAATCAGATCAGATCAGATCAGTCACTCAGTTGTGTCTGACTCTTTGCAACCCCATGAATCGCAGCACGCCAGGCCTCCCTGTCCATCACCAACTCCCAGAGTTCACTCAGACTCACATCCATCGAGTCAGTGATGCCATCCAGCCATCTCACCCTCTGTCGTCCCCTTCTCCTCCTGCCCCCAATCCCTCCCAGCATCAGAGTCTTTTCCAAAGAGTCAACTCTTCGCATGAGCTGGCCAAAGTATTGGAGTTTCAGCCTCAGCATCATTCCTTCCAAAGAAATCCCAGGGCTGATCTCCTTCAGAATGGACTCGTTGGATCTCCTTGCAGTCCAAGGGACGCTCAAGAGTCTTCTCCAACACCACAGTTCAAAAGCATCAATTCTTCGGCGCTCAGCCTTCTTCACAGTCCAACTCTCACATCCATACATGACCACAGGAAAAACCATAGCCTTGACTAGATGAACCTTTGTTGGCAAAGTAATGTCTCTGCTTTTGAATATGCTATCTAGGTTGGTCATAACTTTCTTTCCAAGGAGTAAGCATCTTTTAATTTCATGGCTGCAGTCACCATCTGTAGTGATTTTGGAGCCCAGAGAAACAAAGTCTGACACTGTTTCCACTGTTTGCCCATCTATTTCCCATGAAGTGGTGGGACTGGATACCATGATCTTCATTTTCTGAATGTTGAATAATGGTACAAATGAACTTATTTACAAACCAGAAATACCTATTCAAATGGCTAAACCAAAAAGAAAGGGGTAGGGGAGTGAGAGAAAGAAAGGAAAGGAAATTTGCCCATGTCAAGTTCTGATGAGAAAGCAAAGAAACTGGAATTCTCACACATGGGGGATGGGAATGCAAGATGACACAGTCACTTCAGAAAGGAGTTTGGCAGTTTCTTATAAATTAAGCATACTCTTACCACATGCCTTAGCAATTCCACTTCTAGGTATACACCCAAGATTAATGAAAACACGTTCACACAAAAACATGTGCAGGAATGTTTACAGCGGCTTTTATTCACAATAGTAAAAAGCTGGAAAGTATCTGCTCAGCTGGTGGATGGATAAAATAAATAACCTGTGGTATATCCAGGCTTACTGCCATGCTACTCCATCCACACTGCCCAGTGGTAAGAGGATGCACACAGCAAGGCGGTGAATCTCAGGTGCTTTGAGCTAAGCGAAAAAATGTGCCCAGTTATGTCTGACTCTGCGACCCTATAGACTATAACCAGCCAGGCTCCCCTGTCCTTGGAATTCTCCAGGCAAGAATACTGAAGTGGGTTGTCATTTCCTCCTCCAGGGGATCTTCCTGACCCAGGGATCGAACCTGAGTCTCCTGTGTCTCCTGAATTGGCAGGCAGGTCCTTTACCACTAGAGCTACTTGGGAAGTCCAAGTGAAGTGAAAGAAACCAGATTTCAAAGGCCACACAGTGTAAGATCCCACTTATGAAACATCCCAGAAAAGGCAAATCCATGAGACAGAGCACAGATCAGTAGTTGCCAGGGAATGGGGATGGAGCTTCATGACAGAAGAGCACAAAAGAACTTGGTTTTTTTGGCTGTGCCACAGAGCCCTAAGGGCACCGAACCCTTAGTTCCCCAACCGGGGATCAAACCCACGTCCCCTGCCCTGGAAGCGCAGAGTCTTAACCTCTGGACCGCCAAGGAAGTCCCCACAAAGAAACTTTTGATAGAAATGTCCTATGTCTTGATGTGGCAGTAGTTATACGACTGCATGTATGTATCAAAATTCAGAGAACCATATCTAAAACTGTGGCTTGGCCTCTCAGCTTCTGAGATGGCCCACACTCTGCAAAGTGTGTTTCACTCTAAATAAATCCACCTCTCATCTATCACTTTGTCTCTCACTTATTGTTTCTGCAATGAGACATCAAGAACCTGAGCGTCACCTGAAGCGGCCACAACATTGTTCGTTAATTGGCTACACTCCAATATAGTAAAAAAAAAAAAAAAAAAAAAGGAAGTTAAAAAAATAAATAAATTGAAACAGGTGAATTTTACTGTCTGTAAAATGTACCTCAATAAACCCTACTTAAGTGGAAAAAATACACCAAAAATCTTTTCTATGGGATTTCTCTTTTCACTTCCAAGATAAAATTTATGTTGCACATCATTCATCAAACTGCCCACTTCATTTGTAACTGTTTTGTATTCTTCTTTGCACAACAGGATGGACAAACTAAGAATGAAGATCTAAGAGACGAACTTCACAGAGCCTGATCATGGCTCGTTTTTCCTAGGTCTGCGCCTGTCTTCAGTTTTATGAAGGCTCAGATGTGAATGCACACAGACACATGATCCCGCACCAGTGATTTGGACCCAACCACCAAGAGTTGTCTTGCAGCCCCTCTCATACACTGCCATTGGAAATGTAAATGGAACTCATGTTGCGGGAGGCAATTTTGTGTTTAAAGTACTAAAGTGCTAGGGACCTCCCTGATGGTCCAGTGTCTAAGACTCTGCATTCCCAATGCAAGGGGCCCAGGTTAGATCCCTGGTCAGGGAGGGAACTAGATCCCTTATGCTGGATTCTTAAGAATTCACATGCCACAGCAAAAATAGCTTGCATGCTGCAACTACTATTTATTGGAGCAGTCAATAAATGAATAAAATATATATTTTTTAAATGTTTAAAATACTCATCCACGTTCACCCTGAAATGTTATCCTAAGGAATCAATTAAGTATAGAGGAAATAATAGTAGAATTGTAACTTACAAGGTTAATTACAACAGTATCAAAATGCCTAAAAGCACAGACTCAAGCTGAACTGGCTGGTTTGAATGCAACTCCATTGCTTATTAGCTGTGTGACCTTGAGGTTAGTTCCTGAACCTCTCTGTGCCACGGTGTCACCATCTGTGAAATGGAGTTAGTAATAGTACCTACATCTTAGGGTTATTAAGGGATTAAATGAGGTGACTTATGTGAAGCGCTCAGCACAGTTCCTGGCCCATGGGAAGCCTTCTAAAAATGGGCAGAGGATGTCCCTCACAATTTGCATATTGAAGTCCTAACCTTCAGTATCTCAGAATGTGACTGTATTTGGAGACAGGGCTTGTTTTTTTTTAACTTTTTATTTTGTATTGGAGTATAGCCAATTGACAATGCTGTGGTAGTTTCAGGTGAACAGTGAAGGGACTCAGCCATACATACATGTTTCCATTCTCCCCCAAACCCACTCCCATCCAAGCTGCCAAATAACACCAAGCAAGTTCCCTGTGCTATAGAGTAGGTCCTTGTTGATTATCCATTTTAAATACAGCAGTGTACATGACCATCCCAAACTCCCTAACTATCCCTTGCCCCTGTCAGCCATAAGTTCCTTTTCTAAGTCTATGAGTCTCTTTCTGTTTTATAAGTAAGTTCATTTGTGTCATTTCTTTTTAGGTTCCACATATAAAGGATGTCATATGATATTTCTCCTTTTCTGACTTACTTCACTCAGGATGATACTCTCTAGGGCCATCCATGCTGCTGCCAATGACATTATTTCATTCTTTTTAACAGCTGAGTAATAGTCCATTGTATATATGCACCACATCTACTTTATCCATTCCTGTCGATGGACATTTAGGTTGCCTCCATGTCTTGGCTTTTGTAAATAGTGCTGCAATGAACGTTGGGGTACAAGTATCCTTTTGAATTATGTTTTCCTCCAGATATATGCCCACAAGTGGGATTGCAGGGTCATATGGTAGCTCTATTTTTAGTTTTTTAAGGAACCTCCATTCTGTTCTCCCTAGTAGCTGTACCAACAGCATAGGAGTGCTCCATCCTGGAGACAGGGGTTTTTAAGGAAGTAGTCAAGTTACAGCAAGGTCATTAGGGTGGGAGCTCATCCAGTATGACTGGTGTCCCTATAAGAAGAGGAGATTAGGACGCAGACAAGACAGAGGGAAGACAGTGGGAAGACACGAGTTAAAGGCAGCCATCCACAGGCCGAGAGCAGCAGCCTCAGAAGAAACCAGCCCTGCTGACACTGTCTTCTGGGTCTTCCAGCCTCCAGCACTCAGAGGAAACAAATTCCTGTTGTTAAGCCACCCAGTCTATGGTACTATGTTAAATCAGCCCTAGCAAATGACTGTAGCCATTAAATCACCAAATAGAGGAACTGGTTAAATGTATTTTGATACAGCCATTCAGGTGGCGCTAGTGGTAAAGAATCCGTCTGCCAATGCAAGAGACGTAGGTTCTATCTCTGGGTTGGAAAGATTCCCTGGAGAAGGAAATGGCGACCCATGCCAGTATTCTTGCCTGGGAAATTCCATGGGCAGAGGAGGCTGGCAGGCTACACTCCATGGGGCTGCAAAGAATCAGACACAAATGAGCAACTGAGCACACATTCAGTTAAAATCTATACAGCATTTATTTATTTATTTATCTATTGGCAGTGCCAGGCAGCTTGCAGGATCTTAGCTCCCCAACCAGGGAGGGAACCCAGGCCCATGGCCGTGAAAGCAGGGAGTCCTAACCATTGGGCTGCCAGGGAATTCCTTTTAAAAGCAGTGGTCTTGGTATATATTTACTGGTCTATAATAAAATACTGTTAAAGTGAGGGAACAGGCTATAAAATAATATGCACAGAATCATACTTTTTTGATTATATGTCTCTGTGTATGCATAAATAAGTAAAATGTAGCAAGCATGATTATCTTTGAGAGAACCATATAGGATTTCTTTTCTATTTCTTTTTTTTTTTTTTTTTTGCTTGTTTGCAGTTTCTAACTTTTCTGTCATGAACTAAGATTGCTTGCACATTACAAAAAAAAAAGTAAGTGCTTTTGAAGTGGGTTCTGGTAGCTCAGTCGGTAAAGAATCTGCCTATAGTGCAGGAGACCCAGGTTCGATCCCTGGGTTGGGAAGATCCCCTGAGGAAGAAAATGGCAACCCACTCCAGTAAACTTGCCTGGAAAAAATCCCATGGACAGAGGAGCCTGGTGGTCTACAGTCAATGGGGTCGCAAAGAGTTGGACACGACTGAGCAACTAAACGTCCACCACCCCACCCTGATGTGGGCCAGAGCTGAGGTCAGTCACCAGGGATCTCCAGACTGAGCCAGAGCCAGACAGATGGGGTGAGTCAAGGGGTCAGTGCCTGACTTCTGGGCAAAGCTGTGGGCAGGTCATCGACATCTGAAAAAACCAAATCCATCCATGCATCCCAGAGAATTCATTTCTGACCAGAGAGTCCAGCAGACTCAAACCAGATCTACTCCTTATTGTCTTTTCAGCTGCCACCAGCCCCTCCCTACCCACGTCTCTTTCTGGGAAGCTCATGGGTTATAAACACACAGTGTGCCAGGCTCCAGGGACCAGGAGCAACCCCAAAGACATTTAGATTTGCCCCTGGGATTAATGACTTCAAGAAGCATTTGCCAGGAACTCTTCAAAGCTGGAAACAGAAGCCCTGGAGCATTAAATATAAATAAATACTTAGTCGATTGGTTTCTCCTTTGCTTTTCAAAGAGCAGTTTACTTCCTGGATTATCATTACAGTAGCCTGCTCTCCGGAAGCCAAGATTATTCAAGTGCACAGCTCAGGGTTGGGGCAAAACGGAAAAAAAAAAAAAAAAATGTAAAGATCCCCTTGTCATAGATCCACTCTCTGTTTCCTGGTTGTCTGCCTCTGGAAGCGCAGAAGGACAAACATTATTATGCTATGCACCCCTGCCTAAGTCCTGTCGCTTTCTTTCTTTTTTAAAAAAAAAAATTATTTATGTACTTATTTATTAATTTTTTGGCTTTGTTGCTGCACGAGGGCTTTCTGTAGTGAGGGCTTCTCATTGCAGTGGCTTCTCATCAAGGAGCATGTACCCTGGAGTGCAGGCTTGGTAGTTGTGGTACTCAGGTGTAGTTGCTTCATGCCACGTGGGATCTTAGCTCCCAGGCCTGGGATCGAACCCATGTCCCCTGCTTAGGCAGGTGGATTCTTAACTACTGGACCTCTAGGGGAGTCCAGCCCTGTTGTTTTCTACTGCAAACCTTTTCTCCCTTTGAGATATATAGATTCCATTTGAGAGGGAAAAAAGTCCAGTTTCTCTGTTAACGAGAAAGCAGTTGTCAGGATTGCCTTGGTGGTCAAGTGCTGCACTAAAGATGAAAAATATAATCCTAAGTGGAACAGAATAAGGATTATTTGGAATAATAGTTATTTCTGAAAAACAAGTACCCTAAGGGTTTCTTTCTTTTCTTTTTTTTTTTTCAAACTTTAAACTTTTTATTTCATATTGGGGTATAGCTGCGGTGATGCTGTGGTAGTTTCGGGTGAACAGCGAAGGGACTCAGCCCTACATACACATGTATCCATTCTCTCCAAACCTCCCTCCCATCCAGGCTTCCACGTAACACTGAGCAGAGTTCCCTGGGCTGCACAGTGGGGCCTTGTTGGTCATCCATTTTGAAAATAGCCATATGTACACAACCCTCCCAAACTCCCTAACTATCCCTTCCCCCCATCCTTTCCCACCCAACCCCCGAAACCATAAGTCTGTTTTCTAAGTCTGTGAACCCCTTCCCAGGGGTTTCTGATGACGGTAAATTCATCTGTGACAACAGCATGATGTCACCATCCGCAAGACTACAACCGCTCTGCCCTGCCCTGTGGATGACACACCTTAAATGGAATGCTGGCATCTTGGCGTTTTCCCAGCAGAGGGTGGCTAGGCTCAGAGAGTCTGCAGACCTGGCCAGTTAGGGAAATTTTGAATTCCATTCAATCATTTGAAATGTCTTTTACCATTATGTGCTTTAAGTCACAAAAATACATCATGAAATGAGCATCAGGGTCACACCTGGACTCTAGAATCCCTCATCTCCCTTCTACCTTTTCCCCGTTTTCCACGGCACTTATTTCCTTTTGACACACTATATAATTTCCTTATTTGTTATGTTTATTGATGTCAGTCTCCCCTTGCTAGCTTATCACCTCCATGAAGGCAGGGATCTTGGTTGGTTTCATTTACTGATGGAATCCGAGTACCTGCAACAGTATCTGGCATATTGTAAGGTAATCCGTATATAAACGGTAGAGATAACATGTAAACACATATGTCATATCTATATCATTTATATACAGATATACAACTATATCGGAGAAGGCAATGGCAACCCACTCCAGTACCCTTGCCTGGAAAATCCCATGGACAGAGGAGCCTGGTGGGCCGCTAGGAGTTGGACACAACTGAGTGACTTCACTTTCACTTTCATGCATTGGAGAAGGAAATGGCAACCCACTCCAGTACTCTTGCCTGGAGAATCCCAGGGACAGGGGAGCCTGGTGGGCTGCTGTCTATGGGGTCGCACAGAGTCGGACATGACTGAAGCGACTTAACAGCAGCAGCAGCAGCAGCAGCATACAACCATATGGGCTTCTCAGGTGGCGCTAGTGGTAAAGAATCTGCCTGCCAATGCAGGAAACAACAGACAAGGGTTCTATCTCTGGGTCGGTGAGATCCCCTAGCGTAGGGGTTGGCAACCCACCCCAGTGGTCTTGCCTGAAGAATCCCATGGACAGAGGAGGCTGGCTACAGTCCATGAGGCTGCAGAGTCGGACAGAGCTGAGCACGCACACACCTAACGCAAACACTATGACCAGAATGAAGAGAAGAATGGTCAAGTCCATTAATACGATGCCCACCAATTATACTATCTCCCCATTTCACAAAACTGAAAAGTGTGCCCTTCTATATTTTTACCTAAGTTGCTAGTTACGCTCTTGGAAAGTGTAGGACTAGAGGTATATTGAGGCACGTGCTCCAAGAAAGATGTTCAAGGCTCTTCATGGTCACAAGGTAGAATGTAGCAAAAGATTTTATGCACTTGCCAATGGATAGAGGTTCCTGTAATAGGTTCATGAGTCTCATGCAGTTGTGTTTTACAAAGAATGAGACAGATCTATAGGTACTGATTTCACATCATCTCCAAGATATATCGTGAGATTAAAAAATGAATTTTCTTCTTTTTATGCCTGATTAAATCCTGCCTTTTGCAGCAACATGGATGGACCCTAAGGGCATTAGGCTAAGTTGAGTCAGAAGTTAAGTCAGACAGAAAAAGGCAAATACTGAATGATCTCACTTATATGTGGAATCAAAAAGCCAAACACATAGAAACAGAGAGTAGGGAGGTGGTTACCAGGGGCTGGGATGGGGGAAATGGGGAGACACTGGCCAAAGGGGACAAACTTCCAGTTGAGTAAGTTTTGGAGACCTAATCATGGCATGGTGACTACAGTTTACGACACTGTGTTATATACTTTAAAGTTGCTAAGACAGTAGCTCTTAAATATTCTCACCACACACACACATATACATGTATGCACACACATATATGTATGCACACACACATACATGTAGGCACACACAAAAGTGATTCTATGAGGTGATGGGTGCATTAACAGTATTGTGATCATTATTTCACAACATATACATCATGAGAAACGCTGGGCTGGAAGAAGCACAAGCTGGAATCAAGATTGCCAGGAGAATAACCTCAGATATGCCAATGACACCACCCTTACGGCAGAAAGTGAAGAACTAAAGAGCCTCTTGATGAAAGTGAAAAAGGAGAGTGAAAAAGTTGGCTTAAAGCTCAACATTCAGAAAATGAAGATCATGGCATCCGGTCCCATCACTTTATGGCAAATAGATGGGGAAACAGTGGAAACAGTGGCTGACTTTATTTTTCTGGGCTCCAAAATCACTGCAGATGGTGATTGCAGCCATGAAATTAAAAGACGCTTGCTCCTTGGAAGGAAAGTTACGACCAACCTAGACGACGTATTAAAAAGCAGACATTACTTTGCCAACAAAGGTCCATCTAGTTAAGGCTATGGTTTTTCCAGTGGTCATGTATGGATGTGAGAGTTGGACTATAAAGAAAGCTGAGCACAGAAGAACTAATGCTTTTGAACTATGGTGTTGGAGAAGACTCTTGAGAGTCCCTTGGACTGCAAGGAGATCCAACCAGTCAATCCTAAAGGAGATCAGTCCTGGGTGTTCATTGGAAGGACTGATGTTGAAGCCGAAACTCCAATACTTTGGCCACTTGAAGTGAAGAGCTGACTCATTGGAAAAGACCCTGATGCTGGGCAAGATTGAGGGCACAAACAGAAGGTGACGACAGAGGATGAGATGGCTGGATGGCATCACTGACTCAATGAACATGGGTTTGGGTGGACTCTGGGAATTGGTGATGGACAGGGAGGCCTGGCGTGCTGTGGTTCACGGGATCACAAAGAGTCAGACAGGACTGAGCGACTGAACTGAACTGAACTGATACGTCTGAACTGAACGTCATCAGTTCATCACGTTGTACACCTCCAATTTACACAATGTTGTATTTCGATTATATCTCAGTAAAGCTATAGGGAAATGGAAAGTGCATAATAGCATTCATCATGCTTCCATGTGTTTTAAAAATCGGAAGGAAATTCTACATCAGCCTCACCCCTGCTTTAACTTTTTGTTTTGGTAGTTGCATTAATATTTATCTAACAGGCTTGTTTAGCAATCATTGAGCCACCAAACATTACTTGAGAACCACAATATTCCAAGCAGATGCTAGAACCTTCATATACACTTAAATCTTAGGACATAGTGGTCACTGTTCCTATTTCACCACTGGAGAAATTGAGACCCGACGACTTGCCCAGGGTCATACAACTCCTGGATGAACTTGCCCTCCCATCCCAGCCCCTCTATCAAGGGCAGAGTTTGCCCACACATTTCTCCATGTCTCCTCTGGGTACACAGATCACAGCCTTCAAGGCGCTCTGGCTTCCTAGCTTCAGGGAGCCTGGCCCACTTACCCCCTGTCCCCTGCAGAGGTGTGGAATGGCGAGGTATTGTCCCAGGCCTATCAGAAAGCGGGAGCTCTGTCTCTCACCTGCCCAGGAAACAGAGCCTTGCAGACAGGCTTGTCTGACTGCCCAGGAGGGAAAACTGTCACCAGCCCTGCGACTGGTGCAGGAGGGAGCCTGTCCCTGTGCAGTTTGCCCCCAACCTCCTCGCCCTCGGCTGGGTTTCCTCTCCGCCTTCAGGGCTTCAGGGAGGAGAGGAGCCACATGCCCATCAGGAGGGCAGCCTCGGTATCAAGACAAGCTCTGTTATGTCTAAGGCAGAAGGCCGGAATTTAGTTCATTTTATCATTGAGGTGATTCAACTGTTTTAATGAAGGGACCTTGGGGCTGGTGGCGTCACAGATAAGGAGTGTGGACCGCGTCCGCAGATGGGTGACCTTGTTCCTCTTGTAACTGCTTTCCTTCCCCTCCCTCCTTCCCACCCCCTCCCTTGATTTCATTTTCTAGCCCAAGGTTTTAGCACCAGGAGGGGAAGGAATCATTAGCACAGCCAAGCATCGGGGAAAAAAATGCGGCTTCAGGCAATCCACAAGAGAACATCTGGCTCCTGTAGCCATGTTGGCCAGGCCCTTCATCCCCAGGAGAGGAAGGCAGCAGCCCGGCTCCCCCAGGAGGCAGGACAAGGCCGTCTGCAGGGAGGTACTAGCCCAGGTGGCCCAGGAAGTGAGGCGGTGCGGCGATTTCTCAGAACTGCTAATTCAATCCCATTTGACACGTTTACTGAGAGCCTGTCAGGGACCAAATTCTCTGTTAGAGGCTCAGATTTGAAGAGACTGGGATGCGTCCCTGCCAGCCACAAAAGACCCCAACAGGGGCCCTGACTGGGGTCAGAGGGAATTGTTTTTCCTCTTTATTTTTTAAAATTGAATTGTTGTTGATTTACAATGTTGTGTTAGTTTCAGGTATACAGCAAAGTGATTCAGTTATATGTGTGTATATGCATCTTCCCAGATGGCACAACGGTTAAAGAATCCACCTACCAATGCAGGAGACACAAGAGACGCAGTTTCAATCCCTGGATCGGGAAGATCCCCCAAAGTATGAAATGGCAACCCACTGCAGTATTCTTGCCTGGGAAATCCCATGGACAGAGGAGCCCACAGGGTTGCCGAGAGTCGGACACAACTGAGTGTATATATACATTCTTTTTCAGATTTTTTCCATTATAGGTTATTAAACGATATTGAGTATAGTTCTCAGAACGGAATTATTGGAATAAATGAAGAGCAAGAAATGAGCCCAAAAGCCCAAGTTGGAGAGACCAGGTGGCCCTTGGAAATCCAAGATTTGTCCAGATAATGGGAAAAACCCACAACAGGCAAGGACGTGATTCAGGAAGTTCTATAGTATAAATATTCTATTCCACTGCCCCCTTCGGGATATCTTTACTTCTCATCTGATAGATCCTAATTTGTGGTTTGATAATAATGTTTTCCTGAGATAAGTGTTACGTGACAGTGTGTGTGTGCATGTGTGTGAGCGTGTGTGTGTGGTGTGTTGTTAATATATTTGAAAACTGATGTCTCTAACCAGTTCTGTCTTTGACTTACACCCTGAGAAGTTCATTTACCACCCACTGCAATTAATTCTATCTATCTCATGGGAAACTGTGCAAAGTTTTAAGGTTCTGTACCCAACATGTTTAAACCATGAGACGACTTCATTGGCTTATATGTAACGAGATTGTGATGTACCCTAAACATATTTAGCCAAAAACAATCATATCCCATGTGTAAATAATTTTTTAAGTCATCATTGGGGTAAACCGCTGGAACTTTTCAAACAAGGGAGTTTCGTTTATCTGGCATTATTAGTTTATAATGTGCTTCATACAAGTACCTGCACAAAAACTTTGCTTCAGCTAAAATACACCTTTTAACACCTTTCCTGCCTGAACATTATTACCTCAGTGATTTGGGGTATTATTAATTATATAATGATTATTCAACATAATGCCTCCAAGTGCTATGGAAGTGCACTGAGCTATTTTCCTTTACACTGACATGATTTTATTATTTTTAAATTTTATGCTTTTTTAAAAAATAATTTTCCCTCTTTCTCTTAATGTTAGGCTGTAACTTTTAAAATTTGCTTTCAGCAGGGCAAGGGGGACATAAATCAGGAGATGAGGATTAACATATATACACTACTATATATAAAATGGGCTTCCCAGGTGGTGGGTAAAGAACCCACCCACCAATGCAGGAGACTTAGGAGGCAAAGGTTCGATTCTTGGGTCAAAAAGATCCCCTGGAGAAGATGGCAATCCACTCCAGTATTCTTTCCTGGAGATCCCACAGATAGAGGAGCCTGATGGGCTACAGTCCATAGGGTTGCAAAGAGGCAGACACAACTGAAGTGACTTAGCACACACGCATATATAAAATAGATACCTAATAAGAACCTGCTATATAGCACAGGAAACTCTAGTGAATAGTCTGTAATGACCGATATGGGAAAAGAATCTTAAAAAAGTAGATATATGCATATGTGTAACTGATTCGTTTTGCTGTACACCTGAAACTAATACAATATTCTAAATCAACTATTCTCCAATAAAAATTAATTTTAAAAATAAATAAATATTGCTTCTAGCATTCCAATTTATAGGATTAATTTGTTGCTGATATTATAATAATAACAATTAATGCTAATATTAATAGCTATTTATTAGGCAGGTACCACACAGCTGGAACTGTACTAAGCACTTCAGGATTAAATGAAGAAATTATTCCCCTATGAAGCAGATATTCATTATCCTCCATTTACAGATGTGGACACAGAGTCTTAGAAATCGACTTGCCCTTCTTCACACAGCTAGAGGCAGGAGGGGAAGTGATACTATTGAATGCGGAGCTCATGCTATTCAGCACTCTGCTTTACTGACTCCTGCTGTGGCCTGGTCACCAGACAATTAAGCCAGTTACCAATGTTTCTAAACTAAGAGTTTCTAGGCTCCTAATGAGGATCTGAAGCTCTTCAATTTGGGAAATCCCTGAGTATCATTGGATATCCTTTCTTTGCTGACTTCTTTGTCCTTGACATAGTTGAAATAGCTAAGATTGCTGAGAAAGTAAAGCTGACTAAGGTGGTTGGTTTTCCCCTGGAATAGCACCTTGTTTTTATACAGCATCAACCCTAAAATTTGTTCAGATATATACACGCTTAAAAGTGAGGTTTCTCTAGTGGCTCAGCAGTAAAAAAAAAAAAACGCCTGAAAATGCAGGAGACACAGGTTTGATCCTTACGTTGGGAAGATCTCCTGGAGAAGGGCATGGCAACCCACTCCAGTATTCTTGCCTTGAGAATCCCATGGACGGAGGAGCCTGTTTGGCTACAGTCCATTGGGTCACAAAGAGTCGGACACGACTGAGCGACTAATACACAAACACACATAAGTGAGCACCTTATTTATCTTTATATCTCTGTGATAAGCTCTTGTTAGCAGGCATTATTGTAACAGCTTCACAATTTTTTTAATGAGTTGGAGACAGCAAACACTGAAACAAGAATCCATAAGGATTCTGTATGCTCATACCAGCCTCACCATTTCCTTGACCCATCGTCCCAAACTCTAGGGCCCTTGGCCCTCAGAAGCCCAAGACCTGCTCACATACCATTAAGCAAATATTTGCTCTCCTTTTCTGTTCTTTTTCACCTTTTTCCATTGCTTCCACAGTGCTTGCTGACCACACTTGAGGCCCCATGCCAGGCATCAAAGATGCTTTCTTCCCTCCATCACTTTGTGATTTGTAGCTGCTGTGGAGTCAGAAGAGGATGCAGACGTGGCCCAGGAGATGGTTTTCTATCTTTGCATTCTCAGCACAATGGCTACTCCATCCGGTTAGATGTTCAGGCCAAGCTCTTGAGGTCATTCCTGCCTCCTCTCTTTCTCTTCTACACCACCTCCAATCCATGAGACAGCTCTGCCAGCCCCCCTCCTCACAATAGACCCAGAGTCTGATCCTGTCTTACCACTCCATGGTCACCCCTGGTCCAAGCCATCACCACCCTCCTATGTTATGGCAATGGCCTCCCAGCTGGCTCCCCTCCCCCATCAGGACCCCTCAGTCTATCCTCCAACAACAGCCAGAGCAGTTCTTTTATTTTTTTGTTTTTGTTTTTGTTTTGTGAGCAGTTCTTTTAAAACATAAGTTAGGTGGTGTCACGCCTCTGCTTAAAACCTTCCCATGGCCCCCAGCTCATGCAGAACAAGAGCCAAAGACCTTTCGCAAGGCCTCCATCACCCTTAAGCTTGGCTCTCCCACCCAGTCCGGCTCCAGCCACACAGGCCTCCTCTAGGACACTCACTGATGACAGTTGTGTATGTATCCTTCTGGAGTCCAGGGTTTTGGTTTTTTGGATTTTTTTTTAAATCTCAAGCTTCTGGCCTAAAACCAAACGGGTCTTGGAGAGTGCCTGGCCTGCCTCATGGACCCAGCAGGGTGCCCGGCCTGGGTGCCCATCCTGGGCACTGGGGAGTCCCCTCCATCAAGCAGCTGAGCCTACCCCTCCCCTGCAGGCCACAGCAAGCATGGATGACAGCAGAAAGGACACGCTTTCTTTTGCAATTCGCAGGAGGTGGCAGAATTCGCCAGGACTGGCCCAGCACCGGCATTTTGGGGAGAAATTGCAGACTGAAGAGGCACCTAGAGAAAAAGGAGGCATAGAAACCCCTGCAGGTGTCAACACCTGCCGGTTGAAAGAGGCTGGGAACAGGGGAGGTTAACGGGAAGCTTGAACCAATCAGAAACAAGGAGCTGTGCATTCTTC
This sequence comes from Bubalus bubalis, assembly GCF_019923935.1. Lineage (NCBI taxonomy): Eukaryota > Metazoa > Chordata > Mammalia > Artiodactyla > Bovidae > Bubalus > Bubalus bubalis. The sequence continues at coordinate 27,767,954 of NC_059178.1, read as the reverse complement.
ACAGGCCAGCCCCCACTGGGGGTCAATGTCTGGGTAGCTTTTTGCCTGACAAGACCTCCTCCTCAGTGTCCAGGGTAGCAAAGGGACAGTCAGCAGCAGACCAGGGCTCCTCTGGTCTCCTATCTCACACATCACACAGCATGGGCACATAGTAGGTGCTGGCACACAGTAGGTGTTCCACGCCTGCCTTCTTCTGGCAGATGTGAGTTAAAGCTGGTTCTGCTTCCCGCTTCCCCATCCGATCCCTTTCGTGTGATTAGGAACCCCGAGGCCCCACCTCTTCTGTGTTCTCCAGGCCCACTTCTCCAGCTATGCAAACAGCCACTTCCCCTTCTCACCTTTTGGGGGATACTCAGGGGCTCTGCTCCCAGGAACCATGTCTCCTGGAGTCAGGAGAATTCCCGGAACGGGCAGGGACCTTGCTAAAAACATAGAAAGGAGAGCTCTAGGTGAAGGCGGAGGCGAACAAAGGTAGTTCAAAGAGGGCCTGGATGGGGTCAGGGTAGGAGTGCTGGCAGGGAGACAAATGAGGCTGCTAGAGGGGTCAGCCGGGGGCCAGGCTGCCCAAGCACAGAGGCCGCGACAGCGCAGGAGCCCCTCGGAGGAGACCGGTCAATGCAGAGACAATAGATGGAAAAGATAACGGAAGGTGTAAATTAATGGAGAAAAGGACTGGCCAGATAAGGGGATCTCCCTGTAATTAAAAACGTACAGGCTTGCCATCGCCAAGGTTTGGGGGGATGGGAGGGAAGTCCCAGACTGTCCTGTGTCTGAGCTGGGGTAGGAGCTAAGGCCCGGGAGGCGCCAAAGTCAGGCCAGTTAATGATTAGCTCCCAGCTGAAGGTTTCAAAGCTGACTCACCCTCATCGCTGGGCAGGGGGAGAGAGGAGCCCAAGATGAGGGGAGTGACCAGCTTGGCAAGAACCAGTGGGAACCCTGGGCTTTGACAGCGATCTACTTCTGAGGCCAGGATAGACCCCTTTCCAATGTTTTAGGCTTTTGCTGTCTGATTGTTGGTGGTGGTGATTATTTTTAATTTGGCTCTAAAATTATCAGTTCTGTCTCAAATATTGATGGAATTTGAACTTGATTTTACCAGTTCCACCCCCAAATGAGGTTCTGGATGGCAATTTCGGTGAAGATCCGTCTACCTATAGTCACAGAGCTAATCAAATAGTAGAATGGGAGAGACAATGAACTCTAGAGCCAGGCTGTCTGTCACATCTACCTAATCCACCTGCTACCTTGAGACTTAGGACAACATCCTTCCCTCCTCGTAGGGTGTGATGTGTTCCTGGCATGTAGTAAGCACTCAACCAGTGCTAGCCATCATTGTCATTATTGCCATTGTCATCATTTTAATTATTACCATCCTTCCCCCACAACCTGGGAGCGATGCTCTGAAGTAAATGTGGACCTTTTTTCAAACCGCCTCCCCATTTCCTAAGTGTTACAGAGCCTCTCAGTCCCTCAGCAGAGATGCACATGGACATATCCTAGGACGGCCACTACAAGGAAATCAACATGCAATGAGATGCAATCGCGGGGGTTAGGGGAGGTGAGTACAGCTCCCCCCAGTGGGTCCTGTATCCTTCTCCTTCACCCCCTCACACCCAGTCTCGCACAAATCCTGTCTAGTCTACCTCCCAAATAAATGCCAACTCCATCCAATTCTTTCCAGCTCCACTACCACTCCCTTCAGTCAAAGTCACCCACATCAGGCTTCCCTGCTGGCTCAGTGATAAAGAATTGTCCTGCCAATACAGGAAACATAGGTTCAATCCCTGGTCTAGGAAGATCCCACATGCCTTGGCAGAACTAAGCCCTTCTGCCATAACTACTGAGCCCACATGCTTCAACTACCAAAGCATGTGCCCTATAGCCCATGCTCTGCAACAAGAGAAACCACATCAGTGAGAAGCCTGCACACCGCAACTAGGGAGTAGCCCTAGTTTATATATATATATATAATATATTAAATATATATTTATATTAACATATATAGAATTTAATCATTTTAAATTATAACATATGTTAAACATATTAAAATATATTTATATTATACACATTTTTATATATTAACATATATATAAGTTAATAATTTTAAAAAGCCACCCACATCTGCCACCTGAACTGCTCCAATAGCCCCAGCTGTCCTCCTACCTTGACTCCTACCTGCACCCCTTAGTCTGTTTTACACGAAGCATGCACAGTGTTATTTCACAGTGCTATATTCAGCAGGCACAGTGATATTTTCCAAGGCAGGACTACAGACACTATGTCACTCTCCCTCAACCCCGACTCCCAGTGGCTTTCTATGCACTTCAGATAAAATGTCAAGATCTGCACTGCCTTAAAAGACCCTGCAGGACTGGCCACGCCTGCCCGTGTAGTCTCATCTGGAGCCTGGCTCCTGCTTGTCCACCTCACTCCAGCATCAATGTCTTCCTTTCAGTTCTCCAAACACCCTTGCCTCCCCTTCAAAGCCCAACTCCATTTCAAATCATGATGTCAAGTTCTTCAGAGACGCCTTCCCTGACCACCCTCTCTAAATTCCTCCCCAGCCACCCCCAACCCATTACTCTCTTCCTAGCGCCATGTTCGTTTCCTCCATCATGTTTATTTCTATAACTAGATATTTATTTGTTTGTTCATCTTTTCTCCTTTTTTTGTCTCTGTTACCATGCCACACCAATATGAAAGAAGTGGACTTGCACAAACAAGGAAGAGCTGAGGAGGATAAATAATTAGATTTCCAATATTACTGGACTTTAATAAAGATAGGTCATAGGCCTACCTGGTGGCTAAGACGGTGAAGAATCTGCCTGAAATGTAGGAGATCTGGGTTCAATCGCTGGGTCGGAAAGATCCTCTGAAGAAGGGAATGGCCACCCACTCCAGTATTCATGCTTAGAGAATTCCATGGACAGAGGAGTCTGGCGGGCTATAGCCCATGGGGTCGCAAAGAGTCAGACAGAATTGAGCAACTAAGCACAGCATAGCACAGTTAAGTGATTTCTGTAAGACTATCGTCTTCATGGAGAAAGCAATGGCACCCCACTCCAGTACTCTTGCCTGGAGAATCCCATGGACGGAGAGCCTAGAAGGCTGTAGTCCATGGGGTCGCTGAGGGTCGGACACGACTGAGCGACTTAGCTTTCACTTTTCACTTTCATGCATTGGAGAAGGCAATGGCAACCCACTCCAGTGTTCTTGCCTGGAGAATCCCAGGGATGGCGGATCCTGGTGGGCTGCCGTCTATGGGGTTGCACAGAGTCGGACACGACTGAAGTGGCTTAGCAGCAGCAGCAGCACTGTCTTCACATCTGATGCCAGAGTTTGAGATCTGCAGGAAGCTGGATGCAAAGTAGGGGAGATCAAGGAACCCACAAGAATGTGCTAGAACCCATGAGGATGGATTGAAACATGTCGATTCTTGCCGCCTCTAAGGCTGGCGTCCTGCAGGAGAAGCTGGAGCCCTCATCACACAGCTGAACATAGGATTCAGATTGGCTCAGAAGTCAGAAAGGCTGAAAAAGGATCCCAAAGGAAAGTGATTCACTGAGAGCAAGGCTGCAGCCCCACGCCTACGAGGGCAGCCAGCAGATAAGCAACAATATATTGAACTACCAAACAGCTTCTGCTTCACGGCCACCCTCCAAAGCTCACACAGTAATCTCTTTGGGGACCTACTGAATTGGAACGTAGAGGAAAACAAATTCTGAGAAATGTCATTCTGCCTAGCCAAGTTGACCACTGCAGGGTTGCCAACCCTACGAAAAGGTACACAGTGAAAAATGGCTCTCTTGCGTGCTAAGTCACTTCAGTCATGTCTGATTCTTTGTGACCCTATGGACTGTAGTCTGCCGGGCTCCTACAGCCTAGTCTTTCAATGTCCCTCCCCCAGCAACTGGTTATCAGGATCAGTCTCGTGTTTTCTTCCTGAATTATCCCATGCACATACAAGCAGACACAAATATCTATTTTTGTTTTACACAAAAGATCACATACTATACCCATTGGTTAACATCTTGCTTTTTAAAATTATCATTTAATTAATGAATTTTTGGCTGTCCTGGGTCTCCGTTACTATGTGAGGGCTTTCTCTAGTTGCAGTGAGCAGGGGCTACTCTTCACTGAGGTGCAGGGGCTTCTCGTTGCAGGGGCTTCTCTTGTGGAGCACAGGCTCTAGGCATGCAGGCTTCAGTAGCTGGAGCTCACAGACATGTCAAATCTTCCCAGGTTGGGGATTGAACCCATGTCCCTTGCATTGGCAGGCGGATTCTCAACCACTGGACGATAAGTCCTTACTTTTTTATTTTTAATTAAACAATATGACTTGGAAATTTTTCCACATCAATATATGAAGATTTGAACTTTTTAAAATAGTTGCATACTATTCTACTATGTAGACGTACTATGCTCTATTTACCTGATCCTTATTGATAGACATTGAGATTATTTTGAAATTTTGCTACTTTAAATCCTACAAAGAATAGCCTTGCACACGCATGACTGTCCTTATAATTAATGCTCATTGTCCATCTGCTGTGTGTGCTCAGTTTCTTTAGTCGTGTCCAACCCTGCAACCTCGCGGACTGCAGCCCACCAGGCTCCTCTGTCCATTGGATTCTCCAGGTAAGAATACTGGAGTAGGGTGCTATGCCCTCCTCCAGAGGATCTTCCCAACCCAGGGATCGAACCCGTGTTTCCTGCATCTCTTGCATGGCAGGCAGTTTCTTTACCGCTGAGCCACCTGGGGAGCCCGTCAATCTGCTGTGCTGCTGCTGCTGCTGCTAATTCGCTTCAGTCGTGTCTGTGCAACCCCATAGATGGCCTCCCACCAGGCTCCCCCGTTCCTGGGATTCTCCAGGCAAGAACAGTGGAGTGGGTTGCCATTTCCGTCTCCAATGCATGAAACTGAAAAGTGAAAGTGAAGTCACCCAGTCGTGTTCGACTCTTAGCGACCTCATGGACTGCAGCCTACCAGGCTTCTCCATCTGTGGGATTTTCCAGGCAAGAGTACTGGAGTGGGGTGCCATTGCCTTCTCCTCAATCTGCTGTAGTATCAGCTAAAACTGAGGCCAGAACTGGAGACTAACGGTGCCAATCAGTGCACACAGGCTGCAGTTGCCGTGCAATTTCTTTCAGATACGCAATCCACTTTAATGTCCACCATTTGTAAATTCATTTTACAGCTGTTGTGCATCTTTGCCTTTTTCTGTCCATGCCCTAGGTCATGGGCTACATCTGAGACTGTTCCGTGAAGTTTCAATAAAGTAAGCTAACCAGTAATTCAATATTTATAGGATAACCCTCTAAAATGCTCATCCGTAAATGCTCATGTTCTTAATAATATAGATGCAGTTTTCAAAAGCAGAATAATGTGAAAATTCATTGACAGATAAAACAAATTGTTGACAAAGCTGAAAAGCCATTTACTGTTCTGCCATTTTAATGTTACATTTTCCAATAGCAGACCTTGCAAATATCAGAGACAAGACAACCTGTTTGAACAAAGAAATTTGAGACCTACAAAGAAAGACAGATTGGCCAGGTTCTTTTCCTAAGGACATTTTCATTGATTTTTCCATTATTGAGTGTTTGCTTAAAGGCCCTTTCACCCTTCATTCCAAAGAGTTTTATAAATATCACCTTCACTTCATTCATGCTTTAAAGACTTAGCCCTCTCCAGAGAGGAAATAGTTTTGTTTCAGAAGTCATTTGTTTCAAACTATAAGCATAGAATGTCTTGACTCATAGCACAATAGGGGTGAAGTGAATAAGACGCATAACAAAAGAAGAAAACACAGAGTCACTTGAATGGGTGCCTGTGTGCTAAGTGGCTTCAGTCCCTCCGACTCTGTGAGACCCTACGGACTGTAGCGCGCCAGTCTCCTCTGTCCGCAGGATTCTCCAGGCAAGAATACTGGAGTGTGTTGCCATGCCCTCCTCCAGGGGATCTTCCAGACTCAGGGATCGAACCCTCAACTCTTAACATCTCCTGCTTTGGCAGACAGGCTCTTTACCACTAGCGCTACCTTAGCACACCCCAAAGTAACTTGCTGTGTTGTCTGAAGAAAAACTCTCAAAGAGCAGCAAGAGATCTGAGGAGGGTACCCTTATTGTCCCAGAACATTCCACCCTGTCTCCTTGAAGCTTCTCTGATCCTCCAGGTTCCTTTGGTTTCCAACAGCCTGTGATTCTGGGAGGCATTTCTGGAGAGTTTGCCCAGAGTCCAGAGAGTCAAGATTTTGAGCCAGAAAGAGCAATGTCAAACAAAAGAGCAGTGGCACTATTTACAAGAACCAAGACATGGAAGCAACCTAAATGGCCATCAACAGAAGAATGGATAAAGAAGATGTGGTACATATATACAGTGGAATATTACTCAGCCATAAAAAATAACAAAATAATGCCACCTGCAGCAACATGGATGGGCCTAGAGATTGTCATACTGAGTGAAGTAAGTCAGAGGAAGGCAAATATCGTATGATACTGACTGTATGTGGAATCTTTAAAAAGGGGGGGATACAATGAACTTATTTTAAAAACAGAAGCAGAGTCATGGATGTAGAAAACAAACTTATAGTCACTAGGAGAGAAAATGTGGGAGGACTAAATTGGGAGATTGGTATTGACATACACTGCTATATATAAAATAGATAATTAATAATAACCTACAGTATAGCACAAGGAACTCTACTCAATACTCTGTAATGGCCTATATGGGAAAAGAATCTAAAAAGAGAGAGAGAGCAGATATATGTACATAAGTGACTCACCTTGCTGTACCCCTGAAACTAACACAACATTTTAAATCAACTAGACTCCAATTAAAAAAAAAATTCTTTTTAAAGACACACACACACAAAGAAATAGAGTGAAGTTCCTTTAAGACAGAACAAAATAGGGAAGCATGAAAATAGGAAGAATTAGGTTGGAGTCAGATGGGAGAGACCTTGAAATGCCAGATTTATAAGAAGAAAGTGAAGTTATTCCACACAAGCATAGTCCCCAAAGAGTGGCTGGATAGGAAAATACCTGATTAGGGACTTTGGGAAGGGACTCATTTTCATAACTGTTTTATAAATGGATACACTCACGTCTGGATGAGGAATATTACAATCAGACCTTGAGAGTGGCTGATTTCCAGCTCTGTGCTTAAGCCATCTAGTAAGCTGGGCTACTTACAGAGCTCAAAAGATTTACAAACACATTAGGAAGGCTCAGCAGAGCCAAAAGCCAGCCATGCTCCCCACCCCAGGCTCGGGCTCCTTCACGGAAAGACTGCAGCAAAACTGAACCATTGGACCCTGGCCACGCCATGAATCAACTCGAGTGAGAACGCTTCATGAGCCAGGTCCAAACAAGCTCCCATTGGGGCCCCCAGACCAGCTCCTAATTAATAGGTTCTTGGCCTACAAGTACGAGAAAAAATGTTTGTAACGATAAAGGGAAGACAGTGATCACAATGGGGGAGGGGGTTAACGAAGCAAGCAGAAGGGAAAATTATGATGGGAAGATGGATCCAGGGCTAAAGTTAGCTGGCAAAGCAATAACTCAGACCCTTATTTATTTGTTCAAGTCAGATGTGAGCAACTACATAAATTTGATTCCTGGTTTTGAAATCCAGTCTGCATGACAGGATATGAGAAAATGACAATGTTAAGAGGATTCAAAAATATAGACAAATCTCCATCTTTTCATATTTTGTGAGTGTCCAAAGATTAATTGCTGTACTATTGGTACAGTGACTGGGAGAATCCACACAATGGCCATAAATCATAATTATTATTTTTTACTTTTATTTATTTATTTTTATTTTGGCTGTGCTGGGTCTTCGTTGCTGCACAAGCTTTTCTCTAGTTGCGGTGAGCAGGTCTACTCTGGAGGTGCAGTGTTTGGGCTTCTCATGGCAGCGGCTTCTCTTGTTGCGGTTCTAGGGCATAGGGGCTCAGTAATTGCGGCTTCTGGGCTCTAGAGCACAGGCTCAATAGTTGTAGCAAATGGGCTTAGCTGCTCCAAGGCATGCAGGATCTTTAGGGACCAGGAATCAAACCCACGTCTCCTACATTGGCAGGCAGATTTTTTACTCCTGAACCACCAGGGAAGCCCTATAATTATTTTTATTTTTAATCAAAGTTATATAAATGTAGGATGATCATCTTTAAAGTCTCACCAAGCCAAATATAAACAAAGCACAGGAAATAAATTCATTTGTTAAAAGTTCTGATATAACTCTTTTACATGTTAAATGGAATCCTAGGAAGAATTCGGAGAAGGCAATGGCACCCCACTCCAGTACTCTTGCCTGGAAAATCCCATGGACGGAGGAGCCTGGAAGGCTGCAGTCCATGGGGTCGCCGAGGGTTGGACACGACTGAGTGACTTCACTTTCACTTTTCACTTTCATGCATTCGAGAAGGAAATGGCAACCCACTCCAGTACTCTTGCCTGGAGAATCCCAGGGACGGGGGAGCCTGGTGGGCTGCTGTCTATGGGGTCACACAGAGTCGGACACGACTGAAGTGACTTAGCAGTAGCAGCAGCAGCAGGAAGAATTATTGCAATAATTAAAGTAATGTTAGTAACAAAGTAATATTAAAGGTAACAAAATGGATGTTTGGTCTTAAATGTAAATTCAAAAGTAGAGTGTCTGATAACAGGTCAAAGGGAAGTATATTTGCAATTTCTAACAGCAAAAAAATAGTTTGTAAATACTGTATTCTTCAGTGAACTAAGGAAGAAGATCAAAAGTAAAATGTTGGATGTCTTATCAACTAGGTCACCTTTAAAGATAATTTTTCAGGATAGCAAAAATGAGCAACAATTAAGCTCTCCGCATACAACTAAACCGTTCGTTGTTACGCTAGAGCTAGTTCTTTTATTTTTGAGTTTACAAATCAAAATGTAACAAGCATCAATATCATAGGAATACCAAACATTATTTAACAACTACCACTCTTTATTTCTTCTTCTCTGATAGACTAGGCTTACCAGATAGATGGAGAAATGAGTAGTCATGCCTGACAACGGGGCTTTTTTGAGCCCCTGATACTCTACAATTTCTACACAAGGCTTCTCAGAAGTCTTTTCTTCTTCTCTTCACTATTAGAGATTGCAGGACCACAGAGGGGCTTGGGGTTGGTGTCTAAAACGCTGGAAAATTATGAGAGAGAATGCCAAGACCACAGAAGATGACAGATTAATTGAGAATAATCAGGAATAAGACTACAGAGAGTTTGGAATCTACCATCTGTTTTTACATTTGATGTGTTTTCCTGTTACTTACCTTTTAGCATAAATGATAGCACACTCCAGCCTGATAATGCCCTTGGGTACCAGAGAAATTTACAATAAGGGAAGTCAGTCTTCAGAAATAGCAGTTGAGTCAGTATAGACAGCTACACAGACTTCTAGAGGCAACCTGTCAGTGCTCTCAAAATGTGTAAGCTGGCTTTTCGGCACCTATAACACCTCTAGTAACAGAAACAGTGTTACAAATGGACTTTAAGTCCAGGCACTAGCTCACAAAGCCTATTTAATAACAAGTTCCTAAATATCCTTGTGAATCTGCGAGAAAAAATATGTAATACTGGAAATGACTTCTTGGCAAATCATGATGTTTTAACTATGGGTTACAGTTGAAGTAAAATTACAAAGGCTACCCTGGGAAATTAACTTGTTAAAGTGTTTTCAAGGCCAAAGGTGTTCTGAATTCAATCTTATAACTTGGAACTTGGGAGAAAGTTACACACACACACACCATGTGCTGCCACAGAACTTGCTCACTCAGGGAATACTTTTTGTTCTGGGGGATTCCAGGGGGGAAAAAGCTGGTGTTTCTCATGTGTAGGATGTTTCCACATCAGGATTTTTAATTTAAGAAAGAGCCTATTTCATTTCACAAGTGAAAAAGGACATTTTCTGAACTGATAGTGGAAATTCTTTCAATTGATTTATTTTTGGCTGTGCTGGACCTTCGTGGTTGTGTGCAGGCTTTCTCTAGTTGCGGCGAGCAGGGGCTGCTCCGTGTTGCAGCGCACGGGTTTCTCATTGATGTGGCTTCTCTCATGGCAGGTCCTGGGCTCTAGGTGCACAGGCTTCTGTAGTTCTGGCATGTGGCCTCAGTAGTTACAGCTCATGGCCTAGTTGCTCCTCAGCATGTGGGGATCTTTCCAGACCAGGGATCAAACCTGTCTCCTGCATTGGCATGCAGATTGCTAACCACTGGTCCACCAGAGAAGTCCTCAAGTGATAAAGGAAATTTTAAGTCAAATTCCTATCTTCCCTACATAGCCTCCTAAATTTGATATTACTGCCATAGCAGCCAGGCTGACCCCAGGTCAGAGAGCTGGGTCCTACTCCCAGCTCAGCTTCTTGCCAGCTGTGTGACTTTGATGGGCACCCTCACCTCTCTGGGCCTTAATTTACACAAATTAAAAATGAAGATGGTAACAGCCAATATAGCCACCTCACAGAGCTGTGGTCAGCACAAAATGAAATAAGAAGACAGCCTTCTTTTTGTGTAACCCTTTGGCTTTTTTAATGTGTTCACACATTTTACTCAACTTGCCAACTCTGGAGGAAAACTCTTTAAAACTAACATTCTCCAAGAGGCCAAACCAGGAAAAAAAAAAATATGTAAGACTCCCAGGGTATTTGGCAAGTCACACAGCCAACCCCACACCTCTGCCAGCCCCCACCCTTTGTGGCTCTAACACCAGCTGGTACCAGAAAACACCCTCTTTTTTTGCTTCTTCACTCCTAATGAAAGTTCACAAAGGAGCCTAAAGTTTTGATAGTGGAGACAGTTAAGGGGAATATTAACCTCACTCAAACACTCTTACAACTGAGTTTCCCTACATTTCCAGTAACACAGGTAGTATCTAGCCCAGTTAGACTCATTCAGGGGTGTGTGTGTGTGTGTGTGTGTGTGTGTGTGTGTGTGTGTGTTTAGTCGCTCAGTCGTGTCCAACTCTTTGTGACCTCATAGACTGTAGCCCCCCAGGCTCCTGTGTCCTCGGGGCTTTCCCAGTCGAGTATACTGAAGCGGGTTGCCATTTCCTTCTCCAGGGGATCGTCCCAACCCAGGAATCAAATCTGCCTCTCTTTTGTCTCTTGCATTGCAGGTAGAAGACCCATTCAGGTAGTTCCTGTTGAACGGGTCCCTCTCCCTTCACTGGGAGACAACATGCTGGACTGCCCTAACGCCCATCCCTCATTAATTTCTTGCCTGACTTTGTCTTTGGTCACTCTTGACTCACACCTCAATGGAGACACACCAACCCCACAAAGGAGGCATGACTCAAACAGCAGTCAGTGAGACCAAACTCAACAGTGTGGCCATTTAGTTAATCATAAATCATCTGTATTCTCTTCGACTCCTTCAGACCCGAGTTTGCCCTTCCCAAAGCAAGTCCACGTCCTCTCTTTGAGTAATGGGTTTGACAGTCCCAACTCAAACACAAGCCTGCCCCGTGCACAGACTTATCAGAGCTGCTTGGAATGAAGGAGGCAAGGAGCAGAGGAGAAGAACAATGGCGCCCTGACTGGAGGGCGGCGTTATCGGCCGCCATCGGAACAGGGCCGGCACCTGTTTTCCTTCCTGCGGAGTGAGGGAGCTGGTTCCAGTGTACAGTACCAGGTGGTGTCAAAGGCTGCTGCCGGGCCCCTCGGTTTGTGAGGGCTGTTGACACAAGGTGGAGTCCATGTGATGTAGGCTGGTTCCCGCCCTATTTTTCTGATAGCTGTAAATGAGAGAAGCACTGTGGGTGGACCCCTTTGCCCAAAGCTTGGGAGTTGCATCTTTTTGGAGAGGAGGCTTTGTGCCTTGTGGAAAGAGCTGTACTTGACCCTCTGGTGGAATGACACATTCGGCCAGTGAAGAGAACACATTACAAAGAAAAGAAATTTTAGTGAAACATCACATACAACTGGTACCAAAGAAGAAAGGAAGGAAGGATTTAAGGACTACTATACAACTGGTGGGAAATAGATGTGGAAACAGTGGAAACAGTGTCAGACTTTATTTTTCTGGGCTCCAAAATCACTGCAGATGGTGACTGCAGCCATGAAATTAAAAGACGCTTACTCCTTGGAAGGAAAGTTATGACCAACCTAGACAGCATATTCCAAAGCAGAGACATTACTTTGCCAACAAAGGTTCGTCTAGTCAAGGCTATGGTTTTTCCTGTGGTCATGTATGGATGTGAGAGTTGGACTGTGAAGAAGGCTGAGTGCTGAAGAATTGATGCTTTTGAACTGTGGTGTTGGAGAAGACTCTTGAGAGTCCCTTGGACTGCAAGGAGATCTAACCAGTCCATTCTGAAGGAGATCAGCCCTGGGATTTCTTTGGAAGGAATGATGCTAAAGCTGAAACTCCAGTACTTTGGCCACCTCATGTGAAGAGTTGACTCATTGGAAAAGACTCTGATGCTGGGAGGGATTGGGGCAGGAGGAGAAGGGGACGACAGAGGATGAGATGGCTGGATGGCATCACTGACTCGATGGACATGAGTCTGAGTGAACTCTGGGAGTTGGTGATGGACAGGGAGGCCTGGCGTGCTGCAATTCATGGGGTCGCAAAGAGTCAGACACGACTGAGCGACTGATCTGATCTGATCTGATACAACTGGTAGGCTGCAGTCCATGGGGCCGCAAAGAGTTGGACACAACTGAGCGACTTCACTTTCACTTTTCACTTTTCACTTTCATGCATTGGAGAAGGAAATGGCAACCCACTCCAGTGTTCTTGCCTGGAGAATCCTAGGGACGGGGGAGCCTGGTGGGCTGCTGTCTATGGGGTCGCACAGAGTCGGATACAACTGAAGCGACTTAGCAGCACCAGCAGCAGCATACAACTTGAAGGCTTCTCTGGTAGCTCAGCTGGTAGAGAATCCGCCTACCATGCAGGAGACCCTGATTTGATTCCTGGGTTGAGAAGATCCTCTGGAGGAGGGCATGACAACCCACTCCAATATTCTTGTCTGGAGAATTCCCCTGGACAGAGGAGCCTGGTGGGCTACAGTCCATGGGGTTGCAAAGAGTCGGACACAACTGAGCACGGGCAACTAAGCACTGCACGACATGCATCTTAAGGCTTATGGCTCTTCAGCCAAACCCTCATCTTCAGACCTACCAGACAAGAGAAGGGCCTGAAATCCACCCCAGACTTTGGTTTGAAAGCCAGAATGTGCCTTGAAATAGCCCCCATTTCCTATAGTAATTCACATGATCCATGGATTTGTGAGGAATCCCCCTGGAAGCTACTTGGATTTTTCTGCTTTTAGTCCCTCTGGGAGTAATAAATATTCCATTTTAATTAAAGATGCCTCAGACCATTTCACCAGATTCAGGGCCCTTTCTTGGCCTAAACTTCTTTTTCCTACCTTTGTTTCCCATTGTTTTATAGTTCAGCTGATTTTATGTAAGCTACTTGAAATTCTTATTAGAAAGGGATGAACCACAAGTCAAGAATAAACTATTTCTAGAAAGGATTTTTTTGTGTGTGGGTACCCTTCCAGGATAAGATTTCAGACAATTCTAGGGGAAGTTTCTTCAAATTATTTATAGATTTTTTTTAAAGTTCGTTGGGTTTATTTTAATTTCATTTCTTTATTTTTGGCTGCACTGGGTCTTTGTTGCTGTGCATGGGCTTTGTCTAGCTGTTGTGAGCGGGGACTACTGTTCATTGCGGTACAAGGTCTTTTTACTGCGGTGGCTTCTCTTGTTGCGGAGCATAGCCTCTAGGGCACGCAGGCTTCAGTAGTTGCGGCTCACAGACTCAGTAATCGTTGCTTATAGGCTCTGGAGCACAGGCTTGTCGTTGTGGGGCACAAGCTTAGTTGCTACATAGCATGTGGAATCTTCCCAGACCAGGGATTGAACACACGTACGCTGCATTGGCAGGCGGATTCTTATCCACTGTGCCACCAAGGAAGTCCCTATTTGTAGATTTTGTGATGGAGGATTTGGGGAGTGGAACCAGGGCTTAGGGACTTTAGGAAATTGGGAGGGGTGTAATTTTCCTTTAGGAACAAATATAAGTCATGAATTTAGGCCTTTTCTGAGCTTGCTTAGGCTTTGGTCTCAGGCTAAAATCCCAGCTCCTTCACTTAGTAACTATAAAGCTGAACAAGTGGCTGAACTCCTCTATACCTTAGTTGCGCTGTGCTCCCTGAATACACTGGTCACATCCATGGAGGACCATAAACATTAATGAGATCATGCACAGGCCCAGCACACAGAGGGTTAACAAACGTTCCTCCCCTCCTCCTCTCAGACTTAAAGCAACTCTCTCCTCTTTATCTGCACCAGGGCTTTTTCTTTGAAATATCCTAGAGAATCAGGCCAGAAAACAAACAGCACGTACATATGTTGCCACCCAATGGAAAGAACATTCTGTTCGTTGGTTTTTGAGCATGGAGCTAATGCAGAGTTTAAGAGAACAGTTTACAGAGCACTTGGTCTGGATTCAAATTCCAACTCCATTTATAATCTTTGGGCTGAGGGCCAATTACTGAACTCTCTAGGCCTCAGTTTCTTCATCTATAAACTGGGGATAGTACTAGCAACAACATATATGGTTGTAGAATCAAAGGAGATAATCCAAGTAAAGTGCTTTATTTAGTGCTTGGCATATAATAAACTCTCAATGTTGGCTGCGAGTGTTATTTATGACATCATATTATTGTTGTGATTACCATTGATTTGTTATAATAATCATCACCATTACCCAGATTGATAGTAACAAGAAATTTATTCAATTCCTAAAGTCTTAAACTTGGTGTTTTTTCTTTTTAAAATTTTATTGAAGTATAGTTGCTTTACAATGTTGTGTTACTTTCTGCTGTACAGCAAAATGAATCAGCTACACATAAACACATAGCCCCTCTTTTTTGGATTTTTTTTCCCCATTTCCCCATTCTCTCAGGTCATCACAGAACATTTAAACTTACTGTCTTAAGCTTTATTAATACTACTAGTAGTACTGATGATGATTTTCCCCTCTTTACCTCCTGTAGGTCATTGGCTGTGATAAAACTACGTGCTATTTAATTGGGAGCAGGCCTGTGCTAGGTACCAACCAAACACTGAATCTGCATAACAACCTTCAAATTCACGGATTTTTATTTTCTCATTTCTACAGCCCAGAGAAAAGGTTTAATGATCACACTGCATGTGGCAGATGTGAAAAGTCTTAAAACTATTGGGCTTCAGGGGCCAAAAGCCTCAGACCAAAAATGATCCCTAAAATTCCCTTCCAACACCTGTGATTCTCAACTGATCATAGTTTGGCTTTATTACCATCTCATGTATATGTGAAAATATCATATTCGATTGAGTTTAATGTATAAGCTACTGTGACTTTCATAAACATTTTGCTCTAGCAAATTCTGTGTAAGTAGGCTCATTTCTATCTGTGTGTCTCCTCCCTTTGCTCCCAAAGCTTCCAGAAAACTCTTCCTCCAGCTCATGTACCTCCCCTTTCTCACACCCTTCCTGTCTTTCCAACTTCTCCTTCCACCAACAGTCCACACAACCTCCATACCTACTCCCAGATCTGTCTGAGAATCTATCTGCCACCAAGGCTAAGTCTCTGAACCTTGAAAACTGAAGTGAAAATGTTAAAGTGATAGTCGCTCAGTCGTGTCCGAATCTTTGTGATGCCATGGGCTGTAGCCTGCCAGGGTCCTCTGTCCATGGCATTCTCTAGGGAGGAATACTGGAGAATTCCCTTCTCCAGGAGGTCTTCCCAACCCAGGGATCGAACCTGTGTCTCCTGCATTGCAGGCAGATTCTTTACCATCTGAGCCACCAGGGAAGCTCTCTCTGAGCCTCAAGACCCAAATCTAACCAACACCGCTCTGAATCCAAAGACACCTCAGAAGGGCTGAAAAGAACTCTTCTTCTCCCTACATAGATCCATATCCTGATTTTTACTTCCTTGAGAACAGGGATTCTTTTGAATTATCTGGGAATCTTGATGAATGCAAATTCTATGAAATGCAGATTCTGATTGCAGTTCTGGAGTGGGACCTGAGAGTCTGCATTTCTACAAGCTTCCCGGAGATGCTGCTGGGTCCTGACCACACACCTTATGTCAATCATGCCTCTCAACACCCCTTCAAGGAAAGCATACTGTCCACATTTTACAGATGAGAAATGGGAGGTGAAGAAAAGGACCCACCATCCCAGAGCAAGTGAGTAGCAGAGGAGGGATTTGAAACTAGCCAGACGTTTCTGATTTCATATAACAAAAAAGAAAAGACAAGAAAAATAGAAAAATAGATGCATATGTGTGTACATGTGGGTGTATACATGTATGTACATACGTAATGATACTGAAGATATTTCATTTCAGTAACATGAACACCCATAAATGGCAGGAGAAAACTTTTGAGCCCTACACGTTGTCAACACATAATAAACATTATGCCTGTAGGTGTGAGCAGGAACATTTGAGGGCCTGTTACATGGGAGGCCTGTTGCTTCCATTAAGAGCAGATCCCAGAGAGGCTTTTCCAGAGTTGTTCCTTGGAGTTCTGCACTTTAATTATGTCACTGATTAAACTTACTGACTCTAACACCTTTTCTCCTCTGGCAACCCAGTCCCATAAAGAACCTCAGAAAAACAGGCATTTCAGAATTAATCTGAGTTATGAAAGTAGGGTTTCCCGATGGCTCAGCAGGTAAAGAATTCACTTGCAATCCAGGAGACACATGTTCAATTCCTGGGTTGGGAAGATCCCCTGGTGAAGGAAATGGCTACCCACTCCAGCATTCTTGCCTGAAGAATCCCATGGACAGAGGAGCCTGGCAGGCTACAGTCCATGGGGTCACAAAAGAGTCGGACGTGACTTAGCAACTGAGTGGGCATGAAAGCAAAGGTATGAATAATGGGGATCGTGAATGGTGAGTCACCGACGTCTCACAGAGCGGGAGCAGGATGTCAGAGAGTCAGCGAGAAAGGGACGCAGCCTTTGCAGCTCTAAGGAGGAGAACATTTTAGCTGCCATAACTTAGTCCGGTGCTGGAGGCCTTTGGGGACCTGATGACCTAGCTGGAATATGTGTGTAGGTTGGAAGGGAAGAACAGGAAGACACAATTAAACAGAATACTCAGAAGATAAAGCAATGAATACAGCAAAAGATTACCAATGGGCAGCTGTCTAGAGGCCGCAAGAGCCCACGGGAGCAGGAATAATGAGGTTTGGAGGGAATGGTGTCCCAGACAAAGGCCCAGGGAATGGGGGAGTGAACATAGGATGTTCTCAGTGGGGAAAGGAGAGAGCAGGGGGATCCCCTGCCCAAGAGACAGAGCAGAGAAATGAGGTTGGTTGCCTTGCCAGGCAGAGAGCTGGTTACCTCGGGGTCTTTGCAAGCTAGGCCAAGAGTGTGGTCGCCATACAGTAGCAGGGAGGCTTAGGGAAGGCGGCAGGCAGGGTGATGAGTAGTAAACGGGGCATCTACAGTCAGGAAAAGTAGTTTTGGGTCCTGGCTTCACCATTTGGGAGCTCAAATCTGATGCTCTGTGACAGCCTAGAGGGGTAGGATGGGGTAGGAGGTGGGAGGAAGGTTCAAGAGGGAGGGGACATATGTATGCCTATGGCTGATTTGTGCTGATATATGGCAGAAACCAACAGAATATTGTAAAGCAATTATCCTTCAATTAAAAATAAATATATATATATTTTTTTTAATGGAAAGAATCACACCTCTGTGAACCTTAGACACTTTTTTTTTGGCAGCACCGCTCTTCTGTCTTCTGCATTGGCAGGCAGGTTCTTAATCACTAGGGCCACCTGGGAAGCCCATCTTTCTGTTGGCCTTGGTTAAAAATGTTGCTGTTGTTCAGTTGCCCAGTCATGTCCAACTCTTTGTGACCCCATGGACTGCAGCGCATCAGGCTTCCCTGTTCTTCGCCATCTCCTGAAGTTTGCCCAAGTTCATGTCCATGGCATCAGTGATGCCATCCAGCCATCTCATCCTCTGATGCCCTCTTCTCCTTCTGCCCTCAATCTTTCCCAGCATCAGGGACTTTTCCAATGAGTCAGCTGTTTGCATCAAATGACCAAAATACTGAAGCTTTAGCTTCAGCATCAGTCGTTCCGAGTGTACAGGGTTGACTTCTCTTAAGATTGACTGGTTTGATCTCTTTGCTCTCCAGGGGACTTTTAGGAGTCTTCTCCAGCACCACAGTTCAAAGGCATTATTAAAAATAATAATGGCTGAAAGAACTAAGTGAAGGGGATGTTAAAGGTACAGAGGAGGGTGGGGCGACAGACACCTGGCCTCCTGCCTGCTAAGACCACAGGTCATTTTCAAAGTGGTGACTCACATCCTGCTCCCAGAGCTGGGCTGGAGACCCTCGGTTAGGGTCCCCAGGTCCAGTATACTCTCCCAAGGGTGAGGGTGGGGAGAGGAGGCAGCAAGCTCTCCAGCGACAAGATCGGCCCAGGGCCTTCCTGGGTCCCATCTGCCCCAGAGAGGAAGTAACCAAGTCCATAGAGGCCTGAAGAACTAGAGACATCAGACCCCTCTCCCCAAACCCCTGCCCCGGGTCTTCCAGAGCGGCCAGAGAGGAGCAAGGTCAGGCAGAGCGAACGGCCACTGCAGGAAGGACACGTCTTTTCTTTGTGGGACCTGAGCCAGGGGTTTAAGTGAAGGATATCCAGCTGTCTTTTTTGCTAATGGATTAGATGAACAAATATCACAAGGCCTCTCAGAACAACAGGCCTAAGAAAGGGCCCAGCCAGCAGAGACGGGAGTTTGTGGTTCCTGCTCCTAAAATACCAGGCCGAAAGGCCACCTGGGTGGAAGTTCTGTGGCCAGGCTGGGAGTGACCTACTCCTTCCGGGTGGATTTCAAAGGTTGCTCTGGTCTCCAGGCTCAGAGCGCTGTGAACCTTCAATGATTCATTATTCAGTAGAAGGCAGATCCTATTTAGAAAACAAACATTTCCTGCATATCCATCCAAGCGGTTTGCATAATTACACTACCTACCATCACAATGACCCTGTCATTTAGATATTTTTAATCCCCATTTTTACAAATGATGACATTAGGGATCAGGGAATTTGCTCCATATGCCAGGATTCTTCCCCAATCTCTCCGTAGCCCAGCCCACCATTTTTTTTCCCAAGACACCACAGTCAAAGCTTTCTTCCTTCCCATTTTTTTCATTGCCACAGGCAACGTTTGGGAACTGGCACTGTGTTCTCTCCTGCCGGGTTTGCCCGTCAGAACACACAGAACCTCTTTAGACTGTCCCCTGAGTTATTCCCAAGGAGAACTATTACTACTTTTACCGCAACTAGTACTAAACATGGCTTTTATTCACTGAGCATCTACTATGAGTTCAGCACATGAGTTTATATATATATAATCTTATTTATTTCTACATTGTTGTTGTTTTGTTATTTCAACTAAGTCGGTCCAACCCCGTTGCGACCTCACAGACTGTAGCCCACCGGGCTTCTCTGTCCATGGGATTTCCCAGGCAAGAATAATGGAGTGGGCTGCCATTTCTTTCTCCAGGGGATCTTCCCAACCCAAGAATTGAACCCACATCTCCTGCTTGGCAGGCAGATTCTTTACCACTGAGCCACCTGGGAAGCCCCATTTATTTCAATAATTATACTTGTTTTATATGTTAGAATACTGAAGCACAGAAAGATAAATCCATTTGCTCAACATCACAGGGGTAGTAGGTGGTGAAAGTGGGCTTTGAACTTTGAATCCAGAGTACACAATTTTCAGCACTGGACTTGAAATACACACATACATACCCCAATCTGTTCTCCCTATTTCCTTAATCATTTTGCAAATACTCACTAATAAAAGAAGCCTGACATTTTGGAAGCAATCAAAACAGGGAGGAAACACATGACAAACTTTTCCCAGGACCCTTCTATGGGAAATGGTGTCACCATCTACCCAGTTGCTCCAGCCACATATCCGAGTCCTCCATATTCAGTGTATTTTCATATATCCGTATATATTCTGATCATTAAGAAGCAGGGTCTTATTGAAACTAATTGGCAATTATTCTGTGCAACAGAATTTGAGTCCATTAAAATGGTGATTATTCTTCCTGAGCTGTGAACTATCGACGTTAGTCCCTATTCAGTTTTCAGCCATGAAACTCATTATATACATCACGAGAAATCTTAACTGTCTGCTGACAAGGGCCATCCCTCCTCTGAACAAGTGAGCTACCCAGCCTAAAATAAATAGAAACTTTTATGACTGGCCACATTGTTTTCACTTCTAAACAAACCTCCAGGAAAGAACGCCCATTACTGACATGTTTGTCCATTGTAAAGGGCCATCATTAAAACTAACAAAGTTTAAACCTTTCCAGTGTTTGGAGTTCAGAATTCGGGGACCTAGGCTGGGGGTTGAAGGAGGAGGTGGCATCCTTTAAAACAGTAACTTTTAAGTTTAAAGGTGAAACTTCCCTGGTGGTCCAGTGGCTAAGACTCCACACTCCCAATGCATGGGTCCTGGGTTCTATTCCTGTTTGGGGAAGACCACACATGCCATGGGGCAACTAAGCCCATTCGCCACAACTACTGAGCCCACACTCTAGAGCCCATGCTCCGAACCAAGAGAAGCCCCCATCAATGAGAAGCCCATGCACTACAACTAAAGAGTAGCCCCCACTCGCCGCAACTCGAGAGAGCCCTCTTGCAGCAATGAAGATCCAGCTCATCCAAATACATAAACGAAAATGAATTTGCCAAGAAAAAAAAAAATTAAAGAGTATGAAAGGAAACTCCATCTAATCTAAGAAAACTTTCCTAACCTTTTAAGGATCCATGTTCGCCTTACTGAGAACAGTAGAATGCAAAAAAAAAAAAAAAAAAAAAAAAATCACTATTATCCTAGAATTTACCAGCATGACATTTTCACACAATGAGAACAGATGGAAAATCTGGCTCACCCCATCACAATTCAGACCCCCAGCTTGGCCAATGGGAGGTGCATTCCTGGGGTCCATGTGGTCTCCGTGGTGCAGATGGAGGCCAGCAGTGTCCACCCAAGAGCAGCACTCACTCCACGGCCCCTCTGAAATCCCCAAGACTCACCCTCCACATCCTTTACAAACTGCAGAGCTTAATAAAAAAGGACACTGTCTGACTCTCTAGTACCCTACTGCCAGCCCCACCGTGTTTACTTTTATCCATATTGTAAATATTCCCTTGACTTAGCTGAGTCCTTTCATTTTTAAGTGTTTGGAGCCAGGCAGCCTTCCGGTGTCAAAGACCTGAAGTGCTGGAAGAAGCTCCCAGCTTCCACTGAAACAAGCATGGTCACGGTCTGATTTTGAAAAGCTCTTTGGCTCATAGCTCAAGAAGCCCTCAGAGCCTAGGAGAATAGAGTTGCCAAAGGGGATGAGAACAGTAGCTGTTCTGTGCTCTGCGACGCCGCTGTTTGCTCTGTGGTTCGCTGTGCCTATGAAATGATCCTGGCCACCCAGAGTAACAAGAGTGGCTGGCCTTCATGTGTGCACAAACCGGGGCTGCTCAGGAAGTATAGAAAGCCTTTTTCTCTGCAAGCAATGTCTTAAAGTATTCATCAAAAGACCACTATGAGTTCTTTAAACTTCACAAAGCTGTTTTCACCTTAAGGAGATGTTCATGCAAATAGGGAAAGAGATGTTGTTCTATTAAATCTGTTACAAAATACTTGACTCTAACTTTTTTAAGCAAGTAAGTATAAGGGGCATCTCAAAGACACATGGCCAGGACTTCCCTGGTGGTTAGGTGGTTAAGACTTCACCTTCCAATGCAGGGAGTACGGGCTCAATCCTTCCTGGGGTTACCTCAATCCTACATGCCTCACGGCCAAAAGACCAAAACATAAAACAGAAGTAATATTGTAATAAGTTCAATAAAGGCTTTAAAAATGGTCCACATTTTTTTTTTAATGTTTAAAAAAAAGAAAAAAAACAATAGCCATCTTTAAGAGGTGACAAGCTCTCTAACTACAAATAATCAAAAGATCAGCAGGTTTTCCAGACATTAACATTTCTATCCTTTTCTTAATGCTTGTTTTTTTTAGCTCAAGGTCTCTGTGTGTGATGTTCTATTAGCATATCAAAACAGAGTCCTTTGTTTTCCAACTTGCAGTGATGAATTCTGCATTTTCATTCTTTTTGTAAGGGAGATATTTTGAGGATGGTGCAGGGGAAAGAGGAAGGGTTTTCCAAACAGAAGGATGTTAACTCTCTTTCACGTTTGACCATTTCATTCTTTGTTGCCTGGGCAAGTTGATTTCACCCCTCGGAGTCCTTGTTGTTCAGTGGTTAAGTCGGCCGACTCTCTGACACCCCCTGGACTGTAGCCCGCCAGGCTTCTCTGTCCTCCGCGATCTCCCACTGTCTGTTCTTCTACAAACTGAAGTCCCAGGTTTGCACTGGTAGCAAAACAAAACAACGTAGCAGGGGCTGCCATGCAATAGGAGCCCCGACACTTTTCTAAACCTTTCCCGTGGTAAGCATCTCTAATAAGGAGTCACACCTAGTTTCCAGTCTCCCCCAAACCCACGTGCCTCTGACAGGCGAACCTGGTTCACGTGAGGCCCGATGACTCAGGGAGGTGCTGGCCAGGCCCCTGCATTGCAGACATGCCTTCTATTATTCCTAAATTCTTCTCATTTTTTAACGCCTTCTGTCCTTTCCCCTAGGTCAAAGGAAAGGGTATGATGAGTACAATAAAAAACAGACATTTTGATTGGCTGGCCGATGGAATACTCCCGGATGGTCTGCATCCTGAGAAATGACGTAAGCTCTGGTAAGAAATTCCTCCGCCAGCATTCTTACCTTTCCTGGCTGAGACTTGGGTTGGTCATTACAATTAATGACCCAACTTTTATGGGATTGTAAAGTATAAGATCTGAAAACAAACAAACTTCCCTGTGTTCGTGCTGCCTTTAAATTGTCATGATTAAAAAGAGATCATCGGTTTTAAGTTAAATCTTCCTTGCATCCTATCCAGTCCTCCAGGGTTAGCATTCATATTTTGTAGACTTTGAGGTCCGACCTATTGACCCAGGTCCTGCAGTGCCCACGTCAAGCCGGAAAGGCCACCCTTCCCCCTGGCTTTGCAATCAGGAGGCTGACAGCCACCCAGCCAGCCACCCGTCAAAGTCCCCGCTGGCGACTCTCTCTCCCAGCAAGCAGCCTCCCTTCCCCCACTTTCCCAAACATCTTGGGCATCCCAAACAATCACAATTACACTCAGGTTGTTTAAACAAACAGCAGTCAGCAGCTCAATTCCCCAGCCCAGGGCCCCAGCGGAGGGATTCCCTTGGGTCCACTCTCACCGCCTTCTCCCCAACCCCAAGCCACTTTCAGGCAAGACAATGGCTGTGAGTTTACAGTGGGTAGTTTTGCGCATCTAAATGTTTGCAGACACTTGGTTAAGTGTCCCTGGGCCAAGTTTTCAAAGGACAATACGCCCACGTTGAGTTTGTTTAAGCAGCAGATAATCCCAGCTAAGAGGCGGTTGCCTTCCCTCTTCAAAAGCCAAGAATGCAAGACAGAGGCTAGGAGGCATGCTGCGGAAGGTTTGGGGCAAATTCCACTGGAACGGGGAGTATCTGAGTCCGTCTCTTTACTCCCATTTTCTCTTCAAAGCCTGGACCTACGCTACAGAGAACGTGAAATTAGGGAGTTGGTAGGATTTTTAAAGTATTTCCCAAATAAGACAACTGAAACTGGGAAGGGGGCATTTTTTTTTTTCCCCACACCACATGGCATGTGGGATTTTAGGTCCCCTGACCAGGGATCGAACTCACATCCCCTGCACTGAACTGCCAAGGAATTCCGGGAAGTGTTCAATTTTCAATTCTGCAGCTGGGCTGGACCTAGGAGATCCACAGGTCCCTGTAGAAAGACTTACTATACCTCCCCACTGTGCAGCCTAGGATTTCTCGTGAAATCCTAGTCAATGTCCAATGCCTTGCGTTTCTTGTTGACAGGTAACCTCCAAGTCTCTCCGGGACATTTATACAAGGGCTGCCCCAAACCTGTAAGGACCAACTGACAGCTTGATGGGTACCATCGATAATTCATTTACTTACCCAACTAATATTTCTAGATTGTCTACTTAGACCGAATCCAGAATAGTATGGGGTAGGCAACAAAGGTGAAGCCTAGACTCTCACATGTGATAAAAGTGATATCTTAAGAGAGGAGCAAACAAGGACACTGGGAGTTTATAGAAGAGATCACTTCTGGCTGAGTGGAGGTAAATGGATCAGAGAAATTTCAGGAAGGAGCCCTTTGGGTCAGTCTTTGAAGGCTTTGATCTACTAATAAGGACAGTTTTATTTTTGTCTTTTTAATCTGTATGCCTTTTATTTCCTTCTCTTGCTTTATTGCACTGGGTAGATATTCCAGCATGAATGAGTAGTCACAGCAGACATCCTTACCTTGTTTCTGATTTTAGGGGGAAAATATTCATTCTTTCAGTGTCAAATATGGACTTCCCTTGTGGCTCAGCTGGTAAAGAATCCGCCTGCAATGTGGGAGACCCGGGTTCGATCCCTGGGTTGGGAAGATCTCCTGGAGAAGGGAAAGGCTACTCACTCCAGTATTCTGGCCTAGAGAATTCCATGGACTGTATAGTCCATGGGGTTGCAAAGAGTCAGACACGACTGAGTGGCTTTCATTTTCACTGTCAAATATAATGTCAGCTGGAGAGGTGTTTATAGATATTCTTCTCAAGGTAAGGAGATTCTCCTCTGTTGCTGGTTTGCTGAACAATTTTTATCAAGAATGAATGCACAGGGACTTACCTGGTGGTCCAATGGCTAAAACTTGGTGCTCCCAAAGCAAGGGTCCCAGGTTCAATCCCTGGTCAGGGAACTAGATCCCACATGCCGCCACTGAGAGTTCACACGCTGCAACCAAGACCCAGCACAGCCAAATAAATGAATAAATAATTTTGTTAAAAAAAGAATGAATGTAGAACTTTGCCAAATATGTTCGTTAATATAATTGATTAATACAATTACATGATTTATCTTCTCTAGTCTATTAATATTGTGGATTCCACTGATTAATTATCTATTCTATACCAGATGAGTTGTGGTGGTCTGTATTTTTTGAGGAATTGGCATTTCCTCTAACTTGTCATAGATATAAATTTATGGGTGTAGAATTGTCTATAGTATTCCTATCATCCTTTTGATAGGTTCTTTTTCTTTTCAGCCTGCCAACAGAATGTAATGGCAGTGCCTGTTTTACTCCTAGTATTGATCATTTGCATGTTATCTCTTCTTTGTCTCTCTTATTAGAGGTTTGTCAATTTTATTGACTTTTTAAAGAGTCAACTCTTTGACTTTCTCTACTGTTTTTCTATTTTCAATTTCATCACTTTCTGCTCACTTCCTTCCTCCCTTAGTTGTGAGTCTATTGGCCCTTCTTTTTTTTAGTGTTTAGAAGTGGGAGCTTAGATTATTAATTTGAGACTTTTCCTTTTTTCTTTTTTTTTTTTTTTTTCATTTATTTTTGGCAGCACTGGGGCTTTCCTAGTTGCAGCAAGCGGGGGCTACTCTCCAGTCATGGGGTGTGGTCTTCTCACCACAGTGGTATCTTGTTGCAGAGCATACGTTCTAGGGCTTGTGAGCTTCAGTAGTTGTGGCCCACAGGCTTAGTTTCCCGCATCATGTGGTATTTTTCCAGAGCAGGGATTGAAACCATGCCCCCTGAATTGGCAGGCAGTTCTTAACCACTGGGCCACCCAGGGAAGTCCTCTTTTCCTTTTCCTTTTTCGGCTGTTCTACAAGGCTTGTGGGATCTTAGTTCTCCAACCAGGGATTGAACCCAGGGTTCAACCCAGGGATTGAACTTCCCTGCAGTGGAAGTTCAAATTTCTGACCACTGGACCCCTGGGAATTCCCTGTTCTTTTCTAATGTGATCATCTGATGCTATAAATTTCCCTCTCAGAACTACTTTAGCTGTATGCTTCCTAGGTGGTGCTAGTGGTAAAGAATCCACCTGCCAATGCAAGCGACATGAGACATGGGTTCAATCTCTGGTTGGAGAAGATCCCCTGGAGGAGGGCACAGCAACCCACTCCAGTATTCTTGCCTGGAGAATCTCATGGACAGAGGAGGCTGTTGGCTACAGCCTATGCGGTTGCAAAGAGTTGGACACGACTGAAGTGACTTAGCACAGCACAACACTCAGATCTTGATATAGTATATTTCCATTTTCATTCAGCTGAATATATTGGTCTTATTTGTTTTTGAGACTTCCAAAAAAGGAATTTTCTTTCTTTCTTTTTATTAAAACTTAAAAAGGATTTTTCTCTTTGTGTTTAGCTTCCAAATGTTTGGAGATTCTCCTGTCACCTTTCTGGTGTTCATTCCTCTTTTGGTTCCATTATGGTCATAGATACGCCATAAGATTTCAATTTTTTAATTGCATCTTGATATGTATCTCTACATGTATATTTTAATGCACTTTTAATGTATTTCTATTTTGTAAATCGAGCTTACTTAAATGCTGTCTACCGATATTCCCAAGAGTTTATCTGTGAGTACTTCTAGCATTCTGTTTACTTGAAAACACTGTCCCTTTAGACATTTTTTATTAGATAAGGTTTGTTTCCAGAGAATGCACTGAATCTTAGATTTAAAAGTCTTTTTCATCTACAGTCTTGAAACAAAAATGCCATCAGCTCTAAATGTTTACCATTTGATGTCACATCTTCTTCTTGTGCCAGACTGTCCTCCAAATAAGAGAGAATTGGAAGGTGACTAAACAGAGGGGTCTGTGGGAAGGTGAAGGTCTTTGCTAAATATCAGCTAAGGAGGTCTTAATACATACCCTCACTTTCACCTCTCTATCAATCTTGAAGAGCCACGTGCAGGAAATAAAAAGTGTAGGATCATTCTTTTATAAAGCCCCCCAGTTGGTAAGGAAATATTTTCCTGGAAAATTGGTAAGATCAAGAAGAGGAATAGATAAGAAGAGGAAAAGTTTCCGATTGCTTCATTTTTTCTAGTTTTGACTACCACAATTTAGTAACAGTCAACTCTTAACTCACTCTGGGCTCTGAAAATCCCTTGAAATTCCAGCAGCTCAAGTGAGCCAGGCCCCAAATATCTGAAATCTGTATTTCCAAAAGAACTTGCTCCTTAATTCCAATAAAAAACAGAAGACTGCATCCATACCTTTTACTGGATTACTCAGAGAGGACTGGATGCTGATTCATTTCCAAAGGCTCTGATGAGCAGGCCAGGGATGTTTTTCCAGTACAGACCCATCCTTCGCCCACCCCCCAGCCCGTCCTGTTTCCCCCCTCCCAGGATAAACACAAAGCAGAGACCAAGCTCCCAGCAGGATGACCTATAAGTGACCCTTGGACTGACCTAACACTCTGGTCACTCTCACCGACAGGTTTGTTTATCTTGGAACCTCGGAGCCTCTGCACCCAAAAGCTTCGTCGCTAGACTCCAAGTCCTCCCAAGTGAGCTGTCAGTCATAGCTTAAGTGCATGAGGGACAGTTGCATGATAGCCTGAGTTTATTTACCAAAACCTGGTGTTTATGCTGTTTGGCTACAGGGAGGGGCCGCGGGATGCTGAATCTAGTGATGGGGAGACAACTAAACGTCTCCATCAGGCATTAGCCCTCGGATTATAGAATTATCAGTGGACCTGATAGTGTCTGTCCCGGGAGATTAAACGTTTCGAATTTAGCATCTCCAAAGGAGAGGTGTGTGGTCAGGCCATGCCACTAGAGTTTGTTTTAATTTTTTTGCCCATGCTGCAACGTGGGATCTTAGTTTCCCAACCAAGAATGGAACCCCCCTGCCCCCCATGCCTTGGAATTGAGGAGTCTTAACCACTGCACCACCAGTGATGTCCCTCTTAGAGCTTATTTTAAGGAGCCCACAACTGAGGCGAGAGGGAAGCTGCACACACGGTGTGGCTTGTTTGCTGGGACCAGGGGCAAGGTTACATTTGATAGTGGTATCTTGATATTTACCTGAAGGAAACACAGTGGTGTCCCTAATTTGGGCACTAGATGGAGGGATGACCAATAAATCCCCAAATAAGGATGGCTGTAAAAATTTTACTAAATTTTTTAAAATAGATTTTATTTTCCCAGATACAATCACTCAAGGAGTTCCGGCCTGACATGTAGACTTCTGTACTCCTGCCCACATTTCAGTGGTAATCCCCAGGGGATTAAGCCTATCCAGAGGACTGAATTCATTCTTTTATTATTATTATTATTATTTTTATTTGGCTTTGCCAGGTCTTAGTCGGAGCATGTGGGATCTAGTTCCCCAACCAGGGATCGAACCTGGGCCTTTTGCATTGGGAGCATGCAGTCTCAGCCACGGTACCACCAGGGATGTCCCTGAATTCATTATTGATCAGGTCCTGTCCTACAGTTTCTTTTCCAATAGTTAAACACAGCAAATATGAACTTTTAAGGTAAATGAGGCCAAATCAAGAAAGATGACAAGGTTGACCATAGAAATGGGCTTTCCCTCCCCTCTCCTCCCCCTCCTGGTAGAAGATTTCAAATAGATCTGAATCTCCAAGGAATGCTTTTATTTGGTAGACCAGATGAGGAAAGCGAGACCGGTCCCTTCCAAGGGCGGTGCAGAAAGAGGACTCTCATCCCCTTTTATCCCATTAAAGCCCTGCTGCTTGGTCTGAGAAGGCCCCTCTATTATCAGCCTTGGCTTAAATAAACCTTCTGCCCCGCACCCAGCCACCTCCCTTGGTGCCGCAGGCCCCATCCATTACTGTCACCTTTGCAGAGTGGCTGCCATGACAGTTCATGATCATTAACCAGCCCTGGTGTGCTTTGTGTTAAAAAGACACATCAAACGCAGACACTCCGCAGTTCCTTAAAGTTACAGGGGCCGGGGATGCTCTGGGGCCGATGGCAACCAGACTTGACACACGGTGTTGACAAAAGGTGAAAATGAGCCCTGGGTCAGAATTGCCTCAGTGTCCCTTCTCATCTCTCCCCAATGCCACTCTCAGGGGCAGAAACCAGGTGGAAAAGACACAGTGTGAGGACTGGGCTAAAGAGCCCAGATAAAGAGAACCTGAGAGAAGGACAGAGCAACACTGCTCCTTAAACCACCCCTCCCTGCTGGGCTGGTGCCCCGCCCCCAGCTGCCCCTGCCCTCCAAAGAACACCAGTAAAATCCCTCCCACTCTCCTTGGCACCCTGAAATGGCCTTCTGAACCAATTCACAGACCTTCTTATTTATGGGCTCAAATCCCTGAACCAAATGCAAATTGACAAGTGTCTCTTTCCATTCCACAAAACATTTATAATCTATAAGTAACAGAGTGCACGAAAGGTATTTGTTTATTTGGGTGAGCCTGCTTACATTTCATGATTTTCTCTCTGGCCCCACTGTTGAACGAAGACATTTGCTTTTCTTATCAAGGGTTTTCTGCAACAAAGCCCAGCTTGGGGGAAATGACCTTGAGAGGAAGTTAGAGAAGGAAAAGGGAGCTGGCTCTGTCAACTAGTACATAAAAATTAAGTGACAAAAAAAGAAAAGAAACAAACAAGCAACCCATAACACCCTGTCCTCAAAGCAAAGGAGTATGCATGCAACTCCTTCTTCATTCAAATGACATTTATTCATTCAAATGACCTTTATTCTGTCCCTCCCATGCACCCCAGGGCTATAAAGAACAAAAAGTGGGCCATAATTCTTAAAGGAGATTAGAGTCTGTGAAGATAAATAAAGCATCTACAAATGGAGATAGATGCCAGGGGAGCAGTGGGTGGAGGAGAGACCAGGACAGGATGTTTCAAGAAGACCTTCCAGGGGATGTGGCCAATTCAGTTCAGTTCAGTTCAGTCACTCAGTCGTGTCTGACTCTTTGCAACCCCATGGACCACAACACGCCAGGCCTCCCTGTCCATCACCAACTCCTGGAGTTTACTCAAACTTGTGTCCATTGAGTCAGTGATGCCATCCAACCATCTCATCCTCTGTCATACCCTGCTCCTCCCACCTTCAGTCTTTCCCAGCATCAGGGTCTTTTTCAATGACTCAGTTCTTCGCATCAGGTAGCCAAAGTATTGGAGCTTCAGCTTCAGCATCAGTTCTTCCAATGAATATTCAGGACTGATTTCCTTTATGAGGGACTGGATAGATCTCCTTGAAGTCCAAGGAACTCTCAAGAGTCTTCTCCAACACCACAATTCAAAAGCATCAATTCTTCAGTGCTCAGCTTTCTATAAATCCAACTCTCACATCTATATATGACTACTGGAAAAACCATAGCTTTGACTAGACAGACCTTTGTTGGCAAAGTAATGTCTCTGCTTTTTATAAGCTGTCTAGGTTGGTCATAGCTTTTCTTCCAAGGAGCAAGCATCTTTTAATTTCATGGCTGCAGTCACCATCTGCAGTGATTTTGGAGCCCCCCCAAAATAAAGTCTGTCACTGTTTCCACTGTTTCCCCATCTATTTGCCATGAAGTGATGGGACCAGATGCCATGATCTTAGTTTCTTGAATGTTGAGTTTTAAGCCAACTTTTTCACTCTCCTCTTTCACTTTCATCAAGAGGCTCTTTAGCTCTTCTTCACTTTCTGCCATAAGGGTGGTGTCATCTGCCTATCTGAGGTTATTGATATTTCTCCCGGCAATCTTGATTCAAGCTTGTGCTTCATCCAGCCCAGCATTTCTCATAATGTACTTTGCATATAAGTTAAATAAGCAGGGTGACAATATACAGCCTTGACATACTCCTTTCCCTGTTTGGAACCAGTCTGTTGTTCCATGTCCAGTTCTAACTGCTGCTTCTTGACTTGCATACAGATTTCTCAGGAGACAGGTCAGGTGGTCTGGTATTCCCATCTTTTGAAGAATTTTCCACAGTCTGTTGTGATCCACATAGTCAAAGGCTTTGGCATAGTCAATAAAGCAGAAGTAGATGTGGCCAATTGGCGGGGTCTTAAGGTATACGAGAGGTACTTCCCTGGTGGGAAAGGCTACCTGCTCCAGTATTCTGGCCTGGAGAATTCCATGGACTGTATAGTCCATGGGGTTGCAAAGAGACACAACTGAGCAACTTCCACTTTCACTTTAAGGTATAAGCTAAAGTTCACCTAGAAGAGGGAAGTGTAAGACATGCAAAGGTACCACATTGATGATAGCTAGCATTTATTAAGCATGTACTAAAATCCAGACTACTGGATTTCAATAGTCTCAAATCCAGACTATTGAGCACCTGTAAGGAAGCTGTTCTGAACAGAGATTGTTAAATTCCAGAGGGTTTCAACAACTTAGCATAAAGAAAAGAATGTACGATATCTCAGTAATCACTTTTATATTGATAACATGTTGAAATGATCCTATGTTGGACACAGTAGGTTAAAGAAGATCTAGGATTATCAAAATTAATTTCACCCATCTCCCTTTTTTTAACAACACACAAATGCTTTTTTACTACATATACAGAAGATATTTTATAAATTCTAACTCTCCTAATAAGTCACTTTTTTTCCACTTTCTTTTCTTTTTTAAATTGAAATATAGTTGACAATGGTCCTCTTGGGTTTTTTTAATTAATTTTTATTGGAGTATAATTGCTTTTGGAGTATATTGGAGTGTTGTGTTAGTTTCATGGATCAGCCTTACATATATGAGCTTCCCTGTTGCCTCAGGTGGTAAAGAATCTGCCTGCAATGCAGAAGACCTGGATTCAATCCCTGGGTTGGGAAGATCCCCTGGAGACCCTATGGACTGTAACCTGCCAGGCTCCTCTGTCCGTGGGATTCTCCAGGCACAAATATTGGAGTGGGTTGCCATGTCCTGCTCCAGTGATCTTCTCAACCCTGGGATGGAACCCCGGGTCTCCTGCAGGCATTTTCTTCACCACTAGCGCCACCTGGGAAGCCCCAAGGGAATGGCTACCCACTGCACTGTTCTTGCCTGGAGAATTCCATGGACAGAGGAGCCAGGCAGGCTACAGTCCATGGGGTCCCAAGGAGTCGGATATGACTGAGCAACTAACAGACACTATAAATATATACCTTCCCTTTTGGACTTCTTTCCCATTTAAGTCACCACAGTGCATTAAATAGAGTACCCTACACTGTATGGTATGTTCTCATTAGTTATCTATTTAATACATAGTATCAATAGTGTATATGTGTCAATTCCAATCTCCCAGTTCCTTCCACTACCACCCCTTCCCCTTGGTATCTGTTCATTTGTTCTCTACATCTGTGTCTCTATTTCTGTTTTACAAATAAGATCATCTATACAATTTTTCTAGATTTCATATAGACGCATTAATATATGATCTTTGTTTTTCACTTTCTGACTTACATCACTTTGTGTGACACTTTTTAGGTCCATCCCCATCTCTACAAATGATCCACTTTCATTTCCTTTTTACGGCTAAGTATATTCAACAATGGTCCTCTCGCTTTTTAAAGTGACTACTAAAAAAAATTTTAAGTACCTCACATTGTGGCTCTCTTTATATTTCTACTGTACACAGACTCTCTTTAATCTTCCCAGCAACCATATAAGCTTTGTATCTTCATTTTTCAGATTAGAAAGTGAGGACCTAGAGAAGTGAACTCTGGTGCCTACAGCCCACACCTGGTTACGTAGCAGGAAAGAGGAAGTTTGCAAGGGTTCACTGCCTGTTGACAGTTTCTAGGGCTGGAAAGCAAGAAAGAACACAGCAAATCAACTTCACTTGATATGTTCATGTGCGCTTGTTGTTTAAAAATCAGAACAACATAAAGGAATAGAGTGGCATGTAAGGGTTCCTCCAACCCAGTTCACTTGCTGCTGCTATTTGCTTGGTTTCCCTACGAGGTACTGGAGACATAACAAGCATGTGTGAAAGTGTTCCTAAATTGTATCTATTTCTTTGCAATGCCATGGACTGTAGCTCGCCAAGATCCTCTGTCCGTAGCATTTTCCAGGCAAGGATACTGGAGTGGTTTGCCATTCTCTTTTCCAGGGGATCTTCCCAATCAAGGATCGAACCAGGGCCTCCTACATTGCAAGTGGATTCTTTGCCGCCTGAGTCACACACACATATATACATATATATATATATATAATATAACATATAATACACATTATACATATATGTGTGTTTTATACACATAGCAAGTATATCAGTTCAGTTCAGTAGCTCAGTTGTGTCCAACTCTTTGCAACCCCATGGACTGCAGCACACCAGGCTTCCCTGTCCATCACCAACTCCCGGAGCTTGCTCAAACTCATGTCCACCAAGTCGGTGATGCCATCCAAACATCTCATCCTCTGTCATCCCCTTCTCCTCCCATCTTCAGTCTTTCCCAGCATCAAGGTCTTTTCCAGTGAGTCAGTTCTTTGCATCAGGTGGCCAAAGTATGGGAGCTTCAGCTTCAGCATCAGTTCTTCCAATGAATATTCAGGACTGATTTCCTTTGGATTGACTGGTTGGACCTCCTTGCAATCCAAGAGACTCTCAAGAGTCTTCTCCAATGCCACAATTCAAAAGCATCAATTCTTTGGTGCTCAGCTTTCTTTATAGTCCAACTCTCACATCCATACATGACTACTGGAAAAACCATATCTTTGACTAGACAGACCTTTGTTGGCAAAGTAATGTCTCTGCTTTTTAATATGCTGTCTAGGTTGGCCATAGCTTTTCTTCCAAGGAGTAAAGTGAAAGTGAAAGTGAAGTCGCTCAGTCATGTCCTACTCTTTGCAACCCCATGGACAGTAACCTACCAGGCTCTGTGGTCCATGGGATTTTCCAGGCAAGAATACTGGAGTGGGCTGCCATTTCCTTCTCCAGGAGTAAGCGTCTTTTAATTTCATGGCTGCAATCACCATCTGCAGTGATTTTGGAGCCCAAAAAACTAAACTCTGTCACTGTTTCCACTGTTTCCCCACCTATTTGCCATGAAGTGATGGGACCTGATGCCATGATCTTAGCTTTCTGAATGTTGAGTTTTAAGCCAACTTTTTCACTCTCCTCTTTCACTTTCATCAAGAGGTTCTTTAGCTGTTCTTCACTTTCTACCATAAGGGTGGTATCATCTGCATATCTGAGATTATTGATATTTCTCCCAGCAATCTTGATTCAAGCTTGTGCTTCATCCAGCCCAGCGTTTCTCGTGATGTACTCTGCATAGAAGTTAAATAAGCAGGGTGACAATATATAGCCTTGATGTACTCATTTCCTGATTTGGAACCAGTCTGTTGTTCCATGTCCAGTTCTAACTGTTGCTTCCTGACCTGCATACAGATTTCTCAGGAGGCAGGTCAGGTGGTCTGGTATTTCCATCTCTTTCAGAATTTTTCACAGTTTGTTGTGATCCACACAGTCAAAGGCTTTGGCATAGTCAATAAAGCAGAAATAGATGTTTTTCTGGAACTCTCTTGCTTTTTCCATGATCCAGCGGATGTTGGCAATTTGATCTCTGGTTCCTCTGCCTTTTCCAAAACCAGTTTTAACATCTGGAAGTTCATGGTTCACGTACTGTTGAAGCCTGTCTTGGAGAATTTTGAGCATTACTTTGCTAGCATGTGAAACGAGTGCAACTGTGCGGTAGTTTCAACATTCTTTGGCAATGTCTTTCTTTGGGATTGGAATGAAAACTGACTTTTCCAGTCCTGTGGCCACTGCTGAGTTTTCCAAATTTGCTGGCATATTGAATGCAGCACTTTCACAGCATCAGCTTTTAGGATTTGAAATAGCTCAACTGGAATTCCATCACCTCCACTAGCTTTGTTCCTAGTGATGCTTCCTGAGGTTCACTTTACTTCAAATTCCAGGATGTCTGGCTCTAGGTGAGTGATCACACCATCATGATTATCTGGGTCATGAAGATCTTTTTTGTATAATTCTTCTGTGTATTCTTGCCACCTCTTCTTAATATCTTCTGCTTCTGTTAGGTCCATACCATTTATGTCCTTTATTGAGCCCATCTTTGCATGAAATGTTCCTTTGGTATCTCTAATTTTCTTGAAGAGATCTCTAGTCTTTCCTATTCTATTATTTTCCTCTATTTCTTTGTACTGATCACTGAGGAAGGCTTTCTTACCTCTCCTTGCTATTCTTTGTAATTCTGCATTCAAATGGGTATATCTTTCCTTTTCTCCTTTGCCTTTATTTTCTCTTCTTTTCTCAGCTATTTGTAAGGCCTCCTCAGACAACCATTTTGCCTTTTTGCATTTCTTTTTCTTGGGGATGGTCTTGATCACTGCCTCTTATACAATGTCACCAACCTCCATCCATAGTTCTTCAGGCACTTTGTCTACTGTATAATCGAAAGGGATTTGATTTAGATCCTACGTGAATGGTCTAGTGGTTTTCCCTACTTTCTTCAATTTTTAAGACTGAATTTGGTAATAATGAGTTCATGATCTGAGCCACAGTCAGCTCCTGGTCTTGTTTTTGCTGACTTTATAGAGCTTCTCCATCTTTGGCTGCAAAGAATATAATCAATCTGATTTCAGTATTGACCGTCTGGTAATATCCATGTGTAGAGTCTTCTCCTGTGTTGTTGGAAGAGGGTGTTTGCTATGACCAGTGTGCTCTCTTGGCAAAACTCTGTTAGCCTTTGACCTGCTTCATTTTATACTCCAAGGCCAAATTTGCCTGTTACTCCAGGTATCTCTTGCCTTCCTACTTTTGCATTCAAGTCCCCTAGAATGAAAAGGACATCTTTTTTGGGGTATTAGTCCTAGAAGGTCTTGTAGGTCTTCATAGAACAATAATAAGAACAACAACAACAAATATATATATATAATATATATGTAAATTTATATTATATATGTTTTAAATATATATAAATAACATATATATTATATATGTTTAAATATATAAATAACATATATATTATATATGTTTAAATATATATATATATATAAACAAGTATATATATGTTTATGTGCATGTATATATAAAATCCCCCATGTTGTACAAATGGCTGGTTCATTTTTAATTTTTTTTTTGCCACAACCCATGGCATGTGGGATCTTAGTTCCTCAACCAGGGATCAAACCCACATACTCTGATGTGGAAACACAGAGTCTTAATCACTGGACCTCCAGGGAAGTCCCAGCCTGACTAACTTCTTAGCTGTTTTATTAATATATATGGGACTAATAAGATTTGCTGGAAAATGGGTTCTTCTGCTTAAAAACCACTCTTAAAGCTACTTATTATAGAGCCTCTGAGGCCCCACTGAGCTCAAAACTCCTTTTGCTTTGGAATAGTACAATTTTATTGTTTGGTTCTGTTCTTTCACCATATTATCAGTCATCGGTATGATTTATTTGAAGTGAAATTCTCGGCCAAGAGCAAGCCTCTTCATTGCAACATTGGTCCTGTGGGAAACATGATTTACTTTCCAACAGGTCACTTTAAGATAGAGAGCAGCTCCCTTGAGAATAAAGTGTTCACTTGTACTGTGGTTTTGCCTTATATATCTCTAAATACAATGGAAATTGAAAGAAAATGATTTCTTTTTACCCAAAAGGACAAATTAAGTTTCGTGTTGCTTAACCGAAGGATGACTTTTGCTTTACCCCATGCATTAATGTTTCAAATCTCAGCTTTAGCCTTTAATAGCTCGGTGGCCCTAGATATGTTATTTAACTTCTTAGCTGAGAAGTTAAATAGAACACAGAGATAATAATATCTGTCTTATGGGATGAAAGTGAAAGTGTTAGTCACTCAGTTGAGTCCAACTCTTTGCAACACCATGGACTGTAACCCACCAGGCTCCTCTCTCCATGGAATTCTCCAGGCAAGAATCCTGAAGTGGGTACCCATTCCCTTCTCCAGGACATCTTCCCAACCCAGAGATCAAACCCTTGTCTTCTGCACTGCAGGCAGATTCTTTACCATCTGAACCATCAAGGAAGCCCATCTCATGGGATAAGGAGAAATAAAGGCAATATACAGATGCTTAGTTTAGTTCCCTGAATATAATAAACACTAAATATGTATAATTTACTTTAATTATTATTAGTAGACATATTTATTGACCTTTACTATGTGCACGATGTGGAAATTGGGTAAATTTTTCTGCCTATCTCATAGAACTATTTTGCAAATTGAATGAAATAATACATATTAAGTCCTTCTAGTACCAAGGACACGCAAAGATTCAATATATTTTATCTAACTTACATGCTGTAAACTATAACCTTTAAATTGTAATGGCATGATGTTATAGTTGTATACTTAGAGTATTAAATGTAAAAATTAATTACATCATCAAGCTTACTTTCTTAATGTTTTTCTGAATTATTGCCAATTCTACTGAGATTTTATGCTCATAAAGGTGATATTTAATACCAAAGAACATGCACTATTTCTCCATCCCCCTCAAGTTTTCATGCGGAGCACCTCCTTAATTAAAAGCCTTGTCATGGGACTTCCCTGGTGGTCCAATGGCTACGTCTCTGAGCTCCCAGTGCAGGGAGCCCAGGTTTGATCCCTGGTCTGGGAACTAGATCCTATGCACCAGAACTTACAGATCCTGCATGCCAAAATAAAGATTGAAGATCCTGAATGCTGCAGTTAAGACTTGGTACAGCCAAATAAATAAATACAAAAAATAAAATAAAACCTTAGTCATACCTAGGGCCAGATCAGTTCTAGGCATTGTTTAACAAGCTATAGAGACTAAGGGTCTGAGTCATCTCAGGACACACTTTAAGTCTCCTTCAAGAAGCCCTCACCCCAAACTTCCATCACCACAGGCCTCTAGGCTTGGAAAAGTGATCCTCAAACCCTGGCCCTGGTGTCACTGACCTCTAAGATGGCCTGCTTGTGGCTCCTGGTAGAACAGGGAAGAAACTGCCATCATTCAGGAGGTGAGCCGTTGGCCACACCAGGTCCAAGCTGGCCTGAGGAGCCACTGCTCAGCTCAGTGGCCTGTGTGTCAGCCTTGCCCAGAGTTGTTGTTGTTCAGTCGCTAAGTCATGTCCGACTCTTGTGGCCCCATGAACTGCAGCATGCCAGGCCTCCCTGTCCTCCACTATCTCCTGGAGTTTGCTCAAGTTCATGTCCATTGAGTCGGTGATACTATATAACTAATTCATCCTTTGCTGCCCCTTCTCCTTTCGCCTTCAATTTTTCCCAGCATCAGGGTCGAAAAGAGTTGGCTCTTGCCCAGGATTTTGTGGTGCCAACTGGCTCACACAATCTCATCCTGACTTTGGACACTGCGTAAATTTTTACTTGGGGCTTCCCTGATGTCTTAGATGGTAAAGAATCTGCCTACATTCCAGAAGACCCAGCTTTGATTCCTGAGTTGGAAAGATTCCTTGGAGAAGGGAATGGCAACACACTCCCATATCTTGCCTGGAGAATCCCATGGATGGAGGAGTCTGGCAGGCTACAGTCCATGGGGTCACAAAGAGTCCAATATGACTGAGCGACTAACACACACATATTTTTACTTACCAGCAGGAAGACAAACTTCTCTAATTTCTACTCACTCTATTTTGAAAGGACAAAACAAGATCAAAGAATCAACTGCCCCAAGTGAGAGACCCTGGAGCCAGCAGGGCAATGGGTGGACATCAGCTCTGCTTTCAAGCCCACAGAGGCTGGTACCAGAAGACCGGGTCTGTGGGAAGTTAGGGCCTCTCTAAGGTCCAGGCAAGTCAGTCAGATGGGGCCACCACCCAGCACTGAGGATGTTTGCCCCTAAATCTTAACAGAATTTACCCTCAGAGAGGCAAAGCTCTCTGTAGGAATGATGAACCAAACTTGATAAAAACGGTCAAGGTGGGACAGGGCAGAGTCTTCTTTTCTTTTTTTTTTTTTGGTCATGCCATGTGGCATGGGGGATCTTAGTTCCCTGACCAGGAATGGGACCCATGCCCCCTGCATTGGGAGCTAGGAGTCTTAACCACTGGACCACCAGGGAAGTCCCAAGAGTCTTCTTTTCTGTCATCAAGCTGCAAACATGGCTGAATGAATGAATGTGAGCTTGGAGAGGCAGGGCTGGGTGGAGGGGGCGGTGGACACAAGTTGCAATTGTTTTGAAACCAAACCCTGGGAAGTCTGAATCTGAAAGCAGCGATGTCAAACTTCTGAATGAGTGACGAAGCTTTTACTGACATTGTGACTCTATTCCGGCCTCTCCACGGTGCTGTTATTTATGGAGTTGTACTTGTGAGTGTGAACTTCCGTATGTTTGCACCTTTCATCCCCAAAGGCATTTTCACAAATCCTCAGAACACCCACGCAACTGGGGAGTAGAAGTACTCTCTCAGGCTCCTAGCACTGAGGCCCTGCAGATGGCCAGGGGCAGGGGAGACGGTGACCTAGTGTTTCCAAAAGGAGCCCGGAGTCACCAACCAGGGCACAGAGGGGAGAGGTTAAAGGCTAAAAGTGAGCATTACTCTCCCTTGACCCCTGGTCACAGATCCATTTCTCCTATGGGACCAGCTCATGGAAAGCGAAGAAAGCATAAAAAGCTGGCTTCCTGGAACTTCCCTGGTGGTCCAGTGGTTAAGAATTCACCTTTCAGTGCAGGGGTGTGCAGGTTCGATCCCTGGTGGGGGAGCTAAGATCCTACATGCCTCATGGCCAAAAAACATAAAGTAGAAGCAATAGTATAGCAAATTCAATAAAGACTTTAAAAATGGTCTACATTTTAAAAAAAAAAGTCTTTAAAAAAAAGAACTGACCTCCTGACATAGCTAATCATACCCACTATGACACATTTTGAGTGAGTCTGGAAACAGGTATGTTGTGTGAATGTCTTGTCAGTCACACCTGGGCTTCCCTGGTGGCTCAGGCAGTAAAGAATCTGCCTGCAATGCAGGAGACCCAGGTCTGATCCCTGAGTGGGAAAGACCCTCTGGAAAAGGGAATGGCAACCCATTCCAATATTCTTGCCTGGAGAATCCCACAGACAGAGGAGCCTGGCAGGCTACAGTCCATAGGGTTGCAAAAAG
This sequence comes from Bubalus bubalis, assembly GCF_019923935.1. Lineage (NCBI taxonomy): Eukaryota > Metazoa > Chordata > Mammalia > Artiodactyla > Bovidae > Bubalus > Bubalus bubalis. Next base: position 27,727,992 of record NC_059178.1, on the reverse strand, counting down.
TCAGACACCACTGAGCAACTAACACTTTGACTCAGCAGTTCTAGAAATTCTACTGGCATACTTACCAACTGTCTAAGAATATTCCCTATAGCATTTTTATTTACTGTAGCATCTTTTTTGTGAAAGCAAAAGTTAGAAACAGTCTAAATGCCTACTCCTAAAAGAATAAAGTTAAATAAACTATGGTGCAGATAAATCCATGCAGCTGTTACAATGAATGAAATAAATCTATAGAGAGAAGCTTGGGAAGGCAGTTGAGATGGTTCTAAAAACACATTCAAGGCCCATAAATCATAGCCTGTTGCTCTTGGGGTTACACTGTTTGCATGTTAATCGAAGGTGAGGAAGGGTGTATGAAGTAAAAAGAAGCGGGTCTTGATGAGTGAAGTTTGCAAATATTCTCAGGCCAATATAACAAGCATCCTCAAACTCTCAAATTCACCATCTCCAATAAAAGCAACTCCATCTCCAAGCAACTGGTCAATAACCCACATTTAACCAGATGATCCCCTTCCTGTTCAACACACCCTCACTCTCCTTGTTGACTCTACGACAGTCCCCGACTTAATGGTGGTTGAGGAAGATCATATATGTATATTTTAAAGTATACATTTTTATTTTTAATATTTTTAGTTATTAAAAAGGGTATAATACAGTTTATAATCTTTCGGAATTTATTTTTTCACTTCATACATGTGAAGGTTCATTCACATTGTTACATATGGTTTAGTTCACACAGGTGACTGTTGGGGAATAGATATTCATCCACTTTCCTGATGTTTCTTGTTTTCTGCTATTGCCAGCAGGACCGTTTGATTATTCTTGTGCATGACTGTTACTGTTACTGTTGTTGTTATGCAAGAGTCACTCTTTCGTACGTGTCCTGGAGTGGAACTTGTTCACAAAGTTTGCCAACATTCCACTTTAGGAACCAACAAAAGTGGTTGTACAGTATTACTCCCACTTGCTATGTGTTACAGATCTCTCTTTAGATTTGCACCCTCTCCAACATTTAGTAAGGGCTTCCCAGGTGGCTCAGTGATGAAGAATCCACCTGCAAATGCAGGAGATGTAGGAGATGTGGGTTTGATTCCTGGGAAGATCCCCTGGAGAAGAACATGGCATCCCATTCCAGTGTTCTTGCCTAGGAAAACCCCATGGACAGAGGAGCCTGGTGGGCTACAGTCCATGGGGTGACTAAGCACACACACACACACACACACACAGTATTTAGTAGTCAGACTTTTGGATTTTTGCCAATTGAAAGGATGTCTCAGTGAACTTGATTTGCATCTCACTGACCCATGATGGGAATACCAGACCACCTCACCTGCCTCTTGAGAAATCTATATGCAGGTCAGGAAGCAACAGTTAGAACTGGACATGGAACAACAGACTGGTTCCAAATAGGAAAAGGAGTACGTCAAGGCTGTATATTGTCACCCTGCTTACTTAACTTACATGCAGAGTACATCATGAGAAATGCTGGGCTGGAAGAAGCACAAGCTGGAATCAAGATTACCGAGAGAAATATCAATAACCTCAGATATGCAGATGACACCACCCTTATGGCAGAAAGTGAAGAGGAACTAAAAAGCCTCTTGATGAAAGTGAAAGTGGAGAGTGAAAAAGTTGGCTTAAAGCTCAACATTCAGAAAATGAAGATCATGGCATCTGGTCCCATCACTTCACGGGAAATAGATGGGGAAACAGTGAAAACAGTGTCATACTTTATTTTGGGGGCTCCAAAATCATTGCAGATGGTGACTGCAGCCATGAAATTAAAAGACGCTTACTCCTTGGAAGGAAAGTTATGACCAACCTAGATAGCATATTCAAAAGCAGAGACATTACTTTGCCAACAAAGGTCCGTCTATGTGAGAGTTGGACTGTGAAGAAAGCTGAGCGCCGAAAAATTGATGCTTTTGAACTGTGATGTTTGAGAAGACTCTTGAGAATCCCTTGGATTGCAAGGAGATCCAACCAGTCCTTTCTAAAGGAGATCAGTCCTGGTTGTTCATTGGAAGGACTGATGCTAAAGCTGAAACTTCAGTACTTTGGCCACCTCATTCGAAGAGTCAACTCATTGGAAAAGACTCTGATGCTGGGAGGGATTGGGGGCAGGAGGAGAAGGGGACGACAGAGGATGAGATGGCTGGATGGCATCACTGACTCGATGAATGTGAGTTTGAGTGAACTCCGGGAGCTGGTGATGGACAGGGAGGCCTGGCGTGCTGCAATTCATGGGGTCGCAAATAGTCAGACACGACTGAGCGACTGAACTGAACTGACCCCTGAGGATACTACCTCTTTATTAAAAAAAAATTTTTTTTGGCCACATCTTGTGGCATGCAGGGTCTTAATTCCCCTAACGAGGACCAAACCCAAGGCCCCTGCATTGGAAGTACAGAGTCAACCACTGGACGGCCAGGGAATTCCCTGGTTATCTTTTTAAATGGATCTTGGCCACACATATTTTCTGTGAAAAGTCAGCTTGTATCTTTTGCAGATGCTTCTCCTGGGTTGTTTGTGGTTTGACTAAGCCTTGCTGGTGCCTGAAATGGAAATTCCAAGGGAAATATTTTTAAATGAAACTCGTTTTCACCTGCCAGGAGACGGGGCTGGAAGGACCCTGGGAATCATAGGAGGCTGGTTTGCAGAGGGAGTGCAGCGAGAGTCAGCATGAATCAAGGCAGCAGAGACCCCAGGAGGTGAATGAGACTGGAAGCTGAGCCCAGCTGTCAATTTCTCCCCTTTCCTGCTGGCTACCTGCAGCAGCAGCAGATCCCCGGTGCGCTGGGCCAGGGGTTTCCCGCACTTTCCACGGCGCCTGCCAGGAGCCCTCAGCACCTAGTGTTTGGTGTCTCTTCCGGTGAGAGCAGAGCAGTGGGCTCAGATGACCACCCCAGTCATCTGGCAGCCGACATGATCACTGTAGATCTTCTCTCAGCCTTTAGGAAGCAAATTTCCAGAGGTTTCTGAGTAGTGAGGGAAGAACCTACGCAGACACAAATTTTCCGATTGTACATCAGAAACCGCAGGCCCAGGTCTTTTAAGAAAATAGATTGAATTTCAAGAGGGAATAAATACATGGGAAGCACAGAGAGCATAGTTTCCAGGAGTGGCTGCCTCCAGGTTTGCTCTAGACCAAACCATTTTCAGCATCACAAATCACCCACAGCCTACTCTGTGGCTGCAGTTTATCCACACTTCCAGAAGCCTTACAGAGCATCCCCCCACCAACCCCCAACTCCACCTGCCCTTGTTCAGATGCAAGAGGGATCACTTCCTGTCCTTCTCAAGATCTCCTGTCCCAGTCATGTCTACCAGCTGCCATCTCTCTTTAATTATTGATTAATTTCTTTCTTATGACCTTGGCGGCCTTCCTCCCTGTCTTGGTCCCACAGACTCCCATGCTCATTCCTTCCTGCTTTGCCAACACCTGACATCAGCCTGTCTCTCTGGCCACAGATGAGGTGAGGTCAGGCCGACCTGCCTTTGACTTAGTTCCTGTGCACTGGGTCAAAGACCGCCTGGGATGGACATGAGCCATTGAGAAGCAAAGGGAAGGTGAGGCTCAAGTTGAAGAAGTCTTTGGTTCTTCTAACTTTAAATGGAAATGATTGAAGAAAATGCTTTGACTAGTGGTGTGTGTGTGTGTACATTTTTTTATTGCAGTAAACTATGCATAATGTATTTGGACGAGGAAATGGCAACCTACACCAGTATTCTTGCTTGGAGAATCCCATGGACAGAGGAGCCGGGTGGGCTACAATCCATGGGGTCACAAAGAGTCACACACGACTGAGTGACTAACACTTGAACTTGCATGCATAATGTATAATTAATCTTTTTTTTCTAATTTTTTCTTTTTTTGGCTCTCCCTTCTGACTTGCAGGATCTTCATTCTCTGACCAAGGGTTGAATCCATGCCCCCTGCGGTAGAAATGCAGAGTTCTAACCACTGGACAACCAGGAAATTCTCCCCATTTTAACCAGTTTTAAGTGCGCAGTTCAGTGGCATTAAGTATTCACACTGTTATGCAACCATCGCCATCATCCATCTCCAGAAATTTTTCATCGTTCCAAACTGAAACTCTGTCCGCATTAAACACTAATTCCCTGTTCTCCCCTCCCTCCAGCCTCTTGGCAACCATCATCCCACCTTCTATCTTTATGAATATACCTCTTCTAAGTACATCATATAAGTGGAACCATATGATACCTGTCCTCTTGCGTCTGGCTTATTTTACATTTCCCACATTCATCTATGTTATACATGTATTAGAATTTCATTCTTTTTTTTAAGACAATGATATTCAATTGCATATATATACCATATCTTATTTATATATTCATCTGTTGATGGATATCTGGGTTGTTCCTACCTTTTGGCAATTGTAAACAATGCTGCTATGAACATGGGTATACAAATATCTCTTTGATGAGTAGGACTTTGAAACACTTAAAACTATATTTTTCTCCAAAGGCACAAACTACATTGTGCCTATCTAAAAAGCTAGTAAAACCTGACCAGCGGGCTAGGAAACCCCATCGTAGTGAGATCCGTTTTAAGATAGGAGCCAGGGATTGTGAATTTTCTGGGTTCTGCACAGTTCCCGTCATGCTCAGCACCTGGGGTCCATCCAGTCAGTATGGACTGTTGGCAACACAGGGAGTAGTTTTCACAGGGGTTCCTGCCAAGGCTAGACCTCACAAAGGGCCAGTGGGGCCCAGGCTATCAGTTTTTGCCAGGACTTGGCCTTATCAAAGGGTTATTTAGCCCTCATTTTGATTAGCCAAGTACTTTATAATCATTTACTAATATATGTTTTCCATCATCATCAGCCATCACCCAGTATGTGGAAATATTTGGAGAGGGAGGGAGCCCATATCATTTTATTTATATGCAAATATGGGTGCAACCATAGAGACCAAATTTGCTTTGCTCTTGGGAAATAAGCAGAAATGTTAAATTGGCTGTTCTGTTAGCCAAGCTGTAGTCCTGAGGCTGGCCTATGGCCCTCTGCCCCTGACCTATGGCATCCAAAAGGATGGCATTAAGAGCTGTGAGCCTTCACTGACTCCTCCCTATACCCTTCCCAACCCTTAGAGCTTATAGTGGCAAGAGGACAGTGGGGTGAGAAGCACAGCCCATAATAGCTGATTCCCAAGAAGGTAAACTCAGGTGACATAACTGCTGAGCAACTTGCCACTGTGAACTCATAACACCATCTATCATTCAATAATGCCAACAGATGGGACTTTAATTTAATTAATTTCTTTATGTTTGGCCATGCTGAGTCTTCTTTGCTGTGTGCTGGCTTTCTCTGGTTGCGTTATGCAGGCTTCTCATGGCAGCGGCTTCTCTAGTCGCAGAGGCCGAGCTCTAGGCGTGCAGGCTTAGTAGTTGTGGCCCACAGGCTTGGCGGCTCCACAGCATATGGAAGCTTCCCAACCAGGGATCGAACCCGTGTCCCCTCCATTGGCAGACAGATTCTTAACCACTGGACCACTAGGGGAGTGCCCATATGGGACTTTCAAATGCCATTCTAAACTGAAATTTTCACAATCTTTTACTGATTTTGGCTTGTGGGATTAACCAGAGTTTTAAATTCCATTTTCTCAAGTGAACATATGTTAAATGAAACAAAAGCCTCTTGCACTGGTGGCCATATTCATTGTTATGCCACATATATTGCATCATACAATTTATAGGTATAAAATATTTCACAAATTTAAGAGTTAATTTGCATGCATTAGCTGTACTTGTACTGTTATTTTTTATTGGGGGGCCCACAATATTTTCATTATACATTTTCATTCCTATATCGAACTAATGAATTTTCTGATGAATTCTGTTTATTTTCTTATTCATTCTCTGGCTTCAGAAATAGATCACCAGAAGGTAGTAAGCAGGTGCCAGAAAGTTCACTTACACAAAAATGATGACACATTCTTATTCACTATCTGAAGCGGAAAACAAAAAGACAATAAAGGATAGGTACTTGGTATCAGAGAATCTGCACTTTGCAAATGATGAGTAGTCAAATCTTTTTTTTTTAATAACTGTATTTATTTATTTATTTATGGCTGTGCTCGATCTCCCTTGCTGTGTGGGCTTTTTTCCTAGTTGTGGCAAGTGGGAATTACTCTCTAGATGCAGTGTGAGGGCTTCTCATCGTGATGGCTTCTCTTGTTGGGGAGCTTGGGCTCTAAAGCGCAGGCTCAATAGTTGTGGTACACAGGCTTAGATGCCCCATGGCATGTGGGATCTTCTTGGACCAGGGACCAAACTTGTGTTTCCTGCATTGGCAGGTGGATTATTTACCATGGAGCCATGAAGGAAGCCCATGAGTAGTCAAATCTTAATGACCTCATTCAATATATTAATTTTTTCATTAAACATCTATTCAATGCCTTTTATGCATGAGATCCTGGAAATGCTAAGGTGAACTCTTGGCTTGTGCGATCAGAGTTTTAAATTCCATTTTCTGGAAAATGGAACTCTGCCCAAGGAACCTCACTGTCAAGTGATTCTGTAAATTAGTGGTTGGCAAACGCTGGTCCATGGAGTAAATTCAGCTCGAATTTTGCTTTTTGTAAATAAAGTTTAATTGGAACACAGCCTTGCTCATTAGTATTGTCTGTGATTGCTTTTATTCTGCAGTGGCAGGGTAGAGTAACTGTAACAAAGACCATACCACCCATAAACCTGATATTTTCTATCTAGCCTTTGACAGAAAATATTTGCCAAAAACCTTGCTCTTTTTTTACATATATTTATTTGGCTGCAACAGGTCTTAGTTGCAGCATGCAGAATCTTTAGTTCCAGCATGGAAACTCTTAATTGTGGCATGTGGCATCTAGATCCCCAGATAGGGATTAAACCCAGCCCTCCTGTACTGAGAGCATGGAGTCTTAGCCCCTGGAGCATTAGGGAAGTCCCAACCCTTGCTCTTGAGGAAGAAAATAACCATGGACTCCTTACATTTTAGAAAGTTCTGAGACTACCTAGCCTCACTCCCAAATTCTTTGAGAACTCAGGAAAGACACTGTTGCAACTCAAAGTGTCATCAACAAACCCACAACATCAGCATCACCTGGAAACTTAGGAATGCAGAGTCTCAGGCCCCACCCCAGAACTACTGAAGCAGAAGCTGCAATTGAACAAAATCCCCAGGTGATTCACATAAACAGTGAGATTTGAGAATCACTGTTAGAGTTGAGTCAGGGTTCCCCAGAAGAACAGAACCAGTAGGATGTGTGTGTGTGTGTGTGTGTGTGTGTGTGTTTATAAATGGAGAGAAAGAGAGAGATTCATCTTAAAGCTTTGGCTCTTGTGACCTTGGGGACTGGAAACTCTGAAATCTGCAGGGCAGGTGGGAAGGCTGGAAATTTCAGTGAGAACTGATGTTGGAATTTTGAGTTGAAGGCAATCTTGAGACAGGATTCTTTCTTTTCTCAAGGGCCTCAATCTTTTCTCTTTAGGCCTTCAATTGATGGGATGAGGTCCACCCACACTATGAAGGAAAATCTGCTTTATGCCAAGTCTACAGGTTCCAGTGTTAGTCACATATAAAGAATACCTTCTAGGACTTCCCTGGCACTCCAGTGATTAGACCCTGCCTTCCAATGCAGGAGATATAGGTTGAATCCCTGGTTGGGGATCTAAGATCCCACATGCCTCATGGCCATCCAAAAAACCAGAACATAAATAAGAGAAGCAGTACTATAACAGTTTCAACAAAAACTTAAAAAATGGTCCACATCAAAAAAATATTTCAAAAATAAATTTAAAATAAGGCATATCTCCTCAGCAAGATCGAGACTGGCGTTTGACCAAACAACTGGGCACCATAGCCTAGCTGTGTTGACAGAAAAAATTAGTCATCACACTTTTCTAGATGGAAAAGTTAGAGGACTTGAACCATCACACTGTTCTAGGTGGAAAACTTACAGGTCATGGAAGAAGGGGGATAGACCCATGACCAATATATGAAGTTGGTGAAAGTGGGTCTTCTCTAATGGTCAAATATTCTTTCTAGAATCTACCTCAGCCATGTATGTATCTTCTCAGGCCCCATACCAGGTACCTACACTGCCCAATGCCATAAGCTCCTACTAAAAGTGGCTACTGAGTGATGGACATGTGGCTAGGCCAAACTGAGATGTGGCTCTAAGTGTAAAATACACACCAGATTTCAAATACTTAGTATTTTTTTAAAAAACTCATTAATGCTTATATTGATTATATGCAGAAATGAAAATATTTTAGGTATAAAAGGTTAAAAAACTATTAAATTTTATTTTGCCCATTTCTCTTTTACTTTTTTTTAACATGGCTACTGGAAAATTTTAAATTATATATGTGATTTATATGTTATTTCTAGGGCCAGAGCTGCTCTAGACCCTTGCAATCTGTTATGGACAGATTATGAATTGTTATGAATTATTCTGATATGAACTGTTTCTTCCCTAAAATTCAGATGGTTTAGTTGCTAAGTCATGTCTTGACTCTTTGCAATCCCATGAACTGTAGCCCACCAGCCTCCTCTGTCCATGTAATTCTCCAGGCAAGAATACTAGAGTGGGTAGCCATCCCCTTCTTCCCTTCTCCAGGGGAATCTTCCTGACCCAGGGATCAAACCAGGATCTCCTACACTGCAGGCAGATTCTTTACCGATTGAGCCACCAGAGAATTCATATGTTGAAGCCTTAACCCATCATGCAACTGTCTGACCCACCAGGGAAACCCAAGCATACTGGAGTGGGTAGCCTGTCCCTTCTCCAGCAGACCTTCCTGACCCAGGAATTGAACCAGGGTCTCCTGCATTGCAGGCAGATTCTTTACCAGCTGAGCTACCAGGGAAGCCCCATATTTGGAGAGAGGGTTTCAGAGAAGTAACTGCAGTTAAATGAGATCATATGAGTTGAGCCCTGACTTGATAGTATTAGTTTCCTTATTGGGAAAAAACAAAAAACAAAAAAGGAAGAGATATCTGATGCAGATGCACAGAGAAAAGGCCATGGAGAGAATTCTTACCAGAAACCAAACCCTGCTGACATCTTGAGATTGAACTTCCAGTTTCCAGATTGTGAGAAAATACATTTCTGTTGTTGAAGCCCCCAGTCTGTGATGTTTTGTCATGGCAGCCCTAGCAGGTTAACACACCACTCAAAGTGTGGTCTATGGATCAACAGAACCAGGATGACCTGGGAGCTTGTGAGAAACACAGAGTCACAGGCTCCACCCCAGACCATGGGAACCAGAATCTGCATTTTCACAAGGTCCCCATGTGCTTTGAGGAGCCCTGCCCTGGAGAAGGCAATGGCAACCCACTCCAGTACTCTTGCCTAGAAACTCCCATGGACGAGGAGCCTGGTAGGCTGCAGCCCACAGGGTCGCGAAGAGTCGGACATGACTAAGTGACTTCACTTTCACTTTTCCCTTTCATGCATTGGAGAAGGAAATGGCAACCCACTCCAGTGTTCTTGCCTGGAGAATCCCAGGGACGGTGGAGCCTGGTGGGCTGCCATCTATGGGGTCGCAAGGAGTCAGACACAACTGAAGCGACTTAGCAGCAGCCCTGGAAGACGTTTGTCAGGGATTTCTAAGGATGAGAAAAGGATGTGGGGGAAGTGCGCGGTGGGGTGGGGAAATCAGGAGGCTTTGCCTGGTGACCTCTGCTCCTCAGGGAAAGCGAACATCTAAGAGCCTTAAAATTCAAATCCCCAGCCCAGGGAAGTTTACTCTTTTTGATCCCAATGATTAGAATCACTGTTTTCAGAGCTGGAGAGGCTCCTTCAGAAAATATCGAGTTCACGTCCTTAAGGGGTCACTGTGACTGATCCAAGGTCACTCAGAGGAGATGAGAGTCCAGACGCTCCCTGGTGGCTCAGCAGTAAAGAAACTGCCCGCAATGTAGGAGACGCTGGTTCAATTCCTGTGTCGGGAAGATCACTGGAGAAGGAAATGGCAACCCATTCCAGTATTCTTACCTGGAGAATTCCACGGGCAGAGGAGCCTGGTGGGCTACAGTCATGAGATAGCAAAGAAGTTGGACATGACTTAGTGACTAAATACAATAGCAACAAGAAAATAAGATCAGGGTCTCCCAACCTAAAGCCCTTTGAGAGAATGCTAAGTCGCTAAGTCATGTCCAACTCTTCGAGACCCCGTGGACTGTAACTCACCAAGCTCCTCAGCCTGTGGGATTCTCCAGGAAAGAATACTGCAGTGTATTGCCCTGCCCTCCTCCAGGGGATCTTTCCAACCCAGGAATCGAACCCTTGTCTCTTACGTCCCCTGCATTGGCAGGCAGATTCTTTACCACTAGCGCCACCTGGGAAAGCCCTTTGCTACTGTTTAATTTAAATATGCATGAGAATTCTGACAAACAGTTCCAGTTCCAAGAGGCTCATGGATCTGAGGGTGTTTGTTTCTTTGTTTGTTTAAATTCAGAGAAGCCAGTCCTGGGCTTTCTTGGGAAAGGAGAGAAAACAGACTGAGTCCCGTGGACTTGCAGGGTGAACACACACTCTAATATTAACCACATGTTCTCTGCACATCTGATGGGGATCCCGTACTTCTCACCGCGAGTTTTCTACTAAAGGTTACCATATGCTGTAGGAATGTTTCACCACCACGAACTGGCCATATAAGCTGAGCGCTTTAAATTACTGCACAGTCAGAGTGAGTTAATCTATGCCTTGATTATCTGTGTGTCTGGCTATCTAAAGACATCCCTGGCATGGAGCTGTAACTCATGACTAACTTGCTAATTTGAAATATAGATGTAAGCCTTCCTTGTAAACACACACACACACACACACACACACACACACACAGATGTACATTACATTGGAGTTTGCAAATGGATTGAATGCATTGTCAAGTCTGTCCTCCATTAATTTGTATAGATGCATTGCTGCCTGGGAGCTGGAGAATTATCACGCAGTTGAAAGTAATGGTGGGGAAGCCTATAGAAGGGGAAAACGGGTGGAGAAGATGTTAGAGAGAATGAGAAATAAGTGAAAATTAACTAGCTATTGCAGCCTGAACTGTAAGTCATTTCAGAGTGGTCTGATTTCTATATAAATCTCAGCTTTGCCTCTTGAGTGAGTGAGTAAGCCTGGGAAAGCTGTTTAATCTCTTGTGTGCATGCTAAGTCATTTCAGTCACGTCCAACTCTTTGCGACCCTTTGGACTGTAGCCTGCCAGGCTCCTCTGTCCATGGGATTCTCCAGGTAAGAATACTGGAGTGGGTTGTCTCATTTTACTCATCAGTAAGAATGGGAATAATAAGACTTTTCCTCTAAAATTTCAATGAGAAGATACAGAAAATGCACATGGTAGGGTCTCTGTTAATGTCCACATTCTTTCTTTCCTTCTGTCCTTCTTGTCCTCCTATTGAAACCAAGATGTTGGCAAGATGAGGTTCTTTTCACCTGCCCAGTAAGAGGAGAGATTATGGACAGACACAGTAAGATTGCCTTCAGGGACATTGATTGCTTTGATTTGATTGATTTATTGAGCTATTCAGTACTTTTCATGGTTATCAGAGTATATAATTATGACAAGTGGTAAACAATGATAGTCTATTAATAAAAATCAGCAGAAGGAACAACAATAATAATAATAACATAATCATAACTGTATGCTGGAAATGTAAGCTGGTAACCTTTGTAGCTGAATGTTTCATATACTATGAATGGACATGTCAGACTCTGGCCATTTCTGTTGACATAAATTTAAAAGGTAGCACTTGCAGAGAACTTTAGAATCAGTAGGAGATTTCTTTTTCAAATCCCATCAGTATATTTTTAGAATGTCCTTGGCAAATGGGCCTATCCAGGTAAAGCATGTTAAAATATTGTTCTATTATTTCAGCTGTCAAGGACACTTAGATGAGAAATGAAGTCTCCCCCTGTATGATGGGATCCTGCTGGATGCTAGTCAGCTTTGTAGCTCTTTGGCTTCAATTGAAGCAGTTCATTTGGACCAACAAGGGCCATGGTCAAAGCCAGAGGAGAACCACTCGGCTATGAGCCCATCCTGGACTTGGGGATCCAGAAGGTCTCTCTCCAAGGAGTTTTCCATTGGCTTCTTCCAACTTGTCTCCTAAATCATCAGAAAATAAAAATTTACTGGGCCCTTAACTACATGCCAGAAATATATATCAACTCATTCAACTCTTGAAATAATCCTACAAATTAGGAACTATTGTACCATTATACAGGTCAAGAACTAAGACTCAGAAAGGCTAATTAACCTGCCCAAGTTCACCCAACAGAAAACGGTGAGCTGGGAATTGAACTCAAATATGGCAAGATTCTGCTGCTTCTGAAATCAGAGACATTTCCTCAGCTCCTTAGAGTTTTAGTTTATATATGGTTTACAAACTCATTCTCTTTTCTTGGTATCTTCATTTCTTTCAGGTGAGAAAATATCCAAGATGCTTTTCAAAAGAGTATCAACATCTTCACCTAAATCAGGAATGACTATTCTCTTTTAGCTAAGAAACTTTGGTGATCTCATTCCATTTTGTAAACATTCTTGTATTTTTTTAATACATACATTTCTTCCTCTTTCTCTCAAGTTTCTAAACTCACAAAGCTGCTCCTCGGCCACCATCTGCTACAAATTCATTTATTTGTTTGACTGTCCACTGAGGGTCTGCTCTGAGTCAGGGACTGTGTTCTTCCCTGGAAAGACAAATATTAATAAGTTCTCACTCTCAAGGTGCTCCCAGTCTAGTGGGATGACAGTCGTGCAAGCAGACAGTTTCAATGGAGTTTTATACAGTTCTGGCCACTATTATACACTTCTGTATACTCCAGTCAAAGTTGGAGAAACACATGGGATCCAGCAACGACATCAGTGTGGAAGCACTAGTGAGGTATCAAGGTAGGGGGTGAGCTTTCAGTCAGAGCAACAAGAAGAAGAAACGATAGGGCCTGGAGTATTTCAGGAATTTCCTGTGTGACCGTAGAATGTGGGGAGCAGAGGGGCACAGGTGGTGGGAGAAGAGTTAGAAGAAGTCCAAGGCCAGGTATAGCAGGCCTCGTGTCCCTTGCTCAAGAGTCTAGACTCTACTGTGGGCAAGGAGGTGCCACAGAAGTTTTGCAAGGGGACTAACATGATAAGATTCTTCTTTTAGGAAGATCCCCTGGTCTCAGGAAGAGCTATTGCCTAGAAGAGAGAGAGAGATGAGAGGGAAACCGACAAGGCTATGCAGTAATCTAGATGGAAGATGGACTTAAGACAATGAAGATGGAGCCACGTTTGAAAACATTGCTGAGTCAGCGTTGTTAGGATGGAGAGTAGCCTGGATGTGCAGGATGTGGGAGCTGAGTTCAGGCGAACTCTGAAATGTCTTACTTGGGGATCTGTTGGACGGTGACACTAAATGAAACACGGCATTTGTAGGAAAAGCAGGTTTGGACGATTGGGGAATGGGATAGAGAGTGTAAAATATAAAAGAAAAAAACGTAAATACTGATGCCTGGGTCCTACTCCCAGGGAGAATTCTGTTCAATTTGCCTGGGATATAGCCTAAGGGCTTTCCAAGCGATGCTAGTGGTAAAGAACCTGTCTGTCAACGCAGGAGACCTAAGATCCTTGGGTCAGGAAGATCCCCTGGAGGAAGGCAGGGCAATCCACTCCAGTATTCTAGCCTGGAGAATTCTATGGACAGAGGAGCCTGGCAGGCTACAGTCCATGGGGTCGCAGAGAGTCAGACACGACTGCAACGACTTAGCACACATGCATAGCCTAGACATTTATTTAATCTCACGAGGTGATTCTAGTTTGAAGCCAAGTTGAGAACCACTGTTAGGAGGAAATAAGAGAAGACAGAATTCTCAGAAATACCACAATTTAAAAGGCAAGAAAAATAGCTCAAGTGTCCCTTAATAGGGTACTAACCAAATAAACTATGTGATTCAAAACTCAGCCCCAGATTTCAGGGAAGATGGAAATCATACTCCACCTCTCTCTCCCCCTGAATGCAGCTATAACCTGAGCAGAATTCATGGAGCAGCAATGTGACTCTGTAAATAGTAGCAGATGGATTCAGAAGGAAGACCAGAGATCAAAGTACCTCTAAACCAAGGGTGAGTTTACCAGATTGTCAGCTTCAGTGTTGCCCAGTCTGGACAGAAGGTAGCCTGAAACTGGATATGGGCTCCTGGAGAAAGCCTCTGGTTCTGGCTCAAGGAACAGGAAAGAGAATTTTCAAAGAGAATGAGAGAATTTTCCTTTCTCTTTTCTGGTTTCCTTCTGGTTGGAGAACTGAGAAGGGAAGCCCAGGAACCAGAAGGTACTGAGGACACGGAAGAGAGGAAGGAGTCTGGGGAAGTGACCTGATAAAATGGCTTATGAATTCCTGGGCTCACTCAAACGGCACATGTCTGAGCTTGACCCCAAATATTTGAGATGGAAATACACAGGGAGATGGACCACCACTCACATCCCCCCCTGGCCACCAGGGGGCACACACGCAAGATGGCTAGGAAGAGCGTTGTGAAGACTGAAGGTGGAACTGACATTGAAACCACAACCTGCAGAAGGCTGGTTGGCACTTGTGACCTGAACCCAACTGGGTCAGTTACTTATTAAAGCAAAATAATCCACATTTTCCGTAGGATTTACGTAAGATCCAGAGATTCATAATATTCAAAATGTCCAGAGTATGACACAGAACTACTTGTCATATGAAAAACTAGGAAAATCTCAACTCGAATGCTGAGATGACACTAACGATAGAATTACCTGACAAAGACTTTAAAGCAGGTATTATCAAAATCCAAGCATAGAAATAATTACATTAAATGAAAATAGTCTGAACAGATCAATTGGCAGAATGGATTTAAAAAAAAAAAAAAGACTACCCATGGACTATAGCCCACCAGGCTCCTCTCTCTGTCCATGGGATTCTCTGGGCAAGAATACTGGAGTGGGCCAGCATGGCGTACCGGGGCTAGGGCCAGAAGGTGCAGAAGGTGATGGTGCAGCCCATCAATCTCATCTTCAGATACTTGCAGAATAGATCACGGATTCAGGTGTGGCTTTATGAGCAAGTGAATATGCAGATAGAGGGCTGTATCATTGGTTTTGATGAGTATATGAACCTTGTATTAGATGATGCAGAAGAGATTCATTCTAAAACAAAGTCAAGAAAACAACTGGGTCGGATCATGTTAAAAGGAGATAACATTACTCTGCTCCAAAGTGTCTCCAACTAGAAGTGACAGATGAAGTGAGAAATTGTTTGGCAGTACAGTTGGTTTTTTTAGGTGTCCTTTGTTAGAGATGTAGTTCTAAAACATTTATTCATATTGTTCTGCTCTTATGTTATTACCAGATGACAATACATGCTGTGGGACTGTTTTTATAAAATAAAAAAAAAGAATACTGGAGTGGGTAGTCATTCCCTTTTCCAGGGGATCTTCCTAACCCAGGGATTGAACCTGGGTCTCTCACATTGCAGGCAGATTCTTTACCATCTGAGCCACAAGGGAAGCCCCAAAATATAAGACATGACATCATAAAACTCCTAGAAGAGACCATAGACAAAACATTCTCTAACATAAATTGTAGCAATATTTTCTTAGATCAGTCTCCCAAAGCAAATGAAATAAAAGCAAAAATAAACATATGGGCCCTAATCAAACTTACAAGCTTTTGCACAGCAAAAGAAACCATAAACAAAATGAAAAGACAACCTAAGGCCTGGTAGGAAATATTTGCAAAGGATGCAAATGACAAGGGCTTAATTTCCAAAATATACAAATAGCTCACACAACCCAATATCACTCTTCGCGTGACGTGGCCCAAGTACTAGAGTTTCAGCTTTAGCATCATTCCTTCCAAAGAAATCCCAGGGCTGATCTCCTTCAGAATGGACTGGTTGGATCTCCTTGCAGTCCAAGGGACTCTCAAGAGTCTTCTCCAACACCACAGTTCAAAAGCATCAATTCTTCGGTGCTCAGCCTTCTTCACAGTCCAACTCTCACATCCATACATGACCACAGGAAAAACCATAGCCTTGACTAGACGGACCTTTGTTGGCAAAGTAATGTCTCTGCTTTTGAATATGCTATCTAGGTTGGTCATAACTTTCCTTCCAAGGAGTAAGCGTCTTTTAATTTCATGGCTGCAGAGATATGCAAATCAAAACTACAGTGAGGTACCACTTCACACTAGTCAGAATAGCCATCAACAAAAAGTCTACAAATAATAATGTTAGGAAGGGTATAGAGAAAAAACAACCCTCCCAAACTGTTGGTCAGAATGTAAATTGCTACAGCCACTAAAGAACAGTATGGAGGTTACTTTAAAAGCTAAACATAGAACTGCCCTATGATCCAACAATCCCACTCCTGGGCATAGATCCAGAAAAGATGAAAACTCTAATTCAAAAAGATACATGCACCCCAATATTCATTGTAGCACTATATACAATAACCAAGATGTAGAAGCAACCCAAGTATCCATCAACAGATGAATGGATAAAGAAGATGTGGTACATATATACAATGGAATATTACTCGGCCATTAAAAAGAATGAAATAATGCCATTTGCAACAACATGGATGGACCTAGAGGTTATCATACTAAGTGAAGCAAGTCATACAGAGAAAGACAAATATTATATACTATCACTTATATGTAGAATCTAAAAAATAATATACATGATCCTATTTAAAAATCAGAAACAGACATAATAAATTTATGGTTACAAAGGGAAAGGGAAAGAGAGGAATAAATTAGGAGTATGGGGTTAACAGATACACACTACTATATATAAAATAAACAACAAGGACTTACTGTATAGCACAAGGAACTATATTCAATGTCTTATAATAACCTATAATGGAAAAGAATCTGAAAATTATATATAGTTGAATCATTTTACTATACACCTGAAACTAACACCACATTGTAAATCAACTATAATTCAACTTGAAAAAAGAGAAAAAAGTCGATATAACAGGAGCAAAGGTCAAAGAGAGAGCCTGGAAGATGGTACAGCGCTGGCTTGAAGATGAAGGACGTGGGCCCTGGGTCAAGGAAGGCAGGCACCTTCTAGAAATGAAGTGGCAAGGAAATAGATCCTCCCCTAGAGCTTCGAGAAGGAATACTCTACTGACGCACTGAGTTGAAGATTTCTAATTTCTAGGATAATAAGATAATACATTTGTATCATTCTAGGCCACTGAGTTTGTGCTTCAATAGCCATAGGAAGGGCTTCCCTGGTGGCTCAGCAGTAAAGAATCTGCCTGCTAATGCAGGAGATGAGGGTTCCAGCCAGGCTCAGGAAGATACCCTGGAGAAAGAAATGGCAAACTGCTCCAGTATTCTTGTCTGGGAAATCCAATGGACAGAGGAGCCTGGCAGGCTACAGTCCATGGGGTCACAAAGAGGCCTACACGACTGAGCAACTAAACAAAATCAACAGCAAGCCATAGGAAACTAACACAGCCACAACTTTTCTGCTCTCTCCAGTGTGAAGTATTGCCCAACAACCTCCTCATCGATGCTTCCCGCTCAGGAAGCACAGCTGCCTCTCACATGTCTTCTAAATCCCTGCGTGGGGAAATGAACCACAGATGGCAGAGTTCCATTGTCCTGTGAGGTGTAAAAGATGTGCGTGGCAAAGTAACCCAAGATCTGTCTCCTCTGCACCTCCGGAGGAAATACTGAGTTCTAAGCCCTGTTGGATAAAGATACATGACAGAAAGGACTCGAAAGTCTTATAAAGGACATAAGCAATCATTGCCCTTCGCAGAGATTGAGCAAGATCTGCAGAAACCAAAGCCAACGAGCTTCCTCCTTATCCCCACTGGCAGTGTTATTACCTTTAGCTGGCAGCTGCAAGGCCGAGAAGTTTAAAAGCTGCCCCCGACTCTCGCCTCCTGACCCCTCTCCCACAGCTCAGCGGTGACTGGCAGGACCTGCCCATCCACAGGTCATCCATCAGCCGAGATGTCTGCATGTGGTTTTGCTCCACGTCCATCCTCTTCAAAGCCCCCAATATGCTTCACATCTAATACGTGTAATAGGTTCACTCCAGTGGAGCTGGCCCACAGAGGGTAACTCCATGTGATAAAAGACCCCATAGCAGGTTGGGTGGCAGGTCCAAAGAGCTGAAGGTCTATAAATTTTTTCCAGCTCTTTCTACTTCAGATGGATGAGGATACTGCCATCACTATCACCACCTTCAGAGAACAGACAGCTTTGGATCTCTGCCAGCTACGACATAAAAATCCACTTACAATTCATTGAAGAAACACTTGAAGAATGTGGATCTCTGACTAGGGAATAGGTCGGAATAAAGCAGTGTAATATTTCTTAGAACCCAAAAGAAAATAGTTACTATTTAAAGCGGGAACTACACAGGATCAGCTTCAAAGAAACATTCACCAGAAGGTGGGATTTCGTTATTGATAAGAGCAATAACAACAATATTTATTGGGCACCTGCTGCAGTGATCCTGTGGGAGTTCTGTCCCCTTCCAGGCATGGAGTCTGGGTAGGATTCACCCGCCCCCAGGTCAAGGTGTGAGCCCTGATTGGTTGGAGCCAACCGAGTTAGTTCATCCCCCACTTGCCACAGTGATTGGTTCAGGGATAAGCACTCGATGCAGATCTGAGCCAATCAGCACTTGGCATTTCACACCCACCAGTTCAGGGCATGACAGCATATGACCAAATGCAGCTTCCTAAGAAGGAAGTTCAAGATTTCGGCTCCACAGTTGAAGGGAACATTCTGTCTTTCTTTCTGACTGTGATGAGGAAGCATGCAGCCCTGCACAGCGAAGGTACCCCCCCACCCACCCCCCGCCCGGGCCTTGTGAGAAAGAGGGAGAAAGTCTGGCATGAGATCAACATCTTGGAGGGCCCTGGTGACCTGACTGGACAAATGGGTTAAAACAACCCTGAAGCCTGCCTGCTGGGTTTTCGATGATATGAAGCAATCAACTCCCTTGTTATTTAGGCCAGTGTGTGTTGAGATTTTTTTTCTGTTTACAGCTGAATGCATCTTAACCAATGTACCCACTACAGCCCAAGGGCTGTGTGAGGGATTTCTGAACGATCTGTCTCAGTTAATCTTCACCATGGCCCAGTGAAAGAGGTGTCATTCTTCTCTCTTTACAGATGTCAGGTGTTCTATGAAACTGCTGACGAGTGGTGGAGCCAGGATGCTCAGGTCTGTCCATCCCTCAAGCCTCTGCTGTCTGCCACAATCTCTTGGCTTCTCCTGTGATACCTGTGGGCACAGCATTGGGGAGGAGTCTCTACAGTGCTGCAATAATTCTACAGATCAGCCCCAGGAGAGATGGTTCCTATCATCATAAAAGCTGCCATATTTTGTATCTGGCATTATGTCTTAGAAGCTGAATGTTTCCTACAAGTATTGGTTGATGTTCAGTGATTCAGTCGTGTCCGACACTTTGTGAGCCCATGGACTGCAGCACACCAGTTCCCTGTCCTTCACTATCTCCCTGAGTTTGCTCAAACTTATGTCCATTGAGTCAGTGATGCCATCTAACCATTTCATCCTCTGCCACTCCCTTGGTGGATCACTGTAAGAACAGCAATTAATAAATCCCTCATGACAGAGGCACTGCAGAAAGATCTCAGCTCTTATGGGCATTTTAGGCAGCAGAACTTAATTCCAAGATCTCAAAAGTAACCTTCTGTCTACCAGAAATGGACCTAACCTTAAAATAAACAGAACGGCCAAGAGGAGTTACCTTGCATCCGAGGTCAGGGGTGGCGGCCGGGGGGGGCTACCCCACGCCCCTAAGCCCGAGGCCAGGGGCAGCGGCCGGGAGGAGCAACCCCACGTCCAAGGAGCTGTGGCTGCGCGGGCGCAGGAGGGCCTAGAGGAACTATCCCACGTTGAAGGTCAGGAAGGGCAGCGGTGAGGAGATACCCCTCGTCCAAGGTAAGGAGCAATGGCTGCGCTTTGCTGGAGCAGCCGTGAAGAGATACCCCACGCCCAAGGTAAGAGAAACCCAAGTAAGATGGTAGGTGTTGCAAGAGGGCATCAGAGGGCAAACACACTGAAACCATACTCACAGAAAACTAGTCAATCTAATCATACTAGGACCACAGCCTTGTCTAACTCACTCAATGAAACTAAGCCATGCCCATGGGGCAACCCAAGATGGGCGGGTCATGGTGGAGAGATCTGACAGAGTGTGGTCCACTGGAGAAGGGAATGGCAAACCACTTCAGTATTCTTGCCTTGAGAACCCCATGAACAGTATGAAAAGGCAAAATGATAGGATACTGAAAGAGAAACTCCCCAGGTCAGTAGGTGCCCAATATGCTACTGGAGATCAGTGGAGAAATAACTCCAGAAAGAATGAAGGAATGGAGCCAAAGCAAAAAGAATACCCAGCTGTGGATGTGACTGGTGATAGAAGCAAGGTCCGACGCTATAAAGAGCAATATTGCATAGGAACCTGGAATGTGAGGTCCATGAATCAAGGCAAATTGGAAGTGGTCAAACAAGAGATAGCAAGAGTGAATGTCGACATTCTAGGAATCAGCAAACTGAAATGGACTGGAATGGGTGAATTTAACTCAAATGTTGGAGAAGACTCTTGAGAGTCCCTTGGACTGCAAGGAGATCCAACCAGTCCATTCTGAAGGAGATCAGCCCTGGGATTTCTTTGGAAGGAATGATACTAAAGCTGAAACTCCAGTACTTTGGCCACCTTATGCAAAGAGTTGACTCATTGGAAAAGACTCTGATGCTGGGAGGGATTGGGGGCAGGAGGGAAGGGGACGACAGAGGATGAGATGGCTGGATGGCATCACTGACTTGATGGACATGAGTCTGAGTGAACTCTGGGAGTTGGTGATGGACAGGGGGGCCTGGTGTGCTGCGATTCATGGGGTCGCAAAGAGTTGGACACGACTGAGCGACTGATCTGATCTAAGAAGTCACTTAAAATTGACTTTGTTTTCCTATTTGAAAGTGGAGAGTTAATGACATGAATCTAATTCACAATGGTTCATTTCCTTTCCCTTCAAAGATTTTTTTCTTGTAAAAAATCAACCTTAATAATCACCACTTAAGTTAGATCACTATATAATTTACTGTTGATATTTATAATTCTTATATTAAGGAAATTCCAGCACAAAAGCTTATCAACTGTCTACTTTCTCTCAACCTTTTCATTCAACTTTTCAAATATTATCAGGTTCGTATCTTGTCTTGGCTACAATGGTAATGGTGGAGGATATAAATCAAGGCTAAAACAAAATTCCAGGGACTTCCCTGGTGGTCCAGAGGTTGAGAATCCACCTTGCAATGAAGGGGACACCAGTTGGATCCCTGGTCTTGGAAGATCCCACACACCAAGTCTGCACAGCACAACTACCGAGCCCACGTACAGCAACTACTGAAGCCCACGTGCCCTAGAGCCCGTGCTCCACAACAAGAGAAGCCACCACAATGAGAAGGCCGCACGGCGCAACTAGAGAGAAGCCCCCAGGCTCCACAACTAAAGAAAGCCCGCACAGTAATGAAGACCTAGTGCGGACAATAATAAATAAATAAAAGTAAATAACAATTTAAAAAAAACTGAATTCCAGGGACTTCCTTGTGGTCCACTGGTCAAGCATCCACCTTCCAATGCAGGGAACTCTGTTCAATTCCTGGTCAGGGAACAAAGATCCCACATGCCTCGGAGCAACTAAACCCCCACACCACAACTGCTGAGCCTGCAACTAGAGAAGCCCATGCACTGCCATGAAGACCCAGCACAGCCAATAAATTAAAAAATTGAGTTGATTGTTTTAAAAAGAAAACTGAACTCCACCTTCAGAGACTCCAGTCAGTCTAGTGCAGTGGTCTCCTATCTGTTTCTGATCATTTGCTGCATCAGTTTAAAGAGTCAGACACAACTGAGTGACCAAGCACGAGCACTGTATAACACAGGGGACTAGATTCAATATCCTCTGACAAATCATAATAGAAAAGAATATGAAAAAGAATATGTGTGTGTGTGACTGAGACGCTTTGCTGTATAGAATAAATTAACGCAACATTGTAAATCAACTACTGGTCAATAAAATTTAAATAAATAAATGAGGTATTAAAAAAAATCAAGCAGTTACCCCAAGCTTATGTAATTTTATTTATTAATCATATACATATCCTACCATATATAATAGTGATCTGTTACATA
The DNA here is from genome assembly GCF_019923935.1 of Bubalus bubalis. Lineage (NCBI taxonomy): Eukaryota > Metazoa > Chordata > Mammalia > Artiodactyla > Bovidae > Bubalus > Bubalus bubalis. The sequence continues at coordinate 27,705,778 of NC_059178.1, read as the reverse complement.
TGTGTATATATGTGTAAATGTAGATACACATATAATAAAACATACTTATATTTATGTAAACACATAAAACATTTGGGCTTCTCAAGTGGCTATCATTGTAAAAAAATCCGCCTGCCAATGCAGGAGATGTTAAGAGATGCAAATTCAACCCTCGAGTCAAGAAGATCTCCTGGTGGAGAGAATGGCAACCCACTCCAGTATTCTTGCCTGGAAAATCCCATGGACAGAGGAGCCTGGAGGGCTACCTTCCATGGGGTGGCAAAGAGTCAGACATGACTGAAGCGTCTTAGCACACATGCACAAAATAATATATACTTTCACAAATAAAACATACACAATGTAAACAGGAGGCAATAAGCAACATAAACAAAAATTATAATATTTTTTCCCCTTTCCCCACCATGAATCCTCTTCCTTACCCTCTGGGATGCTCAAATCTTTGGGGGTTTGGAAGCTATTGAGCTTGTGGATAAGAAAGACTTGTAAGCAAAAATTTGCATACAATGTGATAAGTTCTGTAATTGGAAAGTTAAAAGTGCACAGGAGTGGGGGCCTCTGCTGAGAAGAAGGAGGAGGAAGCCTTCATGAAGACGGTGACCCAGTGAGACTTGAAGGGTGATGAGACTTTGCAGGTAGGCTTGGGGACCAAGGATGCTTTTCAGGCAAAGAAAACAAGCTTTTGAAAACACATTATTATGAAAGAGGAAATAGCGTCTGCAGAGAATCAGGAGCAACTGGGTATGGTTTCAGCATAGAGTTCTGTTGGTAAAGGAAGAGTTAAGTGTGGCGAGAAGAGAAGATTCTAGGACATGCAGAAGAGCTGAAGCCCAGGAAACAATGCAAACCTGAACCTCGACCTTGTGCTCTCATTTACATATTAGCAAGATCATTCCGATAGAGGAGGAAATTCTAAGTGAACTCTCAGAATATTGAATTAAAGCAGTAAATTACAGTATAGATTAGTCTGTCCAAATAGTATGTGTTCTAGGATTACCCAGATGGTTTAACATTAGAAAATTTATTAACATGGAAATTTAGATTACTTTTTTAATAAAAATATTCATCTCAAGAGATATTAAAGATTTATTCAATAGATGTCCAACTTAGAGAACCGGGACACTCAGACAATAAAGAGTATCTATCTTAAACACACAGCCCAACATCATATAAAAAGTGTTTCCATTAAAGTCAGAAATAAAACAAAAATACCAAACACTAGCATTATTATCTCATATTGATGGCTCAGCGGATAAAGAATCCACCTGCAATATAGGAGACATGGGAGACTTGGGTTTGATCCTTGGATCAGGAAGACCCCCTGGAGGAGGGCATGGCAACCTACTTCAATATTCTTGCCTGGAAAATCCCTTGGACAGAGAAACCTGGCGGGCTACAGTCCACAGGGTCTTCAAGAGTCGGACACGACTAAAGCAACTTAGCAGGCGCACACACAGCCTTGTTCAGCCAGCCCTCGCCCTCCGCTGCTGCAGACTATCCCCTGGAGGGGGCCAAGGCCTTGAACAGGCATCTAAGTTGCCAGAGAGAAAATTCTTCTTGAGTCTTAACACATCCTTCAGACTTTGGGTCTGAGACTTTGCCCTGATGCCTCCTGTCAAATGAGGGTGGAGCCTTGGGTACCTAAAGCCGCTACAGTGGCTGGCACTGTGGGGAAGGCCCGAAACCCTCCTCGTCCCCATCTCAAAGGCCTGATCTGGGTGACATCCCACTCATGCCTGCTGCTGCTGCTGCTGCTGCTAAGTCGCTTCAGTCATGTCCAACTCTGTGCGACCCCATAGACGGCAGCCCACCAGGCTCCCCGATCCCTGGGATTCTCCAGGCAAGAACACTGCAATGGGTTGCCATTTCCTTCTCCAATGCATGAAAGTGGAAAGTGAAAGTGAAGTCGCTCAGTCATATCCGACTCTTAGCGACCCCATGGACTGCAGCCTACCAGGCTCCTCTGTCCGTGGGATTTTCCAGGCAAGAGTACTGGAGTGGGGTGCCATTAATTCCAAATCTGTATTTGAAATCACCCTTTGTTGCAGGCCTGACTTGGGATTTTGGCAACCATTTCTGGTCATGATTTCTGTTTCCTCCTGGTCCTCAAGTCCCCAGGTGGTAAAGAACCTCTGGGGTCCTAATACCTAGAAAAGACCCAGTCTGTGCCCCTGGGTGTGGAACAACAGCAGGACGGGTCTTAGGGAGGCGGTTAGACAGAAAAACATCCATCTCTTCCCCACCAGTCACTATGCCTCCCACCAGCCAGAGGCTCCTTGACATCTGAGGTGGAGGAAGTGGGGTGACCCGGTAGAGTGATGAGCGGGAAAGGCAGACCGGAGGCCACTGGAAACCAGCCCAGCTCTGAGATGTCGCGGATGACTAGGTCGGGGCCAGCTCCTTAGCGCCACTGGCTTCTCCAGCAGGTCAGCTGGAATAATGACTGAGGTGACAGCCCTGAGCCTGGCGGACCCTCTTCAGAGGGAAGTGGGGGAGAAGGCTCCTTGCATTGCGAAGGAGCCTGCGTGACAGCCTCTGAGAGCACCAACGAGCGCTCACAACCAGCTCCTCTGAGAAGGCCTCGACCCACGGGGAGGCTGGGCGGGGGGCCGGGGGGAGCCCACCTCTTCTGAGTTAGGGTTACACCAGCCAGAGCGGTTCTGCCCTCCCAGCCCCCTCCCCTCAGACACTGAGCCCATTGTTGACGATCTGGCAGTTACTCCAGCATGGCTCAAATCTGGCACATCCTCAAGACCTTTCCTGGTCAGATCAGGTGACCTGCTTCCCTGAGCCCACAGAGAAAGGAAGGATTAGCTGCCACCTCCCCTCCCCCTAAGAGGCAGGTGAGAGTAAATCCATTTAACTGACCAGTTTACAAATAAAACAGAAGCTATAAAAGCCGCCTTTCTTCCACTGAGGCAGCCGGCCTGACTGGGAGGTTAGATTAGCAATTTGCCCTTTGTCAGAGCGGTTAGCAGAGCCTCATTGTTTTCATGTTTATTTATCAATTTGCATCTTCTAACAGCTTCAGTCCAACTCCCAAGGCCCCAGTTCTCCCGTGTCCCTGCTCATTTTACGTCCTCTGCCAGGGGCCCAACGAACCTGGATTAGGGAACCCCCCAGGTTGGAGCTCCGGCAAGCCCCCTACCTTTCCTTCTGTTCCTGTTCAAACTGGCCATCCCCCTGCCACAGAGAGGAAATGACTGCCCAGGTAGAAGGACGAAAAGATGGTTCATCCAGATAAAGGGACCCTTCTCCCCACCTGTACACATGCCAACTCGAATGCAGAACGCCGCTCTCCATCGAGATCGAGAATAAATAGTCTTAGTTTTGATGCCAGCCAGTCCCCGGGTGGCTGGGCAGGTATCATCATACCTGGGCGTTTCCTTTCGATTTTGCCAAGGTTCTGAAGGACCTGGGACAGGGTGGGGATGACTTCCGCAAAGCTGACACTATGCTGGACAGAGTTCTCTGGAAAGACTGACCAACAGTTATCACGTCCTTCCCCAAAGATTATGTATTAAGTACCTAGTTGTACAGGGCTTCTCAGGTGACTCAGTGGTAAAGAACCCATCTGCCAATGCAGAAGACGTAAGAGACGCAGGTTCAATCCCTGGGTCAGGAAGATCCCCTGGAAAAGGAAATGGCAACCTGCTCCAGTATTCTTGCCTAGAGAATTACATGGACAGAGGAGCCTGGTGGGTCCATGGAGTTGGTAAGAGTCAGACACGACTGCGTACATACGCACCTAATTGTAGGTGAATCCTACAAGGAGAACTAATCCATCTCAATACCTGCCCATCTAGGATATTTCGGCCCAAGACTTTTACAGTAGTACTATTTTTTCAAAGCTGCAAAATTATTTTTCTAAATGAAAGCTTACTCTGGGGGATAGTGAAGGATAAGGAAGCCTGACATGCTGCAGTCCATGGGGTCGAAAAGAGTCGGACGTGACTTAGTTACTGAACAACAACAAGGGCCAAATTTTGTGAAATAAAATAAGCACCCTGTTCTCTCTGGTGCCCTCCCCTCAGCCCCAAGGCATCTCAGAGGAGTACTCTGTGCTGCAGGACACATTTGGAAACTTCTGGATGAAACTCTGGGGCTCTCCTGCTCTCCTCCATGTGCTTCTCTCCACAGCTCTCACAGTCAGGCTGTTCCTCCTACATCCTTTTCCCCAACCTGCCATGAATCCCACAAGATAGCAGTCCTGGTCCCCTTTTATAACCCCCTCGTTGCACTTTCTAAGCATCATCAGACATTCTGGGAAGACTTCTTTTAAAATTTTTATCATGTTACCTCTCCAGCTTTGGTAAGACTTTCAAAGTCATTTAGAACTTGGCCTTAACTTAATATTTCAGTTTTATCTTTCACTGACTCCTAAACAAAACTTCCACCTCCTGCTAGTCTTAACCACTCACCATCCTGAAGCCATGCGCTCATCACATTTGATGAATGAATGAGCGAATGAAAGGCATCTGTGTTCTCCCTTTCATAGAACGGTGACACTGGTTGAGAGTCACAGGAGTCAATTCCGACCTTCCTGATCCATCAGCCCTGTGACCTTGGGCAAACTACTTCTCTGCACCTCAGTTTTCTCAAGAGCAGAGTAGAGATGCTCCCTATCTTACATGGGCGTTGAGAGGAGGAATAAGTCTTTCAGGCAAATACCTGGCTAGTGCTTAGATAGTATGCAGGTCTGGAGGACTCACGGAATATTGGAATATTTTCTACTTAGCGATAAATCTGATACATTAAAATGCCCATCTGTTATTAATTACAAAAACCTTGCCAATATTTGTTAGCTCTAGGCTGAAAGGAATACTTAGAGGAGCTACTAAGAGCCATCACAGTTTTGTTTTTACATTTTATTTATTCATTATTTTTGGCTGCGCTGGGACTTCGTTGCTGTGCGAGGGCTTTCTTTAGTGTGGCAAGTGAGGGATACTCTCTAGCTGTGGCGTGTGGGCTTCTCATTGCGGTGGCTTCTCTTGTTGCTGAGCAGAGAATCTAGGCACGCAGGCTCAGTAGCTGTGGTGCACAGGCTTTGTTCCTCCACGACGTGTGGAATCTTCCCGGACCAGGGATCAAACTCGTGTTCCCTGCTTTGGCAGGCAGATTCTTAACCACTGGATGATCCGGGAAGTCTCACATATATTTTCAGTTCCCTCTGAAACGTGATCATTGAAGTGTTACTCTTTCCTTTTCAGACAACTATATGGAGGGCACATAACTCTCTAGGTTTACCCAGTGCTAGATCTACTGGACCTGTGGCAGATACCATAGCTAGTTAGATGGAAGAAGTATGTCAGTTACATCTGCAGCCTCAACTCCAGACAGCTGGATTAACCAGTCATAATGTGGAAATAAAAGCCAAAGTACAACCACAAAACTTCCCCCTACTGGACCTGTGGCAGATACCATAGCTAGTTAGATGGAAGAAGTATGTCAGTTACGTCTGCAGCCTCAACTCCAGACAGCTGGATTAACCAGTCATAATGTGGAAATAAAAGCAAAAGTACAACCACAAAACTTCCCCCAGTCCAGGCCACCTAGGCTTCACAAACATCCAGCCAACCTGAAGAACTCAAAGGCTGTGACAGACAGTTGTCTCAGCTTCTGCTTCTCTCAAGGATGTTGGCAAGGTATCTTGCCCCCGCTGATGGGAAACAATAGAACATGGAAGCAGAGACTAAAAAAAAAAAAAAAAAAAAAATCAGGGATCTGCATTTCCCTTGAAATCCAGACTAAAAAGAAAGTCAGATACCAGAATTAATGTACCACACTTATGATTAACCACATTAACATGAGAAGATGTATCAGCTCCCTAATTAAGAGCATGGCTTCAGATGCAAGCAGCCCTGGCTTTGAATGCTGGCTCTGCCACTTATTAGCAGAGTGATCTGAGTTACTGAACCTCAGTGTCCTTGCCTATAAAATGGGTATAAGGATATTCATCTCACAAGGTCATTGTAAGAATTTAAGTGCAATATATGAGATGACCTTACTTGTGCCTGGCACTTGGTAAGTATTCAAGGAATGGTAGCTATATGACCAACAATAATGATAGGAAACATAGGACATTTTAAGAACTTTGTATACATTACTTCATTATTCACAGCATCCCTATAAAACAGAGACTACTATCACTGTTTTACAAATGCAAAACTAAGACACAAAGAGGTCAGGCAACCTGCCCTAGATCACACATCTAAGCAGCAGAGATAGAATGTAGACCAAGGAGCTGCTGCAGAATCCACACTTGCTAAATCACCTCCGGTCTCTTGTTGCCATTTGACTACTATCACGATCAGAGTCAATACCATTCAGTGGTAGTGACACTGAAGGAGGCAGAGACAGACATAGATGGGTTTTTAAGAGTTTTAAGTCCATCTGCTGGACTGAGGAAGTCCTCAGACTGAGCCAGGAGACAGGATGAAAACCTGGTCACACTCAGTCAAGCCGCCAGAAAGTTCAGGGCCTCTAAGGCTGCAAAGTACCTACTTGCCCACAAATTAGATCTATGCTCCAAAAAACATGAAACAGTTCCAAGCTCCAGAAGACTGCAGGATCGTCCGCAAACATTTGTGAGCAATCCCCTGGAGAAGGAAATGGCAACCCACTCTAGTATTCTTGCCTGGAAAATCCCATGGACAGAGGGGCCTGTTGGGTTACAGTCCATGGGGTCGCAGAACTGGACTTGCACGTGTCAGGTATTACGTTACACACCCTATGAGGTGTCCAAAGATATGTATAACTAGGAGCTTCATCCTTGGAGGGGGAACATGCCATCAGCCATGAAAGTCAGTGCTCAGAGAAAACATCTGGGTGAAGAGAGGGTTAAGCAGACCTTGAGCCTGGGAAAATAGTGGACCAATAAGAATGTTCAGGTAGGCATTTGGTGTGTTCCCTGTGAGCTGCCATCTCACTGGCTTAGCTGAAAAGAGCTTTGGTTCACAGAGAGCTCCATTCAAGGCAGTAGCTGCAGGACAATGACCTTTGACCTGTCCTGGCTCAGCCGAGTCCCCTGGTCTGAAACAAATCCTATTTCTCATTCCCTTAAGAACATCCCTGGGAAATGCTAGGGTGAAAAGTTGATTTGGAATAGCTAGGTTTCTGGCCCTGGAATTTTTTGACAAGATGGGCTCAGGGAAAATAAATTAATCTGTGCAGCAGGGTCAGCTGTGGAATTGTGAAAGAATGTTGGCCTTCATTGCAGGAAGGGAAAGTGCTCGAAAGCCACTTCCAAGAGGCCTCGGGGCTCCAGGAAACACTGTGTCTTGGCCTCTGCCCCTCCCTGCTCCACCATGTCATTAACCTGGGAGGGGAGTTGGAAGGAGGCCCCTCTACTTTCTCTCCTGCTCTGCTCTGGACAGCAGACACTCTTGTTTATGCTCACAGACAAAGTTGAGTCCTTATTCACCTAAAAAGAGTTAAGATTGGAAATCTTTTGTTTCAGTAGAACTGAACCCAGATGGTGGCTCAGGCGGTAAAGAATGCAATGCAGGAGACCTGGGTTTGATCCCTGGGTCGGGAAGATCCCCTGGAGAAGGGAATTATACCTGGTTAAGGGCTTCCCTGGTGGCTGAGTGGTAAAGAATCCGCCTGCCAATGCAGGAGATACAGGTTCCATCGTTGGGTGGGGAACAGCACCTGGAGGAGGAAACGGCAACTCACTCTGGAATTCCTGCCTGGAGAATCCCATGGACCGAGAATCCGTAAGGTCACGAAGAGTCAGACATGACTTAGCAACTGAGCACCCACAATACACCTCATATAATTCTCCCTGCTAGACACCAGACAAGTTTTCACATACCTCCTCCTAATTATCCCCCCACTTGTCTTTACAGCCAGTCTTTTCTAAAAGTGTCCACTTGCTTTCTCCACTTACAAATCTACATATTACACCTCTTGAACTTGATGTGTGAAGAAATCACAACCAACTTGGAATCTGAAGACCAAGTACATTCTGCTGCTGCTGCTGCTAAGTCGCTTCAGTCTTTTTTTTTTTTTAATTTTATTTTATTTTTAAACTTTACATAATTGTATTAGTTTTGCCAAATATCAAAATGAATCCGCCACAGGTATACATGTGTTCCCCATCCTGAACCCTCCTCCCTCCCCATTCCATCCCTCTGGGTCGTCCCAGTGCACCAGCCCCAAGCATCCAGTATCGTGCATCGAACCTGGACTGGCAACTCGTTTCATACATGATATTTTACATGTTTCAATGCCATTCTCCCAAATCTTCCCACCCTCTCCCTCTCTCTCAGAGTCCATAAGACTGTTCTATACATCAGTGTCTCTTTTGCTGTCTCGTACACAGGGTTATTGTTACCATCTTTCTAAATTCCATATATATGCGTTAGTATACTGTATTGGTGTTTTTCTTTCTGGCTTACTTCACTCTGTATAATAGGCTCCAGTTTCATCCACCTCATTAGAATGGATTCAAATGTATTCTTTTTAATGGCTGAGTAGTACTCCACTGTGTATATGTACCACAGCTTTCTTATCCATTCATCTGCTGATGGACATCTAGGTTGCTTCCATGTCCTGGCTATTATAAACAGTGCTGCGATGAACATTGGGGTAGTCGCTTCAGTCATGTCCAACTCTGTGCGACCCCATAGACTGCAGCCCACCAGGCTCCCCCGTCCCTGGGATTCTCCAAGCAAGAACACTGGAGTGGGTTGCCATTTCCTTCTCCAACATTCTGCTAGGATAACAAAATCATTAAAATTGGGTAGGTAACTGAATGATCCATGTAAGACAGATTCAACATGTGTGTGAAACCAGCATTCCCCTTTTTTTACGCTGTCCATTCCCACCTATGTTACTTCTCCCTGCCCGTATCTGCTCACTCAACAATGCCCCAAACGCACACAAACACTGACGTTTGAAGGGTCAGGACTCAGCATGTACAGCTGGGATGTTGCCTTGCAGATACTAGCTTTCAGTTGACTTTCCCAGAAAGCAAAACAAAGTGTCAGGAAGTGGGTATTGCCCATAAAATATCATATATTAGGACAGTATGAATTCTTTTTATTTTTTTAAAAAATCAATTTATTTTTTACTTTTTGGCTGGGATGCTGGCATATGAGATATATTTGCTGACCAGGGATCAAATTTGCCTCCCCTACCGTGGAAGCCTGGAGTCATAACCACTGGACTTCCAGGGAAGTCCCAGGACAGTATGAAATCTTAAGGGAGACAATGATTTTATTCCCAATTTAAGTGCCTTTGAGACAATGCCTTTGGCCTTTGTCTTTTTCTGCCACCTACTGTTGGCAGCCTGGTTCACTATCAAGATAATAGCCCCTAGGAGCTTCCAGTCCCAGCCCTGCACTTCTTAACTCAGAAAAGTTACTTAACCTCTCCTGGCCCCAGTGTCCTTATCCATAGGTAAGATGACTAGAGCTAGATCATCTTTTTCTGATTAAATGAGATTCTGGTTATAAACCTAACTTCAGAGGAAACATCCTAATTTATAACCATTGATCTTAGTGAATGAGGGCAATAAATGTCTTTCCAAAGATTTAAAAGAGTAAATGCTCTTTATTGTGCCAGTGGGCAAAGTAATACTTTCGTTGATCCATTTACAACTGATCAGAGCAAAGAAAAAAAAAAATCTGATGTCTGTTAACAGAGTACCATTTTAAAAGAAATATCCAAATCTATGCTTGCATGCCAGCCACAGCTAAATTTTTGCTACCTAAATGCCAAACAGAACTCTAATTACTCTTAAATTCTTTTCAGTTATCACACCACCTCTATCCCTCATTTAATGAAATTTCCAAAATCCTCTCTAAAAGAAACTTCAACACACACGCACATATATAAACATTTTAGAACTTGGAGCAGTATAAACTATGTAAACTTTTTCCTCACAATAATCTCCAATAAAGAATTATTTTATAGGGTCTGTTCAATTTCCAGACTGCAGAGATGTGATTTCAAGAGACATAATTATTAGAACAAAATCCCATTACAACAATATCAGATATAGTTATGTAGTTATAGCTATGTAGTTAGGTATAGTTATGTACAGATATAGTTACATACACTTTGTATTAAGATTTCACCAGTCCTCATCAGACAAAATCCAGGACCTAAACATTTATTTGACCTTAGAATGACATTTAGAAAAAATTTTAGCATTATCTGTGTTATATGGAAACATAAAATGTTAAAAATGTTTATATAATATATTCAAATCTGCTCACTTTTTTTCCTTTATTATTTCCAGGTTTCCAAAATATCTTACATTTCTCCCCCCAACTCTGAAATTATATGAATGGTCTACTAAACTTTTCTCCTGATATTTTAGTTTTTACATTAAGTTATTATAGCTGGAGATTACTTCTATACATGATATAAGAAAGGAATATAACTTTTTGCCCACACAAATATTGCTAATTACACCAGGATTATTTATTAAATAAACCACCTTTTCCCCCAAAGTGAAATATTACTTTTATGTGGTATCAGGTTGCAACATATTTGAGATATTTCTGGATTCTGTTCATTGTAACAGATCCAAGGATATGTGTTGCAGTATCTTTTATATTTACAAAATCTGGAAAAAACTAGCATGTCTATCAGTAGCAGAACACATAAATTATAGGACATTATCATTTACAAAACAAGACTATTTATTAGAGAATATAGGTAGCTCGATAAATGTCTCCAACCATAATGTAATAAAAATAGAACTTAGAAACAACATATTTCCTTAAAAATACTATATGTATTAGAACTAAAAAGCATATTATAAAATAATACTATGCTTTGCAACTTTTTTTACAGTTTTAAATAGCACTCAATTTTAAAGAAAATAAATATTTATAATTAAATGATAATGAGGCACCATATATCAAATTCTGGAGGACACAGCTAAAGCTGTACTAGAGGGAAATTTATATTTTTAAACATATTTATCAGGAAGGTTATAAGCAAATGAGATGAGACTTCAACTCAAAACACCAGGGAAAGCAAAACAGAACAAATTTTATTTTAAAAAGCAAGAAGGAAGTATAATTTTGATTCCAATATCAGACGGGGACATAGTAAGAAAAAAAATTTATAGTCCTCTTTCACTTATGAATATAGATGTAAACATCGTCAATAAAATAATAGCTAATTGAATCCTGATCAAATACGGTTTATCCCAAGAATACAAGTATGATTCAGTTTATGCAAATTTATCAAGTTCATTCACCTTATAGTGGGTTACAGGAAACAAACTCTATTATCTCAAATGATGAAGGAAAAGCTTCTGATACAAATCATCACTTATGATTTTTCTTCACAAGCCTAGAAAATTGGGAAAAGAAACAAAATTTCTTAACTTTGTATGTTATTTATATGAATGTCTTAAGTAAATATATACTTAATTGAGAAACTGGAGATGGCTTCCCTTTAAGACAAGAAAAAGATAAGGCTGCCCATTATCACTAGAGTTGTTGGTTATTATACTGAAGGTCTCGCCCAACCCTACAAGAATTAAAAAAAGGGATGAGAAAGGAAAAGGAAGATATAAAAATGCTATCATTTGCAAATGATCAGCAATGTACAAATACTAACAAAATAATCAGCAAAACCATTAGAAGAGCTGAAGCTCCAATATTTTGGCTACCTGATGCAAAGAGCTGATTCATTGGAAAAGATCCTGATGCGGGGAAAAATTGAAGGCAGGAGGAAAACGGGTCGACAGGATGAGATGGTTGGATGGCATCACTGACTCAGTGGACATGAATTTGAGCAAACTCCAAGAGATAGCGAAGGACAAGGAACCCTGGCATGCTGCAGTTCATGGGGTCGCAAAGAGTCAGACGCTTAGCAACTGAACAACAACAACAAACCACTAGAAGAAAAGAGCTCAACAAAGATATAGAATAAACTGAAAATGTTAGTCCTTCATTCTATAGACTAAAAGAGCAGCTTGGATAAATCAACAGTATTGTTCTATGTCCAGAATATGAAAACTAAGACCCTGAGGCTCTCAAATGCCCTCAAAAATCTGTTTTTATAAACCTTCACCAACTGAGAATACTTTTTACATTTTTTAAAGTTGTAAAAAAAAACCCAAACACACTAAGAATATTCAACAAAGATCTTATGTGATTACCAAACATAAAATATTCACCACTTGGTCCTTGACAGAAAAAGTGTGCCGATTTCTGGCCCAAACCATGGGTAATCAGCTAGAAAAATCTAACTTTAAAAAATAGAGCACAGGACTCTTCCCTGGTTGTCCAGTGGTTAAGAATCTGTCTTCCAATGCAGGGGACACAGGTTTGATCCCTGGTCGGGGAACTAAGATGCCACATTCCAAGGAGCAGCTAAGCCTTTGTGCAGCAACTACCAAGCCCGCACTCTAGAGCCTGCGCACAGCACTCCTCATGCCGCAACTAAGACCTGACACAGCCAAATAAGGACATAATAAATTTTTTTTAAGAGAATATAAAACTGCATGATCAGGGGACTAAAAGAAAAAAGAGCTCAGTTCACAACTGCCACAAAAACAGTAAAATACCTAAGAAGTAACTAAATCAAGAATCCATAAATCCTCTGTGAGAAATAAATTTAAACTTAAAGAATGCACAAAATTTTTCCCCCAATTAACCTACAAATTCAGTGTAATTCCAGTTGGACTTTTCAAAGAATTCCATAAGCTTATTTAAAAATTTATATTGAATAAGTATCCACAGAAATGGCTAATGGGCTTCATAAAGTATTAAAGAGTGGGATACATTAAAGAGTCTAACATGTCTTAGCATAGTGTGCGCACTCAGTCATGTCTGACTCTGTGCCACCCCATGGACTGTAGCTCACCAGGCTCTTCTGTTCATGGGGTTTTCCAGGCAAGAATACTGGAGTGGGTTGCTGTTTCCTCCTCCAGGGAACATATTAAGATAATTTTAAATGCCAGTTTATGAATCCAGTGTAATGTATGCATGAACAAACTGGCCAATAGAACAGAATTAGGCCAATGCATACATGGGGACTTATATGCTGAAGGTGGCACCACAAACCAATGGTGGAACATCTGATTGTTAGGCAGATCCCTGGGGAAAATTTGCTCACTGTGGGGAGAAAAACAAAACTCAATCCCCACCTAACACCACAAAGGTGAATTCAAGATAGATTACAAACCTAGGTACAAGATGTAAAGAAAATATGGGAGAAAATCTTTGTGACCTAGAGGCAAACCACTCTTTAAACAAAATTTCAAAACCATGAAGTGTTAGGCATTGACAGAAACATCAACTTAATTATATCAATATTGGCTTCCCTAGTGGCTCAAATGGTTAAGAATCTGCCTGCAATGCGGGTGACCCAGATTCAATCCCTGGGTTGAGAAGATCACCCAGAGAAGGGAATGGTTCCTACTCCATTATTCTTGCCTGAAGAATTCCATGAACAGAGGAGCCTGGCGGGCTACAGGCCATGGGGTCACAAAGACTCAGACACAACTGAGCAATTAACCCATGCACACACACATATTAGGGATTTCTGCTCCACCAAAGATACTGTAGGTGAAGTTTAAAGAATGATAAAATGGGAGAAGATATTTGCAGTGTCTCAGACCAACAAAGGATAAATATCTGTTTGCATGAGATGATAAAAGGGAAGAACTAGATATTATCTAATACCTAAAATAAGATATTTATATCTCTTATCTAAAAATTAGAGATGGGCCTCCTACAGACCATGGGTGAAAATGTGACATGAAGCAAGAATTATGACTAACCTCACTCTGCATCTGAGGCCCATGGTAAACGAATATCATATTTCAGCAACTCGGAGCACTTTTAGATTGTAAGATGTCCCATCAGCTTATGAAAGGAAGGGAAAATTGCCAATTTACACTATGACACAATGTTTTCTTATCATGTAAAATTTTATACTTTTGCAAGTTCTTTTAGACTTACTTAGGATGAGTTTTTTTAATATTATCCTTGCCATATATAAAGAGAGAGAAAATATAAGTGAAATGAATCGGTTCAGGCATTGTTGAAACTTCTTTATATACTCAGAGTCCAGCTCTTCTGGATTTTTAATTTAGACTCATCACCACCCATATTTTGCACGCAGTTTCCTCCTCATCAAGACTATTTGTGTGACAACTTTTCTTAAAATAGGAACCAAATGAAATGGCTGACATTTGACTGTAACCAAAATCGTGGCAATTTCATACAACTCAATCTTATACAGGAAAGCTCCATTACCTCCAGAATTTTCTTCCAAGTTGCTGATATTCATTCTGCAAGTTTTGACACTGGTGTTCTCTTGCTCTTCCCAGAAGATATCAATGGAAGGGAATTTTTTCAGACAATAATCAGGATATTACTTTTTCAAATGGTCCTTTTTGACTGGAAACATCAAGAGATTGCAGCTGTCCAGTCAGGCTACCAAGAATAATATTCAAGGTCACTCATGCACAGGGAAGGAAAAGTCTGTCACAGCTGGCTGAGAGCAATTGAAAGATGGCCCGTGGATTATGAGTCGGGGTGCTAATTTTAGAAATATTAGAATGAGCAGGCGGGGGTCTATCTTAGAATTGATGGGTACAGTAAAATATCATTAATAAAGAAATATTAATACATTTATATCATTGTGTAGCCAATCTCCAGAACTCTTCATCTTGCAAAACTGAAACTGTCTCCATGAACCAGTAACTTCCCATTTCCCTCCCTACTCCTGTCCCTGGTAATCACCATTCCACTGTCTGTTTCTGTGAATCTGACTGTCATAGACAACTTATTGTCCCACTGTGATTGGCTCATTTCACTTAGCATAATGTCCTCAAGGTTCATCCATGTGGTAGCGTGAGGTAGGATTTCCATTCTTTGTATTATTTTCATTGTATATATACCACATTTTGTTTATCCATGGATATCCATGGATGGATATTTGTGTTGCTTCCATGTTTGGTTATTGTGAATAATGCTGTTATGAACATGAATGTACAAAACACTTGTTCTAGTCCCTGCTTTCAATTCTTTTGGGAATCCAGAAGTGAGATTGCTGGATTGTATTATAGTTCTGTTTTCGCTTTGTTGAGGAACCATGGTACTGTTTTCCATAGCAACTGCAGCATTTTACATTCTTATCAACAGCGCACAAGGGTTCCAATTTCTCTACATTCTTGCCAACACTTATTTTCTGTCTTTTTGATAGCAACCATCCTAATGGGTGTGAGGTGATATCTATTATGGACTATTTATTCTCTTCCCCACCCCCAAATTCAAATTCCTATGTTGAAACCCTAATCCCAATGTGATGGTCTTTGAAGATGGGGCCTTTAAGAGTTAACCAGGGACTTACTTGGTGGCCCAGTGACTAACACGAAGTGACTTAGACTGAGTGGCAAAGACTTCATGCTCTCAGTGCAGGGGGTCTGGGTTCAACCCCTGGTCAGGGAACTAGATTCCCATTCTGCAACTAAAGAGCCTGAGTGTCATAAAGATCAAAGAACCTACATGGCACAGCTAAGAACTGGCACAGCCAAGTAAATACATTTTTTTAAAAAGAGGTAATCAGGTCGAGGATGGAGCCTCACGAACAGGGTTAGTGCCCTCATATGAAGAGGCCAGAGAGCTAGCTTGAGCTCTTTCGGCTGTGTGCCAATCAGATGAGAAGGCAGCCATCTGCAACCTAGAAAAGGACCCTCACTGTAATCTGACCATGCTGACACCCTAATCTTGGACTTCCAGCATCCAGAATTGTGTGAAATAAATCTTTGTTGTTAACAAGCCACCCAGTCTGCGGTATTTTGTTAGGCTACCCTGAGATGACTAAGATAATACCTCACTGTGGTTTTGATTTGCCTTTCCTTAATAATTAATGATGGTAATCTTGTCTCATACGCTTGTTGCCCATTCTTCACATCTCCGTGATTTTTGATAATTCTGCTTAACCACTGAAGGCGATTGGTTTGCTACACGCATCCTGAGACATTCTGAACATCTCTGCTGTGTGTTGTCTTAGGAATAAAATCACTGGTTCATTTAATATTAATTAATTAAATTTAATACTTGGGGACATACCTCTTCTCCACCACAAATAGTCAGACTTTATACAGAGAAACGTCTGTTCATCATATCCCACAATGCAGTTCTTGGAGGTGCTGGAGGGAAAAGAAGCAGAGTTTGGGATGGGGAGGGGTGAGAAGACTAATGGCGAAGAGAGGGAAAAGTTAGGCCAAAGGGAAGGCTGGACAAGGAACAGAGGCATAAGGCAGGAGAAGGCAACTTTGGGTTCAAATCCCGGGAAAGAGAAGATGTTCTCTTGGTGAGAACAGGAGAAAGAAGCTCGTGAACGCTTTGAGTCTGACGATGGCTGCACACTCCAAGGTCCATAGGTTGCAGCTCCCCAGAAGCAGGCACTGAAGTGAGATTTGCATGCAGGCGGTTTACTTAGGAGGCACTCTCAGGAAGTGTCAGTCAGATGGTGGAGATGAGATGCAGAGGAGAAGGAAGCCACTCTCGAGGGTGTTTGACCAGGCTGTTAGTGGGGGTAGCTGGCCCTCCATCTCCCTGGGGAGCTCTGGGAGATGACGAAGAACTGGCCTCAGAGCTACTAGTCCTCCAACGCCCTCCATCCCTGGCTGACTGCTGCTCCCAGGGGTGTGAGCTCCCCACCATTTCTGGCCTGCCCTAAGCAGGCACAGACCAAACCCGAAATCCATCAGGAGGCATGTTCTGGAAAATGGAGGGCAGGAAGCAATAGGTGCAACACTAACAGTGTCTACTCCAAACGTCTACTGAATGCTTTCAAAATATATGGTTTAATCATTTATTATTTCTGGGCTTCCCTGGTAAGCTCGGGTAAAGAAGCTGCCTGCAATGCAGGAGATCCTGGTTCGATCCCTGTGTCAGGAAGATCCCCTGGAGAAGGGAACGACTACTCACTCCAGTATTCTCACCTGGAGAATCCCATGGACAGAGGAGCCTGGCGGGTTACAGTCCATGGGGTCACAAAGAGTCTGACATGACTAAGCGACTTTCACTTTCTACTGAATAATATACTTGAAAATGGTTAAGACGGCAAATTTTATGTGTATTTCACCATGATTTAAAATAAAAATAGGAACTTCCCTGGCAGTCCAGTGGTTAAGACATCGCACTTCCACTGAAGGGGGCATGAGTTTGATCCCTGGTTAGAGAATTAAGATCCTGACTGCATGCTGAGTGGTACAGCCAAAAAATAGAAAACGGGCAAACAAAACAAAAATAAATAAATAAATAAAGTAATAATAATAATAAAGCAATGGCATTTTTTGAACTGGAAGAGGGGACTGGGAGACACAAAAAGTCAAAACATTTCTTACCTTTTATTCTGCAATTCTCCCTTAATACTGATAGACAGAAAAAATATTAAATGAGCCATGAGGTGCTCTCTGTGCAAGTTCTGGGCCAATATTTAGGTCTCAGTAGAAGCAAGAATGGGCTTCCTTGCAGCTGAGAAAGTAAAGAATCTTCCTGTAATGCTAGAGACCCGGGTTCCATCCCTGTGTTGGGAAGACCCTCTGGAGAAGGGAATGGCTACCTACTCCAGTATTCTGGCCTGGAGAATTCCATGGACAGAGGAGCCTGGCAGGCTACAGTCCATGGGGTCATAAAGAGTTGGACACAACTGAGTGATTAACACATACCCAGAAGCAGTAATAAAGCTCACAGAGCACAAAGCCCTTCTGAATGGAGACTATTTCTTAAGCTGTTTTATGCTCCTGCAGTTCCTATGACTTATACACAATCAGAGGTGAATAAAGATAACACGGGCTACCTTGCTTTTTTTTTTCTTTCTAACAGAAGAGGAAAAACTCATAGAGGAACAATGTCAAATACATTTGGTTAGAAATCTCTTATTAAAATAAAAGACTAAAGCAAACATCTTTTTTGCTATAATGATCCAGTAACACAAAAGGACACAAAATTAAAAGCACACAATGGCTTATTGGTGCCCCTAAGCCAGGGGTAGTGATGTGTACTGAATTATTAAATGAGCAATTATGATAACCTATGATATTGAAGACCACTGTGTCGGTGAAGCTGGGTTTATTGTTTTCAAGAGAGCTGCCCATGAGGGTTGCCCTTATCCACCCCTTCACTGGCACAAATGAATCTGATGACACAGATGAGCTTGTCCACAGTGACGTATTTAACACCAGAACAGCATCTATTTATTCCCAAAATTGTGTTTTAAAAAATTAAAATGAAACAAACACTCTTGCATTTCCATCCCAGCAGGGAATAGAGTTTTAATGAACCCGTAAGCAACTAGGTGACACCTTTATCAGCCCTCATAAACCTTGATTGAACACACAGCGATAAGGCCTGTTTAAACTGTGCTCCTCCCGATAACAGGCCTGGAGTCCGCGACGGCCTTAGCAACCAGCCGGGAAAGAGGCCTCCCCCAAAACCAGAGCTCAGCCCTCTGGGCACAGTGAGGAGTAAAAAGCCAGGGCACCAGGCAGCTAGTTGCTTTGTGGGTGAGGATAGAAGGGAGGGAAGTGGGTTACAACGCTTCCCCCCCGGATTTCTTGCAAGGGGACTTTCTCCGGAATCAGCTCTGGCCCCTAGGGGTGAGGAAGATGCTGGAGGGAAAAGGGTGCTTTAAGCCCTAGTGACCTTTCGTATTTACATCTGCAAACACACAGAACTCCAAAGGGCTGGTTTTAAAGGATTTGGGAATAGCCAGCTCTGGTTTTCTTTCTACCGGCATCATAAATGCATGAAAGGTACAGACATCCAAAAAGGACCATAGAGCCCTGGGGTTTTGCTAAAAAGCTTCAGTCTGATTCCTACAGCCCTTCCCTTTAATGCTCCTACACACCCAATCACTACTGGCTTCTTCAGCCCACCCCCTGGCCTGCCCCAGCCAGGGACCACAGCAAGCCCCCACAGGCTGCCGCCGTCAGTGCCTTGGCGTATAGTATATATGTATAGTATAAAGAATCCGCCTGCCAATGCAGGGGATGAAAGAGACACAAGTCCCTGGGTTAGGAAGATCCCCTGGAGCAGGAAATGGCAACCCACTCCAGTATTTTCACCTGGGAAATTCCATGGACAGAGGAACCTGGCAGGCTACAGTCCACTATGTGTGTGCTGTGCTCAGTCATGTCCGACTCTTTGCAACCCCATGGTGTCTTACATCTCCTGCATTGACAGGCAGGTTCTTTACCACTAGCACCACCTGGGAAGCCCAAAAATCACCAAGAGGGCAAAGTATACAGTAGGTTATTTCCTACATCACTAAGATACCAGTTTTCACAATAGCTTCCAACACGTGGGTGACTAAAGTTTCTCTTCTTCTCCTCTCGCCCCTCCCCTCATGTTGGACAAGCCTTCGATGGGGGCAAAGTCAGGCCCCTAAGATGCCCTCCTATAGGTCAGTAACCCAGAGCTTTGGCAGAACAAGAGTGGAAGGAAGTTTTTCAGCTGGGAAATTCCACTCTTCTGTGGAAAACACCTGGCCTCAGTGACATTCAGGGATTTGTATCTTCAGATGAGTTTGCAGAAGAACTCAAGCTCTTTTGACCCAGGAGGTAAATAGGAAGCAAGGTCATCTCTAGGGAAACTGGGTTTTAAGATAACAGCCTGTCTTTGGAGCTGTACCCAGCACATGCTCCATGCCAGCAATTTCCCTTGAACATTGGCATGGAATTTTATATTTGGAAAGTGGTTTTTTATCACTTTGCCAGAAGTCTACATTCCCAGAACAACACTATGGTTAATACTACTTATGAGTTTGTTTTGTTTTTACACAGAAAAGATTTTATGCACACACAGGGAGAAAAAGCGAGTGAAGTGACAAAACTAACAAATACTAAGGCAAAGATTCTGTTCTTATAGGTGATAAACTTATACACATCAGTACACTGTGGATATTTTCCAAACCCAAAACTATCCATGAGATGTGATGACCACAGATGTGCTATTAAAATAAAAAATTCGTTTATTTTATTTTTGGCTGCATCAGGTCTTATTTGCAAAGCTTAGGCTTCTCTATAGTTGAGATGCCTGGGTTTAGTTGCCCTGGAGCACGTGGGAGCTTATTTCCCCGACCAGGGATCAAAGCTGCATCGCCTGCATTGGAAGGTAGATTCTTAACCACTGGACCACCAGGGGAGGTCCCACCATGGATGACCTTCTGAGGGAGATGTGGCAGGATAACCCAAACCCCAGCTGCCTGGGTCAATCTCACGTAGTCATCAACACTACAGAGCGGACTTCCCTGGTGGACTTCCCTGGTGGTCAGTGGTTAAGAACCCACCTACCCATGCAGGGGACATTAGATACTTCGTTCGGGAAGGTAACAATACCTCGGGGCAACTAAGCCTGTGTACCACCACTCCGGAGCCCACTCTCTAGCGCCAGTGCCTGCAACAAGGGAAGCCACTGCAATGAGAAGCCCGCTGGCAGCAACGAAGACCTGGCACGGTCAAAAAAAAAGAATTAAAAAAAAATACAGGCGTTCTTGGGAAGCTAGATCCTGGGATTTGCAGAGTAGAGACACAGCGGCAGTCAGCACCCTCAGGTACAGAACCATCACAGTGTTCATGCACAGAAAGGGAACGAAGCCGACCTTCTGGGAGCACCAGTTAAGGAAATAGTATCTGATGCTCCTCCTTGTATTCAGAGAGTCTGTCTCTTTTCATATCATTTGTAGACTGAAGGTGCTGATATAATTAACCATCCAAACAGGGCATTTGAAATGAGGACCCTATTAGTAATTATTAGTAATTACAACAGGCATCAGGTAGGACCGGCCCAGGCAAATAGGACATCTGGTCATCCTGTCAACACACCTGAAGGATCGGGGGACCCCAATTCCCAGTCCATAGAAGTCATGCCTTGCACAACTCAACCTAGATTACTTTTCCAGATTGTCCTCTTCTCTATGAAAATTTAATATGTCCAGGTCTGGACTATTCTATAAATTTTTATTTATCCCTCCCAGGTGGCACTTGGGAATGCCAATGCAGGTAGATCTAAGAGACACGGGTTGGATTCCTGGGTCAAGAAGATCCCCTGGAGGAGGGCATGGCAACTCACTCCAGTATTCTTGCCTAGAAAATCCCATGGACAAAGGAGCCTCGCAGGCTACGGTCCATAGTGTTGCAAAGAGTCGGACATGATTGAAGTGACTTAGCACTCACACACGCCTCCAGCAAATATTTATTCATCCCCTGCTACAGGCACTGTGGTATCTGCAGGTCTCCTCAAGGCACTTGTAGTATAATGATGTGTAGACTGGGATTATAACCCTGCCTTCACCTTTAATACTGCACCAGCTTCTCTGAGCCTCAAGTTTCTTAATCTGTCAAATGGGGATAATAAAGTAACTACCATATAGGGTTATGGTGAGGATGAATGAGTCAGTATGTTACATGCCTGGCACAGAGGAAGTGCTACGTGTTACTACAATCCACAAAAGCCACGTGTTTCTGACATAACCGTTTCGTTTATAGTGATTTTTCTCACTATAGATGCAGTTCAGTCCACAACACACTCACCTCATTCATTCAGCTCACTGCATGGCCCCTGGATGTGAGACCCTGCGGAAGACACAAGAAAGCAAGAAGCACAGAAACCTTGGCCTCTCGGGAATTTCACAGTAAGTGGAGGATGGAAGGCATTCATGGATGGAAATGAAAGAACCATACGAGTATCACAAACTCAGTGCTTCCTAGCTCTGACCACATATCAGAACCATATGAAAAGCTTTTGGGAAAAAGCAGGGGCCTGAGACTTCCCTGGTGGTCCAGTGATTGAGACTCTGTGCTACCAATGCAGGGGGCCTGAGTTTGATCCCTGGTCAGGGAATTAAATCCCACATGACGGAACTAAAGGTTCCTCAGGCCACAACTAACACCTGCTGCAACCAAATAATTAAGTAAAAAAAAAAGAAAAAGAAATCTACCTTTCAATTCAGAGTACACAGATTCAATCCCTGGTGGGGGACCCAAGATCCCACAGGCCATGGGGCAACTAAGCCAGCTCCCCAAATAGAGAGTCTATGGGCTGCAACAAAAGATCCCACATGACTAAACTAAGACCCAATTCCATCAAATAATAAATAAATTAAAAAAAAAATTTTAAACAGCAGGGACCTTACCACTTACCAACTAAATGAGACTTTCTAGGAGGAAGGCAACACAGAATATTGATAAAAGAAGTATCTCACCTGTCAGTGAATGGTACATGAATAAGTTGTGATGCTTTTGCGATACCCAGTAGCAGAGCAGCAGTCTTTTGAGTTTTTGTTATGTTCTGAGTATTATCACAGGAGCTCCATGAGTTTTGGTTTGGTCCAAGATGGCTTCACTGTGAAGCATGGTAGGATTCAGAGAGAGAAAGAAGCCTAGCTTTCCATGATGCAAAGGAGAGAATTTCAGTACTAGAGATGGAGTGTGCATTTTCAGATCAAGGATAAGTAAAGCAATGAATAAATTTAAAAGTAAAGCAAATTGTTTTTGTTTTATGTGTAGTGTACAAGTCTGTCCCGTGTCGCTTGCATCTCCTGCATCAGCAGGCAGATTCTTTACCACTGTGCCACCTGGGAAGCTCTACTGAAAGGGATATTCACCCAGAAAAGAGACCATTTATATCTTGAACTGAAAAATGCGTGGCTTCAAGGCATAAACAAGCAGGCCCACCTACGTTCTCACTTCATGGGGCTTTATGTAACTGACTATATTCAAAACACAAACTTCAGTGAAACTCCATGGAAAATAAAACAAGAGTGGATCTGAGTTAATTCCGTTCACTGTGCCTTTCCTTCATCCTGACCTCTGCTGTGTTCCATACAAAACCAGCATGGAGTTCTCAGGGATCAGCCTGGAAGCAGCACTTTGGAGTCTTCAATTTGACTTCGGGATAAACAAGAATAAAAGAACAACAATCAGAGAGAGACAGAGACAGAGAGATAATTAGATTTTCAGTTACAGAATAAAATCAAAACATGAATCTGTGCAATGCAGGCTCTCTCTCTCTCTCTCAGAGAGAACTGAACTGGGGTGTTACTTAAAAATGGAATGACTGCGAAAAAGCCAAGATTACACAGGTAGGAAATAAACCCATCCTGTCACACCAGAGGATTTTTAAAATAAAATTTCTTCATTGAGCTTTATTCCAGGGAAATTCAAATCTTCCTCCCCCTCCTCCACACACACAAGGCTGGATTAGACAAGTAGGCATTTCTCATTTTGTTGGACAGTTATTTTTCAGCCTCCTTCGATTATAAGACCCTCCAATAAGGCAAGGGGTGGAGAGAAGGAGACCAGCTTACATCCCTGTGAGATACTCTTTCATTTGGGGATTTGTATTCCTTTCGCCATTTTCTCCTGCAGCCTGCATTTTTTCCTACTATCTCACTTTGATTAGAGTAACTCACTGGCAGTCCCATCCTTTGTTGATTTCACAAAGTTTGTGCTGATTCATAATTACCCTAAAGCCTCTATTAATAACCAACATTGGAATTTCATCTCATGGACAACAACATCACTACATGGTCCTTCATCAAGCTGACAGATAAAGTATCCTTGTCATCACCATTGTACCTGTGGGAAGACCGAGGGTCAAAGAGGTTATGTGGATGGCTGAGGACCGCTGGTCAATTTGGCCCAAAGTTTCAATTTCAAATCCCACTTCTTTCTACTCAAGTATCTTTTCTTGCCTATTTGGGGGAGCATTTCGTTCGCTCACTTTGGTGAGCGGGGTAGAAAAAGAAGTCACATTTCAGGCAGTGCATTTCGTTACCGTTGCTGGCTTCCACTAGCATCTCTAAAACCAGTAGTAACAACATAAGGCATCTGAAAACTTTATCTCTGCTCGCATGCATCCATTCTCTCCCCAACTAACACGGAGGATTGTGTCAGCTCTGCCTGCTAATCTCTAATAGCCAAGCTTCCCCCAGCTCTGGGGGGTGGGGTAGACCCTGTGGAGGTGATCCCTCGCCTCTCCCCACACAATGACGAATTGTCCCAGAGGTGCAATGGACCAATTTCAGGAGCCAAAAGAACAAAAACCCAGGGAACTTAGTAATCCTGCAACAACAACAAAAAAAGCAAACTCCAAATATTATCAAGGGTCAGGCCCAAGCATGGAGACACTCCAGACTCTTTCTCTGTGTTGGAATTCCCACTGAGACCTTCAGCCGTCCTCGCTGGGTTTTCAGTCTGTAATGCCTTACAGATTTCAGGCCTGGCCTCTGACAGCTCTGACATATCTGAACTGAGGCTAACCTCAGCTAGTTACTTGAAAGCCTGATAAGTTATACTGTACCTGTCAAAGCCTCTCTCCACCGAGATTCTCTCTCCTTCTCCAGTGGAGCAACCAAAAAAAAGAAGAAGAAGAAGAAAATGTATTCTCTTCATTGGACCAGCATAACCTCCTCTGTGTATTACCATTGCTGGGAAAGATTGAGGGCTGGAGGAGAAGGCGGCAACAGAGGAGGAGATGGTATCACCAACTCAATGGACATGAATTTGGGCAAACTTCGGGAGATAGTGAAGGATGAGAAAGCCTGGTGCGCTACAGGCCATGGGGTTGCAAACAGTCGGACACGACTTAGCAACTGAACAACAAAGTATTATCATTGCTGTTCTATTATTGCAAACTCTAATTCATAAAAGAAAATATAGACCACTTAGTTGGGGGTGACACATAACAACTCGATTTCTTTCAACTTTATAAGACATTGTTGGCTACTCTTGGAAAATAAATTCCAGATTTGAGCTGGGCAGGAGAGAGGGGAAGCAAAGTCTACATTGACAAGAAATGAGCCATGTCAATTTGCCCCTCAAAAATTCAACAGGTTCTCTCTAATATTCCCCACAGTGGAAGTCGTTTCTGCATTTGGCACTGTGTCCACACAACATGTAAATGCTTACCCAAGACCCTAACACCACCCTTGTGGTCATGACATTGGGGCTCCTGAGTCAGTCTCCAGTGAAGAACCCAGGGGAAATCACAGGGAATCTTTCTGTGAAGGCCCTAGAAGAAGAACCCGATTCTTCATGTCTCTGTCCCCAGTCCTGACTAGTGAAGAGGTTTTACTTTAGATTATGGAACATTTAGGAAAGTGAAGACTTTACCCAGATCCCATCAGAGTTTACAACACTAAAGACTTTTGGAAAGAGCTTCCCTTGTGGCTCAGACAGTAAAGAATCTGCCTGCAATACAGGAGACCTGGGGTCGATCCCTGTGTCGGGGAGATCCACTGGAGAAGGGAATGGCAACCCACTCCAGTATTCTGGAGAATTCTATGGACAGAGGAGCCTGGCCGGTTATAGTCCATGGGGTTGCAAAGAATCAGACATGACTGAGTAACTAACACACACAAAAGACTTTTGGGAAGGCAATATATCACAAAGAACCTGAAATCAAAAACAATTCCTAGCCTTTGCTAACTCTTCACTGTTATAAGACCTCGCAAAGATACTTTTCATCTTTTGTTTCAGTTCTTTACCTGTCAAAAAAAGAGAGCAGGTGGCAGCTTTGTCTCAAGGGTACTGAAACAGCAAGTAATTTTAAAGCACTGTCATAATACAAGGACTGCATAAATGTCAAATCACAAAGGATACTGCAAATTTCAGTTCTCAGCAAATAAAATTACCCCAGTGAGACAAATACAGCTTCAAAAAGAAACTTGTCAAGAGGGCTTTCAGGCTGGGTCAGCACAAATATATTGATGTACCATGGACATGGGGCTGCACGACCCATCTCTGCCCTCTAGAAGCTTTGACTCAAGATACCTCACTTGAGTATCTTGAGTAGGGGACTGCCCTCGTCGTCAGGGGTTAGCACTTTGAGCTTCTACTGCAGCGGGCATGGGTTTGATCCCTGGTCAGGGAACTAAGATCTCAGAAGCCAGTGCAACCAAAAAAAAAAAAAAAGATACCTCATTTTCATAATGCTATTTTATGTGTATTACATGAATATACTCTCATTTTAAAAATTTAAGCCAAGAACTTTTTTAAAAAACATCCCACTTCTGGGACTTCCCTGGTGGTCCAGTGGTTAAAACTCTGCACTTTCACAGCCAGGGTCAAAGGTTCGATCCTTAGCCAGGAACTAAGATTGCATGTGCCCATGGCACAGCCAAAAATTAAAAACACCCCACTCCCATACCTATTTTCTACTGGTCCCTTCCATCTTCCCAAATGTAAATCCTCTTAGCTATTTGCTGGGCTGTGTTCAGAGCATTTGCTTGCCTATGTGTATATTGTAACAGACTTTTAAATATACAGTTTCTTATTCAAGGATTAAGTATGTGACCTGAGGGACTTAAATATTAATGTGAACCTCTAGATTAAAACTTAATCTCTGCAGATTGTGCCCTTTACACAGTAGAAGCTAACTCCAGGGTAATTACACAAGAAATCAGTATCGTAGTTAAATTTCAATTATCTGGGGACTTGATTTCCAGTCTGGGAACTCCTGAGTCCTTTCTGCTGTTCCAGCTCCACCTGGGTACCACGTTTGGCTTATGTTATCTCTCCTCAGTGCCTAACCCAGAAAGTAAAATAGTTATAATGAAAAGACTCCAAGACTCGAGACTCACAGCAAGTGGATACATGTATATGTGTGGCTAAGTCCCTTCACTGTTCATCTGAAACTACAAGACTGTTAATCACTATGAGAAGTGAAAGTGTTATCTGCTCAGTCATATCCGACTCTTTGCGACCCCATGGACTGTAGCCCAAAAGTTTCCTCTGGAATTCTCCAGGCAAGAATACTGAAGTGGGTAGCCATTCCCTTCTCCAGTGGATCTTCCTGACCCAGGGATCGAACTTGGGTCTCCTGCATTGCAGGCAGATTCTTTACCATCTGAGCCACCAGGAAAGCCCCAGGAATGGCTGTACCCCAATACAAAAAGAAAGAAAGAAAGAAAAGACTCTGAATATAATTGTCATTACTTGTTACCCTTTTCATTAGTGCATTCAAAAAAAAAAAAACCCAAAGAATTTGGAAATTAATTTTTCTCCAATTGCCTAAAATAAGGTTTGAGTTTATCAGCAAGCTCTGCTTACTCATGGCCCCACAGCACCCTTCTCCTCTGCCCGCACCACGGACAATCAAGGTTTGGCTCTGGTTGAGATTTATAGGAGAACAGAGCTAGAGTTCCCTCTCTACCCTTGTCTGCTAATGTCCAGTTGGCTGATGTTCAGGGCAAGGTGCCAGGCCTATATTTTGGGGAAGGATCATCCAGAGAGATAGAGGCGGATGTGATTTGGCGGCCGTGTGAGATCTGGCATGTGATTTTACGTGCTGTGGTGTTGTGTTTCTTAAATTCAGTACATGCACTTAGAAGGCTGTTCATCACCATCACGGAATATCCAGGCAGCGTCCACTTGGCACTAGAGGCAGTCGGAATGTCTTTTTAAAACAACATTTTAGTGAGGGGCCCAGGAAACGCACGATGGCATGGCACCGCATGGTACTAACCTGTTATGCTGATGCTGGCTTTTCGTGGGAAATTACAATATTTTCCTGTTTCTGACAATCAGCAAGAATTCTGGAAGAACATAGGCTACATTTTATAATTGTTTTCATTTATTCAGTGAAAGCAATGGCAAGCACATATTTTAAAATAAAACGTTTCTAGAATTAATAAAAATGAATATTAGAACTTTGTCTTCACTCTGCTTTTCTTGCTTTCTTATACAACTCACAAATAAATAAGAAGAACTTTTTTCTTTTTTTTTGAACGGAGGAGAAAGAAAGAGTTGCTTTATTATTTTGCCAGGCAAAGGGGGAACACAGTAGGCCAGTCCCTCAAGTACTGTGCCCCCAGAAGAATGCTTTTGTAAACCGATCTTTAGAACAAAGTTGTCTTGCCCGTTGCCTACAAGTCTCTCCAGAAATATTTTCCACCCTGGGTTTGGATTTTGGATTTGTGATGATAGATTCCACCCGCAGGTTTTTGGACGACCTACCTCTAAACCGTACGGTAAAACCCCAGCACTTCATTTCCCTGAGTATACTATCATTCTGCTGTCATCAGAACAGATACCCATGTATCACCCAAGGGAATAACGGGATCCCAAATATTTTTTAAAGGATCCAAGTAAAATACCAGCTTTGCAGGAAGAAGTTAGCAAAGGAAACGAGTGGTGGTCCCTTGTTCCTTAAAATCATCGCGTAGCTAGCAGAGTTCAGGACATATTGATGAAGTGTATGGTTCATCTTCTGATTTGGGAAAAGGAGTTTGGCTAAGAGAGGCAATGTTGTCCCATCAGGAGACCATCTTCCTGACGACTGAATGTCCTCCTGGGTCAAAAGAAGGGGGCCGGCTGATGACCCCACAGTTCCCTTTGGAGCAGAAATTCTCTGCCTGCCAGCAGGGCTTTCCATACTTGGCCCCTTTCCCAGCGATCAAGTTATTAGAAGATTAGGAGGGGAGAAGGGTGAGTGAAA
The DNA here is from genome assembly GCF_019923935.1 of Bubalus bubalis. Classification (NCBI taxonomy): domain Eukaryota; kingdom Metazoa; phylum Chordata; class Mammalia; order Artiodactyla; family Bovidae; genus Bubalus; species Bubalus bubalis. The sequence goes on along the minus strand of NC_059178.1, from coordinate 27,677,348 downwards.
TGACAGGTCAGCATATTTCTGAAGGGCCCATTTACTTTACCCTATGTCCTCAAGCAGAGCCCAGCCGAGTTCAGAGGAGTTGCTTCGGGAAACAAGACACAAGTTTGACATCACAATGTCATGTTTTCAAAAAAAAAGGAATGACAAGTTCCTCCACGTGTGGGTTTATCACAGTTTAACCAACTGGTAACTCTATCTCCCTTCTTTCTTATCAATACCTACGCTACTAAAAAAAAACAATTTATTTGACTAAAACTCATAAATAATAATAGATCTCTCATATACTGCTGTGCGAATGAAACAAGATAATAATAGATACTAAACCTTTAACACTGTGGTTAGCAGTAGTAAACCATCCATAATTGTTAGCTATTGTTGCATTGGTGAAAACTCACTTTTGATAATCCCTTTTAATTTATGAAGCAATTTCATGTTATGGCACTCACTCCAATCTTTTAGCACACATCTAAGGAATGCCTACCATGATGTGCCAGACTCTGCTGTGAGAATACAACTGTGACCAGGATTGGCAGAGGCCATACCCTCCCAGAATGTATGTTCTGGTTGTGGGAGAAAAACAGTAAACAAGAAAATAGGGTATGGGAGGGGATTTGCTGATGAGTTGGGGTTAAGCAAAGAGAAAAAGAGAAACCAAGGATGACTGAGGCTGTGCCTTGGGGTCTGGTAGTGGGAAGGCAGACTTGGCAATTACCCAGATGGGAAGATGTTTACTCAAAACTCCCCTGTCAGGTAGAGGTCATGAATGCACCCATTTCACAGATGAGGAAGCTGAGACACAGAGTTTAAGCTTAACTAGCCCCAGATAAAATAAACCTCACTTACTTAAGAGGTAGATAAGGACTTATCAAATGGCAGAGCCTCAGAATCTTGGATCTTAAATTTGCAAAGTAGATGAAATTTAAAAAAAAAATTTTTTTTAAGCAGGCAGTGCTATTTAATTTTCGAAGGTTACTCCAGTCTCCATGGGAGGAAAGCAGAGCCTGGGGAGGTGAGGGAACTCGTGAGACCCGCCTCGGCTGCTGAGGGCAGAGCCAACACTAAACCTGGGTGAGGCTGAGACTCCCAGGACAGACACGGGACAAGGGAGGATCTGAGATACCCAGACGCAGCATGACCATGGCATGAGGGGACAGTGAGTGTGATCCAGCTACAGGTGACCGCCCCCCCCAACCGCCGCCCCGCCCCGCCCCGCCAAACTTGCCACCTCACAAAGTAAGAAATCCGGGGTGAGGGGTGTCAGTAACTGGACTCAGGCTGCCATCTTGCCCTGGCTCACAGCTGCTGACCGGCTTACTGGAGGACAGTTGCCTCTGCTCTGAGCTGAGGAGTATGCAAGAGCCCATTAGTAAAGATGGGGGAAATCCCGTTAGAATTTCTACAGGAGATAACGCCACGTTCAACACCCAGTCTCCAGTCTCCTTGGAAGAAACTGCCAAGAGGTTTGGTCCTCAGAGGGGAGGCAGAACTGCATCAATCAAATGAGTATTTATTCAGTGCTGACATGCACACAGAACTGTGATAGGCCCGTGAGAAATCCTAGTCCCTGTCACCAATTTGTTTATAATCTGGCTCAACAGAGATGGACTCACATAAAATGCTTTGTAAGCAGTACACGAAGGTTTACCCGAAGGCCAGCCTGGAATGGATCCTTAACAAATAGTTGCTGCGGGAATTGCTTGTTAAAAGTTGTTGGAGTGCAGATAGAGGAGAGATTCGAGGGCCTGGGAGTTCCTGGGAAGCTTCAGGGCTCTGGGTCAGGATGTGAGAGGTGTGCTGGGTGGAGGTTTCAGGCCAAGGAGAAGCGCGTGAGCAAAGCTTTCACAGTGCGGGTCCTAGGAGAGTGGACAACACAAGATGGCGGCGCAGCCTGACGTCTCCATCAGCGTGCTCACTTCCGTCGTGCTTTGTGCGTGGGAGTCTCCCCTGACCTTCCTTCCTGATGCAATGACCCACAGCCTCCCCAAAATTACATTTCATTCCAATCAGAGTTTGTCTGCCAAGAGAATGGAAAGCACTTCAGGCATTTCAGAGGAAGATTTAATACAGGGAACCAGTAAACAACTTTGTTGGAAGGGATGCAGGAGCAAGTGAGCTGGGGGCTGTTACCAAAGATAAATACGTATAGAAAACGACCAAGTCCCTTGGGCTGCAGGAGCAATGAGGGAGGGTGGTGCTCCCATTGCCTCCGGCACTCCTGGGGTCGGGGGTGGGGGTTGGTTTAGTCGTTAAGTCCTGTCGACGACTCTTTTGTGATCCCATGGATTGTAGCCCGCCAGGTGCCTCAGTCCATGGGATTCTCCAGGCAAGAATACTGGAGTGGGTTGCCATTTCCTCCTCCAGGGGATCTTCCCCACCCAGGGATCAAACCCCCATCTCCTGCATTGAAGGTGGATTCTTTACCAATTGAGCCACCAGGACACCCCTGGGTTACTTTCTATTTTCTTGACTGCTTGCTGATTGGTAATGTATCTTAAGTTGCAAGGAGTTTATTTAAGTGACCACAGAGCAGATTCAGAATGCAAATAAAATAATGGAGGACCCCCCCCCCCACCCCCCACCCCCCGCCAAAAAAAAAAAGAAGCAGAGACTGCAATATTCAGGGGTATGGGGAAATCCTGTCACCTGCCTGCCTGCTGCTGGAGAGGGCCTGTCACTAGATGCCAAACGTATCCTTGCTGGCAGTGGGCTGGGGTTGCTCTCTCCCCACCAGCTGTGGCAAGGCTGAGCGTGAGTTGGGTGTCCACAGGGTCCTTCCGCCTAGTACTGAAGAAGCTTGAGCTGCAGCTCCACCAGACAGGCAGTCCTGGGAAAGGTCCAGGAGTACGTTCATGTGGTCATGTTGTTTGCAAAACAGGCAAAAGTAACATATTTTAAATGCAATCAGTTAAGACCACTCAGTATTTCTCCTCCCACTTTTCTTTCACTTCTCTGTGTCAGGTGGCCATGAGGTAGCCCTGCATTTTTGAGATGAGGTAGATGGGAGGGTGTACAATAAGGATGCATTTATTTGGGGTTTATTTAGATACATCCTGGTGACTTGCAGTTAACTTCTTTGTATATTTCAGTTCAGTTAAGTCCAGTTCAGTCATGTCCGACTCTTTGCGACCCCATGGACTGCAGCACATCAGGCTTCTCTGTCCATCACCAACTTCCGGAGCTTACTCAAACTCATGTCCATCGAGTCAGTGATGCCATCCAAGCATCTCATCCTCTGTTGTCCCCTTCTGCTCCAGCCTTCAGTCTTTCCTAGCATTAGGATCTTTTCCAATGAGTCAGTTCCTCGAAGTAGGTGGCCAAAGTATTGGAGTTCCAACTTCAGCATCAGTCCTTCCAATGAATATTCAGGATTGATTTACTTAGGTTGACTGGGTGGATCTCCTTGCTGTCCAGAGACTCTCAAGCATCTTCTCCAACACCACTATACAGTCCATGGACTTCTCCAGGCCAGAATACTGGAGTGGATAGCCTTTCCCTCCTCCAGGGGATCTTCCCAACCCAGGTCTCCCGCATTGCAGGTGGATTCTTTACCAGCTGAGCCACAAGGGAAGGCCCTCTGTGTATTTATGTTACTGCTAAGGCTTCCTGGTACGGTCATGGCTCCTAGGACCCTTCCCATCACTCTCACCACCTGGTGATATGATTGGAAAAGCAGGGCTGAAAGGAGTATCTTAATATTCCTGGGGCACTTGGTACCTAAGGTACACAGACTGTGGAGGAGGGGAAAAAAGGGGGTTGATATGAATGCAGCCCTAGACTGGCCTGTGAAAAATTCTTCCACTCATCAGACATGTAAATGGTAAACCAAAGATTTGGTTCTCATTAACACCTAGTCAAAATAGCCTGCTCTCCTGTCAAGATACTGCAGGAGTGAAGGTCAGAGCTCCGTTCAGTAACAGAACGATCCTCGTGGACCGGTGCTGTCCCGGAGTGGTTAATGGCAGTAACGGGTCTTCAGCTCACTAAGAGGATTTTACTGACCCCTTGTGGAAGAGAGAAGATGGTGCACCTGTTTGTTTAGTAGCTCAGTCGTGTCTGACTTGAGACCCCATGGATGGCAGCATGCCAGGCTTCCCTGTCCTTCAACATGGGTGCACCCAGAGAGATCCCAGTTTGGGGAACTTACTTTTCTACCGTCCTTCAGGGAAAAAAATCAGGGGGCAGAAAGGTGAGGTACGTTACTAACTGCCCAGTTTCCTCCCATTCAACTTGAAATTCTCAGTTATTTCTCATACCAACTTTTTTTCCCCAACACATATCAGGGCTCTCATCAAAGGTAGGAGATGTGTGATGTCAATTTGTGATGCTTTGGGTTTAAAAAAAAAAAAAAAAAACGATGTAAGGAAGGGTAGGGGGCAGATAAGAAAAAGAAATGCAGTTTTGGATCCTAGCACAGCTACTAACTAAATGAAAGACTAAGCAATCCATTTAATGTCTCTGAGTCTCACCATCCTCACAGGTAAAATGAACTCACTGTTAGTGAGTTTGATGTGCATGGTAGGTGCTTAATGACAGTGTAGGCTGCTATCATTAAAGATAAGGATGTCATATTCATTCATCATCTTGATGCTCACTGGACAGTCACTTCACACTCCTGTATAGAACATCTTTTGAAAAGAGGGAAAAAAAAATCTAGAAGTTTCTTTTCAGTGAACAATTTCCTCAGTTGAGACCAGGTCTGACAGAGCCTCTGACAATACACACAGAGAACACCTCCCGTCCAGGAAGCCTGGTTTCCCTGGTGTGAGCAGAATTCCAGAGAACGGGGCACAGAGAGACCCGTCCCCCTCCCACCCCCTGCCTCCCCAGCAGGGCCAGGACTGTCCTGGGCTCTGGTGTGTGTCTGCGTTTATCTTCCCATAGGAAATGCCTGAGGTCCTACTCAGAAGTAAATACTCTTTGCTGAGACTGGAAGGAGACAATTCCTGTTTTCCCAACCTGCAGTTTGAGGTTCCTTGTGTTCCAGGGTAAGCAGCCCTCAGCATTCCCTGGCAGTAGGGGGAGCGGGGTGACATGGGGGACATGGTGCAGGACATCAGCTGGTGTGCTTTTCCCCCTCAGAAGGTTCCAGGGGATGGCCGATGATTGCTCACCCTGCCCTTCTTCACGGGGGGGGAGGGGAGATGGGGCTGGAGGATAAGATGCTGGATTAAACCAGTCTGGGGAGTGGGAAACCAACCTGCCTGGCTTAGGATCACTTGGCCAGAGCCCCAGAACGACGCCCATAACTTTCCAGGCCATTCTGACCTCCCACTCACCGAGCCAGGCAGCCCAGAAGTAGACTTTGTAGGCCACCCTCTCTCAGCTCTGGAATAACAGGCAACTTCTCCTGCTTTTCCTTTTCCTGTTTCCCTCTGCAGAGCAATTTTTCTTTTTTTGATCTTTTTATCTTGTATTGGGGTATAGCCGATTAACAAAGCTGTCATAGTTTCATGTGAATAGCAAAGGGACTCATCCATACGTAAACATGTATCCATTCTCTATGGAGCAACTCTTTAAAGTCATTCTATATAATATTGTCGTTTTTACTAAGATGTAAGAGGTTGGGCAGAGACCACACGCAGAGTATGCATATTTGTGTTTTTCAAAACAAGAGGGGACCAATATATACGTGTATTTTGTAGTATTAAAATAAAAGCAGTGGAGGGAAAATAAACCATAATATTATTTATAGGAGAATGGAGGATGGAAGGGATAGAAAAGGAAGCTAGACTTCCTGGACTATATCTTGCTTTGTGGAACTGACTTTGAAAAATGTACATATTTCACGTAACTTAAAATGAAATTTAAAAAATTAATGATGAAGGCAATTCCTAATATCTGAAAGTGTAATGATACAGAGAGCTACTCTAGGGTCTTCAAAACACAGTCATTTCACTAAAACATCCCCAGTGGGATTTACTGTTATATTTTTTTAAAAAACTGCAAAAATATTTTAACTGTTTTCAGAAATCATACTGTTGGTGATAACACTGTGACTGTGCAATAAAGCAAATACATTTATTAACTGGTTGAAAAGAGACGTAGACATAAAATCGATAAGGCTAAATAAACACCCAGTGGTCCTGAATTTGAGTTCCAAGATTCTTCAGTTTCAACTCATAGCATTTCTCTTAAAAATGTTCCTAGCTCTTTCCACTGAAAAGACCAAGAAGCAATGACCAACCCCAAAGCATTGGCACCTCTAGCACCCAAATTATGGCCTCTAGATATCACTTATCACTAAACAGAGTCAGGAGTCCTTGGAGAAATGTTCTATTCCACGTCTGTGCAGAGAATATACAGGATGAGACTGGAAATCTTGTCATTTCAGAAAGCAAGAAGACTCCCAACGAGGAACACGTTTGAGTCAATAGAACTCAGGAGCCAGTTTGAGTAACTTTCCACTGACCAGAGATGGGACAGTGTGAGCGCCAAAGAGTACAGTATAACTGCAATATACTATTAATAAAATGTATAAAATGTTTAAATCCATGAAATTAAAATATCATTAAAAAAAAAGAACAGGGCATCTTTGGAAGATACAAAGAAACAACTCATTAATCAGTTTGTTCTTCGGTCTCTCAGTCATATCCGACTCTGCTACCCTATGAACTGCAGCATGCCAGGCTTCCCTGTCCTTTGTTATCTCCCAAGTTTACTCATGCAATCAGTCAATTATACCAGAAATAATTAGCCCCTGCCTTTCTTTAAACAGGTCTTCTGAGTAAATATACTGTGTCAAGGCAAAGCCTGGCTTCACTTTAACATCACGGGGAGAGAGCAGCCATCTGATGGCTGGGAATGGGAGGAGCTGAACAAATCCTGGTTACCAGGTTGGAGAAGCTAAGATGATGCTTAGACTCTCAAGCCAAACTGTCCGTTTCCTGGAGAAGAGCCTCAGCGAACAGGATCTCTACACGATTACTTATGGAGATCACTAATATTCTTTTTTAAAATAGAAATACAATTCACATATCGTAAAATTCACCACTTCAAAGTATTAAAGTTCAATGGTTTTTAGGTAACTGTGCAACTCAATCCAGAACATTTTCATCACCCCTATAAGAAACCCCATTACAGAAGTCAGTCCCCCTTCACCCCTCTCCCAAGTCGTTAGCAGCCACCAAAGTCTATTGTCTGTATAGAATAATGTCTGTATTCTGGGCATTTCATATAAATGGACTCGTACAGTATGTGGCCTTTTGTGTCTGGCATAGTTTCTCAAAAGGGGAAACATTTATGCTTGTTTGCCATATGCAATATATTCCTTACCGAGCTTTATCTTTGCTCATTTTTTTAATTGGGTTGCTCTCATGCTCAAGTTCTAGGGTTCTTTTTACATTCTATATACAAGCCCCTTTATGTGTTCTGCAAGTATTTTTTTCCAACCTGTGGCTTACTTCTCATTTTTTCAAAAATGTCTTTTGCAAAGTATAAGTTTTTAATTTTAAAGAAGACCAATTTAACAATCGTTTCCTTCATGTGTCATGCTTTTAGTGTGGTATCTAAAAACTTATAACTAGGGAGTTCCCTAGGGGTCTAATGGTTAGGACTGGGCACTTTCACTCCCATGGCCCATGTTCAACCCCTGATAGAGAATTCCTGCAAGCATGCGGCAAAAAAATAAGTAAAACAAAAAGGGATGGAATGAAATGAAGTAGAATAAAATACATACACACTAAACTCAAGGTCACCTGGATTTTCTCCTGTGTTATCTTCTAGAAGTTTTATATTTGGCATTTCATATTTAGCTCTATGATGCATTTTGAGTTAATTTTTGTGAAAGGTGTAAGGTCTGAATCTAGGTGTTTTTTTTCCCTACATGTATCTGCCCAGTTGTTGCTGGGGTTTTTTTGGTTTGTTCTAGTTACTAAGTCATGTCTGACTCTTTTTGATATCCCAGGCAAGAATATTGGAGTGGATTGCCATTTCCTTCTCCAGGGGATGTTCCTAACCCAGGGATCAAACCTGCTGTCTCCTGCAGTGGCAGGATTCTCTACTGCTGAGCCAGTTGTTTCTGTACCATTTCTTTAAAAGCCTACCCTTTCTCCATTTCATTGCCATTATCAAAGATCTGTTGACTATATTTGTGTGGGTCGATTGGTAGGCTCTCTGTTTAATCAATCCACTTGCCCAATCTTTTGCCAGGATCACAGTCTTGATGGGTTTTTAAAAAATTGAGATACAGTTGATCTACAATATCTTATTTTAGCTTTATAGTAAGTCTTTAGGCAGATATTGTTTGTCCTATGACTCTGTTCATTTTTAGTATTTTTCTAGCTATTCCAAGTCTTTTGCCTTCCCAAATAAACTGTAGTATTGGTTTGGTGATGTCTATAAAATAACTCGATGAGATTCTGTTTGGGACAGCACTCAATCTATAGATGAGGTTGGGAAGAACTGATATCTTAACAATACTGATTTTTTCTATCTATAGTCATGGAATCTCTCTCCATTTACTTAATTTTTAAAAATTTCTTTTATCAGAGTTTTATAGTTTTCCTCATATAGATCTTTCACATGTTTTGTTATATTTATACACAAGTATTTTTTTGGTGCTAATGTAAGTGGTGGGTTTCCCTGATAGCTCAGTGGTAAAGAATCTCCCTGCCAGTGCAGAAGACATGGGTTCAATCCCTGAGTTGGGAAGATCCCCTGGAGAAGGAAATGGCAACCCACGCCAGTATTCTCGCATGGGAAATCCCATGGAGAGAGGAGCCTGGTGGGCTACAGTCTATGGGGTCAAAAGAGTTGCACAGGACTTAGCGACTAAACAACAAATATAAATGGTATTATTTTAAATTTCGAATCTCAACTTTTTATTGTTGGTATATAGAAAAGCAGTTAACTTTTGTACATTAACTTTTTATCTTGCAACCTTGCTATAATTGCTTATTAATTCCAAGAGTTTTCCTGTCAGTTCTTTAGAAACTTGCAAATAGACAATCATGTCATCTACAGACACAGTTTTCTTTCTTTCCAATCTGTATAGTTTTTACTTCCTTTTCTTGTCTTATTGCATTAGCTAGGACCTTAGAAGGGGACCTCTTTGCCTCTTTCTCAACCTTATGGGGAAAGAGCACCTAGTTCCTAAGTCTCAAAGTAATGTCAGCTGTAGGTTTTTTGTAGATGTTCTTAATCAAGTTGAGGATGTTCTTTTCTGTTCTTAGTTTGCTGAAAGTTCTCACCAATTCATTTGCCCATTCATTCTTTTGCCATGGGCAAAAAAAAAAAATGGATTCTTAACCACATTTGCCCATTCATTCTTTTGCCATGGGCAAAAAAAAAAAAAATGGATTCTTAACCACTGGACCACCAGGGAAGTCCTAAGGATCCTTAAAAGTGGAAAACTTCAGGAGGCAGAAGAGGCATTGCTTGTCAGACTCACATGCAGTGTGAGACTCAGCCGGCCACTGATGGCTTTGAAGACAAACAAGGGCCAAGGAAAGTGGGCTGCCTCCAGAAACTAGAAAGAGCAAGGACACGGAACTTCCCTAGGAGCAACCAGAAAGCCCCGACAGCAGGTTGAATTGAGCCCAGGGAGATTCAAGTCAGACTTCTGACCTCCCAAACTCCTACTGTGTTAAGCCAAAACATTCATGGTAATTTGCCACAGAGCAATAGGAAACGAACACAATACTCTTGCACTATTACATTCATACTAAAGGCATATAATCTTTGTGAACTTCAGTCTTTCTTCAGTGTGGTTTGGCCATGGTCAGCAGCCAAAGATACTCTGATTCAATTGTCTATTTTTGTATTAAATCAGGGTTAACTTCACCTATAAAGGCTTCTCCCAAACTGTACATCAATATTTCACTCAAGATATTACTTGTTCTGTGGAACTAAAAGGAAGTAAGGTCAACAGTCTTAAACGAATGAGAAATAATATTTATACTGATTGAAAATCTGCCTTTCAGAGAGTTGCCATATCTAAGAGTGAGAACCTAACATGAAAAGGCATTTTAAGCATGAGTACATGGTATCTGATTCTAAAATCAGTGCAAAGGCAGCACTGCCCAGTGGTTGCAGGGACATAGCATCAACTCTGGGACTGACAGTCACTGTTCCAGGTCTTGTCTTATCTTTTCATATAAATGTTTATCATCTTTTTATCCTTAACATAAAAATAAATCTCTCAACTAGTTTTGTTATAAGGAGAAAAAAACTATTAGCCAGATGATCATTCTTTAGCAATTAATTTATGGGAGAATCATTTTAGTGTTCTACTTTAATCCATGCACTCGTTCTATCTTTTAAACTCCTATCACTGCCCTGCAATGTATCATTTAAAAGCTTTCATTATTAGTCAGTCTGGGAAATGCTACACTGTATGACTAACAATTTTAACTTCTCTGAAGAACAAATACCTACCAATGATAAAAAGTAGAAATCAGATTTTCTAAAATGGGTTTATTTTAAAAACCTATACAGAGTTTCAATTTAATAAAAAATATTGCCATGAAATGACTAATTATACAGCAATAGAAATAAACCCCCAAATACAGTTAATTAGAGGTTATAAAAAAAATTAATTCACAATTTTAAAGGTGGAATACATATGCTTTTTTTTTTTTTTCAAATAAACAATTTTAAAAGGTTTTTGTTTTAGATGGTTTTCCTATTAAACATCTGAGTTATATACATACTTAATTTTTGAACTAGACAACCTCCCAGTAACTTCACAAATAAGTACTTCTATTAACTTGAAAAATAAAATAACCCACAAACCCTTCTATTACTGATTTAGTCACAAAATGCTAACAAAGTCAAGTAAATCATTGTTTTAAAATGTTTACCTCTTGAAAATGAAATCTACGTTGGAGTTGTGAAGTATAATAAACTTTTTATAGAAGTTGAGTCTTTCATGACTAGTAGATTTATTTTCTATCAAGTTTATCCTTTAGACTACTTTTACAATATCTCTTAATCCTGAGAATGTGAGGTGTTAAAATAGGAAAACCTTTGGCCCCATTGATAGAGAGGTACCTTAAATGTAAACAATTGCAATGAGAGCCTTCTAGACGTGAGCACCCATGTCTTGTATAGAGTTGGAGATATATTTCCTTGTTTCTCAAAGACATGATAATTTCCTTCCCAATAAAAAGATTTGATGTATTGAGATTTGTTTTCAAATGCCATAAGGAATCAAAATTCATGTTTACATCTATAGAGAATAGTTTTAAAAGATCAGCGAAAAGCATTATATAATGATATTACATCATACACTTTATTAATGGTAAATGTTTGTGTTTATTTTTAAAAGCTTAGCTCTTGCTAAGCACTTTTTAAGAGAAAGCTAATAAATGAGAATCATTTGCCATACAAAAACTGTATTCACAAACAAGACTTTAATCAAATGAAAGCTAAAAAACACTGGAAAAAATACAAAGCAAATCACTGCTATGAGTCAATTAAACTGCCTTCTATCACTAAATATAATGTATCTAGAATGACACAAGTACACTGAACAGAAAATTCTGTGGATTCAGTCTAAGTAAGACCAGCGTTAAAGAGTGTCATGCAATTCATGATTTTCTTAAAAAAAAGTTTTTTTAACCGAATCATTTAAACAAAAGGTCTTCTTTTCATTTGAGGGGAAGACAATCTGTTTTCCAAACAGATTCTCCTTTTTTGCTAAAATAGCAAAAGGTATGAATTCTAGCTCCTCTTCCCAGGTGCTACTGATATAGGACTTGGCATAATGACTTAACATAGAAGTACTTTCCTGGTAACAGTGTCATGGCCATAAATAATCCATTAAAAAAAATGATCAAGTGCAAATCTAAGAAAACTTCCTTTAAAGAATTACCCAAACCCAGCACACAAACAGTATCGCTATTACATGAGCTAAGAAATACAACTTATCAATGTGTGTATGATGATAAACGCACACCAAAGACCACCTTCTATCAAGTTTTAGTAGTGCTGCCAAGTTAATAATTCTTTCAAGGCACTGAAGAATTATGTAGATGGATTTTCCCAAAATATAACTAACAATTGCTTAAACTGTTAAAAAGCCCTGAGTCAGAACTTTCAATAACTTCCTGAAATTATTGATTTCAGACCAAAATGGCACATTTGTTTATTCTATAGAAAATTACAAGACCACTTTGCTTTTTGGAGGGAAGAAGTCATGTTTATGAAACAAAACTAAATAGACTGCACAAGAAAAAAAAATATTCACCAATATTATCTCTCTTACACATTTCATTATTAATTGTAACTTGCAGTTACGGATTTAGGCACCAAACTGATGTGGCAAGTCACCTTTGCTTCCTCAACAAAATAAAAATCTCCATTTTTAACCTCAGGTTTCCATCTCCTCCTTAGTCACAAATATGAATAAACGCTGGAAAATACTCTGGCAGAAAAGGAGGCAGAACGTGCCCATGCAGCAGCTTACACTTTAACTCACCAGTTCTACTATCTACTTCCTATCTTTATGCTCTAGTTTCACCCACTACCAGCCACTTACCAGCAAACTGAGGCTCAACCTAAAAAAATGTCCCCCTTGTTGTAGCAAAGCAATGTATACATGAGACAGCATTAAATAGCTTTTCCTCAATTTTAGTGTTTTAAAGAAGTACAACTGTAATTAATACTGTTATAGTTTTACATCTATGTAAAGGTTCCAAGGCTATACATGATTCATCAAGTAATGTCAGTAAGCATTCCTATTATAATACTCAAGCAAATAAAATTAAGATTCCTTTTTGAGAGGAAAAAAACATCTTGAAAACAGTTACAAGTAGACTTAAAGAAAACTGACATTTTCAACAACAAGGCACACAAAATTTGTGAAGTTCTAATACCTTGTCAATTTAGTATAAATTCAAAGCTAACCTAATTACAATGTTTAAAAAGTGTGCTTCTCCCCTCTGACTCAAAATGAAATAAATCCTTCTAATTAACAGATATTTAAAACCTACTCAATTACGACTGATGATGACTGGGAGGGAGAAAAGAAATTCTGTCTTCCCCAAACTTGATTATTCACCATCACTGTAGGTCTTGCAAATACAAACTCTTAAGATAGTCAGCTGTTTCTCCAGTTATATTTAATCAAAATGCTATTCCACTGGAGGAGGGAGAAGAGGACTGCTGCTTGAGGGGTACAGTTTCAATTCTGCAAAATGAGAAAGGTGAATATACTTCTACAGTTACTGCTTTGGTAAAATCTACATGATCTCCATTTTTCTCTAAACTCAAAAACTGACTTTTCTTTTCCTACTTGCTGCAATCCCTGTCATCCCCTCTATCCAATTCCATCACCAATTCTCCAAGTTCATAAGTTTAAATAATTCTTAGTCCAAAAGGGTCCAAAATTCACAATAAACAAAAAACAGCATTGGGCAATACATTACACTACAATACAAGACCAGCTATTTCTGCCACGTAAAAATGACCTAGCAAGCTTTGAAATTTGAATTGGACACATCTTAAGCAGCATGCATTGCAATTTCCTAAATGCTCTTACAGGCTAAAGCCATCAAAGACATAAATTTAAGAAAATTATTTTCAACATTATCAATTAATTTTATGCCTCAGTAGCTAGATGGTCAATCTGCAATGTTTAAATTTACATACAATCAAGCATAATTTGGCCAGCTAAACTAAAACACTTATGTAATATAATATTCCAATACTAATACAAAATGACCTTCTCTTGAAAAACTTCCTTGCTCCCAACAAAATGAAATATGTTTATAGTTTAAACAGCAATGTTAAATTATGGGAAGAAAAACTATTAGAATAGCACCATCTGGTTAAGTTGTGTGTATGTTTTGGGTCACAAAGCTGACAATATTAGAATAAAAGAAAAACTATGGTAGAGGTGAGAGGGTACAGAGAGGGAACCCTAATGACAGCTCTTCCAAAGCATTAGGAAGAAATGCTATCAGTATCTTTAGATCCCTTCTTTTTGAAAAGAATACTTCAAATACACAATGGCTGCATGATAAATTCTGTATGTGCTTAGAAACTGACAATTTTTTCAGTGTTGTGTATCTTGCTCCTGAAGCCCAATAAATACGTTTCTGAGTGAATGCATGACAGTTTTGGTGTTTTTTTTGTTTTTTTTTTTTTCTTTCCTAACGATTCTAGGAAAAGCAAAAGCTCCTTCGAGGCACAAGATAAAAAGATGATCATGACAAGGACACATCCTAACTGGGAGTACTGCTGAGACTTATGATAAGAGGTAGCCGTTTCATAGAATTAAAGGAAAGTCACTTAAATAATGATGCTCTTAAACTTATTCTCTCTCACAAACCAAAAATAAATTTAAAATTATTTTTCAGGTGCTTAAAAACACGAATGAAAAAACATTTTCTTTTCACTAGACAAATTTCAAAGTGGTACAAATGGAGAAAATCCACAAGTGTACAACACTACAGTTACAGTGACTTTGTGACTTTTATAATAGTTCACAGGTTATTGTATTTTTAATATGGAGGAAATAAGCTAGTCTGGAAGGTGAAGCTGCCTTTTAGGGATGTAAGCTTGAGCACTGTCGCTCAGAAGACCTAAAACAAGAATTTAAGTGAAGTAAAGCTCCGGACTGTACAATTCTCTGGTTGGTCAAGCTAAGCACGAGTCAGCCAGGTGCTCCCTCCTTATAGTCGGCCTTGTGGAAAAGAGATGGGCAGCACGTGGAGGAAAACCCTGACTTACACTGTTTACAGATCTGAAAGAAAATAGTCTTGTCTCTCTATGTGAACATCACTGGACAGACATTCTATGTTTTTATAACTTCAAAATATGGCTTCAACAACAGCCTCAGTAGCCTGTTATTAGGTAACTGAGTACAGTCAATATAAATTTTCAAATTTAAAATTTATAAAAACTTTTACTGTTCTAAATGGTAAGTCACGCCACTAAACGCAGATACGGAATTACCGAGACTAGAAAGGCAGCAAAGTGCACCATTGCTCTCGCCAGGGCTTGCAGAGGCAGCAGGCATTAATGAGCCAGAAACATGGTATTATGAGGGCTAGAGACCTTGTACTTTCCAATTTAATTGTTGCAGCAGGAGAAATGAAATAAGAACCAGAGTCAAAGGGGAAAAAACCCACAAAAAAGATACTTATCCTTAGGAGTCAACTTATACACATATAGTAGATACTACTGTAAACAGGTGATATTTGTATAATCTAGCAGCAATGAACCCCAAAACACTTACTTATGTGTATATTCATTCCAGATGTTGAAAGAGAAAAAAATAATTAGATGCTCCAGAGTAAAACAAAACAAAAACACCGATAATCAGACATATTTCTGTAAATATCCTAGTCACTCTTTCTAAATTAAGTTATTTACAAGGTCTTGGATATTGCTGACAGGTTAAGTAATATCCCCATTGTTAGGTATGATGAGAGACTGTTTTCTTTATAGTCAGCTCTACTATCTAGAAGATGATGGAAGGAGGCCTCTGAGGAGGACAGCGACAGTGACGGTGGCAGAACTGACGCCGAGGAGAGAGGGCCAGCGCCTTACTGAGGACAGTGCTTTTCCCTTCCCGGATTCCTGCTACTCGGCGCATCGGGAAAGGTAAACTGAACCCCGGGGGCCCAAACAGGGCAACACCATTTCACTGGTCAGATCAAGCCTGAGTAAGGAACCACAGGGGAAACTGAGGCCCATTTTTCACAGTTTTTTACAAGCTGGCTGAACAAACAGTGTACAAATTGATGTAAGAAGGGCAACTCTAACAGTTAATAGGCACTCTTTTATTGGATGCCCCCACCCGCCCTGCCTTCAGTTACCCACTGTGATTGCTTAGTTTTACTTTTCATGTCTCAGTCATTTTGAAACAAGCGAAACAATTTTCCTTTGATCCAGAAAATAAGTTAAATGCAAAGTCACTATTCTCTCATTCTATATCTCCATTTTCTCTGAGAATTTAGAGACAATCATTTGGATAACTTTATGTTACCTTATAAGGAGAATCCTCACTTCAGTATTCCTTTAATCATGCAGAACTTGTACTATAATTTTATCATGTAATATATGAAGCATAATGGTTTGACTTGCACCTTTCATATGATACATGACCTTTCTGGGTACCTGTGTCAACTCACTGTACAAATCATGATAAACTGAAAGACAGCTGACCATAAGGAAGTATATCTTTTGAGGTCTAACATTTATAAACTATGAGAGAAAATGCAATGAAAACAAAAAATAACAGGAGATGCTTAAAGGACTTTCTCCCTTAGATGCAGAAGGCAAATTATATATGAATTACATGGATTTGATGTTTCAATTGAAAGGAAAACAAAAAATACACAGCTTCAAACACTGTTTTGTAGAGTTTTTGTTGTTGTTGTTGTCGTTGTTCTGGTATGTTTAGAGTCTAATTACACTCTAGCAAAGACACTATGAAATTAAAAATTAATTCATTAGAACCTCCAACTAGCTTAAAAAGCTCACTAAGATCTCACAGCCAAAATATTTTCGCTAACAGAACACAGGGGGTTTCTTAGTTAATACAAAAGAATCCTCCGTTCGATAGCTTTTCGACAGATGGGACATTCACTCATCCGGTCTCCGCAGAGCTGGCACGTCCCATGGCCACAAAGGAAGATCATGTTCTTCAGACGATCCAAACACACAGGGCACATTGTCTGCAATATGAGATAATAAACAAAGTAATAAATGCTGAGCTATTTTCTAGTTTGAAAGTATAATCTGACAACTCTGCAAAGTCATTACTTTTTTTGTTGTTGTAGTCAAATAATCTTTGGCTGCTGGACACTTTTAAATTTTGAATCTTTAAGATATCATCCTTATAAAAATAGAAATACTGGCTGTACTGTCAGGTCAGTATAAAATGGTACTATATAAAATAAATAGTACATAAAATTAAAAATGCAAATGCCAAAATCTAATAGGAAAAGGATGAAAACAGCCCCTTCAGCCTGACTCAGATTGTTCAACTCTAGGTACCAGGTTGTTCTTGTATGAAAATAACACAGTGTATCGCAGGAAGCAGCGGAGGATATTGCTAAGAACATACACACACGCCAAGCACGATGCTAGACGTGATCCAGGCCCAAAGCTTGTATCACTCTCACTTCAAAAGAGGAAACTGAGGCTTAGTGACGCTAAAGACGAGCCAGAATGTGAGCTTGGGCGCGTGTGGCCCCAGAGCTCCTGCTTTTAGACGTGAAGCTGCGCTGCACAGCCTTCAGTACAGACCCTCTGGTTAAACACAATTAACCTTAGCCATTGCTAAATGTAGCTTCATCAACTGAGAAGAATTCAGGAGTGTATTTCTATGAACTTTTCCAGAAAAAAATCACACACTCACAAAGTACATTTTACGTTTATAAAAACATTATATATCTTAATACTTCATTCTGAATTATATCTTTCCCAAATAACACAGAAATGAAATAATTAAATAAAAATGTCCAGATTAATAAATCAGCCCTAAAGCCTATAGGAAAATGTAATTACCAACTCTGACAATATCAGAAATCATCGTGAAGAAAACGATAGAAAAAAAGAACTACAGTCTCACTTGCTGGCTCCATTCTTCCAAGGTAAACTTTCACATTTATCGTCGAAGTTTTGAGAAGAAAAGGGATAGAAAAATCAGTTTTTATTTTAAAAAGCCAAAGCAGCTTTTTAAAACTAAAATAGTTTCTTTTTCATTAAACTTCCCAGAGGTTTATGTAGTTAATTAATAACTCTTATTTCCAAAAGTAAACACATCTGTGCAGTCCAGGGTTAAGTTACTTTGGATTAATATAGCCTTAATAGCATATAAAATAAATCTTTGTTTTTTAAAGAGACATTGGGGTAAGAGAGAGATTGGAGGTTTAAAATTTAAAGAGACTTATTCAGATGCTTTCTCTTGGTAACCTTGAAGGGGTAAGAAACCTCAACATTCCACAGAAAATGAGCTTTAACTATTTAAATACTTTAGTGATGAAATATGGACATAACGATTATCTAAGAAAGAAGAAACTTCAGATAGAAAAGACAAGCGTGGGACTCTGCACCACTGCACGGCAGCACTGCTGTGACTGCGACTGAAGAAAGCCCTTCCTGCTCAACCCTCTGAATTAAACCAGATTTAACTGCTGGGTCAAACGGTAAGATAAGAGGGGAAAAAGACTGTTTTTTAAAACCAGAACCTCTAAGTTTTAGGTAACGTCTTCATTTTAATGTTGCTTTTGTTAAATATTAAGCAGATATGAAAGAGTACTTCTGTTGGTATGTATAATATATTAAGAAACAAATAACCACCACCCAGCTTAGGCATGAATACGCCCTCCACACCCCTCACTGATAACGACGTTTCTGAATTTAACATTTATCTTTCCCTTGCTTTTCTTATGGAGAGTATGTGTGTGTGTATCTTTTTCTCTTTTTCACTGAAGTATCACATCTATAGAGAAATGTGCACAGGTCATAATGTACAGTTTAATAAAAGCTCACAAACTGATCAAACGTAAGTAAATAACTTAGGTCATGAAACGGAACCATCACTACTCATCAAACTGCCCCCATGTCCCAGCCAAAAACAACCACCATCCTTCGATTTTAAACACTATCTGTGTGATTATTTTTTCCAAGTTTTCATCCCCAAACAAAATCTTATTTAGTTTTATGAGATGATGACAGACTTTCCCAAAGTGTTTTTACTAATTAATATTCCCATCAGCACTGTGTGAGTTGCAGCTGCTATGTACTTTGCCTGAACACTCGATACTGACAGTTTCTAACATTCCCCCCTCAATCTGACAGGCAGGAAACGTGTGACGGAGCATTTTCTCATGTTGGGTGTGGTGCGTCTCCTAGTTTGTCAAGCACTTGATGAAATCTTCTAATCAGATCTTGCTGACTGCAAATATTCAAATACTACAAGTGATACACTAATATGAACCACGCTTGCTATAGACAACGCTAGTAGTTTTTTAGAAAAAGATGCACTGGCGCTCTTGGGAGTCGCTCTTCACTGTGGAGAAGCGCCGTTACCTGCTCTTTGATGTCCTGCAGCTGCTGCTGCAGCTTTTGCACATCCGCATTGACATTGGTATTATCCTTGTCCTTCTGCAGCACCGGAATATTCCCACTGGCTAAAGCACACACAAAGAATCTTAATGTTATGACTGTTGTGAAGCAAAAATGATTTTTTTATTTCAAAATTATTACTTTTATTTATTAAAAACACGATACTATTATTCGAATGCTCTTAAAAAACTTTTTTCCCATGTGGACAACAGATACAGCAGTGACATTCATGTTAAACTTCTTCATTTATAATCTTCAAAAAGTAATAGGTTTACACATTAATTTCTAATCATGTTTAACTCAGGTGGACAATAATCCACGCTACAAAGAGACTTCCGGGTTTTCCAAGGCTCTCCTGTTGCTACTGATCCGAGATGAAGAACTCCATGAAAGAAAGGTCCATGATACCTACTCAATGGAGGGAAATTTTTTACCTCACTTTTCCTATTCTCTAGATACTTGGACTTTTACTCTGGTTAATCTGTCCCCAGGATTTTTACCCTGCTCTATTGGGGATAAAAACAAAGTGGCTACACTAACGTTATTCCTCATCCTACACAGAACAAAGAAATCAAAGAGACCATCCAGTTTACGTCTCGTGCAGAGATGAAAACTATGTTTATACCACTATACTACAGGTGACCCTTGAACAACACAAGGGTTAATCAACAAATAACTTACAGCAGCCCTCCAAATCCACAGTTTCTTCACATTACTGGACTCAACCAACCACACACAAACCATGTAGTCCCGTAGTATTTACTACTAAAAAATATCCAAGTTTTGGGAGTTCCCTGGTGGCCTGGTGGTTAGGATTCCAGGCTTTCACTGCTGTGGCCTGGATTCAATCCTTGGTTGGGGAACTGAGATTCCACAAGCCATGTGGTGTGGCCAAAAAAAAAGATTCAAGTTTAAGTGGACCCCGGCAGTGCAAATCTATGATGTTCAAGGGTCAACTGTACAGAAGATTGAAGGTAAATAACTTACTTTTCATCTTTCCACTGTTCACTGGGTTACACTTCCATTTATCTATAGTTACTCTGTCACAAATAATGACTATTTCATAAAATAATTAAACACACTAGGTAAACCTATTATATAAAGGAATAAGGTTAATACATGTGTAAACTGAAAAAATAATTTTTAATATGATGTCCTCCTGCCCTGAGACACAATAAATTTCATCTTAAAAATAGTCAAAGTATCTTTAAGAACACAACAATACTTTGTTATAAAACACACATGGGTACTTCCTTAAAAGACTAATGCTTAAAGCTCCAAAATATTACAAGTTAGAAAAACACAATTGCAGGTTTCCCATAGTGCACCTGTTCCTTGTAGATTCAGGTCACATACCTTGCGTTACGAGCAGGCAGTACAGTGCACTCTGAGAAGACGTGTCTATGGAAATCCCGACAAAGTAAGAAAACCCACTTACAGATATCATCCGTGGCGTCCTCTGCACTTTTCCCTCCACAGCACATGATGAAGGGCACTCTTCGCTCAACTACTGCCCGACACTGCACACACTTCTTCATCAGGCTGGCACAGTCTGCAAATGGCAACACAACACATCTCACAGAAGAAAACGTGAACAGGGGTGCCTCCCTCCACTCATTTAACAGTGAGATAAACACTAAGTTACAGCGATACACAATTCTACCTTCTCAAGATGTTACCCACCGAAGAAAGCATATTTTTCACTGGTAGCCTCTAGAGTAGAAAGCCCACTGTTATGAAAATAACAGCATTTTCTAATACACTGGAATAAACTGAGGGGAAGGTTCAAATTTTTTTTTAAATATGTAACATAAATATTTCAAGATCTTAAGGCTTAAGAATAAAGGAGGGAGAGACCTTTCATGAATTTAACTACTGCAACAAGAATTATAAGGCTGCCAGCATGATATTTTTAAAGACTACTTTCTTTTGTAAGTATTTTATCACTAGTCTCTTAAATTCCTAAAATATACTATACAATTCTCTTCCTCCTATCAAATTGATGCAATCTAACAAGGAAATTGCTTAGTGACTACTTTTTTAATGTTAGCAGTCAGGACAATTCATCATAATGGACTATCTTTCTAATACCTCTATATTAGAGGTAGAATGCTTTCCCATTCAAAGAAGACATTCTCAGGCACAATTCTATGTTATGGACTATTAATGTTACACCTAAAGTTATTAATTAATTATAAAATAACACATAGCGCTTCAAAACAACCTTTCCCATTAGCATTTATTATGAAAAGTGTACTCCATATCTTAGCCTATGGTACCAAGTGTCTTTGTCAATTCAAAAACAGGAAAAATAACAAAAACTGTGGCAGGGTATCTTTATGATATGATAGTAAACCTTAACAAAGCATAAAATCACCAATGTGGACAAGGGGGTCATAGACTCTCAGCAGTGCTGATGCTGGTGGACAGATGTTCTGTCAAGGTCGATCTTCTGCCAAGGCCTAAACAGAGATGGGTCAGATGCTGGCCTCGGCAAGATGAACCAGGTAGGAGCTATTGCTAGCAGACAACTGGTTTGGGATTTGTCTTCAATTTGAGGGCAGACTTTTTTCTCTTGAGTTTATAATTTAACAGCCTGAGTATGTAATATGTAGCCACTATTATTTCAAATAGATAGCATCCCCAACTCAATGGGCAGGAATTTGAGCAAACTCCAGGAGATAATGCAGGACAGAGGGGTGTGGCAGGCTACAGTCCATGGTGTTACAAAGAGTCAGACACAGCTTAGCAACTGAGCAACAACAAGTTATTTCAAATTCCTGTAACTATTAGGTTAGGTTGTTATATTATTGATATAAAATCTGTCTTCAGCCTGTCCAAAGGGCTGTAACTTCTCCTTCCTTGATTACTGTGCTGTGGAGACTGGACCACCTGCTGTACTATATATTCCTTGAGAAAGGGACATTTTTTCCCCCGCAATTTCAGCTTCTCTAGCAAATATATGTTTACCAATAACAATATATCTGTAAAATGGAGAAAGCAATCTACTTTTTAGGTTTCTTATGAAAATAAATGAGGAAATACTCAAAAAGAGATTACAATAGTTGGCACAAATTAAGAACGCAATATAATCAGCAGTTGTTCTCATTATATTCTAAAGCAAAAATAATGTAAAAACTTTGGGGAACTCCTGAGGGAAAATATTACACTAAGGCTCTAGAGTCCATATTACCAACTATTAACTATAACCAGCTTTATGACAGGGTCAGCAAACCACAGACTGCAAGCCAAACTCAACTGGTCACTAAGCTTTTATAAATCAAGTTTTAATGGAAAACAGTCCCACCCATTTGTTTACATGTTGTCTAAGGCTGTTTGTGCGCTACAATGACAGAAGCAAACAGCTGGAAAGGGCTGAGTTGTTACTGCAGAAATCACGGGGCCCACAAAGCCAAAAATGTTTTCTAGTTGACCTTTTACAGAAAATGTTGGCTAACTCCCAGGCTATGAAAACTTGCATAACCTGAGCTCTTTTACTTAAGACAGAATTCTCTTTTTTCTTGCCCTCTGACAGCTGATAATAGCCATTATACCAGTCTCTGTAAACAGAAACAATTAACTTGGAGCAGAATGTTACAGCAGAAAACCTTGATCATTTCTTAGTTGACAAGCGGCCAAAAAAAAAAAAACACACCAATGCTTGAAGCAAATCTGTGCCAATGAGATTAATCTATCACACAGTTTTTTACTTTAGTCAGATTTTATATTAAAAACCAACACCTAAGTGACTGAACTATTTCATAAGAGGAAACACCATATTTTAGCTTGGGCCCATTTAAGTACAAATTGTTAAACATGTTTAAAATCTTTCACTGACAAGTAAAAATTAAAAGGGAGAACATTAATACTAAATATATTAACTTGCAAAGAACAAGGGAGACATGTAAAAGCAAAGGTTAAAACGCCTCTTAAATTTTAATATTACCTCCATAAAGAAAAGATTTCTATAAGCTCTCTTGACATAGAGGTTAAGGAAGGTTAAGAAGGCCAGAAATTATTGCCCCAAATGGCTGCTGTGAGTGGTTCAGCAGTGGAGAGTGTACACAGGAGAGGCTCCACAAAGGTGTAGACAAATGGAGATGTGTTCATTTTATACGTGGAAAAAGGCCATACTAAATGTTTCAACGTTCATTTTTGGAAACAAAGAGGTCATTTTATTTCATTTATGCTCACACATAAATGAAATAAAAAGTTGAGCTGGGGGAATGCAGTGCATCCAGCTTTCGCTAACACTTGGGACTAAGGAGGGAGAGTGGTGGCATCTGTACCGCGTACAAATGGGGAGTCTCAAAGGCTACCAACACCTCTGTTCGTGAGTTACTTTTTAAAAAAATTCAAAGGTATAATTTACTTCGCTTTCTATTTTTATGATAATTCTGAGAAAGTTCTATTTGGGCTACTTACTCTCACAAGCACACATGTGTCCACACGGCTGAAAAAGAACAGCTGCTTTCTTGTCAGAGCATACCACGCATTCTTCAATCTGTGAAAAAGAGGGTACAGCATAAGCGTGAACATCTACAAATAAACCGAGTGACTCTAACAGCTCCTTTTGTATCCAAATGCATTGCTTCTCTGTAAGGAAACTCTTCCACACAGAGGAATTTACCACAGGCTTCTCCTCTGTCCTCGATCTAGTCTCTTGGTCACTTATTCTCACATTTTTTTAAACACCCCAGCTAAGCTGGCCTCGTTCCACTTCAGTCTCCCTACCTGTCTGAAAGAATGACACCGAAAATTCCACTTCCTCCAAGGTCAGGGAAAACAGACTAGATTTCAGTTTTCTTTTTGTGCTTAAACTACTTTTGAAAGAAACATTAAAAGGACAAACGACTGAGATAAGATAGATTTCTAACATTCATAAAAATCTAACCAGATTAGCCAGACTGCTAAAGCTTGAGGAGGAGGAGGGAGGGGTTTACTGATCCACATCTGAGGACTGCCACCTAGCACATCCTTTCCCAGAACATGGACCCTCCCCCCAGCCACTGGCTGAAGCCCAGAGCTCTGAACTAGTCTTTTCCCTGATCTCTAAAGCCAGAGCCCTCCACAGAGTAATCATGATTTCCCTGTTTTTCTTCCTCTTCTCCACTTAATCTGCGTTCTGCGTGTATAATGATTTCTTAAGCTTGCTCTGGTTCTCTGACCCCCACCTGCCCACCACCCTTGGCTCCACCTTCACCTTTCACTCATCCTCCTTCCTTCTGACACACATTCACCCCTCCTTGTGTCACTTAACAATACTGTTCACTGATCACCTCTTCACCTAAACAACCGAATATTGGACCTTCCCAGCTTAGACCTTGCTATGGACATAGTAACTTCATGGGAAGCAGTAAGACATGGTTGGTCAGAATCTTAATGTTCCTGGATTCCAATTCCAGCTCCAGTACTAACAAGTTACCTAACACTGTGGAGATGAAGCTTTTAAAAACTGAACAATAAAGAACAATCCTTCTTCACAAGGTAGTAAGAGTCAATTAGAAGACAGGGAGAGGAGTTAGGTGGCCCTTATTCAGGTATATCCTACAACAATTCTAACTATCAGATTGGGAGGGGCGGTGGTGGTGGACATCTGAAGTAAGACAGAATATGATAGAGGAGTAGAAAGAGTTATGAGAAATATTTAAGAAGACTTGGTAACTAATAAAATGTACAGAATAGAGAAGAAGAAATCTAAGATATCTGCTAAGTTTCTAACTTGATTTAAAACAGTTGAAAGAAACAAATTTCAGTCTCCTACAGCTTCTAAGATGCAAGACCAGGGTGGTCTTTCCAAGTCTACAATTACACAGCCAGGCTTTAGGCCTGTTCAAGATGTGACTACAAAGAAGGGAACGATAACCGTAAGCCCCCAAGCTGCTAGCACTATGCAGTACAGCAGCACAACCACAGGAAGGGGAGCAAACCAGGAAGACTCTGGAAAAGTGGCTAAGGGGCCCATACCCTGGAGACACGTACATTTTTCATAGCTCCCAAGAAAGTCTTTCCTTTCTCTAAAGGAAGGAGTGAGGACCATGGTAAGTTTCAAAGGTGTGCGCGTTAGCTATCTGCTGGCTAGTAAGCTAAAAAGAAAAGCAGGCACAATCTGGGTGAAAGAAGAAATGAAAATCCCAAACATCAGCAGCTAGAATTCTGACTGATTCAGCCATCTCTATGTAAGGGTATCTTCATATAAATATTGTAGGAATTATATGTGCTAAATACTGGCCAAACATTAAAATGTGACAGTTGAAAAAAAAAAAAAAAAGAATAAATTAGATACTATGTGTAAAGTGTTTAGTTCAACCCTTAATATACAATCAGTGCCTAACACATGATGATTCTCTGCTCGTCACTATATAAAAAATGTGTTGATTCCCAACACAACTGTCTATGTATCTGAATTGCTTATAAAGACGTTAAAATAATCTAGCAAACCAATATAATAATCACTTACCCATTCAGCTATTAGTTCTTTAAAAAGACCTTTCCATGCATAAATGTTACCCCTTCTGGATTTTCTCCCCAGGTTACATACCCAAGAGTGGAATTACTATATCAAAGCATGTTTATTGTAAAGGTTTGTATATATATTGTCAGGATGGTCTCTCAAAAATTAAAAAAGTGATTCAGCCAACTGCAGTGTGAAGAGAGTACTCATTTCCCACTTCCCTGGCTAGCAATTTTTGAAGTTTGTTTTTGCTAATTTGACAAGAATGGTTAATAATAGTTCATAATTTCACATTTGTATTTCTTTAATTGCTAAACAGACCAAGCTCATTTATTCTTCCTCATCCAAATAATAGTTTTACAATTTATCTTCATGAAGATGTTCATGATCCTTTAGCCACTAGGGGTCACTATTTCCTTATATTCAAAGGCTCCACAACCAACCCGACAAACCTCCTGGGAGGGTATGTGTAAGTTTTCGCACTTTTGCACAGGAACGAAAATTCCGTAACTTAAAATACAAACAGAAAACTTTCTGATTCCTGGAGTTCAGAACTAGACTAAACAGGAGTAACAACACATTCCTTCCTTTCTACCTTCCTGTTCTGTCAACCCTCTCTTGTAGACACTGTTTATGACACAGAGGAAAGAATAGGGACTTAAGAATCAAGAAAACTGAGTTCAAGACCCAAGTGTCAGTGTACTTCTTTGAGACTCAGTTTTTTCCACTGAAAACACCAGAGCGACTAGAGGATCAATAAGAGTTACCAGCTGAGACTCGCTTTACACAAGCCTGGGACCTGAACTCACTTCACATGTGTCTCACAGCACCGACGACATCCCTATACACAAGAGTAGCTTTTACTGTTAAGTCACAGTTTGTCAAGAGATTACTAATTTATAGCAGGGAACGATCATATACATCTCTGACTTGGTTATAAAACAAGTGCTCAAGAAACATTTTTGAAATAGGGTTTAATCTAACAAAAAGTTTCAAGCACAACAGCAGAATACACAGAATCTAAAAACAAGAGAATGACTTAAATTTTTATTCTTTCAGATTCTTTCCCAAACTGTCACTCTGCCAGCAGGTAACTAAAGCAAATTATAAATACCAAGTAAAGCGATTCAAATTAATTTATTAAAGCAGGGTTGACACAAACATAATGCATGTGAAATGCCAACACAGTGCCCGGCATACAGTGAGTGCTGCCAGTATATCCTTCTCCCCTTTATAAACAGGTTAAACAATCACATATGTTAATCCAATACCTCTCACCCAAAAATAACTCCTGGAACTTTTTCCTGTGCCTAAAATTTTGCCAATGATATAGTCATTTGAATCATAAAAAGCACACAGTCTTAGAAGAAGCCCTATGAAAATGCAAGAAGCACTGGCAAGTTTTCACCTTTCAAGTCACTGCCAGCTAGTTCATCATGAGAATTAGTGCCAACTTGTTTCTAATAATGAATGTTAATATATAGCTTAGGAAATATCTAGAGAAAAATAAAAAGAACAACAAGGGAATGAGAAAAAGAGTATAACCTTCATAAATGAAGCCAAAGAAAACCAAAGTATCTTTTGATTTAAGCTACTCACTTTGAAAGAAATTATTTGTAAGAAACTTAAACCTCACTTTACATATACACACATTAAGAAAAACTAAAGAAAATAAATTATTTCACAAACTAAAATGAGTAAGATGATAAAGTACTAAGTTAACATGGGGAAAAAAGAAAGAAACCAGAAACTCAGAAAAGAATCTGCTTCTCAAAAAACAAAAGGAGTCAGATGAGATAAAAAGTTCAGAGATACAGAATTTGGCCATAAAGAATTACAGGATTATCAGACTTTATCTGCCTAATGAACAGTGGGACACAGTATCAAACGAGTAGCATCATCTACGAAGTTTTCTTTCCAAAAATGTCTAGGTTGAAACTAATCAAGCTGTGAGAGCTAACTTCCAGTTCAAAGAAATACAAAGGATATAGAAACAAAGAACACCATGATAACACAATCAAATAAATCCAGACTATTTGATATTCTAATGAAAAAAAAATCAACTGGTCTTCTACAAAGAGGAATACAAAACAATTCATGTGCTCAAAAAAGGTGTAATATACAAGTAACTAAAACCACAAAGTGGAATTAAACACATCTTTAGGTGATAAGAGACTTTTAAAGTAAAATAGTAGACAACTTTTATTTTTAACTAATAGTGTAGTTTACATGTTTTAACTGGTGTCTTGATAAATGTATAAATAATACATTCCCATGTTTAGATCTTGCTTAGGAAGAACAAAATTAAAACAGACACACGGCATCATATAATCTTATTTATCATTAACTGTAGTCTCAGAGATCAAACAATAATAAAACGCTATACGAAAAACATACTACCTTGGTCCTGGACTGAACTTGCTCTTTACAGAGGAGGCATTTCTTGACTCGTGGCGAACACAGAGAACAGGTAGCAATATGCCCACACGGGCCAAACAGAGTGTCTCTCTTCATATCGGAGCACACCATACACTCTTCTAAGGTTTCAGAGTCATTACTGATCATAGAAGGACTTCGGGAGCCCACCTGACCACTAATAAAAGAAAATAATTCTAATCAAACCGATCAGAACATCTGTCAGAAATTCATTAATTAAAATGTTTTAAAACATCTAGAGCATCATTCGTTTGCATAAAAACTTTAGTTATGTTTAAAAACTAAGCCTTATCATCTGTATATGAAACACTGTATATATTATATTCTTCTACCTCTTTGCATTTTTTTAGTACATATAGCACGATTCAAATTTCAATTGAACAAATCATCACCCAATGAAAAAGGGTGAATCTTCTAACACAGAAGTCAAATACACTAGCTTAAAAAAAAACTAACATGAACAGTTTCACTCAGAATCTTTTTTTATCTATACAGAACCAGCTGAGGAAGACACAGGACACAGGAATAAAACAAAAATCCTAACTAGAGACTATGTTAGTTGCCCTAAGTACAGACAAAGGAAGCATCATCAGAATCCACACCAGACAGGGAACTGTGAAAAATAGGTCACTGCAGCTGCTGTTTTGACATTTCTTTAAATGTATCCTTAAGGAGCATAAAGATTCTATTACAGAAAGGCAGAACACACCATAAATATATATACACGACACAGAAATACATATGCACAACCAACCACAGCAACAGAAAACGGACACACTGTTTCCACTACAGCCTTCAGAGACTCATGGAAACGCAGGCTCACACGTTCGCAAAGTGATTTCCCCTACACCCCAGTGTTCAAGTTACTATTGCAGTAATTACGGTGCCTTTATCCATATATTTTTAGATACATTGTCTTTCTCTAATAGAATTTTACGTTCCTTAAGAATATACTTAACGATATGTATATACCTCTATATACAACTACTTAGCCATAAAAAAAAGAATAATGTCATTTGCAGCAACATGAATGAACCTAGAGATTATCACAGTAAGCAAAGTCAATCAGAGAAAGACAAATATCATCTATCACTTATGTGAACTCTAAAATATGATACAACCTGAACTGACTTACAAAACAGACATAGAAACAGACACAGAAAACAAACTTACAGTTACCAAAGGGGAAAGGAGTAGGGAAAGGATAAATTAGAGGAGTTTGGGATTAGCAGATACAAACTACTACATATTCAATATAAAATAAACAAGGTCCTACTATATAGCACAAGTAACTATATTCAGTATCTTGTAATAAACCATAATGGAAGAATATGTATACATATGTATACATGAATCACTTTGCTGTACATCAGAAAATAACATTGTAAATCAACTATACTTCAATAAAAAAATACTTCATTATATTAATTTCCCTGTGACACAGCTCTATGTATGGATTCCAAAGAGGTGTCATTTCATCACTATACATCAATTTACAAGAAGAAAGAAAGTACAAAGTTCAAGGGACAACTACTAAAATGTTTAATGACAAGAACCAAGTCCTTAATTGTGAAACCACATGACACTTTATGTACAGAATATTTTATGTACAGAATACTAGGTTTTATGAAAATAAATAACACAAACCTGACTTTTTCTTTATGACACTTTGCCAAGGCTTTGCAGAGACTTGGATCAGGACAGAGATCAAGTGGCGACTGACCCTTCTTATTTCGGATGCTAAGGTCAGCACCGTTAGCAGCCAAGAAACAGGCAATAGATGCAGCACTCTTCTTCTCAGCCCCCTGGGTACCAAGTCCCATTATTAACTGAAATCATATGAAAAGAGTCATTATTTTCCTTTAGGAATCTGTTATCATTTCTTATCACCAAACATACATACATACATACATACGTGTGTGTGTGTGTGTGTGTGTGTGGTGTGTGTGCTTGCGTATATATGTATGCATGTATATATGAATATGTATGTGTGAATAAGAAAATGTCTGGAAGGAGCATACACACTACAGAGATGTGAGGACACCTACGGGGCGCAGTCCTAGCATCATTCCCCTCTCACTCACCCCGTGTCCTCAGGTGTACAGTATGAGGACTGACCCATCCTCCGGGTTCAGAAGTGAACCAAAGATGGTCCAAATCAGTCAGATACCCACTTCATCTGTGCTTAGTTCAGGGGTGAAATACAATGTAAATCAAGTTAATTAAAGCCCGTAAGACTCAAGAATGGAACTTCTGATTTAGATATTGAGGAAACAGTACTACCTTTTCTAACAACTTGGCCCTGGAGCTGTTAGCAACCAACTTGAAACAATAAGGGGAGAGATAACTGAGAAAAGAACCAAGAGCTAGGAATTAAGACACAAAGTGGAGAATGAGACAAATCAGGTTCTACTGTCATGCGAGCTACTGACTCACACATCTTGTGTGAAAATAGTCATAATAACTGTTAACATTGATGGAGCATCTACAGTGGACTAAAAACTATTCTAAGCACTTTCCATGAACTAACTCATTTAATCCTTACAACCTTATGAAGGTAGTTACTCCCTTCCCCTCATTTTAAAATAAGAAAAACAAGGCACATAGGAGTTAGAGTATTTACCCATGATCACACAGAAAGACAGGCAGCAATTAGCAAACACTTTGGTCTCAGAATCCTTTTACATTCTTAAAAATGATTCTAAAATTCATACGGAAAGGTGAAGGACCTAGAATAGTAAAGCAACTTTGAAAAACAGGAAGAAAGTTGGACTGACCTCAACATTTATTATAAAGCTACAGTAATCAAGACAGTACGTTGGCATTACAGAGCTAAAGACACAGATCAACAGAAGAGAACTGATTTTAGATAAAGGCACAACAAGCGATTCAGTAGAAAAAGATAGCCTTCTCAACAAATGGGACTGGAATGATGATATCCACAAACAAAAAAAGATGACCCATACTTCATACTGTGTATATAAAAATTAACTCAAAATCAATCACAGACCTAAATGTAACAGCTCAAACTTTATAAACTTCTAGTACAAAACAGGAAAAACCTTAGTGACCTTAGATTTAGCAAAGATTTCTCAGGACACAAACAATAAAAGAAAAAAATTGCTAAATCAGACTTCATTAAAATTACTCTTTTTCGACTCATAGACTTAGAAAATTTTCTGGTTGCTGGGGGGAAGGGATACTTAGGGAGTTTGGGAAGGTCATGTACACACGGCTATGTTCAAAATGGATAACCAACAAGGACCTACTGTATAGCACATGAATTCTGCTCAATGTCATGCACCAGACTGGAGGGGGAGGGGCTTGAGGGAGAATGGACACATGTCTAAGTGTGGCTGAGCGCCTTTGCTGTTCACCTAAAACCACCACAACACTGGTGACTGGCTATACCCCGATTCAAAATAAAAAGTTTAAAGTCTGAAGACAAAAAAAAAAAAACTATTGCTTCAAAAAATACTGTTAAAAGAATGAAAAGACAAGCCACAGACTGGGAGAATGTATGTGCATATCGCATATCTGGTATGGAACTTGATTCAGATTGGTAGTAAGAAAACAGTTCAACAACATAATACATTAAGGTCTTAAGTGACAGCTTTGTCAAATATATATGGGTGGTAAACCTGCAAATGAAAAGATGTTCAATACCAGTAGTCATGAGGAAATGCAACCCCAAACCACAACAAGACACCACAGCACTCCTGCTTGAATGGCTTAAGTTGCATAAGGAGAACCAAACAACTTTCAGTAAGAATGCGAACAATACAGTCAGTACTGACTAGTGTTTAGCTCATAAACTAAATCCCTACATTTGTACTTTTGATGAAATATCTGATCAGATGCAGGTTCAATGAGCCATAAATAAGACCTTGCATTAAAATACGCTCCTCCTGGCACGGAAGTGACGATTATCTTTGCTCACCGTGTTTTTGGATGGCTCCCAGGCAGCATCAACCTTCCCCACATCCTGCATATCTTGAAGCTGACGCAGCTGAGACAGAGTGTGATGCCGCAGGGCTTCGTGCAGAGGAGTGTCCCCATCCTTATCCTGAATATCTAACTTGGCACCTGCACGGACCAAAAGCTAGAAGAGAAAAATGTCTCTTTTTCCTAAGTATTCCACCCACAAGAAATTATAATACATCTAAAGTAACAAAGTTTCAGTTACATAAGATGAATTTGTTCTGGAGAGCCCCCCATTGCATGGTGTTGTATCATGTTCTTACAATTTGCTGAGAAGGCAGACTTTAACTGTTCTCACCAAACAGATACACAAACTATGTGTGATGGTGGCTATGTGAATTAGCTTAATTATAGTGATTATTTCACAATGTACACCTGGATCAA
This sequence comes from Bubalus bubalis, assembly GCF_019923935.1. Classification (NCBI taxonomy): domain Eukaryota; kingdom Metazoa; phylum Chordata; class Mammalia; order Artiodactyla; family Bovidae; genus Bubalus; species Bubalus bubalis. The sequence goes on along the minus strand of NC_059178.1, from coordinate 27,645,070 downwards.
AATACGAAGCTGTACACTTTAAATGTATACAATTTCCATCTGTCTATTATAACTTAATAAAGCTAAAAAAAGTAAAATTAAAGTAACAGTGTGAGAGCCCTATCTGACGGGGCTGCCCTGACAGTTAACTTCTGTGTTTGCTTGCCACCACTCTGATCCCTGTGACCGCTTACAAATAATGATGAGCTTGATTATTCAAACATACTGAACTAGGGACAGCAGAAAGAAACAAGAACCAACATGCAGCTTAATTATTCTACTCTAAGATCAAAATAACTGGAGGAAATTCAGGACATTGTTTTCCTCTCCTTTTAATTTCAGATATGTGAGTTGGTATATTTTAAGTATTTCCAATAGGACCAAATCACAATACTCAAAATTCTTCTATTATTTAAATAAATATGCATTTATTTTTTTCCATCCCCTGTGGTCAATTTTCTCCAAATGTGTGGTTATAAGGGTTATAAGTCCAAACATCAGAGAAATGAAGAATTTCTGGCAAGAGAATTTTTTATAAATGTGAAATGTTTGCTAAGTTACAATCTCTTACATATAATGCATAATTGATATACCTCAACAGATATTTTAAGCAGTAAATACAAAACTTTGCTTTAACAAGTTCCCTAACCTTTCTGTAAATGTTATCAGAGTTTTAGAAAAACACCACACAAAGAAATCAATCTCAAGCATACAGTCCTGCCTGTTTTGGCAAATTACTATTTTGCTCTTTTTTTGTTCACTATGCTTCAAAAAGATTATATAAAACGTCCCTGTAGATAGGTCTCTCAAATTTAAATTGGCATCAGAATTACATGGGGGCCTGTAAAACCAGAGATTGCTAGTTCCCACCCTTAGAGGTTCTGCTCTGGTTGGTCTGAGATGGGGCCCAAGAATTTACTTTTCTGCCAAAGCCCTAGGTGATGCTATTGCTGCTGCTCAGCCTCCAAACTTTAAGAGCCACTGCTCTGCAAAAAAGTTTAAACAGATCATCTTTCAAGTATTTGATCTGGAATCACCAGATTAGTAAAATAAAATTACGTATGCCAGCTTCTTTGAAATGTTTGGCAAATGTCTAGCCAAAGGCTTTAATTACAGCTCACTCTCATTTATAAAAATTAAAAGGAAGTATACTTTTAAAAAATGTATATGTTACTTTGAAATTCTCTGATTTAATATTCCAGGAATTTACAAATCCTGACAACAAAATTATAAAAACTCTGAATATAAGAGTTAAGATTTTTCCTATTAGAAATTAAAACTCTTTATCCAACTGATTAAAACACCAGCCTAGAATCATAATTTTACCTCTAACTACGCCTTCGGAGAAGCCTAACAACATATCATTTACAGGGGTAAGATGCACTTTAGTAGACACGTTACCCTCACAATCTGGGTGTGCTGCCGCTCCACCGCCAGGTGGAGGGCCGTCTGCTGGTTCACGTTCTGGATGTCCAGGTTTGCGTTTCCCTGAAAGAAGAACAAGGCTTACAGTTAAATGTGACAAGAGGGAAGCACATAATCTAACTCTCTATGAAGAAGCCATAACACTGGATGCTGCTGAGCAAGCCCCCTCCAAGGGCTAGACCTTGTAATATATGGTAACAGATGTGAACAGCAGGAAGAAGTGGTGAGACAGCCAACTTTCTGAAATAGAATGGCAAATTTAAAACTATTTTTACTGTGGTGATTCCACCTAAGGACAGTTACAGGACAAAGGACAATACAGAATCAAACACGGCTCCCTTTTAATCTCCGTTACAGAGCCACAGACATAATCAGCTCATTTTAAGTAAGTACTTCCTGAAAATGTATCAGTGAGTCTTCATATTGTATTTGGAAATTCAGAAGACCTAGAATGTTAAAGTAGGTCTGAAAAAAAACAACAAAGTTAGAGGACTTACTCCAACTGAGTAACTGATTTCAGTTACTGATTACTATAGTTACTACAGTTATTATTTCAGTTCAGTTACTGATTACTATAACCAAGCAACAGTAACAGTAACCAAGACAGTGGGCTTCCCTAGCAGCTCAGCTGATAAAGAATCAGCCTGCAATGCAGGAGATCCCAGTTCAATTCCTGGGTCGGGAAGATCCCCTGAAGAAGGGATAGGTTACCCATTCCAGTATTCTTTGGGTTCCCTGGTGGCTCAGCTGGTAAAGAATCTGCCTGCAACAGAGGAGACCTGGGTTCAATCCTTGGGTTGGGAAGATCCCCTGGAGGAGGGCATGGTAACTACGCCAGTATTCTTGCCTGGAGAATTTCCATGGACAAGAGGAGACTGGTGGGCTGCAGTCCATGGGGTTGCAAAGAGTTGGACACAACTGAGCGACTAAGCACGACCAAGACAGTGTGGTACTGGCTTAGGTCCGTAGTTTGGATTTTGGATGAAAAGGAATTTATCATAGTTAACAACACTTCTAAGAGAATTAACTTTAATAATAAAGGCTTATAATGGCAGGGGAAAGGCAGTTTAGCTTTTGAACTGTTTCTTTCTTTAAATGTCTTTGTACAGACTGTCCATCTTATGATATAAGACCCAATTACACGTAATGTACTATCTACTAAGTTTCCCTGCCATTTCATCTTCTTAACTAGACTGTAAGTTCCTTGAAGTCAGGAGTCACAGATAATTTTTTGGAAACTTTACTGCTTCCCTATGGCATATGCTTGTCTGAAGCATTTAAAAATTTTGCTGAATATACCAAAACATCAAAAAATTGCAATCAATAGGTTCCCCTCAAAATCCAAGCTCATAAAAATGTAGGGGTATCTTATTCCTAAGATAAATGAAATAACTAAGGTGAGCCTACCCTGCTATCCACACAGATTCAAGGGGTCCAGCAGTTGTTGAGAACTGAGTCCCTAGGTCCTAACTGCAGCCTGGTGTCACCTGGTAGCAACTCGCCACACTGATTTAGACATCAACATACTGGTCCGTGATGATACAGCTGAGTGACACTTCCACAACAGTGGCAGTGAATCTGGAAAATCCCTTTAAGTTGATGCCTATTTTGTTGGACCAACTCAGGAAGGCTGTGCAGAGAGAATACTGGAGGTGTTAAGGATCCACACCCACCCTACCCACACCCCCACTATTTCCCTCCACCGAAGCACCACTAAAGACTAAGTTCATACTACAGCTGAATTTGCATCACCATGGGATTTTACTGTCATCTACCAGTAAGTAGTTCAGTTCAGTCGCTCAGTCATGTCTGACTCTTTGCGACCCCATGGGCTACAGCACACCAGGCTTCCCTGTCCATCACCAACTCCTGGAGCTTGCTCAAATTCATGTCCATCAAGTTGGTGATGCCATCCAACTATCTCATCCGTAAGTAGTTGATAAAGTAATAATAAATCAATGATTAGCAATGACCCAAAATTGTTAAAAATTACTGAAATGCTTTTCCTACCTGATGCACCAACAGTTCAGCCACTTCTACATGATTATTAAGGGCAGCCAGATGCAAGGCAGTATAACCATCATCTTTCTTCTCATCCACAATCCACGGTCTTGGTAATTTAGACAGTAAAACACGCATTGCGCTGAAAGGCAAATTTATATTAATTTGATATTTAGTTATATATTTTATTATTTTCTTTATAAAAAAATATTCAAAAAAACTCATAAAATCAAATGAAAATATTCCTCTTTAAAGAAAATTATGCCCTTAAGAGACAAACAGAAATTCAAAATTTCTAAATCTCAAATGCACAGCCCTTTGACATTTTAAGAGGTAAACAAATTATCACTGTTTGGAGAGTAGAATCAAAATAGAATGGGAGTGCTACAAAGGGAAACATTCTGAGAGGGAAAAAAACCAAAGGTGAAATATACCCTAATAAGGACATAGTTTGAATCTGTGGAATCTCTTAGGTTCAATTAGAGTAGTATATATTAATGAAAGAGTTAATGAAGAACAACCAGGTAACAAGAGTTAATTGGGAAAAACAGTGATAATTAAGACAAATTTTATGTGGCTGGCAGATTATCATGAATTCTACGGGATTAAAAATCTGATATATGTCATTTAGTAGTGCTAAATCTAGTTGATACTGAAACACACAAAATGGCACTCAAATATTTAAAATTTACAATATGATAACCAAATATCTCCAAAGCAAAAAAAAAAAAAAAAAAGAAAGTTATCCTAAAGAGCACCAAAGATTAAACCAGGAAAGATCAGGGGAACTAATTACTGAGAAACCATGCTTTGTAAAGAAAAGGCTAGCCTACCCTCAAAAAGGAAAGTAAAATAAGAAGCAATTTTTCTTACCATTCAGCGGTAACTTCTCCTAACAAAGATCTTGTGTGGAAAACTCATAATTTGGGAAAAATCTAAAAATAATTATTTTTTTTTGTTTTTAAAAAATTTGGGAAAAATTTCCCTTAATATCTGTCCACTAATTGTTGTTGTTTTTTTTTTTAAAGACTGACACCTGAGATAATGAACGGCTTCTATAAACAGTACTGGACTTGGCACAGACAACACTGATATATGTATTAGATATTGAATGTTCCCCCACACCTAAAAAAGGCAGTAAACGCAGAAAAGCTTTTAAAATTCTGTCATTAGAGTATAAAAGGGCAAGAAGTTAACAGTAAGATACATATTGGGATAGTTCTTCCTAAGGGGGCACATAGGGGAGAAAAATCTGAAACAAATATTTTAAATGTATGGAGAAACAGTCTGAAGATGCAGAATAAGAACGCATGTAAAAGAAATTGTTAAGTCTCTAAATAATGAAACTAAGACCTAACATGATACAGAACATGTTTCTTTAATGGCAGTGGTCCATGAATCCCACGTAGGAAGTCCAAGACATCTGAGAACACGCTTTAAAGAATCCACGAATCTCTAAAATTGTACTCATATCTGGAAGTTTACAGCTTTTATCAGATTTTCAAACAGGTTAATGACCCAAGGCATATTGAGAATCAAAACTTAAAAGACAGCCTTCAGTGGTTGTTACTAAAGTTAAAATCACTGTCCATGAATGACAGACTTCTTTGGAAATCTGTGGAAGGCCAGGAACCATTCCCTCCCCCAAAAGTGCACATAAAAATCTTTACATATAATTTTGAGGGAATCTAAGTTCCATTCATGGACCTCATACAAAGCTGAAGATTCTTGCTTTAGTTCATTTTCAGTAATTGTAAGGGCTTCCCCATTCAGTGGATTAAAATAAAATACTAGAAATTATGTAGGTTTTTGACTTAAATTCTTAACGGTACATCATCATATGAAAAATAATTTGACATTTTTATTAATGTTAGTGTTAGTCATCTCTATGGGCCTATAAAGTCATATGAAAAGAGTTCTGTAAGAACTAAATGAGGGAATGTAATAAATTGTTTTAGTATAGTCTAAAGCTCTTCAATATTATAGTGTTATTACAGTTCTAAGTTTATAGACCTATGAAGTACACAATACAAATTTCCCTTTTCTCCTTCCCAAGAATTCTTCCTGTATTCTTGATTTTGGTTATTCTTATTATCATTTAACCAGCCACCCCAGTCAGAAATATGGGAATCATTCTAGACCCTCTCCTCCCTTCCCACTCCTGCATTCAATTTGTTCTGCTGACTTTCCCTTTTAAAACTAAACTATTATTTCCTAAATAATATCTTTTATATAGACTTTCATTACCTTTCCTCTGAACATCTGTAACAGCCCCCTTCCAAATTTAGCCTTTATACCCCTTTCACACAAATCTACCCATTTCCCATTTTCACAAATTCAAAGTCATCGGCATTCAAATAAAAAAAAGGCTCCCTTTCACATAACTAAATCTTTTTAGGATTGGTCTTGATAAAATTTATTCTGAAATATACTTTTTGTTTTAATATACTTTTAAAAGAATATAAGACTAAACTTACCTTATGATAACTGAATTATAATAACAAAATCAACTCCTGATTAAATGCTCTAAGTTTTGGAGAAATACTGCAAATAGCCCCAAATCAAAATTAATGCAAAAGTCAACAGCTAGCTAGGAGTGGTCAGATTAGTTTTTGGTTTTGCCATTTTTAAATAAACTTTTAGATTTTAGACTTACGGAAAATTGTGAAGACAGTACAGAGTTCCTCACCTCTCCTGTTAATACTGTACATTAGGATGACACATTTGTTACCATTAAGGAACCAGTACTGACAGTTATTAACTAAAGACCATACTTCACTCCAATTTCCTTAGTTTTATTTAACGTACTTTTTCTACCACATTACACTTAGCTGTCATGGCTCCTGAGGGTCCCTTTCACTGTGACAGTTTCTTAGACTTTCCTTGTTTTTGATGATGTTGACAGTGTTGAGGAGTACTAATCAGTTATTTGATAGAATGTTCCTTGCTTGTAATTTGTCTGATGTTTTCTGATGATTACAACTGGGATTATGAGTTTTGAGGAGGAAGTCTCAAAGACAGTGCCATTTCATCACATCAAGGGTGCACACTATCAGTATGATGTATCTCTCAATGTTAACCATAGCCATCTGGTTGAGGTAGCATCTGTCCACTTTCTCCACTGTAGAGTTGCTCTTTTTCTCCCTTTCTCTACTACAGAGTAATACTACACTCTTTGGAAGAAGTCACTACAGGTAGCCTACTCTTAACAGGTGGAAAGTTATATTCTACTTCCTTGAAGATAGAGTATTCACATAAATGATCTGGAATTCTTCTATACTGGAGATTTGGGGTAGCTTAATTTTAAGAGCAATCTATAACCTTCTCGTCTTAATAAGAAAGCTGCTAATTAATGTTAGTTCTTAACCTACTGCCTTCACAAAAAGCAAACAAAAACAACACAACACCTCAAGAAAAGTCAATCTTTGGGCCCAGCCTGCAGTATGAGCTAAGAGAAAAAAAAGAACAGTCTCTGGTCCCCTCCCCTTCATGTCCAGAGTAGTTCTGAATGGTCTGTCTCCTTTCCTCCTGTGGGGCAATCTGAGGACTCCACAATACAACCAACGAAGGTCAGCTGTTTCCACAGCACCTTAGCTAATTAAGAGGCTTCTGTTGTTATGCTGCAAGCACTGAGGCCCTTAGAGTTCCTGGCATAAGATGTTACCAGTTCAATAAATCAATAATTTTACCAAGCCAACAGACTCTCACTGGTGGAGCACTGTATGAGATTTGAAGATACTTTCCCCAATGTTCAAACACTCTTCTTTATTTCTCAATCTGGTTGTTTTCCAAAAGGTTAAGGACATGGATGGTTTAAGGATAAGATCTTACTACCAGTTAAGCAGGCATTTGTGAATACTGCCAAAGAAGCATTAAGTTCCGGAACAACTAATAGTGGTGCCGAGCATAATCCTTGGCACATGGTAACACTCAAACGTTTGCTGAATGATGAACAAATGAGTTCTAAGAAGCAGAGGGGACAAGCAGCTGTCTGCACTGGTATGTAACAGTCAAATGGCAATGGCTCCATTTTTAGGACCTGCCATGCTTTGCAATCTTTCTTCAGAGATGGGCAACATTTTTCCAAACAAACCATAGTAGCTAAACTGAGGAGGCCTTACATATTAGTATTACTGAATGTAAAAAAGACATTGAAATAATAGCATATATTAGGGGTTCAATAAATTCTGAATATTGAACAATCCCTCAAATATAATTTAAGCATGTTAGTACAGAATCCATAAAGGAACCTGCTAAGAAAGTTGATAAATCTCAGAAGTTCTGTAGGCCATGCTAAGAGCAAGTTAATATGTAACAGTTTGATCACATCTTTATTCAATACACACCCACCCCTATCTAAATGGATGGAGACAAGAATGATATCTGTAATAATCATTCTAGCAAATGAATATGGACAGTTTTTATTTTCTTTCATCTATTTAAAGGGATACACAGACATGACTCAAATGTTAAATTTTAATTTTTTTGGTATGCTTAATTTTGCTCCCCACAAACTTTTTTTTGACAGATACTGAAATTAAAAGGTTCATTAATTTAGCTTGAATTCATTTACTAGGAATTTGGTAATGCAGTAGAAATTAGCTCAAAATGACAGATATGCGATGACAATACAGGCTGCAGGAGGACTCGATCATTCCTAAAGCAGGACAACTAAAATGATCTCTTCCGCACTGTAAGCCAGGGACGCCATTTTACTCATCTTTATTCCCTCTGTGTGCACCTAGTATGAGGTGCTCAAAGTTTACTTGAATGAAACAAAGGAAGAAACAATCAAACAAACGGTCGTTTTTCTCAGCATACCAGGGCCAAGAATGCTCAACATGCTACATTTCTGGTATAGGTCCCAGTCCCCTCGAGTCCAGGCCCTAACTGCTTGCATTATTATAAACCACAGCAGCGACAGGCACAGGAGTAAAGATCTAAGTCTGAAGCCAAACCACCTGGGCTCACACTCTGGTACCAGCAAACAAAAGGGCTGGTGACTTGAGCAGGGTACTTGCCTTCTATGCCTCAGTTTCCTCATCTATAAAATGTGTAAAGAATCACAAGTCCTATTTCGTAGGACTGTTACGGGGATTTTAAAGGCCTTAGAAAAGTGCCTGTCCTTTCACATACACTATGTAAGTGCTTGCTTGAGAGGTGGGAAAGGAGGACTTTCACGGCTACAAAATGGTCAGGATATACGAGGCAGTTTAAAAGTCTTCAAATTAACCGATCTTGTACTCTGAGATGCATCATCTTCACACAATGTGTCTAAAATTACTTCAGTATCTAGAAGCATGCTTTATGTCACTGTTTTAAAACAGCCATTCAAAAATAATTAAACTGCTAAGTTATAAAAAATGCTAAAGACAAAAAGGATGTCAAGGACAAATTTCCCTTGTAGGAGAATGAGCTCAGAAAACTGATAACAGTTCTTTTTGGTTCTTAACTGAATCGATGGATGTGAGAGTTGGACTATAAAGAAAGCTGGCTGCTGAAGAATTGATGCTTCTGAACTGTGGTGTTGGAGAAGACTCTTGAGAATTACTTGGACTGCAAGGAGATCCAACCAGTCCATCCTAAAGGAAATCAGTCCTGAATATTCATTGGAAGGACTGATGCTCAAGCTGAAACTCCAATACTTTGGACACCTGCTGCAAAGAACTGACTCATTGGAAAAGACCCTGATGTGAGAAAGATTGAAGGCAGGAGAAGGGGACGACAGATGATGAGATGGTTGGATGGCACCACCGACTCAGTGGACATAAGTTTGAATAAACTCCGGGAGTTGGTGATGGACAGGGAAGCCTGGCGTGCTGCAGTCCATGGGGTTGCAAAGAGTCACACATGACTGAACAACTGAACTGAACTGAATCAATACTTAAGAGACTATATATGAATTAAGAACAAGGTATAGTTGGTTTTTCCTAGGCATTCTTAGGTTTGTTAGATCTTAAATTGTACCGCCATAGGTTTGCGGAATTTGATGTTAAATTTTTTTTTCTCCTTGGTTAAAAAATAAACCTCAATATTAAAATTTATGGTGATATGCTATTAAAGTTTAGGACAAAAGTATTTTTCCCCTATAACATGTGTTATGTGACAAAGTTACAGAAGGGCTTCCCTGGTGGCTCAGCAGTAAAGAATTCATCTGCAATACAGGAGACGCGGGTTCGATCCCTGGGTCAGGGACTTTGTGACTGAACAGCAACAAGAAATTACAGAAAGGTTAGTGACTATTTTGAGTCTGTAATAAAGTGTGAAATGATCATGCCTAAATGCTATCTCAGAAAAGTAAAGTGGAACAGCAATGTAGAAAGGAGGAAAAAACCACTTCACATTTGAAAATAAAGTAGAATTTAATTAATGCATTATAATAGTTATATAACTATACAAAGTTTCAATAGAAAAGTAACACAATTACTAAAAAGACCCTGTTTCTCACCTAAGCACTACTAAAAAATTTATTAAAAGTGACACTGAATTAAAAGTTTTTTTTAATTTAAAAGTTTTAAGTAGCACTTCCAAGATTTCATTTACACATTCCTCCTTTCCTCCTGAGTGATCTCTTCACCTTCAATATATTGGTTCTACTTCCTCTTTCTACATATTTTTCCATTCAATTATTATTTATTAAATTTAAAAAGAATGTATAGCAACAACGAGCTTTAAAGGTAACACTACAAAATCCCTTCAGGCCTTGAGCTATGTAAAATATCATTATCCTGATTTTTTTGTTTGTTTACTGATTTAAAAAAACAGGTTATGAAATATATTTTGGCAGCAGAGCGACTTTACTTGTCCCGTATCTGTCCAAAGCCCGTCTTGCTACTAGCCAGGGTAATATTTTTTCTCTTTCCTTTTTTCGCTGCAGTGCTTCTAAGTATAGTGGCAGCCGCATCAGGCTTTCCTAGCCTCAGCGCAAGCTCAGTATAAATCTGGGATGTGTAAGTGGAAACATGAGAGACCGCTTTATTTGGCAGTGCTTTGAAAAAAAAAAAAATGCAGGACAAATGGCAAGGCAGTGTTTGGATCGCAGGATGAACAATCAATAGGCAGAAAGCAAGATAGAGGCTTCCTCAGCTTTTGGATCGACAATCGACAGCTGAGAGACTATTTTTTGCTATGGTTGACTAAATATGGTCAGGGAAGAGAGAGGCACAAGAGAGCCTGTTTGCCTGGGAGTGCATGTTTCAAATGCTTAGCTGCCTATAAAGCTGAACAGTTCAGCCTGTGGCCACTGAGGGAAGAATATAAGTTAACCTCAGTACTGACCATGTGGAAGTCCCGACCTTGCTTGCAGACTTGACCTCTGGATATGACAAGGTAGCTTCAATACAGATCTACCATCTAATCCTGGCAACTAGAAACAAACAAACAAAAATTCCACAGCAAGAAAGATGCAGAATTATTTCCTGAGAAGTCAGAAGACCCCAATGTCCTCTGGTGGGCAAAGGAAACAGGGTGAATGTTTACAGTTATTTGGTGGGGGGGAGTGAGGTGTGTTTTGGTTTTTGCTGGGTTTATGTGTGTGTGTGTGTCTTTTTTAGTTTGTAAAAGTAACGTCCTCTACAACTTTTTCCCCATTTCTGAAGTATTCCATCTGAGCAATTAGTGAGGTGCATTTTCTTGGCCTTTGAAGCAAACTTTCCCGGTTGCTTCACTTTCTATACACCAGAGACAAGGTACTCATATCCATTCAACACCAGTAACAGGACATTCCAAATCAAATGGCCAATGCTGACTCAATTTTATTGAAATGTTTTTTTTTTTTTCCCTTAAGCATAAGGAAAGGGAGAGGGAAAAGATGGCTGATATACTTTGTTTGTTCACTTGTTTTTCAAATTTATCTTAAAAGGTGGGGTCCTGTGTTCACTGACACTTCCCCTTTACTTCCCCCGGCTCATGAAAAGAAGCGCTGATTCAGCAAATAGAGTGAAGAGCCGATCAAGACGAGATGGCTGCTGCTGGCATGACTCTCTGGGTCATTCTCTCTCTCCCTGCTCATGACACTAAGCTCACAGGTAACACAGCACCACAGGACAGTACTTTAATGAAGGCTTATGGTTTTCTGCATGCTTACCTATTATCGACTCAATACATGCTTTTATTGTTAAATTCTACCTGGGCAAAGCCGTTTCACAGTTCAAGCAGAAACCTTATGCAGTGTAAAAAGGAATGCTGTTCAAATATCATGACAGATGATTCAATGTCAAAGCTATACAAGTCCATTCCTGTCTTTTACATTATTAAAGAGTCAGTCTTTACTGTTTCAGATTAAGTGGTGATTCTGCATCCCTAGGAAATGGCCACCTGCCTTCAGAGCATACTATCTTTTAAAAACTATTAACTCTTTCAAGGTTTAGTCAACCAAGAAACTTGGGAGATCACAAAATGCTTTTTAATGCTTCCTCTGATAGCTGGGCACAAAATTAAACCAGAATATGGATGGTGAAATTCAAATACTGCATTGCTGAAATTGCTGTAGTACTGGACCATCTCCTGCTACGTGGTCCTCTGCTCTCTGTGAGCTACACTCACTTCTTATAACGGGCTGCAGGAATTCTACTTTCCATGTCTTTTACACCCCCTCCTCTCTCAGATCTGAAATTTTCTTATGGTCTTCTTATAAATTAACTTCTTAATGCCACAATAATAAAAGGCAACTCACCAACTATAATTTGTTTTCATGCTAAACGATCAAGTTAAAACCCAACTGCTCACTAGCCAATACCTTTCAGTTCTTTTAAGTGTGACTTTGGAAAACTTGATTGTTCTGGAACTTATCCTTCATATTGAAAAAAAAAAAAATCAAAGTATCAGAACCACTCAACTCACCAAAATTAGATATTAATTCCTTTATCTAAATTTATATTTAACCCAGACAGGATCACCAAACTGCAAAAATCAGGTAAGTAACTAATAACAAAGGAACAACACAGAGGTTTTCAAATGATCATGAGTTCTTATCCGTGACCTTAAAAACAAAACTAACAAAAAAAATTATCATTAAAAAAATTCAGTTCATTCATACTCTAAAAAGATCCAGTTTTTCTCCCTGTTTTTTCAACTTTAGAATCAACATCAGAAGTAGTACTAATTGGTTAATTATTAAGTCTTTAATAAGATATCTTGCTGGTAAAGAGTACATGCACCAAATTAATTATTGTCTACTTGTAGGTTCTAGAAGCAAACTACAAAATAAGAAGAGATTTGCTCTGAAGACTATGAAGAAACACTAGGCTGATCTTACCAATTTCTGAAATACACTCTGTAAATCCCCACTGATTCAATGGATCTCTCTCAAAAAGAACCAAACCAGGACAAAGTTCAACAGATAACTGGTCAATGTTTAGAAGTGTATGTCCACCAAGAACAAGGAACCATAAACAGCACTAATGCCATGCCTCAGGTAAATGTGTTATAAAGTTTAGTCTTTGATATTCTCTGCAAACGATCTACCACTGCTCTCCATCAGTAAGCTGAAAGTTTTACTAAAAAATGGGAAAATAAAACATTTCATGTTTTTACAGCTAACAACTTAGTAATACCTACTCAGAGTACATACTTCTTTATGTACCCATATGAACATACAATGCTATGGAATGTAAAGAAGTATGTATTTTTGGTAGGCAATAAACCCCCAAGAGGAAACTAGACTGCAGCTATGTGAATGACCTTCGTATGTTAAATTAACCTATCAAAGAGATGACCTTTGGCAATACTAACACCAGAAAATGTACCTATTTCTTTCAGATGGAAACTAAATGTTGCTGATTTATATTTCATGAGGAAAAAAGTTCTTCTGAAGTAGATTTAAAATTAACATGGAATTCCTTTTAAATCTTTTAAGTTTAAAGCATATGACATTTTACATTTTTAAATTAAGTACTCACATGATTAAAATTTGAATACAAAAGAGAAAACAGTGATACTAGTACAAAAAAATGATACACATGACCCATTTTCTGTCTCCACAATTTAATTTTAATTTAAATGCATCATATTAGTAGGGCTGACATTTAACAAAAGCTGACTTCATTTGCATTTCAACAGCTATTCTTCATATTTTAATATGAAGAATAATTATAATTAACAATGTAATTATAATTTAACAATACTGTAAGAATTCCTGAAGCAAGTTTTGGTGTTTTAAGTTTTCTTTCTCAAAGCTACAGACATAGTTATAATTTTAAAAGACTATCTTTCAAGTAAAATTCTACTCTCAAAGAAAAAAAAGTGGTCCCTGTCCTTCTCCCTAATCTAGTTTCCACTTTCAATGCTATATAAGTACTTAGTTTAAATCAAGACATACGATTTATTCAAGAAAAATGATAAAATTCTGGGAAATAGGTATAAATCAATAGGGCACACTGGTCACAGACTGCCAAATATTAAAATAAATTAATTTATTACCTATACTATCCTTGAATTTGCTTTCTCCAAAAAGGGCACATAAAATGAAACACTACAATCATGAAACCAATTTATCCAGAAAGAATAACCATGGTACTAGGCAAATACAATTCAGTTTTTTATAAACATGATAGCCTACTGTTTATAGTATGCTAGAGATATTAAAATACATTTTGTATCTTATGTAAAATTTATTTTGTACAATATATACTTATATTGATAAATATTATAAATGATAAAGCTCTTAGCAACAATTTATTAGTAGCTATTTTAAGCTACTATAATAGATTTAGAAAAGAAATATTAATATTCATATATTCTAATCATTTCTTTTGATTAGAGTATTCAGACATATCACATGTCTAAATTTTTTGTCACAGTTGAATAGAAATGGCCATAAGGTTATCCATGAATTGTTAATTTTCTGTTTAATAAGACAACTAGATAATTGTCAAAAGGTGATTTTCATTTAATCAGATTAAAAAGAGAGAATGACTTACATACAAGCATAGAAGTTATAGAATATTTATTGTAAATTACAAAAAGTTCATTAATTTAAAAATTTTACATTTTCAAAGAAAAAAAAATCAGTTCAAAGCTTAACTCACTCAAGAATAGACCTTCTTCCTGATTATCCACAAAAAGGATGGCAAAGCTTTCCATTCATTAAGTTTAACTACACATACCCTAAACATCAAAAACTGACGATATACACCTCAAAAATAGAGGTTCCTCTATGAAACTACTCAAAGGGTATTACTATATCTACACTTTATAATAAGCAAATTATATTCACCATTCTATGGGTATAAAAGTTTTTAATAATTATTTTAAAACATTCCAGCAACTAAGAATCTTGTTGCTACAATATTAAGAACTTACAAACCTTAGAAAATGACAGTATCTATTATTCATTTGAAAAAGTATAATTATACACTGATCCTAGTGCTTGCAAGTTAAACTTAACATATCTAAGAGTATTTTCAATCACTCTAAAATGCCACATCTATCACTTAGATCAGCTGTTCATTTTTAACTGAGTACATATTAAACTCTGGGCATCTGCTGACACTGTTGTAACTCAAACATTTCAACTGTCTCTCTGACAGGGATAACAGATGCTGACATTATCAAATGCTGTACTATTTTTTTTCCCCCGGCCTCTCTTGCCCCGATATGGCCAGTATATGAAACTGAACTGCCATCCAAAGCACACTTGAGCAACTGGATCTGCTAAACAGCTCCCATAGAACTAGTAAAAATAGAAGTCAGTTTTATTGCTATCTTCAGCACTTAAGTCCAGGCAATTTAACACCTGTTTCTTTTCTATTAGAATAAATGATGGAAATAATTGTAGTTACATTAAATTTCACCAGCAGCATGATACCCTTCAGCCAACAGATGCGGGATATACTTAATACGAGAAGTGTTTGAATATTGCCTGAATTAGTGTTGACCTTCTCCCAGTTTGGTTCAAAACATGTAACTATTTCTTTACTGTTTATATTTCAGTGAGAGCACTTACCTTACAGGCAAACTATAACTGTTCAAAGTTTTTAAAAGTTATTAAAAAGTTATTTAAAAAGTTTTAAAAAGGTATTTTCAGAAGACATCCCTTCTCAATATTGCAATTCCCTTTTAACAAAAACTTGCTGTACTGAGTTTTAATAATAATTTTCATACTCAAATTCATGATTATTGCTAACCACAATGTATTATTAAGCAGATAATGAGAAGTAACCAGGCAATCTGTACCTGAAATGACAGAGAATTCAGTCAAGGAACTAGACTTTTAAAAGAGTTCAATTATTAACCTATGGTTAGTGACACTACATAAGCAAAAAGAAAGAAAAATAAGCTATCATGCATGGCAGTTCCTTCAACACAAGTCTAAGCAATACACTGAATACACGTGTGATCTATTTATAAACCAAAGGGTACCAGAGGTACTTTTATTAAGGCCATTCATCCTTCCCCCCGTCAGCAACTTGCTGTTTGTTAGTTCTTAAGTATTATGCTAAAAAAAGAAGTGGCGGTAGGAAAGTGTGACTGACTAGCAGTACTCTTCCCTAACCTATTTCACCTGCTTATTTGGTGTACTGCTTAAAGATAAATAGAAAACATTACTCTGATACACATCAAGGTCTATATGCTCTTTTTAAATGGTGCTGGTTTTGAAACAGGTCACTGTCTATATTTAAGAATTCAGCAAAGGTGTTAAAAATAAAGATGTACATTGATAACTCCTTAATGCACTACCAACGTGCTAAAGGGTAGAGACTTCTGCACGACTGGAGTGGGAAACAGCACAAAAAGTGCCTTCAGAAAATAAAGTTTTACAATCCATGGCTGAAATACTGATACGAGATTCTCTTAACATTTGAGGAAGGACCATAATCATAATTTTACAAATAAAAAAATTTCAACTGTTTTAGGTCCCCAGCTAGCAGCACGGCAATGCTTTGCTAGAGCTGGTAAAATGGAACCAAATCGCCTCTTCAATGGATTTGGTCCCCTTCAACCAGCTGTAGCTATGCATTGATTACTACAGGACAGCCAGCGTTTTCATTTATCATTATCAATCACATGTCAACTGATTTCAACTTACTTAAATTATTCAGATTATGGTTTAAATCAAATAATTTGTAACTGTTAATTCTACTTGAAAGAACTATAATAGTATATGATGTTAATAAACAGTTTGGTGAAAAACTGTGTGAATGATATAAGGCTTTCAAATAAAATTATTTTATTCATTTATGGTCTCTGTATTAAATTTCCTGTCCTTCAGAAATGAAATGATATTGAAATGCAGACTGTGCCACAAAATTTAAAAAAAAAAAAAAAAAACTTCTTTCAAAGGAAGAAAATATCTGAGAAGGTCACCTGAAACCCTAACAGGAATGCCACAGTGTGGACATGCGCTATTTTAAATTAAAGAAAGGTGTAACATTATATGGGTTTCCCTGGTGGCTCAGCTGGTAAAGAATCTGCCTGCAACAAGGGAGACCTGGGTTTGAATGGGTTGGGAAGATCCCCTGGAGAAGGGAAAAGCTACCCACTCCAGTATTCTGGCCTGGAGAATTCCATGGACTGGATAGCCCATGGGGTCACAAAGAGTCCAACACAAGTGAGTGACGTTCACTTCACTTCATAACATTATATAAAACAAAACTCCAGAAATGCTGAGTCACTACCTTTCATATGATTAGCAATTAATTGACTGCTATTTATCAGAACATTGATAGTTAAGGTGGAAAAGGAAACAATGACACTGCAGAGCATTTGGCAGACAGACTTAAATAGTAAGTATGTAATTCTTCTGATACTGAACCAAAAGACTTTAATCCTCAAAAAAGGAACAAAATACTAAGCATTGCTACCTTTTACTTATATAGATATTTCAACTCTCCAAACCTGTTTCCTCAGTTGTAAAATGAGAAGACTTTTTTCTCTTAATTCTGAGTTTCAGTGGTTCCTTTTGTCTTACGACATCACTGGTTAGTACCAGGAAAGAAAAGTCAAAAAGTTTAAGAATAAGAAATCTGATATAAAAAAAAAAAAAACTCAACATAACCCAGCTTACAATTACAACAAATAAATAACTTGCATCATCTTCTCATCCTCTTTCATGTTCAATTAAAATCATCCTTTATCTGGCAATCTACAGTCACAACTGCATAAAATGTCTTAAGCAAACAGGAATTAAAAGTCATATACCTTTAACTAAAGCACCACTTTGTTGTAGAATGAAAGTGTTTATTTTTTTCTCTTTTTTTATGTCATTTGACACCAATTACCCGGTTGGAGGAGTTCTCAGGAATTAAAGAAACAGAAGTAGTATTTTTCCCCCTCCTTGGTTTAACATTATTAAATATACTAGCCTGCTCTCAATGTGCTCAATAAAGTTAAACAATTCAAAATATTTAAAAGTTACTCATCTCCTAAACACTTTAGTTTTTAATCTACCTTAAACTTTACAACTTAAAAATATTATATAACCTAAATTAAATTCCCCCAAGAAAATCTTTTTGCCAATTCTAACTTGAAATACTTGCTCTGTATGAACTCCTGACAATTTCTCTACAGAATTTTTATATTTTAATTGATTATATACTCTTGTGATATCTAACACTGTCTTGTCAAATGAAGACTAACATGTATTGAGTCCTCACCTACAGTCAAGGCATTATGGGAGATACACAAATATTTGTGCCCAAAATTTTAACAGAAAGAAACATAAAAATGCACATACTAAGGGACAGCACAAAGAAGATAACTGCAGAAAACAAGAACACAGAACAAGGAAGTATAGGGCAAACAGAAAATCATTTCAAAGAGGAAATCTAAGACTTCAGGGAGAAAGTCAGTTAAGGGGATCTTAAAGAAAGAAAGTGCTTCATCAATGAAGGAAAAGAGCAGAAACTTTTAGGGAGAGAGAGTAGTACAGTATAGCTGAAGGTCAAGGTGGGCAGAGAGATTTTAATTAGTGGGCTATAAACTTAAAAGATAGGCTCATGACACACAAGTCAGCTTGGTTAAATCATTCACTGTCCATGTGTTCCAGCCTTACCTCACAGCCCAAAATACAGAGGAAATAATATAAGGCAGCTAAGATCAAATGATTCTAAAGTCAAATAGACCATGCTCAAGTTCCAGCTGTTCCACTAGGCAGCTGCATGATCTTGAATACAAGTATTGAAAAACTTCATTTCTTTATAAGCCTCATATTCTTCATCTATAAAATTAGGATATTAACACCTGCTTTCTGCTTCAAAAAGCTGTTCAAGGGATTAAATGAGATAATGCATGTTAACTACTCGCATGTGGTAAATCTGTCATCACCACCTTTTATTTGAAAGGCAGGGAACATATAATACTATTTTCTCTCCTTTACAGTGTCAACATTAAATATTTGAAGTGTTCAAATATTGTAATTTGAAAAAAACAAATCAAGACATAAGCTAAAATATGGCCATTTATTTCATCCTAGATTATATACCTATTGTTACAGTACCAATAGTCAACTTGAATAAACTCCTTTTGTTCTCTGTGCTCACCCTCTAGTGGCGATCTTAAGAAGCTAAAAAAAACAGCAAAAAATTATTGTAAAAGGAAACATGATGTAAAAATGCAATAGGGAACCAAAGAATAAGAAATCATGGTGTCTACAGTTAATAATATTGCATTGTATATCTGAAAGCTGCTGAACGAATACATCTTAAAAGTTCTTATCATAAGAAAAAAATTCAGAACTATGCATGGTGATGGATGTTAACTAGACATATTGTGGCGATCACTTCACAATATATACAAATATTAAATCATTATTTTTAACACATGATATTAATATAATAAAGTGAAGTGAATGAAGGTCACTTAGTCTTGTCTGACTCTTTGCGACCATGGACTACACAGTCCATGGAATCCACTAGGCCAGGGTACTGGAGTGGGTAGCCATTACCTTCTCCAGGGGATCTTCCCAACCCAGGGATCGAACCCAGGGATCGAACCCAGGTCTCCCACATTGCAGGCGCATTCTTTACTAGCTGAGCCACAAGGGACATTAATATAGTATCATATGTCAATTACATCTCAAAGTTTTTAATTTAAAATTTTTAAATTATCAAAATAAACTTCCAAGTAAACATCTTCCTCAGTCAATACACATAGCTTGATTCAACTATAAACACAAGACACCTAATGAAGGATTTTCTTTTTTTAAAGTTTATTTATTATTATTATTACTATTATTATAATTATTATTTTGGGGCCTCACCACGAGGTAGTTCCCCAACCAGGAGCTGAACCCAGGCCCTTAGCAGTTAGAGCACAGAGTACTAACCATTAGATCCCAGGGGAATTCTCCAGAATTTTCCAAAATGCTTCTCAAGGTAAAATTGTTCCAAAAAATTCATTTACAGAAAGTTCAACGTTAAGCAAAGCTAAGCATTTTTCTTTTCTGTGAGACTCTGCAGATCCTTTATGAATTTTATGACTTCCCAAAAGTCTTTCTCAAACTTCACCAACAAGCACTTTTTTCAGTAGACTACCTATTACCCTAACAATGGTTAGAAGACATCTGTACTAGAAGTTTATAGTTAATTATATTATCAATAAAAAATTAGGTAACTTAAAAGTGTTTTAGTCAAAAGTTTAAAAAAATAATTACCGTGCAAATAGACAACTTGGAATAAAGAAACAAAAAAACAGATAACATGAGGTTTTGGTAAAAGGATGCCTGAGAATGATCTTGAAGACACATAAATCTCCAGGTGGAATGCATTTTAATTAAACCTTTAGAATACAAGCAAGTCTTCCTGATATTTTATACCCATATTTAACATATATTTAAATAGTCATTTCATGATACTTGTATTAGTTTAACAAAAAAAAACATATAAAACTAATCTATTTTAATGAAGACATAATTTCCTCAGATTTTAAAATGATTTAAAATATTAAAATAAGCCAAAATCACTTCCTTATAAGCATCGGAAAAAGAGAGCCTGCAACAGAAAACTATTTTTAAATTGCATAGGAAATAGTAAAAGGTGACATCTTTACCTGGGGTTTCCTCTCAGTGCAGCATGGTGTAGAGCATTAAACCCATTGTTGTTCGTAATGGTAACATCTGCTCCAGCTTCTAGAAGAACTGCCAGGATGTCATCACGTTTCTTACTTATTGCATCATGAAGAGGAGTATCGCCTTCAGAATCCTTTTTTTATTTTTTCAAAGTTTTAAGAGATTTAATTAGCTCTTCTTCAATTAATTATGATATGTAAAGTTAATTCTTATAATGATCTACTAAGCAAAGAAAAACAGAAGCCATATCCAACAACCAGTAATAAAACATGCTGTGTGTTAAATTTCAAAATGCAGGCAAGAAATACTAGCCTCACTATAGTAAAGAAATTTCTAGTCAATCTAGATGGACAATACAATAAACATGCTACAGTTTGCCAAAGAAAATAAAAAATAAAAGCAAGGACGTATCCTCAAATACAATTAAAATTTTAATGAGATAGAAAAGCTAACCCCCACCCAACTCATTAGCTTACAATGGGCCGCTGTACCACACTCCTACCATTAACGGTTACACCCTAAAATTCCATACCTATTATAAAATCAATCCTAAAACTCCATATATATTTTCTAAATCAGAAAATCTTCCAAGACTAGATTAAGGACTAGACCAACAATCTAAGATAAACTAAGCTACAATTAAAATAATTTAGACTCCTCTGAAGTAACTATTATGAATTGCTGAAGCTCACTGTCACGATCAATAAAGTTAAATCAACTCCTAGCTGATATTTTTACAAGTCCCCATCGCCAACTCCCCCCATACAAAATCAATTTACTGACACTTGCTTAACAAAGGCTTTTCTAAGAAGGAATAGCTGCCAATTTTATGGCATGCTATGGCACCCCACTCCAGTACTCTTGCCTGGAAAATCCCATGGGCGGAGGAGCCTGATAGGCTGCAGTCCATGGGGTCGCTAAAAGCCAGACACAACTGAGCGACTTCACTTTCATTTTTCACCTTCATTCATTGGAGAAGGAAATGGCAACCCACTCCAGTGTTCTTGCCTGGAGAATCCAAGGGACGGGGGAGCGTGGTGGGCTGCCGTGTATGGGGTCACACAGAGTCGGACACGACTGAAGTGACTTAGCAGCAGCAGCATACCTTTGGAATCATTCACTATGACTGATCATACAGAAAGGACTGATAACAAAGGAATGCTTGCCACACAAACTAGTATTGCCATTCAAAAGAATCCTGGAAATACCTGCACAATATAATTCTTTAATGGTTTTACCTGAAGACTGGGATGACAGCCAAAGTCCAGTAACGTCTTCACCACCTGAAGGTGACCTTTATTGACAGCAATATGAAGCGGTGTCTGCCTGCGCTTGTTTCTAGCATTCAGATCAGCACTGCCCCGGTGCAGCACTTCTATAACAGCTCCTTCATCTCCAAAAGCAGCATGGTGAACTGCTCTATCGCCATCTTTATCCTAAACAGCAGCATTAAGTCTCAGTCAGTGAATGTTTCAGAAAGAAAAAAAAAAAGTGACGCTACTATAATAATTCATCAAGAACCAGATTAATGTAAGAAAAGGAAACATAGTGGAGCCAACAAGATAACTAGAAATTCATTTGACTAGTGATTAGCTCCAAAGATAAATTATGACCTGGATCATTATATCATGCACACACGTACTAGACCAACAGTTACATCAGAAGTAGTCTGATTCTTCAGTACTCCTAAATTACCAGCCATGATGGTAAGCCAACATTAGAAAAATGTTAGATCACAACTATATATGAAGTTTTTTCATCAAAAAAATCTTACACAGACTTCTTAATAACATAGAAATTATACTAACAGTTGAGTAATTTAAAAAAAAAGAAGGAAGAATGCCAAACAGTATGATCTCAACCAGCTTTAAGGGGGAGAAATACATCCTCATGTTAACACTGGTTATCTCTAGCTGATGAGCATACACTTCTCTATATATTCAAGAACAGAAAAAAATTATTAAGCACTTCATTTAAAGATAAAAATGAAACACAAACAAGTATAATTCTATACATCCAAACCACCAAAACTATTTCAGAGGGATCCAGTAGGTATGCCTCACCTAATGTTAGCATATTTCTGAGAAGATGAAAGATAGAAAAGGACCCAATTGCTTAAGTGTTTCTCAAATGTAAGAGACTGCTTTTTTAAAAAAAATGCTTGTACTGAACCATAAAGATAATATACATAGTCCATACCAAAGAGAGTCTCACTGTTAGATGCAGATGGAAAAGGATATTATAAGGGTACTGCTTTATTCCATACACATCTCCAATATTAACACTCAAGTAAGCAGACTCTCAGACTTTCTCCAACCCATGGTAGCCCCTGGGAGACTCTATAGTTTCGGCAAGTGGTTTGAAAATCCATATTGCACTTGGGCTTCTGAACTATTTTTCAAAGATAATGCAGATAAATATCACCATGGTTAAATACATATAAAACAAATGAACACGACAGTTGCTGAATTCAAAATAGTTTTCGGTCTTTGCATATTTTCTCAAATAGATGCTAAAAGTAAAACTGCTCACGCAGGAGTCCACAATGGCTTGACAATCATTCTTGAAAGACCAAGAAACCACAATTCAGAAATTCTCCTCTACTAATATTCCAGCAGAACAAGGTTAGGAGTTTTTGTTACTTCTCAACCTTAAGCCAAAAGGAACTAGCAAACTACTACAGGGAAGAGTAATGATTGAACTCTTGTGCCTCTCAGCAGTATTATATCTAAAATTCCAGAAAAAAAAACAAGCTTTAAAAAAAAAAAAAATTATGTTTGTGTGTATATATTGTTAACTTCTCTAGTAACACATTTCAGTATTTCATAATCTTAGATTTAAGATCTTCCTAATTTCCAGTCTAGATTCATTTTCTGTTATAATTTTTAAGTCTATCTAGTGGTACTCCTTCCATTAGAAATGAGAACATCCACTGACACTCACTGAATAAAGATAGGAACTATTTATGAAACGTACTATATATTGATGACTGTCAGAGAACTGCTACAAAAACACTTTAATGCAGGTTCCAACAACAATTTGCTTATGTTAAAAAAAAATAATACCTAAAAAATTAAAACCCAAATATATATGTCAAAGGGAAATACATAAGGAAAATGTAAAGATTTTGGAAAATACATACACGCACTAGAAAACAACAATTAATTTCCAGATTTTTATTCTAAATTAGAAAACCTCACTTCCACAAAGACTGTAGCTTCCAGGTTTTGTTGCTTTCTTCCAAATTTATCTTAAGTATTTCAAAAGGCTTCAAACAAGACCTTTATTCTCTCTCTGATACTGCCACCAAACAAGTTGTTGAGGCCCAGCACAACAGCTCACTTCCAAAAGGTGATCTAAAGAGACTTGCAAAGGGGCCCCAAATTTAATCTAACACTGCTCTTGGTCCTTTCCACCCTCTTCCCCCCCTTCGTTTCCTCCCAACCTCTAAAACCTGCTCTTGTTCCACCCTCCCCTCTACTGGCTGATAAAAACCACAGTCAGCACATTCAGGACCTATCAGTCAGGCTCATCTACTTCCTTTTGCTGAACCCCTACAAGCAAGCACCAAGTTCGATGGCTTTCACTCTTCAGTTAGGCTCTGTTTTCTCTTGTCCAATTCTACATCTAAGTGATTCAGGCCTTCTTGCATTCTCATTCACCTGACCTACTGCCATAGCTCACCCAGCCTTCTTACTTCAATCTATTCTTCATACAAAAAACAGAATTTTCTTTATAAAACACAAAATTTATGTTTAAAATTATTTCATGTAACTCTATAAAAAACAAACCTCTTTGAAAGCCTACTTCTGTGGACCATTCCAGACTCATCTGCTGCCCTCTTTCCTCACACATAAAACTAACTTAACCAACTGACTTGAGCCCAGATGTTCACGTGCTGCTCTCAGACTTCAATGCTCTTGTTCATTATGTTATTGGCTTGAAAACACACATTCTTTAAAACTCAGTTCAGGCCAACTCTTCTCTTATGAAACTGTCCCTGCCTCTCACAAAATTAGTTTAACTCTAATTTCTAATTTATTTTCAGCAAATTATGTCAACTACTTTATTATTCTCAAATTTCATAAGTAACATCGCACCTCATTTTATTTTCTATAAAACTCATTCAATTAATCAAGATGCTGCTATCCTGATCATACTTAAACCTAAACAGACTATGTAGATATGGTACATTCTGCTGTGTTCTTTCATTCATTCAGTAATAATGGACTAGGTGCCCACTATGAACTCAGTGCTGTGCTGTGCACAGAGATAAAACAACAGGCAAGACAAAACTCCTGTCCTCAGTTGCCATTCTAGTGGGGTAAAGAGAACATTAAAAATGAAATATGTAAATAAAATGTAAATGCTTGGTAGGAGGAAATGCCAAGGAGAAAAGATAGCAGGGAAGAAAGACAAGACAGCCAAGCGATGACCCCTCCCAAGGAAGGTGTGAGTAAATAGCTGAGAGAAGTGAGAAAGGCCCTGAAGACATCTGGGGAGGAGAAGTGCGAGGAGACAACACAGTGGCAGCAGGAAGGATGAAAGTTGTGTGAATTCTGGATAAATTTTACAGAGCCAACGGGATTTAGTGATATTCCAAATAAGGAGTACGGGGGAAAAAGAGGAATCAATGACAATTTTTAAGACCCAATCTGTGCAACTAAATAAAGGTGCTGATAAGAGAGGACTATAAAACTATGATATGGCCCCTTTAAAAATCTGACCTTTTTTGTTTGGGTGATCTCAGATTGCACTCTGCCTTCCTGCAAAAGGCCCCTTAAAGACTGTTTTCTGGGTCTTATATTAATAAATCAGATCTTTTCATGTTTTTAACTATCAGTATTTTGTGGTAAGGGGAGTGTGCAGGGAAAGAGAAGTGGAAAAGCCTCTAGCCACAACCTGAACTAACATGGATCCCTAGGAACCATGTACGCTGATTCCTAGAGCCATTCTGGAGGTTATTATTCTGAGTCCTGATTTGTTTTCCAAAAAAGAATTTCCTTGAATTGAGTAGTCTTAAAGTCTACTTGCCAGTTCCTTTGCAGATTACAGTTAAATACAATGTTTCTACAGTTTTGTTTTCATTAACCAGATAAACAGAATCACATAGAATTAGCATCTGCGATTTGTTCGTTGTTTTTTTGGTTTTTTTGAGAAATTGCTAGCTTTCACTGAAAAGAAAAGTGAAAGTGAAGTCGGTCAGTCATTGTCTGGCTCTTTGCGACCCCACGGACTGTAGCCTATACCAGGCTCCTCTGTCCATGGGATTCTCCAGACAAGAACACTGGATTGGGTTGCCATTTCCTTCTCCAAACTTTCACTAGTTGGAGAGAAATGTTTAATAAGAACACAGATAATAATGAAACCTTAAATTTCCATTGTGTTTTATATTATAAGTGGTATCTTAATTGTTTCCCTTACTCACTCTCCACCCCTTCAAATTATTATCATAGATGAGGAAACAAAAGGTTAAACCAATTAAACTTTTTGCCCAAATATTATTTTAGACAGCAACAATACCATTCAAACTTGGGTTTTTTGACAAAAGTCTAGTAGTATTCCCTATTAATATTCTCCATTGAAAAGAGCTGTCATTAATCTTAAACAATAAAACCACTTAAAATTTGCTGATATCATCAGTATATATTTGTACTATATTTAAAAAACTTATTATAAAGAATTCACTTTTTAAAACTGGGCTTCCATTCAATCCTCCACACCTTTACTCATTATATTCATCAGTAGAAAAAAAAAAATACTGAGTACCTGGAGGATGAAAAAATGAGCTCACCCAAATCGACATACCTAAAATCCCACAGTCCTCGGTGCCTTTACCTACACATAAACAGAATGTAACCCTACTGTATTCAGTAGATCATACATGGAGACAACCAACTTTCCAAAATAGCTCTGAGTTTTCCCTAAGAAAAAGAAATAGGGAAAAAAATGTAACCTAATCACATATTTGAAAGGTATAATATAAAGCAAACAATTTAGCTTTCTAACAGCTTAAATCAACTAAAAAATCCGAAATAGTCATCTATACTACGGGCCAGCAAACTTTTCTGTGAAGGGCCAGAAAATAAATATAAGTTTTATAAGCTACATGATCTCTTGTCACAACTACACAACCACTCAGTTTTGCAGCTGGAGCACAATAGCAGACTACACAATAAAATAAATGAATGAGTGTGTTGTGTTCCAATAATACTTTTAAAAAGAAATGAAGGGCTGGACCTGGCCTTCGGGCTATAGATTGCAATCTGTGAGCTATACTATCCTGAGCTCACTTCCTGATGCAGAAGAATAAAATTAAAGGATGCAGAATGAGATTCCCAGAGAACAAAATATATTATTCTCTTTATTCTTCAGCTAACTTCAAAGCTTTTAATAAAATTGGATTTTTAAAAAATCATTGTTAAATTATTGTGTCTAGGTGTGTTAAAGGTATAATAAAGGTTTTAAGAGAAGAGCACTTATCTTCTAGGATACATACTAAAACTATTTACAGATGAAATAATATGATATCCGGATTTGCTTCAAAATAATTCAGTGGAGGAAATGAGAGTTAAGAGGGTACTGATAAGACAGACTTGGCCAGAAAAAATAACTCAAGTGGAATAATGAGTACACAGGATTCATTAAACTATTCTATTTTTACAAATGTTTTAAATTTCCAATAATAAATTTACAAACATATCGATTAATTTATAAATGATGAATCACAATTTTAACTGCATTTGAAAAACTAACTATTTTCTCTCTCTTTTAAACCAGGATTTCCAATCAGCATTGCTGACATTTTGCACTGGATAATTCTTTGCTGTGGGAACTGCCCCGTACATTCAAGGATGTTTAGTAACAGCCTCGGTTTCTATCCATTATACGCCTGTCAGTCCCTTTGCTCCCCACCAAACAGCTGTGACAGTCAAAAATGTGCCCACAAAATGTCCCCTGTGGGCCAGAAATGCCCTCCAATTAAGAATCACTGTTTTAAGTAAATTATATTGCTATTTATTACAATGTTGAATCTTACATTCTAGAAATATGAAACTTTGCTGAACTTCTGCTTTAGTCTTAGGCAATGATTTATATTTCAACCCAATTTTTAAATGTAGTTTTCCCTTTACCCACTGGGAAACTGTGTTATTAACTTAATCAGATGTGTAGTTACCCCTTTTTCACACTATCTCTACAAATTACATCTTCCTACAATGGTTTTTATAACAGAAAATGCTCAGAATGGAAATAAAAGAGGCAGTATGGTAGAAGGCCACACATATCGATGTTTAGTAACAGATGGAGTTTCCAAATTGAATGATGTCATTTACAAACTACTGGCCTCACTCCAACTCCAATCTTACGTGGAGAGTAATAACTGTTTTGCTTATTTGAGCTCAATTAAGAAAGAAAAAAAAACCCTATTCTTGAAAAATAGTGCCGCCTTCATTCCCAGTCCCCTAGCCGCAGCCCTACTCTATACAACCTCTCATGTGAACAAGTCTTTAGAAACACAGATTTATGGATAGTCTCACTTTGTAAGGTTTAGTAATGCTGAATCACAAAGTATAGCTTTTTTTAAAAATTAGGCAAAAATTTTTTTGATTTTTAAAGCCTCTCAGCTGATTTTCTTTAATCAGAAAAGTTTGGGGAATTCCTTGGTGGTCTAGTGGTTATTACTCAGCACTTTCACTGCCACTGCCCAGATTCAATCCCTGTTCAGGAAACTAAGACCCTGCAAGCTGCAGTTCAGTTCAGTCACTCAGTCGTGTCCGACTCTTTGCGACCCCATGAATTGCAGCATGCTAGGCCACCCTGCCCATTGCCAACTCCCAGAGTTTACCCAAACTCACGTCCATCGAGTCAGTGATGCCATCCAGCCATCTCATTCTTTGTCGTCCCCTTTTCCTCCTGCCCCCAATCCCTCCCAGCATTAGGGTCTTTTCCAGCGAGTCAACTCTTGCATGAGGTGGCCTAAGTACTGGAGTTTCAGCTTCAGCATCAGTCCTTCCAATGAACACCCAGGACTGGTCTCTTTTAGGATGGACTGGTTGGATCCCCTTGCAGTCCAAGGGACTCTCAAGAGTCTTCTCCAGCAACACAGGTCAAAAACATCAATTCTTCGGTGCTCAGCTTTCTTCACAGTCCAACTCTCACATCTATACATGACCACTGGAAAAACCATAGCCTTGACTCAGTTCAGTTCAGTCGCTCAGTCCTGTCCGACTCTTTGCAACCCCATGAATTGCAGCACGCCAGGCCTCCCTGTCCATCACCAACTCCCAGAGTTCACTCAGACTCACGTCCATCGAGTCAGTGATGCCATCCAGCCATCTCATCCTCTGTCGTCCCCTTCTCCTCCTGCCCCCGATCCCTCCCAGCATCAGAGTCTTTTCCAATGAGTCAACTCTTCGCGTGACGTGGCCCAAGTACTAGAGTTTCAGCTTTAGCATCATTCCTTCCAAAGAAATCCCAGGGCTGATCTCCTTCAGAATGGACTGGTTGGATCTCCTTGCAGTCCAGGGGACTCTCAAGAGTCTTCTCCAACACCACAGTTCAAAAGCATCAATTCTTCGGTGTCAGCCTTCTTCACAGTCCGACTCTCACATCTATACATGACCACAGGAAAAACCATAGCCTTGACTAGACGGACCTTTGTTGGCAAAGTAATGTCTCTGCTTTTGAATATGCTATCTAAGTTGGTCATAACTTTCCTTCCAAGGAGTAAGCGTCTTTTAATGTCATGGCTGCAGTTACCATCTGCAGTGATTTTGGAGCCCAAAAATATAGTCTGACACTGTTTCCACTGTTTCTCCATCTATTTCCCATGAAGTGATGGGACCGGATGCCATAATCTTCGTTTTCTGAATGTTGAGCTTTAAGCCAACTTTTTCACTCTCCACTTTCACCTTCATCAAGAGGCTTTTTAGTTCCTCTTCACTTTCTGCCATAAGGATGGTGTCATCTGCATATCTGAGGTTATCGATATTTCTCCCGGCAATCTTGATTCCAGCTTGTGCTTCTTCCAGCCCAGCATTTCTCATGATGTACTCTGCATATAAGTTAAATAAGCAGGGTGACAATATACAGCCTTGACGTACTCTTTTTCCTACTTGGAACCAGTCTGTTGTTCCATGTCCAGTTCTAACTGTTGCTTCCTGACCTGCATACAGATTTCTCAAGAGGCAGGTCAGGTGGTCTGGTATTCCCATCTCTTTCAGAATTTTCCACAGTTTATTGTGATCCACACAGTCAACGGCTTGACTAGACTGACCTTTGTTGGCAAAGTAATATGTCTGCTTTTTAATATGCTGCAAGGCATGGCCAAAAAAAAGTCAGAAGGGTTGTAATATTTTAGTTTGTAGTTTCTGGATTCATTAAAAAATGGGATGTTCAAAATGTAATATTTACAAAATATTACATGATACTAAGTCTCTCTTGCATCACCAAAAAAAAAAAAAATCCTTATAACACATACTGGGCTCCTAAATTGACAACCAAGATAGATGTGACTTAAAGCTACTCTGTAAACGCAAAGTCAAATTATATAATCTCATTTAGAAATGCATCACAGTAATAAAACTAGTGTATAGTTTACAAATGTCTAATATGCTAATGCAAAACTTAAGCTCTAGGGAAAAGAAAATGCCAACACCAAGGATGACCTAAAAAACCACTGGTTATTTAGTAGCTATTCAGCAACTCAAGATATACATATCTAGGGGAAAAAAGCAAAAAGAATGTAAGACTTCTGTTTTCAAACATGTCTTTAAATTTTTATAATTAGTAAAAACAGGCTGATCCACAAATTTCGCCCTCTAACATTGAAATCCTTATTAAATAGCTTCCTCAGAGGGGAGTGTCATTTGGACAAAATTGCAACATTTTGCCCAGTTTGAATTTGATAGAATTTGGCTTATTCCTAAATAATCCTGCATTAGACTAAAACAAATACAATTCTAATATATTTTTAAGTGATGCAGTCATAGTTAACTGCAACAAGGGAAGCCCTCTGCCCACACCAGCCAATGAAATTTCAATGCCAGTAAGAATCATTAATTTCTTCTTTAATAAGAACATGTTCTACATTAAATTAAGCACATATACATACATAGTGTGATAAACACACACTGTAAAATCTTTTAAAACCCATATTAAGGTTAAGAAGCAGTAAGACTAAACAAATTCTAATTTACTGGTTCCCTAGTGAAAAAACAAAAAAACAAGGAAAGCCCTCTGTGTGTCATAGATAAGGGAAAATCTTGCCCCATGTGATTTATATTCCTCTTTCCTCAATTTCCCCAGTATGAGTCATGGGTAAATACTGCAAGCTCTCAACAGCATAGTAGTCCTACGAAAGCAAGAGGAAACTCAACCTTCTTCACTTAGGGTTATGCCTAGAATATCAAGAGATCACAGAAAAACACAAAATGCTTCATGTTGTCTTTTCTCAAATTTTTTTCTTTTTAATCAGAAGTCTTGAGTTAATATTAAATTTCAACATGAAAAAGAATCAATCTCAATGATACAGAAGGACCATTTCTAGGACATTAATTTTTACTTAAATATTTTTAAAACTTAATTACCTCTGCTTCTACATCCACATTTTGCTTCAAAAGTAACTTCAAAATGTCAACATGTCCATTCTGACTAGCAGCTTGCATAGCTGTGTGACCAGCACACTGTCCGTTCACCTAAATACAAAAAGAAAGGACGAAGGAATGTCACAAAAAGGGAAGAGCCAATACATACACATGGTGTAGGTTTAAACCCAACAAACTGAATGATCCTATGAGAACAATTTAGGCTGGTGTTCTATATTTCCTGTTACAGATCACCAGAAACGTGACCTGTATCACATTTCTAAGTTAGGGAGGGATTCAGGCACTCTGAGAGTTCCACTGTTAAAAGAGTTATGGAAGAACTTTTAGCCAATCTGCAAAGTTGAAAACAGAAAAGGATGAGAGGGAAGGAGGGACAAAGGGAAGTTGCATTTATTTTAAATATGTGTCTACTTTAATTATTATTAAAACTCAGAGTCTGTTTCAATGAAAAAAAAAAAAAAGTAATGAGGTGAATGGAAGACTTTTAGAAAAGATACTGTCTAGTATAGTGTAAATAAATTCAACAAATACAGCCAAATGTCAATGGTAACCAAACTACCACAAAGGATACATAAATGAGCTACCAGGGTAGCTATACACAACTGTTCAACTGTTCTACTATAGAGCAGCAATATCCAATTACTGTTCTACAACTGTTCTACTATACAGCAGTAACATCCAATCTTTTCTTCACTTCAGGTGTTGTGTAAATGGATATGGAAATGCAACATGGAAAAATGGACATTTTTTCCAAAGAAGACATTTCAAATGGGTGACATGAACATAAAAAAGATGCTCAATATTGCTAATAAACAAGGAAATGCAAGTAAAAACACAATACCATTTACATTATCACCCCCTAAAATTAAGCACTTAGGTATAACTCTAGTAAAATGTGTATAAAATGTACATGAGGAATAGTACAGAACTCTGATAAATGAAATTAAGGAGCTAAATAGATGGAGCGCTACTCCATGTTTGTGGATAAGAAGACTCAATAATGTCAAGATGTCCGTTCTTCCCAACTTGATCCACAGATTCAACATAATCACTATCAAAATCCCAGCAAGTTACTGGATGGAAGTTTATACGGAAAGGCAAAAGGCCCAGAACAGTCAACCCAGTATTAAAGAAGAGCAACAAAGCTGGGGGACTGACACTACCTGACTCTGAGGCATACTACAAAGCTACAGTAAGCATGACAGTGTGGTACCGGCCGAAGAATAAACAAACAGAAGAAAGGAAAAGAACAGGAAGCCCAGAAACAGCCTCTCATAAATACAGTCAAGTGATTTTTAACAAAGAAGCAAAGGTAATACAACAGAGCAAAAACAATCTCAACAAACAGAACAGATGGAAAATCGCTATATCTTTCCATTTCAGTTTATAAAACCTAAAACTGCTCTAAAACTAAAATCTAAAATTAAAAACTTTTCTAAAATTTCCATATATGAAAGACATGATTTCCAGGATAAAAAGATCAAACATTAAAAGCAACGGATGAAGATAGATCCACAACACTGTACAAGTTCAGACACTGGTGAAAAAAGAGATCTTCATGCTTGAAAACATAAAACAGCTCACATGAAGGATGAGGAATCAGAGGGCAACTCTGAATGCTGGAAGAAAATGGAATTATTCTGAAGGAAAATGATATCTAAACTTGAATTCTCCTCCCATCTAAAATTTAACTGTAAGGTTAAAAAAGTTATATACTGAAAGTGTATTTCTCATCACCCTTTTTCTGAAGAAGCTACTGAAAGCCATACTTCACAAAAAACAGAATAAAATTGGAGACAGAGGGACAGAGGATAAAGAAAACAAGAAATCCAGTACAGGAGAGAGGGGAAAGGAACCTGGAGGATGATGAGTTAGAGACATTCCAGATGGATCCCGTCAGAGGCACTGAGAGAAATCTCTCTCAGATGAAACACATACATAATCTGATGTGCTAAATGTCTTAAGAGATTACACAGTTAAGAGAGAATTCTGGAGAAGAATTAATAATAACAATACAGATTACTAACAAATAAAAACAAAAGTGTTTAGATTATGTCCTGGGGTTAAGAGAAACAAGTGAACCCTTTGGAACAATGGAAGTGTTCTACATCTCAATAGGGCTGTGGATTATGTAGGTGTATGCATTTGTCAAAACTGACTGATCCATGTATTTCACCATATGTAAATTACATCTCAGGTGTGTTTTTTTTTTTTTAAGAACAATTATGAACACCAAAATCACTACAGATGGTGACTGCAGCCATGAAATTAAAAGACGCTTACTCCTTGGAAGGAAAGTTATGACCAACCTAGAAAGCATTTTCAAAAGCAGAGACATTACTTTGCCAACAAAGGTCCGTCTAGTCAAGGCTATGATTTTTCCTGTGGTCATGTATGGATGTGAGAGTTGGACTGCGAAGAAGGCTGAGCGCCGAAGAATTGATGCTTTTGAACTGTGGTGTTGGAGAAGACTCTTGAGAGTCCCTTGGACTGCAAGTGGATCCAACCAGTCCATTCTGAAGGAGATCAGCCCTGGGATTTCTTTGGAAGGAATGATGCTGAAGCTGAAACTCCAGTACTTTGGCCACCCATGCGAAGAGTTGACTCATTGGAAAAGACTCTGATGCTGGGAGGGATTGGGGACAAGAGGAGAAGGGGACGACAGAGGGTGAGATGGCTGGATGGCATCACTGACTCAATGGACGTGAGTCTGGGTGAACTCCAGGAGTTGGTGATGGACAGGGAGGCCTGGCGTGCTGCAATTCATGGGGTCGCAACGAGTCGGACACGACTGAGCGACTGATCTGATCTGATCTGATGAACACCAAGGAAAGCGAAAAGTTGTGCAAGAAAACGCAATCGAGTATCCTCCACAACTCAGATATGCATGCCATTTGAATAATAACATGCAAAATTAATTCTAACATCAACAAAATTACAATGCAATACCACATTAAGAACCTGGAAGAGGTATGCATGTGTGTGGAAAGGACAGGCTAAACGTGGAGAAGGAAAGTGGAATCCTCGCCTTCACAGAGCAGTATCAAAACATAACTTCAAGTCAAGAAATAACCTACAAGTCAAGAAATAACTATAGAAGTATGTTACTGAAAGATGAAGAGGTAACTATATGAAGGAAATCAGCTTAAAGAGGTGAAAATAGTTGCCTCTGAAGAAAAGGAAAATAACACTGAGAAGGAGATGCTGCTTTTCCTAAAAAATCTTGGAGAACTATTTTTCCTTATAAGTTTTTAGAATGTACTACATTCTAAAAACACAACTGAAATAAATCAGTAAGGAAGAAAAAATTAAGTGTAATAAAATGTAAATCTGCATAAGTGAATATAAAAGAAGTCTGACTCTACGTTCCAAACACACAAAAAAATCTGGTACTTTAATATCTGAAACTATTTGTGACATAGCCCACAACCAATCAAGAAACTACTGTGCCATGCTGCTGCAACTGATCCCCAACAAACCTGAAATGCCACATGAGATCATAGGAATACGAAGTTTATACCTTATAAATTTCGGGATTCCCTGACAGATCAGTTGGTAAAGAATCCGCCTGCAATGCAGGAGACCCCAGTTCAATTCCTGGGTCAGGAAGATCCGCTGGAGACGGGATAGGCTACCCACTCCAGTATTCTTGGGCTTCCCTTGTGGCAGTAAAGAATCTGCCTGCAATGCGGGAGACCTGGGTTTGATCCCCTGGGTTGGAAAGATCCCCAGAGAAGGGAAAGGCTATCCAGTATGCTAGCCTAGAGAATTTCATTAACTGTATAGTCAGTCCATGGGGTGGCAAAGAGTCAGACACAATGGAGCACCTTTCACTTTCACCTTATAAATTATAGATCTAATCTCTTTGTATGTCCGGCATACTTACATACAAAGATATGGTAACGAAAGCCCTGACTGCACAGTGACAATGATTCAAAGTGACACTCAACCTACAATCCTTTGGCCAGCACTGACTGACATCGTATTGCTTCCAGAACAGTAGCGATGCTAAAGCCAGTGAATAACTAAGTGAGAACCACAATTTGCAGTTTGAACCCATTTAAACTATGGCTTTGGTGAATGGTAACATTACAACACATTACAAATTAAGATTTACAAAATGCATGACTCCTAATTCAACTGCATTATGAACCATGAAACAGTCAACTTTCACAAGGAGGAGAGGGGGAAAGCTTAGGTTAAATGTTTTGAAAAGAAGGATGGATAATTGCTTATAAAATTTACTAAAATACATTGTTAAAACATTGTAACATTTACATGAGAAAATTTCACTGAATTTCCCCAAAGGACACTAACTACTTAAAAACCTAAAAGTAAATTTTGACATCATAAAGTTCAAAAGTCAGTACTAAAATAAGAAAATGTCAATATCTTCTAGAAATGCACAATGAAGAAATAATGCCCAGTGTCATCTTTAAAATACCTGAGAAAAACAAGGAAGAAGGAATAGATGAAGCACATGTGGCAATATCTTAATAACTGCTAAGTAAAAGGTTCGTTTTAACTATTCTATTTTTGCATATGCTTCAAATAAATTTTAAAATGCTCACATCCACATCTGGTCTTTTTAGCAAATCTTCCACTTTAGCAACATCTCCATTGGCAGCAGCCTTAACTAATTCTTCATTGAGGTCACCAGATTCTTGGGTTTCAAATAATTTCTTCAAGAGTTGGGAGAGTCTTTCTGTAAAGCATCAAATAAAGCTGCTAATATAGGAGGATCTCAAATCTTAACTACTAACAGACAAGCATTACCCACATGCCTATAATACACAGTTTTCCTGTTTTACTATGTCTATCATTAATATTACTTTGGTACTAAGCTACAGATACTACCCTCGCAAGTTACAATTACTACCATATA
Source organism: Bubalus bubalis (assembly GCF_019923935.1). Classification (NCBI taxonomy): domain Eukaryota; kingdom Metazoa; phylum Chordata; class Mammalia; order Artiodactyla; family Bovidae; genus Bubalus; species Bubalus bubalis. Next base: position 27,609,168 of record NC_059178.1, on the reverse strand, counting down.
AAACTGCTTTCAATCTGAGCCCACAATTATTCCTGGTTTACTCCAATTCATGTACTTCAAGTTAAAATTTCAGAAAAAGAGTCATACACAAACTATGATTCAAGATTTTGGAGTCATACCAGAGATATTATAAATGAACACACTACCACAGGAGTATCATAATGATACAAATTGCCTTTCAGGTCTTGAGCGTATCTTACTGCTCTCAGACCTCAATGCAACAAATCAGTGATTATGATACAAAAGCAATATAATCTCTATAGTCTCTGGGGAAATATTTTAGGGACAAACCAATTTTCAGTTGAAAATATTCAAATAAAATACTTCAAAGGTGCCAACTGACTGGTTCTGACTAAAACAAGAAAGAACCAGATATGTGCTTATATAAACCTTTCATAAGGCTTTTTTTTTTTTTCTCCAAATAGCATTGATCAGTAGAGAATCTACCCAGTTCTCCTTAACTCTAGGATCTACTTATTGGAAAGGAAAGAAGTCACAAAGTGAGGCCCAACACCAAACCAACATTATTTGAGAAAAGGATATTAACAATTTTTCACTCTTTCAATATGTAATGGGTTGGCCAAAAAGTTCATTTGGGTTTTTCTGTAAGATGTTATGGATGAAATTTTGGGCCAGCCTGATAAAAGTCAGCCTACTGTGATGCTATCTAACCACAAGGTAAAAATAAACACCACCTGATTTAACCTCAAACACATTAGCAAATTACAGCAGGAAAGAAGAGACACAAGCAGAGGAAGTAGAGGCAGTACAGAATAAAGCTGGAGGCCAGCCAACGTTTTCCTTTACTTTCATACTGTGCACAGTTATGGCTCCATCTTCTCTTCTGGATGTCAGCTATATTCGTACAGTGAGTTGTAACCAGTTGTCTAATGAACTGAGTGTGGATATACAGCTGGATCACAAGAAGAAAAGCTCTGGGCCTGAGTCTACCCAAGCATCCAGCATACTCACATCTCGGCACAGCTCTCTCTACCCACTGTGGCCTGTACAATACCTCTCATAAAATGACAAGAGAAAGGTATGGCTGATACATAAAAATATCTGAAAGAAAGCCATCTGCTAGCAATAATATTGGAAATTAAAAAAATAAATAAGGCAGTCAAAGAAAGTGATGGTTCTGTGGCAGAAAACAAATGTTCTGACTAAAGAGTAGCATGCTGAATTTCAGGTATCTCCTCTTTGACATGGAGAAGCCCTTGATATATCCGAGAAAAAGAACATGTTTATGGAATTTTCACAGGGTATACCTCAGCCAGTGCAAAGGTGGTTCATCATATTAAAAAAAAAAAGAGAGAGAGAGAGAGACATTTAACACAAGTTTAAAACGTTTTTCCAGTGGTCATGTATGGATGTGAGAGTTGGACTGTGAAGAAAGCTGAGCACCAAAGAATTGATGCTTTTCAACTGTGGTGTTGGAGAAGACTCTTGAGAGTCCCTTGGACTGCAAGGAGATCCAACCAGTCCATCCTAAAGGAGATCAGTCCTGGGTGTTCATTGGAAGGACTAATGCTGAAGCTGAAACTCCAGTACTTTGGCCACCTCATGTGAAGGGTTGACTTACTGGAAAAGACCCTGATGCTGGGAGGGATTGGGGGCAGGCGGAGAAGGGGACGACAGAGGATGAGATGGCTGGATGGCATCACCGACTTGATGCACATGAGTTTGGGTAAACTCCGGGAGTTGGTGATGGACAGGGTGGCCTGGCATGCTGCGATTCATGGGGTCGAAAAGAGTCGGACACGACTGAGCAACTGAACTGAACTGAAAAGGTAGTTAATATACAAGTGAGGTAATGTGATCTGAGAGAAAATTAAGATTACATACAACATTATCTGTGTACCAGAACTGGGAAATGAGGAAAGGTTCTAACGTAAACCACATTGCTTTTAAAGAAACACAAAAGAGAACATACCACCAGACGCGTTGCTAATGGCTGATCCCGCGGACGCCACCTTGGAAACTGCCGCTGGATTATATGTCCAAGATGTTCCACATACTTCCACCTTTAAATCACTGTCTGAATAAATCTGCTGTACTCGGCCAACTTTACCTAAAGTCTTAAAAACAAGATTAGATTTATGTTTCCAAGTTTACATTATAGAAATCAATCATCAGTTTTTACATGTTTGAAGTATTCATTTTACTTGATTCCTAATTTTAAAAACTTTTAAAGAACAATCATATTCAAATAGGTTATTTACTAGCCACAAACTTTATAGAGTATCTTTAAAAAATATTTTAATAAAACTATTACACTTCCACAAGAATATAAAAATTATCATGACAATCTTATTCAAAAAAGTAACCTTTTAAGATACCTCTAGAAAACTTGTAACTAAAGAAAATCTGATTTCTTAAAAAAAAAAAAACTTAAACCAAAAAGGGCTCAAAGCTTATATCCATGTTTAAATCCTTTTTGGAATCAAGCCTAATTTCAAGACAGAAGCATGAAAGTCACTGTCATTCTGGGGTGAAGGATCAGGAAGCCTCTTTGTCTCACCTTAACCTTACATTCTCCACTAAAGGCTCTATCAAATTAGATTTATCTATCATATATTAACTATAGCCCTCTATGGATCTTCCCAGGCTTATCTAAGGGCTTCCCTGGTGGCTTAGCAGTAACAACTACACCTGCCAATGCAGGAGACCCGAATTCAATCCCTGGGTCAGGGAAGATCCCCTGGAGAAGGGAAAGGCTACCTATATTTTTCCCTGGAGAATCCCACAGACAGAGGAGCCTGGTGGGCTACAGTCCATGGAGTCACAAAGAGTTGGATACAACCTACCAACTAAACAGACATAGAGAATGGACTTATGGACGTGGGGAGAGGAGAGGAGAGGGTGAGATGTATGGAAAGAGTAACATGGAAATTTACATTACCATATGTAAAATGGATAGCCAACAGGAATTTGCTATATGTCTCAGGAAACTTAAACAGGGCTCTGTATCAATCTATAGGGGTGGGAAGGGGTGGGAGATGGGAGGGAAGTTCAGGAGGGAGGAGATATATGTATACCTATGGCTGATCATGTTGAGATTTAATAGAAAACAACAAAATTCTATGAAGCAATCACCCTTCAATAAAAATAGTAAATTCAGAAACTAAACAACAACAACAAAGTTACTCTAACTGAAGTAAATTTAGAAAATAAAAGGCATACAGATGTTAAGCTGCCAGTGAAGAGTACAATTCTCAAAGGATTAAGCTAATTTATAGTTTCTAAAATTAAAGTCATCAAAGCTTTTCAAAACTACGTAAGCAAGCTATAGTTCTGACTCCCAAAGGACTTAATATACACTTACTGGGAGCATAGCTTCTGCCCATTCTCCATGTCCTCTCTGTAGAAGTTTAATTCTCTCCAGATCATAACAAACTTGCACAAGATCACCCACTTGAAACTGAGAGGTGCCTCCCTCTGCACCCTGCGCAGCATCCCCACTTCGGACAATGTTTGCTTTAGTGAGAACAGCAGGGTTAAAGGTCCACCTAAAAACCAAAGCCAAAATTCAAAATCGGTACGTTTACTTAACTTCAGCACAACATTCACAGTTAACCACTGGAGGGAGAAAAGCATTATAACACATCCAAAGTGTAAAGCAATCCTTTACAATTATATCTTGAATGATCTGTATTTCTTTTTAGAATTTATTACACAAATTTGAGAGAAGAGTCATCCATAATCTTACCATACTAGTATGATACCCTTTTGTCTAGATTTATTATCGCTTGCATGCTTTAAAAATTGTTATAAAAGTAATACACACTCGTTGTTAAAGATTAAAACATGTCAGAAACGTGTACAGTGAAAGTTCCATTGCACACAAACACACCTGGATCACCATTCTGCACGCCACTAGACACCATGGTTAATATTCCATTGTATATGGAATGCAGATCTTCTATTAATATGCTGAGTGATGGTTTTAACAGAGAGCTAATTTGCCCAGCTGAAATGATCACTCTTCTTTTGTAGCTTCAGAACAGCCTGAATATTCACTTCTCACAACTACTTAAAACATTTCAATGCAGCTATTTCTGACTTTATCTATCCAAATTTAAAGGGAAACTTCTTCAAAGTAGAGGACCATGTCTTAACTGTCTCTGTAATTCTAACACTAATCATGGGCCCTAATACAGGATAAGTACTTAATAAACTGTTCTTAAAGAATAAAAAATTTTTTTCTCTAAAAGTCAAGTGTTATGTTACTAATAACACTAGTACCCAAGAGAATTTGGACCAAGGACGAATTCTGCAAGTAATAATCCTCATCTGTGTTAATTTACCATTTCCAAATAAGAGGCCATTTAAGACAACATGTGTTAATACACACTATTCTGAACTTAAATTAAGATTTTTTTCCCTTCTTTATTGAGATGTAATTCACATACCATACAATTCACTCATTTAACGTGTATAAATCAGTGGCTTTAGTATATTCAGTTGTATAACCAACCACCACTATAATAATTTTATTTTCATCATCACAAAAAGATACCCCCATAACAATCAGCAGTCACTGTGAAATCAACTCTCTCTTCCCAGCCTCTAACAACCAGTAATATACTTTCTGTTTCTATGAATTTCCTTATTTTAGACATTTTCCATAAATAAAATAAGATAGTATGTGACTGTTTGTGACAGGCTTCTTTCACTCAACAAATTTTTTCAAGATTTATCTATGTTGCAGCATATGTCAGTACTCCATCCCTTTTTATAGCCAAATAAAATGTTCCATTGGGTGGATATACCACAACTTGCTTATCCATTCAGGAGTCAATACACATTTGGCTTATTTTCACATGTTGGCTGTTATGAATAATGCTTCTGCAAACATCCGTATATAGATTTTGGTGTGGGCACATTGTAATTTTTTTGGATATAAACCTGGAAGTGGACATATTGGGTCATATGTTAACTCTATATTTAACATTTTGAGAAACTACTGTTTTCCAAAGCATCTAGACCACTTCACCTACTTATCATTAATGTAGGAGGGCGTGGTTCCAATTTCTCTATACCCTCAACAACACTGGTAATTATCCTACCTTTCTATTCTAACCATTCTAGCATGTGAAGTGGTATCTCATTGTGGTTGTGAACTAATAATGTTAGTAACTAATAATCTCCTGCATCTCTTCAAGGGTGATACAGAATGAATTGTGTCCCTCCAAATTTCACATGGTAAAGCTCTATGGCTTCTATGTAACTGTATTTGGAGACAGGGCCCTTAGGGAGAAAAGTAAGGTTAAATGATGTCATAAAGGCGAGGTGCCATGTGAGGACAATGAGAAAGCAATCCTCTCCAAGCCCAGAGGAGGTCTCACCAGAAACCTACCCTGATGGCACCCTGATCTTGGATTTCTAACCTCCAGAACAGTAAAAAAAAGAATAAATAAATAAACATCTGTTGTTTAAGCCACTGGTCTGTGATATTTTGTTAAGGCAGCCCTAGCAGACTAATGCAATGCACTCATTGACCATTTCTGTACCTTCTGTAAGAAGCTTCCCTGGTAGCTCAGATGGTAATGAATCTGCCTGGGCCAGGGTTCAATCCCTGGGTTTGGAAAATCTCCTGGAGAAGGAAATAACAACCCACTCCCGTATTCTTGCCTGAAAAAATCCCATGGGCCAGAGGAGCCTGGTGGGCTTCAGTCCATGGGGTTGCATAAGTCGGATACAACTGAGCAACATTAATATCTTCTGTTAAAAAATGTCTTTTTAAATCCTTTGCCCTAAATCCAATGACTGGTGTCATTAAAAGGTCATATACAACCATCTTTTCATAATTTTCTATGTAAAAGATTTCAGAATTTCCATGAGCTCAATTAACTTTCTTCTATGCCTCCTTAGGGTTTTTTCCTCATGGATGGCTAAGCTACAAGTGTTGGCTTGATGAAAAGAAAATAGTGGGCCGGAGGACAGTTTACGTGGCTCTAAGAATCAGATCATCTTTGATTCTGAACTTGACTAACCAGGGATTAATTTGAATGAATTTAAAAATAAAATGTGTGTCTCACCCCAAAAAAGAAGAAGGTCATGTGAAGACATAGGGACAGACAGACTCCCAGGGGACAAGGCCAAGTGCCAGAGGCAGAGAAACAAGTGGCGCACCGGCCAGCCAAGGAACACCAAGGGTCACAGCAACCGTCAGCAGCCAGGAGAGAGGCGCGGGGCAGACTCTCCTCAGCCTCCAGAAGGACTCAGTCTCCCCAACACCTTGACTTTTAGCCTCCAGGATTGTCAAAGAAGAAACTTCTGCTGTTTTAAGCCACTCTGTGGTAATTTGTGGCAATTCTAGGAAACGAATGCACCATCTAAACAATAATAGGTCTTCTGATCCATAAACATGAAACATCTTTCCATTCATTTAGGTCATCTTTAATTTCTTTAATAATGTTTTATAGTCTTCAGTGTACACATCTTGTACTTCCTGGGCTAAATTTATTCTTAAGTATTTTATTCTTTGATGCTATTATAAACAGAATTGTTTTCTTATTTTCATTTTCAGGTTGTTCTTTGTAGTGTAGAGAAATACACTTTTTATATTATTTTTCTATATTAATATTATATCCCATGACTATGCTGAATTCATTTATTACTTCTAACATTTTTGTTGATTCCTTAGATTTTTCTATGCATGAGATCACATCATATGTGAACAGAGATGGCTTAACTACTTCTTTCTCTTTCTTCTCCCTCCTGTTTCTTTTTCTTGCCTAACTGCCACAGCTTGACCCTCTAGGACAAGATGGAATAAAAGCAGGGAGAGCAGACATTCTTGTTTTGTTCCTGATCTTAAAGCAGAAAGCATTCAGTCTTTTACCACTGAGGATGCTGTTCACTGTAGGATTTCAGAGATGCCCTTTATCAGACTGAAGAAGTTCCCTTCTTTTCTTAGTTTATTTAGTATTTTTACCATGAAGGATATTGGATTTTGTCAAATGTTTTTTGTGCATCTCTTGATATGATCACGTATATTCTCCAGATCTGAACACAATTAGAGCTAATTCTATACTTTGGTTAGCAATTTGTTTATTTTTCTTATTCTATATATAAACCCTCCCCTAAAGAAACTTGGAGAGTTAGTTTCTTTAAGTACATGGCAGTAATACAGATATGACAATTAACTATTATTTTTTCTCTAAAATACTATAAACATATTAGTAAACTGGATACATTCTGGCCCCTAGGGATAAACAAATAAAAGGCACAGGCCCAGTCTCCAAGAAACTTGAAACCTAGAGATCAAATAAATAACCATTTTAGTGGATAACAGGAGGCTTAAACAGACAAATATTGTATGCATGTACCAGGGAGGGCAGCTGGAGAGAGGAGGCAGGCATATATTCAGTATTTACAGAGGCACTGGAGTTATCCAGAGAAGAGGAAGACAAGGAGCGTGGAAGGATGGTGTGTAAGGAAGGTTATAGAAATGACTAAATGCACACGGTGCTGTGTTGCTGATACCGATGAGCGTGTGGCAAGGTAGAGCTGTGTCACCATGAGACAACACGAGACAGGGACCAGAGGAGTTCACTGTTATTACCCTGTTCATTCAGGGTAGATTGATACAGTCCACCAGGAACAGACAACTTTTTAGCTACACTTGGACACAATACTGATACAATGTATTCTGCTCACTAAAGGGAGAAAAAAGTGCACAGAATATTCACACACACACACACACACACACACACACAGAGTTCTTACTTGCTTCCTTCCACTTTACCAAGGTATTCTGGATTTTCTTCTACTACTGAAGAAGTTAGCTGTAAGAAGTCTTTGTGATGTCACATTATTTGCTTTTTGTAGGCTCAGAGTTCCTCTGTAGACAAATTTCACTTGCCATTACTGAAAATTAAGAAATACAACCAACCTATTGCCGCTTGGATACTGTACTACAATGTCATGATCTTCATCAATGCCACAAACTGTTCCAGTTGTAGTCAAGGTCTCAAACATGCCATCAGTCCATCCGCCATGACCGTGCTGCAAAGACTGTACAATTTCAAGGTCAAGATCTATGTTGACCAGGTCACCAATCTGCAGTCCACCAGGATTCCTGTTGCCATTCTGCTCACCTGTAATTGCAGCGGGAGGTGACCAAGGACAAGGAAAACCACAGCAACAACAGGCAACTGCACTGTTTCAAATTAAAAAAAAAAAAAGCCCCAGACAGTTGAGTTTCAGTTACTATCTAATCTTAAAATGTTTTGAGAATAAAATGTGAGTATAAAAATCTAGAATTATACAGCCTTAAAAAAGAAAGAAAAGAAAACAAACAGACTCAAAAGAAGAAATAAAGTAATGATTTATAACAATGACTGAAGAGGAGCAGCATCTATAGATGACAAGACACTGACTATCAGAACACAAAGCTCTGGGCATTGGTAATATTCACCTTTCGCAGAACTGGATGACCTGTTGAAGAGTCAGGATAGCTAACTAAAGAATACAAAAGAGACTACTGGAATTTTGTTTCCTCTGAAGTGCTTACTATTATTATTTACCAAATGGTTTTTGTGATTTTTGCCTCAAGAGCATTTTTAAATATTTTAAAAGCCCATTTCCAAGATTATTTTCAAAGCTACTTCTGGGACAAAGGATGCATGATCATCAAACACTATGCTGAGGGATCCTAAATGTGTATGTTGATTCTACACTTTTCTTGTAAAGCCCAAATACAAAAGAAGAATGTTTCTGAATGCAAGACAGATGATCTCATCTCTCATCAAAACCGTAAGATTTTCTTTCATATTCTCCTTTTTTTCTAAAAAATTAAGGTATGCTGCAAGAAAACAGCACTTGGGGGCAATAAGGGAAAACAAATGATTTGAAAAGAACACAGAGTTCACACCAAACCCGCTAAATCAGAAGAGCCTAAAGGCTTAATCGGAAGAATGTGGCAAATGTTCATTGTAGCAACAATGAAGAATCTATAAAACGAAAGTAGTTTTGGTTTTCTTGTTCTTTATTTTAATCATACATTATATTTATCGTATTATCTTAATCTTGGAGCTGTTATATTTTCAAAGGAATTAAATTCTAAGGAATTTATAAATATTAAATTGTTAGGTCTTATTCTCAGCAAAGTATGTATAAGTATGGTAATACAACACAAAATTTTTCAACAAGCTCATGATTAAAACAAAAAAGTTTCATACAGTATTGTATGCCCTATAAATGATGTATCAATTTAGCAAGACATGACAACTCTTTCAGAGACTAAATAAATCATTAAAAAAGAACAAATGCTTTTAAAACCAAACACAACCAAGAGCATGCCTTTAAAAATCTTTAATGATAACTAATTTTCTTAAAGCCCAGTTGAAACGCTTTTCTGATTCCATGAACTCTGACCCATTATTTAGAAATGTTCTCATCTGCTAACTCACCTAGCACAGGACAATGATCTCTGTAGAAAGAACCTCCTTTGGCATCCTGGACACACTTCAGATCAGACTACAAAGAAAAGAAACCAAAAAAATCACCCTTGAAAGCTTCAAGTATAGCTCAATACCTAAAATAGGCAAAAATGTTCATTCAGAACATATCCTCAGCAGAAGTAGCTCTGGGTTAATAACCACACTAAACACTGCTTTCACAAACACCCATCAACAACTATAAACCTGATCTTCAGATATGTCATACTTTACGCTTTCCTTTATAGTTCAAAATTAAAACGTCTGGATCTTTACCACTGAAATATTTTCAAAAACACATGTTGGAAAAAAAGAACTAAAACAAAAATCTTGTATTTAAAAATTACATAATACATTCCATTTAAAATACATTCCATTCTTTTACCAAAAAGAGGTCAACTCATTTGATCTTTCTAATCAATTTTATGAGATATACAAGGTAGGCACCAACTCATTTTATATATATATATTGGAGAAGGAAATGGCAACCCACTCCAGTGTTCTTGCCTGGAGAATCCCAGGGACAGGGGAGCCTGGTGGGCTGCCGTCATGGGGTCGCATAGAGTCGGACACAACTGAAGTGACTTAGCATATATACACACACACACACACACACACACACACACACACACACATATGTATAAAGTGACCAATATATACTTACTATATTAAGAAAATGAGCTCCTTTACACACACACACACACACACACACACACACATACACAATCCAACTCTCTGTTAGTTACAGCCTCCTTTGCCACTGGATTTCACATTTAGTTCAATCCTAGCCAAAGAGTCATGGGTCAAGCTGTTTTAATATGGTACTTTAACCTAGCAATTCTACTTCTAGGAATCTATCTTAAGAAAATACACCCATAAATGTACAAAGACATATGCACAAGGATATATGTCACTGAAACAGTGCTTGCAACAATGAAAAACAAAAACAAAAAACCAACCCAGACACCCATCAACAGAAATTTCATAAACAATGGCATAACCATACAAGGAGTGCTACTCAGCCATCAAAAAAGAATGAGAATCAACCAATATATAAATACTACTCCTTAAGCACTTGAGTAATGTTTCTAGGTCAGTCATGTTCAATTATCAACAGTATACTTTAAAAATACAGGGAAAAAACGCCTTAAAAATAATGTTAACACCTATTATATTAAATTCTCACTTTACAGATGTTCCTTCCTACTGCATACTCATGATTCAGATGGCTGTATTATGATAAAAGGAAATGACACAACAAAAAATGAAAGATTACAATAAGGGCTATTTTTAATTTCCTTTCTTTCACCCATCCAATATTTTCATCTTTTATGGTTCTTACACTTACCATGCCCTCAAAGCCAACTCTGTACAGGTTCTTAGCACCATTATCCCAGAGAACGTAGGCTGCGCTATGCGGGCTTGATGCACTCCAGTCTTGGATCTCTGTTACCTAAGGGAAATTTTTGAGGGAAAAAAAATCTTTAAGAAGAGAGAAGAGGCTAATTCTTTTAATTATATTTAAATCTTTAAAATTACTTCAGTTACAATCCTGTGTAACAGGATCATGAAAAACACTTACTTGCCAAATATATGTCACTTCTAACATATAGTTGAATTAGAGATATTTTTCCAGAATATTATAAGGTTATTTCTTAAAGCACTATAGAAACTTTATTTATTTATTTATTTTTGGCCATGCTGCATGGCTTGCAGTATCTCAGTTTACTGGACCAGGAATTGAACCTGAGGCCAGAGCAGTGAGAGAGAGCATGGAGTCCTAACTACTGGACCACCAGGGAAGTCCCTAAAACTACTGCAGAAATTTTATATTGAGAGGCTTGGTGATTACAGTGATGGATTATCAGCAAACACATAATTCAAGTCAAAATTTAAAATCTGTACTCTTAAAGGGTTCCTTCTAACAGCAGTGTTATTCTTTTAAACCTATTTTTTGATACAAAATGTAAAATCTTTGACCAAATACCCAGAACAATTCAAGATAACCCAGCTCTCTGGTCAGCTGAATGCGGATGAGCACAGGCTCAAAGGTCGTGTTTAAAGAAGGCCTGAGAGATCTGGTTCCTCCAGCAGTGCCCCTCAGCTGCCCTGAAAAGCAGGCCATCCAAGCTAAAACGCCCCGACTACAACAGAAACCCAGACACCACCTCCAGGCCCCACATGCCACCAGACCAGACGGATTCGTTAGAGCAGTCAATATTTAAAAAAAAAAAAACAAAAACTGGAGTTGCTATTGATTTAGGGCCAAGAATCAACTACACAAAAACGACACACAGTGCGCACTGAACTTGGGGGTTTTCAAGTGAACCAGTCTACAGCCCAGACAGGGAGGCTGTACGTGTGCAACTCATGACTCTCTCCATCTTGACACTTACCAACCACCCTTCATAGTTTCTCAGAATGCCAGGCTGATACTGAGCGTAATCTTTAAGGTATGCCCTTAAAAACAGACTACTATTTCAAATAAGACACATAATGACCGCTTCATTTTCACCCTGTGCTAAAGAAACAATTTTGCATGCCACGTATTTTACAGTGCTTTTGTGAGATAAAAAGTTTTTATGCTTAGGACTTGATTAAATACTTGAATAATATTTCAAAGCATTAGTAAATAAGTATTCTTTATAATTTTAAAATAAATTATGTTATAAAAATCTAACACAAACTTTAAAAAATAATTAAAAAATGAAATGAACATTAGACTAAGAAAAAGAAAATTACCAGTACTTTTAGAGTCCCCTGCATGCCTCTCATCAACGCCACCCCCCTGCCTCCTAACAGAGGTAACTACCATTCTGACTGTGGAGTCCATGGCTGCCATGCTCTGTTTTATGATTTTCACAACTAACCACTGTACAATCTTCAAAAGCAAGAGTTTCTAACATTCTCAAGTAAAACATGCAATTTGTAGGAAAGAAAAATCGCTTTTGATTATAATACAGTCAGATTCTATTTCATTTATTTTTACAAATGCAGTGTTAGATGAAATAAGCCTGTGCTTTTATGAGAGGGACAAAAAAGCATTTGATCAACTTTTAAAAAACAAATTTTGTTTAAATCGAATTCATCCTAAATTTCAAATTACTTGGAACATAAGCAAGTTCATTACTCAAACTGTGAATCACTAAATGAAATCACTTCATTTGTGAATGTGATTCAGTTTATCAAGGAGGAAATAAAGTGGAAAGCATAAGAAAATAACTTCATTAATTTCTTACTTTCGATTCTGATTAATAAATATGTGTGGAATGGCTACTAAAACCATTAGGTAGAAGGTCTCTGAGAAATTCTGTAAAGATCAAACTGACAAGATCTGCACTGATCAATCTTAACACCACTAATAGGATAATCAAGATTTTACAGGCCTTCTTCATGTGCGATCTAAGTACACACACCAGAAGTGAGGTACTCTTGCCAAAATAAACTTGACCCTGAATCTACTCATTTCTCTACATCTAACAAGTTATGAGAAATACAACAGTTAGAAGAACACGTTAAACAATACCATAAAGAATCAGTCAGAAAAATACAAAGAACTTGATTTCTTCAACAAATAAATGGCAGTTTTTAAAACACTGATAAATTCTTAAGTTGGATGTTGGGTGCACAGGTATGTGTTATATTATGCTTTCCATTCTGGTGTATGTTTGAAATTCTCCATAATAAAGTTTTTTAAAAAGAAGAAAATATATCTAGTGTATGTGTATGAAGCAATTAACATATATTCAAAGCATTTGTAAAATGAAAACAGTCTTGAAATACTAACACAGATAGTTAAGACCATACTACACATTTCTATGCTATCCTTACATCATGTCTGTCAAAGCCTGCACTTGACCTGCTTATTTTTGTGTTAACACTGTTGTCACCATGAAAAAACCACGGCACATGCAGGCATGTGATAGGCCATAGGCGGTATCAGTACTAACACATCAGCCCAATGTGGTATCTATCCCTTAATGTGGCTCAAACTAACCCTACAGTTGAGAACACATAGTAATGAGAATGGGGAATCCTGAACCCCAAGGAAAAAAGATAAGAATACACTACCACCTTCATGTGGGTTACACCAGCGGACTGGGAGAGAGACGCCAGCCATGAAAGAAAAGGGGGAATTAAAAACTTTATTCATTCACACACAGGGTCAGAAAGAGTCAGACAAAAATTATATTGCATTTCAAACACGTGCTTAAATAATGTTACCCTGAAGACTTCCTATTACATTAAGTTCCCTCACTCAGAGTCATATGTGCAAGATGGTTTCATTTTTCTTTTTGTTCCTAAAATGTAACAAGTATTAAATCAACAAACCAAAAATGTAACACTGATGACTCAAAGCTTCAAAATTGCTACTCTGTATTCCACCTAAGAAGCGTCAATATAACACAAATCCCGAAAAGTGCCATTTACGTGGCTTCAGGCTTTAGCAGCAACTGCTTTTGAAAAGGTGATGAAAAACAGTTTTTTTTAACCCTCTGACCACATAATTAAGTGTGAGGAAGAATATAAAGCTAAACCACTTTCTAGAATGAAAGTATTAAAAAATTTACTTCTCATGCACTCTTTCAAAAAACATTACTAGGACGTGTACTCCATCAAAAGGAAGAGTAACTACGGAAGATGATGTAATGGGATACAGAAAACAGAAGATCCAGCCAGGAAAGAGACAAAGGCATCCATCAGAGGCTTGCCAAGATGCCTGCTGGGTACCAGGTGTCAAGGGCAATCTGACTGCAGCCACGTGACTCACAGGCCAGACATGCTGAAGGCTTTCATTACCAAGATGTCCACTGCCATCATATCAATTTATCGACCTAAGGACACACTGCCTGAGTGAGCCAGACCCAAATTCTCAACTGAACTTGGCTTATTGGACTATGTAATGATGAGGTTCCCACTCTCCCCTGCATTCCCCCATTCCCTGCCACCTAAACCAGCTGAGGTTTCTCATCCCACTCAACAGAATATTCTGCTTTGCCTTATTCCTAAAACTTTGAGGTGTATCATGGTAAGCTTGGAAGCAAACAACACATGCCCTCTGACTACATTCCTGTCCGGTGTACAGCACGCGGTCCATACTTCTGCCCTTCCTGGTGTCCTGACCGTGCTGAGCCCCGTGTTTTCCAGGACCTACTAATGACTGTGTCTACTGACTACCCCAGAAAGACTCTTACAAGCTCCCAGGGATGCCATTATCCAGAGACTAAATTCAGTTTATCTTCTCCCTAGAAGCTTTCGTCTAAAAGCACAATTCTGCTCGGTCTTTACAAAGGCTCGATTTCTGCTTGCTACTTGGTTTCTCAAAAACTTAAATCCTAAATGTTGTAATACAGAGCACTAAGTCATACAGTAATAAAGACAAACAAGGGAATAATGACAGGAAGAATTAGTTACCTTGCAGGGCTTTGCAGCTGGGAAAGAGTAAACAGAAGGCTTTTACAGGTATTCGTAACACTCTTTTTTTAATCCGTAGAGTAGGAATAAAATTTACTTTTTAAAATTTCACTACTATTCTTCAAGCTTCAACATATGTTTTATACACCCTATGTGACACAGGATTGCTGTAAACGACTGCAGAAGCTGTTTACTGCACAAAAGGCCTTGCCAAAGAGGAAAGCAGAGGGTTACATCCAGCCTGAGTTCCACTCACCAAGACCCTCTGCACTGGGACAAGGCTGTCCCTGTGCCCACCCCCCAAGGGATACCTCTGCTCTGCCACTGGCTTGCCAAGCATGCCCCCATAGCACTCCATTCAGCCACAGATGGTGTCTTCCCCAAACTCACACTGGTCTGTGGTCCAGTGTTGCTTCTAGAAACGTGCTTCTCCTTATGGTTGCCCAGGGTGCAGGTGGGGAGGGGAGATGAGGGATAGTTAGGGAGTTTGGGATGGACATGTACACTCTGCTGTATTTCAAACAGATAACCAACATGGACCTGCTGTATAGCACAGCACAGGGAACTCTGCTCAATGTTATGTGGCAGCCTGGATGGGAAGAGAATTTGGAGAATGGATACATGTATATATATGGCTGAGTCCCTTTGCCATCCACCTGAAACTTTCACAACGTTGTTAACTGGCTATACCCCAATACAAAAAAAAAAGAAAGAAAGAAATGTGCTTCTCAAACTTTAATGTGCACTTGAGTGACTTAGGTATCTTATTAACATGAAGATTCTAATTTAGAAAGTCTAGGAGGAAGGTGACCTATTACCTAGCATGCTTGTAACAAGCTGTCAGGTGACACTAACGCTGCTGGCCACAGAACTTAGATTTGAATTCTGGTTCTCCATCTCCTCTAATGAGAACACAGGTCTCCGAAGAGTAGGAGCCTTGTCTTTTCTGTTAATTCCTACAACCTTCACGCCTGGAACAGAATCTTGCACCTAATTCAGTTCAGTTCAGTCGCTCAGTCGTGTACGACTCTTTGCGACCCCATGAACCGCAGCACACCAGGCCTCCCTGTCCGTCATCAATGCCCGGAGTTCACCCAAACTCATGTCCATCGAGTCGGTGATGCCATCCAGCCATCTCATCCTCTGTGGTCCCCTTCTCCTCCTGCCCCCAATCCCTCCCAGCATCAGAGTCTTTTCCAATGAGTCAACTCCTCTCATGAGGTGGCCAAAGTATTGGAGTTTCAGCTTTAGCATCAGTCCTTCCAGTGAACACCCAGGACTGATCTCTTTTAGAATGGACTGGTTGGATCTCCTTGCAGTCCTGCACCTATGTGGTCAGTAAATATTTACTAAAGTTTTTCTTAAAAAGCATTGCTTCCTAATAAAAATCAAAGTACTTAAAAGATAAAAGACTAAAATATTTATCTGACTTCCAAACGTTAAACATTAGACCTTATCATTTAAAAATGAAATCAATACAGCAATACTCTGAATTTGGAAAACATTTTATTTGACAAATGTTTAAAAATCTTAAATTCAAAAGAATTTATATAGCACCAAGTAGTACAAGAGGCCTTCAAGTCCCTAGGAAGAATTTCTCAGATGACACAGACTTTAAAGTCATCATTCCTTAATGCTAAGAACAATATTTTACAGAAGGTAACAGTGGAACAGGGACTGACGCTGAAGTCTCAAAGGGAAATGCTATTAATTTCAGTACACCAAGCAAAACACCCAGAACACACATTCAGGATTTGAAAACACATTCAGTACACCAAGCAAAACACCCAGAACATACGTTCAGGATTTGTTGACTGATCAACGACTGCATCATCAGCAAAAGCAACACGAAATCCAAAATAAGCAAAACCAACAACCCACTTACCCTGATATCTCTGGTAATCCCACCCCATTAAAGAGACTACAAAATTCCCTTCAGAATAACTGCTGTAATTGACCCCCAGACCACTCTACCTATGATCTCTCAGAAACGCATCTGTGAGGGAATGGAACATAAAGCAAGTAAATGCACATGAAATGTTAATAACAAGAAAGCCAAGAGCATGAGATACTGCTTAAGGAGGACTGGCCCAAAAAGGATGTTCAGAAAGGCATTCTGGACAGCAAAACAGCAACGTGAAGCCTAAAGGTGGAAAAGAAAATTTTCTACCCACCAATCTTCTCACTGAACACCAACGTGTACAGCAGAGAGGGAACAATCGTTTTTCTTCCCAGGGGAAAAAAAATAAAAAGTTTAAGAAACTATTATTGGCCTTAAAGAAAATGGGCCACAAAATTCAATTACAGTAGTTTTAACATCTACTGAATATACAGTATTCGAGAATAACATGACGAATCAGAAACAACCTTTACCTTTCCCCTGCGTCCATTCCCTCCGTCCTGATCTTCCCACTGCCAGTCCACTCCTCGTACCACTCTGGCACCTGCAAAGATCCCTCGGGCCGTGATCTTCTTCGATTTTCTACGAGACTCTAACAGAACCCTAAAAGAAGATTATCTATTTTCAATTTTATATAAAAATAAAATTGGTAATGGGTGGCAATTTATTTTTTAAAATAACAACTATATAAAAGGTTATTTTGAAAATACAAAAGATTTTTCTTTGCTCTGGTTAACACCATAACAGCAAGTAACAGGAATACTTTCCACATTCCCTAAGGTATGCTGATGAAGACATTAGTAGTTGGAATAATAACAACAGTTTATATTCACTTAGCTTTTCCTATACATAAAAACAGAGATACAAACTCTGTTACCCACCTTAAGATAAAGGTACTATTTATTACATTACTCATTTTACAAAAAGTCCCAAAGAGGTAAGCATCTATAAGTTGCCCAAGGTCACAAAAGTTAAAATGGAATGGAATCAACACATGAATCCAGTCTGACCACTGCAGGGTATCACTGCAACTCGTCACTACTTTAGAGACGGCATATACAAAACCCAACAACTGCCAGGCACGCACTGCTAACGAGGGCCTGAGAGAGACGGCACCACGGCAATGGCAAATGACGAATGGCACTCGACCTTGGGCAGAGGAAGACAATAAGGAGTGGTAGGGACTTTGGTGAGCGCCAGAAGACGCTTTGTCTAAAGGGGACAGATGCTCCTGGGCTTCAGCCAGCCGCTGCCAGGAACAAATGCAGGCCCTGCGGTGACAGCCTGGGCAGAGGGGGAGTTAGAATTCATAAATTGATCTTTCTGTGAAATCACCTTTCACAGAAATTCACCTTTCACAGGTTTTACAAGGTAAGTAATTGCTCAAAAATTGAGAGCAAATCAAGCAAAATACATCTGTGGCCTGGATCTGATCTACACCAAACTGTCTCTAAAGCAGTGTACACCTACAAAAGACTACGGACCTTGAAAAAGATTATACATGCAGCTACCTAGACAAGCATGGTTCTCCAAAGCCTTCCACCCCTTATTTTCCTACAGCTTTCTCATTCCTAAAAAATCAAATAGAACTGGGATTTTTAAATTCTACTTTCATCTCACTATTCTATTCATTTTCAAAATGTCTTTACTACACTCCAACTTTAAAAACTGTAAGCAAGAGACAAAACTAAATAATTTGCAGAAAATGACTCAACAAATGGCAGGGCCAGGATTTGAACCAGGACAGTATGACATAAAAATCCATCTTTCTATTACTCCTGTTGCCGCCTCCCTTCACCGACTTGACTCGTTTTTCTGCATTAGTCACAGCTCCCTAAGAATAATACTCCATCAGCGAAAACTCTGCACCCACTCACACTCAACACTCCTCTCTTTGCTCCTAAGACACTTTTTATGTATCTCTATATACAGTCCAAAACATCACATGATAATCACTGCTGATCAAACAATGACAATCCCTTAACCTGTAAACTGCTTTAAGAATAACATGCCCTGTTTATCTTCAGATTTACCCAAGTACAGTCTTAAAGCTCTATAGTCTGAATAAATGTCTCTTGATTCCATAACTGTGCCCTAGTGTTCACAGGATAGAATGCATACGGAGAAAACCATCAGCCTTCCTTGGGCCACCCTTGCACATCCAAACACTGAGCAGGGCCACGTCTCTATACAAGAGAACAAACAGCCCCGATTATCCTGGAAAAATGCACCTAACTCCGCTGCACTAGTTCTCTTCTCGTCTGTGGTGGCCCTGGTCCCCATCTAGCCTGGTATCTGCTACTTCCTACTAAATCAGCTGTCAGAAGCTATTTCCTAATCCTATTTTTAAGGCTGAATGGTACAAAAAATGTAACAAAGAATCGCAATTGGAAAAGAAAAATTGATTCCCATACCGCTCACTCCCTGGTGTGGTAATTCTATAAAAGCGATGCCTTAAATGATGTTTATCTCCATGATAACAAACGGTGCACAAGTCGTAATTTGTACACTCCGCACACTTCCACCGAATGCCAATGATCGGCTGCTGGCGGCAGGTATCACACATGGTTCCATCATGCTTGATGCCTGTTAAAACAGAGATGCATGCTGACATTAATTTCAAGTACTGTTTATTTGAACAGTATTCCCTGAGGGAAAAAATAGGAACACAGCATTTTACAAAATAGCTCAATAAAGCAAGAAACAATATTTCAAATGAACCATATAGTTTCAAGATAACAGCAAATATTCTAAAGAGTACAAATTACAAACTAAACCTTTTCTATTCCTTCTTTTTTCATTAGTAAGAACACTTCTCAGTAGCACTTTCCTTGCTCTCATCCAAACCTGAAACTTACGTTCAATCCAGAGAGAGAAGGAAAAATCCTTTATCATCAAGGAGATGTTTCAGACTTCAAACACATTAAAAACTTTTTGAGTAACACAAACCTATTCTCCAGGTAAATAATTCCAAAGAAGAAGACAGTTTTATTCTCATAATACCAGAAACAGTCAATTAACTTAAGCTTTTATCCCTAGGTAATGACAACTTTTTGCTTCCCAGTTTAATGGGAAATAACATAGCTGAGTTTGTTGTTGTTGTTGTTGTTGTTTCCTTAAGGAAAAAGAAGTAATAAATGCTAGAAAAAGAAAACAAGCACTTGGTAAAACAACCTCCACCAAAAATACCCCCTACAAAGACACTGTATGGTAATAAGACGAGGGAATACTGCTCCTTTACTACTCTGTTACATTAAGATCACTTGTTCACGTAAATTAAAGCCAGGGGTTTTTAAACAATGTGTGGCCTGTGCATCAGTGTCACTACTTCATGACAGGCTGCATGGTCACGCCCGCTGCTGACACCTCCTACATCAAATTCTGGCTCTGTCAATAACAGCTTTCTCTGTGTCCACAGAAGTCATTTTAACTAAAATATTTACATGTAAAACTACAGTATTTATTTCAAAATACACAGTGGAGAAGGAGGGGAAGTACGGTGAGCTGAGATGAAACAAGACTGCTCATTTGAAGTTGGGTAACAGTTAACACGGGGGTTCATTATACTCTATGTTCTGTATAAATTTAGAAAAATTTCCAATAATTAAATTAAAAATGAGTCCTATTAGTTCTCAGAACCTCATTCCCTTTGGAGGAAGTGATATGATCTTTAAAGGAAAGGTATGTTCTAAGAATAAAATGAGAATGTGCAGAATATGCAAGAACTATAATACAAAAGTAGTACCGCTGTAACTAAACAAGAACTCATACACTTCTGCTACTTCCCGGAGAAGAGAAAAACCCTACTGAACTCATGTCTATATCCAAGTTTAAAATCTCTATAAGGATGGTAACCAGATTCTAAATTAAGTGCCTACACTGAGATGGTTAAGATGTAAAAGGGAGGGAGTGATGGGGTGGGGAGAAATGAACACTGGAAGGAATGAGCCCTCACTAGGGAACTGAACTAGCCATCACCACTCTGAACTCGGACTACCTAGTCTCTGAGAAATCAATTCCTGTTGTTTACAAACCCCCCAGTCTGTGGTAGATTGTTATGGCAGCCCAAGCAGACCAGGACAATATGGAAAGAGAGATTGTGAAGCTGAAGTGATATAACAGAGGCAAACATACTTAGAAAGGCATTTAGAGCAAAAAGGCAAATATAAGGAATTAGACTGCACTTAACCTTAATAGAGATATATTAAATGTACTAGTCAACAAATTCTAACTTAATGATCAAAGCTGTCATATATCCTTGGCAAATACATCAATACTTTATACAAAAATTAAAGAACAAATTTCTCAATTTCCCAGAGACTACATATGGAGAATAATCAATTAATTCATGTGTGGATGACCTTCATTTTAGCAAATTACCCACCCTCTCCATGCACTAATTACTATTTTATCTCTGGTTTTTCCCCAAAGCTCATAGCTTCCCTGAGCTGTACCTATCCCCTGGGTTCCTTTCATTGTGTTCACTCCACGATAGCAACAGAGGACACACCTGCCATTCGAGACAGGCCTACTCAAGGGTAGCTCATCCGGCCCTTCCCATTCTAGCCTACGGCTAATTAATTCTGACTGCCTCAATCATGGAAGTGATCATCTGCCACAGGCTCAAAGAAGATTAGACTCCAGCTTAACAGACTGTAAACTAAAATTAAAAACCAAATTTATGGCTGCACAACTCAGAGCTACCAGCATTCGCTGGTACTGCATGCTTTAGTGTTTTTAGAATATAAATCAGAAAGCCAAATGCAATTTGCATCTATTCTTCCTTTTGGGGTGTATAAATGTGTACAGAGAAAGGATTTGTTTGGTGTTTTTCAATCATATAAGGAGGGTTTTCTTTTGTTTTGTTTTTTTTTCCTAAGTAGCAAGGAATCCATAATCTGGCTAATCACAAGGGTTACTAAGAATCTGCTATATTTTTATTTAAACCAATATATAACCTTTCCTTAAACTGTTCGTTTTGAAAACATAATTTTGTAAATATTCTTGTAATTATTATCTCCCAACACAAATAGCAAAAGTCTACAGAGTTAAGAAAGAAATTATCCTGGCTCACATTAAGATTTTAAGGTAAATTTTAAAACCTATCAACAAAGACTTTGAACAACTGTCATATCTGATGCAAGGCTACTAAAGTGAATTTTAAATTTTCATAAAAATCGCACTTTTTAATAATGGCAAAAATCACTATATGAGCAGTTTTTTAATTCATCGATTTTAATACTGAAATACAGATATACACCTGATTTAAGATTTTACATCAGTTACATTCCTAGAAAACTGAGTGTATACTTAAGATGGAGGAAAGGTGTAACAGATTATTTTCTAAAGAAAATCTCACCGACTATATCCACCCCAAGTGCTCCTCTGACAACAGGACAATGAGTAACAAGTGACCATCAATAGGCAGGTCTGTTTTCTTCCCCCCTGAATCAGAGGGGACATTTGCCTTGGTTAGCAGAAGGTGGCGAAAGTGACACCGCATGATTTCTGTGCCATTTGTCTGACCATGTGTCTCTCTCTCCCCCTTTCAAGATTCATGGCGCCCACTACCCCTGCTGTGCCACGTCGTGGGCGCTCTCTCATTCTAAGTCTGGCTACCTGAAGCTGTCACAGAGAGGTGGAAAGACATGCCCAAGGAAGCCTGGCTGGGCCAGCCCCTCCACTGTTGACTCTTCTCACTGAAGCCCCAGACACTGGCGGAACAGAGGCAGGCCATTCCCCACTAAGCCTCGAGCACACAAATATTTTCCACAATACAAAGTTTTGGGGTATTTGTTATGCAACCATTGCAACTAAAACAAAGCAAGTTAAAAATAAGATACAATCTTTGTTATAGTTCTCTGGAGTACAGTGTAGCAAAAATAAGGATAATGAGCTAAATATGAAAAAAGGAAATCATAAAAGTGTTAAATAGTTGAACAGCATCTTTTATAATCTTGAGTAAAGTCTAAGCATGACACAAAATGTAGAAGTCACACACATAACCATGTAAGCACACCCATACAGAAAGTGTACAAACGGAGAAAACCAAGCCACTCCTCCCAACTGCACACAGTGGGTCGAGGCAGCACAGATGAGGAAGGGGAGGGCGCTTCCACATTTGTTTGCTGTTTGTATACTTTTGAATTAGTTTTTTGGTTTTTTAAATTGTTTATTTTAATTGGTAGATAATTACAATATTGTGGTGATTTTTGCCATACACCGATATGAATAAGCCACAGGTGTACATGTGTCCCCCATCCTGAACCCTCCTCCCACCTCCCTCCCCAACCCAATCCCTCTGGGTTGTCTCAGCACACCGGCTTTGAGTGCCCTGCTTCGAGTGCCCTGCTTTGAGCATCGAACTTGCACTGGTCATCTATTTTACATATGGTAAGATACACGTTTCAATGCTATTCTCTCAAATCATCCCACATATAATGATTGTGCCTTCTCCCCCATAGTCCAGAAGTCTGTTCTTTACATCGGGGTCTCTTTTGCTGCCTTGCATATAGGATCATCATTATAAATTTTTCATCTTTATAAATTCCATATATATGCATGAATATATTGTATTGGTGTTTCTCTGACTTACTTCACTCGGTATTAGAGGCTCGTTTCATCCACTCATTCAAACTGACTCGGCCCCATGCATTCCTTTTTATAGCTGAGTAACAGTCCATAGTGTGTATGTGCCACAACTTCCTTATCCATTCATCTGCCAACAGACATCTAGGCTGCTTCCATGTCCTAGCTACTGTAAACAGTGCAGCAATGTACACTGGGGTACATGTGTCTCTTTCAATTCTAGTTTCCTCGGTGTCTATGCCCAGCAGTGGGATTGCTGGATCATAAGGCAGTTCTATTTCCAGTTTTTTAAGCAATCTCCACACTGTTCTCCATAGTGGCTAAACCAGTTTGCATTCCCACCAACAGTGTAAAAGGGTTCCTTTTCTCCACACCCTCTCCAGCATTTACAGTTTGTAGACTTCTTGATGGTAGCCATTCTGACCAGCGTAAGATGATACCTCATTGTGGTTTCAATTTGCATTTCTCTAATAATGAGCAATGTTGAGCATCTTTTCATGTGTTTATTAGCCATCTGTAAGTCTTTTTTGGAGAAGTGTCTGTTTATTATAATTTCATAACTTTAAAAAGGAAGTACAAGAGATACCAACTTTATCTTCCTGAATCAGCACACATTACAAATAACACATCCCTGTATGTGAAGATGGTGTCAAGAAAGCCAGTCAGATGGATATTGTTGCAAGGCAAACAGAAATTGATACAGTATCTACAGAGAGGGTACCGGCAAAATGTTTTAAATGCTTTTTAAAGATTTTGACCCCGCCTTCAAAATTTTAAAAAGGTACACCCAGTGATACCAAATTTTTTGTAGTAAATAAAAATTTAACATAACTGATGTTGAAAATATGAGACAATTTATGTATAAACTAAGGTAATCCATAAAGGAAAATTCTCTGTGGTTATTAAACTACATTGCAGAAGAAACATTACTGAGATGGTAAACAATATTATTATTTTATAAAGTAGTTTGCTAAGAATTACAATACAGCACTTTGGTAAATAAATTACATTATATGTATAACACATATGCACAGAAAAATTAGAAAGGTAACCCCCAAAATGTGCTTAATGGGATTCATTCCCCTTTGTGGTTTTTCAAGTTTTCTACACTCAGTGTATATTAATTGTAGGAAGCAGCTGGGTAAGAAGGGGCATTTAATATGCAGTATAAGCATCAGAAATGCTGGTATATGTCCCTTACAATTA
The DNA here is from genome assembly GCF_019923935.1 of Bubalus bubalis. Classification (NCBI taxonomy): domain Eukaryota; kingdom Metazoa; phylum Chordata; class Mammalia; order Artiodactyla; family Bovidae; genus Bubalus; species Bubalus bubalis. The sequence goes on along the minus strand of NC_059178.1, from coordinate 27,584,613 downwards.
AAATAAAAGCTGAAAATAAAAATACGAGGAACTCCAATGATTTATAGAAACCAACTTTCAAATTGTTACGTTAGCAATGTGGTACGTAACTACAACTCAAAAGTTTTTTTCTTTTAACCCATAGCCTAACCTAGTTATTCCATGCTTATGAAAATAAAATGCATACCTAACATGTACACTCCTTAATCTGTCTTAACTCAGGAAAACACCAGGACCCAAAACTGCATAATATCAAAAGAGCAGTAACAGTAAATGTCCACACAACAGTTACATTTCTGAACAAGGTCTAAGATAGGTCTCCTTGCCATCACAAAAAGCCAAGCATACTAAACAAACTGGCCCAACACACACTGAGAGGCACACCCTAAACTACTGGTCCAGCTCCTCGAAGGAGTGTGGACTGATGAGAGCCAAAGGGAAAATGTATCCCCACCTGACCAAAAAAAGACAAGTCCAGGTTTCAGCTAGTCCCCTATTTACATATTTTTCATCTCTAAGTGCATTTTCCACATGTACAAGGATAACATTCATCAGCTCATAATCTGAGTACACACTTTCTTTAAATGGAACCATTTAAACACACAATGATAACTGGTTAAAAACAAAACACCCTCCTACAATTCATGGTTTCAAGAATACTTCAAGAAAACCATTAATGCACACAAAAGCATATCCAAATCCTTTTTTGGTTCCCACAGTTCAAATGCCAACAAAGCTACCGAACAGCTGTGAAACCGACCAATGCTGAGAACTGGAGAAAGTCAACAACGCAGCTGCTCCAATACCAAAATGAGCAGGAGAGAATTTTTAATGACAATGCAATGAATTGACTTTAAAACAAAAGTTGATATTTAAAGAAAACATTAAAAAGGAGAAAGAGTCTTACATGAACAAGGCCAACATTTTAGTAACCTCTGACTGTGGTAGCTTTTTTGTTTGCCCTTACTTCATCCACCCAATTCATTCTCACCTAAAACTGTTCTCTTCCATTCAAAATCTCCTCAGCCCTAGCAAGAGTTATTCCTTAAAATTTCCCTTTCTTGAAATTTAATTCCTTAACTAAACCCATTAGTGCTTTTTCTCCTTATAGAATACCATATCACCCTAGAGAGTAACGCTCTTTCCCTTTGCTAAGCTTTATGAAGACATCTGCCACTGTTAAATGAACCACCTGATGATAGCTTTTGACTCATTCTAATATTTAAATGACCATCTGCTCTACATTTAATGACATCTCGCCTAAATTCAGTAACTTAGAGAATTTACATAGCTTAAGTCTTTTTGTTGGCTAATTTTATGAAAACGGTAAAACATGCTAATTGAAATCAATAACCACAAGTTCTTAAAAGAGGCAAGGAAAACAGTTTAAATCCACAAAGCATTGATTTAAGTAAACTGCTAAATTTCTAGAGAGAAAAAATGATCGAAATAGAGAAGTTGCTCACTATAAGCAGTTCATTATGTGAAGCAAGAGTAAATAATGTAAATGTTCATTAACAAGAGAGTGCAGACATATATTAGGTATATAATGGAGTATCTAAAATGAATCTTTAAGAGCCATACAATTCAACATGGATGAACTCTTCAACCATAATGCTCCATTTTAAAATTATACAAGAATACAAAAATGTTGATTGTTTACAGATATATACAACATAGCATAAATGTAAAGAAATCCATAAGAACTACTAATTTCTACACAGTGGTAGCAGAATTTCTACATAGTGGTTACTTTAGCAGAGGAAGGGGATGAAATTGGGAAGAAGTACACAGTGTTTCAAACATCAGAAATGCTTTATTTGTAGATAGGTGCACAGGTATTTATTAATCACTCCTGTACCAGGATATCTTAAATACTGTGTAATAAACTTTTAAAATAAAAGATAAGCATTCCTAGACTAGTACAGTGCCTAGTTAACCCTCTACCTTTTCGCCCTAATTAAAAGATTTCACCTAACAGTAAAAAGTAATATACAAGTCATCAACCAGTGTTTAAACGCAATTACTTATTGTGGCATAACTATTTGCTGATGTCATTCAACTAACCAGGAATTCCTATTTCTGATTTATGGATTCACTCAATTTTAAGCCCAAATCAGTGTAACAAAAAGTTTACAGAGATTAAAGAGGGTTAACCAACTAGAATATGCATCTTATCCTCCCTGAACCATCACAGTACTTATTGTTTAGAAACTGACTGAAGTGTAATTAAAATTCCTAATGAGGGCGAGGCCTTTGTGACCTGCCAGCTGCTTGGTATACTCCACATTCCTTACTCTTGAGAAACAGTAAATTAGTGAAAATAAGATTATTATTAATACTAACTACTACTTAAATCAGTACACCAAGCTAGGTGCTTCACATATATCACATAACCTTCCCAACAATATTAAAAGGTAGGCATTATTATTCTCATTTATAGATGAAGAAATCGAGGATATGTGGGCTCAAATTCAAACCACATGAGTCTGATTACAAAGCTTGGCCTCTTATGCTCTTGACTCCACCTGGGTTTTTTCTTTACTTAGCTCTGATTTTGTTTGAAGAATAATTACATATCTAGGGCATCATGTTTCTCATTTAACATACTACACTCAAAATAAAAGCTATTGAATCCCATTCTAATAACCAAATAAATCTCAGAGAGATACATTTTAAAAACTGAAAAGATCGTCTGCGTGCCTGACTCTGCAACCCCATGGACTCCTCCCACCAGGCTCCTCTGTCCAAGGGATTTTCCAGACAAGAACACTGGAGTGGGTTGCCAAGCCCTTCTCCAGGGGATCTTCCCCATCCAGGAACTGAACTCTTGTCACTGAGGTCTCCTGCATTGGCAGGCAGGTTCTTTACCACTAGTGCCCCATGGGAAAATGAAAAAATTATCTATTTCTTAGTTAATTTCAATAGTGTAGTAGAGTGAAACACCATTGACTTCCAACCAACTCTTATTTTGAGTTAAGGATATGTCTTTGAAGTGTCTCACTCAAAATCTACGATTCTCTCATCTTTTCTGTTGGACAAGTTATTCTCTCATCTATTTTTTCTACTCTACTTTATTAAAAGCTTGCATAACAATCATGCCTCACACAATTCAAACAAAAGAAACAAGGTATCAAACCAGGCACACAACTAGCAATTTCAGTAATATATTTGCTATCTATTTTAGCACTTGTTACACAAGAGTAGAAAATGAAATGAAACAAAAATGAGAACTATCCATTTTTTTCCCTCCTAACAGATAAAACTTCATTATTTCATTTTAGAAGCAAAACATCTATGTACCTTTACCTACTCCAACTACAAAAACAGGTACAAAAAAAGGTACAAAACATCTATGTACCTTTACCTACTCATTTGACAGATGAAGAATTAAAGTTTAAAGAGATTAATGTTATAAAGTATGGGGAGTGGGGGAGAACTGACAAGCCTGGATGTCAACCTCAACCATCAACCAATTACTTATGAAATCTTGGGCAAACCTGTTCATTTCCCATAGCCTGTTTTCTCATTGGTAAAATGAAGGCTATCAAACAACACTTTTATGAGGACTAAATGAGATAAAGTATGTAAAAAGCTTGGCATAGTTTCTGACACATGATGCAAGTCCGGTAAATGTCTGTTCCTCTAGTTAACACGTCCACATGAGGAAACAGAGAATGAACAAACACCTTAACTCCCCTACTAACCCGGTGCATTTTCCACTGCTCCCCGAAGAGAGGCTGGGAAAGGGAGGTAAGCAAGGTACCATAATGTAAAACATCACAATCCCAAGCTTTCACGATTTATTATTACTACTAGCCCTACAAAACCCACTCCAATGTTCTTGCCTGGAGAATCCCAGGGACGGGGGAGCCTGGTGGGCTGCCGTCTATGGGGTCGCAGAGTCAGACATGACTGAAGCGACTTAGCAGTAGCAGCAGCAGCCCTACAAAACTCCCAAAGTCCAAATAATGATTTTTTTAATATCAGAAGTTTCCACCCCATTTCTTGCTTTTTTAGGAACAAAATTATCATCAAGACAATAAACCCACCCCTGGGAGAAAGCCATATACTCTTATCATGAGTATGCATAGAGAATATAAACTAATCCTAACCACAGCAAGCATCTACTAAAGTAAATATGCTCCCAAAGTCACTCCAAGCCAGAAGTGTCTGGACTACCTGCTACTTTCCATTATCTCCTCCATTAGTTTAAACCCCACCTTATCTTAGTTGTGTCCTACAAGTTCATTTAAAAGCCGGTTGTTTAGAATTCAGCATCATTTTCCCTCAGAAATGAACTTGTAAAGATAACATAGATACCAGACTATTTCATAAGAACCTATTTACACACAGCTAATCTATGGGAAAAAGATCAAATTGTTTCTGTGTTCCTAGTACGGTCTGAGGAGGTGGTTTATTGTAATGCAAACATCCCAGTTTAAAAGGGGGTGGGGGGCAAGCTAAACTGTCCATGGGGACATCTGAAAGTATATGAGCAAAGAAATGGGCTTAGGAGCATGAGGAATGTTCTAAAAGAGCCATTTTCCCACAGATACTTAACATGCATAAGCTCTTCTCTGGTGACTCAGTACAACAGTTTCCAAAGTGAGGTACATGACCCAGGAAATACAAAAGAATGTGCTTTGAAATGGAAGAGACAGGCTCAAGATCTCTTATCTATTCCAAAATCCCAAAACTCTCAAGTTGTTTGTAAATGAGCAGCAAACTGAGTGGTAAATCCCGATCTGAATGAACAAAAGGCTATGTTGTTGTTTTGTTCAGTCACTCACTCAGTTGTGTTCGACTCTTTGCGATGCCATGGACTCCAGCATGCCAGGCTTCCCTGTCCTTCACCATCTTCTGGAGGTTGCTCAAATTCACGTCCATTGAATCAGTGATGCCATCCAACCATCTCATCCTCTGTCGTCCCCTTTCTCCTCCTGCCTTCAATCTTTCTCAACATCATGGTCTTTCCTAATGAGTCGGCTCTTCACATCAGGTGACCAAGGTATTGGAGCTTCAGCTTCAGCATCAGTCCTTCCAATGAATATTCAGAAAAAATCAGTAGCTTTGACTATATAGACCTTTGTCAGCAAAGTGATGTCTTTGCTTTTCAATATGCTGTCTAGGTTTGTCATAGCTTTCCTTCCTAGGAGCATCTTTTAATTTCATGGCTGCAGTCACCATCCACAGTGATTCTGCAGCCCAAGAAAATAAAATCTGCCACTGTTTTCACTTTTTCCCCCTCTATTTGCCATGTAATGATGGGACCAGATGCCATGATCTTAGTTTCCTGAATGCTGAGTTTTAAGCCAGCTTTTTCACTCTCCTCTTCCAACCTCATCAAGAGGCTCTTAAGTTCCTCTTCACTTTCTGCCATTTGAGTCATATCATCTGCATATCTGAGGTTGTTGAAACTTCTCCCAGCAATCTTGATTTCCAGCTTATGATTCATTCAGCCCAGCATTCTGCATGATGTACTTTGCATATAAGTTAAATAAGCAGGGTGACAATATACAGACTTAATGTACTCCTTTTCCCAAATTTGAACCAATCTAGTGTTCCATATACAGTTCTAACTGTTGTTTCTTGAACCACACACAGGTTTCTCAGGAGGCAGGTAAAGTGGTCTGATATTCCCATCTCTAAGAATTTTCCACAGGTTGTCATGATCCACACAGTCAAAGGCTTTGGTGTATTCAGTGAAGCAGATGTTTTCCCCTTAGTATAATTATTCATACGCTTTCTGCAGAAATACTGGTGTATCTGATATGACAGGTGCTGCTCTGGACCTGGAAGTGGGCGATATGTACTCTGTGGAATACCATATTACAGCTCTAAAATCCAAAAGTTTATAAACTCAGTCCCAAGCATTCTGAGGAGAAGGCACTGGCACCCCACTCCAGTACTCTTGCCTGGAAAATCCCATGGACGGGGGAGCCTGGTAGGCTGCAGTCCATGGGGTTGCAAAGAGTCGGACATGACTGAGTGACTTCACTTTTACTTTTCACTTTCATGCATTGGAGAAGGAAATGGCAGCCCACTCCAGTGTTCTTGCCTGGAGAATCCCAGGGATGGGGGAGCCTGGTAGGCTGCTGTCTATGGTGTAGCACAGAGTTGGACATGCAATGGCACCCCACTCCAGTACTCTTGCCTGGAAAATCCCATGGACGGAGGAGCCTGGTGGGCTGCAGTACATGGGGTCGCACAGAGTCGGACACGACTGAAGCGACTTAGCAGCAGCAGCAAGCATTCTGAATAAAGGGTATGGACTTCCATTAAAACTTTCACATTTACTATTTTCTAAAAATCTAAGAATTAAATTAGGTTAGTAATTATACAATACTCAGCTGATACTAGAACCCTCAGTGGGTCACTAAAAAAAAAAAATCATACAACACACACAATACAAAGTGTAGTGAGGATGGGTGGGAGTTTGACAGCTGAGGGTCTAACAATGTCGCTCACTTCTGGCACACTAAGACATAGCTAGGCAGACTTGCAGAATACATCTTAATGATATGAAACCACACGTTGATTATCTTGAGATAAAGTGCTTAAAGTTTCTTTTTTTTCTACAAAATAAGAGTAAGTATTCCCAAATTGCACACCTTTTGTAGAATGAAAAGTGGTTGCTAACAGTATGCTTCCTAGAAGATACATATATTTTTTAATTATACCATTTAATCTGTCCCTCCAGGTAAAGGTGATGTCTGACAAGAAATAAGAAAATAAATGCAGTCTAAAGGGAACTAGAGTAAGCAAGGTGAAAAGTGACATCTGAAGATACTTCCCTCGTTATGTGGTCTTTAAGGCTGAAACACTGTGTGTCACCAATAAACTCTAATATCTGCATCCATAAAAGAAAATCATTTTATTTCATCTTAAATTCAGTGGATTCTGAATTCATTTATTCAAAATATAAAAGTGAAACACCTTCCAATTTGTTTGTAAGAAATGATCAGGATCAGAAAAGATGGAAAACTACCAGCTAAATTTCAATAAAAATGTTTACTTAACTGGTAAATGAAATAGAAACATAAGACTGAGTTAGGTAAACACACTGCATTAATCAGGGTCCAGTCAGCAGACAGGAAACCACGCCAATCCACCACTTCTAAAAATGGGAAAACAATGAAAAAACAGGATTATTTAAATGTAAGAGTCTTAAAGGAGGGGTCCCATAGGGCTGGATTACATGTTACATGTGGGATACATGTAAACCATTAATGTCCAACAACAGTGTTACATTAAGTTAATCAAACAACCATATCACAGACTAGAACAATTTATCTCAATTTTCTAGTCAACTTTCCCTCAGGAAAAGTGGTACAAATGGTGATCATTTCTGAACTACTATAAACAGAAGAGAGGATGATGAGGTAAAGCAATGAATTAACTGAGTTTTCGTCCCTATAATGGGCCATTCACCAGCTTTGGGACTGAACAAGTTTTTTCATCTCTCCAAGCATGAGTTTCTTTTTATCTGTGTTAGGAATCCACCTGTACATCTAATGAGTTCAAAGCTCTTTGAGAAGAGCAATTTATTCAGAAAATACTCATCTAGAGCTATGGTTTTAATAGAAAATGGAGATACAAGGAACAAACACACACACATTCCTTCCCCTCCAACTAATCATCTCATGCAAAAGACAATTACAACCAACATCCCTGTAGCAGCAGAAAGGAGCACAGGGTACACTGCAATCACACTGTCTAGCAATTAAAGGTGGAGGAGAGAACCTGTGGGAGGCTACCTGGAGACACATCCAAAAAGAAATATCTAACCACAGAGATAAGCCTGTAGTTTGATGGCTCCGTTGGTAAAGAATCCGCCTATAATGCAAGAGGCCTGGGTTTGATCCTGGAGAAGGAAATGGCAACCCACTCCAGTATTCTTGCCTAGGGAAATCTCATGGACACAGGAGCCTGGCAGGCCACACAGTCCATGGGGTTGTAAGAGTTGGAAAATCCCAGGGACGGAGGAGCCTGGTGGGCTGCAGTCCATGGGGTCACTAAGAGTCGGGCACGACTGAGCGACTTTACTTTCACTTTTCATTTTCATGCATTGGAGAAGGAAATAGCAACCCACTCCAGTATTCTTGCCTGGAGAATCCCAGGGACAGGGAGCCTACTGGGCTGCCGTCTATGGGGTCACACAGAGTTGGACATGACTGAAGTGACTTAGCAGCAGCAGCAGCAGGAACTAAACCACCACCATATATTAAGATAGCATTACAGGTGACTTCCCTGGTGGTCCAGTGGCTAAGACTCTGTGCTCCCAATGCAGGGAGCCTGGGTTCAATCCCTGGTCAGGGAACTAGACCCTACATGTCGCAATTCAAGAGTTCGCATGCCACAACTAGGGCTTCCCTGGTGGCTCAGACAGTAAAGAATCTGCCTGCCATGCAGGAGACCTGGGTTCGATCCCTGGGTTGGGAAGATCCCCTGGAGGAGGGCATGGCAACCCACTCTAGTATTCTTGCCTGGAGAATCCCATGGACAGAGGAGCCTGGTGGGCTACAGTCCACAGGGTCGCAAAGAGTCAGATACAACTGAGCAACTAAGCACATGCCACAACTAAGACCAGGTATGTCCAAGGGCCAACATCATCTCCATCACCTGGGAGCTTTTAAACTACCCTTGCTGAATTCCACACTTAGTGAATCAGAATCTGCATTTTTAAAGGTTCCCAGGTGACCTGCATGCTTCAGTTCAGTTCAGTTGCTCAGTTGTGTCAGACTCATTGCAACCCCATGAATTGCAGCATGCCAGGCCTCCCTGTCCATCACCAACTCCCAGAGTTCACTCAAACTCACGTCCATCGAGTTGGTGATGCCATCCAGCCATCTCACCCTCTGTCGTCCCCTTCTCCTGCTCCCAATCCCTCCCAGCATCAGAGTCTTTTCCAATGAGTCAACTCTTCGCATGAGCTGGCCAAAGTACTGGAGTTTCAGCTTTGGTATCATTCCTTCCAAAGAACACCCAGGACTGATCTCCTTTAGAATGGGACTGGTTGGATCTCCTTGCAGTCCAAGGGACTCTCAAGAGTCTTCTCCAACACCACAGTTCAAAAGCATCAATTCTTCGGCGCTCAGCTTTCTTCACAGTCCAACTCTCACATCCATACATGACAACTGGAAAAACCATAGCCATGCTTACTCTCTGACAAGTACTGATAGAGGGGTAACTATTTCTTGAGAACATGAAGTTGATTTCTTGAGGTCCTTGTTCAACCAAGTTGCAATCTACAGGGAGTATTAAAACTAGATGGACTTTCATCATTTAGAACATCATTTTAGTAGATGAAGATAAAAAAGGAAAAGGTATGTTATCTAAGTCTTCAAAATAGATAGGCTCTTTAGGAAAATCAAGCTTTCCTTACAGATGCCTTTAGCAAAAACCATCTCACAATGGTTAGGACTTCCCTGGTGGCTCAGACGGTAAAGCATCCTTCGGGAGACCTGGGTTCGATCCCTGGGTCGGGAAGATCCTCTGGAGAAGGAAATCGCAACTCACTCCAGTACTCTTGCCTGGAAATCCATGGACAGAGGAGCATGGTGGGCTACAATCCACGGGGTCGCCAAGAGTCAGACAACGACTGAGCGACTTCACTTTCACTTTCATCTCACAATATCTCATCCTTTTCAGGTCTGGCATCCTACTCTCCAAACACTGTTCACAAAAGTCCTATTTTTTCCCAAGGCTCTCTCCCCCGATAACACTCTTTTCTCTTGTAGATCAGAAGAGAAATAAGGGAGCTCGGAAAGGAAATGCTGAGGGTTATTAATCAACTTCACTTTTTAACCAGGGTGAGCACTTCTAGGCCTTCAACTGAGTCATGATGTCTAAGGAGTTGGTCCACGTGTGACCAAAGAAGCACTCTTTGCCAGAGGTGGAAGAAAAGGACAAAGAACCACCCCAAGACAGCCTGGACCAACAATACCAGAAGCTGATTTTAAATAAAATCATCTATACTTCTAATTTTCACTATCCATACTCAGGAGGGTAGAAAGAACCTTAATGGGCAACGCAAATTATCTTCTCCACTCTTTCTCTGGTAACAATACAACACTGAGGTCAAGTGACCAAAAAACGAGCAGTGAGTAAAAATACATTTCTCCCCAATCCTATCAAGTCAGTATCTAAATGATAAAATGTTGACTATACCTACTTGATTACACAGTTCCCAAAATGAACTCCCAATGAATCCAATAACATAGGTATTTCCACAATCTTCTTACTCACTACAAATTAACCAAATATATCTGGATACAAGACAGAAGTTATATCATTCAAATATACACTAAATGCTCCTCTTTTCAAAGCTTGACTATCCTAGCCATAAATTCAAACTTATCATATGACACCCGAAAGAAATAAAATAAAGCTTATGTGCCAAAACCTGACAGACCCCACATACAACCCTTGGACAAAATCTCCAAAACACAGTAAAGGAATAACAGAAAGATTCAAAATGACTCAACCACTCCAGAATCCTTAATTCTTAGGAAGTTTCACAGAACTTTATTTTAAAACATACCCATTTCTTAATTCCCAGACTTCAATAAATTTTCTATTCATATAATGTGAGTACACATAAGAAACAAAAACTTGAATAATCAATCTCAGTTGTCCTGGTAAATATAAGAATTTTAAAAACAATGAAGTTTAAGAACACAAAAGGCATAAAAATATAACGAACACCTACACACCCAGGACCCAGTTTACGACATAAAATTTACCAAAAAAATTACCACACTACACTTCCTTCAACGTAAAGATATCCACTCCCTTGAGTTTGGCATTTATTATTACTTTTTGGTATACTCTTACCACATAAGCACATATCCTTAAACTAATGAGTATCAACTGGGGGCAACCCTGCTCTCTAGGGGGCACCTGGCACTGTCTGAAATATTCTGGGTTATCATGGCTACTACCAATGGGCAGAGGCGCGTGCACAGGGGAGCCCCTCCAGGAAAGAATTATCTAATCAGTTCCAAACAGCAATAGTGCCAAAGCTGAGAAACCTTGTCCCAAACAGTAAACAGGACTGTTCTACATTTTAACATAGCAGACGTTTTCTCCTTTAAGAAACCTTACTTTCTTGCTTTATTTGCTAACACTAATTTTCTATAGGGGTTTTAAAAACGTTTGCTAACAGCATCCGATGAACAAGATGAACTGATACATACCAATAGATTAAATAATGTGTAAAATTATCTTGTAAACTAAGATTTTTAAACCTCTGAAAAATACCTGTTTTTACATAAGATAATGAAACTATTTATAGGACAGATATATTTCATACTATAAAACATACAGGGAACAGGAATATCCCTTCAAAACCTGCTGCAGTAGAGGATTTGTTACACTTTACCTTTACCCTGGAAAGATATTTAAAATTTCCCATAAACCTACCATTACGGATCCCAAGATGCCTTCAAATTGTTGAGTTGTGGTCAAAGTTTAGCTTGCGCCAGCAGGATAAAATTTTAATTAAGAGCGTCCAGAAACAAGAATATGCCCCATAGAGTGTTGTTAGGAGGGCAAATTGGTAAAAATGTCTCTGCAGGGCATTTAGTCAACATCTACCAAAATGTTACATATATGTACCCTTTAATGCGGCAATTCCACTTCCGCAGCGCTCAATACACATCCATATACATGTTCAAGGTCTCATTCAAAACATCCTTGTAAGTAAGACCTGGAACAATACAAATGTCCATCAACACACCACTGGTTAAATAAAGTACTGCATACAATCACTGGAATATTATGCAGCTATAAAATAATAAGGTAGACCTGTATTTGCTAACATGGAACAATCACCAAGGGGCTTCCCAGGTGGCGTGAGTGGTAAAGAACCTGCCTGCCAATGCAGGAGACATAAGGAACGCAAGTTCGATCCCTGGATGGGGAAGATCCCCTGGAGACAGGCATGACAACCCGCTCCAGTATTCTTGTCTGGAGAATCCCAAGGACACAGGAGCATGGCAAGCTATACAGTCCATAGGGTTGCAGAGTGGGACACGACTGAATCGACTTAGCATAGCACATAGTATAACAATCAATAATAGGTACTATTAAGATAAGAAGCAGAAGTACAGAAGAGAGTAATACAGTAGTTTCTTAACACTGTTTTAAAAGGGTTGCAGATTTACAATACATTGATATTTACAAATGCTTCCAATGAGTATTCTGTAAGAACACACTGGTGGTCCCTTCCTGTACCGGGAAATCTTTTCTTTTGGCCCTGCACATAAATCTTCTGCAACATTTAAACAACCAGCTAAGAAACACAATTCTAGGCATTATCTATTCAATAACTGAATTGCCTTTGTGTTAATTTCCTTTCTATTGGCTGCTAATAATAACTATGTACCCATTACAGGATCTGTTAGATTTTGCCAAACTCAATCATAAAGCTTTAGAAATTGCTAAAGCATGCTGAAAACTATCAAATATGAAATCTGAAACTATTTCCTACTGAACAGGGTCCCAAGGATAAATCTACGTGAAAACGAATTCGATTAAATTATTCTGAGAACAAGCTTTCAGGTGATTACATTATAGAAAAATTCTAGAAGCAGTAACCAACAGTTCCCTGAAATTTGACGAATCGAGAAAGACAATGTACTCAGAGCCTTGTTAATGGATAAGTCTGCCTTAACCTTACAGATGAACTGAGATGTTAAAAGATACCAGGTGACCCCTATGCCTATCTTCCACTTGAGAGAGTATTTAACACAAAGAAAGGGTTCAATATTGAGGCTGTTTTTCCTTCTATTGCTATAAAGATACACAAGGAAACAATTTAGATGAAAAATCAGTCCACAGGGTATCAAGTGGCATTCAGCTACAGAACTCCAAGTCTTTCTGCATGTCAGAGGAGGAAGAAAGGGAATCGCAACAAAATTGAGGTGCCAACGGCCCCTCGGTAATTGTTATCGGCCAACGAAACACCATATGGCAAGGCAAGCCTCCTTTCAGAGACTTATCACTTGGAAGCTGATTATTTCAATTCAATTGGACAGGCCTCTCCAGATCCCTTCTCTGGAAGAGGGGAGGGGTCTGTCGTCTTCCCGGTGCTTTGT